>NC_081311.1:186505000-187755000 GCF_026419965.1 Kogia breviceps | reverse complement strand
TTTGGGATCCGGGACTCCCTCCTCTGAAGTGATGTCACAGTTCACTTAGCAGAGGCTGAAATTAACCGTGGGTGACCGTCACCCTACATACAGCTTTCAGTCAGCAGGACGGCAAGAGGTCACTTCTCCTGACACCTTTTAAGAATTGGAGCTTGCCATGGCTTTGAGGTTACTTCCCCCGCTGACCCGATGGCCTGCATATCAATTCAATGCTGTTTTTGTTTTGTTTTCTGGAAACAGGGTCCGAAAACCTTCATGTTTCTCACATCTTGCAAAAAGCGAAAATCGAAGTCAGTGAAGATGGAACCAAAGCTTCAGCAGCAACAAGTAAGTAAGCCCTGGGCAGGACTGGTCCTGGTGAAGGGAGCAAGTGTACTCTGGCCCACTCATCAGCTTAACTAATGTGTCCTGAGCCCTATTTCTAGCCAGGCACTGTGGATTGACCCTCGGGAGACAGTGGTGACTTCAGGAGGATCTACATCCACGAAGCTCAGCATCTGTGACATTAAGGAAAGCACTTCAGTAGAAATTCCTCTAGGATGGGCGTTGGCAAACTTTTTCTGTAAAGAGCTAGATAGTATATAGTTTCTGCTTTGTGAGCTACACGGGGTCTGTATATACAACTCTACCCTTTTCAGTGTGAAAGCAGCCTAGACTATACAGGCAAATGGGCATGGCTGTGTTCCAATAAATCTTTCTTCATAAAAGCAGGGCCCCTCAGACTTGGCCTAAGGATGGTAGTTTACTGACCCCGCTCTCAGAAGGATGAAACATATTGTGGATTCTTATTGACAGAAAAGACCCATCTTCACCTTAAAACATAAAATAATAGCAGCTACTAATAGGAAAATAGCCAATTGGGTCTGGACGAAGGATGAAGTGAAGAAATAACAAGCAACTATTGAATTACAGCAAGATTGCTATGCAGCCTTCCTCAATCATTAGAACATCCACATTTGCTTTGTCCTCAATAGCTTATATAATGGAGAAAATAGAGCAATTTTAGGTTGGTTTTTGTACCCCCTAATTATCCACATGAGATTGGATGAATAGATCTGGCCAAACTCTGTGAATTCATCAAGTGAATATCTTAGCTATACCTGTAACTAGGTCAAATATTTCTGGTCATTAAAAGGTATCATTTATACTCAAAATAGACATTTGGGGCTTCCCTGGTGGCACAGTGGTTGAGAATCCGCCTGCCGATGCAGGAGACACGGGTTCGTGCCCTGGTCCGGGAAGATCCCACATGCCGCGGAGCAACTAAGCCCGTGAGCCATGGCCGCTAGGCCTGCGCGTCCGGAGCCTGTGCTCCGCAACGGGAGAGGCCACAACAGTGAGAGGCCCGCATACCGCAAAAAAAAAAAAAAAAAAAAAAAAAAAAATAGACATTTGATTGCCTTTCTAGAATAAGCATTTAATTTTTATTCCTTTAAAATAGGGTTTAAAACAAAGACCTAGAAAGTGACATCTAAATTTTGCCAAAGTTATTGAGCAATTTTGCCAATTGGTATAACTATCGGGACGGACTACTTAAGATGCAGGGCCCTATGCAAAATGAAAATACGGAGCCCTTTGTTCAAAACTTATTAAGAATTTCAAGACAGCAATAGCAGAGCACTAACCCAAGTTCAGGGCCATTGTGAGTGTGGGGCTCCTGTGACTGCCCAGGTCACATGCGCTCGAAGCCAGCCCTGCTGTATTAGTCTGCTAGGTCTGCTCACAGTTCTGGAGAATAGAAGTCCAAGATCAAGGTGTTGGCAGGGTTCCTTTCTCCTGAGGCCTCTCTCCTTGTCTTGCAGACGGCCACCTTCTCACTGTGTCCTCACATGGCCTTCTCTCTGTGTGCTCACATCCCTGGCATCTCCCTCTCTTCTTATAAGGACACCAGTCCTATTGGATTAGGGCCCTACCTTCATGGCCTCATTTAAACTTAAAAACATCCTTAAAGGCCCTGTCTCCAAATATAGTCACATTTGGGGTTAGGGATTCAGTGTACAGGTTTTGAGGGGGTACAGTTCAGTCCATAACACTTGCTAACTGTTGATTTAATTTTAATAACCCTGGGTTGAGCGGTCTACCCAAGCATAGCTGCAGATGTTTCCCTTACAACATCAAGTCCAAGTCGTTAACACTTCCCAGGGGATTGAGGAAGAAGACTGGGTCACTGCAGCCCGCATGGGGCAGTTATGCCAGGCGTCTACCCTCCTGCAAGGCCTTACCACTAGCTTACACATCAAAGCTGCCATTGGTAAACAGCAGAGTAAACATGTGTAAGACCATAAGCCTAAATAAGTTTGCTTTCTAAGTCCAATGTCTACACCAGATGAGTCGAACAGCAATATAAGGTAGTAGGTCCCAGATGAGCAGTCTACACTGCCAGTGAGAGGACAGTCTAGATGGTGTGCTCAATGAAGGCACAGACAAAATGGATGAGAAGTGAGCGGATCCTTGATACAGGATTTGGATAAGCTAAAAGGCCCAGGGACCAGGCATCAGCTAGGAAGATGGTGTGAATGAAAAACAGCTAATAATTAACAGTGAATATGCGCTGGGTGTTTATTAAGTGGCGAACACTGTTCTAAGAGCTGTAATATGTTTCATTTAATCCTAATCAAAACCCTACAAGGAGTAAGTACGTTTATTAAAGGAGATGGGGCTTGTGTAGACTAAACGAGGAAGGATGGAAAGGCAGAGCTGCACCATGGCAGGTGTGCAGGCAGTGGTGACCACTGGGCCTGTTATTACATGGCTAGCCTGTGGGACAGGAATCATGTCCTGCCTTGAATTACGTGCTGCCTTGCTGGCCTCATGCTGGGCGTACAATGCATTTTCCTTTTCCTCCCGCAGCTGCGATTCTGATTGCAAGGTCATCGCCTCCCTGGTTTATAGTAGACAGACCTTTTCTATTTTTCATCCGGCATAATCCTACAGGTAAGTGATTCTCCTCCTCCGTTTGTCACTAGCTGTTAGTTGACTCCAGAAGCGCTGCTTTTAATCCTTGTCCCATGTGTCACCAAGTGCCAACGCTTTCAGTAATGTACCCACGCCCCTCGCAGAGAGAGGAAAATCAGGCTGCTTTTACAGAGTGTGATGGCATTTTTCAAACACAGGATTTTAGGTTTTGTTTTGTTTTGTTAACATCTCGAGAGCTCTGTAGCCCTTTGGGGCATTTTGACGTCTACTGATTTTTTTTATAAAGGCAGTAAGTACATTTTGCAGGAAGCTACCTGTCTTCAACCTTTGTAAGGGCACCCTGCTGTGATGACCTGAGAATTGTTAATTCAGTCTGTCTTAGCTCCATGAGTCAGGGGTTCAAAGTTGGCTCTGTCCTCTAGCTTCATCTTTAAAATTAGAATAACAATAATTCCTACCTCTTAATACAGTTATGAAGAATAATTAAGACTGTCTTTGTGGAGACGTTGTCGTCATGTTGGTACAGAGTAGAAACTAACATAGTCTAGCTTTTACTCTTCTTTTAATCAATAACATAAGCTAGTTCCTTATCCTTTTATCTCATTGCATCTTCATTGTTATAATTGGTGCAAACAGTCCAATATGGGAGCCTCTAGCCACATGTGGATACTTAGCTTTTTAACTTTAATTAATTAAAATGAAATGTAATTAAAAATTCAGTGTCTTAATCACACTAGCCACATTCCAAGGGCTCAATAGGCACATGTGACCAATGGCTACCATGTTGGACAATGAAGATACACACATTCCCGTCATTGCAAAAAGTTCTATTGGACAGCACTGCTTAAGAGCAGTGGGTTAAACACAGCCCAGAAACCTCCCCTTAAATGTACCTTCCATCTTATTTTAAGGATTGTTATTTATAGAGTTATGTGTTGTGTCCTTCTAATTCTCTAGGTGCTGTTTTATTCATGGGGCAGATAAACAAACCCTGAAAAGTATACAAAAGGAACCATGCAAAGCAAAGACTGCTTTGCTACGAAGAAAAGACTCCTTTCCTACATCTTTCATAGTTCTGTTAAATATTTTTGTACATTACTTTCTTTTTCAAAACTAGTTCTTAGGAACAGAGACTCAATGATGCAGCATTTCTGTTCTGGGAGGCGTTAAGGGAAAAAGGGCAAGATGGCGGGAACACTGTACTGAAAAATGAATAGAAGGCTTCCAAATGTCTAAAAGATTTTTTAAACTACTGAGTGGTTACCTAGGTCAGCAACCCTCTTGAGTATTTACTGTCCAGTTCAGGATCTTTGTTTTGTTTTGTTTATATGTGTGGCTTTTCAGAAAAATAATTAATCAGTGTGATGGGAGGGGGAAAAAGGACATTTTATGGTAGCTCTTTTATATGAAAAAAATATTATTGGCCTTTTAAATTTTTTTTTTGGTCTCATCCAAAGTCTTGATAGTAAGAATCACTTTGGGGATAGAAATAGCGAAATCTCTAGGCTCTTTGTGTGTTTTTGTTGTTGTTGTTGTTTTATATAATGCATGTATTCACTAAAATAAAGTTTAAAAAACGAATGTCTTGCTAGACAAGGTTTGCTGTTGTGCAGTGTGCCTGTCACTACTGTTCTGTACTCTTTGGATTTGCATTTTTGTATTTTGTACAAAGTAAAAATAAAGTGTTATGAGTAGTAGAAGAAAAAAAAAAAAGCCATTTCTCTGCTATTTGAAAATACAACAAAAGAAATAGCTTTTTAAAAATACCTCAGGGCTTCCCTGGTGGCGCAGTGGTTGAGAATCCTCCTGCTGATGCAGGGGACACGGGTTCGTGTCCCGGTCCGGGAAGATTCCACATGCCGCGGAGCGGCTGGGCCCGTGAGCCATGGCCACTGCGCCTGCGCGTCCGGAACCTGTGCTCCGCAACGGGAGAGGCCACAACAGTGAGAGGCCCGCGTAACGCAAAAAAATAAAAATAAAAATAAAAAAAATAAAATAAAAATACCTCAGCCTCTTCTAGTAAACCTTTGCACTTAGGCAAACAGCAAGAAACCCCTGGCCTTCCCTTCCCTTCCCTCTAAACCGAGCGATCAGACACTGTTCCCTGCCGCAGCACCTGCCAGTTTACAGATCCCTCAGGGAGCCACTGTCACAGTAAATCCATCTCTGATGTCAGCTGTGGTTCCTCAGGTGAGGGCTGAGGCTTCTCAGCAAAGGTAGGGATTTTGTAACAAAAGCAGAAAGAAGTTACCTAGTGAACAGTGACTGTTTTATTTTTGATGATAGGCCGGAGCTTTTGTTGTTCGAAACGACAAGCTTTTGGTCTTTTGTGTTTTTGGAGAACTCATCACAATTCTAATGTTACCATTTTTTATTTGCCTGGTTTTTTTTTTTTTTTTTTTTTACTAATTTCCCGAAGATTTGGGTAGTCTTATCTAAATCAGAATGCTTTTAAAAGTATTTATCAAAACTTTGAACTTTTTATTTTAACCTTCGAGCTCTGTTTGTCTCTCTTTATACATTTAAACCTCACGTTCAACTCTCCACCATTTTGCCTTTTGTAATTTTTATTCGTCAAGTGGACTGAGTTTTGCTGTTTGCAACTATTTAAGTGTGGATAACTTGGTTAACCAAGAGAGAATGGAGAAAGGGGGCAATTGTTTTCCTGATTTAAGAGTAAATGCCAAAAAATTATTTTGAAGGGCTACCTGAGGCTACTTGCATTCTAGCAAACATGCTAGTATAGTTATTAATGCCTCTAAAGTAGTTTTACTGGTTTTCCAGTTTTCTGATCCCATTCAGTTATATTATTTTGATAGTTTAAAAAAGGAGTAGTGTTAGCAGTAATTTGAGAATTATCCACATCATTCATTCATTCTTTTATATACCTCTGGGGTACCAAGTACCAGGCGGTACAAAGACAAATATGTCCTTTCCTTAAGTGACTTGATTTTGGAAGGGAAAGAGAGAATCCTAGCCCAGCAAAGTATCTAACTATTGCAAGTGTATTTACAAGATGTGGAAGTAGGATCAAGTGGTCATTCGTCCAGGAGAGAGGATATAAAAGTGGCTGCAGGGTCAAGACTAGATCCCTGGGCTCTTGACTCCAGCACTGCTCATTCCAGAAAGGACCAGAAGAGTTTGCCTTTCAGTATAGTGGCCCTGTTACATGATACAGGTAGTCTGCTCCCCAGTGAAATAATGAGTCAAATTTTACTGGGCACATTAAATTTTAAAGTATCTGGTCCCATTTCTGAATGCCTCTTCAATAGATTATAGCATTTCAAATTTATGATATACAAAACTTGGAAACATCTCATGGAAAATTCATAATATCAAGGTTCTCAGACCATATCTATACATCTATCTATCTATCTATCTATCTATATATATATATATATCTCGTATTTTTCATTTGATCCTTCCACCCTACTCATCTTTAGCCTTTCCTCATGTTGACTTAAAACACGTAGAATGCCAGGTGTTTCTCCGGCAAAGATGGGTTTATTCGGGATCAGCAGAGAATTACAATTCGGGATCTGCAACTTTGGGGAGGCTCGTACGGTCCACCCCCACGGCAAGAGAAGGAAATGCTTTTATAGAGGAGAAAAGAAAGTGAGCGGCTGTGATAAACAAAGGGTTCATGGCTTTGCATTGGCTGAGTCCTTGTGGGGAAAGAAGAGGAGTCTGTCTCTTCCCTGTTGGACTCAACTGTCTTCACAGGGCATGAGAGCTCCCTCTTCTGGTCTCCAGACTCTATTGCAGTTTCTGTTTATTAATTTTTTGCACTTATCAGTCAACACCCAGATTCTGACCCTGGCTGACTCTAAGACCCTGTTTATAATCTCTGGACTTGGGGAAAAATTTCCTCTCAAATTATTATTTTTCTAAAATTCAACTTTTATCTTTTGATACACTTAGTGGGTCTGTCGACCTTGTCTTCAAAATGATAAAGTTTATGAAAACTCCTTTACTTGAGGGAAACGAATAAATTTAAAGTATGGAGACTGCCACAGAAATGACATACCTGGGGTAAAAGATCATGTTTGCTGTGCTGCTGCGATTTATAATAAGAAATACATATTTGGTCTTCATCCCCATTTCTGGCACAGAACTCCCCAAACCTTTGGAATTTCTTAAGTGAGGAACACACAAAAAAGGGGGTCTTTTGTTATGTTAATGAGGTAACTTTTCCTGCTCCCAAGGATGGGGGTTGGTCACCAGGAGACCCAATCACGTGATTGGAGGGGGTTGGAACTTTTAGTTCCACCCCCCTGACCTCCTGGGACAGGGGGAGGGGCTAGGGGTTCACACCGATGGCTAATGATCTAATCAGTTGTATTTATGAAATGAAGCCTCTGAGAAAATCCGAAATGACGGTTTGCAGAGCTTCTGGGTTGGTGAACTGAACACATGGAGATACAGGGAAAGCGGCATGCTCATTGACAGCTCCTCGCCCTTGACCTTCCCCCAGACCTTGCCCTATTTGTCTCTTCCATTTGGCTGTGTTCCTGAGTTATATCCTTTTGTAAGAAACGAGTAATCTAGTAAATAAGAGGTTCCTCTGCATTGTATGAGCTGCTCTAGCCAATTCATCGAACCCAAGGAGGGGGTCATGGAAACCTCTGATTTATAGCCAGTGGCTCAGAAGCACAGGTAACAACCTGGGCTTGCAATTGGCATCCGAGGTGGGAGGCAGTCCTACCGGCCTGAGCCCTTAACCTATGGAATCTGATGATACTCTCTCCGGGTAGATAGTGTCGGAATTGAGTTGAATTGTAGGACACCCAGCTGGTGTAGGGAAAACCCACGCACACTGGAATTGGGTGTCAGAATCTTTATTTGCTATGTAGATATTTGAGCAAGCAATCTACTCATGGATTAGATGTCATACTGAGTTCGGACAGGAGACAGGCTGCAATTTCCCTAAAGTAACAAAATGGTAGACTTCTGGAAAAGCTGAGGACAACAACCAGTAAATTCACTCCTTTGACACTTAATGAGATGGGGACTTTCAACTCTTTTTAAAAAATTTATTTTTATTTATTTTGGCTGCAGCAGGTCTTAGTTGTGGCACACAGGTTTCTTAAATTGCAGCATGCGAACTTTTAGTTGCGGCATGCATTCGGGATCTAGTTTCCCGACCAGGGATCGAACCCGGGCCCCCTGCATAGGAAGTGCAGAGTCTTACCCACTGGACCACCAGGGAAGTGCTGGGACTTTCAATTCTGCCTGAGACACAAGGAAAACAAAGAGTAGGCACTGACCCAAATAAGTTGAAAGTGCTATGTCTTGTTGGCCTTCGAGTCTTTGTTTTAAAAAGGAAATGATGACAGGTGAAAAAATGCCAATCATAAGAGAACTTTACAGAAAGACACAAGGGAGTGGCTTTTGTACCGGCAGCTCTTTGTTTTCCTGAAAATAAAAAACTGAAAGACACATGTGCTCCACATTAAGGGAACCCAAGAAACTGAAGGAGGCAGGTCAGGGATTTGCCCAGAGCCAGCAGAGTAAATGTGGTCGGTGGCGACTGCCCGGTAGAGGTGAGGTTTGGGTGAGCTGCTGGACGAACTCTGTGTCCTTGACCTCCCGTGAATGCTGAAAGACACTGTGTCCTACCAGGAGTCCACTTCGGGCGGCCAAAGAGTGGACACCACCACTGGCTCCACAGCCCTGTTTCTTTCAAGATTCCCCAAACTGCCCCTTTGACCCTCTTCCAAATCTTGAAGAAAAAAGGATGCAGATGTTGTGATTTAAAGGAGAAATATGCTAAGTGAGAAACAACCGCTCTACACGATATCAGGTATGTTGTTTGCAGATTACATTGTTGTATATGAGGTAGTAAAATGGAAATGAGTTTTTTAATCCCTTAATGTTATACCTCCTTCGTCTGCAGTTTAAAATCCCAGCTACCAAAGGTAAAGAGAAGGGTGGCAGACTTTTGTGCTTGTCCTTTCTAGACAAAAAACAATCCCAGGACCAAAAACCTGAGTCCTAGTGGCAGGTTGTCTGGAGCCTAACTAATGGTCACCATTGCCAAGTTCATCTGTGGATGGTCAGCTTATTTTTGACTGTATGTGTCTTGTTAACTGTAACGTCTGCTGGTATCTCCTGGCCCTTGCTGACATGTTTTCTTGCTGTGGAGGCGCTGATATCAATAATTTATGTAGAGGAAGTGTTATCAGAAAGTCAGGTAAACCCTTCCTCCTCTGACTAGAAATGTCCTTCTCTAGCTGACAATGACCTCATTACTCATCTCTCCTGCAAAACTCATTAAAATAAACTCACTAGTTCACTGTGCAATTTTAATGTACAACAGATATGGTAAAACGGTGTTCTGTGAATCATCAAATTAATGGGGTTCTTCCTCAGTTGAAAGGGGAATAAGCTAATGTATTTAATTTTCTCAGTCATTTAGCTCTCAGAAAATTTTCTTAAAACCCTTAGTCTTGGGGCTTCCCTGGTGGCGCAGTGGTTGAGAGTCCGCCTGCCGATGCAGGGGACAAGGGTTCGTGACCCGGTCTGGGAAGATCCCACATGCCGCGGAGCGGCTGGGCCCGTGAGCCATGGCCGCTGAGCCTGCGCGTCCGGAGCCTGTGCTCCGCAACGGGAGAGGCCACAACAGTGAGAGGCCCGCGTACCGCAAAAAAAAAAAAAAAAAAAAAAAAAAAAAAAAACCCTTAGTCTTCTGTTATTGGTGAGCGCAAACAGGCAGCCGGATAATTGAACAGGAGCAAATGAGCATTTAGTGGAAAGCACAAACACTACTGATGCCGAGACAGCTTTCTTTTTTCAGGAGCGTGTGTGCTTGTGATGATGATTTTTGACTGCATGAATTTTCTCCTGGAAAAATTGTTCTCTGTTTGCAAGATGCGATTCAATCTAGCCATCAGTCTTGGTATCCTGCAGAGAGAACTGTGGCTTTCAAGTGCTCTGATAGTCAACCAAAGTTGCGAACCACAGCTCTAGGGCCCAGCAACAATGGTGGAGGGCTTTACCAACTGAGAGAAGACTCAGGGGTCTGCTGAGGGGAAGAGAAAAAGTGGGCTTAAGGATGCAGATGTGGGCAGCATGGGGCCACCCTCAGCTGGGAAAAGTTGTGGACCACCCCCCCATGAGAAGAATGTCCACATCTGGTTTTATGAAGTGTCAAGATCACAGTGAGATTCCCTTGCCTCTGCAGTGCATTTTCTGCCATCATAAAAAGAGAAGAGGAAAAAAAAGTCTTTTCAAAGTTTTATCCATGGCAGCCCTGCAATTCTCCCTCTTTCCAGTAAAGATAAAAGAGCTCAAACATCCATACCTTGGCATCAGTAATGAATTGTTCATACATGAAACTCTTACGTCCTGAGGGGAGAGGTAAACTAGCTTCTGCAGAAATAGTCATAAAATATCATAGCTGTAAGGGGCCTAGAAAAGTCATGTTTCACTGTAATCAAATGTTATCAATCTTTCCTGTATAAGGGAGAAAATGGTGTTCCCCATAATAGCACTTTATGTGTTACTTCACTGCAAGTAGGGTTAGAGCACCACCTTGTGGCCAAAATCTAACACATGCCAAATACAAAAAGCCACATTTGTTCCATTCTTACTTGGGATAACAGTTTACTAGTTTCTAGTAATACTTTCTCATGACCATATAAAACACTTTTGAGAATAATATGCCCTATTTTACATATGCATATAATAAAAACATAATATGAACTAAAAAGAATAAGCCTTGTGTAATTGAGTCTGTAGATATCAATCAACATTTTTGGCTAAGGAATCTTTTTGGAGCAATTGCATTTTGGGCTTAGGAAACTGGAGGGTGGGAAAGAGTGTCAGAATTTCAAAGCAAATGACTTTAAATGTCTTTCTCTGCTGCCAAGGTTAAGTATCAGTGCTTTTATATCCCACCAACTTCCGATGGTCATAACGACTGTCTTCTCAACGTGGATTAGACTTTAGTCAAACAGGACTTCTCCGAATCGTCACTGAATGCTCTTGGGTACAAACCCCTTTTGGCTACACCCTCAGACCCACATGTTCCTCTTGCTCACACATCAAACTTATGCAATATTTATTCTCATACAGCAAATTAAGTAGTTGTCCAGGTTGGTTCCAAGTTTCAAGCTATTTCACATGGAAGTGCAAAACCATATTGCTTTCTGCGTTCTAGTCCATCATGTTTTAATGGGTGCTTTTAAAAGGTATAACTTAATTTAGGTTCTAAGACTTCAGAATTGTGTTGAAATCATTCTTTTTCAAGGGATTTGGATCTCTTGCAAAGCAGTTTTCATGAACTAGAGCTAGATTTGTTCCATACGTTAATCTAAAAGCATTCAAGTTTAGAAGCTTGAAAACCTGACAGTTCCCCTCCAACCTTGTAGATTAAGGTCCTACAAACTGCCCTGAACACGAGAAATATCAGCACAAATTTATGGGGGGATAAAAAGGATTACTGAGTTTGCAGCTGAGTTCTCCAGACTTTTCAAAAATATATTCAACTAAAATAAAATTAGAACACTGCTCTAGCTAGAATCTGACATTTTGCACATGATGGATGAGTAAGTGGTTGGAGGACACGTACCATCTTTTGCATCCCAGACACTTTCTATAATCTCTTTCCTCCTATGGTGTCAATGAGATGCTTATCAAGTCAGGTTTGTCATGGATGATGTGCCTAACAGTAGCATTTTACCACTGGATTTGGTCCTCTATCCCTGTGTTGAATTATTAGGAGTTGGAGTTACTCTTAAAAGAAAGGTGAAATAGTTTACATTTAGCCTAATTCTGCCAACTAGGTCATTCTCAAACTTCCCTCCAAAAGCAGTCTCTGTGTTAGCTGTCATAGCTGTGAGGCCTCTTACATATAACGTTAAGTCCACTTTCCTAACCAGTCTCAGGAAAGGACTTTCAAAGATCCTTCAGCTTCCCTTATAAAAGATTTCATGGCAAAAGTGCTATCAGTTTAAACATTTTACCACTTTTCTATTCTCAACTCCCAAGTCCCACTTTTCTTGTTAACCTCTGGGAGAGAATACCGGCAGATTGAAACTAAAAATTATTACTGTTGCCAAAAAGTTGAAAAGAAATAAATCAAAGGGAATTTGTAGAAAGATTACTGAACTGAACACAAAGGATTAAAGAACCAGAAGGACACACTCTTAAGATTTGTCCTCTACTGAATTAAACGTGTTATAATAAAATACTTAGAAGAGTGCTCGGTACATGGTAGTTATGATGATGATTATGGAATACTAATTGATAAATACCTACTTTATCTTTCCGTTAGCTTCAACAGTTTAAGCTGCTTTTGATTTGTTTTATTTTAAAAGCATGAAACCTACGTTCCCTGCCATTCATTTGTTTTATAGACATTGAATAACTATGAAATTAATTAGTAGACAGAATTTTAAACCTAGACAGAATCTAGAGTTCATGTAATTGCTTAATTATTATAATCGGCCCCTTACATTTCTAAAGGTTAAGAGTTATAACATTACTTTTTAGCTAAAGCCATACTGGGGAGGCAAAGTTCACTAACCTGGGTATAGCAAATTAAGCTACAATGAAACACTTAAAGCGTAACTTTTTTATTGGCATTACAGCAAACTTCACATAAAACATATATTCAGATTATGATACTTCAAAGCTAGAAGGGAATAAAATACACCTAACTGTACAAGTTAAATATTTACAATAATAAAATCAAGAACTTTAGTTAAAATTTATCCAAAAAATAACAAAAGACTTTTGACAAAACAAAAATGATTAAAAAGAAAAAAAAAGTGACCTGATAAATATCAATACTTGTTTAATTTTAGGAACTCAGTATGAGGAATTTCTTTACAATTTAAAAAATGTCCAGCTTTGAACGTCTTTTGACATTTGTCCCGCTGTTTTGCTTACAAATTTCAGGCTCCACATCTCTGGCTGGCTAGCTGGCAGTGATGGTCTTTTCTGCTCTCACATGTTCTTTGGGGTTGGAATAGTCCCAGGGCCTGCGATTCTCGGTGAACCCATAGAGTTTCCTAAGTGCCACTCGAGCAGCTTCTTCTTCTGCAACCATCACGGTCTCCCCAGGTCCTTCTGCAATCAACTTTTTATCACTAGGAAAAAAACCCAACAGTAGCCTAAAATTACATGGTACATCATAAAACAAAGTGCACAAATCAGTTTTGCCTGATCTAATTTTGGCAACAATATTCACCAGAAGTAACAGAAATACTGCGCTTTTATTTTTTCTACCAGCAGTGTATGAACTGCTGATAAAGGATGTGTTTAAAGCTTGCCAATCTGATAAGCAAGAGTATCTAATTTTGCTCTGCACTTCAATTAAAACTAAAGAAGAAACTTCTTAAAACATGATCCATTTTCTCCTTTGTGATGTCTTCCATTGCTTTCATACCTATAAAGTCCTACATCACAAAAAGATCAAAAAAATATTTACCTAAATTTTACTTAGTTACCTTAGATAGTCACAGTTAACATTTAACACTTCAATCCACCTGAAATCAATTTGAGGCAGGTCGACTGTTACTAAGAAACCAAAAGTGTTCTCACCAGGGGTTGAATTATACATTTTTGGTGGACAACATTTAGTTTCTTTTCTTTCCCAGTTCTAGGCTCAACTGAAGCTGTTACAAGTGTGGATTGGGGTTAAATGTGTAATACTTATGAGTCAAAATTTTTTTATAGAAATATTTAGATGAGCAGATACTCCATGAAATTCTACAGTGAATAGTTGGTTAACAAAAGCTACTATTCTAAGGATGACCAGCAGGAAAGGAAGTAGTGACTAGATAACCACGGGAATGAGATTTTTCAAAAATCTTTTAATGCAATTAGAGGTTATACTACGAAATCGTGAAAAGTCAGTTTTTAAGGCTTCTGATCAATATTATGATGTTAAGATTAAAATTTTACTAACCAGTATAAGCCAACAAAATACACAGGCAAAGCTGTGGTGCTTCCAGACTGCCTAGTAAGTCTAGATTCGGGAGGTGAAATGTTCCTTTTCTTCAATTCTTCTACCAGCAGCCCCATGGGATTTATTATCTTCCAAATCTCAAAGAGTTCTTTTCCAGTCATTTGAGTAATTAAGAAGTCCTGCGTATAAAAAATACAACTGTACATTTAAATGAGTATAAAGAAAATAAGGACCATAATTCAAAGTACATTTTTTATAGAAATTTTAAAATTTAACAGGATTAAGAGGTAAGAACTACTATGTATAAAACAAACCACAAGGATATATTGTACAGCACAGGGAATATAGTCAATATTTTATAATAACTTTAAGTGGAGTATAATCTATAAAAATATTGAGGCACTATATTGTACACCTGAAATTAATACTGTAATAAATCAAAATAAACAAGTAAATGCACATTTGATCATGAAGATCTCCTACCTAGAGCTTCTCCAGCTGTCTCCACATTAGCCTTTACTAGACCAGCAAATACAGACTCCTCAGCATGGCTAAAAATAGTGCTGTTCAAATTCTGGGGTGCTTAAGTATCAGCTGGAGACCTAGTTAAAACAGATTCCTAGGCCCTGCTCCCAGGGATTCTCATTAGCAGTCTGAGGTGGTGCCTGAGAGTCTGCATTTCTAGCACATTCTCAGTGATGGTAATACTGATGCACAGTTTCAAAAGATCTTCCTCACACTGGCTCTAGAAGGTCCAGACCCATCTCCCATCATTTCCCCAGATACAAAGTGATCTGACCACACAAAATTACTGTAGTTCCTGGAGCAGAAGCTCATCCTCAAGGTTTCTTCCTGGAATGACCTTCTTGGGGCAGGTGTCACTTCCGTAAAACTTCCCTAGCCTTGCTAGAGTTAGCTGTTGCCTCCTGAGCGCCCTCTATTCCTTACTGTAACTGGAAGCACCGCCCACATTCCACTCTATCTGTCTAATGAGCTGTGAGTAGGACCTGAAGGCAATGATTGAATGGTACCAAGCTCGGGCTTCCGTGCTCGGCACACAGCAGACAATAAATATTAGGTGGGCAAATGGATGAAATAAGACAATTCAAACCTGTCACTTCTATGGAAGGCAGCTACACTCACCACTATACCACCAACGCAGTCAGTCCTACTATGGGAGATATCAAAGCTCTTGACTTAGAAATGGGTATCTGAATTATCTGACTCTACTAGGATCTACAACTGGAACTGTCAACAGAGGCACTAAAACATGGTAAACAAGTATTTCCAAAATGGTCTCATGACCACCCTGTGAAAATTTCAAAAAGGTGGCCAAAAACTAGGCAGTTCTAGCCTCTACATAAGCTATAGTGATAGGCAGAGAATGGAAATCAAGGGAAGATTTTGTCAGAATTTCTTTAGAAAAAGCTATTTAACTGCAGGGGGAGGAAGGGGCAGGAGAGGCTTCCCTTTGCACCTTAAGCCTAGAGGGCTTCAAAGGGTCCACTGGCTTCGGAATCTGAGGCAAGCGGTGTCCAGTCAGCTGGCAGCCACCACACACTCCTGCTTAACAGGCTGGCAGAAGCTGCCTGCAGTAGTGGGGTGGAAGTCTGCACCTGATATCAGGGGTACACAGATCCTTAAGACCTGACGTGGAACTCACAGAAGGGATGTCATTTTGAAAGGAATCCCACCCAGGAAACTAGAAGCTGACAGCCAACACCCATGTAAAGGAACCCGGTTACATGGTTCCAGCAGGGAACAAAATGCTCACTAGAGTCTGTTTTAAACACTGATCAGGCTCAGAAAGCACTACACCAGTTTACAGACGTCAAGTAAACATCTTCCGCTTTCCTCTTTTCCCTCAGCTCCTACTCCAGAGGGGTCACTTAACATACCTGCTTCCCAAAGGTAAACAGGTTGGGGAAGGAGGAAGACAGGTCTCATCTATGAACGAAGTCTGAGTGTTGGTCAATACAGGTATCCTTCTTGATCAAAATGATCACACTCGGTGTCAAAACTAAATAAATAGATTCCAAGAGTAAGGGATGCTGGTTTGAAACACCTGACGTTCAAAGGTCTGAATCAAGACTGTTTTTGTGACTTGAAGTGATTGCCTGGACTATCCATTATGTAAGAAAGACCAAAAACTCATGTTTTCATCCAAAAGCAAAGCATGAAACTTCTCCCAGTTCACAATTCTAAAAGGACAGTGGAGTTAAAGTCATACCAATTATTTATTAAGTATTTTAATTAGCCAAGCTACTGGCTAACAAGGAGTTAGGTATACATCATAGGGACTCAGAAATCCAAGATCTTATCACTTTAGAAGAGCAGAACAGCAGCTAGTACTTAAGCATGGCGCTCCCTAACCATGCTAGCCCCTCCAATAGTGTTCTTTGGACTCATTCATTCACTAAACATCTACTGAGCATCTACCGTGTAGGCACTACCCTTGTACCTGAGGATGTAAAGCTAAAGACACGGCTTGAAGTGCTTACAAACTCACAACCCAGAATTCAGTGTTCACCTCTGATGCTGTCCTCAGGAAGAGACAACTGGAATAATTAAGACACTACCATAAAATAGCTTTAGGTCTTTCTCAGTTTGGGCAGGGAGAAAAACTCACACATAACCTGCCAAGGTCATAGAGCAAGGACATTAAGTACAAAAAGAAATTTTTCTTTCTGTCTACCTCAAGCATGTCCCAGCGTGTGCAATTAACCATCACGTACCCTGATGAAAAGTGCAGTCCTCTCAGGTCCGCTGCTCTGTAACAGGACTCCAATCACTGCAAAGAAAGTCTGCCTTAACACAGCTGGGGGGACTGGGAATTCTGCACTCAACGTTAACTGCTCCACTGCCAAGTTTCTAGCTACGTGACACACAACTTCCTCACTGGTGAGAAAGTCAACTAGACTTTTAACGCCTTCAGTGGGCAAGTCTGAGAATGCGTCCTCAAAAAATTGTGTGAGGCAAGTTTGTGAAAAAGATGTCCCTTGTTCAGATAGTTCTTGATTATCTTTAAGGTTCAGAAGAACAGCTTCTTTCTCTATTCCAAGTTTTTGGCGTTTGGCCTCCTCACTTTTAATATAGCAGCTATTAACAAATGCAGTTTTGAGAAGATCTAAGGAAAAGGTTTCCTGTAACCGATGGCCAAATGCTTGCATTTCAGCATGGTAATCCCAGTTGGGCTTCTCTGAACTGAAAATGTAAAACAGAAGACAGATGGTAAAGAGAACAACAAGATGTTACTATGATGCAAACATTTTTCGTTGTGATGCAATTTTATTAATTATATAAAGGAGATTTAAAAATACTGAGTTTCATTTAAATTCCAGACTCTGATTTTCTGAAAATTAAAACTTATGTCACATGATTACTTGTGGTTCTTTGCCAGATTAATTTTCCCTTTGAGTCAAATGCCACATCAAAGTGGTTCTTCAACATCAGAGACTAAGCCATTACCCTAACTTTTAGGTTCTTTACTTCTGCTCTAAATGGGACTACGCTTCATACTTAGATATGAAACACAAATTATAATTTCATAGGGTCAACCCATAAACAGTAAGTATATTATATTTATCTTGTATTTTATTATTTTAAGTTTTGAAAACAACCATTTAAATTAGCAATTAAATAATCTAGTATCAATATTAAAAATAGTTTAAAAGTTCATAATCATTCTCAAGAATGATTAATAGGTCTTTTTAAAAATAAAGACAATAGGGCTTCCCTGGTGGCGCAGTGGTTGCGAGTCCGCCTGCCGATGCAGGGGACACGGGTTCGTGCCCCGGTCCGGGAAGATCCCACATGCCGCGGAGCGGCTGGGCCCGTGAGCCATGGCCGCTGAGCCTGCGCGTCCGGAGCCTGTGCTCCGCAACGGGAGAGGCCACAACAGTGAGAGGCCCGCGTACCGCAAAAAAATAAATAAATAAATAAATAAAGACAATAAATCGAAAATAAAACCCTTTTAAGTAAAAACGTGCAGCGAAGTATAAAGATACGGGTTGTAAGTCATACGATGTATATAATCTATACAATCCATGAAGTTTCTTCCAACTATAAAAGCCTAAAGTGACTAAGCTCACAATAATCAAATGTGAATTAAGAAGAAACATTATTTTATTTTTCCTTTTAGAAAGAACTTAATATTCTGTGTTGAAAGTATATAGGACTATGAACACGTATACACCTCCTAGCAGGTGTATAAACCGGATCAACCTTTTTTTTTTTTTTTGGAGGGCAACATTAAAGTACCTATCAAATTTTCATACTAAATTTCCAAAAGAGTAATAACTTCAAAGCTGTTACATCGATGTAACTAACAGATGTACACCGTTTCATCGGTTGTAACAGCAACAGTATGGAACTCAAACAACCATAAATGTAGTCATAAAAGAGTGAGGTGCATCAATCTGTATAGCCACAACTACATGTCAAAGACACATTATTAAAGAGAAAAAGGTGCAAAACCTCATGCATAGTCGGGTCTTTTCTGAAGCTATAAAGATCTGCGTGTATTCCTACCAGATTTTCTACTACTGGGAGAAGATTAATTTCGGCAGAAACCTAAAGCCAAACCGTTTTCCTTTTTCCATGGACAGTGGACTTGTGATTGTGTAATTTTTTTCTTGCCCTAAATCGCAATACTGTAGAGTGCTTTCTTCCCTCTTGTCCGTACCCAAAGAATTCGCAGGCATCATCACAAAGCAGGGGCTACAACACCCCAACCCAGATAAAGATTACCCTCCAGCCGGCCTCATTTCTCACAACTTTCCCACAACTTTCGGATTCTAAATGGGAGTTCCGAAAGCGTCGGGGTCAGCCACGCGCCCAACCCCTTAGCAGAAACCCATCATTCCCTTCGCCTCGGCCACGCGTCCACGTCCCGCGGGTGTCCCTATCGCACAAGCTAGGGTCAAGCCAGGAGCGCACTAGCAATGAGCAATCCTTCCCGCCGCCGGGCCGAAGCTGCGGGGAGGGGAGGCCAGGGTCCCCAACCGCCACCCCTACCCCGTCCCGAGGTGGCTCCTACCGGCGCACGGGCGGCGGCGGGCACCGAAGCAGGCGCCACCGCTCTAACTCCTTCTGGAAGCGGAAAGCGGCGCGGAATGCCTTCTTCACTCCCCGAATCGGCGGGGCGAGAGCGGGTACGGCCGGTGCCAGAAGGCAGCGAGGCCTCCACAACAGCAGCCTCACCAACCCGGATGCCATCGCGAGGGAGAAGCACCGGACGGCGGAAGGAAGAAAGTCGGCTCAGCGTCGCAGTAACACAATTCCCCCGGAACTGGGGTAGGAGAGAGTGGCCGGGGCGGAGCCAACGCGCGGCGGGTGGGGCGACTGGGCTGTTTCAGTGAGCATGCGCAAACGTTGGTGTTTTTGCGTGCCTGGGAATTTCTCTTGGGGGAACTGGGCCTGCTGGGCGTTTGGGTGCAGGAATTTCTGGAAAAGTTTCTTCATCCTGTCAGTTGCTCTTGTTCCTTCCGTTCTAATTAAAGTAAAACAAAAAAGTTGTTTCACGTTTAGTTTAAAGAAAACACTTACATTCTCAAAAAAACACTTCTTATCAACATATCTTAGAACTCCAGACCATCAATCCAGCCGCTATTTATGAGCAAATATTTATCTGGCATGTCTCCAGAAGCCTTCGTTTTAGGACCCCTATACTAAAACATAATGATTTATCCAAAATAAACATTTTTATTTAAAAACTAATTATGAACTTTTTTACAGCAAAAAAAAAAGGGGGGGGGGAGAATGGAAAAAAATACATCAAGATGGGAACAGTGGACTTATGTCTTTTTTAATCTTTCACTTTTTAGAAATATCATTATATTGCTTTCTTACCAAACTGTAAATATATATGTTAAATTTAACATTAAATCACAAGGGAAGTCTTGTCTGAATTCTCAAATTTTGAACTGGGTGCAGAACATCTAGATGTTGAAAGGGGCACGTCCTTCTGTGGTCTCTCTACTTGTTAATGACGTTAAAATCCCTCCTCACCCAGATTGGGCTCCTATGTCTTCAGTTGTTCCTTTTTCCACAAACACCCTCTTTTGTCTAATTGCCAAGTCTTTTTTCAGTTTAGACTGAAAGCAGCTACCTGATGGCTTAGGCTACCTCTCTCCCAGGTTATTGTAATCAATCTTATACCTTCCTCTCTTCCCTCACACATCTCACCTACATTCATCTCCCTGAAACACAGACCCAAACATGTTACTACTTAGCTCAAGAATCTCTGATGTTAGGATCTGGCAAAGATTCTCCCTTGACCAAAGTTCAGTCAGGCTGCTGTAAGCCCTCTCCTCAACAAGGCTTTGATCTTAGGTTCCAGTGTCCCCCCCTTGACATGCCTGCATCACCCAGTTTCAGCAAGAATCCTGTAAAGTCGGTTTAGAGAGCCTCCCCCATCCTCATTATCTCATCACCCTTGGTATCTAATCAAATATATAAGCCTCTCTATCCTCCAGTGATGTCTGATCACCCTGGCCTGCCTTCTGCAAGAGTTCTGTCAACTTGGTTTAGCCAGACTCCTCCTTTACCCCTGATGTTTCCTCTTAGTACTTTTCCACCCACTGACCACCCACCCTGCTCCTTGGCTTCAAATCCCCACTTGTCCATGCTATATTGGGAATTGATCCCAGTTGTATGCTGGGGTCCCTTTTCCCTCATTGCAATAGTTCCTAAATAAAATCTGTTATTAACTACTGTCTAGCTGTTATTTTTCTTTGACAGGTCATACAACAGTTTAGGTCTCTTAGCTTAACTTTTCCAGAGGAAGAATTTGAACTGTTCATTCTAGCTTGTAAAAAGGTTCCCTATGGGGAGGGAGAGAAGAAAAGAGGGATTTGGTACATATCACAAAACAAGCTGATGAATTTCTGGATGAAGCAAGTTCTCTAAGAAAAGGTGAGAGGGGATTGTGATTGGTCTTTGTATTACACTGCAATGTGAAGTATTGAAAATTCATGGAACATCAATTGAATAAATGGAATGGAAGAAAGTACAGGGAACTATAGTTTTGCAATATCCCATTACTTGAGAGAAATAACTAATAAACTATCTAATAATCTAGTTGGAGCACAATAATGTTAAATGAAGTGTCTCTGTATTGAAAGTTTCTCACTGAGGAGTATTAAAGTAAAGGGGGGTATTGAAACCAAGCAGGACAAAAAAGCCCTTCCATGTCCCCAGTTTCTTGTTGGTAGAAAAAGGCTTTAGTCACTAGGTCTTTCCTGAGTTCCAAAGAACAGATTCAGTTACTAATTAGGGGAATGAAGGAACATAGAAACAAAGGAATAGCAGTCAAGCAAGGAAAGTAATGATAGCTTAAACAATAGTTTAGCCATAAAACAGAGTCCTTGTTCCTCCTCAAGGAAGAGATGTAGCAGTCTGATGAATATCTCTGCAGAAACTAAGACACGCCCCCCCCCATCCAGGTGGAGGATGGTGACTACAGGCTGACCAAAAGCACATAGACTCCAGACCAGTTGGAACCAGAGAGTGATGTTTAAGATTCTGAAACATAACCTGTTACCTCGCCACCAACCATCCAGAAGAAAGTCCACAAACTGCAACCGGCACCCCAAATGTTGCCTTTAAAAGCCCTTCCCTGAAAGCCATCAGGGAGTTGGGTCTTTTGAGCATGAGCTGCCTGTTCTCTTTGCTTGATGCCCTGCAAATAAACGCTGTACTTTCCTTCACCACAACCTGGAGTCAGTAGGTTGGCTTTGCTGCGCTGCGGCCTAATGGACCCAAGTTCGGTTCAGTGACGTTTATGTCCCAAAGGAACCAGCTGTGAGCACCCAGCCAGCTCTTAGCAACACCCAAGTCTGGCTGACAGTACCAGGCCAGCTCCTAGAGGTCTAGGGCTGCTTTTTTCTTTCTCATAGCTTTGTGACCTTAAGCAAGTGATTTAACTTCTCCATGGTTGGTTTTCTCATCTCCAAAATGAGATTAAAAGAGCACTTATCTCTCCACCTCTTATGGTTGTTATCAGTATTGAGATAACCCATATGTAAAGATTTTGGGATAGTGCTTGGTATTATAGTCACCCCTCAATGAGCGCCTTTCAAATATTCTAAATTGCACTTATTTTTTCACACTTTATCATGTCTGAAATGGAGCTGTGGTCCAAAGAAAGGCTTCTTATAATGGATACAATGTAGCATTATTATTTTCCCAAGGCTCTGGTTTGGGAGACAATTCCTCTTCGCCGCCATCTGCTCAATCGACTCCTGGGTGAATGCCTTTACTTTTCAACCTTTGTGAGTTTCACCACTTCTCTGGCAAATCCCTAAGGGCTTCTCTCTCCGCCAAGTAATTTTAGTTGCGCGTCTTCCCCAGCCAATACGATCGTTGGCGGCAGCACTCGGGAGCTTACGGCGGCGCGGCACCCTCACCGCCAAGGAGCCGAAGCGAAACCTGCAGGTCCCCGCCCGGCCATCAGCTGATGGGCCGCCGGGCGCGAAGACCGCCACCGCCGCCGCCGCCGCCGCTGCTGCTGCTGCTGTGCGAACATGGCGGCCGAGATCCACTCCAGGCCGCAGAGCAGCCGCCCGGTGCTGCTGAGCAAGATCGAGGGGCACCAGGACGCCGTCACGGCCGCGCTGCTCATCCCCAAGGAGGACGGCGTGATCACAGCCAGCGAGGACAGGTAGGACCGGCGGGTCGAGCGCGGGGCCGAGGCGCGACGGGGGCGGCCCGGACTCCCGCCGGCGACCGGGTGTAGGGACCGTGGGGTCGGCGGCCTCGTCCCTTTTCTCGTGGGGACGGGTCCCGCGGCCTGTCGCCCCCGCCGCCCTTTCTGGCCTCTGGGCCCCACCCCCGTCCAGGGTTCCCGCTTTTGGGTTCGCTAGTCTCGACCCCCGCCGCGCCCCTCCCGCCTGGGACGCCGTACCTGCTTCGCACCTTCAGTCCGGGACACCTGTCCCACCTGCGTCCACAGCGCTCTGCCAGCCCGAGACCCGCATCTCCGCCACGTCCCTCCAGTCTGGGACTCCCGCCCCCTCCTTTGTGGGATTTTGCCCAGAGCTGGATGTGTCCCCTTCTCGGTCGGTCCCGAGCCGCTTTCTCTGGGAGCCGGGACTGGCGGGCGGTTACCGCGGGACCCGGTGCCAGTGATTCCCTTCTTGCAACAGACCTCCCGGGGCTTCAACGGTCTTCCTTATGCTTTACGCTGGAGTTTTCACCTCTGTTTGTGCAGCGCACACCAGGTCCCTAGATCAGTTATTTTATAAGAGCAGCTCGGACCACCTGAGTTGTTATTTACAAAATAGTTTCTTTTTTTTTTTTTTTTTTCTAAAAGTGACTCACTTAAGAAAAAACTTAAAATAAGAATAGTGAAAGATACTTTTATTTTTAAGATAATTTGATATTTCCACTATTAATGGAAAATCGGTTATCACTTGCCATAAAAAAATTAAACTAATAGCTAAAACATGTTCATCTGTGTCACCTAAAGTAAGCTCTATCTTGTAACAAGACGTCTTGCCCACAGTATTTTGGGAAAAACTGATCTGATGCGATTTTCTCATTCTATCCAAGAGGAAACTGAGGCCCATGGAGAGGCACAGAAATACTGGTGACGCCACAAATAAACCCCAGGATTCACCAGTCCAGCTCTCTGGTCTTCCCAGGGCTCTGTGATTGGATCAGAGAGAGGTTATTTGTTTTAAAACTTTGGCATTTTTTTAAACCCTAAAAGTTCAAAAGGTTAGTGGCTTTACTGTGGGAATTTGGAGGAAATGACTGATGTTATTGAGAGAAACTGCGTTTCCTTGCTACAATGAGTGGTCTTAAATGGTGATATTGCAAAAGTGGAAAGGCTTTCTGGAAGAAAGAAGGTACTGCTGTTTTCTTAAAGCTGGAGGCCTTTTGAAGTAAGTACCTTTGAGGGCCTGTCCCAAATGGAAAGAGGAAAATTGAAGCCCTCAGTGCCTCTTTGACCTTTGTATTTTGCTTTTGAGTGAGTTTATTGTGAGCAGGCAATTTACATGTCGCTGACCTTGGTGGGACCTGGGTGTGGGTGCTGTCACTAGGATGGGAATGGGAGAGAGAGGTATGCATGAGCCACGGGGAGAAGAGGGGAATGTAAAAAAAGGCAAAGGACAGAATAATGATATTTGCATGATATGAACATAGATGCAGACAATGCTTTATACAAGTTAGCTGTCTTTATTCGGTAAAATATTTTATTCATGACTCATGTGTTGGGTCAGTGGCTGAATATTTGAGATTATTGGCCAGGAGCAGTGCTGATAAACGTTTTATGGAAAGTGATTACTTAGCTGCTTTGGGACTGAAGTGTTGGGGAGCCTTCGATCAGCTCATTTAGTCACTGGGGCACTGCAGGGTCCTGGCAGATGACTGGACCAGGTGAGGGTTGGTGCTTCGTGTTTCTAATTTGTGTTTCAGGCCCGTGGACCGTCCTGGAAGGTAGGACACTCTTTTCAGCAGGTGCTACACTTTATGAGATTTACGAAAGCACAGGGCTATGGGGCTTTTGTTGTTGGATGTGGTGGTTTGTTTTTACATTGTCACAAATATGTGTCATATTCTTCGATCATTTATTTATTCACTCATTTCTATATTTAGCAATACTGTACTTACTGAGTGCCAGGCCCTAGCGATAGAACAAGGATCAAAAGTCATAGCACCTGCCCTTATATAACTTCGGAATCATTGATTTTATGGCCTCTGACCTGCTGGAACCAGCCTGTTGAGGAAATAGGACACTGAACACCCTAATTCATCAAACAAGCATTTATCAGACACTTACTGTGTGCCGGGCCCATGCTAGACCGGTGGGTAGAAAAAACTGACGCTGAAATTGTTTTTTCCAAAGGGCTGGATGGTGTGGTGAAGAGATGGCCATGTGCTCTCAGCTTCCTGGGTGCTGGGGAGACACAGAGGAAGGAGTATCCTTGGGTGAGGGCTGGGTTTCAAGGAAAGCCTCCCAGAGGAGAAATCACTGGAGAGAGGAGTGGTCTGTGTGACCCTGGTCCAGGCAGAGGGAAAGGACAGGAGAATTTGGACTTTAGTTTGCAAGCAGTGGGGGACCATCAAAGAGTTCAAAGCAAGCAAATGACATGATCAGAATTTGTACCTGAGAAATAACAATAGTTAACCTTTTAAAAGTCCCTTTCCTCCCTCAGTACAGAAGTGGACCAATGTATGTGACTGCATCCAGACCTCACATCTCCCTGTGAGGTGAGTTCAGTCACCTAGGCTTAACAGCAGTTCCAAAATTCAAAGTATTTAAAAAGTCCAAAGTGCTTTTGTTTGTTTTTTTGTGAGTTAGGCCTGAAAACTCATTGGTGCTAAAACTTGACCTATATAGTTGAGACTGTTTGTAATCTTTATTTGTCCCATGTGGTGTGAATATTCATTTGTTTCACTGCAGAAATAGCAATGCATTTAATTGCAGGGGCTGCCCCAGGCCCCGCTGGGAGTTTTATGGAACATTTGGTATAGACATCTTGTTGTAACGGGCATTTGACCATTTAGAAAACTGGGGCACAAAGGACGTTGAGTAAGTACCCAAGGTCATGTAGCTCGTAAATGATAGGACTGCGATGTGAACCCGGGTCTGAGTCCGAGGCCCCAGTTCTTTCTGCCACGGCCCTAGTTCTACACATTTGGAAAACCTGAGTCCAGGCAGTGTCCGTGATTGTCTACTCTGGCAGCAAGTGTAAAATGCTAGGATTCTGCCTTCCACCCCCTCGCCCCTCCCCCCGGGGGCATTTGGCAATATCTGGAGACATTTTGGTTGTCATAACTGGGGGAGGGTACTCCTGGCATCTAGTGAGTAGAGGATGCTCAACATCCTTTAATGCTCGGGACAGACCCTCATGAACAGGATTATGCAGCCCCAAGTGTCAATAATGCCCAGGTTGAGATGGTCTAGGCTTAATGTACCTGTTTATCTGGTCTCTCTAGACGGTGGTTCTCAAACTTGAGTGTGCATCAGAGTCGCATGGCGATAAATCTCGTTAAGACACAGAGATTCTGGTGCAGTAAGTCTGGGGTGGGGCCTGAGAGTCTGCATTTCTGCCAAGGTCCCCGTGCTGATGCTGCTAGTCTAGGAGCCAAACTTTGAGGACCACTGCTCTACGCAAAAGGAGGGTTACTCGTCATGATGTTTGCCTGTGGAAACCCACTGGGAGAGAATACTGTTTATACTTTGTCCTCTTTTTTGGTCAGCTTCTGGGATGTATTTGCCTGGAGTCATTTAGATATACCCACCTATTTCCCAGTAAAACCAAACTGTATCTATGATAGAGCTAAATACAGAGAATCCCCCCCAGGGAGTAATAAACCATTGCGGAGTATTCAGCTTAAGTCCATCGGACCTGGTGTCACTGGTCATGGTTTGGGCAGTGAGCTTAGGGGTCTGATCAGAAACCTCCATGGGTTACTGTGCCATGCAGGGTTAACAGAGAATGTTACTCTCACATGCATTCGTTTCTATTTTGTTGAAGTAGTAAGTACCCTACGCTCTTTTGCTGAAACTTCATTCTTCATGAAACCTTAATTAGTATTTTTAAATTTTAGTTTTCAGTTGCTCGCACTTTGGAACTAGAACATTTGAGCATGCAAAGTAGAATGATGCATTTGTAAAGTGAAAAAAAAATACTCTTGAGTCAATGGAGTATGACTGTCTTTCTAGTCAGGAGGCTGTGAAAATAAAAGCAATAACCTCAGTATTACGTTTCAGAACTTGAACCGCAGCAGTCATTTTCCTGGTAAGGGAAACAGAAAATGAGACTGCTTTCAGGACAGAACTGAAATGTGGTGAGGCAGCAGGAACTGATTCCCTAGACACGTCTGCTTTCTGAACTTCTTTGCTGTGAACTGCACCAAAACATTAGACAGTCAGTTGGTTGAAAAGGATAGATAGCATTTTTTAAAGATAAAAACTTTATTAAAAGCCTTATCAATAAGTTAAGGCTGTGGGCCCGCTGTCTTCATTTTTTGAAAAACCGAGTTTGGAGAAGAGCGTGCTGATACTATTGCTTCAGGGGCCTGTAGGCCAAGACTGATTTCTGCAAGAAACTCAATTTTGCCTGGCCCAAGTCAAACAAAGAGATATCTCATATGTTTTAAGATATTTTAGGATGTTGCTCTTAGGATGGTAAATAATAGAGATTATAGAAAATCAACTTTTAAAATATTTTTGGTGGAATCTTCCTTTTTTTTTGTTACACCAGCTATTTATTTTTTTGTTTCCTTTTAGACATTTCTAAGCATATTAAGACAGTTTGAAGGAAAAATTGTGTATTTAGTAGCTGTTCACATGAAAACAATCTTAAATAAACAACTTGGTTTATAAGTGTTATGCTCAGGAGGAAACCTGGAGTAGCTGGAAGTTTTTTAGTTTATACAGAAAGCCAGAATGATAACCACTGTATTTTTGTTGTCATGCAGTGCCTAAAAATAGACTCTTTCGTTTGTGTTATAAAATAAAGTGAAGAAGTGAGAAACGGGAAGCCTGGGTGGGAGAGCATTTATTCCTCTGTCGTTAGAGTAGTTTTTCATTGTTATGATCATTTTCTTTTTATAGCAGAGTTTAGAACAGATTCTGGATCCAGAATGCCAGAGTTTGAATCCGAGCCATGTGACCCTGGGCAGGTTATTTATTCTCTCTGTATCGTAGTTTTCTCATCTGCAAAATAGAGATAATAAAGGCACCTACCTCACAGGGTTTTGTGGGAATTAGATGAATTCATATGCAAAGCACTTTGAACTGTGCCTGCCACAGATAAAGTGCTTTTTGTGTGTTGGCTATTACTGGGATTTTTTTTGCGGTTCGCGGGCCTCTCACTGCTGTGGCCTCTCCCGTTGCGGAGCACAGGCTCCGGACGCGCAGGCTCAGCGGCCATGGCTCACGGGCCCAGGCGCTCCGCGGCATGTGGGATCCTCCCGGACTGGGGCACGAACCTGTGTCCCCTGCATTGGCAGGCGGACTCGCAACCACAGCACCACCAGGGAAGCCTGGCTATTACTGTTTTCATTCCCATTTATTTTCCATTTAATTGCTTTAATCTCATCAGAAGCTAAAGATGTCTCTGCTTACTGTGTCTGTGGGTGTGTGTGTGTGTAAATAAAATGCAATTTCTCCTGTCTGAATGGGATAATACCGTTTTGGGGGTCACTTACACACCCAAGTTCTTATAACTGTCTTCGAGTTATGCCTTTTCATCATTTCCATATTTGATCACTTACAAGTCACATCAGTCATAAGTTTTCCCGTATAAAACTTTTTGCCCTCTGCTGTGTTAGGGGGCGCCAAGGCCACCGCCAGTTTCCTTGATTCACTAGGACTGTCGTTATACAGTCATGCTCACGGCCATGATTTATTACAGTGGGACAACCCAAAACAAAATCCATGAAGGGAAAGGCGTGGGGTGAAGTCTAGAGGAAACCAGGCATGAGCTTCCAAGAGTCCTGGCCCTGTGGAGGCACTCCTGAGGTGCTCCATTCCTGCAGCAGTGAGTTACATCACATGTGTGAAATACCTTCTACCAGCAAGGTGGCTGGAGACTCAATACCCAAGGCGCTCACTAGGGGTTGGTCATGAAGGCAGCCTCTGCCTCACACGTGCGGAAATTCCAGACTCCCAGAAGGAAAGCATGTGGTCAGCGGTCTCTCAAATGTTAGTTTGAGTGAATCAATAAACAAATAAACCCGGTAGGAATGAAGAAGCGTGGACCAGAATTGAAAAACAGGCTTCTTCCTTACGGCCTCCAACAGTGCTTCTTTCAGGTTAGCTTTAACCTTGCATTGCAAGACTTCTAGGCTGTGAACAGAGTTTGAAACTTTTAATTTTTTTTTTTTTTTTTTTGCGGTATGCGGGCCTCTCACTGTTGTGGCCTCTCCCATTGCGGAGCACAGGCTCCGGACGCGCAGGCCTAGCGGCCATGGCTCACGGGCTTAGTTGCTCCGCGGCATGTGGGATCTTCCCGGACCAGGGCACGAACCCGTGTCTCCTGCATCGGCAGGCGGACCCCCAACCACTGCGCCACCAGGGAAGCCCCGAAACTTTTAATTTTTAATTCAGGAATCAGTGTTGCATGGACCCTACATTGATTGACTCCATCCTATCCTCCTGGCCCTGCTCCTCAAAGGTTGTGGTAGCTTTTACCCTCCTGGGCGGCACAGAGGTCACAAAAAAAATAATTTTGATGCTAACAGTGAAAAGCTAACAGCAGGAGTGGCTCCTCAGGTAAAAAATGAAAACATCTGCAGGTAGAAAACCCAGCCATCAGGCTCCTGGAGCAGCATTATTCATTTAGGGGCTGGCGCAAGTACCACACAAGTGCAAGTGGCCTTCCCTCCAGGATAAAAGTCTGCCTGTGACACGATCTGCAGTCCGAGAGTCACCATTGTCATGGACCCTTGAAGCTGCCCCGGATTCCTTCCCTAGACTGTAGAAGGGGGTGGAAATTTTCATTTTTTTAAACCAGTCTGATTCTCCTCTGTAGAAAGAGGCTGGTTTCCCCGCCTTTCAGTTTAGATAATCAATTCAATAAAAATCTAGTGTTTCCCCCCTTTGTTATCAAAGGAGAAAGGCTGCTTTCTGCCGCAGTAATGAAGAGGGCAGAGTTCAGGAGACTTGGCTGGAAGGAAACTGCTGTTTATTTGATAAAAGCAGATTGTACCATATCCTTTCCTCTCCCTCTTAGGCTAACATTTTAATGTTATAGAAACCAGCCAGGCTACCAGAATTACACATTTTTGTAGGTAACCCTGGAGGTACTGTCAGACTAGGAAAAAATATCCTTTGTAGTAGGTAACACAAATGTTTGGTGATTTACCAAGATATAAAATAGCATCAGCAATCCTAAGAGTGACTGGAAAATCAGATTTCCCCAAACTTACTATTTGTTCAGAGTTTAAAAGAAATCAGGCCTGGGGCTTAATTAATTTGTAGCATATGCTATACTCTGTATTCTTTTAAATCATTTTGTTGAATAACCCCTGTGTATCAGTTTACAATTTAAAGATGGTTAATTTGCTTTAATTTAGCTGTTTTGGGATGATTAGGGTGTTTTTTTGAGACCTTTTTTTTTAATTTTTAAAAAATATTTATTTATTTAGGCTGTGCCAGGTCTTAGTTGCAGCACATGGGATCTTTAGTTGTGACATGCATGTGGGACCTAGTTCCCTGAACAGGGATCTAACCTGGGCCCCCTGCACTGGGAGTGTGGAGTCTTACCCACTGGACCACCAGGGAAGTCCCCTGAGAACTTTTTTAAAAGAGCTGGTTTTAATCATCAAAAAATCTAGAAACAATAAATGCTGGAGAGGGTGTGGAGAAAAGGGAACCCTCCTGCACTGTTGGTGGGAATGTAAATTGATACAGCCACTATGGAGAACAGTATGGAGGTTCCTTAAAAAACTACAAATAGAATTACCATATGACCCAGTAATCCCACTACTGGGCATATGCCCTGAGAAAACCATAATTCAAAAAGAGTCATGTACCACAATGTTCATTGCAGGTCTATTTACAATAGCCAGGACATGGAAGCAACCTAAGTGTCCATTGACAGATGAATGAATAAAGAAGATGTGTCACATATATACAATGGAATATTACTCTGCCATAAAAAGAAACAAAACTGAGTTATTTGTAGTGAGGTGGATGGACCTAGAGTCTATCATACAGAGTGAAGTAAGTCAGAAAGAGAAAAACAAATACTTTATGCTAACACATATATATGGAATCTTAAAAAAATGGTTCTGAAGAATCTAGGGGGCAGGACAGGAATAAAGACACAGATGTAGAGAATGGACTTGAGGACATGGGGAGGGGGAAGGGTAAGCTGGGATGAAGTGAGAGAGTGGCATGGACATATATATACTACCAAATGTAAAACCTATAGCTAGTAGGAAGCAGCCACATAGCACAGGGAGATCAGCTCCGTGCTTTGTGACCACCTAGAGGGGTGGGATAGGGAGGGTGGGAGAGAGAGGCAAGAGGGAGGAGATATGGGGATATATGTATATGTATAGCTGATTCACTATGTTATAAAGCAGAAGCTAACACACCATTGTAAAGCAATTATACTCCAATAAGGATGCTAAAAAAAAAAGTCATACTCACCAGAAAAAAAGAGCTGGTTTTAGAAATGCTGATGTGTCTGGTGAGGTTCAACTTGGCCTTGTGATTTTACAGAAACACTTGTGTGCTATTTGAATCTGTATATCAAAGTGTGGGCGTGATTTTCAAGGTAATCATACCAGAAAATAATATGTATTGAACCAAATGTATGTTCTCATGGAGTTACAGGTTTGAAAATGGTATTAATCATGACTTACACGAGATGCCTTCTGTTTTGAGAGCCAGTGCTTTTTAGAAGAAAAATCATGCTTTGAATCTGTCTTTGCTCTAGTATGTTGTAGCTTAAGCAGATGAGGCTTTATAGACTTGGTGATTTCCTAAAGTATATTTTTAACCTGTTTTCAATTAGCTCTTTGAAAGAGTCAAACAAAGGGACTAGAAGAAATAAAAGGAGCTTCTCTGCTCCTCATCACGAATGTCTTTGAGCAGATCACAGATTAATCTCCCTGGAATAAGTACTTCTTTCTTAATCAAACCTTTGGTTTTTAGTCTTTTTATGTATCTACTGTAGTAAGGTAAAAGAACATACAGAATTATTATCCTTGATAGACAGGATGAAAATATTGAATAATATTTAATTAAGAGTAATGACTTCGGGCTTCCCTGGTGGCACAGTGGTTGAGAGTCCGCCTGCCGATCGATGCAGGAGACACGGGTTCGTGCCCCGGTCCGGGAGGATCCCACATGCCGCGGAGCGGCTGGGCCCGTGAGCCATGGCCGCTGAGCCTGCGCGTCCGGAGCCTGTGCTCCGCAACGGGAGAGGCCACAACAGTGAGAGGCCTGCGTACCGCAAAAAAAAAAAAAAAAAGAGTAATGACTTCATTTATGCTTTTACAGTAATGTCTTCAGTTTCTTGGGAATCAAATTAGCATCTGAGCAAGTGAGGATCCTAGAGCTCAGTTAAAAGTTAAAGTGGACTTATGTGTTTACTAAGTACTTTGAAAATCTTGACACTTGGTTAAGGCCAAACGCTGTTTTTATTTCCAGTTTTAAGGTCAGATTCCTAACTATTCTTAAAGATATACCGCTTGGAACAGGTAGCATTGTATCAGTTAGCTATTGCTATGTCACAAACCAACCAAAAATTCAGTGGCTTAAAACAACAAGTGTTATCATTGATCATGAGCCTATGGGTCACCTAGACAGTCCATCTGGTCACAGCCAGGCTCACTTATACACGTGTTGGCCCTGCTCATCTTAGCCCGTCTCTTTCACGTGGCTTGCTAGCCGCAGCCCTGTGGAGGACAGCTTCACCTGGCACAGTGGGGCTCTCTTCTGTGCGATCTCTCATCCTCCAGCAGGTTAGCCCCTCTTGTTCATATAACCATGGTAGGCTTCCAAGAGAGGGCCTCTTTACTCAGAGCTGGCACTGCATTGCTACAACCACGTTCTTCTGGCCAAAGCAAGTCACAGGGCAGCCCATTTTCAAGATCAGAGAAGTAGCTTCCACCTCTTGATGGGAAGAGCTACAGAGTCACATTGTATGCAGGGAGGGGTAAAGAATTGGTTCCATTTTTGCAACTGGCTACCTCAAGCACTTACATATTGAATCGTATGCTGTAGTTGATCTTGAGGTAGTAAGAGATTTTGTTAGAATCACTGTACATATTTAGCACAGAAGTCAGGATTTTTTTGAGCTAAGTGAGAATTTTGGAGTTAGACCTGGACTTTTCCACATTCTGCATTTATTTGGAGAAAAAAGGAATTTAATGCTTCATGTTTCCTTATTGTTTAGGAGTTACTGCTTTGGAGGAGAAAATGTAGAGTTTTCTGAATGTCCTTTAAAAACTTGTTCTATATATTAATTAATTACCATATAAAGCTTCTTTGCTTTGATTTTTTACTTTGGTATTGTTTTGAAATGTGAATTTTCATCACCTTCTAGCAGAATAAGTAGACAGAGTTAGAAAATCTGATCCAGGGCTGCTGTTGGTTTGTTTGATTTTAGGACTTTCTCCCTCCTGACTTCTGCCTCCCTAAGTATAAAATATAAAATGGAGGTCTCGGCTGTCGTCTTTGCCTTGAGGGTGTGGCATCACGTTCTTAACAGACCACAGCTTTTCTAGATTCCCAGTGCATATGTAGAAGGCCGGAGGTAGCGTCTGTGCCACTGGAGTTCTTCTCTGGGAACTTTGAGGAGTTCAGCGGGGACACGTTTGTGAAGAGGCACGGTTTCTTGCCTTGTGTCTTTCAGGCCATCGAGTCCTGTGCCTTTTGGTGGCTTCTCTTTCCTGCCTTTCTGCACTGGACTTCCTTGCCCAGCTCTGCCCTTTCTGCGCCCTGCTCACTGCTCCCGGGGCGTAACTGATGTTCTCAAGGCCCCGCCCACCCAGCACCTCTAGCCCTTGTGTCTGGACCCTCCTCACTCCTCTGCGCTGACCTCCATGGGTGCAGCGGATCCCCTGACAGACTCCATGCGGGCACAGGGCCTCTTAGACTCTGCCGCACTGAGAAAAGGAAAGTGGTCGGGCCCTATTTGAAACCGCCTCTGATTCTAGCGCCTGCAGCTGTGCCAGAGCCTGAGTCTGACCCGTTTTACTACTCATCCTCACTCGCTCTCGGTGGTAATGATTTAACGGGCACGCTCCCAGGGGGTGGACGGTTTTTACATTTAGAATTTGAGATAGGTACCCTTGAAAATCAGACAAGATAAGTCCTGTGTGCCTCAAGGCTGATGAGGAGGTGTTTAATTGTCGGGGGCCCTGCTGTTTTCCTGCTTCTCAGCGACCCCACACCTTTTCTCTGGGGACCACCCCCCCGCCCCCCAGGAACCAGAGTCCTTGTCTGCCCCGGGGGGCGAGCTCCCTTCTCCTTCTGCCCGCCCTTTGTCAGCCTCGTCGCCCTCCCTGCCCAGCCTGACTCAGCGGACTTACGGAATTTAGTTCTACCATCTTATATTAAGCTTAAAAAAAGAACACCTTAGTATATTATAAACATTTTTTTCATGGCTCTGTGGTCTTCATAACTAATTTTAATGACTATATGTAGGCAATTAAATTAATGTGTCATTAATCCACTTCATTATTTAACATTTTCCCCTAACTTTACTCCTTTGAATAATGCTCATGTGAACTTTTAAAAATCTGTAGTTCTTTTTTTTAATCTATTAAAAAATTTCTTGAGGCTCCATTGCCAAGCCTGGAATTCCTAAATCAGTTTATTGTTGGCGTTCTGATCAGGCAGGAAACGTCTTTCTCACTATATGGGGCAAAAGTCTTGCCAAAGAAGTAGCTCTGGTGTTCAATGCTGACAGCACATCATGAAAGCCCTGGAAATGGCATGTTATTCTCGTTCTCAGTTGGTCCTTTGCTTAGCCCTGCCCGGCAATACATTTTAAACACATTTCAGTCTGAAATATTTAAAATAAAGAAATACAATCCAACTTTGGCATTTCATTTATTTAGAAAATAAATAGATGGTGATCCACCGTGCTGAACAACGAGACAAACAAGATGATGGTTTGATGTGCATACAGTGGGGCTATAGTCCTACAGAGAGACTTCCTCTCATGTCTCCATGGAAAACACTGCAGCCCTACATGAGTTCATGCTTCTCAAAGTAGGAGGGCAAAGGAGACTGATGGTGCAGCCCTCCCTAGGGACAGCAGGAGCTGGGGAAGACCGAAAAGCACTTGTGGTGTAGGCTCTGAAAGAAATGACACATTTCCTTTCTAAGTACCTTCTGGAAAAATATCAGACTATTGTTTTTAAAACAACTTAAAAATATATCTTGGCAAAGATGAACATGTTTCTAAGGTTCTGGTTTTAAGGAAAGACTTTTTGTCCAGATGGATGCAGTCTTGGAGCATCAAACAAGATCCCTCCTCTACTAGAAAAATGGGTAGAATAAGCGACAAGCAAAACATAGAATGGGTTTAGGTGAGTGGGTGTAGGTTGTCAAAATAGGGAAGGAAAAGTTAAGCTGTTTTACTTCAGTCAGAGAGGGACTTAGACATTCATCTAGGCAGAAAATATTGTGGTTTTTGGAAAAATAAAGCCATCTGATCCTGACGCTTTGGTGATTATATCGTTCATTAATATCATCCTAGAGTTTTTAATAGTTTGCTCCTGTAAAATGTTACTAAACTGTTTTATTGTGACTAGTAGATTTTGTTTCCAGTTTTCTGAATAGTAAATTTTTTTAGTCTGTGGAATTTGTTGATTTTTAAAAAATAAACAGCCCAACTTAAGCCTGTTTTTATAACCATTTTTTTAAACCAATGAGGCATGTTCTGACTACAATACAAAACACATTTCTATATTACTTAGTAGAAACTATAACACCTTTGTTTAATATCATAGTTTCTCGAGAGTGCTGGAGTATTAGGAGTTAAATTTAATATCGTCTTGATTTTTATCTCAGAAGTGGGAGATTTTAATGCATCCCCCAAGGAAGGGAAAGAGTTTGGCTTGAAAAGAGAAGAAAGGGAATTCCAGATAGAAAGTGTGAGTACAGAGGTAGAGCCAACTATCAAGGTCAGCTGCCTGATTTGGAACCTGATTCCCAAGCGAGGATGGTCTTCTGTCAGCCTGGATATGATAAATAATTTCCAAACGAAACACCCTAAGAGGTAATTTGTCTTGCCGATTTCCTAGTGTGTCAGCTGGGTGCAGACCAAATGGTAGTAACTGATGTTTGTCCTCCAAAGGAAATAATACTGTGTTTCAAAGATGCTGGGGTCTAGGTAGGTCCCATTTTGACCTTGGACTAAGCTGCATGAAGTTAAAATTTGACTTTTCCAGGTTAGATGATTGGATGGAAGAGACAACCTTTAGGGTTTCCTGCTCACAGTGACTTCTGTGCTGTCTGAAATCACTCTTCTTTCAAGAGGACACAGGGAAAAAAGCATGTGCCACTGAGGCCTCCATGGAGCTACCAATGCATTCATGACCCATAACTTTTGGGGGCTTTTAGACTACATCAGCATTCTGGTCTTTAGACCCTTAAAAAACCAGACAGATAGGTTTAATCCCTTTGAGTGAATGAAGGCACTGTACGGTGCTCTCCTCTTCAAGTGCCTTGGCCTTTGCTGTCCTATCTTTGCCAGTGGAGTAGAATCCTTGAACAGATTTAATGCTTAGAGGTGAGTTGGCCTTTAACTTCTTATACCTCCTGTTTCATCCCCTATGTTGAACATAAGTAATGAAATGTATCCATAAACGTTCTGTACTAAGTAACATAAAATATAGTCAACAGAATGTAATATTGTGTTAGTAGTTCAGGCCTAAGGATCATCGTTATAAGCTTCTATTGATTAATTTAGGTGAGGGAGGCCATGCTGCAGTGGTACCCGTCCTGCAGGTGCTGCCCAGATGAACTACTGCCTAGAGAGAAAAGTCCTTGGTGGAGTGGTGAGGGAGGAGCGATTAGGGCATAACCTGAGCTCAGCATATTTGGGGCATCTGAGGTTGACAGCTTGCTGGGATGTCGGGTCTGGGAATCATAATTATGTCAGTTGAACCCCTGATTTGAGACAGCAGTTGGTGGGCTCTGAACACAGGAGCGGTGGGAGGCGTGGTTCCTTGGGGGACGTAGCCAGTAGTCGACGTGCCCGAGCTGGGCCAGACGGATGAGCCCACCACGTAACCTGAGAGAGGGCTGGACGGTGGTGGGCATGCTGAGAACAGAGACAAGGGCCAGTGTCCCAGGTAGGCATTGCTGCTTACTTCTTAAAAAACAAGCAAAAACCTGCAACACCATTATCACACCTAAAGAAATAAGCAGTATTTTTTTAAAAAATAAATTTATTTATTTATTTATGGCTGCATTGGGTCCTCGTTGTTGGGTCTTAGTTGCGGAACGCGGGCTTTCTCTAGTTGCGGCATGCTGGGGCTACTTTGTGTGTGTGTGTGTGTGTGTGTGTGTGTGTGTGTGGTACGCGGGCCTCTCACTGTTGTGGCCTCTCCCGTTGCGGAACACAGGCTCCGGACGCGCAGGCTCAGTGGCCGTGGGATCTTCCCAGACCGGGGCACGAACCCGTGTCCCCTGCATCGGCAGGCGGATTCTCAACCACTGCACCACCAGGGAAGCCCGGGGGCTACTCTTTGTTGCGGTGCACGGGCTTCTCATTGCGGTGGCTTCTCTTGTTGCAGAGCATGGGCTCTAGGCGCTCAGGCTTCAGTAGTTGCGGCGCATGGGCTCAGTAGTTGTGGCGCACGGGCTTAGTTGCTCCGCAGCATGTGGGATCTTCCTGGACCAGGGCTTGAACCTGTGTCATCTGCATTAGCAGGCGGAGTCTTAAGCAGTGCACCACCAGGGAAATCCCCATTAAGTATTTTTCATAGCTTCATTTAAATGGTTTCAAACTGGAAAAATCTGTTCCATGAAAAAGTCTTAACCTCTGAGGTTTGTGGAAGAAGAAAACTAAATAATCATGAACAGTAACCGAGAACCCACAAACTATAACAGTGGTTTAAAACGTCACCTCAAAGAGTGTCGCATTTTGAGTTAAGAGGTCGAACTACAAACAGTAAAAAGTATAGGTCTGTTCACAGATGCTTTAGTCTGATCTTCCTCTCTCTTTCCCTTTTAATTTTGGATGTGAACTTGAACTTTCTAGAACTTCCTATCACAATACAGGTACTCCTGAAGGAGTCTGCCTGATTGCCTTGCCTGGTGAACTTTGTCACGTAGGATCTTGTTTAATGGTGCTCGAACGAAGAGACAGTGTCCGAGAGTCTTCGTGGTGTCCCACGCAGGCACAGTGTATGAGTACCTGTTTGATTGCAAATGGCAAAAATTACTCAGATTCGCTGAAGCCGCTGAGGGTGTTTATGGTGAGGATGCCGGGGCATCTGCCTCACGGAACCCAGGTCTGGGAAACAGCGGCCTCAGCGGTAGCTGGCACGGGCGGCGCTCTCCACCTGGACTGCCTCCGGCTGGCTCCTGCTTCTCTTCGGTCGGCTTCATTCTTTCCCTTTTATTAACGTGCAAAATCCTCCAGTCCAGACTGCAAAATGTGTGACCAGAGACAGTCATTTCAACTACTGGAGACATACTGATCTATTTCTGTCTCTCGTGGTTTCTGATTTCCCAGGGAAGGAACTGGCTGAGCCTGTTTTCTGGTCTGGCCAGTTGTGATCAGAGGTGGGATGTGGAGAAAAATTCTGAGTCATTCAACTTGGCCAGAGGTTCCATCGTGACCAGTTAGCAGTGGCTGGAAGATGGGTCGTGTTTTACACATGGCTGTTGCTACACTAAGGCCTATGTGGCCAGTTCACATTTAAAATAGCATGATTCCCGCTGTGCTGCTAGGTCATCTTATTTATTTGGATGAAGGAAAGTCAACATCTAGTCTTTATTTTCTTTTGTTTAGCTCTAATCGTTCACACTAATCTGTAAGATCTTAAGTACAGCTGGGCAGGTTCTGAAACATGCATACACCCATGTCACCTATTCCCCAGAGCCTTACCATGGCCCTAGAAGGTTCCCTCATATCCCTTCGCTGCATTCAGGCCTCACCCCCAGAAGCAACCACTCTTCTGATTTTTATCCTCATAGACCTGTCTTACTTGTCTTGAACTTCAAGCAGAATGGAAACATAGTGTCAACATTTAGCCTTACTGTATTTTAGTTCAAGGTTGCAACCATTAATTCAGTGCTGGCTGTGGGCCAGAATCTGTTGCTGTTAGAAATACAAGAGTGTGACAGAGCTGACAATAAGGGACACTGAGACAGTTAGGAGTCATTGCGAAGGCAGAGCACAGCTGTGCCGGAAAAGGCACTGAGTGTCCTACTCTGAAGAGGAAGAGGCCCAGAGCTTCCTGGAGGTTTCATGAGTGCTGGAGAAATATTCCATATTGTTCTTCTGAGGTGATAAGCCAAAATATTAAACCTTGGCTGTTTTGGTCGTGTGTCATTTTCCTGCCTGTGTCCAGGATTTCCTCATCTCTCTGTGTGCGTTCTGGTGAAAGGAGAGGCTCAGAGACGGGTGTGGAAGGATTTCTTCCCGGGGCCGAGACGACTGGGAATTATCTGTGAACGAGCAGTGGTGTGGGCTCTGCTTTGTAGGCACGTCTCTCCCAGTTCTCCAGAAACATTTTCTTTCCATTTACGTCTACGACTCTCATTTGGCTGAGACAGCCAGGCGACCAAGTTTGCAGTTTGTTGCCAAGAAAAGTAGTTAATAGTTCCCAGCTTTCTTTGTATGTCATTATATAATGAACATTTTCCATATTATTAAAGTTATTTAGAATCCTGACTCCTAGTTACTGCATAACTTACCATGTATGGACATACTGTAGGTAACTATATAATATGCGTGTGTGTGTGTATATGCATATATACTAGTATAAAGTATACCATAATACTCTGTGTGTGTATTTGTCTAATTTTTCCAGTTGATTAATGTTGTTATAAGGTCAATGGGAAACAATATTGAAAATAAAAGAAAACGTTTGCCTGGAGCGGAAAAGAAGGTAAAATTACTAAAGACTCCTCGTTGTTTTCTTTGCTTTTCTCCACAGAACTATCCGAGTATGGCTGAAAAGAGACAGCGGTCAGTACTGGCCCAGCATTTACCACACAATGGCCTGTGAGTAGCTGTCTTTGAGGATTTAAATTTCAAAATTCCTGATTAAAAAAAATGCTGCTAGATTTCAAAGTGAGCTTCTTAGTTGCCTAGTACCTCTGATAGGCTATGTTAAACCACAGGAAAACTCCTTTTCTCTTGCAAATGAAGCTGGGTCTACCTGCTTAACTGAAGCGGACTTGGACAGAACTGGAAAAAATAAAAGGAAGAGGAAAGCCTCCCACCTCCTCCATTTTCCTTTTGCCAACTTATATTAGTAGTAACTTTCTTCTTAGTAATAGCTGATATTGACACTAAAACAGGGCTCTGAACACTCCTCTGCCTTCTTAACTGGCCTTTTGCCCAACTTTTTCATAAACTCTGGGTACTGTTGAGAGATTTGGTCCAAGGCACAGTGCATTCTATTTTTTTTTCTTTTTTTTTTTTTGCTGTACGCGGGCCTCTCACTGCTGTGGCCTCTCCCGCCGCGGAGCACAGGCTCCGGACGCGCAGGCCCAGCGGCCACGGCTCACGGGCCCAGCTGCCCCGCGGCATGTGGGATCCTCCCGGATCGGGGCACGAACCCGTGTCCCCTGCATCGGCAGGCGGACTCTCAACCACTGCGCCACCAGGGAAGCCCACAGTGCATTCTAAATGGAGATTTTTCTCAGTAGTCAGATATGTTCTAAAAATAAAACCTGACGATAAAGCTTTTGCATTGAGATTTTAGAACAGCCCTGAGATGTAGTGATATAAAATTACATTTAAATCCAGCCCTTCCTGCAGATCTAAGCAGCTTTGCATCCTTCTTTCCCACTTCTCCATCCTTTCTTGAAAAAAGTGCCTGGATACCACCCAGGTCCAAGCTGGGGTTGAGTCCTGCCACCCCCAGTGGCCACACGGAAGGCATCCGTAGCTGCTTATTTCCTGGTGGTTTTGGTCCTTAATGAGGGGTTTTCCTCAGTTAAGGTTTCAATAATCAGAGGATCCCCTAGGAGAAGACAGAAGGCTCTGGAGCGGTCTTGATGGTTTGCTAGTGACGACTGTTATGAAGTTCTCCAAAGAAGAGTGTTTGCTGGTTCCAGACGCTGTGGACACTGTTCACAGCTCCCTTAAGAGTTATTCCAGGGACTGTGGAGTTTCTTACAAACACAGACCTGCCAGTTAGTCAGCAAATTCCTTATATCAGCTTGAGTCGTCCTTGCAAGCACCTCCTTTCTTGGCTAGCATGTTCTCATTTGCACATTTATCGCAGGGCACGTGCAGGGTTTAGCTCCTATAAGGCAAATCATGATTTCCACAAATAATTAGTAGTTTATCAGGATTTTCATTTGTTCTGCCTTCTGCTGACAGCTTGGGCAAGCTGGTTGTCTTCTCTATCTTGATAACCATTCAATGAAAACGAAGTGGACTTTTTGGAATACTGGTATAAAGCTAATAACTATTATGAAAGGAACCATAAAACTGTACCATATGCAGTGTGTTAAGACTGCGTGAAACCCTAATCATGATTTACTGTGCCAGGCAGTAGTACCTCCCGTCCTGTGTCCGTGTGTGTCTGTGGATCTGTCACCTTGGTTACTCAGTGTGAAATAGGAAGCGGCTGATGTCTTGTGAATGTGCTTATGGGGCCCGTTTAATAAATTTACTTTGGGGTTTTGAGGGAGCAGGGCAGACGTAGGTGGGATACTCTGGGCCTCTGAGCCTATCCTTTACCCGACTGAAAAATAAAAGCCTTCTCCTAGACAGATAACTCCTTACTTCCAGTGCCCCAGCGAGCGATCTGATGGCCGGGAATAGCAACAGCCTGGAGACCTGCTACCTGTGCTGGGGGATGTTTTGCCGTCTTTGTGGCCTGTCCTGCTAATGCTCTTGCTGTTATCCCTCCCTCCTCTCCATTACCCCGCACTTCATAATCTGGCCACAGCTCAGTCTCCTGAGACCCCAGCCTTGGAAGTTCATGCTCTTAAGAACAGAGAGACTGAGATAGATGTTTGGTCCAGTGTTTAGTTCAGTGAGTCCTTGGCTTGTATTTCCCCCAAATATTTAGTTCACTTTGTAGTTGATTTCTCTCCCAGGGCACCAGAGCCTAGCAGTAGCAGTGCACACTCTTCCTTGGCGTTTGGGTCCTGGGCACGTGGCTTTGCTTTCTCTGTTGCCATCCCTTGCTCTCTTGGCCTAACTGTACCCTCCAGAAGTAGCCTCCAGCGCCGTGGCTGGAAAGACTAGTAAAAACACATCTCTGCTGTGGGTGACTGACACCTTCACGTTTGTATCTCCATGTATGCAGCCTGTTGCTTCCAGATGCCTCTTTATCACCTCCATCTGGAACAATGTCTACTGATGAAGTTGCAAGAACCCTGCCAGGAGAAAACAGAATGAATGAATTTTGAGAAATAACTCCTTGTCTGTTTTATTTTAAAATTAAATTTGAAGTATGAGAAGAAAGGTGCCCCATGTTGGTTTTAAAAACTGTCTGCAGATTACCCAGTTGAGGACATTTTAGTGGTCATACACCAGTTTTGTTTCCTGTGACCTAACAGAGGTGATCAGTAAGCAAACCTTAGAATGTTGCTGTACGTGGACCAGTTACGACTCAGAACATCACCTCACATAACAAAAAATAACTTTCAGAATCTGCATTAGCTGAAGAAAAATGTAACTCTTAGTTTCTGTATCTACTATGTGCCTCATGCATTTCTGTTTTTTGGTACTATTTCATGAAATCATCACAACAGCTATATAAGGTAGATGATATTTTCACCATTTAGTAGACAAGGAAACTGAGGCCAGAGGTTGGAATTCCAGTTCATGCCCATCTGACTCCAAAACTGTGCTGCTCACTGCAATATGGGGTGGGTCCACAAACTTTTTCTGCAAAGGGCCAGACATAAATATTAGGCTTTATGGGCCAAACAGTCTCTGAGGCAACTTCTCAACTCTGCCATCGTAATGTGAAAGCAGCCATAAGGAATACATAAACGAAAGAGCCTGAGCCTGACTATATTCCAGAAAACCCTTTGTTTACAAAACTAAAGTTTTAAGCATATGATTTTGGACTGCAATGGTGCCTTTTTAAAAGGCCACTGGCTTGAAAGATGGATTGTGTTTTACTTGTTTATAAAACTATGCGAACATTCACATTAAAAAAAAATTATAGTTTATCTCAGTAGAAGCTTCCCTTCTAGGAAAAAAGCCAGGACATTTTTAGATATAAAACAAACTAGAGGGCTTCCTTGGTGGCGCAGTGGTTGAGAATCCGCCTGCCGATGCAGAGGACATGGGTTCGTGCCCCGGTCCGGGAAGATCCCACATGCCGCGGAGCGGCTGAGCCCGTGAGCCATGGCCGCTGAGCCTGTGTGTCCGGAGCCTGTGCTCCGCAACGGGAGAGGCCACAACAGTAAGAGGCCCGCATACCACAAAAAAAAAAAAAAAAAACCAGGATACAAAGCAAACTAGCGAGGCTATTTTTTAAAATATGTGAGAATTCCCTAGTCTTATAAAATTACTCAGCACATTGTAATTTTTACACAAAAGATTTTAACATGTTTATGTACAGTTGGTTATAGGATTGGGCATAAAAAGAATTGAAAAGAAGCTTAAAACTAAAGCATTAAGATTTAGTACCAACTGAAAAGCAAGCAAAAATGATGACAGTAAATCTTTAAAATCATCAAAGAGATTTGATTTCTCAAAGATAATTTTATGCGTGGTTATTAAAAAGCACTTTGTATGAAGATACATATATCTTTATGGTTATAATTCTTAAACATGATCGTTCTTTGTAGTTTCAAACATCAATATGGTGGATAAGGGTGTACAAACTTGTAGTCAGTTCTAATTGTTTTGTGTGTAGACAGTTTTGGTCTCTACATCTCAGTGAGATAGTTTTTTGAATGCAGCTGAAATAGTCTGATCATACAGCTGACTATGTTTCTGCCTTTGAGTACAATTCAGTATTGTAGTTTATTTTCTTCCTTTGGTGGAGAGTATCAGCCATTGTAGTTAGAGAACTTTAAACGGTTTTCAAATGGTAACTTCATTTATAAGATTTTTTTCTCTTCCACTTTTTTTAAGAAATCTTATTTGAAAATAAACTCAAGTTTGTTTGTTTATTTCCTAGCATGCATTTCTTTCCACAGTCAATTAAAATTCTTAAGGCTGAAGTGAACCCAAACATTTCTTTTTGCAAATGTTCCATCTTCTGAATCACTTTAATTCTGACTTTTAGCAGAGGAGACAATTTAGAGTTTCTCCTTTGTGAAGCTCATTCTCTGGCCCATGCTTTCTGGAAGAAGACTATGTCGAAGCTGGAAGAGGGGTGCATACATGGGAAGAGTCAGGGCTGTCCTAGTCACGTGACATGCTATGGACAAAGAATCATGTCGACCCCTGACAGCTCGTTACCACAAGCTGGGGTCGTATGAGTCATCGCAAAACGGAACATTTTTTTCATCATTGGGAAAAAAAAAAAAAACAAGTAATCGCAAAGTGGCTTTCGCAGCTTGCTCACATGCCACGGAAAGGGAATTGTGCTGGGAACCCTTCTTTCCACAGATGCCAGGTGCTGTTTTACCTGTGTTGGGGAAGCGGGAGGGGCAGGATGAGCTGCAGAGTTTGGGTAGCAGATCACGTACTCTAAGCACTGGACCCCAGACCTTTCCAGAAACAGGTAGGAGTTTCAATCAGATGAAACTTCATGGAGCTTGCTTCACCCAAAGTTATAAAAGTAACTTGGGAGATTGTTAAAGTTAAAATTTTACACTAAGACAACAGAATTTGAGTAATTGTTTTTTATAAAGTGTTTTTGCCCTCTTTCTTTTAACCTAAGTTTTATAGCTCTTTTTAATAATGTACCTTGAACAATTACTTAACATGCTTAGCTTTGCGTGTAACGTGGTCTTTGTCTTTCTGGCAGCTCCTTGCTCTGCTATGGCTTACCATCATGATAGCAGACGGATATTTGTGGGCCAGGATAACGGAGCCGTGATGGTAGGTAGCTTCCAGAATGTATTCATTATATTGACCTCCTGTGTTCACTCCAGTTGGACAGTGTAAGTAAAGCTAACAATGAATGCCTGCTTGTTTGGCATTAGACAATGTTTCATTCGGTACAGATGTTAGGCCTAAAAGTGGATTAATTTTAGTTAGTGCTTAATTGTAAACTATAGATCTTCCTCGACTTATGATGGGGTTATGTCCTGATAAACCCATCGTAAGTTGAAAATGTCATAAGTTGAAAATACATTTGGGACTTCTCTTGTGGAGCCGTGGTTAGGAATCCTCCTGCCAATTCAGGGGACACGGGTTCGATCCCTGGTCCGGGAAGATCCCACATGTCGCAGAGGAGCTGAGCCCGTGCACCACAACTACTGAGCCTGCGCTCTAGAACCCGCAAGCCAAAACTGCTGAGCCCGCGAGCCACAACTACTGAAGCCCACACGCCTAGAGCCTGTGCTTCACAACAAGAGAAACCAGAGTAATGAGAAGCCTGTGTACCGCAACGAAGAGTAGCCCCCGCTCGCCACAACTAGAGAAAGCCCGCGCGCAGTGACGAAGACCCAACGCAGCCAAAACTTTAAAATAATAATAATAATAGTAATTAATTAATTTTAAAAAGAAAATATATTTAATACACTTAATCTACTGAATATCATAGCTTAGCCTAGCCTACCTTAAACATGCTCAGAACGCTTACATTAGCCTACAGTTGGGCAAAATCACCTAACACAAAGCCTATTTTATAATAAAGTATTGAATATCTCATGTAATTATTGAATACCGTACTGAAAGTGAAAACCAGAATGATTGTGTGAGTCCAGAGTGATGGTGAGCGTGTTGGTTGTTCACCTTCACGATCACGTGGCTGAGCGGGGCTGCGGCTGCCCCTCCCCAGCATCACGAGAGAGCATCGTATGGCATATCCGTCACCTGGGAAAAGATCAACATTAATCGAAGTGTGGTTTCTACTGAAGGCATATCGCTTTAGCACCATCGTAAAATTGAAAAATCGTAAGTCGAACCATCATAAGTCAGGGACCATCTGTAGTTCCATCGAGCTCGGAATGCTGTCATGATTGACGGTTTGGTGCTCATTCTAGCCCACAAAGCACAGCCTTCGTACAGGGCACGTGAGTCCTGTAGCGGCCCTGAGCCCTGAACCCATGAAGGAGGAGGCTGGGGCAAGGAACGTGTGGGAGAGAGCGCACGCGCGCGCGCGCGTGTGTGTGTGTGTGTGTGTGTGTGTGTGTGTGTGTGTAAGACGAGGAAGGAAAACAAGACTAGGGACTAGTCATTCAGCCAACAGCTCATATAACTCTTTGAGGCTATATGTCTCAAACCGTCTCTGGTGAAGGACCAAATATTTAAATTTTCAGTTTATTATAGTTTGGTATTTTTGTGGGTCTGACTGTGTGTGTGTGTGTGCATATATTTAATGGAGATGTAATTCATATACCATAAAATTCACCAGTTTAAAGTGTGCAATTCATTGGTCTTACAGTATAGTTACAAGATCATGCAACCGTTAATACTCTAATTCTACAACATTTTTATCAGTTCCTCCAACCCCCGAAAAAATATCCCGCGCCTATCAGAAGTCACACTACACTCCCCTTTCCTTCAGCTCCTGGCAGTAACTAATCTACTCTCTGAATTCAGAGATGTGCTTATTCTAAACATTTTATGTAAATAGAATCATATAAGGTGTATATCCTTTTATGTCTGGCTTCTTTCACTTAGCGTAATATTTTCAAGGTTCATCTATGTCGTAGCTTGAATTAATATCATTCCTTTCTGTGGTGGAATAATATTCCATTACATAGATATACCATACTTTGTTTATCCATTCATTAGTTGATGGATAGTTGGGTTGTTTCTACTTTTTGGCTATTACGAATAATATTGCTATGAATAGTTGCATAACAGTTTGTGTGTGAACCTAAGTTTTCAATTTTATTGGGTATGTACACCTAGGAATGGAATTGCTGGGTCATATGGTAACTCTGTACTTAACTTTTTACAGAACTGCCAAACTGTTTTCCAAAGTTGCTATACCATTTTATATTCCCAACAGCAATATATAAAGGTTCTAAGTTTTTTACATATTTACCAACAGTTGTTATTTTCTGGGTTTGTTTTTGTTTTATTATGGACATCCTAGTCGGTGTGGAGCGGTATCTCATTATGCTTTTGATTTGCATTGCCCTAATAGCTAGTGATCTTGAGCATCTCATGTGCTTGTTAGTCATTTGTATATCTTCTTTGGAGAAATATCTATTCAAGTCCTTTACCTTTTTTTTTTTTTAATTGTTGACTTGTAAAATACTTGGACCGGGCTTCTCTGGTGGCGCAGTGGTTGAGAGTCCGCCTGCCGATGCAGGGGACACGGGTTCGTGCCCCGGTCCGGGAAGATCCCACATGCCGCGGAGCAGCTGGGCCTGTGAGCCGTGGCCGCTGAGCCTGCGCGTCTGGAGCCTGTGCTCCGCGACGGGAGAGGCCACAACAGTGAGAGGCCCGCATACCGCAAAAAAAAAAAAAAAAAAAAAAAAAAATTAAAATACTTGGACCTTCAGCTTGGAAGAGTTTCACCAGTGAAACTGCCTGGTCCTAGGCTTTTCGTCCTGGGAAGTTTTTTGAGTGCTAATTTAATCTGTTTACTTGTTATGGGTTTTCTATTTCTTCTTCAGCCAGTGTTTGTTTTTTATGTCTTTTTAGGAGTTTGTCCATTTTATCTAGCTTATCTAATTTGTTGGCATGTAATTGTTCATAGCAGCCTTTTACAGTCCTCTTTCTTTCTGTACGGTTTATAGTAACGCTCCTCCTTTCATTACTGAATTTAGTAGTTTGAGTCGTCTCTCTTTTTCTTCACCACTCTGGCTAAAATGTGTGTCAATTTTGTTGATTTTTTTCAAAGAACCAGTTTATTTTTTTTAAATTTTTTTTATTTTTTCCCTGTACGCGGGCCTCTCACTGTTGTGGCCTATCCCATTGCGGAGCACAGGCTCCGGACGCGCAGGCTCAGCAGCCATGGCTCACGGGCCCAGACGCTCTGCGGCATGTGGGATCTTCCCGGACCGGGGCACAAACCCGTGTCCCCTGCATCGCCAGGTGGACTCTCAACCACTGCGCCACCAGGGAAGCCCAAAAGAACCAGTTTTGATTTAATTGATTCTCTATTGTTTTTTTCTATTCTCTGATAATGTATTTCAACCCTATTATTTTTCCTTCGGTTTGCTTTGAGTTTAGTTTGCTGGATTGATATTTTGGGTATTACATTGTTGATTGAGAAAATTTGCTGGTTTTGTCTGCTTGGATGTCATAATAATATTAAATTGCTGTAAAGGTTTCTGAACACACATTCCCTATTTCTCTGCTTCTTTCATAAGGACCAGTGGCCCACAGACCGCACTTTGAGTATCACTGCTTTATAGAACTGCACACAGAGCAGTGAGAGCGCACACCGGTGTCTGTACCTGGCCCGGAGAGCGGCAAGGCCAGCCTGTTACTGTGCTGAGTCATAGAGGATGGCTAGGAGTTAACCAGGAAAGAGGGAGGAGGAGGACTTCCAGACGCAGAGGACAGTACGAGCAAAGACAGAGGGGTTTTTAAAGTCAGAGTGTGCACAGGGAACAAGAATGAAGCAATTTGGCAGCATGAGGCACATAAGACTGAAGAGATGTGGCTGGAGCGGGTCACAGAGAGCCTTGCGTTCAGCACTAGGTGCCATGCAGAGTGCTAATTAAGAAGAAGGTAGACATGGTCCCTGCTCTCGGGAGTCTTATGGCCTCGTGGGAGGGACCGGTAATATACAAGTAAACATCAAATTTCAGGTTGTGGTAGATGCTGTGAAGAAGTGGACAGGCGCAGTGAAAGAGGAAATCCAGAGAGATGTGTGGCCCCGCTCCTAGCAAACAGGCTCGTCAGGAAGGAAGACCGCTCCAAGGATGTGACATTCAGCTGAGGCCTGAAGGGCCGGTAGGAGACAGCCAGGCAGAGCCAGAGTAAATTTTCCAGAAGTGGAGGTCCAAGCAGAGACTCGAGGCAGGAAGATCTCTGTGTCTGAGGACTCGAAGGGGGTCATCTTGGCTGGATGGTGCTGAGCGACGGGGCAGGACACGGGGCGAGCGGACAAGTGGGCTGAGGCCGGGCCACGCAGGGCCTCGGAGGTCTGGGTGAAGTCTTTTTTTTTTTAAACATTTTTTTTTTTTTTCTTTTTCTGTGCTACGTGGGCCTCTCACTGCTGTGGCCTCTCCCGTCGCGGAGCACAGGCTCCAGACGCGCAGGCTCAGCGGCCATGGCTCACGGGCCCAGCCGCTCCGCGGCATGTGAGATCTTCCCGGCCGGGGGCGCGAACCCGTGTACCCCGCATCGGCAGGCGGACTCTCAACCACTGCGCCACCAGGGGAAGCCCTGGGTGAAGTCTTAAGTTTTGTAAATCTGTGGGAAGCTCTTACAGGGTTTTCAGCCGCAGAATGGCGTGATTGAATTTACATTTTTAGAAGATCACTCTGGCTGCTCAGTGGAGAGTGGATTGAGGGGCCACAAGGGTGGAGGCAGGAGCGTCAGGTGTCGTCGCCTTCTGGGTGAGAGGGCAGTGGCAGTGGTGATGGACAGAAGCAGATGACTGACATATGTCTGTGGCAGGTTGGGTGTGGGGGAGGGGAGGGAGAGGAGCAACTCAGGTGACAGCCAGGTTCCTGGCTTGAGTAACTGGTAGGCAGAGGTATCATGTATTGAGAAGAGAAAGGCTTAGGGCTGTGTGGGGAGAGGGGGCGCTTAGAGGGAAAGAAGACAGTGAGGAACCAGCCGTACAGTTGAGATACCAGTGAGGCACCCAATGGCAATGCAGAATTGGCACTGGGTTCGCAGGACCGGAGCCCAGCGGGAGCCCGCGTTGCGGAGTCATCTGCACGTAGGGCATCTTTCAAGCCCTAAGAATAGCTGTGATCACCCGGGGAGAGAATGAGAAAGGACAGGCCCCGGGCCTGAGTCCTGAACGACTCTGATTTAGGAGTTGGGTTGATGAGGAAGCCAGCCAGCCAGGAAGCGGGAATGGTGACCCCGAGCGTGCATGAAGGAACCTGGACTACATCGTGTAAGCCGAGCTTCGCAAGCTTGCATAGTCGGTCACATTTATCATTTAGGGGACTTACTGAAGTTCACGTTGCCTGGCTCCATGCCAGACCCACAGCGTCAGGAGCACTAGGGAGGGGCCTGGGAATCTGTATTTTAGCAAGTCCTTTCGGTGACCCTTAGGATCGAGTGCATTAGGGAACCACTGCATGATGGGGAGCCATTGAAGAACCTCAAGTGGGGGAGGATGGAACGGTCAGGTGTCTGTCTGTCCGCTTAGTGTGCCGACGCGTGGAAGATGTTTGATTAGATGTAGGTGTTTAATAGAGAGCAGTGCTGATAAGATGGCGTCCGGTTTCTAGCCAAGATGATGGTGAACGGTTAGCTGCTCCCTGAGACAGGAGACATGCTGATATTGAGGGGAGAGGTGACAGGTTCAGTTTTTTTGTTTGTTTCTGTTTTGTTTGTTTTTTTTGCGGTACGCGGGCCTCTCACCGCTGTGGCCTCTCCCGTTGCGGAGCACAGGCTCCGGACGCGCAGGCTCAGCGGCCACGGCCCACGGGCCCAGCCGCCCCGCGGCACGTGGGATCCTCCCGGACCGGGGCACGAACCCGCGTCCCCTGCATCGATCGGCAGGCGGACTCTCAACCACTGCGCCACCAGGGAAGCCCAACAGATTCAGTTTTGACAGTTGGGTTCGTGTGCCCAAGGGGTTGATCTGGGCTGGGATTGGGCGTCCTCCCAGTTTAGGTCTCAGTGGAGACCACACCTGTGGTTGGCGTCAGGGATAGCAGGTAGGATGAGAAGAGCAGAGGGCCAAGGTCATGTTTCCTGGGGAATGTCAACATTTGAGAGAAAGTCAGGGGGTTGGAAACCCGCAGGGGAGACAGAGACGGAATGGGCCACGTGGGAAGAGGGCCTCAGATCAGGACAGGGACACAGCCTTGGGGATGGCAGTTAGACAGCAGCTGTGGTTGCCGGGAGAGCCCTTCCCATGTAGCGGGGGTGGTGCCCTGCGGTGCGGTGGATTCAAGAGTGACCGGGGTGAGGAGCTAGAGCCCCTGAACATGGTGAGTGTGGGCTCATCTGTAGAGAAGGTTTTGGCTGAGGAGGGGATGAAGAAAGTTTCAGTATCGTTAAGAGAATTTTGTTGTTTTTTGTTTGCTTGTTTTGCTTTTTAAAGTAGAGGACAAGAAGCCTTGAGTGTGTTTAAGGGCCAAGAAAGAAAGAGCCAAGAGAAAGGACAGGCTCTCTGCTTAAGCAGTTCACGCAACAGTGGGCAGCTGGTGAGGGCTGGGGTGCTGCGGGCTTGGGGGTCAGTGCCCACCTGCTTGGGGCTGCTGTGTATACGTTGTGTAGTAATAAATGCCGGTGGTCTTGTTTTTCTCCTTCTGAAGATTTTATAGGAGTATCGTGGCGATGTGTGCACACATACATAACGAGAAGCCACGAGTGCAAGCCTCAGATACCTTCTCCAGCGGTGGTAGTGGTCATGCATTTATTTCTCTGGGGACCATGCTTGTGGCTCGCGGTTCAAGGGTACTCTCTGCGGTTATAGGATAGCATATAAAAACTCTTATAGCTCCTCAGTGGAAAGGGGCAATGTAAATTCAATTTATTATTAGTTAGTATTAATCTATTGATTTCTCCCGGGTAGACATTAGTATATCTAAAATGCTGATACATTTTTGTACTTTGTAAAAAGCCAAGATGGAGGACAAGGAATCAGTATTCCTTTGTGGGTTGTTTTTTTTTCATCCTGACCAATCAGCAATTCATAATGTCCATGTTATCGAGACCCTTAAGAACTTATCAATTTAGCACTGATCAATAGAATTTTTAACTAATGCTTTTTCTTTAGAGTTTTATCTTCTCAGTTTTATGCTGAGGCTCAATTTCTCATTAAGAAATATGTACTTCTAATTTTTTCCTAGTTATAAAGTATTATGTAGTCTGTATAAATTTTGGAAGATACAGGAGTATTAAAAAACAAACAGGGCTTCCCTGGTGGCACAGTGGTTGAGAGTCTGCCTGCTGATGCAGGGGACGCGGGTTCATGCCCTGGTCTGGGAAGATCCCACATGCCATGAGTGGCTGGGCCCGTGAGCCATGGCCGCTGAGCCTGCGCGTCCGGAGCCTGTGCTCCGCAACAGGAGAAGCCACAACAGTGAGAGGTCTGCGTACCGCAAAAAAACCTCAAAAAAACCCCACCTACAGTCTCTAAATTTCCTTTATAGTGTGTGTTTATATATTAAATATACGTAATTTTCCTCTTCTATTACCTCAGATACCCAACGCCTTATTTTCACTAGTGCTGAGAATTCTGTTAGTAATGGGTCTTTGTAGTTTTACTTTGCATGTATCATCTTGAGGGAATTCTAGTGAAGCCAAGAGAGCAAAATTAACAAGATGCCTCCTTTGCAATTAGAGGGAGAGGAAATACAGAGCACTCATTTGTAGAGGAAGAATTGGACAAAAATGCTGTGCTGGTCAGCAGCACTTTCTTCACTTGTCTGGTTCCAAAAGAAATGGTAACCTGAGGACAGGACCGAGAAGCAATTCCCTATTGTTCTAATGTAGCTAATCTTGAGTCCCAAGGCTGGTGATGGCCACTTTTGGATTTTACTTCCTTTTGAAAGTAAAGGTCCTGTTGTTTTTAAAACCATAACTGTTTTCTTATTGCATGTGCTTACTTTTAGGAATTTCATGTTTCTGAAGATTTTAATAAAATGAACTTTATCAAGACCTACCCAGGTAATTATAATACACACACGCACACAACTAGAATACTATGTCTTATGATCAAAATTAGGTTTTCACATTAACTTTTTAAAAGTTTTGTTACCCCAGTTTTGTGGGAGGCTATTAGCTCTTCAGAGTTATTTACCATCCTTTTCCTGCTTATTAACATTTGAAATTTTGTATACTATTCCATTGGGTGCATGTGTCAGGTTTAATTTAACCATTCCTCTGTTTTTGAAAATGTATACTGCTTTCATTTTTTGATAACACATACTAACATATATGATGGTGTGTATATGTGTGTATACATATCTGTGAGTGTGTGTATTTCATATATATGTATGTACACGTGTGTGTGGGTCCTTGATGGTTACTCGAATTCTGTAACTCTGATTACTTCTATTTAAGACAAATTACTAAAAGTAGAATAACTGGGTCAAACTTTAAAACTTTTTTTAATATTCTGGTTTTATTTTGCAAAACTCTTTCCAGCAATAGTGTAAATTTGTAATGAGTGGTGGTTGGGAGTACCTGTTCATTAAGTCTATATTGATCTTTATAAATGTTTATTGCCAGTTTGATAGTCAAAAATAGTTCTCAGTTTTAAAATTATTTAAGCTTTATTTAATGTTGGCCATTTGTCATGTTTTATGAATATCTGTTCATGATTTTGCCCATATTGCCTGGGAGTTGTAGTATTTTCTGATTAATTTATGAGAGCCCCTCCGTTTTTCTGAAGCAGCCTACACAGCTGAGAGCAAGGTCAGAGGTGTCTCTGTCTAGCCTCTGACTTCATTCATCAAACTGGGCATTTATTAAACACCAGCTGCATGCAAGATCCTGTTCCAGATAAAGTAGACAGGTCACTCACTGCCCTGGTGTGGCTTGCAATTGACCTGGAAATGCAAATATTCTAGAAGTTAGGTGATAGAACACCTTCCTCATTCTCAGCTATTGCTTTGGAATGCAGAACTTTACAAATGCTTCATCTTAAAAATAATAAAAAGTTAATTTCAGAAAATTTCAGTTGCCCTTTTTTACAATGCCAGTGTTTTCTAAAGAGTCAAAACACTAAAGGTATAGACAATAAAAAACAAACAAAACTATTCTGTTGAGATAAGACTGCTGTTTTCCATATGGAACTCGTTGAGAGTTGTAGGTGTGTTTTTTAATCAGTTCTCTAATATATTATTTGAATCCCTCTTGAGCATTACTCTGTCATGATTTGTAGCTTCTGAAGGTCTTCCCTGTAGGGAGGCAGAGGGCAGGGCCACGGAGAGTCTGCGATAGATCTTGGGTTGGGGCGGGCAGAGGCTCTGCAGCCTGTTTGGAGTGCGGGCATCTCCGGGACAGGACTGCTGAGCCTGTGAGTCTGCAGGCCGACCAAGTGGAGAAGGGGAGCCTCAGTTCACACCCACGGAGACTGGATTCCAAAGGTCACATTTCTTCCTGAAGGGTGCAGACTCTCCCTCTCTGTCCCCACAGCTCATCAGAACCGGGTGACCGCGATTATCTTCAGCCTGGCCACAGAGTGGGTGATCAGCACGGGCCACGACAAGTGTGTCAGCTGGATGTGCACCCGCAGCGGGAACATGCTCGGGAGGCACTTCTCCACTTCCTGGGCTTCGTGTCTGCAGTATCCTTCCCCGCCCAGCGCCTCCCGGTCTCAGCACTTAGTTTTGAATCTGCTTGGAAATTGCTGATTGAGATCCAAAGACTGAACGATTCCTACGTATTTCACATAAAATCTAAGAATTTCTGTCTCTGCTTTTTGTGCTATAAAGTTGGTTTATTAAAGATAATAATTAAATGAATTGCTGTTCTCTGCTGGCATGTGCTCTAGGTGTTTTAATACAAAATCTCGGAAAACCTAAACCTCATTAACGCAGACCCCTCCCTTCACTCCTTTGCTTTTCAAAGTGAAAGAAAAGACTTTCTGTTGTAGAAAGAAAGAAAGAAAGGAAGGACTCTTCTGGTGATGGTTTATTTGCAGACCCCACAGGAGAATATAAGAAGGGTCTGTGACCCTGGAGTTCATAAATGGGCTACAGTGTGTTTGGAGAGGGTTCATAATCCTTATAATACTCTCAAAGGTGCCTCAGGATACCCCAAATGTTACAAAATTGCCGCTCTCAAATTTTTCTACTACTCTATGGGATTTGTTTCACGTAGAACTTGCTCTTGCTTAAGGCTGCCTGTGGTAGCTGTGTATCTTAATGATGGCAAGGTCAAAGCTGTCAGCAGCAGGCAAATGCCCCGCAGTTGTTTCTCTTTGAGAGCTGGACGTCTGGTGTAGTAAAATTCTTTTTCCATTGAAAGCCTTTATAAAAAAAATGTGTGCAACAAATGAATGCACAGCATGAGATATTTAAAATAGTACCATATGCTTTAGAGTCAAGCAAGGGAAGACTACTCAGATGTATCATGTGCTAAATAAGTTTTTCTGTTATGTGTTTGGCTTTCGTATGGATGGATAGAAAATGGCACAGAATCGCATCATCATGGCCCAGCCCGTGGTCCTCCTTTTGATCTATGTTTTGGAATTAAAATAGTAGTTATCTTATTGTGTGTAAGCTACTGATTTGCCACAAATGTCTACGGCCATAAAGCGACCAAGAAAGTAATGAGTTGTTGCCAATAGTTAATACATTTTTAAATTTAAAGTTTACTCCTACCCCAAATGACTGCCTTTCGGATGATTAAAATTAAACTCTTCACAGCAATTTAAACCATCCTCTTCACTTAACGCTAAATCATCTAGACCCCCCCAAAAAAGATGGGTTCGTGTCCATATTTGCTGTCATTTTTACACTATTTCCAGAGATATTTCATGAAAAGCAGTTTTCTTCCAGTTCTTTTTGGCTGTTTTCATTATTGAGCGTTTTGCTTTTTAACACTTTGTTATGATTTGCTTATAATCACTCGTTTTTATGTCTGTCTTCTCTATCAGCTCTTAACTCTTTTGTTGCCAATTCCTAGGATATTGGTTGGAATAGTAACAGCTACTCAGTGAATTCTTGTTGAATGAATGAACATTAATTTTCCTGATAATTCTAGCTTAAAACATTCTTTTTCTTCAATATTTACATGTTGTATGATTTTCAGTTGGGTATTTCTTTTCTCATAGTTTTAGGTTTGTGCTTATTCTCTTTAGAGTGTACATTTTCTTCTTTATAACTTTGAGATGGATTGTGTTATACGTCCTTGACTGCTTCTCCACAGATATGACTTTGATACTCAGTATGCTTTTGTCGGTGACTATTCTGGACAGATCGCCCTGCTGAAGCTTGAACAGAGCTCCTGTTCAGTTATTACCACCCTTAAAGGACATGAAGGTAGGCTGTATGATCACTGCCGTTTTTCACCTAATTTGGGCATCCAAATTTAGTTCTCAGCTCTGTGGTTTCGCGAATGATCACCTCCTTATGATCTGTCAGATTTCAATTTGATTGGCCAGATAGATAGGGGAATTAAATCTCAAAAGATCTCTAAGTGAAGGCCGGTTGTTGGGTAGGGTTTTGTGTTGTCCAAATCCCTTCTAGATTGCTTGTGTGGATAATACCTTCTATTTTGTTTACCTTTTAAATTAAATTATTTTTGAAGACCTTTTAAAATGTCTTATAAATGGTGAGACCTTTGGAAGAATGTTGTTATTACTGTTTTAAATCTGTCACTTTCTAGGACACCAAGCAAGATGTAGGAGGTGAGTACAATTAGAAGAAACGTATGAGCTGGTTCTGTCTCTGCTTGGGAAACATCCCCGGGGGAGGGACCGAGGGAAAAGAATGACTGGGTGGAATTTTATTATTTCTGTAGGGTGGTGAGTTGGCCAGGCTTTGTGGAAAGGCTTTAAAACTCAATCGCCTATATTGAGTAACAAATTAGAAGCTCTGAGGCCATCTGGTTCACATCGAATAATTGGGGGTTTGTTGAAGGAATTAATGATGGACTTATTTATGAAAATAGTGGGGGGTTTTTCTTTTTTTTTTTTTTGCGGTGCGCGGGCCTCTCACTGTTGTGGCCTCTCCCGTTGCGGAGCACAGGCTCCGGACGCGCAGGCGCAGCGGCCACGGCTCACGGGCCCAGCCGCTCCGCGGCACGTGGGATCCTCCCGGACCGGGGCACGAACGCGTGTCCCCTGCATCGGCAGGCGGACTCTCAACCACTGCGCCACCAGGGAAGCCCGAAAATAGTGTTTTTAAGTGTAACAAGTTAAGTGTCCTCCATAGCTAATCTATTTATGTAAAACCGAGTCTATCAGATCAGGGGCCTTGAAGGGGAAAAGGGAGAGAGAAGGACAGTAAGTTTGAACAGATTTAGGCAGGAAAGGACAGGCCCTGCAGAAACCACTTTCTGTTTATGACTAATGGTCTCATGATGCTCATGCTGTTAAGTGTTCTCTGGGTTGCTAAGGACAGATTGGGTTCTGACAACTACTTAGCAGTGTTCACAATGTAGAAAGACCTTGCTTGTCTGCTATTAGGCCTCTAGCTGAAGTGCATGGGGCACAGGATCAAACAGGGTCAGGATTTCTGCAGAGTTGATCCCTGGAGCCAGTTTTGCACAATACTTCTTTTTTCACTTTCGTTAAGCTTCTGTGAGAAACTAGTCTCTGTTGGTTGCTTTTGAATGTGGCTTTATCAGTTTTCCGTATACCCACCAAAAGTATTATTAGCTTGTGTGACTGGTTCAATTTTATCAAGTTTATTAATAGTTTTTTCCTAGGCAAGCAGCAGTCAATGGAACAGTGAAGAGATCCGTTGAAAGAGAAATCTGTAGGAAGAAAGATTTTCCCAAGGATATCAAATTTAATAAGTTTAGCCAATATAGAGTGTGAAATGTAGGGTTTAGATTTTTTTACCTAAGTTCTGTGGAATAATTGTACGGTACACCTGCATCTCTTTTTTTTTTTTCTCCGAGATACTTAATTCAGTTTTCTTAAAAGTAGGCATCCTGCGGTAAGACACCTGCAAGGTCCCAGAGCCCTAGAATAATCTAGATTTTAATCTTATATAAGATAACCACAGAAAACGTCACTGCCTTTTCTCATTAGATATTGGTAGCTATTTTTTTTTCCTTCAAAAGCTTTTTCTGAACTAACCCTCACATACAGCTATTTTATAATTTTTTGGTATAGACGAGGAAAATCTTCTTTAAACACATTTGTGTTCAAAGCAGTTTGATATACAACTGAAAATCCTAATCTTGTAGCTCGGGACAGCGGATGTGCTGTGCCTTCTGTGTGACTCGCGATGAAGTGTTGAACGCCCTTTTGTACAACAAAAATACATTTTTACTTAAAGACTCAGCTGGTGCTCGTTTGGTCTTCTGCCTCAGATGTGTATGTCCTGATGTAGAGTTACATTTAGCCTCCCTCTCTCACTCCTAGGTAGTGTCGCCTGCCTCTGGTGGGACCCTATTCAGCGGTTACTCTTCTCAGGAGCCTCTGACAACAGCATCATCATGTGGGACATCGGAGGAAGGAAAGGCCGCACGCTTTTGCTCCAGGGCCACCAGTGCGTGACTGTTTGTGAGGGTGGGGAAAGAACCTGAGTTGGGGCAGGTCGGGGGAGGCGTTAGTATTCAGAGACTACTTTCTCCAAACCCTGTCTTTTAGGAGACAGCGAGCCCTGTTTGATAGGGCTCACTCAGTCTGCGTCTAACTGCTTTTCCATGAGTCCTGAGTGTCTGGTGTTCTGTAGCAAAAATAGAGGCCAGGGTTTTCTTCTTCCTTAGTCCATTGGTAGTAACTACCATGCCATTGGCAGTTTGATAGGGAATTGCATTGAATCTGTAGATTGCTTTGGGTAGTATAGTCATTTTCACAATGTTGATTCTTCCAATCCAAGAACATGGTATATCTCTCCATCTGTTTATGTCATCTTTGATTTCTTTCATCAGTGTTTTATAGTCTTCTGAGTACAAGTCTTTCGCCTCCTTAGGCAGGTTTATTCCTGGGTATTTTATTCGTTTTGTTGCAAAAATCGGTAAATCGGAATGTTTTCTTAATTTCTCTTTCTGATTTTTCATTGTTGGTGTATAGGAATGCAAGAGATTTCTGTGCATTAATTTTGTATCCTGCAACCTTAACAAATTCACTGATTAGTTCTAGTAGTTTTCTGGTGGCATCTTTAGGGTTTTCTTTTTTTTTTTTTTTTTTTTTTTGTGTGTGTGTGTGTGTGGTACATGGGCCTCTCACTGTTGTGGCGGCTCCGGACGCACAGGCTCAGAGGCCATGACTCACGGGCCCAGCCGCTCCGCGGCATGTGGAATCTTCCCAGACTGGTGCACGAACCCGTGTCCCCTGCATCGGCAGGCGGATTCTCAACCACTGCGCCACCAGTGAAGCCCCTCTTTTTTTTTTTTAATTTTTTTTTTTAATTTTTATTTATTTTTGTCTGCGTTAGGTCTTTGTTGCATGGACTTTCTCTAGTTGCGGCGAGTGGAAGCTGCTCTTCGTTGTGGTGCACGGACTTCTCATTGCAGTGGCTTCTCTTGTGGAGCATGGGTTCTAGGCGTGCAGGCTTCAGTAGTTGTGGCTCGCGGGCTCTAGAACACAGGCTCAGTAGTTGTGGCGTATGGGCTTAGTTGCTCTGCAGCATGTGGGATCTTCCAAGACCAGGGCTCGAACCCATGTCCCCTGCATTGGCAGGCGGATTCTTAACCACTGTGCCACCAGGGAAGCCCTCTTTAGGGTTTTCTATGTATAGTATCATGTCATCTGCAAACAGTGACAGTTTTACTTCTTCTTTTCCAATTTGTATTTCTTTTATCTCTTTTTCTTCTCTGATTGCTGTGGCTAGGACTTCCAAAACTATGTTGAATAAGAGTGGTGAGGGTGGACATCCTTGTCTTGTTCCTGATCTTAGTGGAAATGCTTTCAGTTTTTCACCATTGAGAATGATGCTGGCTTTGGGTTTATCATATTTGGCCTTTATTATGTTGAGGTAGGTTCCCTCTCTGCCCATTTTCTGGAGAGTTTTTATCATAAATGGGTGTTGAATTTTGTCGAAAGCTTTTTCTGCATCTTTTGAGATGATCATATGGTGTATCACATTGATTGATTTCTGTATATTGAAGAATCCTTGCATTCCTGGGATAAATCCCACTTGGTCATGGTGTATATGATCCTTTTAATGTGCTGTTGGATTCTGTTTGCTAGTATTTTGTTGAGGATTTTTGCATCTATGTTCATCAGTGATATTGGTCTATAATTTTCTTTTTTTGTGATATCTTTTTCTGGTTTTGGTATCTGGATGATGGTGGCTTCGTAGAATAAATTTGGGAGTGTTTCTCCCTATGCAATTTTTTGGAAGAGTTTGAGAAGGATGGGTGTTAGCTCTTCTATAAATGTTTGATAGAATTTGCCTGTGAAGCTATCTGGTCCTGGACTTTTGTTTGTTGGAAGATTTTTATTTACGGTTTCAATTTCATTACTTGTGATAGGTCTGTTTATATTTTCTAATTCTTCCTGGTTCAGTCTTGGAAAATTGTACCTTTCTAAGAATTTGTCCATTTCTTCGTGGTTGTCCATTTTATTGGCATATAGTTGTTTACAGTAGTCTCTTATAATCCTTTTGTATTTCTGCAGTATCAGTTGTGATTTCTCCTTTTTCATTTCTAATTTTATTGCTTTCGTCCTCTCCCTTTTTTTCTTGATGAGTCTGGCTAAGGGTTTATCCGTTTTGCTTATCTTCTCAAAGAACCAGCTTTTAGTTTTATTGATCTTTGCTATTGCTTTCTTCCTTTCTATTTCATTTATTTCTGCTCTGATCTTTATGATTTCTTTCCTTCTACTGACTTTGGGTTTTCTTTGTTCTTCTTTGTCTAGTTGTTTTAAGTGTAGGGTTAGATTGTTTATTTGAGATTTTTCTTGTTTCTTGAGGTGAGATTGTATTGCTATACACAAGATGGCAGTGTGGGAAGATGTGGAGTTAGCATCTCCCCACAAATAGGGCGCCTGCCAGCCGCTGGTGGGGGACTCTGACCTGCACTTCTTAACGACTGATTAGTAGTGTTTATTTCATAGAAACTATTATTCTGCATAATGAGTTATAGAATGCCAGTTAAAGTTTATACTGGGATCCAGATCACCAATGATAAAATGTCAGTTGCTGATTCCAACGAGGGGGGAGATTTGAGCCTGCATGAAGATGATGTCTGTGTTTTCCACATTGAGACACGTAACTGTTGTGTGTGCTGTTTGCAGTGACAGGGTGCAGTCGCTGTGTTACCTTCAGCTCACGAGGCAGCTGATCTCCTGTTCCTCAGACGGCGGAATTGCAGTGTGGAACATGGACGTTAGCAGAGAGGAGGTAAGAGAGGGCAAGGCAGGGCTGACCAGGAGAGCTCCCACAGCCTGCCTCTTGGTTTTCTACCCAGTGACCGGAGATGTCAGCCAAGGTGCAGACAGTCCCAGCTCTTACTGGTTATCATCTGACAGGGTCCTGCATGTCACTTTGCCCTGCATTCACTACTCATTGGAGAGTTTTCACAGGGACAAGCGATATACACAGCCAGGGCATTTAGGCTGATTTTCACAGAGAAGGGCAAGGAGAGGACACGGGAGACGGTCTGGCAGGCCCAGGGAAGTGACTGTGGGGAAGCGCTCCAAGGTTGCACACCTGTCCCGGGGTCCCCGAGACGCGCACCAGGGGCATAGCTCCTCTGGGAAAACATATCTGTTCTCTGCTTTTATTTTCCACTGACTTCTGTTCCACTGAGTCCATGTCAACATAGTGTTCTTTTCAGGAGACCTGAGTTCTAAGTGCCTTAATTTCCCTGAGTCTCCATTCCTTCTTCCATAAAGTGAAATAGTTGAATGAGATGACTTCTAAGGTCCCTTCCAATTCTTTAGACTGACATTCTATCTAAGCAATCTCTCTGTCTTTTTTTCTATTTTAAATAATGCTGCAGTGAACATTTTTGACCTTGTCATTGTGTGATTGTTCAATTATTTATTTCGGACACATTTCTGAAAATAGACCCTTTGGGTCAAGGATATGTGCATTCTGAATGTTCTTTATAGATGTTGTCAGATGATTTCCAGGCAGGATTTCCATTCTCATCTCTGCCAGCACAGGTATTTGTCTGTCTTTCCCAAGTGGTGTTTAAAACCTGTGATGTAGATAGCGGAGTTGATTCCAGAGAAGATTTTAGTGTGAGGGGAGTTAAAGACTTATGGTTTAACTTCAGAAACATTTATTGAGCATCTAAAGGGTGGCCCTAAAGTCTGGAAACTTAGGTGCATATGCATCATAAATGATACTGCATTGCAGTACATACTGTATTGCATAATGTCACATGATGTGTTCCAGGTGCTGTCCTTTACGCAGCATGTAGGTCAGTATGCTTCACACCTCTGTGGTGGACGCCAGGCCTGAATGCAGCATTCCCACCCACCCCCACATGCGTCTGCTTTGTGTTGCCTCTAATTACTTGTGAGTCTGATTCTCGCTGAATAAACTTGCATCTTTAGCATACCCTAGGGACGTAATCAAAGGCTTTCAGTCTATTTAAAAGAAATAGTGGGCTTCCCTGGTGGTGCAGTGGTTAAGAATCTGCCTGCCAACGCAGGGGACATGGGTTTAAGCCCTGCTCTGGGAAGATCCCACATGCTGTGGAGCAACTAAGCCCATGCGCCACAACTACTGAGCCCACGCGCCACATCTACTGAAGCCCGCGTGCTCTAGAACCCGTGCTCCGCAACAAGAGAAGCCACCACAATGAGAAGCCCACACACCACTACGAAGTGTAGACCCCGCTCATCGCGACTAGAGAAAGCCTGCACACAGCAACAAAGACCCAACACAGCCAAAAATAATAAATAAGTAAAAATAAATTTATTTAAAAAAATAAATAAAAGAAATAGCAATATTACTCACTTCCAGACTTTATGATTACCATGCTTTGTACACAAAGATTCATACCTGCAAGAAGCTTGTAATCTAGTGAAGGAAACAGACTACCGTATAAATGATAAAATGCAGTCTGTCATTAGGAGAAGGACCGATTGCTAGTTTTTTAGTGACCTGGTAAGACAAGTCACATAGAGGAAATCTTGATTGCATGTCTGCTGGTTAATTTCCCTTTTTGAATTTTCTAAAGATCTTTTGGTAAGACTTAGAGTAACTTGTTGTTAAACATATGTAACATTGGCTCGATATTACAGAATGTGTAATACTTTCTTTGCAAAGATTTATTTGAACTGTGTTTTATATTTATCATCTGCTGGTTACATGCAACAGTGGCAGCTAGTATGCTGTTCTATTTCCTAGACTCGGCCTGTTGTTTTTCAGTCTTATTCTGTGTTCCCTGGATCATGAGGGAGGAGACCATGGGGGCCTGATGCTACTAGTGGCTCTTGTAAGGGTTTAACCAGTCGGATTTCAATCCACTATTGTCATCCTTGGTAAGTTCTTTTAGATGTAGAAAGTAGAAGCAGAGTTCTTACCTTCAAGGTTATGTGAGTGTGGAGTTTATTTGTGCCTCTAGGGAAAGAAAAGACAGTCCTGTCATTCCTGTGGGGGGTCACTCTTTTCCTTGTAGTCACTTATGGAAGAGTACCCCAAATCATGAGCACACAGCTGGTAATACATTTTGCTCTACAAGCTTTTCTGTCTCAATGGTTGGCAGTACTGGTGGGAAAGAAAATTATGTCAAAAAGACGCAGCATTTTTCGTAGGTTTTTCTGGTTTTTTGTTGCTGTTGTTTTGTTTTGTTTCTACCAGATGAGTAAATATTAGTGCAAAAGTAAGCAGCCTCCGATCTATTAGATTCTGAACTTGAGTTAGGGATTTGGACAATTTGTAGGACTTCTTTAGGCACAGGCCTAGAGGGTTAATCGCAGATTCTCTAGCCCCACAGTGTTTGCTGGAATTTCTGAGTCACCTGGAAACAATGACTGTGGAGTGTCCTCAGCCTACAGTGGCTGCCGGCCACCACCAGATCTGGCTGGTTGGAAGCAGATCTACCTCCCTGCCAGACTGTAGTCAAAGGGACTCCTTTCTGGAAGTAGGCATGAGACATAAATGAGCAAGTAACAATAATTAGAATGAATCGTCTTGAAATGAGAGCTTTATTTGAAGCTAGTGGATCACAGAATGGATACTATTTTATACATTAGTGCAAAGTAGATGAGTGCACCAATTAGCAGCAGCAGTGCGTTGGGGTTATTCTTGTTACATCATCTTTGTCCAGATTAGGCAGATGGAACAAGATGTAGAAAAGAGGGTGAAACAGAAAACTTGATTAATGTTCTCTTCAGCTCTTCTCAGCATAAAAGAAAACTTTGTCTCCTTAGAGAATAAGCATTTAATAGGATGGTTCATGATAGCTTACACCATAATCCTTAATTCTATTAAAAGAAACAAAGTTATGGGTATTTCTTATATCAAAATATGTTCCAAAAAGTCAGTTTATTTCTGAGTTCATGTTTTCATTTGTTATCTCAAATTACTTTCAGCATATTTTTTCTTCCCTCATGCCCCTCTGCCCTCCAGCTCAGCAAAGAAAGATTCTTTCCTAACCCTTAGGCAGAAGCGTGCTTCCTGAGGGCAGGGGCTCAGTCCCCATTGGTTGTCATACTCCAGAAACATGTTCGGAGACATGTTGAAGTGAAGAGGATCATGTCCAGGGGCTGTGTAGAGCTCAGTGGCCGAGTGCAGGGCTGTGGGCTGGACTCTTGGGTCTACTGGGAGCTCCACCCACTAACCAACCATGGATAGTCTCGTCAATCTCTGAGCCACAGTTTCTTCGCCTGTAAAATGGGGAGAATGTCGCTCTGTATCTCCTAGGGTTGTGTTGAAAATTAAGCAAAATAAGACATATAAAACCCTTGGCACACACTGCTGGACTTATAAGGCCCTTTGTATATACCAGGCAGTATGCAAATGTTGCCTCATTTAATCCTTACAGCCTCATGTGGTGTGTACTCATACTTGAACATCACTGCCGTGAATACGTTTTTGCGTTCATCTTGTTCCACGTGACTCTTCCTCACGTGGGTGGTATTGCAGGAGTTACACTGACATGTGTCACCAACATAAGACTAGACAGTGGCCCCTGCTTTCCTTCCCCCTGCCATGTAATGTCCCCACGTTGTTGGCAGCAGGGCCCGTCGTGTCGTCGTAATCACCGTGTCTCCTTCAGGGACATTGTTCACAGGCAGTGCTTTCAAACCACCTTCTCTCCTCCCTGGTCACAGAAACAAGTAAGTCTACATCAGGTAGTAATCTTCGTCACGGAGGTGCGCATCTCTTGATCACTCTTTCTGTCCTCCCTTCCCATTTCCAACATTAGCCCAGTTATTTAAAGAAGCGTCTCCTCTGTCTCAGCCCACTTCATTCGGTTTGTGAGTGCCTTACCCCCCAACCCCCAAAAGAAAGACCTTCGTAATGGCTGTCCTATATAGAAGTATTTCTAGTGCCATGTCTAAAATAAGGAATAGGAAAGCCAAAAGTTTTGATGAAATAGGAAACAAAAAAAGAAGTTGCGACGCTCATTCTTTAAACCACCGGAAGTCCCCTTTCGAATCTCTGTAAAGCGGACCGTCTTCATTGCATATTTTATAAGGATCAGTGTAGGTCAGTTCCTGTGGTTCTCCCATCGTCTCCTCTTATCAGATACATTTTTCTTGAGTGTTAACTTTCAAGATCAAGAAAAGATTATTTCTTACCTCTTGACCTTTGGTTTAATTTTATGGAAATAGTATTTTCTATTTTTAATGCACGTATGTGACGATACATGATTGAGGTAAAATAGGCTTTTAGCAGGTTCATCTTGTCATCGAATACAACTTGTAACGTTTTGTTTAGAGAAATATTTTCTAAGTTCTCAGTGAAGTAATTTTGAGGCCTAATTGCCCTGTTTCAACAAAAATTCACTGAGAGCCTACCCTGTGACAGGCTGAACGTATTTGAAGATGCAAAGACCAGTGAATAATTCATAGGTTAATTGAAGGGGCTGGGGGGAGGAAATGTGCATAAAGAATTGCAGTGTAGGGCTTCCCCGGTGGCGCAGTGGTTGAGGGTCCGCCGGCCGATGCAGGGGACGCGGGTTCGTGCCCCGGTCCGGGAAGATCCCACGTGCCGCGGAGCGGCTGGGCCCGTGAGCCGTGGCCGCTGAGCCTGCGCGTCCGGAGCCTGTGCTCCGCAACGGGAGAGGCCACCACAGTGAGAGGCCCGCGGACGGCAAAAAATAAATAAATAAAATTAAAATAAAAATTAAAAAAAAGAATTGCAGTGTAGAGAGATCGCTGCTGGAATGGGGGTCTGCAGGCTGGCTGTGCGGGCACAGGGAGGGAAGGACACCCACTCGGGAGCTGGGAATGGGGGCGGGGCAACGAATCCGTCTTGACAGGATGCACACCCCGAAGAACTCCTGTTGGTCACCTTGTGACCCCACAAGCCTTCCCACGTGGTAGTTCGTCAGGTTCTGCAAGAAAGGTTTTTGCTCAACTGGATATAGTTATCAAACAACTTTAAAAACTCTGGGCATAAAAAAGAAATGTATGGGGCTTCCCTGGTGGCGCAGTGGTTGAGGATCCGCCTGCCGATGCAGGAGACACGGGTTCGTGCCCTGGTCCGGGAAGATCCCACATGCCGCGGAGCGGCTGGGCCCGTGAGCCGTGGCCGCTGGGCCTGCGCGTCCGGAGCCTGTGCTCCGCAATGGGAGAGGCCACAACAGTGAGAGGCCCACATACCGCAAAAAAAAAAAAAAAAAAAAAAAAAAAAGAAATGTATGGAGACAACTCTTAAGAGTTCATAATGCAAATTGAACTGCTCCTCCTATCGATAGATTAAAAATGAACAATCCTGAAAACACGGCAGAAATGATAAAGATAATTCAAAACACAAACATAGTATTGAATATGGCAACAGCTATAATGTATTGAAGGGTCTAAAAAAAGGGTAACCCCACCGAGGTCTAGAACTGCTGTCTTAATTTCTGACAGCTCAGTGTCAACCGGCAGATGCTCAGATGTTGGGTTTCACTTTCTCCTCCCCCAGGCTCCTCAGTGGTTAGAAAGTGATTCTTGTCAGAAATGTGAGCAGCCCTTTTTCTGGAATATAAAGCAGATGTGGGACACGAAGACACTGGGGTTGAGACAGGTGAGTAGCCAGCATCGAGTCCTCACTGGGTTAATTATGTATTCTGTTATTTATGTGAGCAATCGTCCTTTCGTTTGGAATCACACTTTTCCCTGTAAATGCTGTGAGTTCCTACCTTTGTGGTGTCACCATCGTTGTGTGACTGACAACGAGCCGGGCCCTGTGAGACCGTCACCAGACCTGCCACCGCTCGTCCCGCCTTGGAAAAGCCGGGGCACACAGAAAACCCAGGGAGCCTGTTCGTAAATAGATGAAAGGGCTTTGAGTTTAGGACTAGTACTTGTTAAAGTCAGTGTTTGTACTAGCCCAGCACAAAATCAGAATGAACTAGGGCGTCTAAGCCTAACGCTTGCACAAACAGATAAAAAGTAACAGATTAGCCCTCGCTGGAATACTCTGACACCGAGAATTTTAGATTGTTCATGAATTGTTCCACGTAAGTGTACCTGGAGCATTTCTATTAAGCATGTTTCAAGTATGTACTGTTTTTTTATTTTTTTTTAATTAGTTGAAGAAACATGTCCCAAAATAGCCTACAGATTTCAAGGAAGCGCTTATCGCTGGGTAGTCACGTAACACTAAAGTTCTACAAAGAAACATAGTTGTACGGTAGCCTTGAAGGTAGCCACTCATTCAGATTGAATATGAATTTGTGCAGGTGAGTAAAAAAGAATGCCAATTTCATTCCTTTTATTACTGGTTGCACCTCCCTAAGGGATTGACGGAAAGTTTGTGTGTGTTAATAAACTTTCTTTGACTTTACTTATGAAGCTACTCTACAGCAAGGTCAGATAGGAGACTGGCAGGCAGTGCAGGAACTGTTTTAGCATTCGTAACATTCTAATGCTCGGAAACGGCCCCCACGTTGCATCCTTCGCCTAGTTTTCGCAGCGCATGTCTGGTGGTAACTGCTGTGTGAAGTAGTCTCTACTTCAAAGGAAACATGAAGAATTCATTTTAATCTTATGAGTTAACAGCTAGTGGTAGAGAGAGGAAAGGAGTGGGTCACACGGCTTTTAGTGGTTTAAAAAAATATATATGTTAAAATTAGTAATAATAACTGGGCTATTTTGGAATGTTCTTGATGCTTATTTCCAGAACCACAACTTGAAAGATTAAAAGAAATAGCACAACATGCTTATGGTTATCTGTTTCTTAATGAGGGCAAAGTACATTTAAAACTTTATATCAGAACTTTTCTCTGTAATAGGAATAAATTTTTCCCTCCTGAAGCCTCTAGCCATTTGGGTTCCTGAATGAGCTTGAACTTCGTCTTAACAATGTTCCTTACGGTCGCCTAGGCAGATAATATGAATGAATAAACACTAGTATTTGACCAATAACAAAGCAAAGATGTTTGGAAATCCTCAACGGGTGTTGATACTGTCTGCCTTTGGCGCGCTTATTGATACACTGAATTGGGGGCGATTATAACTCGAGGCCCATTGCCCCAATCCCATTTCCCCTACTCTGAAGTGAGGCCACAGGCATGAAAGCAAAAGGTAAACTCCTCCTTTTCCTCCCTGAAGCATCACTGCAGGAAGTGTGGGCAGGCTGTCTGTGGGAAGTGCAGCAGCAAGCGCTCCAGCTACCCTGTCATGGGCTTCGAGTTCCAGGTCCGCGTCTGCGATTCCTGCTATGACTCCATCAAGGACGAGGAGTGAGTGTTTGCTTATCTTTATCTTTTTGTGTGTCCATCTGCAGTGGGAGAGCCTGAGAAATGATATAGATACATGGTTGACCCTTGAACAGCGCGAGGGTCAGAGGTGCAGCGCTCCGCGTAGTGGATACTTGGGGTACAAAAAGAGATGGCCTTTCCTATCCACGGTTCTGCGGATCACGTAGTGCTGTGGTACTTACCTTTGAAAAAACTCCGGGTATAAGCGGACCCACGCCGTTGGAAGCGTGTTGTTCAGGATCAGCTGTATTTCTGCCCACTCATTTATCCCTTTCATAAACAGATTCTAGAGAGAGGATTCTGCCCTAGCTTTATGACTTAAGACAAGTTTCTCCCAAACACTGTGAGAAATAATGCTGCTTAGACCAGTCTGGCCGTGAGCCCCCCGTGCCACTCGGGATGCTGTGAGGGTCAAGGCCGTGTGCACACTGATGGGTGGCTGAACTGGCGCCCTACAAAAGCACCCCAGCTTCCACCTGTGCGCACACACGCGTGGAAATTTTATTTGTGGGAAAACTCCGGAGACCCATGTTCTCTCTTCCACGACAATCTGACCTAGCAATCTGTTCTTAAATAACTATTTGTGTGTAAGACAAGTCTGTCTGTCCTCCATTCTCTCCTGACTCAGGCAGATCCATTTGGACAGAACCAGCATTTTCTTTTGCTCCTTTCTTTTATTTTTATTAATTTTTGGCCGCATTGGGTCTTCGCAGCTGCATGCAGGCTTTCTCTAGTTGCGGCGAGTGGGAGCTACTCTTCGTTGCGGTGCGTGGGCTCCTCATTGTGGTGGCTTCTCTTGTTGTGGAGCACGGGCTCTAGGCGTGCGGGCTTCAGTAGTTGCGGCACGCAGCTCAGTAGTTGTGGCGCACGCACTTAGTTGCTCCGCGGCACGTGGGATCTTCCCGGACCAGGGCTGGAACCCGTGTCCCCTGCATCGGCAGGCGGATTCTTAACCACTGCGCCACCAGGGAAGCCCTCTTTTGCTCCTTTCTGAATCGTCTTTGAAAGTCGCAGACGGAGACACCTTGGTGGAGGCCCAAGTAGGAAAGCTAGTGCGGCACCACTGGTGTCGGTCCGTGAGCTGATGATGGGGCCTGGGCTGCTGCGGGCTTCGTGGCAGAGTGACAGTCAGCGTGTGCAGGAGCGCTGCTTCTCACACCAGGGTTCCTGGGGGAGCCTGCAGCCTGGGATCTCATGCAGTGTAGTCTTGTCCTTATGTCTAGGAAGGTACCAGCCTTGCCACTTAAAAAAAGAAAAAGAAAAAAAAATTTGGTTATTTTGGGAGTTTTAGAAAATCTTTTATAAAACAGTCTTGCAACTTATCATCCTTTAATTATAGTTTTCAAAACTGTAGCCACATTTTTAGGAGTGAATTTTGACACTGTTATCATATTTCCTCTCTGTTGCTAAGAAAATTCATCCCTTAGCTCTAGAAACAGTGGGGTGAGTTTAAATGGTCTCTTTTCTCTCTGTTAGTCGGACTTCTCTAGCAACCTTTCACGAAGGAAAACATAACATCTCCCACATGTCCATGGATGTTGCTAGGGGCCTGATGGTGACCTGTGGGACCGATCGCGTGGTGAAGGTAACCTGCCAATTAGCACCTCAGTGTAGATTGCTCCACCGTCATGCTATGAATGTGCATAAGGCATTTCTGATTGGCAAGCTCACCTGGCCTTTTGATGAACAACCTATAGCCACGTGGAAACCTGGAAACAAACTGCATGTTTGTGAGTTTCCACGCCCTTGGTGGTGTCTCCCTCGGCCATGTCGGTCTCTCCAGGTGAGCAGGTGAGGGCCTGGCACACCTCTGTCACTGTCTGCACTCAGCCAGCCCCAGGTCCCTCCCTCCCACTGCCTGGCCTTAGCTGGCCCCTTCCTCTGATCATTGCTTCCCTGGCTATTGAGCCTTTCATCCTGGGCAGAAGGCTTCCCACGTGTAAGAAATAACCACACGTTTTAAATTAAATCCCTGGCTGGCTAACGCAGAAACTGAAAGTAAGCGTTTTATCCTTAGTACCACTCTTGAGTTGTAAAACGATGACGTAGTTTATTTCGTAAAAAAAAAAAAAAAAAAAAAAAGGGCCTTTCCCCAGAGGGCTTTTTATTAAAAATAAAAGTAAATTTATAGTGAAACATCATTCTGATGTAACTTGCAGGTGTCGAGAGAGATACCGCTTAGAAGCTTTTTTCATATTTTAGCCGACCACGTTGTTTCGTCGCCGTGTAAATCGCGAGAAGGTTTTGTAGGGAAAGAAGAGAACGAGTTATGTTGGCCCCTTTGAGAGTGTGACAGCTGTCTGTTCTCAGCGCCAGCAGCGCCTCCCGGGGGGGCCACGTGACCGGTGCTGCGTCTCCAGGCCTCCCCCCTTCTCTTGCAGATTTGGGACATGACGCCCGTGGTGGGCTGCAGCCTGGCGACTGGGTTTTCTCCGCATTGATCCGGGAGCCGGGCGGGGTCTGCGCCTTCCCGGGAGCAGCCTTCACCAAACACGGTGCTTCCTTGTAGCCCCACGGCCACTGGCACGTGGATGGACAGCAAGCCACTAAAAAAACAAATCAAGGTTTTTAAAAAGAAAAAAAATGTAAAGGTGTGTTTTGGGGCGTTTGTCGCACTACCCGTGGGATGTAGCGGGTCCCCGAGGAGTGGAGTTACTCCAGAGAGACGTCCTCGGGGGTGGTGAGCTGACCTGTGCTGAGGCAGTACATTTAGCACGCGAGAGTTCGGGTGGAAAGATACCGTACGGAAGAGTTAAAGCCTAGAACTTTCTTCAAGCAGTTCCAACTACAAACACACTCCCCCCCCCCACCAGACCTGCTGGGCCCGCAGGGGCTCCCGTGCTTCTCTGCAGGCAGAGCAGGGGTCAGGGGAGGAGGACTTGTTCTCTCCCTTGGGGGGGTGCAGTGGGACCTCGGAGCCCAGAGATCCTCCTCATCTGTCGGCAGTCTGTGAATATTCTCCACCCCTAGTCACCGAGGAACCTCTTCACAATATCTGTCCTCTCCAGGTACTGTGCCCTGTCTGCCTTTAGCGTGTGGCCCACTTCAGTCGTTTCTCGTCCCAGCCAGCACACCGTGGGCGAACTCGCAGATTGTCGCTAAGGGAGCTGTACCGTTTCTATACTTAACCAAGGCAGTCCACGCTCTTCCCTTTCCCCCCGGATGTGCTCTGAGGACAAGACGTTTCTCTATGGTGCTGTTAACAGGGGACTCACACAAGCCGCCCGACTTTTTCTGATTGCCGTCAGTGATGACTCATGGAAAACCCAGCTACCAGCACGTCTGTGATGGGAAGTGAACAGTCCATTCCATGGAACAGCCCGGTCCTCCTAAAAGACACAATCTGTTGGCAGTTTCAAGATGAGCCCCTGGGATACTGTGGCCATTTGATAGACACCTCAGAAAAGAACTCCAAAGCTTTTTAAATTAGGTTGACTTTTAGTTGTGACTTACTTCACAGAAGGAAATTGGTAATCCAGAGCAGTAACTGTTAACCAGGTCCTGCACAGTAATTCCTAACTTGTAAATTACGTTCATAACAATTAGCAAAATCTGTTGTATCAAACGGCATTTTTAAAGTTTTTGGCGGCTTAGTACCAGGATGGGGAAGAGGTAGGGAACGGGGAGCCTGTCTTTTAATATTCAAATATCTATTTGTTTTTAACAGCAAAACATGTATCTGTTACTTTAGGGCTATGGAAGTGAGAGGAGAGAAGTCGACTTTTTTTAAGGACAGATTTTAAAATAGATAGCAAAAGTATTTTTGTTAGCCTTACTAATGGATATTGAAAAAAAACTACTGCATCGCTTTTGGAGGATCATATCAAGACAACATCGTTCTGTATGATATAACTAAGGGACTACATATTTTAAAATTACAGCTGTTAATTAAAATGGTTTTTTAACATCTTTATTGGAGTATAATTGCTTTACAATGGTGTGTTAGTTTCTGCTGTGTAACAAAGTGAATCGGCTATACGTATACATATATCCCCATATCTCCTCCCTCTTGCGTCTCCCTCCCACCCTCCCTATCCCACCCCTCTAGGTGGAGACAAAGCACCGTGCTGATCTCCCTGTGCTATGCGGCTGCTTCCCACTAGCTATCTATTTTACACTGGGTAGTGTATATATGTTAGTGCGACTCTCTCAATTTGTCCCAGCTTACCCTTCCCTCTCCCCGTGTCCTCAAGTCCATTCTCTACGTCTGCGTCTTTATTCCTGTCCTGCCCCTGGGTTCATCAGAACCATTTTTTTTTTTTTTTAGATTCCTCCATATATATGTGTTAGCATATGGTATTTGTTTTTCTCTTTCTGACTTACTTCACTCTGTATGAGTTTTTTAAATAATAGTTTAAGACAGGCAGTTAAACTAAGATGTCTTAATGGCCAAGTGGCACAAATAAGGAAAGGAGCTTAGGCACATCATGTTCTAGAATGATCTGCAGTAGAAGTCGACTTTGTTGCTCCTTGTGATTTTTGTGTTATATCACCTGAAAAAGCTGTTTTCTTTAAAAATTTCTACTAGGCCCTTTGCATAATGTCTGTTACTAACATATTCCAGAAGAAAACTTGAGTGATGGTAACTTGAATGGCCGTGTTGAATGTTAGCTTAGTTTAGTCAGTGGTTCAGCTCACGCAAAGGTGCTATCCTGGGGGTTTTATGAAGTCCTGCAAGGAAAATAGAATATGATCTATCCCTTGCCATGTTGAAGAGTACCCAACTGTGGTTTTGCTTTCCTTTAACCTCTGTAAAATGTGATTTTATGATGTCTGTGGTAGACTGAGCAGAGTTTCGCAGCTGCTGAGAATATGCCATACATAGCTTTGAGACTTTTTTTATTTTAAAAAATCCTTAATGAAAAACTCAGTGTTTCATAGGGAATATAAAGGCAGATATAGCGCTTCCTAAGGGGTTAACCTAAGTCAAGGAGGAAAGGTCTGTGTGAGGAAGAATTGGAGCAGGGTATACAGAAAAGGAAAGGAGAATGTTTCAATGTATTTTTTCTCCACCAGAGCTTATTACCAGTTTTTTTTTGAAACGCACGTGGCAGGCTCGCCTTGTCTCTATCACACGCTAGGTAGCAAATGGGGTAATATTTTTTATAAAGATGGGTAAAAATTATTTTCGCAATTTTAGTGACTGGGCACATAGAGTACAGCTAGACTTCTAGTTATTGCCTTATTTTGATTGCGTTACTCTTTAAACGGGTCACTTAAAATAGTACTTTGAGTAAGGGTTTACCGGTTTTTCCATTCCTGAATACTCACGCTGAGTTGCAATTAGGCATCACAAGGTACAGAATGTAGAGAATATCCTTCTGTTTAGATCTAGTATGTTTGTGATCAGGACTTGCCAATTCTTCATTCTAAACATGTTCCAAAATTGCTCTTTATTAGTGCAAGTGATAGGAATATACCCTTATGGCACGAGACGGAAACAGATGATTCGTTACATTGTAAATCTCTGTTTACTATGTCCTAGTTCTATCCTGCTGCCTAGAGGATATAAACAAAACATATTGCTCTAGAAGATGGTGTCACTTTGTTCTCCCCCTGAAGCATTCAGTTTGTTAATACCTACATGTTTAAACTGTTGAAACAGGCCTAAGTATGGAATAAATACCATAGTGGCTCAGATCCAAGGAGATATTTTCTAAAATCAGTTTTCATTACATTACGTCCTACTTCCGTGACTGGACCTGGTATCTCCTTAAATGTAAGAAACCCGTTACTATTAATGATAAACCATCTCCTCATTATAAATGTGAAGTTTAACAAGTAAGTAATACATGCTATATTTATTCAAGTGTCTATTGCTTAATTGTTAATTGTGAGCAGCTTATTGAATGCCTACTCTATTTTCTGCTGTTTGCTACGCAGTAACTCTTTGAGTAAGTTGAAGTTTAATTGTGCAACAAATTTATATTAGAATGCAACTTAAAGTGTTTTTCTCTACAGACTGTTTTGACTGGGGAAGCAAAGGGCAATGTTGATTAGTACATTTTGTCTTGTACTAGCTATGTTTCTATAAGATAGGGTGCCCTGCGTGTCCCAGACAGCTAGAAAACTTTGTTCTTTGCTTCTGTTTGCGGGTTCTGTTTTTGTGGGGTTTTTTTGAGAACGCGCGTACAATAAAGTGTTCCTTGCTTGTTACTCTGTTGCTTAATTTGGCTTTTGTTCTGTTTGATCCGCACAGAGGGCAGCAGTAGTAGCTACCGTGGTTTAGCACTGTCTGTATGCTGGGCGCCCTGCGGACTTTGCGTTATTCAGTCCCAGCAACACTTCTGCAAGGCATTGTTTTCCCCGTCTCACAAATGAGAAAACCAAGTAGATACTGTCTGTCCGACTTGAAAGCACGTGCCTTCTTCATACCGCCTGCCTTAATGTGCTAGCGTGTAATGAGAGTTTTATATAAAGGAAGTAGGTATGATCTGTTTTGAAGTTTGTGAAGCCCTGGAGTTGGATCACTCAGGATATACAGGCCCCCTGAGTGCCCTGAGCCACGTGGAAACACCGTGTTCCCTGCGCCAGGTCCCCTTGCCAACGGCTCAGTCTTATGAAGAAACACAGGGTGGTTCAGACCCAGGAGAACTGAGTCCTCAGCTTAACTGATAAGGGGTTGGTTTAGAGATCAGAATGGAAGTTTATTGATTTTTTTTTTTTAAGCACCAAAGCTTTATTTTCTCTCATCATCAAAATAATATGTTTATTGGGAATTCCCTAGCGGTCCAGCGGTTAAGACTAGGTGCTCTCACTGCCAGGGGCCCAGGTCCGATTCCTAGTTGGGGAACTAAGATCCCAAAAGGTGCGTAGTGCTGCCAAAGAAAAAGATATAATAATAATATGTTTATTATAATAAAAAGAAAAGGGAAATAAAAAGATAATACCAAAAAGTATTGAAAGATTTTTTTAAAACCCCCGTAGTCCACCCACCCAGAGAAACCACTGTTAAACTTTTGCTGTGTATTTTTCCAGGGTTTTTGTTAAATGCACATGTACGTATAGAACACACACTTATAGTGTTAACGGGTGACTACCTTTTTTCCCCCACCTGATGTAGTATCGATAGTTGGCCCACGTCAAAAAATTGTGCACCCTGTTAGCATTATTAGTTGCTGCAAAGTTGCAGCGGACGCTAGCTCTGTGCTGTCCGAACGTGTACTGGGACTGCCAGTCTCCAACTCTGTGAGGTTAGGTAAGTCCACGTGACTTACTTCAGCCAATGAAGTACAGGCAGAAGCATTTAATTGCAGGAGAGAGGCTCAACCACCAGTTTCTTCCGTGAGCGGTCACGGAAGTCCATGTTGATAGAGGAGTATGATGCTGAACCATCCCATGGAACCCAACTTGCCCTGGACTTGCAGTGGATGTTACCTGAGGGGAAAGTAAATCTTGGTTGTTTTAGTCCACTGAGGTAGGGTATGTGTGGGGGGGTTTTAGCTGCAGCATAATTTAGCCTGGACACTGGTATTCCATTGTTCCATTATGTGGCTGAACCATCATTTATTTCACCAATCCCATGTTGAAATTAGATTATACATCTTCTGAATATTTGAATTTTTAATTAAAACTCTAAATATTTTAAAATACTCAACTCAGCATGCTTGTAGATTCATCTTTTCCCATTTTTCCAATTATTAGGATAAATTCTTAGAAGTAGGAATTGCTAGGTCAAAGAATATGCATATTATGTTTATTCTTATTGCTAATATCCTCATACCATTGCCAACACGTGAATTTGTTCCCTTGAGTAGGCAATAGACAGGCATAGCTTAGTGTCTTAATCTATGGAATTCCAGTTTGTTGATTTACGGGTTTCTGTAAGACAGTCTAGATAGAACCCAGGTCACCTCTGGCAGGCTGTGTAGTGGACAAGGATGTGGGGGATAAAAGGTTGGCTGGTTGACCTCAGTGCTGTTATGACAGCCTAATGTGCTTGTTGCCAAGGGTGCTGGAGAGTCAGCTGGTCGCTTGTCACTTGGAAAGTGGAAACAGACCAGCAAGTTGTTTCCTGCCTTCCCTTTTTAGGTTTCACCTGGCTCACTTATAAAAACATTCTCAGGAGGGTAATGCTGATACTTGAGTTACAGCTTCCTTTCCCATCCATCACTCTTTAGTCCCTAAGTTTCCTTGACTATAGTTAGATCTCTTTCTAAATCTTTTCACTGCACACACAAACCATCCCATAGGGAGTTTATTACATATTGCTACATATAGTTTCCCACAAAAGTTGAGTAAAACACTATGAGACCGCCTTCTTGACTTTAGTCTTGTCATCTGTGGTATAGAAATGGAGCCTGTGAGATAGCTTCCCAGGTCAAACCCAAGTGGAAAACCTGAAGATTCAAGCTCTGGTCTGTCTGACCTCAAAACTCATGCTTCTTTTTCTAGTACCCCATCTGGGTCTTTCATATTTGAATAAATTTTAGATCCTGAAGAAAGATAAAGTAATAGAAATTTTCATTACACCATTAGCAAGGGATGTGTGGTATGTTTTCCCACACCCTAGAGTTTAAGGTCAAGAGGAGCATTAGAATTCTATTTGTCACCCCCTCACCTGCACCCCGGACTCATGAATCAGTGGTGTCACCGATAGGTGGCTTCTGTGGTGACATTTTTAACGCCAGGTTTCTTACAAACCAATCATTTCCCGTATACTCCAAAAAGCAGTGATTCTTAATCTGTGTTTTATGATATTTATGATCCTCTACTATTTATACATCATTTTGAAATTGTTAAAAAATTCCTTACAGAAAGTAAATTGTATTTTTATCTGAAATAGATTAACATTAATGCACAGCAAAGAATGTAGCAGTGTCCCCAGATCAAGCTAATAAATTTGAAAGAACTTGGAAATCACTCCTCTAAAGTATGGCTGTTAAGCCTGTGACACCGGTAAGGGACTTTTACTTAAAGCCTTTCTTGTAACGGGGATTTTCATCTATTCCTGCAACATTTAAGAATAGCCAATAGGGCTTCCCTGGTGGCGCAGTGGTTGAGAGTCCGCCTGCCCATGCAGGGGACACGGGTTCGTGCCCTGGTCCGGGAAGATCCCACATGCCGCGGAGCGGCTTGGCCCGTGAGCCATGGCCGCTGGGCCTGCGCGTCCGGAGCCTGTGCTCCGCGATGGGAGAGGCCACGGCAGTGAGAGGCCCACGTACCGCAAAAAAAAAAAAAAAAAAAAGAATAGCCAATAGCCCGTAGACTCCACCACAATCAAACCCAACTAATAAAGTCACAAAACAGTTACATGATTTTACTATTTCGGAATTCAAAGTATCATCCCCTTATTAAATAAATATGATGTTCTTTGGACAAGATAATGGCAACCAGATGTTTCAGTAGCTGTACATTGTTCCAGCTAATGCTGTGATATCAAAATCTGCATGTTGCACAATTTGTTGAATTCAAGATACCTTAAGTCACAGAAAGGAAAATTATCTTCGAACAGTTGCAGGTTTATTTAAACTCTTCTTCTGGACCCACCACATGCTTTAACTCACGACAGGAGACTTGATACATACATGGTGATGGCCTGCTGACATGTGCTCTGGTTCTTGCCTGAGAGCCTCTGAAAGGCAGGGACCAGCCTTTCTGTCTGTATCCTCATTGCCCATCATACATTTGTTTTTTCCCATCCTTTGAAAATGCCACATTAGGCTGAATACGTTGAAGGTTTTATGTGCTCTGCCTTGAGCTGTTACCTGTAGTTAGAGGAACTAATTGGAGAGCACCTTCTAAAATTAAGTAGGAACATCTGGTTGAATTAACCCAGTGTAGGGTCAGAAAGAGGAAGAGAGAGGAAAAAGCATATGATCAAACAGAAATTTGATTTATTTCTGCATTTACTTGTGTAAAAATAATTCTTCGCTCAAGTGACTTGGGACTTTATTGCTGCGTTATGATTGTACTTTCCTATTTCTTGTATTTTACTGACATGGCATCCAATGTCTTTTGCTGCAGGAGTCATGTCAGCTGTAATCTATCAGATGAATCCCAAGTTGCAAATGTGTGCTGAAAATACAGGCAAGCGTGCAGACACAAACCTCAGTACAAGCCTATTGGCTCTACCTTCAAAATGTATCCCAGTACGGCCACTTTTCACCATTCAGCTGCTATTACCGTGATCCAGTTCCCTGTCATCTGGATTGTTCCAGTGGCCTCCTAACCAGTCTCCCACCGCCTGCCCCTAACAGCCTGTTCTCAACACGCCTGTTAAAACACGGCTCAGATCATGCCATTCCCGTACACAACACCCTCACAACTCCACCCCACTCACAGTAGAAGCCCAAGTTCTAAACTGTCCCGTCATTATCTCCCTGGCTTCTGTGTTCTTGCTTGCTCCTGTCTAACCACGCAGTTCTTGTTTTCCTCTCTCTGACTTCTATGGGACAGAGAATTTGTGCGAACACAGCATGGAGCTCAGGATCAGGCACATCATAGACACTTAAATAATGATGCCTGTATGTGTACAGTTTGGGTGCTGTGTGCATAAATGCCAAGGAACTTAGGTGAATTTTCTTAGGGAGTGAGACCGTAGTGTGAAACTCCTGTTTCTCCACCACCATCATTCCTACCCACCCTATCTCACCTTCCAAGCTACTATTACAGTTTCCAGAGGCTGGAAGGAGCGGTTGGAGAAAAGTGTAGAGAGGTTATAGAAGATAAGTAGACGGGGGACATGAGATGCTTCTAAAACATCAAGCACTACTTCTGGGAGTCTAATCATCATTAAGACCTAATCAGAAGACAACACTCTGCAGCTTCATGTTTGATGGGTATGATGGTTTAAAAATATTTCTGCAAATGCTTAGACCCTCCTTCTATTGACTGGTGGGATTTAGGCACCCTCCCCTTGAATCTGGGCCAACCTTAGTGACTCACCAATAGAATAGGGCAGGAGTGACACCCTGCAGTGTCTGAGGCCAGATAAGAAAATGCCACACAGCTTCCACCTGGTTCTCTGCGAGAAACCAGCCACCTGAGACCACCAGGTGTTGCGGTCGGCGGCAGAGCTGAGCTCCGTCTGACAGCCAGCATTAACTGCCGGCCACGTGGGTACGCCCTCTTGGAGGCGCCATGTCTGAGCTTTTGGATGTCTGCGGATCCAGCTGACCACTGCCACAGCAGGAGAGGAGCCAGTGAGGGCCGCCGAGGTGAGCCCTTTCCCAATTCGTGAACCACCAAACCGAGAACAAAATAAAATGCTTGTTTTAAGCTGTTAAGTTGTGGAGTGATTTGTTACACAGCAGTAGCAACCTGAACAACAAGCCATGAATTCCTCATCTGGGAGCCATAGGACAGAGCACCGTCCCTACCCACCCGCCAACCCAAGCATGAGAAGTGGACCCAGGGCAACACGATACCGACGAGCTTCTTCAGAAACAATTGGGTTTCTTTTTCGTAAGAGTACTCTAGGGACCTATAGCTAATGGGTCATGATCCTCATTATCTTTCTTCAGATTTCCTCCGCGTTCCTACCCACCAAGCCCATCGCCCTACCTCCACTCCAAATTTTTCTTTGCGATTTCCCTTTTGGCCACAATTAAACTTGTTTTTTTTAAAAAAACTTTTTATTTAATGTTGGAGTATAGCCAATTAACAATGTTGTGATAGGGCTTCCCTGGTGGCGCAGTGGTTAACAGTCCTCCTGCCAATGCAGGGGACACGGGTTCGAGCCTTGGTCCGGGAAGATGCCGCAGAGCAACCAAGCCCGTGCGCCACAACTACTGAGCCCGCATGCCGCAACTGCTGAAGCCCGCGCACCTAGAGCCCGTGCTCCGCAACAAGAGAAGCCACCGCAATGAGAAGCCCGCGCACCGCAACGAAGAGAAGCCCCCGCTCGCTTCAACTAGAGAAAGCCCGCGCGCAGCAACAAAGACCCAAAGCAGCCAAAAATAAATAAAATAAATTAAAACGAACAAACAAAAAACAACTTTGTGATAATTTCAGGTGCACAGCATGTATCCATTCTCCCCCAAACTCCCCTCACATCCAGGCTGCCATGTGAATTTGGTTTTGAATTAACCCAGTCTGTACTAAGCATATTCAGATTTTATATTGGCCATATTTAAGGGTGCTCTAATTTTCTCAGTGTTTTTTGCCCATTAGGTAAATGCAAGTTATGTACCATGATTAGGGCATGGAGAGTTCTGAATTATGGAATTCCCAGTTTTCCAAGCACCGAAACGTTACTATATGTGATGTGTGTTACATCATATATATTGTGTTTTTATTGACACAACACCATTCATTGAAAAACTACTGAGTTTCTACCATGTATAGGTACTATTCTAGATCCTTGAGAAAAAAAGAAAATGAACAAAACAAAGATCCTGTCCTTGTGGAGTTTACATGCCTACAGAGGGAGACAGACAATACACAGTAAGCCTAATAGGTAAGTTATACGGTATACTAGAAGGTAATAGCGCTATGGAGAAAAGGCAAAGAACAGGTTGCCACAAATGGAGCATGCAGCTGGTGGGAAGGGGTAGTTCGCCAAATAGAGTGATCGTGGTGATACATGTTCAAAGGATTTGAAGGAGGTGAGGAAGATACCTAAGTGAAAATCAAGGAGGGAGTTCCCAGGGAAGATAGCTGGATCAGAGGTTCCAAGACAGGGGTGAGCTTGATGTGTCGGGGGAAGAGCAAGGAGACCAGAGTGGCTGCCGTGGAATGAGTGAAGGGGAGAGTTTTAGCAGAGAAAGTGAGAGCTCCGTGGGGGCTGGATCACGGAGGCCACTGCAAGGATGCTGGCTTTTACCGAGTGAGGTAGGAGCCACCTGGAGGCTTTGAGTACAGGAGTGACGTGATCTGACTCGCATATTAGGAGGGTCACTGGCTGCTCTGCTGCCTATACCCTGTAGTGGTGCGGGCAGGCAGGTAGCTGAAGAGGCAAGGAAGTAATCCAGGAGAGAAATGATGGCGGCTCAGTCAGAAAACGCTCCAAGTTTCCCCCCGAGCATTGGGAAGGTTGGGGCTGCCACATAGCTCAGAATTACGATCAGTTGTTGAGCTGAAAAGTAGATGCTGGGGAACCCTGATCCGAACTCGTACCACAAAAAGAACCCAGCACATTCAGAACTGACCAGATGCCAAGCCAATATTCCGTGTGCATTTTTTCTTTATTTCACGCAACATCCACGAATGAGAACGAATCCCCATTTTACAGAGAAGGAAACTGAAGTTCTGAAAGGTTCAGAGACATTAAAGTTCAGTGACCTTGCCCAGCCTACGAAGTGGAGGAGCCGGGATTCAATTCCATTTTGACTCGACTGCCTGTAGATTCTGCTGCAGCCCTCAGGGACACTGTTTCTCCACTGGACCTTAGCAGCTGGCATTTTCACTATTTGTTTTTTCATAATATGTTACTCAACTGTCCAGTTGTGTAAGACAAAATTAATTATTAATTAAAAAGTGTCACTGCCTCCTAAATCTCCCCTCTCCTGAATCAATAGATCCTCCAGTATCTTTATACCTACAAATCCACTTGATTTACCCATTTATTCAACTTGAATGGCTTCTGTCCTTACTGTTTATAATAGTCTCATATCGCTTGAACGCATTGCTGCCAAAGACTGTTGAAGCCAGGTTGCTTTGGGTCCTACCTATAGTTTTCTCATAATAAATACATAATTCCTAATCGTAGGTATCTACATATGTGAGGTTTCTAAGAGAAGGTAGATGAGTTACCTGTAGTTTCTGTATCTTTGCTATGCTGACTTTGGCACCATTTTATTTTTGACATCGAGATTCACGATGGTGCCAGATGATCTGTGAATTAGGAAAGCCTGATAAACTACATTTTTGCGTCTTTCTAGATTTCTGTTATTTGGAGATGGTTTTTTGTTTGGTTTGGGTTTTTGGGGGCCGTGCCGGGCGGCATGTGGGATCTTGGTTCCCGGAGCAGGGATGGAACCCGTGAGCCCCGCAGTGGAAGCGCGGAGTCCTAACCACTGGGCCGTCGGGGAATTCTTTGGAGATGTTTAATAGGAGGGAATTGATGAACGGTGGCAATGCTTGCAGGGGAATTACTGCTGCATAAATGCCATGCCTGCCGGACTGTTCAGCTCCTCGGGAGGTGTGGGTGTGGGGAGCTAGTCCAGGATGCTCTGGTAGATGTCTAGCTTGTCCATTTGAGAAGGGGGTCTGCAGACATTTTATTATCCCAGCGTGGAATAGTCATCGCAGTTATACCATTTTATCTGTTTTCTTTTCCATTGTAGTTCATTATTTTATATATATCATTTTAAAAGGATGAAGTGTCCACCGATAACCTTTACCGTTGATAGACGGTGGCACGAGCTCTGGTATGCAGGGTGCATGCAAAACTACAACCGCTCCAGACTGCCTCAGGGCTTTGAAATCTTGATTTCTTATTTTTAATTATAAGTGAAATTAAATGGAAGCTTGTTCACCTCCATTCGCTTTCTGGTTCCATTAAATGGTGCATAATTGCCCTCACTCACCCTGAGGGTCCTGCAAGCTCAGGATTAATAACTTGTGTGGCTTTGACTCCTTCAATGTTATGCCCCGGGAGCCTCACATGCTGCACCCTAGTCCTGACCTGAGTCACATTACCCTCGTCTTCTTAGAAATTATCATCATCTGAAGCTGTCCTCTTCGTTCATTTACTAATGTGAATAATGTGACTAATATTTCTGTCTCTCCTTAGACTATAAGCTCCATGAAAATATAAACTCTTTGTCACAAACAGCCCGCTTGTCCAGAAGGTTCAGGAAGCACCATGCCACACAGGCTCACAAAAGCAGTTTTATTTTAATGCCTTCTCAAAGCAGAAGAAACAAGATAAGAAGAATGAATATATAATAATGAGTCTAGCCTGGATTATATTTGTCTTTATACCAACGTAGTCATAAAAGATACTGTTTAAGATATTTTTATGGGGACAGGGCCCCATGATGGCAAGAGGGGCCTAGGGCCCACAAAAGTCATAACGCAGCCCTGGTCACAGCACCTAGGACTGTGCCTGGCACATGGCAGGTGCTCAGGAAATCTCTGTCACGAGAATGAGTTAGTGAAGGGAACATTCAACCAAAATAGAGATTTGGAGTCGAGTCAGGAGATATTGAACAAAGAGTTTTGTCCCTGGAGTCTTCCATTTCTAAGAACTATTGCTTCTCATTTCAAGTTTTAATCTAGATCGAAACAAATACAAGGGCTCTCTAATCCATGCACGTTCCCACAGGGACTCTACAAAACCACCTGTCTGTGTGATTTACAAAGAATGTGAGGACATTCTTAACAGCCCAGCCCGGCGTTCTTCAGCATTCTTGCTGAAATGGAAGGTTTTTTTTCTGTTTTTTGTTTTTTTGCTTCTGGTGAAAATAAATGGTTATTGTTCTCCTTTCGCTGGCCTTTCATTTATCTAAAAAGTTGCCTAGTGTCTTCTCTTCGTTAATTCAAGTTCCCCAAGTTTTAATTTAAACGCTTTATTTATACATGTCAGGAAACACTGGTGAGTCTCGGCGAACTCTAGGGCACCATGCCCAAGGGTTAAGTGGATCACATTGTTTCATATTTCGAGTCCCAGTAGTAGAAAATTCACATAGTTTATTTCAAAGAATATACAGAATAACCTCTTTGGGACTGATGATAAATTCCAAAAATTTAGTTTTTGTTGTTAATGGTGATAGCCCTTTCTTTTATAAGCATCTAACTTTGTTTGGGAAGGGGAGGCAGTGTGGGATAATGGTTAGGAGTGCATCGCCTGATGACTTCATGCGTGGGCTTGAATCCCAGCTATCATTTACTGGCTGTGTGATCTTGGGTGAGTTACTTAGCCTCTCTGTGCCTTAGTTTCCTTATCTCTAAAGAGAAGGTTGTGATGGTGCCTACATCATTGGGAGGTTGTTATGGCCAAATCAATTAATCCATGTAAAAGTGTTTAGAATGGTTCCTGGCACATAGGACGTGTGCTCAGGATATGTTACGCAGATTCAAAATTCAGCTTTATATTAAGCCTTAGTAAATTAAAATAAACACCTCTCTGTCTCTAAGCAGACAGGCTTTATATTACTCAGGGAGGCAAATTTTAGATTAATACCAACACTCTTGCAAGTTCTCATAAAATATAAACGTTGTCATACTCAAATTCCTTCTGTTTCTTTGTTATATTCCCCCAAATTAGTCAAGCTCAAAGTTTCTATCAGACTCTACAAGAGACCCAGTTAAAACAGGATCAATTTTCTTTAGATTAAATTTTGAATTATTATTTCTACAGAGTATGTTTGATGCAATTTTCCATTTTTAATTTCTATTTTGATTTTGAAATTAATTCACATTGTTTAATAGTCATAATTATGAATGATATGTATGTTGATTTTAATTAGGTTTCCAGTTTAGCTCCAAGACTTAAAACTATTATATCATTTTACTCATAATATAATTTTAATCTAAAATGTTTAAAGCTTCCATTTTAATTTCATGAATTAAAAGCTAAAGCATAACTACCACCTCTCTCAACATATGAAAGCTTCCTTCCTTCCTTCCCACTGACTACTGCCCCCCGCCCCCCAAAACACCCAGCTTTCTTTACTTTGACACAGTATTGCTAATTGATTGCTAGAGAAAAGAGCAACATAGTTCTAGTTTTCAATTATTGCACAGTGACTTTCACCCCAGGTAAAAAAGATTTCAATGGTCTTTTGTCTTTACAATAATCATCTTTTTAAAAAATAGAAAACATATTACAGAAATAAGTCCTTCAAAACAAATGGCCAGCAAGGACCTACTGTATAGCACAGGGAACTATACAGTAGCTCCTAGTTCCAAGTTCAATATCTTGTAATAACCTATAATGGAAAAGAGTCTAAAAAAGATTCACTTTGCCGTACTCCTGAGACTATCACAACATTGCAAATCAACTATATTTCAATAAAAAAATTTTTTTAAGACAAATGGTCTTGGTGTATTTGTCAGCATTTAAACATTATTTTAAAAAATTCCAATCATCTGGGACCTGCATAAGACTGTTGAATTTATCTTGGTCCTCAATTATCAATAATTGAGAATGCTGTCAACTGCTTTTTTCTTAACTTTCTATTTTGACACAACTTCAGACTTACAAAAAGTTGCAAGGATTCCCATGGACCCTCCCAAATTCTCCAAATGTTAATATTTTGCTACATGTGAAACTGAAGGCAGTCATCGGTTAGATCCCTTAAACTATAATTTGCTTAATAAATAATATCCTGTAAACTGCCTTCACTGACTAAGCTCGCTTTAATTATTTTTGCAAGTTGTATACCCTCCAAGCTTCACACAGTCTAGTTAATATATCACAAGACTCCCTAACTCCCCCCCCCCCCATAGATAATACCTCTGACATATGGGTTGTTATCACAACAGTTGGAGCTGGCTAAGACTGGTTGGGACCACTGACCCTCCAACTGGGCCTGTGCAGCTGTCCAGTCTGACCTTTTGACATCAGAGGGTCAAAATCTCCACCCTCAGATCAAGCTAATGCCACCATTTTCTGAACATGCATCCCATGAAGAGCATGTAACTCAGATATGTCCGTGCAGAGCAGCAATCACCTCACCTTTTTCCTGCCTCAAATCACCTTCCGCTGCACCTCTGACCACCCTATACTCTTAACCCATAAATATCCCAAGCCTCTCGCCTTCAGGGAGGCCGATATGAGAATAGTTTTCCCATCTCCTCACTTGGCTGCCTTGTGAAGAAACCCCTTCTCTGCTACAACCCTCGGCATCTCAGTGTTTGGCTTGGGGTGCTTTAGGCAAACCAACCTGGTTCAGTAACACATGTAATGAATACTTTGAGACTCTATGAACACCCTATTATGCTTCAAATTTTCACCCACTAGTTTTAGCATCCATTGGTGATTCTTGCTTGATGATTTTCTTGGTACTCACCAAGACTGCTTGATGATTTTTTAATTCCAGGATTTATTCTACATTTATGAGTTGCTTTCTAGTAAGAAAAGCTTTGCCTTGACCCAGCAATCCCACTACTGGGCATCTACCTAGAGAAAACCATAATTCAGAAAGACACATGCACCCCAATGTTCATTGGAGCACTGTTTACAATAGGCAGGTCATGGAAGTTACCTAAATGCCCATCGACAGACTAATGGATAAAGAAGATGTGGTACATCTATACAATGGAGTATTACCCAGCCATAAAAAGGAATGAAATTGGGTCATTTTTAGAGATGTGGCTGGACCTAGAGACTGTCATACAGAGTGAAGTAAGTCAGAAAGAAAAGAAACAAATATCATATATTAACACATATATGTGGAATCTAGAAAAATGGCACAGATGAACCGGTTTGCAAGGCAAAAATAGAGACACAGATGTAGACAACAAACGTATGGACACCAAGGGGGGAAAGTGGCAGGGGTGGTGGTGGGATGAACTGGGAGATTGGGATTGACATGTAGACACTGATGTGTATAAAATAGATCACTAATAACCTGCAGTATAAAAAATAAATAAATAAAATTAAATTTTTTAAAAAAACTTTGCCTTTCCCTTCATCTGTTTGCTTGTTTATAAATCAATCAATCCATGTAGACTAGTGAATTCTTATTTTATCCAATAGGTTATAATCCTTTACTATTATTATTTTATTGCTTGAATTAGTTTAGATTTTTCCCATGGGAGTCCTTTCTAGTTGGCTCTTGTGTCCTCTTAACATGTCACTATCATTCTTTGCTTACTTTCTGGCACAACAAGACATTCCAGGCTTTTCTTATACTTTCCCTGTGTCAGCCCTGGTGCCTGTCATTTCTTCAAAGTTTGTTTTATTTCTTGGTATATAGAAGAAAGATCTGGGTTTTAGGTGGGCTCATTGCTTCTGGGGTATTACCGATTTTAAGCCTTTTCAAAGGAGAGAGTTTAAGAAATAGATATATGTCTCCACACACACACACACACAAACACACACACACACACACACACACACATATACATATATACATACACACACCTATATCTATTCTATACCTCTACGTGCGTTCTTTTTCTTTTCTTTTCTTTTCTTTTTGGCCGTGCCACGCAGCATGCGGGATCTTAGGTCCCCAATCAGGGATCGAACCTGTGCTCCCTGCAGTAGAAGGATGGAGTCCTAATCACTGGTCCACTAGGGAATTCCCTATCATGCATTCTTAATGATAATTCCAACTCCAAGCCAACAATACAGAGTTCATTCTACCACCCACTCTTTCTGCATTTATGACTCCCTTCTACAACAGTGAGAAACCTGTCTCCCATGACCCATAATATATTTACTTACTTGTTGAATCCTAGAACATACAGGAAAGAGCTTTAGAATTCCTAATCTATATCTCCAAAGAAGAAGGGAAAGGAGGAGGAGGAGTTGGGGGGAGGAGAGAGAAGAGGAAGAATTTGTTTCCTAAATCCTGGTCCAGTATTTAACAGTTCTTTATCTTTAACCAGAGGAGATATGGTCCAAAAACTGTACCCTGCAGGTTTTGGACTTGTCAGCCTCCATAATTGCATGTGCCAATTTATTAAAATAAATGTCTCTCTCTATATAGATCTCCCTCAACTCTTAATGGTGTTACAACCCAATAAACCCATCTTCAGTTAAGAATATCTTAAGTCAAAAATGCATTTGATACACCTAACCTACCAAACATCATAGCTTAGCCTAGCCTACCTTAGACGTGCACAGATCACTGACATTAGCCTACAGTTGGGCAAAATCATCTAACACAAAGCATATTTTATAATAAAGTGTTGAACATCTCCTGTAATTTATTGAATACTGTACTGACGATGAAAAACAGAGTGGTTGTTGGATTCAGAATGGTTCTAAATGTATGAGTTGTTCACTCTCATGATCGCCTGCCTGGGAGTTGCATCTCACTGCCACTGTCCAGCATCACAAGAGAATATGGAACTGAGTATCGCTAGCCCTGAAAAAGAGTGAAATTCAAAATTCGAAGTATGGTTTCTACTGAATGCGTATCACTTTCACAGCATGGTAAGGTTGAAAAATCATAAGTCGAACCATCATAGGTTGGGGGCCATCTATATATACACATCCTATTGGTTCTGTTTCTCTAGGAAACCCTGACTAATACAGACGTGAAACATTAACCTGGATCCAAATGTTAGAACTGCGCCCAGAGCTGTACGTAGAGAAGTGACATTCCCCTAGCCCCTTCCCAGCTTCTCCGCTCCCATCCCCCCCCACTATCTCTGGGTAAATAATTGGACAGTGCCTGGTTTAGGCTCCTTTTGCACAAGAGGCAGATGCACGTGTGTTTTGTTTGCTCTTTTTTGTCGTATGAAGGTAGCATACTATACCTACTCTTGCACTTTGCTTTCTTCATTTAACAATATATCCTGGGAACCACCCACATCAGTTCACGGAAGTTCTTCTCATTCATTTGTGCTGCTGCAGAGTATAGCTGTACCATAGTTTATTTAGATGCCTCCTATGCACGGATTACATGTGGTTTCCAATATTTTGCAATTACCAATAATGTCACAGAGATTTATTCTGTGCACTGTTTTTTTGTATTGTTGGAGGTGTATCTTCATGTGAGTTCTTAGAAGTGGAATTGCTGGATCAAAAGGTAAACACATATATAGTTTTGTTAGATGTTGCCAAGTTACCCTGCATAAGGGTTGAACCGGTTTGCATTCCCACAGCAATGGATGAGAGAGCCTGTTCTCCACAGCCTGCCAAGAGTTTGTTGTCATAATGCTTAATGATGGATCCTTAACCAAAAGGTTGAGGAATCTCCGGTTTTAATTTGCATTTCTCAAGTTGAACATCTTTACGTATGTTTAATGGTCATTTAAAACATTGTGTGATGTCAATTATACCTCAATAAAAAACAAAAAGCAAACAAAAACAACTTGTGCGTGTGTGTTTGTGTGTGTGTGTGTGAGAGAGAGAGAGACAGAGACAGAGACAGAGAGATTTTTCAGTCAGGTATTTTGATCATTTTGTTCTCTTTTTTTATTTTCCTTTTTTTTTTTTTTTCATTTTGTTCTCAATTCTGAGAAGTTCTTTCTATGTTAGGGAAGTAGCCCTTTATCTGTGGCTATGTTGCAAGAAATCTTTCCCCAGTTTTTCTTTTTTTCTTTTTTTTGTCCTGTTGGGCCCTGCACGTGGCATGCTGGATCTTAGTTCCCCAACTGGGGATCGAACCTGTGGCCCCTGCAGTGGATGTGTGGAGTCTTAACCCAGTCACTGGACGCCCAGGGAAGTCCCTCCGCAGTTTTTCATGTGTCTTTTGACTTATGGTGTTTTTTTCCTGCCATAAAATTTTTAAAAAAATTTTATGTAGCCAAAGTTATCAATCTTTTATTGATTTTGTCTCTTGTTAGAAAAACTCTTCCATATACACAGGTTAAAGAGGAATGTATATGTTTTCTTTAGTCCTATGTTATTTCCTTTCTCTTTCATTCTTCCTTTATCTCTTGCTCTCTCTTACCCTTCCTCCCTCCCTCCTCCCTCTTTCTCTCTCTCTTTCTATCTCTTTCTCCCTTTCTTTCTTTTTTACAGTTAGATTCCTGATTCCTGTGGAGTTTACTCTCATGTGGCGTGGCACATGGACCTGACTTGATTTTTTTCCAAATGGTAAATCAGTGTACCCGTATCATTTATTAAAAAATCCATCTTTGTGTCAGTGGTTCGAGATAAGCTTTGTCATAAAGTTCCGAATAGACTTGGGTCTGTCTCTCGACTTTATAAGCCATTCCACTGGTCTATTTGCTCCTGTCACAAAGTGCTGTACTGCTTTAGTTCTAAAGGCTTCGTAGTATGTGTTAGTGTCTAGTAGGGCTAGTCTATTTTGTAGCTCCTTTAAAATGTTTCCTGATTGTTCTTGAATGTTTATTTTTCCATATAAACTTTATTTCTACTTGTCTAGCTCTGTAAACAATGCCTTGGTACTTTTATTGGGATAAGTTATTTATGAATTAAATTAGGGAGAACTGACATCTTTATAATGTTGAGTCATCTTGTGCAAAAGAGAATGTGTTCCTTTTGTTCAAATCTACTTTGTGTCTTTCAGGAAAAATTTTGGTCTCCTGTAAGGTTTTGCACATTTTGTGTTAAATTTATTCCCAACTGTTTTTTTTTTTCTTTCATTTTTGTTGATAGGGTAAATGCAGGTTTCTCAGCTATTATATCCTCTAACTGGTAATTGTGTATATGAAGGTTATTGATTTGTTTTTGTCTTTTGAAATTGTATCCTGCTTCTTTCTTTTTTTAACATCTTTACTGGAGTAAAATTGCTTTACAATGTTGTGTTAGTTTCTGCTATATAACAAAATGAATCCGCTATACGTATACATATATCCCCATATCCCCTCCCTCTTGCATCTCCCTCCCACCCTCCCTATCCCACCTGCCCCCCCCCAGGTGGTCACAAAGCACCAAGCTGATCTCCCTGTGCTATGCAGCTGCTTCCCACTAGCTATCTATTTTACATTTGGTAGTGTATATATGTCCATGCCACTCTCTCACTTCGTCCCAGCTTACCCTTCCCCCTCCCCATGTCCTCAAGTACATTCTCTACATCTGCGTCTTTATTCCTGTCCTGCCCCTAGGTTCTTCAGAACTATTTTTTTTTTTTTAATATCCTGCTTCTTGAATGAATTCTTTTATTGGTTGAGTGCTGAGGGTTTTTAAACAATTTTGTGTTTCCCTCTCCCCACACCAAAAAAAACTGTTGGTCTTCATAAAACCTGGACATCAGTGATATAGTTATAATGAATTACTTGAAGATTTTTTTCTGCCACATTTCAACCACAACTTGTAAAAGTAGAAAAATGAAAATTAAGAAATGTACATTTTAATATAGTGTTATCTCAAACCTTCATATTTAATTATGGTAAAAAAATGTCAAAGTCCTAATTATACAACAAAGTTAAATTTGTAGCTGGTGTCTGGGAATGTGATATATATTTCTTTCGCATGGCTCCTTAGAAATTCGTTTTATTTTTATTTATTTATTTTTGAATATTATATGAAGTTTATTTTTCAAAACAGCCAACTTTTTATTATAGTTGATTTACAATGTTGTGTTAGTTTCTGGTGTACAGCAAAGTGATTTGGTTTTATCTATCTATCTATATGTATATGTATATATTTACATATATATTTGCATATTCTTCTTTAGATTCTTTTCCATTATAGGTTATTACAAGATATTGAATATGGCTCCCTGTGCTATCAGTAGGTCCTTGTTGTTGTTTATCTATTTTATTCCTTACAAATTCTTTAGAAAAACTTTAAGCATTGTTTACAAATATTAAGCAGGTTATACTTATGTGAATTTGAACCATTCAAAACTTATTGGGTAAAGGGTAGGGAGAAACCTCCAGATAGTTTTCAGATTTCAGATTTCCAGAAGGCATTAGACAAGGGTAGTTTTTGCTTTTCAATCTAATGGCTTATGTGTTAAAATGTATTAATTAAGGATAGTACACAGTTAAGTACCTAATGGTGTTGAAAATGCAATTGCACATTTAGGAAAATTCTCCCTAGTAGCAAAGTTATTTCTGTACTCCTATAATAATTTCAGTTGCTCTTTAATCTCCCTATTTAAACTATTTATCTGCATTCTAATGAATGCAGTGAAAGCTTCTAATTAAATGAAGAGTGCTGGATTTATTTCCACCTATTGCCTAAGTCTCAAAACCAAGTCACAGCAGGACCCAGAGGGGCATTTACAGCTCGGAAAATAAAGTACCATTACAGAATTTGCCTCAGTGTTTACACTTAGTGTCTAGAAAGCAAATATTCAAAGGAACATAAAAGGAAGTGTGTGTGCTTTAAGTCTTGAAACCTAGTTGCCTTTTTTTTTTTCTGACATCACAGGGCTCAGAGTTAATTCAACGACAAAAAAAATGTCCAATATATTCTTCTAGATATCTCTGGTGAAATGAAAGAACATTGGGTTATTACTTACAGCCAACTAGTGATTTCAATAAAGTCAAATTAAAAAGTAGAGCATTGAAGAACCAATGTTTCAAAGAGGGTAAATATTGATTCATGTATTTATTTATTTATTCATTCATTCAAATATTCTCTTCACATATTTAGTTTCTGGCACTGGTTGAAGCAAAACACTAGGGATATAGCAATAAATAAAACACATGAATCTCTGAGTGCTGGATTTTATATTACACGATGATGGAATAAAACAGAAAGGGTTAGCTGAAATTTTGGTGTCCAGGGACTATTTATAATCTATCTGGACCTTAATTAAAACTCCAGGGTCTTTTGGGCGATACACAGAGTTTAATAAGAAGGAAAAGTCCATCTTCCTGGGAAGCTTCAATTAATTGGAGATGACTCCTTAGTTGTGTTGAGAGGGGGGTACTGAGTAGGACGTGAAGATGGTTAGTGAAGGACTAGTTAGATTGGTTGGTGAAGAATCCCTAGGGGATAGAGATATAGATACAGATCTAGATATACAACTTTATTAAAGTGTTTCCCTGGGGAAAAGAGAGAAAGCTGTGAGTAGGAAGTTATGCAGAAGCTACTGCATACTGAAGGCTGTTAAAACATGCATAGATCCATGTAGTTTCACCTTTTTAGCTTTAATTTACAGCTTTTCCCACATTGGTTCCCTCTAACTGTAATCTTATAAATATATTTATTTATTTATTTAGTATTTATTTATTTATTTTTGGCTCCGTTGGGTCTTCGTTGCTGCGCGTGGGCTTTCTCTAGTTGTGGTGAGCTGGGGCTACTCTTCGTTGCGGTGCATGGGTTTCTCATTGTGATGGCTTCTCTTGTTGTGGAGCACGGGCTCTAGGCATGTGGGCTTCAGCAGTTGTGGCTCACGGGTTCTAGAGAGCAGGCTCAGTAGCTGTGGTGTATGAGCTTGGTAGTTGTGGCACACGGACCGGGGATACAACCCGTGTCCCTTGCATTGGCAGGTGGATTCTTAACCACTGCACCACGAGGGAAGTCCCAACTAATCTTAAAAAAATTTTCATAAGGCTGTTTCTTTCCATTTACCATATTTTTATAAAAATAAAATTGAAAATGTCCACCTTCAAAGAATAGCCTCTTGCATACTGAAAAAAAAGGCACAGAATATATATTGTATTGCATTTTGTTCTTGAATCCAATGCTTACATTTTAGCATGGGGGTCAGGCCTAATTCCTACAGCACATAACATCTTCAGTACGCTGTGTTCTTGTTATTTGTTGCTTTCTGTTTGCATTTGTACATTTTCTCTGTTGGATTTTCGGCAGTTCATTTAAAAATCTGAATTAGAGCTTAACTAATTTCTCTATTCAAAACATATTTGCTGCCAGCATATGATTTTAAATTGTGTTCATTTGAGGCCAAGCCTGTCTGGATGTAAAGTTACATCTTTACTCCCCCCCCACCCCCCCTTTTATTTTTTTACCACCACGCTCCTGCTTCATCTTCCAAATGGCCTGGCATTACTGCTTCTGTGTGAGGCCCAGTGTGGGTTCCCTGCAGTCCAGAGGAGGAGGAGGAGGAGGAGGAGTGGTGGTGCTTGTTCTTTTTTAAATGCGGTGTTAAATTCTTCATCTGGGTTATCTGATTTAATCCTTTTAAAAACCCTCTGTGGTAGGAACTATTTGTTTTGGGGTTTTTTTGTTTGTTTGTTTTGTTTTTTGCGGTATGCGGGCCTCTCAGTGCTGTGGCCTCTCCCGTTGGGGGGCACAGGCTCCGGACGCGCAGGCTCAGCAGCCATGGCTCACGGGTCTAGTTGCTCCGCGGCATGTGGGATCTCCCCGGACTGGGGCACGAACCCGCGTCCCCTGCATCGGCAGGTGGACTCTCAACCACTGTGCCACCAGGGAAGCCCAGAACTATTTTTATTCCTATTTTACAGATGAAGAAATGCTCCTCAAATTCTGGTTTTTCTACCCAAGCGTTGATTCTGACTTCCTGCAGGAAGCCTACAGGAAGTGCTAATAAACACTTTCAAGACAGCACGGGGTAGAAAGTGCATGGACTTCGCTCCCAGATTTATCTGGGATTGAATTCCAGTGCTGCTACTCATTGGATACATTAACACTGGCAAGTTAGGCAAACATCCTGGCCACTCGTTGCTTTCACTACCTGTAGAATGAGTACAATAATATTGCGTATGTAAAGCACAAGCTGTTTAAAGTAGCTAGCTTAGTATCCATAATAGATATTAGTTTCTTTCCTCTCCCTCCCTTTCATTAGAAATGATGGTGTTAAAGTGGAGATTGAACACGTTTTGGGGAAGTCGATGGAGGAGAGTGTTGCGTGGGATATGCCCCTTGAGGCAAAACCTACTTTGGGTTGGAGAGTTCAGGTGTGTGGTGTGATTGCATCCTGAGTTCCTGGTTCACGGCCTAAAAAGAACACAGGGTGCTTTAACAAAATGCCAGTACTGGGCAGTGCACGCAAGTGTTCCCTGACCCAGCCCCAGGGGTGCTTAATACCAATCAAAGGAAAAAACCCATAAAATCTGATTGAGCAGGATTGAGGGATACGAGTGAGGCCGCCTCTCCAAGGGCGCTCTGTACTCATGGAGGGGAAACAGCCTCCATGGGCCCGGAATAGACCTGCTGGCCAAGAGTCCCTCAGGGGCCAGAAAGGAAGGGAAGGGGCTGGGCGAATCTGGAGTCCAGGAACACTCGGCAGTGGGATCTTGAATCTTGAAGTGAGTTCCATTTTGATTCATTCACATTCATTCAACATTGATTCATTCAACTAATGAGCCCGCCTGCCCCCAGTGCAACCAAATAAATAAATATTTAAATAAATAAATTTAGAACATTTGGAGTTATAAGTTTAAAAGTTGATTTATTCCACATGTATTCACTGAGCACCCACTCGGCAAAACTGTTAGGGTTCAGTTAGGGGGGTGGCCGTGACCATGGAGCGTGGAGTCGAATGCCTGGCCTTGGAAGTTCCCGTAGGAGCTGTGTGGTCTCAGACCAGTTATTTAACCTCTGGCTTAAGATTTCTTTATCTCTAAGGTGGGGAGAGTAATTACCTGTGGAGAGTCTAGTAGTGAAGATTAAATTAGCTAATACATACAAGGTGTTTTGCACACTGCCTGCCACATATTCAATGCTCAGTAAACTTGAACTTTCTTTGTTTTTTTAATTATATTTTTCAGTAGCTTTTAAATTATATAATAAATGCATTTTTTTTTTTACAACTTAATTGATGTACAACTGGCAGACAATAAATTGCCCATCTTTGAAGTGTACAGTTTGGTGAGTTTTGACATGTGTACACACCCATGAAACTATCACCACAAGCAAGGTAATGGATCCTGCTCTCACCCTCAAATCTTCCTTATGCCCCTCTGTTATCCATCCCCCTTGCATCTCCGTCTCCAGACACTGATCTGCTTTCTGTCATCACGATACATTAGTTTTCATTTTCTAGAACTTTATATGAATGGAATTGTACCATGTGTACTGTTTTCTGTATGTCTTCTTTTACTCAGCATAATGACTTGGAGATTCACCTATGCTGCTGAGTGAACCTTGCGTTTACTTACTTTAGTGATGAATAGTATTCCATTCTATAGATATTAATTTGAACTTTTTTGATGCACCAGAGTGGGCCAGAAGATTAGAAATTCAAAGAATAATAATGCATCTCAGAGGCCTGCTAGGCACTTAGAGGGCCCTCATGCCCGGCAGGTGGAGGCTGAGTATTGTCATCAAGGTGAAGACAGTGTCGGGCGGATCCCAGACCCACTTCCCAGCCCTGCTTGATGAGGGGGTGTTTGAAAAGCCCAAGTTGCGTCCCGGGGTTTCACGTCTGAGTCTTTCTTCTCTGGTTCCTGAGTGGCCTTTTGTAACCATGTCCTCTCATTTGGGGACAGAGACCATAGTGTAATGGGAGCCGCCCAGTCTGAGAGCCAAGCTTGGGGAATGCCATAGATCTGGCCAAGTTGCATTGGTGACTCTTTTAAGCCTGGGAAGTTGCGTGGAACTTTTGAAGGTTACAAGTTTAAAGTAGCTGAGAAGTGCCTAGGAGAGCGCTGATGTAATCCTCCAGCTCCTCCATGACCCTGAGACCTGGTGAGGCTCAGTGACTTGACCATCCCAAGGCAAAGGCAAGACTAGAATCCACATCTCCAATCCTCATCACATACAATATATATGTTTGGGAGTTTAGAGTTGAAATGGCCGCTGCACAGTACATGGACCAAACTTACTATTTTCACAGGTGGTGACACTGAAGGCTCAGTATGGCTGAAAGACAGTTCATTACTGGCCCTACTTCTTAGTGCCACTGCATCTGAGCTGACTTGTTTATTTGGAAAGGTGGCAACTAAGTATAGAAAAAATAAAGTTCCTAAGAATGGCCCTGGTGCATAAAGGACATTTTCCCACTTAACTCATCTAATTTTCCCTTTTTTTTTTTTATGTGAAATGTCACTTATTTTTATTAATACAATTTAGGGAGAAATCTCTTTGTTTTTTATTTTTGTGTGATTTTTTAAATTATCCGGTATTCAAATCGATTCATTTCAATTTAGCAAACATTGATTACATTCTTACTGTCTGTAAGGCATGTAATTGGAATCCATTCACTTTAAAAAAAAAAACTTAATTTGTTTTATGTTGTGTTAGTTTCAGCTGTACAGCAAAGTGATTCAGTTATACATATACATATATTCATTCTTTTTTAGATTCTTTTCTCATATAGTTTATCACAGAATATCGGGTAGAGTTCCTGTGCTATACAGTAGGTCCCCGTCGGTCATCCACCTTATATATAGTAGTGTGCGGGTGTCCATCTCAAGTTCCTGATTTATCCCTCCCTCCTCTAATTTTCTCAAGTCAGGAGAAAAACAGGTTCATGTAGCAGCTATTACTCAAAATGAACACAGGGGGTCTCTACTGCTATGTCTTGGCTTGAAATTAGTTCACTCTTCTGGTCTTCCTTGAAAGCTGTACTAACACCTAACTCCAGCAGGAACAGAAAAAGTTCTTTATTGCTCTGGGAACTTCATTTTACCAGAAGTCAAACTCTGAGCTAATATTCACACTCCCCTTTTGCCTGGAAGTGTAAGTTTAATGCAAGAGAACTATCTAGGCAAATGCTCAATGATTACTCATTGGGAGCAGTGAAAAATGTGGATCACTCCCAATCACCACATTCCAAGAAAAATGATTTCCTGTGCTGTTTAGGGGCGCTCAGGTAAGCAAATACCCCCATAGCCAAGGGCTGAGATAGGTGACGCCATTTAAAGAAGGATTCAGAGAGAGGAGAGAGGAGTGGGGAACAAGCATTCTGTTCAAGAATTTGTTAATCACGGGAACTAATGAGATTAGGGTGCCATTTTGTTTAGAAAGCTAAAAGAAAGAGATGTTTTAAAAATAAAATTCTAGCTCCATCTGAGCCCTCGAGGCCTGCTTCACCTGGGACCAAGATCTTCTTCAACTGCTCTGGTCCCCATTATGCTCCAGCCCCACCTGCCCTCCTTCAGCTCCTCCAAGCACTCACCTGTCCTCTCCCATCCCCTTTACCTGGCTGGTCCCCTTTCAGCCCTCGGGTCAAATGTCTCTTCATCAGACATTCTCTCCCTTTTTTTCCCCTTCTAAGTAGATTCCCCATTATACTCTGGCCACTGGTTTCATCCATCATAGAATTCACCACAATTTCCAATTATAGTGTTTTTGTTGGTGTACTGGTTACTTTCCATCCCTCCACTAGATTATAATTCACTGGATACTGTCTATTACATCCACTGGTGCTTATGCACCTAGCTCAGTGCCCAGCACATAGTAGGGACAAAATACAGAATTTCTGAATTGGGCTTAGGAAAGAAAGAAATGGTGGTGAAGAAAAGAAAGAAATGGTGGTGAATGGAGCAGTGCTTGCAAAGAAGGAAAGTGGCTCTGGGGTCTTCACAAGTTGTGAGTCCTCTAATCATTTATGCTGGAAAGTGCGGGGTAGTCTCTGCCTTGACTTCGGGCTTCTCCACCCAGACAGCTCTCAGGGAGAACGTCTTATTCGGGAGTGTTCCAGACAGAACTGAACTGAAAAATAACTGCCTGAGGGGCTGAAGAATGCATGTGGGTGTCAGGGGCAGGGAGGGCAAGCTCAGAACTCCAGCTCCTCTACTAGTCTTGGGGGCACACAGTCCGAGTGAGATGTTTGTTTTGGCCTAAGAAAAAATTCACAAAAAATTTAGTATCAACAAGAACTGTGAACTTTTATTAAGCACTTACTATGTACCGGGTACCACGCTAGACACTTTTCAGGTATTATTATTGTGCTTCATCCTCACAACAAAACTGAATTGCATGCTGGTGTTATCTCCATTTACAGAGGAGGAAACTGAGGCACAGAGAAGCTAGGCAGTCAGTCCAAGGTGGCAGAGCTAGTAAGTGGTGAGGCCAGGACTAAAATCAAAGCCTTGTAGTAGAATGTGAGCCCGTAACTACCTCACTCTGTGCCCTGGAACAGATCTCCTGAGTCTGCATTTCTCAGGAGGGGCTGGCATATATATCTTTAGCATGTTCCTTCCTCAGTATTTCTGTGCACACCAACGTTTGGGGTCCACTGGCTCTAGCGAGCGGGGCCAGAGTTGTCATGGCTTCCCATGGCAGGAATTTTCTCATGGGTGTTTGAGTTCATCCTTCCCATCTGTGGGACCCTGACCTGTGTCCAGGGTGGGGACTCCCATACATCAGCCTTGAGAAGGAGATGTGAACGGTGTGTGCAGAACAGGGGACCTTCTTCAGGATAGTGCTCAAAAGTGCTGGACGTTTTGGAGTTGGGAATAAAGAGGACAAGAATAAAGGAAAGCTCAAGGTCTGGATAAAACAGGCTAGGGGCTGAAAGATCACTTAGTGGAAAGATACTAGACTTTGGAGCCAAGGTTGCCCAATCTGAACCCCAGCTCTGCGCTTTACTAGTGAGGTGATCTTAACAAGTTTTTCACCATTCTGACCCTCAGTTTTCTCTTCTACAAAAGAGAGATAATAATTTACCCAGAATATCTGGAACAATCTCAGTACTTTCCAAAATGTGTGACTAGGGAGGAAGCAAGAGTGGAAAAAGTGTGACCAGAGAGGAAAGGAGTAGCCAGAGAGGAAAAGTCTGTGGTTTAAGAAAATAGATAAAGAGGGGGCTGAGCCTGCATAGAAAACCTCACGGCTGAATGAATTCCTGCTAATTATTTGCTTCACCCAAGTCTTAAAATACTATATCAAAAGGGCAGAATATTTGAAATAAAGATAAAATTAACAGCCAGTATCTGTTACCTCCTAACACTGCTTTTAGAATACTGACCCATATTAGATAAAAGCCAAGCAACTGACAAAGGCTTAATTTACAAATATGCAAACAGCTCATAAAACTCAATAATAACAACAGCAAAACCTCCCAATCAAAAAATAGGCAAAAGACCTAAATAGACACTTCTCCAAAGAAGATATACAGTTGACCCATAGGCACATGAAAAGGTGCTCAACTTTGTTAATTATTAGAGAAATGCAAATCGAAACTACAATGAGGTATCACCTCATACCAATCAGAATGGTGATCATTAAAAAGTCTACAAATAGGGACTTCCCTGGTGGCACAGTGGTTAAGAGTCTGCCTGCCAATGCAGGGGACACGGGTTTGATCCCTGGTCTGGGAAGATCCCACATGCTGTGGAGCAACTAAGCCCGTGTGCCACAGCCTGTGCTCCATAACAAGAGAAGCCACCACAGTGAGAAGCCTGTGCACTGCAATGAAGAGTAGCCCCCGCTCGCCGCAACCAGGGAAAGCCCGTGCGCAGCAATGGAGACCCACCACAGCCAAAAACAAATAAATAAATAAATTTATTTTTTTAAAAAAGCGTACAAATAATAAATGTTGGAGAAGGTGTGGAGAAAAAGGAACCCTCCTGTATTGTTGGTGGGAATGTAAATTGGTGCAGCCACTATGGAAAAGAGAATGGAGGTTCCTTAAAAAACTAAAAAGAGAGTTGCCATATGATCCTACAATCCCACTCCTGGGCCTATATCTGGAGAAAACTCTAATTCGAAAAGATATATGCACCCCTATTGTAAGCACTACTTACAATAGCCAAGACATGGAAGCAACCTAAATGTCCATTGACAGATGAATGGATAAAGAAGATGTGGTACATATACAATGGAATACTACTCAGCCATAAAAAAGAATGAAATAACTCCATTTGCAGCAACATGGATGGACCTAGAGATTATCATACTAAGTGAAGTAAGTCAGACAAAGACAAATATCACACGATATGACTTATATGTGGAATCTAAAATATGATACAAATGAACTTCTTTATAAAACAGAAATAGACTCACAGACATAGAAAATAAACTTACAGTTACCAAAGGGGAAAGGGGGGAAGAGATAAATTAGGAGTTTGGAATTAACAGATACACACTACTATATACAAAATAGATAAACAAAAAGGTCCTACTGTAGAGCACAGGGAACTATATTCATTATCCTGTAACAAACCATAATGGAAAAGAATATGAAAAAGAATATATCTATGTAGATGTATATACAACTGAATCACTTTTCTGTACACCAGAAACTAACACAACATTGTAAATCAACTATACTTCAATTTTAAAGAATGCAAATAGTACATACAACCTGTATCAATGGATAATTGTATTAAATAAGGCAATACATTTAAAACCCTCTACTGGAATCACAGTAAGCAGTTAATAAATGTTCGTTATTATTATTTAAAAAAAAGAAAAAAGCCAACATGCAATCAGGTATTTATGATGGCATAATATTATAAGGATGGAAATTAGAAGGCAGAGAACCTGATCTCTGTCAACAGAAGGAGGAAAAATACTCTCTCACAAATTCCTGAATGTAGGAGGCAGTGAGCTGACATTTTCTTAGGTGACCATCTCCCCTAGGCATTCACATCGCTTACCCTAAAGATCCTTGAGACTATGTGATCGCCAAGTCCTGCTTGTGTGTGCAGATGATTATTCTGCTTATTACTTGAGTTTCATGTGCAAGTCAAGTGTGGTTTGCACTGCTGGGGACAAGCTGGCTGGACCCACGGAGCTACCATGCCATCCCACTTAGCTCTCTCCATTGCTTTGAAACATGCTTTTAAGAAGGCACATCATGCTTTGGAAAAGGTGTTTGGGTCAGTGAGTATACAAGGCAGCTTTTACATAAAGTTAATTCGTATCAAATTTACTACTAGTGGTAGTAACAGCTATAATTATTGAGTGTGCACTTTTTAACACTGCTAACATCTTTAGGAGGCATAAGAATGAGATAAGGAAATTGAGGCACAGTGAGGTTAAACGTGGTGCCCAAATTCATATGGCGGGTAAGAAGAGAGACCAGACTTGCACTCAGGGCATCTGATTGCAGAAGCTCCTCTCCTCCCAGAAGACAATCCCAGCACATTACCTTGGGGAGATGTTAGCTCTCCCCTCTTTCCCTGTCCCAACTCACTCAAGGACTAGGTGCTTCTGACTGTTCCTCATTGCCCTCCCCACTCCCTGCCCTTGATTTTGAAACCACTGACTTTGACGTTCAGTCTCTTGCTCAACATATACATTTATCGAGTGACTCTGTACACGTGCTTAGCCTACACATGACCACAGGATTTCATGGGGAGTTCGACTAGATGCTACAAAACCAAAAGTGGTTGCATATCAGGAACACCAAGGCAAAGGATTCTGTGGTTGATGTGAAATTTAAATACCAGCCATGGAGTTCAGTATATTTCACAGGAGACCGCCAATGGATGATACCAATGTGGCATTAAGCTTCAGAACGAACTGAAGCCCCCTCCTACCCAGTTATAAATCGGGCCCCAAACATCACATCTATGTCTTGGGTAACTCATCAGCGTCACCACTGGGTATTGCGAGTGGCCACAAGAACTTCCTGCACCGTGGTGATTGTTGGAGCATTCAGAATTCAAAGCCGGGTGGATACAAGTCGTGAGAAAACGGCGGCAGAAGTCAGACAAAAGCGCGATGCGGCAGTCAGCGCTGATGCCAATCCTCTGAAACCAAGACCCCGAATGGGGAAGGCAAGTCTCTGAACATGACTGGAGGAGCAAATCAAAGGCCAGCTCTCACACAATAAATTGTTTCGAAGGCTCTCCAGTTTCCATGGTATCCATTATACTGACATATTCTGCATCGTTAACGGTAATTGTAGCTGCCCGCCAATATCAAGGTGTATCTGCATTCCATTTTCTTTTCTCCTTTGGTGTGGCAGTGATAACGATCCGCCTGCTTTGTTGAAGTATCTTGTATTTGACCAGATTAACAAAATGAGAAACCCAGGGACTACTCCTTCCATTCCATTTATTTCTATTTTAGTTAGCCTTTAACCAGATTACCATTATGATTAGGAGAAAAGAATGACCTTGTACATTTCCTGACAAATCTTGTTTGATGACATCAGTAAGTCTCATGTATTTGCAGATTCCAAAGATTGCTGTTAAGAATTCAATGAGGAAGGGTTTTGCATAATCACCCCCCCCACACACACACACACAAAGACACACTTTGTACCTTTTTTCTTTTCTAAAGACAATCTGGCATTTACAGTGTGATAAGTGAACATTTGAATAGTATTAATTAGTACATACATCTGGTTAGATAGCATTAAACCTCTAAGGCAGAAGTGCAGGTAACTGCATTTATGAAATGCAGGTAACTGCAGGGATATTTGTCTCACGCTTTAATAATTTCACATTCTCAGGGATTTGCAATGTCTGCACGAACCCTTCAGTATGTCAAGAAGAGATGTTAGACCAGCCCGTTCTTGGTGATATGCATGTAGCTATGTTTTTAAAGCCAGTCTGTGGTCTCTAGAGATAATGGGCGTACTTAACTTATGGAGGCACCAGTGGGGCCTGGCAGTCTAGGACTTTCCCCTAAGAGAGAGGAGCCCACTCAAAGTATCCGCCACTGAGAACTTGTAGGGGTGACAGTGTTACCAAAAGCTTGGCCTCTCTTTTGGTAACACCGGGGCCGAATCAAATCTCAGAGACAGAGTTTTGGGCGAAGTAGAAAAGGATAGCTTTATTACTTTGCTGGGCAAAGGGGGACACACTGGGCTTCTGCCTCGAAAAACTGCATAGCAACCCAGGAGGATTTGATGAGGGCTTTTGTAACAATGGTTCAAAGGTAGGGGTCTCCAGCAAGATTAGGGCGTGAGCAGGGCTTGCACTCCCTTTATCTCGTTTCAGGTGGCTGGTCTCCTAATCTATTTTTTTTTTTTTTTTTGCGGTACGCGGGCCTCTCACTGTTGTGGGCTCTCCCGTTGCGGAGCACAGGCTCCGGACGCCCAGGCTCAGCGGCCACAGTTCACGGGCCCAGCCGCTCCGCGGCATGTGGGATCTTCCTGGACCGGGGCACAAACCCACGTCCCCTGCATCGGCAGGCAGACTCGCAACCACTGCGCCACCAGCAAAGCCCGGGTCTCCTAATCTTGATGAGCTTCTCTGGTCCCTTGAGTCTTGCCTCCGGTGGTTTCTCGGCTGCTCCTCCCTTGATTAGCAAATGTTCAACTCTGGAACTCAGGGAAGGTCATGGAGGCTGGAGTCTTGCCTACAAGGAACAGGGGAAAAAAGGGCCTCCGTGCCTGGGAGCCCCACAGGGCCGCGGTTGGTTTCAACAGCAAACCTGCAGCATCTGGCTTTCCCACCTTCCTCAAGGATATTTCCCAACCCCACCACAACTCTGGCTCTAGGGCTTGCACCCCTCTTTCCATAAATCCCTACTGCATGAAAATCATGTTGGAAACAAGCTTATGTAGAAATGGAAACAGCTTGAGAGTTTGTCGACTGCCTTCCATGGTGACTGGTTTCAATAATCAATAAAAGCCATAACACAAAGGAACTGAATTCTTGTGGAAATTTTGCCTTTATTGGGGATGTGTGTGTGTGTGTGTGTGTGTCTGCGCGCGCACGCATATGTCAGTGAATTAAGTCACATACACACACTGAATTTCTTGGCCAGGTTACTAGTTTCTTCTCAAAGCTCAAAAAGTACACTTAGGGCTTCCCTGGTGGCGCAGTGGTTGAGAGTCCGCCTGCTGATGCGGGGGACACGGGTTCGTGCCCTGATCCGGGAAGATCCCACATGCCGCGCCGCGGAGCGGCTGGGCCCGTGAGCCATGGCCGCTGAGCCTGCGCGTCCGGAGCCTGTGCTCCGCAACGGGAGAGGCCCCAACGGTGAGAGGCCGCGTACCGCAAAAAAAAAAAAAAAAAGTACACTTAAAGTCCCACTTGATTGGGCATCTAGTTGTTTGAACAGTCCCTCCAGGCATCATGTTCTTATGCCCTGCAGCCAAATACCTTCTCAAGTTAACCTCTTTCAAGCACAGCTTCGTTTCAGCCACACGCTAACCTTTTCCACTTGAAGCCTCTCCTGACATGCTCACCCCCACTATAAAAACTTCAATAGATCCTCACTGTCTAAAGGTAAAACAGGGGCTTCCCTGGTGGTGCAGTGGTTGAGAGTCCGCCTGCCGATGCAGGGGACACGGGTTCGTGCCCCGGTCCGGGAGGATCCCACGTGCCGCGGGGCGGCTGGGCCCGTGAGACATGGCCGCTGAGCCTGCGCGTCCGGAGCCTGTGCTCCGCGGCGGGAGAGGCCACAACAGTGAGAGGCCCGCGTACCACAAAAAAAAGAAAAAAAAAATAAAAGTGAAACAGGAATTATTTGACTGACATTAGTGCCCTTCAAAAATTGGTCCAGGGGACTTCCCTGGTGGCACAGCGGTTAAGAATCCACCTGCCAATGCAGGGGACACGGGTTTGAGCCCTGGTCTGGGAAGAGCCCACATACCACAGAGCAACGAAGTCCGTGCACTGCAACTACTGAGCCTGCGCTCTAGAGCCCAGGAGCCACAACTACTGAGCCCACGTGCTGCAACTACTGAAGCCCATCTGCCTGGATCCCAGGTTCCGTAACAAGAGAAGCCACTGCGACGAGAAGCCGGCGCACTGCAATGAAGAACAGCCCCTGCTCACCGCACCTAGAGAAAGCCTGAGCGCAGGAAGGAAGACCCAATGCGGGCAAAAAAAATACAAAAAAAAATTGGCCCAAATACACACTTAGTGGCTTTGAAACACTGTCTTAACTCATGCCACATCTCAGCTCAACTAGGGAGTGAGTGTGAAGATGAGAGAGGTCCAAACACTGAGGCTGGGTAGGCCAATGCTTAGAGGATTGGAAGACGAGGGGGATTTAGCAAAGGCAAAAGGACGGGGCCAGTGAAGCAGAAGGAGAGCCACGAGAGTGGTGTCCTGGAGGCCAAGGAGACAGTGTTCCCTGGAGGAGGTTGCGTGCAGTTTGGTCAGACCTGGCTGATGGGTGGAGTGAGGTGAAGATAGAGTGCTACCCACCGGGTTGGGCGACGTGAGCTCTTTGGCGATCTAGCTAAAAGCAGTGTGGTGTAGGAAAAGCCTAATGGAAGTGGGTTCCAAAGGATGTGGGATCAGAGGATGCAAAGACAGGGAGTAACAGCTAACTGAGTCTTTATTGTTGCAGGAAAGGGGACCCCCTCCAGGGCCCCGAGAGTGGGCTCTTGTTTAACACTCTGAAACTAATTATCCGAGGAGACACGTGCTGACAAAGCAAGAGACTTTATTGGGAAAGGGGCACCCGGGCGGAGAGCAGCAGGGTGAGGGAACCCAGGGGAACTGCTCTGCCACGTGGCTCGCAGTCTCAGGTTTTATGGTGATGGGGTTAGTTTCCGGGTTGTCTCTGGCCAATCACTTTGACTCTGGGTCCTTCCTGGTGGCGTGTGCATCACTCAGACAAGATGGATTCCGGCGAGAAGGATTCTGGGAAGTTCGTAGGAACTTTGGATGGGGTCTCCTCTCTCCTTTTGACCTTTCCCGAATTCTTCCGGTTGGTGGTGGCTTGTTACTTCTGCGTTCCTTACCAGGACCTCCTGTCGCAAGATAACTCATGCAAATGGTTACCGTGGTGCCTGGCCCGGGTGGGCGGTTTCAGTCAGTGGTTCCCCTAACATTATTATGAAGGAGAGAGGAGATACAGGGTGACACCTAGAAGGGAACACGAGGCCAAAGGAAGTTTTGTCTTGTTTTTAAAGGATGGAGGATATTACTGCATGTTTAAATGTTGCATGGGGATGGGCTTGTAGAATGGGAGGACGTGATGATGTAAAAAAGTGTGGCAGTTCCAGAACAGGTTCCTTGCCTCTGTGAGGGGCGGGGGGTACTTCGTGCCCAAGCGGACAGGTCCAGACAGGCCATCCGTGGTAGCAATGGAAGGACGAGCAAGGGGGAGACATGAGAGAATTCGGGAAGGCTGGAACACTGCTGTTTTAAGGCTGGGGAAGTTATCTTTTTTAAAAAAAAAAATTTTTATTTTATATGGGAATATAGTTGATTAACCATTTTTTGTTCATTTCAGGTGTATAGCAAACTGATTCAGTTATAGCTATACATATATCTCTTCTTTTTCAAATTCTTTTCCCATTTAGGTTATTATAGAGTATTGAGCAGAGTTCCCTGTGTTATACAGTAGGTCCTTGTTGGTTATCTATTTTAAATACAGCAGTGTGTCTTTTGATTGCTTCTATTTTCTCAGTGGAATAAAAAGCTGAGAGGGAGGAAAGGGGAGGAGGTGCTGACGTATGAGGAGAGAAGAGAAGATCTTCGACAGTCCTTCAGCAGAGGGGAGCAAGTTGGCTGGAGGATGTGAGACTGCCAGTTGGCCCTAAAGGCTATTTAAATGTGTGGCAGGGATTTAAACTGAGACAGGCCAGCAGAGTTGTGAGTTTTCTCTAACTGAATTCAGCTGGAACTTTGTTTATACTGAAATTTATTCTTAATTCAAGAGTTACGTGGGTTGTTTATTACTGGTGGGACTATAGACCAGTGTAAGCTGGATATCTGTAGAGAGAGATGCTTCAAAAAAGGTTTATTGGGCTTCCCTGGTGGCGCAGTGGTTGAGAGCCCGCCTGCCGATGCAGGGGATACGGGTTCGTGCCCCGGTCCGGGAAGATCCCACATGCCGTGGAGCGGCTGGGCCAGTGAGCCGTGGCTACTGAGCCCGCACATCCGGAGCCTGTGCTCCGCAACTGGAGAGGCCACAACAGTGAGAGGCCCGCGTACCGCAAAAAAAAAAAAAAAAAAAAGGTTTATTCTTTCAACTAGTAATTTGAATTTTATGAATTTATCCTGATGTAACCAGAAGCTTGGACAAAAATTTTATGTACAAGTTTTCCACTGTAGTGAATAATATTCATAAAAGAACAAGTGGAAACAATCTCAGTATTTACTCATAAGGACTTAGATTCCTGGAATTTCATTATGTGTCAGTTATAAGGAAATAGAATATTCACAGCCCAAGAATAGGCTATTTATATGTCCTTTAAGCATTGTGTTGTTGTTGTTGTTTTTGGCTGCGTTGGGTCTTTGTTGCTGTGCACGGGCTTTCTCTAGTTGTGGCGAGCAGTGGCTTCTCTTGTTGCAGAGCATGGGCTCTAGGCACGTGGGCTTCAGTAGTTGTGGCACACGGGCTCAGTAGTTGTGGCGCACAGACCAGGGATTGAACCCGTGTCCCCTGTATTGGCAGGCGGATCCTTAAGCACTGCGCCACCAGGGAAGTCCAGACTGGTTTCTTATTGATTCTCCCATCTCTAGAGAGCAGGCTCAGTAGTTGTGGTGCACAGGCTTAGTTGCTCAGCGGCTTGTGGGATCTTCCCAGACCAGGGCTCTAACCCTTGTCCCCTGCCTTGGCAGGTGGATTCTTAACCACTGTGCCACCAGGGAAGTCCCTGTGGTGGTTTTTTTTTTGTTTTTTTTTTAACTAGAAATTGATACTGAGAGATTCTCACAAAATAGCATTAAGTAAAAAAATCCAGGGACTTCCCTGGTGAACCAGTGGTTAAAAATCCGCCTTCCAATACAGGGGACACAGGTTCGATCCTGGTCAAGGGAACTAAGATCCCACATGCCACGGGGCAACTAAGCCTGTGCACTCTAGATCCTGTGCACCACAACTAGAGAGGAGTCCGTGAGCCGCAACGAAAGATCCCACATGCCGCAACAAAGATCCCGCAACCAAAACCCTATGCAGCCAAATAAATAAATAAATATATTTTTAAAAATCCATTACAAGCATCCTGGTCAAAGTCACTGTGTCATCTTTCACTAGAAATATTGCAAAGACCACTGAGACGCCCTGTATCCTCTCCTGTCTGCCACCATTCTCTGCAACACAGCGAATTGTTAATAAACATCTTTAAAACACAAATTTGACACTTCTTTACTTGTAAGCCTTAAATGGTTTCCCACTTCTTTTTGTGTGTGTGTTTTTTTTGTTTTGTTTTGTTTTTGCGGTATGCGGGCCTCTCACTGTTGTGGCCTCTCCCGTTGCAGAGCACAGGCTCCGGACGCGCAGGCTCAGCGGCCATGGCTCACGGGCCCAGCCGCTCCGCGGCACGTGGGATCTTCCCGGACCGGGGCACGAACCCGTGACCCCTGCATCGGCAGGCGGACTCCCAACCACTGCGCCACCAGGGAAGCCCAGTTTCCCACTTCTTGATCTCATATCCTGAATGCTTAATCCAACCTCCAGGGCCCTGCATGATCTACCCCGTCCCTGCACTCAAGCTTTTTTGGACCCACGTTCTGTAGCTTCATCTGCTCCAGGCTCCTGAGCATAAGTGTGCTGTTTCTTGCCTCAGCCGGTCTCCCCACCTCCCTCCTGCTCCAGGCCTGCTTAACTCAACTCGTACTCATTCCTCAGGTCTCACCTTATACCTCCCTTTCTCAGAGAAACCTTACCTGACTCATTTATGCCTCAAATCATCTTAATCACCCAGACTGTGACAACCAAATTAGTTCAGGTAACTGCAAAATCCAGGGTTAGTTTCTGGCTTGATCCAGGACTCAACAATTGTCACCAGGACCTGATTATCTTCTCATCTCTTGGCCACATTTCTTTGGTGCTGTTTCCAAAGAGAAGCTCATCTTTCATCCTAAGATGGCTGCAGTGGCTCCAGCTTCCTTCTTCACCTTCAAACCTAGGAGGAAGAGTGGATATACTTCTCCAAGGAGATTCCAATAAGTGTCCCAGAATTTAGTCTTGTTGGCTTAGGTTACTTGACTCCAAGCATATGCCTATTTTAGAACCAATCATCGTCACCATGGGAAAGCAATGCTTTGATCCACCAGGACAATGTCAGGCCATGTGCTACTCCTAAGGCTAAGTGTTATGTGTGTGTTGGGTCCCCAAACCTAAACTGTGATTTCAGGAGTCAGGGAGACTGGATCCTGGAGAGGCAAACAAATGTCTGCTAGGAATTTTTTTACTACATGTTTGCATAGCACTTTCTCCTTTGTGATAATTACACATTTATGTATGTTAGTTACAGAAAAAATTATCTTCCCTATAGCACTGCATACTCATCTTGAGAGGGACCATGCCTTTTTTTTCTTCTCATTGTTCTATGCCCAGCAGTCAACACAGTTCTTGGCACAAAGCAGACGCTCAATTAATATTTGTTCAGTTAGCAAAAAAAAAAAAAAAAAAAAAAGCCCCAAACAAAAAAAAACAATCAATAGGATATAAAACAGAGCATATGGTAGGATTCCAATTTTTGTTTTAAAAACTAAATCTCCCTCCTCTCCTCTGTGCCTGTAGAATAAAAATCTGAAAGGAAATATACCAAATGTAACAGTGGTTATTTCTTCATGGTAAGATTAAGAGTGGGGCTTTAAAATAACACTTTCCTGTATTTTCCAAATCTACAGTGAACCTATAATATTTTTTAACTGAAAATTTTCTAAAAATATTCTTTAGAAACATATTAGATAGGGTTCTTTTATTTGGAATAAAAATGTCCAGTTTTGAAAAGAAGAGACGTTTTCTAAAAACATAAGTCCTCAGACCACAAGTTTCCCCATGACCAGGTGAATTCCTGAACACTGCAGGGGGATTATTGGAGATGCTGATTACTTAAGACACTAATAGGAAGGCACTGAAGAACAGCGGGGCCAGGCTTCAATCAAACGCGTGCTGCCATGCAGGAGTTGCACAGGCTGGCTTTGAAGTTGGCTTCTCCTTTGCTTCTTTTATTTTCTTAAACTTGTAGCTTGACTTTCCTCAATTTCTAGAATATCAGTTTCTAGATATTCTGGTTTATGGACTGTCATCATTTTCCTTTATTCCCACGTCGCTGATTTGTAACCTCACCCACCCCACTTCCCCTCTATGGACTCCACGGTGGCTTTTACTGAATTCTCTGTACTTTCTGTTACTATGTAGTTATAGAGTGATCTGAGAAGTGAAACTCTCATAAATCTCATAAATCGAGTTGACCTAATACCAGGGCTCGGTGCACAGAATCACACCAATCTGCTCAGAGATGGCCTGATCTGAACCACATCACCCACATCACCGCAAAAAAAAACCAAAAAAAAATAAAAGTCCTCTGTGTCCCTCCTAGAGTTATCCCTCTGAGCTACACATGCCTTAGATTTCTTTTGGGTTTCATTGCCTAGATACAAGGCCATGAAAATCTGAACATAGGGTACTTCATTTTAAATTTCCTAACTCATATTGTGGCCAAACCTGATTACATAACCTACTAAGTTTTTCCTTTTTTTTTTTTGTTTTTTTTTGCCATACGCGGGCCTCTCACTGTTGTGGCCTCTCCCGTTGCGGAGCACAGGCTCTGGAAGCGCAGGCTCAGCGGCCATGGCTCACAGGCCCATCCGCTCCGCGGCATGTGGGATCCTCCCGGACCGGGGCACGAACCCGCGTCCCCTGCATCGGCAGGCGGACTCTCAACCACTGCGCCACCAGGGAAGCCCCAGTTTTTCCTTTTAATTACTGTTATCCAAATCTTTCCCAGTCCCAGAGTATATGGTCCAGGGGGTATTGGTTGGGATGGATGCAGCCTGGCTCATTTCAGACAAGCCTGAGCCTAACTCCTGAGCTATGCAAATTCCACTCTTAAGTCAAAATCCACTGCACAATTTGGTCAAGATTTGTACTTAACGATTTTAGATGCTATCCTTTCCAAGGTAGTCTCCCAACCAGGTTAGGGCCCCCAGAGTTGCAAAGAAATGGCACAGAAGATGTCCCCAATGGTGTTGACTGTGAGCGGGAGTTGGTCTAGCTATAAGTTGGGAATGAAGGGTCAGCACTTGTAAGGGTCAGAGGGAGGGGAGTAAAAGTAATAAAAAGTACACCTTGGTGGTCTCACAGGTCTTCTGGGGTTAATAGAAGTAAGAAAGAAATAGAGCAGGAATGAACAAGAATGCAAGAATGTAGGAGGAAAACCTCAGAGTCAAGGAGAAGAGTATAGGAATTGACAGTTCTGTCGTGGATCTGCTGTTGGATGTGTATAAGTATATGGGGTTGACCTGCCGCTCAAAAACGAGCAGACAATCGACAGAGCGTCCTCCCCAGCGTGCCTGGCTCGTGGCATCCCATGGGCCTCTTTAGAACCAAGACCAAACTCTCAACATTTTCTTACCTAATCACTATCCCTTCGTGGTCGCCAGCTGAAACCGTGCACCTCAGATTGGGACTTGAATCCATGTGCTGGGACTCAAACCCAGCCAAAACTCAGATTGGGACTTGAACCCACGTGGCTGGGACTGGAACCCAGCCAAAACCCACAGTCTTCCAACTGAGATCACACACCTGATTTCAGGACTTAATGAAGATCAGGTTCTTGATGTCTCATCACAGAAAGAATTCAGTGCGAGACAAAGTGATGGGTAAGAAGTGGATTTATTTAGAGAGAAGCACATTCCACAGAGTGTGGGCCATCTGAGAAAGTGAGAAAGGCATCAGGGTATGGGGTTGTCAGTTTGTATAGGGGTGGGTCATTTCATAGGCTAATGAGTGGGAGGAGTATTCCAGCTATTTCAGGAAGGGGCGGGGATTTCCAGGAATTGGGCCACCGCCCACTTTTTGATCCTTATGGTTGGTCTTGGAACTGTCATGGAGCCTGTGGGTGTGTCACTTAGCTTGCTGATGTGTTACAGTGAGCGTGTACTTAGGCTCAAGGTCTAATGGAAGTCAACTTGTCTGCCATCTTGGACCCATTTGGTTCTAATCAGTTTATGTCATGTCCTCAGTCTACGTCATTCTTTCAAATGTGCCCTGCCTCCTTTCCTCCTGTTTCACCTTGGTGCCTTGATTGTAGGCTCAGCTCGGCCTCGTTAGCCATGTATGGTTGCCTTGGTCTCACCGCCTCTGAGACTCAGGCTCACCTGTACAGTGGCCACAGCACCCCTTCTTTTACAGGTTATTTGAAGGCCAGATAAGACCACCTATGTGAAGTGTCCTGCCCTGAGGGTGATTTTGGCTGTGATGTGGGAATTTGGAGGGAAGAACATTAGACGGCAGAAGCTCAGGAGAGTGTCCTGTGCCCACCGCAGCAAGGTCGTGAGGGAAGGCAAAGGATGGTCCTATTCTTTTTTTAAAAAAATTAATTAATTTATTTTATATTTATTTTTCGCTGTGTTGGGTCTTCGTTTCTGTGCAAGGGCTTTCTCCAGTTGCGGCGAGCGGGGGCCACTCTTCATCGCCGTGCGCAGGCCTCTCACTGTCGCGGCCTCTCCCGTTGCGGAGCGCAGGCTCCAGATGCGCAGGCTCAGTAGTTGTGGCTCACGGGCCCAGCCACTCCGCGGCACGTGGGATCTTCCCGGACCGGGGCACGAACCTGTGTCCCCTGCATTGGCAGGCGGATTCTTAACCACCGTGCCACTAGGGAAGTCCGATGGTCCTATTCTTGAACCAAGCTTTTCCTAACCTGGGCCATACAGTAAGGGAACTTTCTTCTGCTTTTATCTTTTACTTAACTGTCATGACAAGAGCATTGAGATTTCTATAGCTTTAAGCCTCACCTTTAGCATTCCTCTTTCTTTCCACTAGCAACAAAATCCTTAAAGCAGAAGCTTCACAGAATGGGCAAGGTGGGCCCTGCCCTGAAGTCAGATAGAAAGGAGGAAGCATAAAGTTTAGAGGAAGCCAAAATGCCCAAGAAAGGAAGAAAATGTACCCTGAGGGTAGAATTAGTTTAGAAAACAGCTCTCCTAAATTTACAGTAAATTGCAGATCATCCCATAGCCTGGGGTTTAATTATTGCTTAAATAATCCTCTTCTAGTTGAGAATTTCCAGGTTGGAGACTGGGGTTGTCTTGGTGGCTTTTAGTGCATGGGTTGCCTTAAGGTAGGGAAGATCCATTCCCTCTTGCTCACCCTCTGACCTCCTCTCACTTAACTCCAGACACAGAGGCTCTCTTTGGGGTCTTTTGAGAAGGCCAGCTCTTTTTTTTTTTTTTCCCTTCAGTGCACTGGTATCTCACGTCCACATCTCATGTCACTTCTCAGGGGGAGGCTCTCCCTGACACCCCAGCTAAATAAATGTAGCTTCTCTTGTGCCTGTCCCAGCAACCTGTACTCATCTTCTTGGTAATCTTCTCATCTACTTAGCACTCATTACTTTCTAATGATCTATTTATTTGTTTATTATTTGTTGAGCCACAAGAGATTATAAGCTTCAGAAGAAAGCCCTTGTTTGTTCCCAGCTGGATCTCCCACCGTCCTTCTGTAGGACTCTGCACAGAGAAAGTACTGATTAATGTGGCATCAACGCACAGATGGATGGAGCTTCCGTTATTTCCAGGTCACCTGGGCTGGACCACAGCGCAGAAGGCAGATCTGAGGATTTTCACCAATTTTGGCTTCCAGAAACCACTCAGGCAAAGATTCTTAACCTTTTTAGGGTCACAGATCTCTTTAGGTATTTGATAAAACCGACTCTCCCAAATGAACATAAAAATGCACTCATAACTCTGCTTACAACTTGGGGGTTTGGAGACTCCTAACGTCCCAGGTGGAAACTCCAGAATTAAGAAAAACCAAGGGGAGAAGGAGAGAGATTATTGGTTCCACGCCACAGTCTTAGGAGAGACCTCTTAAAGCCGGGCCAGTTTAAAATGACCTATGCCCTTGGATTGCAGATATATATATATATATATATATATATATATATATATATATATATATATATATATATATATATATATATATAATGCATGAATATGTGTATAATATGTATATATATATGAAAAGAAAGAAATCCGAGGCAAGAAATCGCTTCTTGCCAGCAGAGTTCCAGATCTGCCAAACGCTCCCCCCCTTACGCGGTTTAGGACAAGACAACCAGTGACACTTCCCGCAAGTGTCACGGGAGATCTCTTAGCCAGGCCTGATCAACGTTTGTGGGATGAATGAATGACACACTCACTCGCAGAGTCAGGAAAGCAGCCCCCTCGGCGCTCCCCGCGCGGGACTGCTCAGCGCGGAGCCCGCGGGCTCTGGTTCCCGGCGCCTGGGCCTAAGAGGCAGGAGGCGGAGGCGCGCGCGCAGGTGTATTCGCACCTAGGGCAGCCCACGTGGCGCGGGGCGGGGCCAGCTGCGGCGGGGCGGGACGGGGCGGGACGGGGCGGGGCGGGAGGAGGAGGGGGGAGGAGGGGGGAGGAGCGGGGAGGAGGGGGGAGGAGGAAGGAGGAAAGGGTAAGGACGAAGAGGAGGGAGAGGGGAAGGAGGAAGAGGAGGAGGGGAAAGAGGGAGGTGGGGGAGGGAGAGGGGCAGGGAGGGCGCTGGTAGGAGCAGGAGGGGAGGGAGGGCAGAGGCGCGGGGAGGAGTCTGCAAACTTTCGCTTCGAGAGCATTGTGGGAAGCAGCCATGGTCTGAGGCTGGCCCCTCACCTGTCAGCCGCGCCGGCTCCTGCGCTCGTCTCTCGCCCTCAAGTCCACCGCACTCGTCTCTCGCCCGCGGGGACGGCGGCGGCGGCCCGGCCACCATGGTTAGTGCTGGAGAGCGGGGCGGCGGCGCGGACCAGGGTGGACGTGTGTGTGCGCGCTCCCGGGAGGCACCTGCTGCGCCGAGCCGGGCGCGCGGTCGGGTGGGCGAGCAGCCCCGTCCCGCCCCGCCGGTACCCCAGCCCCCCGGCCCGCTCGCGCCTGTAGTCCCGGCGCACGGACGGTGTGGATGCGCCCGGGGCGCTAGGGACGCCAGCTTGGGACTCTCGGGCACTGCCGCTTCATTCATTCCACCGTTTGCTGAGCGTTTAGTCTGTGCCAGGCGCGGTGCCAGGCGGTTGGAGATGTCGCGGGGACCAGGGGGAGTCCTTGCTATTGGTGGCTTACCTTCTAGGGAGACGATGTGGAAGGAGGGAGATGAGTAATATACCAGTAAAATGAAGATAACTTCCGAGAGTAAGTGCTCTGAAATCTCGAGTACAACCGGATGGAGGGATGGAGAGGCGGAGGCTGCAGAGCAGGCAGGCAGGGAAGGCCTCCTTGAGGAGGTGACCTCAGAGCTGTTGGAAGTCATAGGGGTGCTCTGCAGGTAGTAGGAGCAGAGAGAGGAAAGGCCAGAGAGAAGGAGCCGTTGCTTGTAGCGAAAAAGGTAGGCAGGGGCCAGATGAGGCAGGTCCTTAACCAAGTTAAGGAGCTTGGATTTTATTTCCACTGTGTGGGGGAGCCTTGGGAGCGGCTGAAGCACGAGAACTGACTTTATCTCTTCTATACTTTTAAAAGATCGCTGTGGCTGTTGGTGGAGAGTAGCCTGGGGTACGTGTGTGAGGAGGTGTGGAAGTGGAGACAGGGAGACCAGTTTGCAGCGCTCCAGGTGAGACATCCTGGTTGCCTGCACTTGGATGGAAGCAATAGCTTCAGGCACCTCTTGTTCTTGCCTTCTGTTTAGGATAGTGTTTTGAGAGTGCGGTGGCCTGAACTGCACAGTTCCACTTCCCCAGCTGAGCTCACTTCCCAATCGGAGGAGGAACAGAAATGACCTGCACTCTGGGCTTGAGTACCCACCACAGGCAGGAGGAGGAGGGCCATGTGGGTTACAAAAGTCGATGGACAAGGAGAGAAATGGAGTGCCGAGCCCCCTGGACGGGAAGACCACAGATGATTTCCAAGGAGAGGTTTGGCTGCACAGACTTGAGGCGCCATTGTTGTTTGTTGAGGGTTCCTTGTAAATATAGCATGATGCAAAAAGGAGGCTGTAAATAATGGAGCAGCTCTCCTGGCTTGCTCAGGTTTCCCAAGGAAGAAGGTGACATGTGTGCAGCCTGCCACATTTTTTGCCTAGTGGAGGGTGGAGTAAGGCCCTGGAGTTTCTGAGTAGCAAAAATCTTCCATCCCGAGAGCTTGTGTAGGGTCCATGCTCTGGACAACACCTGCCGTGGAATTTTATTTTTTCTTGCTGGTGTCAAATGATGAGTTGATCAGAAATGTGCAGTTTCCCTAGCTTTTCTACTAGATCTAGCCCAATGGGAAATACTGATGTCATTGAGTGCCTGTGATAGGAGGATGCTCAACTCTTTACCTTCATGATCTCAGTCAGTTCTTGCAACAAACAACCCAATGAGGGTATCATGCTCTTTGTATTTTACCTGCTCTGACCTGTCCCAGCAATGTGTCCTAGGACCATGACTTGACCTGTCTATGCCAGTTTGCTCATTCGTAAAATGGAGATAATAACTGTTCCCAACTCATAAGGCCAGGTGGTTCTCAAAGTGTGGTCTGCATACACTTAGGAGTCCCCAAGACTTTTTAGAGGTCCACAAGGCCAAAACGATTTTCATAATAGCACAGAGATATTATTTGCCCTTTACACGTTCATTCCTACATGAAATTTTCTCAAGGCTAACGTGACCTGGGAGAGTGCAACAGAGTGAATGCAAAAGCGGTAGCAGAGTCCAGCTGTCTTCTATTGAGCCAGGCCTTAAGGAAATTTGCCAAAAAGTGAAACAGTGCCACTCTTCTCACTAATTGTTTTTTTATTTTTGCTTTGGAAATATTGTTACTGTTCATTAAAGAGTTGTTTCTGATAATGTGTAATAGGTTGATTATAATTTTCAAGTGAATCAATAAGTATCTAAAATGTTTCTCTATTTAAATTTGCAATACCATACAGTAAATTCACCTTCCCAAGCTGAACTGTGAAGTTATTTCTTTATCTGAATTTATGTTAGAAACAGCAGGAGTGCTTCCTTTTCCTAAATAGGGTAATTCCACGTTTCCCATGTTCATCTTAATCTCACTGTATTACAGAGAAATAGGAACGGTGAGAAGCCAAGAGGGTGAGGGTGGAGATAACTAACTCTGAACCTGGAGATCCTGCTGTGAACCCCTCTCCAATACCCAATAGATCAATTTTATTCTCTGAGGCTTAAGTAAATTGTGATTAGTATGCATTGTTATTTTGGTGGTTTAAATTCCAGCTTGAGTGAGGAAGCCTATTATGGCAGTGGTAGTGAGCTCTGTCCTCCACTGAGACGTGGTCTGAGCTCCTGGCCAGCACTTACCGTGGGGCTGAGGGGTTTGGAAGAGACCCTCTGCGGTGTCCAGTTCTCCCAAGAGGGTTCACCCACAGCAGGCCCTTCCCACAGGCCTCCCAACAGCACCAGTGAGACTTGTGTTTACCCCCCACCCCCCAAGGTTGTTTCTTCTGAGTTCCCATTACTGGTTTCTGTGACAAACACTGTCAGCGGCTTACAATTTTTGTGTGGTATTTTATTGACAACAGCTGGCAGGAAATGGTCAGCAGATGGTGTATTTGCCCCACTGTTTCCAATGTCTGTCCTTTTGGGTCCCATGAATTATTTTATTACGGATGAAGACATAATGGATAAAGTCACCCCTTCCCCTAACACAAATAAAGTTCCTGTATGAGTCCCCAAAGATTAGCATTCCTTGACATCTCTATGAGTCATTCTTTCAACTTTATTTTCTTGTTACTATACAGAGATTCTCCGAGTGAGCTGAGATTTCACTGGTGTTCCTTCTTTCCTGGGGCCTGTCCTTGTCTCTCTCTCTCTCTCTCTTTTTTTAATGTTTTCCATAGCAGCGACACCATTTTATTTAAATTATTTATTTATTTATTTGTTTGCACTGGGTCTTAGTTGCGGCACGTGGGCTCCTTAGTTGCAGCTCACGGGCTCCTTAGTTGCAGCACGTGGGTTCCTTGGTTGTAGCATGTGAACTCTTAGCTGTGGCATGCATGTGGGATCCAGTTCCCTGGCCAGGGAGTGAACCCGGGCCGTCTGCATCGGGAGCATGGAGTCTTATCCACTGCGCCACCAGGGAGGTCCCCTTGCCTCTCTTATAGTCTCCCTTTCTCACATATCTTGTTTTGCTCTGATGGAATTCTTTGTTTTCTATCCCTTTACCCAGGAGAAGCTCCCTTTCCAGATCCTGTGATGTAAAAGAATGTATACAGAGATCAGAGGCAAACACCCCTAAAATCCTCTCGGGTGTACTAAACTGTCTTGCCAGCACTCTGACTAGCAAGAAAAAATGTAGTTCTTGCATGGCTGCTAATATGGGCTAAATTAAGAATTTTTACAGTGGAAAGGGGGTACCGAACACTGTTTCAGTTAGAAATGAAATGCCACTGACCATCATGGGGAAGCTGGCCTTCAGAAAATCTCCCACAGGGCTTCCCTGGTGGCGCAGTGGTTGAGAGTCCGCCTGCCGATGCAGGGGACGCGGGTTCGTGCCCCAGTCCAGGAGGATCCCACATGCCGCGGAGCGGCTGGGCCCGTGAGCCATGGCCGCTGGGCCTGCGCGTCTGGAGCCTGTGCTCCGCAACGGGAGAGGCCACAGCAGTGAGAGGCCCGTGTACCGAAGGGAAAAAAAAAAAAAAAAAGTCTCCCACAAAGTCCCAAGTCTGAACACTTCCCAACAGGTAGAGCTGGGTTCTGAAATAGCTCTCTCTAAATAGTTTCTGAAAACTGCCTGGGGAGAAATAATATAACCACTTGTTAGTCCCTCAGTGCGATGGGGCGTAGACCTATATTACATTCAGTCAAGAACATAGGCATGCAGGATTCCATTTTTAGTGTCCTTGTTGGATCTTCTGTAGCAGGGCTTCTGGGCCGGTAAGAAATGATGGGGGTGTGGCAAGATTCAGTGGCCACTTCAATGCTACAGGAGCCTGCCTTCTACACTGGGTCTATTAAGAGGAGGAGCTAAGGCCACAGTGCAAACTGTGGTGCTTCTGCCTTTTGTACCCTCGCCCTTGTCGAGGGGGGACCTTCAGGGGTAAAAATAACTCATCCAGCTCATTATAGACTAAAAAAAAATTTTTTTTTTTGCATTAAAACATCAGTGTGTTTGGGTCCAAGAGGCAAAATTCCCGTAAACTTTATTTTTTTATTATTTTATTTTATTTTATTTTTAATTTTTTTTAACATCTCTATTAGAGTATAATTGCTTTACAATGGTGTGTCAGTTTCTGTTTTATAACAAAGTGAGTCAGTTATACATATACATATGTTCCCATATCTCTTCCCTCTTGCGTCACCCTCCCTCCCACCCTCCCATAAACTTTAAAGATAAAAACCTAAGAAATAGTTCGTTTATGGCTAGTTGCTTAAGGCTGACCCTCCAGGGCTCACAAGGCTACCTGCCTTTTCTGCAGTTCTAATTATTTGGGAAGAGAAATTTGAGACAGTGTTCTAAGGCAGGTGTCAGAAATATTTTTCTGTAAAGGGCCAGACTGTAAATATTTTAGGCTTTCTGGGCCTTACAGTCTCTGTCACTATTACTCAACCCCTTTGTTGTAGAGTGAAAGCATCCACGGACAAGATGCAAATGGCCGTGACTGTATTTTAATAAAACTTTATTTACCAAAACAGGTGGAGGGCCAGAATTGGCCTGGAGGCTGAGTTTGTTCTGTAGACCCATGTTTTCAGGCAACTTCCATTAATTCGCTCACGTGTACATTTGACAAATAAATTGGACACCTGCCCTATGGCAAGCCGTGTTCCAGGCAGGACTGGCTATATAATTGGTGGTGCCCAGTGCAAAATGAAAATGTAGGATCCCTCGTTCAGAATTTACTGGGAATTTCAAGACAATGGCAGCAGAACATTAAATCAGGGGTGCTCCCTTTGTGAACCCAGGGCTCTGGTGTCCAGAAAAGCCAGCCCTGGATCTAGGCCCCAGAGGTGGTACTGAACAAACCAGAAGCTCTCCTGTTCTCCTGGAGCCCACGTTCTTGGTGGGAAGTTCTCTAAACTTTCTTAATATGTCTTTTTTTTTTTTTTTTTTTTTCGGCACGCGGGCCTCTCACTGTTGTGGCCTCTCCCGTTGCGGAGCACAGGCTCCGGACGCACAGGCTCAGCGGCCACGGCTCACGGGCCCAGCCACTCCGCGGCACGTGGGATCTTCCCGGACCGGGGCACGAACCCGCGTCCCCTGCATCGGCAGGCGGACTCTCAACCACTGCGCCACCTGGGAAGCCCTCTTAATATGTCTTTTGTATCAAGCATACAGAAGAGGATTATAAAGCACTCGTTAGTCATCATCTCATTTTTACTTCATGGAAGTTGTAGATGATTCCCAGGCAGGTGGCGTGGGGGCCCGAGCAGTGCTGATCCTGGTGGCTATGTCAGGCCCTGCCACCCCTTGCCTTCTTGTCCTGAGGCCGTGGGGCCGGTCATCCAGCTGGCTCAGACTGTACTTGGTCCTTTCCTGAGCCAGTTCAGACTGGATGGGGAGTTCTCAGCCACATCCATCTCCCCGCGTTTGCTGTGGCTGATCCTTAGGTTGGTGTGTCTGCTGCTCTCATTGCCTTTGTCCACGTCCTAGTGGAGCCCTGGGCCCGGGTGCCATGGCTTCCCCAGCTCTTCCTGGGCCTGCCCTGATCGTCAGGTGTGGTATAATCTGTCAGCTTAGACAAATTTGTATAAAATGATGACACAGATATACCTGCAAATAAACAGAAAACTTGTAGAAGGGTATGCTAGAGACAGTGATTGGTTCTGGGAAGGGCTCTAAGCATCTGGTGCTGTAAAAAGAGTCACTTTTTATTGTGTGTTCTATTAGACATCTCAGTTTTTTTTTGTATTTGAACGTAGCACCTTTTAAATTATATGAAAAATGACTTAAATAATGTTCCCATTTATATTACTTCTCCAGCAAAACTCTGCTTTGTTTTTCCCTATGTTTTGTAACTTCTTAAGCCTGGACGTATCTGGAATTGGGCTGGAAGCAGAAGTTTCCTTAAAATATGTACACACACAGACACATGCATGTATACACACGTGCACATACATACATGTACACACACAGACATTTTCTCTCTTCTATTCTCTTTAACTTGGTCTCTTGGTCAGGCTTCCAGGACTCCTGTTTATATCTTGCTTTTTAAAAAAAATAATAAATTTATTTATTTTTGGCTGCACTGGGTCTTCGTTGCTGTTCACGGGCTTTCTCTAGTTGCAGCGAGCCAGGGCTACTCTTCGTTAACGGTGCGCGCGGGCTTCTCATTGTGGAGCGCGGGCTCTAGGCGTGCGGGCTTCAGTAGTTGTAGCACGCGGTCTCAGTACTTGCGGCTTGCAGGCTCGAGAGCGCAGGCTCAGTAGTTGTGGCGCATGGGCCCGGCTGCTCTGCAGCATGTGGGACCTTCCCGGACCAAGGTTCGAACCCGTGTCCCCTGCATTGGCAGGTGGGCTCTCAACCACTGTGCCACCAGGGAAGCCCTGTACCTTGCTTTTGAATGAGAATCGAGACTAACTGAGAGGAAAAAAAAATGTGCTCCAACTTTCTCACTTCAGCGACTCTGAAAACTTTTGGTAAAAAGGTAAAATAATATTGCTAGTCACTTCACAGGATGGAAGCATGAAAGCACAGAGATGCTTGTCAGATGAACTAGGGTTGGCCTCACTGTGTTCAGTACACAGCGGAACATTCTAGCAAGATTGAGAAGTCCTGTCCCGGAAGGAGTCAGGAAGGACCAGTCAAGCCCGGTACCAGATTCAGATTGTGACTGAATAGTTCAGCCCCCAGTTTCAGTGTCTGCTGCCCACCTACAGCTTCTCCTGGCTTCCCTGAAAAAAAAAAAAATCAGGGCAACAACTTTTCATTATGCAGGTGAGGCTACAAGAGGCCTGAAAAACATGACTGTTTCTTTTTTTTTTTTTAACATCTTTATTGGAGTATAATTGCTTTACAATGGTGTGTTAGTTTCTGCTTTACAACAAAGTGAGTCAGTTATGCATATACATATGTTCTCTTGCATCACCCTCCCTATCCCACCCCTCTAGGTGGTCACAAACCACCTAGCTGATCTCCCTGTGCCATGCGGCTGCTTCCCACTCGCTATCCACCCTACGTTTGGTAGTGTGTATATGTCCATGCCACTCTCTTACTTCGTCAGAGCTTACCCTTCTCCCTTCCCATGTCCTCAAGTCCATGCTCTAGTAGCTCTGTGTTTTATTCCCGTCCTACTCCTAGGCTCTTCATGACATTTTTTCCCCTTAGATTCCATATATATGTGTTAGCATGTGGTATTTGTTTTTCTCTTTCTGACTTACTTCACTCTGTATGACAGACTCCAGGACCATCCACCTCACTACAAATAACTCAGTTTCATTTCTTTTTATGGCTGAGTAATATTCCATTGTATATATGTGTCACATCTTCTTTATCCATTCATCTGTCGATGGACACTTAGGTTGCTTCCATGTTCTGGCTATTGTAAATAGTTCTACAATGAACATTTTGGTACATGACTCTTTTTGAATTATGGTTTTCTCAGGGTATATGCCCAGTAGTGGGATTGCTGGGTCGTATGGTAATTCTATTTGTAGTTTTTTAAGGAACCTCCATACTGTTCTCCATAGTGGCTGTATCAATTTACATTCCCACCAGCAGTGCAAGAGGGTTCCCTTTTCTCCACACCCTCTCCAGCATTTATTGTTTGTAGATTTTTTGGTGATTCTGATCAGTGTGAGATGATATCTCATTGTAGTTTTGATTTGCATTTCTCTAATGATTAATGACTGTTTCTTTTAAGAGAAGTGTCAGAACTTCCTCGGGAGGCAGAAGTGCTGTTGGAGGAGACATCTCTGTTGTGTAAATGTTGAGCTACACATTGCCTGTGGAGGTGACATGCCTGCAGCGTTTCAGGAAGCCTGCCTGTGCTCATTTCTAAAGACAGGTGTGTGATACAGGTGTGATGTGGTGGTGAGTCAGAGGGCCCTGGGCTCCTGGGTGCCAGGCTCCGTGATCTGGGATGCTCTGCTCTTTGCTCTCATAATGAGGCCTGCTTCCTAAATTTTCCTGAAGATTGAATGAGCCAATCCAGTTCAACCCTTAGCTCGGGGGCTGGCACCTGGCATACATTCCATAAATGTTAGCCAGGACATTTTTAAGGGAAATAGGAAACAGCTAATGAAAAACTTTAAAATAGTTGTTAAGTTTTTTCTTTTTTTAATGAGAAATTTATTTGAATGGATGAAACAAAGAAACAAAATATCACAGACTGCAGATATTGGGGAGGTGGGAGAAGATAAGGGTTACTGTAATATCACATTTTAAAAAATGTGATTCTAAACTCAGAGTGTGTATAGAACGTTTTCCTTTTATTTCTGAAACAACTGCTTACCTTCAGTTTCTTTGCAAGAAGTCAGGTCCTCAATTCAAAGTGTCCTGTGTATGAGTCCTACCTTTCTAAGTCTGTTTGGCCTCACGATTTGGATACTTTAAGAATTCAGAGGGCTTCGCTGGTGGCGCAGTGGTTGAGAGTCCGCCTGCCAATGCAGGGGGCACGGGTTCGTGCCCCGGTCCGGGAGGATCCCACGTGCCGCGGAGCGGCTGGGTCCGTGAGCCGTGGCCGCTGAGCCTGCGCGTCCGGAGCCTGTGCTCCGCAACGGGAGAGGCCGCAGCAGTGAGAGGCCCGCGTACAGCAAAAAAAAAAAAAAAAAAAAAAAAGAATTCAGAAAATCTAGTCTACGTTGACAATCTTTGTAAAAAAATAAGGGGAAAAGAGGAGGCTTGACTATATAACAAGGCAGGTCTGTCTGTCAGATTGAACCTGAATTTTCAAAGAGAGTGATGGATGTGCAATCTCCCACCTCTTAAATTTTGTGCACAACCGTTGGCATGGTTGTCAAGGTATAAAGGCCCTGGGGACAGATTTTTAATGAGTGTGGAGCATAGGCTGAAATAGGAAGATGAAGGAAGGTTCTTAATAAACGTTTAAGTGATCATTACGATGCAGGGCTCTGAGTTTAGCATAGTAATCACAGCAAGTTGTTCCTGGCCACAAAAAAATTCACATAAAAAAAAATCAAGGGCTTCCCTGGTGGTGCAGTGGTTGAGAGTCCGCCTGCCGATGCAGGGGACACGGGTTCGTGCCCCGGTCCGGGAAGATCCCACATGCCGCGGAGCGGCTGGGCCCGTGAGCCATGGCCGCTGAGCCTGCGCGTCCGGAGCCTGTGCTCCGCAACGGAAGCGGCCACAGCAGTGAGAGGCCCGCGTACCGCAAAAAAAAAAAAAAAAAATCAAATAAGCATCACTATGAAATATGAATGGGGTCCCAAGTTATTAAGGTTTCATTCGACTTCAAAGGTGAATTGAAAATTGCTTAGAATTTCTGCTCCCTATTTCTAGGACCTTTTCCTCCTTGAATGATTTGAAACAGAACCAAAGGCCAGTCTGCTTCTCAGAAGACTCCAGGAGAGAACCTAATTAGGGACATATTGACTATAAGACAAAATTAAACCACCCGAAGGTATTGTTGATATACTCTAAGTTGATTACCTTGTCCAGATGAAATGATAAATGGAGAAATAGTACATGAATCACTTTTCAGGGTTTTTTTTTTCTTCTTCATTTGTTAATCCTTGTGTTCTTAACCAAGGAGGTTATTAGAAAAGAAAACCCCACAAGTATGAGATCTGTTTCTTGATTACAAGAAACTTGTGTTGTTGGGAAGAAATTTCTCACATGCATTGCAAACCTAGATGAGTATGGGAGTAGATAATTAAGCTGTGAAGTATGTCATTCAGATTACATAATTGCTGCAGGAATTCCGTGCAGGAGGACATGGGAGGGGCTCATGGGAGAGACAGGCGTGGGGCTGGAAGAGCAGATGACCCTGCCCTCAGCTTTTCAGAAAAGGGTGTGTGTGTGTCTGGTATGTATGTGAGTGGGAAGGGGTTAATAAATAGACAACACGGAAAGGTGGTATTAAGAAAATGTAAGTCCTGGAGGAGGGCCTGCTGAAGGTCTACCATGACAAACTGGTTTCTTTCTTGCTTTCTTTTTTTTTAAAGATGTACCTTTTTTCTTAATTAGTTTTATTTCATTTATTTCATTTATTTATTTATTTATTTATATATTTGGCTGCGTTGGGTCTTCATTGCTGCACACGGGCTTTCTCTAGTTGCGGTGAGCGGGGGCTACTTTCGTTGCGGTGCGCGGGCTTCTCATTGCTGTGGCTTCTCTTGTTGCGGAGCACGGGCTCTAGGCTCACAGGCTTCAGCAGTTGTGGCATGCGGGTCAGTAGTGTGGCGCACAGAGCATGGATCAAACCCGTGTCCCTTGTATTGGAAGGTGGATTCTTAAGCACTGCGCCATCAGGGAAATCCAAACTGGTTTCTTATTGATTCTCCCATCTCTAACTCTGCCCTCCAGTCAACCCCACTAAGAAATTCTTTATCCAGTATTATCAGGAATGACATTTCTCACTGACTTTACAGATAACAAAAAAGGACAAACTTTTTATTTTATTTATTTATTTTTTTGCGGCACGCTGGCCTCTCACTGCTGTGGCCTCTCCCGTTGCGGAGCATAGGCTCCGGACGCACCGGCTCAGCGGCCATGGCTCACAGGCCCAGCCGCTCCGCGACATGTGGCGTCTTCCCTGACCGGGGCACGAACCCGTGTCCCCTGCATTGGCAGGCGGACTCTCAACCACTGCGCCACCAAGGAAGTCCATAAACTTTTTATTTTAGAGTTAAAGAAATATTAATATCTTACTTAAGCATTTGGGGAAATGGGTCAAAAGTAGCTTGAGGCTTGTCCAGAGTCAGGAGGAACCTCACTTCACTCAGCTGCATAGTTTTGGAGATGGGTTGCCTTCTTAGCAGCCAAGAAACAATGTTACTGAAGTTGCAGGTGTGTTTAGGGGTGTGTGTGTGTGTTTTGTCTCTGAGTGGGCTAGTTTCCTTGTGTATCTCTAAGAAACAATTGCTGTTACCTTTCTCCATCACTCTAATGAACGTTTTGAAAAGGAAAGCTTATTTTAATAGCAGCCTAAGACAAGCATCACTAGAAAGACAGAAGAGCATGATGATTGGAAGGATTGCTAGGCTGGAAGCTAAAGGGATTCGGGTCCTGTACCCAGCTATGCCAATAACTATGACCTTTATTTACCATGTTACCTAACTTCCCGGGGCCAGTCCTCAGCTGTCACTGGAGGTGAGAGAGAATCTTAAAAATCCCTTCTGGCTCCCACAGTTTGTAATCAGCGACAAGAAAGTCATATGCCTCTCCAAACCCAATATACATTATTTTCTGCGTGTGTCAGATTCAGAAGCAGGGCAAGCCTGATGCTGAACTGCTGATCCATATGTTCTTGTGTTGCTGTTGATCAGGAGCTGGGCTCCTCTTAAGTGCAGCTTTCAGGTCGCGCTGTCATGTACCATGAAGACCATACCAACAGAGGGCATGTAACTTTACATCGAATAACTGCATTGCTCACACATCTATTTGTGTGTGTGTTTAGGCACAGGTTTAAGTGCACTTTTTTTTTTTTTTTTTTGCGGTACGCGGGCCTCTCACTGCTGTGGCCTCTCCCGCTGCGGAGCACAGGCTCCGGACGCGCAGGCCCAGCGGCCATGGCTCACGGGCTTAGCCGCTCCGCGGTATGTGGGATCCTCCCGGACCGGGGCACGAACCCGTGTCCCCTACATAGGCAGGCGGACTCTCAACCACTGCGCCACCAGGGAAGCCCTAAGTGCACTTTTGCCTTCAATCAAGTCAAGTGTAAAAGAAGCACAGCATCATTATTTTGCTCTAGGTACACATTTACTGAATACCCACTGTGTGGTCTGTACCCAGAATTGGAGATTATTAAGAGATATAAAGGAGACAGAAATGATTATGCTTCATATCCCACAGGGAGGGAAAACATAAATAGAACAGCTTGCACGTTTCTTTCAAGAATGTCGAAAATAGAGATGTAGCTGGGATAGGATAGGGTACATGGGGAAGTATACATTTCATGAGAGATTCTGAAAGGATGTTAATGGACTTGGTTGGGTGAGGAGTATATTTCGGGCATGGGAGAGAAAGGAGGAGCTGGGGTGTGAGATGGCGTTCTGACAAGGCATGTTTCAGGGCCTGCAAGCAGATTGGCGTGGCTGCATCTGGGAATCGGTTTGGGAAACATACACACACAGAAACCTAGTTCCCGAGAAAAAGTGGAGTCATTTGGTGGAGGATGTTGAATGCCAGAGGAGATTTTCTCCCTGCCATTTGTTGGGAGGACAGTTCAGGAAGGTCTGGCTTTTTTGTTTTCTGTTCAGAAAGACTTTAAAGTGAAATTTAAAGTTTTATGTTCATTTTCTTTTATAGTAGATAAGTTGAACAACGACACCCATATCTCAGAAAAACTTGAATCTATCTTTCATAATTTTTTCTTTTTTATTTCCTCTTTTTTGAGATGAACCTTCTGATCATGAGCTTGGGTGTTGGGGCAATGCCAAATTGCTATAAAAAATTTTTTTTGAGATATAACTGACATATAACATTATATTAGTTTCAGGTGTAACTAATATAACATAATGATTCAGTATATGTATATATTGTGAAATGATCACTGCCATAAGTCTAGTTAACACCCACGGTCATTTTTTTAAGGAAATTCAGGCCAAATATATTTATTTATTGAGCAGCTATATGTCATTGCTTGTTAAAATTCAAACAATTAAACTTATTGAAGAATAAAATATTTTAAAACATAATGGACCAATGTGAAAAACTTCAACTCTTGCTCCTGTGTAAAGCATTTGGAAAAAGACTTATCCTATGTCAATTGTAAGACAAATAACTTTTGGTCTGAGAAAAAACCTTTTTAAAGTGACTTGCTTTGTAATAATGGGCTTGTCTGATTAACTGATGTTGATCCATATTTATTAGTAAAATCAATATCAAAAATGCCTTTTAAATCATGATAGTAATTTTTGGAGCAACTGCGTAGCAAACATGCCAATAAAATTTGCGTTAGCGCTATCTCTGCTGCACATAAGTCAGTTTTGGGATCAAAACATTGATATTTTAAAGACCCCACTAAATCTTTCTACAAAGAATTATGTCAAGACTTTTAAACAAAGTCAGCTTTTAAATCTCATTTTTCTGAGCTCCTTTTTATAACCAGTGAGGACAATTGTATTTTATCAGTAAGAGCTCAAGAACAGAATATATAAGATAACTAACTGTAATAATCATTATATTTTTAGCAAATATTTACAACATGAATGCTTCCATAATATACTTCCAATTTAGAATTATATCCTGTACTACAGTCTTAGATATGGAAGCTAAAAATTTTGGACCTTGAAAAAGTGACCAAAAAAAAAATAGAGGCACAAATTCTTTTAAAATTAACTGTGAAATAATCACAAACAGAATAGAACTTTTCTTTCCAAAGCTTCTTTTTTCTTCCCAGTTTTATTGAGATATAATAGACCAAAGCATCTTGGAGTGGTATTTTTTTGGTAACATCCTTGAAAGATTTATAATTAAACATCAGTTTTACTGCCAACTGTCATATTTATTTATGGGTGCCAGTGACTTTCCAGTTTATATTATAGTTATACATTGCTAAAATTAGGTTAGATTTCTGAATTTTAAATAAGTATGTAAAATGTTAGGCCAGGGAAAGAACTGAGAAAAATAGAGTGTGCTTTTCTTTCATTGCCTGTTTTTTTCTCTGCTGGATGACGTAAAGAACGGTTATTTCCCGCAAAAGTGACCCCAAAATATCTTTCGCATCCTCCCCTTAAAAAAGTCATACTATTTGTCAGTTGTGATGAAAAAAGAAACAAGTTTTCAGACTTGAAGATGGCAAGTCCATCTTCAGCCTGCAGATGGCTGATTGCCATGAACCCAAGATGGGCCAGGCCAGTGCTGGGTGCTGTCTGGTGTTCCCTGAGCTACTGCTGTGTAGGGAGCCGGAGACCACACCAGGTAGAGGACGGGTGCACTCTAGCCGGTGCGCGTTTATTTACTGCCTAGCCTTAGTCTCATCACGTTATAAGCTAGAGAGAGCCCAGAAAGGGGTTATATAATGAGATTTGAGCAGAAGACCAGACTCACTGTCATGTAACTGCCCTGAAATTACTTTGTTGGCAATTAAAATATATTTAAACTATTTCTCCAAGACTGAAGCTTAAATCTGTGACTATTAAATAATGTCCTCTTCAAAGCAGCTGGTAATTCTGAAAGTTCTCTGGGATAAGAATCCTTTCGGAAGTCGGCTAAAATTTCTGCACTTTGTCCTTAGAGCAATGCTCATAAATCCAAAATATACTTTCAGGAAGTCTACCAACAAGTCTACCCTTCTCTTCCAGATTATCCTTAGACCTTGGACGTTTCTTGTAAAGCTATAGAATGCTACCCGAATTCAATACTTAGCCCTGCCATCTATGGCTTGATGACTCCGGGCAAGTCTCTTAAGTGTCAGAAACTTAATTTATTATTATTATTATTGTCTTTAATGTTGGTACATTGCCTCGACATGTGGATTAAACAATATAACGCATATAAACATAGCCAGCATTGTGCCTGCCATGCAGTGGGCCATTTTTACTGATAAGTATAATTGTCCTGTGGAACACTGCGTTCATTTTAGTTGGTCAGCAGATTCGCATCTTCCTGGAGGAAAGGCCCCCCTGAGAAGTTAGATGATGACCAGAAGATTTTTGGGGGGGCTTAGGACCGGAGTAGTGAGAGTTGGTGGGCCAGTGACAACGTCTCTAGTGTCACACAACTCATAGCTGTTGCATCTGTCTCCACTTGAGGTAAAGAAGTCAACAGCAGATAATCACAGAGGCCAGATGGGGGGCACCTTTGCCCCTGGAGATGTGTTCACAAATTCTTCCAAACTGTCTTCTTTTTCAAGAACTCTAAGCAGACCACTGCTGTTCACACAGCTTTCTTCAGACAGGCTCCTGTAGAGTAGATCCTGGAGTCACTTTCTGGTTCTCATTCCAGCCATGGCGTCCTCTGGCCGCACCGTGGTTGTGTGGATTGGAACATGTCTTCTGCAGAGGGCTAATCACACTGCCTGTGGACGATTTTATTTTAATTGCCAAGTTATGGAGATTGCACGTAGTCATTTGTGAACAGTCTGCAGTATTGCTGAGCCTCGTGTTATTTAACCCAGACTCAAAAGACTCATGTAGTGTAAAGCAGTCCCATCTACACTGTGTACACATGAAGACTGCCTTTGATTGTGGGAAGGACCGATGTGTGGATAATGGCAAGACCTCAGGCTTTACGGTCAGATCTGTGTTGGAATCCCTCCCTGCCATTTACTAGCCTTACAGCTCAGTCATTAATGTAGGTATTATGGTGCATCTATCCATGCCCTCAAATGAACACTCACTATCTGTTCCTTGCTGGTGGTTATCTTGATGGCGATGGCTTGTGACTACTTACATTTCCTGCTTCTTTTAGCAATGCTGCGTGTTCATGCCTGGAACCCTGGCTTTGTGCAAAAAGGGCCATCTGATCTGTTGATTTGCTTTTGACAAGTGACCAGCTGAAGTAGTTTTTTCAAATGCATGGGGATGGAAAAAATAATCATCTACTATCTGTCATGGAGATTTATCATTGAATATATTACTTACATTCCTAATTTAACCAATTAGCCTAGCTGATGACAAAGTTCATTCTAGTAGTATTGTGTTCTATGGAATGAACAATAATGTATAAATAAGAATGGTTTATGCACTTGGATTATTTGCTGTGGAATTTAAAAAATTTTAGATTTTAGTCAACTAGGACCCACTGCCTTAGTTTTTCTTACAAGGTTCACATGTTAGGTTGGTTTCACAAATCTATGCAGTATTCATTTGAGGCTTGTTTCTACCACAGTCCTTAGGAATTTGAAGTCAGTTCATAAACTTAGGAGGGAAAGTGATTGTTATCTGAGAGTTGAGTCAGACCCTGAAGAATCATTACTTGGGTCTGTCTAGAATTTAACCCAGTCTCTGCTTTCCTTGAATTACATCCAAAATCAACCCTGGATGGTCTCTTCCAGAATGAGTTCCTTCAGACTCTTCCTCTCAAAGAAAATGTGTCCTACACTGGAGGCCACAACTGAAATGTACCAACCAAGGAGAACCAATGAATGTCCTAGTTTTACAGCAAAAGATTCTCAAAGGTTTTCCAATGTGGTTTATAGAACGTTGATATTTACTTTCAGAATCAATGGTATTGCTTTCCTCACTATCTCTCCTATTGGTAGAATGAATTAAAAGTCCAAATCAAAACCAAAATCACATTCATTTAAAATAAAGATTGGGTCTTTGTTATTATTGTCAGCCTGAAATCTCCTATACAGTCTTAGTATTTTTTTTGTTTAATGGACAAGCCTCGTTTTGATTGAAGCACAACTATATTTGAAACATGAGACTACATATTTTGCAAATGATGGCTGTTTACATGATCAGTGAGAATTTTATTTGTGGTATTTGATAGAGTCATTGGAAAACCTGTCTTGGCCACATGCCCCTGATTATTGTGGCCTAGAGGGCGGCCAGGGATGGTTTAAATGTTAGCTTCCAAGCATATTCAGTTTCAGAATTAGGTGATGTCTGAGAAGCAGAAAGGCCAGGCCTTTGTCGTTTTTGCCTCTTTGTTAAGCTCAATACTGATGGGCATGATCTCTGCTCCTAGGCTGTGAACTAAACAGGGCAGAACCGAAAATGAAAGGCAGAGAACAGCTGCTTACCATTGTTAACAGAGGAGACAAAGAACAGAGGGTGGGATACTCAATGATGCCGGCTGTGTCCACCGCGGAGGAAACAAAGAACAGAGGGTGGGATACTCAATGATGCCGGCTGTGTCCACCGCGGTCTCTTCCCTGTGCTTTTTCTCTGACTTGCTCAGCGCAGTCTTCCTGGCAATGAGAGCCGCGGGGGGTTAGAGTCTGGGAGGCAGAGAGGGCACAAAGCCCAGGCCACTTCCATAGTCTAAAGCCACTGGCATGTGACAAAACAAAGAAGTGCCCAAACAAGGCTGTAAGTATTGTGGCACCTTTTCAAACCTTTTGCCTAACAAGATAATACATGCAGTGTTCATAAAATTCTGTGCACTTCCGTTTTGCCTTTTGCAAAATATTTTAAGGACTTATAAAACTTTATTGATTCATTGCGTATGCCAGGATCTTGAACTGGTAGTGGGATACACGCTTATAGCCACATAAAGAATGCCTCTTTCAGACTCATTGGGTTTTTTCTGTGACGGTCTGAGTAATGCATGATTCTAAATTTCATTCAGTGGGGTTACCTCCGATTCCGAGGCTGATTTGTCTGTCTTTTCTGTCCCACACATTGGCACTCGTAGTGTCCATATTTTGGAAAATGGCTTACAAGAGGCATGCAGGGGCTGTGTCAGAGTGGGCTTAGCCAGGCTGTGTCCCCCAAACAGGGCTATAGTTGGTAAAAATTATTCAGAGTTGGGGATCTGCTGCCAACCTTCTTGGCTTCCAAGCCCAGTTCTATCAACTCTAGCTGTGTGACCTTGGACAAGTTACTTAACCTCTCTGTCCCTCAGTGGCCCCAACTTAAGAAATGGAAACTGACTGGTAGCAAATGATATTCCAAATAATGTATAATGGTAATAAATCACTGTTATTTGTTGTACTATTTATTCTTCTCCCCAAGATTTTAATCTATTTGTTCTCTTGCTCTTGGGCTCAGGTAGGAGATGAAGGCCCATGCTGTACTCCATCTCTAGGTATCAATTCTAAACGACAGGCTTTGAAAGTCATAGAAAAATGGCTCACACAGATTTTACTCTCTGCTTTTGATCCATGTAGCTCTTTTCTAATTTCTAAACCAAAAAACCTGCAAGATTGATTTTGTGGTACGCGGGCCTCTCACTGTTGTGGCCTCTCCCGTTGCGGAGCACAGGCTCCCGACGCGCAGGCTCAGAGGCCATGGCTCACGGGCCCAGCCACTCCGCGGCATGTGGGATCTTCCCGGACCCGGGCACAAACCCGTGTCTCCTGCATTGGCAGGCGGATTCTCAACCACTGCGCCACCAGGGAAGCCCAAGATTGATTTTGAATGAACTATAGGAAGCCTAGTGGACTCAGTCAATAGGTCTGACTTGAGAGGGGCCATGGTCAAAGATGTAAAGGCCTCTTGATTTTAGAAGGTGTTCTATTACATCGTTCTCAGTATTATTGATAGAAGCATTATTGGGAAAACTGTTATGAAGCCCTCGATGCTAGTGCTGTTATTCACTCATTCTAGCGTTCTGCAGCTGGTGGTCATTGCTGCTGTTCTGTGACTTGAAGGACACCTAGACAAATCATAAGGAGAAGAGGAGGCGGACGGATGATGACAAAGGCTTAGGTCCCCATTCTGGATTTAGTGGCTTGGAAATTAAAAATTTAAGTGTTTCCAGAAAAACAAAAAAGTAAAATGGCTACCTCTAATAATGTCTTTAAGAAAACTCTTAAATTTCAATTCATACTTACCTACAGTTTCAAGTGTCCTTAGGTAGAGGCTTGTTTTCTGCTTTTGTAAAGTGGGAATTCTCATAATCTAGGTACATCCCAGATGCACAGCGTAGTCTACTTTTGTGCTGCCAAGACTTTTCTTTTGGCCATTATTTGTTTTCTGATTGTTTATTGTCTCTGTCTCATTTTCTAGGAGGGGATAATGTTGACTGTATTGGAAAAACAGGTATTTGGTAGCCAGTTGGAAAAGTTAAATGCTCGTTGCTTCGTTTCGAGTTCAAGTGAATGTTCAGTCCCCGTGGTAGTTACTTTGTGATTGTTAGCCTTACCAATCAATGGGCTAAGGGAGATTGTTTTTCTGACTTTGCTATGACGGATCATTGCATCTTTTTTTTTTTTTTACAATGACATTTACAGGAAGGAGAATTCATAGTGTTTTCATGTTGCTTTTAGTATGTTGTCCTAGAATTATCCATCAGAGATTGACACCAAATATACTTGTATGCTGACAGTACATCAACAATTTCCAGAAAACATTAATTTGTCTCCTCTCCCGCAGGCAAAATCTGCCATTAAAATGTGAGGCAGCAATGGATTTAGACATAATTCGAAACCCATCAATATTCTAAACATTAATCTTCTGAATTCTCACAGTTCTATTGTAAGTTAATTAAGTAATCACATTTTACACATCATATTTTCTTGTCTGTATTATGGAACTACTATTTTTTTTTTTTTAACATCTTTATTGGAGTATAATTGTTTTACAATAGTGTGTTAGTTTTCCCTCTACAACAAACTAAATCAGTTATACATACACACATGCTCCCACATCTCCTCCCTCTTGCATCACCCTCTCTCCCACCCTCCCTATCCCACCCTGGAACTACTATTAAGTAAATTGTTGCTTTATCATCTTCACACAAGAGTTGATCTGCCATAGAACTTCGTCCATTCCTTCAGAAGGTATTTCTTGAGGACCTACTATGTGCTGGTCACTGTTCTGGAAGAGTGGGAAACAACAGTGAACAAAAGGCAAAATCATTGGCTCTGGAGCTTACACTGTAGGGTGTGGAGTAGCAACAACATAATAAGTAAAACAGTAGGTCAAAACTACCGTGAAAAGTAACGGAGCGGGGTTTGGTGGTAGGAGCGTTGAGGTCCTGTAGTGAGAGTGGCACACTTTATACCGAGTGTTCAGTGTAGGCCTTACCGAGAGGCAGATGTTTTAATGGACTTGATGGAGGTGCGGGAGTGAGGCAGGCGGATATCTGGGGGAAGGGAGCATTGAGCAGAGGGCAGGAGTAGATGATGACCGCAGAGGTAGAGAGGGCCGCGTGGAGGAAGGCCTCGTGTAGCTCACGGTTAGGACTTGGCTCTTGCTTGGAGAGAAGGGTTGGAGGAGGGCAACGACCTGCTCTGACCTACAATCGATTTGGCTGCTGAATTAAGAACAGACGGTAAGGGAGCAGCGGCGGAAGTAATTGTTATGATCTTCCTAATGAGCTCTCCTAAAACTTCACCAGCCTGTCAAAATGTATTGAAAAGAAAATGTTGAATATTTCCAAGGAAATCTAGCTGCATTGTTTTCTAGTTCCTGATTCTAGTGCATTCTAGTCGATTTGCCATCCAAGAATCCAAAGGTAGGGGCCTACTTAGGTCTGCATTAATGAAAAGATGTCATTTACAATTAGAACTTACACATACAACTTTCAAATGAAAAGTGATTGGAAAGAGTCCTTCCTTCTGTAATGCTTCCAGCGGCCTATGGAATGACCAAAAAAAAAAGAAAAAAGAAAAAATCCCCTTTCCATGTAGCATTAAATCCCCATTCATTAGCCTAGAATTTAACACTCATCCAAAGGGGCGGGGCTACACCGGGGGAGCAGAGGCAGTAGTCCTCAGCCTGGCCCCGCAGGGCCCCCAGGGATGACGTTGGCTAGCAGCTGCTGGTGATGACAGGGGAACAAGGTGGGCTTCTCCAAATCCTCGAAGCCCTTTCTACCTATGTCACCTTCTTGTGTTCTCAGGCCTTATCTTGCCCTTGGGAAGAATTTATGTTACTGATTTTTTTCACTTTTGATTAAGGAAATTCTTACACGTATGAGTCTCTTTCTTGACGTAAGCCAAAGATCAGCAAAGCCGTATTTTCTTGGCTGGAGTGTGTTGGGGCATGGGCTGGGGTGTGTGGCAGAGTCCTTGCTCCGGTGTCCCTAAGTAATAGCTCTGCCTCTAGCTATCCAGCATTCCAGAAAGTCCCGTTCTTCCCTTCCTGTGTTGGATTAGCTGCTATATTCTATATTTCCCTAGGAATTGTAACTTAAAATTTTTTAAAAATTGTGACTAATACATAATTATTATAGAAAACTTGGGAAAAAAACCCAGAAATGTGAAGAAGAAAATAAAAACCACCTGAAATGATGCCTCGGGAGAACCACTGCAATGTTGTTTATACTATCACTTTTTTCTTCAAATGCTATAAAAAGTAAACATGAACAATATCTCAGCATATATATATATATTATATGTCTCTATATAAGTATTTACATATATTCTGAATAGTGAAAGCATAAAGTTAACTTCCAAAAATAAGAAAAGAAAAAAGGGGAATCTAAAATGATATGCAGCTAAAATGATATAAAATACAGCTAAAGAACATAAAATTATATAAAAGCAATCAGCTAAACGATACGAAAATATATACAGCTAAAATGATATAAAAATAATTCTTCCCTTATACCAAAAACTGAAATATGACCATGAATTTCACAAGACGTGCATTTTGCATTTACTGGTGTGATTACCAGGAGGGGTTATTTGGGTTTGGCACTTTCAAAAGTGAAAGCATCCACTCAGTTGGAACCTGTCTGGTTTCTTTTTAACTTGGCAAGCATACCTGCTAGAGAGCTATGCAGTTTTTCTAGTGTTTGTACTCAAGTTTGTCTTTATTTTTGTTTTTCTAGAAGTTAAAAGTTTGACATTCTTTCTCTGTCTCTCATCTGTTAAAACCTTTACCTAGTACCACCAACTCTCCTGTTACATTTGATTCTGTACTTGATCAGTGTTAGAAATGGAGGTTTCTCGTGTACTCAAACTAGTGAAGGCACAGAAAATATTCAAATTTAACCTCAGATTCACCATCGTTTGCAAAAGTCTGAAAAAAATTGTAACTCAATTATGTATACTACTTGGGTGAAACAAGTAAAGCAAAAGGGGAAGAGAAAACCCTCTCTGAGCCTTCAAAGCAAAATAGGTCAAGGAACAGCCTGTGAGAAACCAAAATACTTTTTTTTAGAAGTATAAGAAGTTAGAAGTGGCTCTGAATGACAACGAGGTATTAAGCATATATTTGTTAAAGTAATTTGGAATGGTATTAAATACACATCTGAAGTATCCGATGGATCACTTACCTAGTGGAATAAACTCTGAGACTAAATAATTTTGTCTTGACACCAGAAGTGTAGCACCATATATTGTAAATATAAAGGCACAATCTTCAGAAGTATTTTGGAAGATTGTACATCAACATATGTTAAAGCTGTAATGGTCACTATTTCCTACTTCCTATGCCCACTGACGGATTTAAAGGTTTCTGTTCAACATTGGCCTTTTCTTTGCTAGCCACTCAGAGGCAGATTCTTACCTCACTTGTTTCTCCAGGAGTGTTTTCTCACAGGTTCGTTTTACTTGACTTGTACACATATGAGCTTAACGCCTGTATACTTTTAGCTGTTAGTTTAAGGTGGTTTTCAACTGACTAGAAACAAAGTGCCCATTCCCTACAACACTGCTGCAAAATGAAGACTTTACCTAAGATTCAGTATTGAAGATGGACATACATACAAACGCAATTTGTAAATTTTACCATTAATATCCTTACTTTAGACACTCTCCTTCCTTTCATTTGATCCAGAAGAGTCTTGTCTTTTCCAGCCTCCCCTAGTTTGGAATCAGGGACCTGGAAAACTGGAAGAAAGGTGATTATGGCATTGGCAAAGCACGCATGCTCACTTGAGAGTGCATTGTGGAGATAATTAGTGGTTCCACCTCCATGTTGGCAGCGTAGATTTGCAGCCACTAATTTGGGTTTGGGATGTGTGCTGCTCAGCCACTGGCTGCTGTCATGCTAGAGTCATGGGTGGGACCTAAATTTAGGGGCATGAACCTAGGCGTCAATTGGGAGGTTCTCCATGTCTAGCTTTACCTGACTCTCATCACACATTGTTTTTTTGTGAAAGGACCATTATTCAGCCTATGGAAAAGGGGAGATGCAGGGTAGGTTGGGTCAAAATCAACATTCTACTTAAGTTTAAATAGACCTCCTTACACTCCACATTTGTGCTGTCCATTCCACCTTTCAAAGGTCAGGAAAATCGTACTCATTATTAAGTATTTTTTGGATACCTAATTTTCAAACCAGATAATCAGTGACCCGCCATCCTGGGACTTCTTAAGAACAATTTTCTTTGAGTCTGACCTGTCACTTGTACCCTCATGCTAGGTGCCATTCTATTAGGGTAAAAACCAATTAATGCATGAAGTGAAAGCACTTACCTATGGAATGCTGAGCAGTAACATTTAGTGACACTAAACTTGCACCATGAAATTGGGGCATTATAAACCTTACTAACAGTCTCTAATTTTTGCATGCCATTTTGGTGCCTCCTGATCACTTTGGATATAAATTAAAAAAATTAACTGGTTGCATTCAACTTTGAATAAAGCTTTAGCTTTCTAAAAGAGGAAGACTGATAAGTGAACTGTTTGAGGATAGATCTTGGAGTTGGGGTGGATTGTCTTCCCTGAGTACCAATGATTTACACGAAGAAAAAACTTGACTGCTGATGTGTGTTTATTTGCATTTGATAACATCATTGCAGTTTAAAGTTACCCTAAACAGGGTTCAAGTAGTCATAGAAAAAGGTTGGTCTGAACTATCAACCAATACAGAAATTTTGATTGATGGAAATGTTCAGACTTTAACACGATTAAGTAGATTGCCATAACTGGAAAACCATCTTACTTTGGTTCTAGCATATACTGGTTTATATAGCCAAGGATGTAGATGCTTATTTATTGCAGTTTCATCTATAAAAAATGCTTAATTGTTCCAAAATATTTCTGGATTATCTATATTGCAGAAAGGTATTTCTTTTGAGAAGTGTGGATGGTGGAGAGGACTAAACACTTCAAAGAATGCTCCATTTTGAAACCATTGATGAAACTCTTAATCTACTTGACACTGAGGTTCAATAGAGGAAAACAGTTTGTCTTTGCTGCATTTGGGATTTGTGTGGTTTTTTTGGTTAAAATTGTGTAAGAGCTACTATTCTTTAACATAGTTCACATTAGTGCTTAAGAATGTAATTTATGATTTTGGAAATTATTTTTTTTAAATGAGATTCATTACCTGGAATCAAAAAGGCAAAAGACCGTTAGTAATTTTTACATTGTGTTTTATAAGAAAATACTTTTATTTGTCCTTATTTTGAAAACCTTTGAAATGGCTATAACAATCTAGCAAAAATCACTATGAATTTTTTTTACATGTTAAAATAACATGAACTGGGACCCTGCATAGAAGCATTGCTGATTACATGGTTGATTATTGGAAAGTGGTTCATTATTGCAAAGTACTGAGAAACTCCCAATCGACGTAGTATTGTTTCTTTTTTCCTGAGACATTTTGAAATGTTCTTCTTTAGTGAATCCAAAATTTAAAAAGAAGTAGATAAGCAACACAGGATATAACTAATGCTGTCTTTCTCTCCAGGTTGTACAGATTGGCTCTAGGGAGGCGATGGGAAGGGGTAAAAAGTTTGACTTTTACTTCATGAGAAGCACTGTAGGGTGGTGGACGTGGGCTGGATACTACATCTGATTTTACTCACTTCCTTTGTGGTCTTGGTGAGTCATTTCCCATCTCTGTGCCTCAATTTCTTTATGTAAAAGCATGGGATTAGAGCCAGTGATTTAGAAAGGTTCGTCTCACTTAACTCTATTCTAAGCCTCTGCTGGAGAACAAACAGTCTGTACATTCCAGAGGATCTTGAAGCGTGACCTGGTTGAGTCTCCAAGCCTGTTGCCACCGCCATGACTGCCCCCTCCTCTTTGGTGGTTTATCTCCTGCTCTTCCTGGGTTCCCTGGCTCAGAAAATTTGCTACCACTCTTGGGAATTATGCTTGACCCTTCTCTCCCTCTCACACCCACAGCTAACCAAGTCCCATTGGCTCTACTACTGAAATAGCTTCGACTCCTTTAACTTCTCTCCATCCTCACTGCTACAGTGATGGAGGCCACTGCTGTCATCTATTGCATGTGTTACTCCATCCTTGGGCTTCTTTATTCCCCTTTCCCTCAGACTAAAGTCCAAGCTCCTTACCCTGGCTTACAAGGCCCTCCTTCCGTTTGCCTGTGCCATCTCTCCTGTGCCATTTCTCCCCTCTCTTCCTCTCCAGTCAACCAGCCATATGTGCTGTCCTCAGTTGGCAGAAGATGCCATAGCCTTTCCTTCTTGTGGCTCTCCTGTCCATCGTTCCCTCTGACTGGTCATTCTTACTTAGCTCTACCCTTTCCTTTCCCTGCTTCCATTTGGCTGATCCTCTTCATCTTCCAGATCCTACCTTGAATGTCACTTCCCCAAAGGCTCCCTGACCGTTAGACAAGGTTATGTTATTTTCCCATAGCTCTTTGTGCTACTTGTGCTTTAACGCATCAGGCTCGGATAGAATTCATACCGTTTAGTTGTCCGTCTCCCTCTGTTAGACGGTGTGCCCCGTGAGGGTAGGAACTTTTCTGTTCTGCTCTTGGTGGCATCCTCATCTCTTGACACAGTACCTGGCACATGGTAGATATTCAGTACATACTTGCTGAATGAATACGTGAAAGAAGGAAAGAAGGGAAGAAAGGTACATTTCTATGCATTTGCAATAAGAAAGCAAGTCCAGCAGGCAGCAGCTGTACCTTCTTCCTCTCTTTTCTTGCCATCCTCCTCCCTGCCTCCTACCCCATTTCTGTCAGGTACAGGGACTTCCCTACCAATACAGGCCCTATTTTAGTTATCACCTCAAAGGAAGTAATGGCCTTCCCTCTCAATAATATTAGAGACCCTGAGTAGAGCTATCCATGCAAATTTTTCCCAAGTTCAAGTTCCTCATTGCTCCCATTTATATGAGAAGCAATATGGGCCCATGTTGGATCTAGCTAAACCACATAGATGGCTTTAGATGATCTTTCTCTGCTAGCAAAAAGTTTCCAGTCCAATAAACTTCGCTTAATACTTTCTCTACCCATCTTGATGTCACTGCTGCGATATGTTTAATAGTAGTGACTCAGAGTGATTCAGTGCTAATGTCATTATTATCTTCAGTTGAATATTTATTTCTCTTATTTTGATTTCTATAAGTACAGACCTTTTGGCCCTTCCTGCTCATTTAAAAAATTGTTACAGAAGCTCTTGGTATTGGATAGGGCAGGGAGAGCTTCAAGGACTACCTTCTAGTTATAAAGATGGTCAGTATCATATTGACTTTAGAAGTGGGTCAATCCAGCCTCATTGGTGCCTGTCTGTACCTGTGCTGTCTCCCCACGAGGTGATGTTGCAGAGCAATTTAAAAAGTGGGCTCCAGAATCAAAGCCCACCTCTGGAACCTTCTTGCTGATTAACTCAGAGCAAGGTACTTAACTTTGCTGGGACCCAGTTTCCTTACCAATCAAATGAGGGTAATAATAGTATCTACATCTTACAGTTTTAATGAGGCTTAAATGAGGTACTGCATGTAATGTGCTCAGCATGGTGTTGGCACGTGTTCAACACATGCCAGTCGTTGTAAGTAGGTCTCTGGGATTAGCATAAGACTTGCCTATTGTAACTATTTGCATAAATGGGAAAAAAAAGTAGTAGTTAATTAGCTTTGCCGGAAAAAAGTGGTTTGAGGTGCCAAGTGCAAAGAGCCTTGGGCTGGGAGGCAGGAGATCATCTTAACTCTGCCACTTGCTAACTACCCAACTCAGGGTCAAGTCACCAGCTCTCTGTCTTTTTTTTTTTTTTTTTTTTTTTTTTTGCGGTACGCGGGCCTCTCACTGCTGCAGCCTCTGCCGTTGCGGAGCACAGGCTCCGGACGCGCAGGCTCAGTGGCCATGGCTCACGGGCCCAGCCGCTCCGCGGCATGTGGGATCTTCCCGGACCGGGGCACGAACCCGTGTGCCCTGCATCGGCGGGCGGACTCTCAACCACTGCGCCACCAGGGAAGCCCCAGCTCTCTGTCTTAAGATGAGGTTTGCACCAAATCAGCTCTGCTGTCCTTTCTAATGTTATTAGCATTTTGTGAGTCCAGCAATGAGTGGTTATTTCATTTTAAATACCTCACTAGGGTAGACGCTGAATAAATATTTGCTAAGTTGAATGGAATCTGCTGACTTTATCTCTGGAATGCAGATGATTCTTTTAAAAACCCCCTTCTGCGTCTATTGAGATGATCTTTTTTTTTAAAAAAAAAATAAATTTATTTATTTTTGGCTGCGTTGGGTGTTCGTTGCTGCACGCAGGCTTTCTCTAGTTGCGGCGAGCGGGGGTTACTCTTCGTTATGGTGTGCGGACTTCTCATTGCAGTGGCTTCTCTTGTTGCAGAGCATGGGCTCTAGGCACGCGGGCTTCAGTAGTTGTGGCTCGCGGGCTTTAGAGCACAGGCTCGGTAGTTGTGGCGCACGGGCTTAGTTACGACGCAGCCTGTGGGATCTTCCCAGGCCAGGGCTCGAACCCGTGTCCCTGGCATTGGCAGGCGGATTCTTAACCCCTGCCTCACCAGCGAAGTCCCGATGATTTAGTTTTATGGTATTGAATTGTAATGACAGAAAACAATGGTGGTGATTTTGAGATTAAAAAAAGAGGACAGCCAGAGACAAGCTGTATATCAGGGCTGTTGTAACAAAGTATCACACACGGAGCGGCTTAAACAATAGAAATGTATAGTTTCACAGTTGTGGAGGCTGGAAGTCCAAAATCAAGTTTCAGCAGGGCTGATTCCTTCTGAGAATTCTGAGAGACAGTCTGTTCCATGCTTTTCTTCTAGCTTCTGGTGCTTTGCTGTCAATCTTTGGTGTTCCTTGACTTCTGCTGCATCACTTCGATCTGCCTTTATCTTCACATGGTGTTCTTTCTGTGTGCATGTCTTGTCCAAATTTCCCTTTTGTATAATGACACCCGTCATATTGAATTAGGGGCCCACCCTACTGTAGTATGAGCTCATCTTAACTTATTACATCTGCAGTGACCAAGGTCACATTCTGAGGTGCTGGAGTTAGGAAGCATGTCACCATATGAATCTTTGGGTGATGCACTTCAACCCCTACCAGGCTGCTTATTCTGTCCTTTTTGTATAACTATCCATCTCTCCATCCTTCTTTCTTACCTTCCTTCCTTTCTTCCAATAAACATTACTGTGCAGTACGAACAGATTGATAACAGACAATTTTAGAAACATCTTTAAAGCTTTTACATCAATGGCCTTGAGCTAATTCTCAGCAGTTGACTTTTTAATTTGTGGCTTACTCATGACTTCTGTTTCCATCTCATTTCCTTTTTTTTTTTTTTCTCTTGCTGCCCCCCTTACTCTACTCTTCCTAACTCTTTCTTCTTCACCCAATTCACCTAATTTTCCTTCTTCACTGAGCATTTCACTTGTTAATAAATAGAGAGTTCTGCCACCAGATGGTGTGCAAGGACTGGGAAAGGATTTGAAACACACTGGCCGATGTGGCAGCTTTTCAACATTTTATCTCAGGGACATAATAAGCCAAAAATGAGATCCCGAGATTGTGTAGATTTTACTTCTCTATATACATTTTCTCTTCCTGTATTGTGGAAGCAGAAACCTGAGGTGGAAATCTTGAGGGAAAAAAAAAAAGTTAAAAATTTTGATGAATAAGAGTTAACAGGAGACACTGATCTGAGAATAGTTTCAACAATAATATTATGCTGAGAGGTGGAAGCAAGGTTCTGGGGTCTGAGGGCCACTTTCTCAAACAGGCAGATTCAGAAACCACAAAAAAAGGGGAAATCTGTTGAGCGCAATAAAGCTGTAGAACGGCATTCGTGAAATAAGGCGCTTAAGCTGTTACATTTAATTCAGCAGTTTCAAATGAGGCCTGCAGCCCAAATGCAGCTCACAGACCACAGCCACTCACAGTGTGCTTTGTTTGTCTTGCACAGGGATTTGTTATCATTATTCCTATTAATTGCCAATATTAAAACAATCCCAGTATTTCACATAATCATCCAGGTTTCAGGCTTCTTCTGGAAAAATAAAAAAGAAATCTGAAGGCCCGGCAATCCTGGCTGAATGTTTTTCTTGGCAATACCTTCCTATGGCTGAGTTGAGGCTGTCCTTTCAGTCGGAACTAGCGATTTACAGTTTGACTTTGTGTCTTCCACCCCTTTTGAATACGGAACCCTTAACCCTCATTGAAAATGTTGCCTGCCTCTGCCCAGCCTGTGAAGGGTATTTGAATACGTGACCCTGCTCTCCTGTTTCTTAGAGGAGGCGATAAGGCCCAGAGAGGGGAGCTGACAGCTGATTCAGTGCCCCACCTGCCCTGGAATTCCCACCGAGCCCTGTCGCCCCGTGAAAGAGAAACTCGTGGGGAAAGTGTGATGCAGTTTAAACGAAGAGTCGGGAGGGAAGGTGAAAAAGCTGAACACCTGTTGTCCCTCAATATAGAAAAAGAAACTAGAGCCGTGCACAGACACACAAGTGGAAAAATGAGGAACCCCCAGGTAAACACCTTACAGGGAACTTGGAGAGAATTAACAAATACATGATCAGAATACCACTGGTCAGCCGTCCGAAGAAAGAAAGGAACCGTAAAGGAGGAGTGCCTGCACGGTTGAGCTATCTCTGGACTAAACTCCTTATTTAAGCATTGAGAAGGTGGTTGATGAGACAGAGTGACTGAGAAGGCAAGGTAGCAACCCAGCTCGAAATTGGATGGTTCATTATCCAAAGAAACAGCAGAATGCCTTTCTGGGTACCTATGAAATGGCTGTCGCAGACACTTTCCGTCAGAATGTGGGGGCCAATTAGTGGCAAAGTGATGGGGTAGACATGGAGTGATTCCAAAGGTGGAAGCAGGGAAGTTTTTGCTTGCCTCAGTAAAGATAAATGGGATTGTAAATGGGCTGGGCCGACTCCTGGACGATTCATTAGCCATAGTAAGTATTTATTGAGAGCTTACTCTGTGCTAGGTTCCGCACTGAAAGGTAGACGTGTGATATCATCGTATCCCACTAACATTACTGATGGCATTACTGTCGTCATGGCTATTTTATAGATGAGGAGACTGAGGACCAGAGAGGTCAGGTAACTTTTCCAAGTCCACTTAGCTCACGGATGACAGAACCAGCATTCAAATGCAAACTCTCAAGCTGCCTCTCACCAGAGCCTTCCCACTTAACAACCAACCTGCTCTACTGCCCCCCTGCCCTGGCCAAGGCCTGGCCTAGTGGTAAATTCCCTTCATGTCCTGAATCCAATTTGGGTTGGCCTAGTGGTAAATGCACAGCATGTCCTGGATCAAATCTGAAACAGCGGTGGAGGTACGCCATTTGGACTGGGTGGCATATAATGAGCTTGCAAAAACTAAAATTTAGGGCTTCCCTGGTGGCGCAGTGGTTGGGACTCTGCCTGCCGATGCAGGGGACACGGGTTCGTGCCCCGGTCCGGGAAGATCCCACATGCCGCGGAGCGGCTGGGCCCGTGAGCCACGGCCGCTGCGCCTGCGCGTCCGGAGCCTGTGCTCCGCAACGGGAGAGGCCACAGCAGTGAGAGGCCCGCGTACCGCAAAAGAAACCAACCAACCAAACAAACAAAAAAACCACTAAAATTTAAATTTCCAGGGAACTCCCTGGTGATCCAGTGGTTAGGATTCAGTTCTTTCACTGCCAGCGGCCTGGTTTCAATCCCTGGTTGGGGAACTAAGATCCTGTAAGCCGTGTGGTATGGCAAAAAAAAAAACAAATTCCAGCATGTAACTAGTTTGTCTCAAAGGGGCACTAAGTTAGAGGTCTAGCCAGTTGGCAATGAACCTTTGTCCTAAGAACACGAGTAAATGACTTCTGGGAAACTTTGTGGTCTGACATCGTCTTCTTATTTCCCCCTGGGGCATGCTGGTAACATCTATAATAAAGGTAGATCACTAGAAGCTTAAGCAAATGACTTTTTTTTTTTTTTTTTTTTTTTTTTTTTTGCGGTACGCGGGCCTCTCACTGTTGTGGCCTCTCCCGTTGCGGAGCACAGGCTCCGGACGCGCAGGCTCAGCGGCCATGGCTCACGGGCCCAGCCGCTCCGCGGCACGTGGGATCCTCCCGGACCGGGGCATGAACCCGTGCCCCCTGCATCGGCAGGCGGACTCCCAACCACTGCGCCACCAGGGAAGCCCCAAATGACGTTTTTAGAGAGAAGGAAACTTGGCTTGTGGAAGAGGGAACTGGAGCCCAATGAGAAGGTGAATACATGAGGCTGGTGAAGAAGCAGTGGATATCCTTTCTTTCTACATTCCCGAAACCCCTCTGATAGGGGTTCCGACCAAAGGGAGATGCATGAGAGGCAGCAGCCTTGGAGGGTTGGTCTTGTCGCTTTCAGAGCAGGCTTAGAGGAGGGAAATCAGGCTAATTGTTAAAGGGATCGTTCCTACGTGCAAGTATAAACCGTGGGACCCTGAAGGAACGAGTGCCCAGACCAGTTGTGGGTAACATTATTTACAACTGATCTAGCAGAGAGAATAGGGCAGCTGGAGCTCTTGGTTTTTAAATGCTATTAAGCTCTTCTGGCCAGAGAACTAACTGTTAAGCCGGAGAGCAGAGAGGATAAGCTGCCAGAAGATCTGGCAAATACAAGTGAGAGTTGAGTTTATTGCATCTGGAGAAAAGTAATCCCAGTTACAAGCATATGATCCCAATAAAACCCCAAACCACAGTGTTCTCTAACTCTTATAGAAAACCCAGTTCTCTGCTCAGAATATTAATGCAGGGCTAGTTGCCGTTTCTCCAAATTCAACACTTCCACCAATATTTACTAAGTCCCTGTTATGAGCAAAAAGTGGAGTTAGACATGATCCAAGAAGAAGCATGCAAAATGATAAGGGAATTGAGAAACCCATGGTATGAAAAGAAGTTTCAGAGGTGAACGTCTTTGCTGCACAGGTGAAAGCTAAGGAGGATGTATAGTGAATTGTTAGTACATGAAGGATAGGTACAGGATCTGCAAAAACTTTTTAATCCATCCTCTCTTTCTAAAAATTATATTAGGAACAGTAAAATTCTGGTCAAATGTTATTTGCTTGAAGTAAAATCAGGACATAAATTGTATTATTCCACCTGGAAGCTAGTAAACTAAATGACACTCTTATTCATGAACTGGTACAGGTTGAAAAATAAAACTGCCTCATAAAATCAAATGAGAGCTCATAACTGATAGTTTAGAATAGTTAATGTATTTAAGGATTTTCCCCTCTAAATTTCAGAGTTTAATATTAGGAGGGAGAAGGGAAAATATCTCAGAATATGTTTTTTTTTAATAAATTTATCTTTTATTTCTATTTATTTATTTTTGGGTGCATTGGGTCCTCCTTGCTGCCCGCGGGCTTTCTCTAGTTGCAGTGAGCAGGGACTACTCCTCGTTGCGGTGTGCAGGCTTCTCACTGCGGTGGCTTCTCTTGTTGTGGAGCATGGGCTCTAGGTACACGGGCTTCAGGAGCTGTGGCACACTGGCTTAGTTGCTCTGTGGCATGTGGGATCTTCCCGGACCAGGGATTGAACCCGTGTCCCCGGCATTGGCAGGTGGATTCTTAACCACTGTGCCACTAGGGAAGTCCCTCAGAATATGCTTTTAATGTCACTGTCAAATATAGGCATTCCACCATCCCTTATTTATTTATTTTTAATTCCTTAAAAAATTTTTAAATCCAAGTAATAGAGGTACATAGTTTAAAAAAATCAAACAGACATATAATCTACAATGAAACACAGCAAGTCTTTTCTTTTACCATGTTCTTCTCCTAGAGGTAATTACTTTCAATAACTGCAGTTTTTCTTTGGGTAGTTATATCTATATTTCTAAATAATATACTTATGCTGGCAGTTTTCTGCTCCTAATTCTTTACACTGTCTCCTGCCTTCCTGTCACGGTAATTGGGCACTCACTTCCTTCTCACACGCATGTTTCCTCACTTCTCTTTCTCCCAAAGTAGTTTTAAGGATGATGATTTCTTGCTTGTATCATTTCTTTTTCTGGAGTTTATAAATATTTTTTCCACTGGCCTGGTTTTCTATGTATCTATCCCTGTTTTTTCCCACCAATGCACTAGCAGATCTTTCAGATGGCCATCAATATTTTTCCAACTGCAAAAAGAAATGAAATGATCAATAAACTCTATTTCTCCCTTCCCCTACCCCTCCTCCAGCCTCCACCACTTCCCTCTGGAATGGTTGCTTTCTTGGTCTGATATGTGGCTGTCACTCTGGCCTTTCCTTTCAGCATCATTTTGCTTTGGGTTCCCTGTGCCCTAGGTAACCATATCTAACTCTTTTCTACTCTTTGCTCAGAGATGTCTTACAGTGGCTTCCTAAGAAAGATATACAGAGTGCAAATTTCTTTATTATTCTCTCTTTACTTTTAGTCTTTGCGCTGGTGAAAATTCAAAGGTCACTTCCGCTCTTTCACTCGATTGATAATTTGGTTGGGTGTAGGCGTGTGGTCTTCCAACAAATGCAGGTGAGGCGTCCAATGCTCTTTTGTTTTGTTTTGTTTTTTAAAATTTTTATTTATTTGGTTGTGCTGGGTCTTAATTGTGGCAGGTGGACTCCTTAGTTGTGGCACTTGGGCTCCTTCGTTGCAGCAGGTGGGCTCCTTAGTTGTGGCAATCAAACCCTTAGTTCTTTCTCTCCATTATCTCTGTTGTAACTCTCTGGATTTTGCACCTTCTGGGTTGACCCCTTAATAGTTTTAATTTTTCCTCTAATTTTCCATCTGTTTTTCTGTTTGTTCCGATCTCTTGGAGAATCCTCTGACTTTATTTTGGTTACCATACTTTTAATTTGCAAGAGTTTTCTCTCTTTTTTCCCCAATAGAATGCTGTTTTTGTTTTATTGATATAGGAGCTCCATCTTCTTTGAACTCTGAGCATATTCATGTTCGTGTGTGTCTGTGTGTATATGGGTGTGTTTGTTTGTGTATATGGGTTTGTGTGTGTGTGTGTGTGTATGTGTGTGTGTGTATATGTGTGTGTGTTATGGGTGTGTGTATATGGGTGTGTGTGTGTATATGGTTGTGTGTATATGGGTGTGTGTGTATGGGTGTGTGTATATGGGTGTGTGTGTATGGGTGTGTGTATGTGTGTGTGTATATGAGTGTGTGTATATGGGTGCGGTGTGTGTATGTGTGTGTGTGTGTGTGTGTGTATGTGTGTGTGTGTGTGTATGGGTGTGTGTGTGTATATGGGTGTGTATATGTAACAGTTTGTCCTGCTCCATGCTTTCTTACTGTATCCGGTGCTTACTCTTTTTCTCTTTGCTTTTTTCAGTTTCTTTCTTTGACATTAGAGACTATTCTCAAATGTCTGGTAATCCTTGGCCTCTGCTCATATTTAAAAGTGGGTGCTGGGCTTCCCTGGTGGCGCAGTGGTTGAGAATCCGCCTGCCAATGCAGGAGACACGGGTTCGTGCCCTGGTCCGGGAAGATCCCACATGCCGCGGAGCAACTAAGCCTGTGAGCCATGGCCGCTGGGCCTGTGCGTCCGGAGCCTGTGCTCCGCAGCGGGAGAGGCCACAGCAGTGAGAGGCCCGCATACCGCAAAAAAAAAAAAAAAAAAAAAAAAAAAAAGTGGGTGCTAAGATGCTAATAGGCAGTTCTGAGGGCATAGTCAGGTGGCCTGGAAAGCTCCATTGTTAGCACGTAGAGGTCTTTTCTCTGCCATTTGGTGTCTGCAGGGAGGAGTCATTCCATTTCCTGATGAGGAGATGGGTTTTTTATGCAACAAAGTTGGTGGTAGAGGTGCAGGAACATGTTTCTCTCTTAGTGAAGATACATATATAGCTTTGCAGGCTCTGAGTTACGTTTAAGATCCAGGAGGGTGGCAGGTGTCTCTAAATATTTCTTCTTCCAGGCATAGGTTGCTTGTGTAAGGTCTCTGAGAGCCTTAAGTAGAGAAGAAATATGGCATTGCACAAATTTGAGCTTCTCAGGTTGAGTAAACCGTGCCTTGTTCCGGTCATCGCTGGCAGCTGCTTGCTATCCATTACGGACTGGGGGCCAGAGGAGACCGACCTGAGAGGTGCTTCAACTGCATGACCTCCACTGAATTTCTGTGCCCTGGAATAAAGCAGCCGGGAACTTACTGAGGAGCGTGTGTATGTGCACGTGTGCTACGCGCGCACACATGCGTGAGTGTTCTCACTTAGCTGTAAAACCCTGCAGGTGCCCCAGGTGGTCCATGACAGCCACTCTGTAGGTAGACCTTTGGCCAGTGTCCCTGTTTTTAGAAGTTTTTGGAGCCATGGTACCCACAAGTGCTGCCCTCAGGCTTTCTCTGGGAGAGTTGGCTGGTTTGTCTTTGTAATCTGCCTCTTAAGCTACGATTTTCCTTATTTTGCTACTAAGTTAGTTATCACTCTTCTGTCTCCTTCCATCTTCCAAAGATCTGTTGAAATCTCTTGGCTGCTATCACATCCCCTGTCATTCTCCTAGTCTTTGAGGTTTAATGCATTTAAGAAAATTCTACCATTGTCATTTTAATGGTATTTTGGGAGGTAGAGGAGATAAAGCCCTGTAGTTTAATTCAATATGTTTACTTTGGGGTTGTTTTTTTTTTTTTGTATTCTTTATCACGATTAAAAGCGCTTCAAGGTAAAGAACCAAGTTTTTTTTTTTTCTTAAGAACCAAGTTTTATGTCGTAGATTCATAGTGCATAGAGTAGGCACTCAGTAGATATGCGTTGAGTGAATAAATGATCTGTGCTCTAAGGTCTCTAAAATACAATGAATTCAGCTGCCAATGTGATTGTTTCCTCTGCTATTGTCTCAGGTTAACCTTGAATGAGGGAGGGGAGATCTCAGTGAAATCAGATGCCTACCCAAGGCTGGATTGGGCCAAATGTAAGAAGTCAGCCTTGCTCGTCACAATTCGTGGGATGTTATGGTTGTTTCTGGAGTTGGCATTTCCCAGAAGAGGATTACCAATCAGCCTCTCCATTATTTCTTTCTTGCCAGCACTATTATTGAAACAAAATGCCTGGGTGTTCTGAAGTCAGTTGAAGTGTGTTTATGACATCAACTTGAGTTGAAGTTGGCTCTTTGTAAATATCGGGAAAAAAAACCCAAACCCTCCCAATTGCCTTTTTTCTCATACTCTCAGGCTAATGCTAATCAAAAATGGTATTTGATTAACCTCTTGAAACATATTATCCAAATATGCCTCGAATGACTAAACTGATAAATTGGATACAATTAATTACATGAGGTGATGAACTCCTGTGAATCACTACAATTCATTCCGCCAGTTTTCTCATGCTACCCTGTTAGCTCTGCAGAGGCAACAGACACCAGACACAACAGGAGCGCGACACTACTTCTCCCTCAGAGCAGAACTTGAGAGGATGATATAAATCTGTCAACACTGTCTTCTGCAATGCAATTATTGGATAAACTTGAACCTATTTGTTACTTCTTTTGAATTTGAAACACATTTTTATATTTTAAATCCCTTTATGGATGTGTGTATTACGTTCCTGATCATCCTTTCTCTTTGAATTCATTGTTAGAATGAAAACGAGTTATTTGTTTATTTTCTACCTTCTTGAGCCGTTTAAGAAGGCAGGCACTTGATCTTGAGAGAAAGTTGCAATAGAAGAAATAGAAAGTAATCCATAATTAAACTCAGCAATAGTTCCAGCCACTCACTGGAGCTCCTTGATCTGAGCTCCATAAATTAAAAGCGACATTTATCTATGAAGTAATCCTGGAGGATTGTAACAATCCTCTGTAACAATGATGGTTTTGAAATCTGATAATAGAACCAATAAGAACATGAAACCAGGGTAATTTCTTCCGGAAGGAAAGGACTCCAGGTACGCTTTAAAGTCTGTCTTCGAGTATTTGAAGAGTTTGTTATTATTTCGAGGGTAGTGATATATTGTCTTTCAATGTGCTCTGTGGATAAAATCAGGGAAAACCGGTTTAAATAGTAACAGAAAAGATTTAGGTTAGATGTGAAGAAGAAAATTTGCTGACAGGAAATGCAAAGTAAACACCAAGAAAATGTGTGGATTTCATTTCTCTAGCAAAGGTATGACCAGTCAATAGAAATAGGATTGAATAGTCTTAGCCACTGGTGATAATCCAAAGCTGAACCTTGTTCTCAAGATCCTGAGGTTTTATTATTCTATTCCCATTCAATTGTGTACTTTTAGAATGGCACTTTTATGATGATCTCTTCTTGGAAGCAAAAAATACCTTTCTCAATATGATTCTTAGAAAGCGGTAGCTGTGTTTCATTATTGAATTATCTATACCTGTGCTGATAGTGAAATGTGTATTTGAGAAAATGCTCTGTTCTAAGCAGATGCTTAAAATTCCAGACTGAGGGTGATTTTTCTTAAAGTTGCTAGTTGAGTAGGGCTTTTTAACTTGCTTTCTTTTCACTTGCCATGTCTTGGTTTTCAAGTCCTTATTAACAGATGTTTCCTTTCTAAGGAAGAATATAGTTTATTAAGAAGACCTCAAATTCTATAGGTTGGGGTAGGGGATGCTCTGAGGAAAGAGCCTGGTTTCTGTTGGTCTTTGGATATATCCACCTACTGAGTTTATATGATTTGTGCTGTGACATTCAGAGCCAAATCTCTTTAATAAAAAGAGGTGAATATTTTATTTGTAGAAAGTTTTAAAATTTTAATTATTTTGGCTCCTAGTATATATTGTTCCCTCCATGACACAATTAACCTCAATAATGAATTTTATTTTTTTAAAAACAAAACAAACACGCAACAGAATAAATTAGGATTCTAAACTTGATCTTCTCATACTGTGGATTGAGAAAACTTAATCTCATAAAATAAAGATCGGACCATCTGACAATTTCTGAAAAACAAATCTTCCATACCTCCCAGGCTCCACGGTAAATTTCTACAGTGTCTTCTATTCATTTAAAGCTTTCAGAATTCATTGAAATAGGAATGTGCATTTCAAATACACACTTTGAAACTTAATTGAAAATAAAATCAGGTTTCTTCCTAATGTGGTCACCACACTTTTTAAATTGTAAACATTTATTGTGATGCCAAACTGTATCTTGAGATGGTTGACTCTAAAACTCTCAGCCAAGTAACCCACAAAGTGGAGTAAAGAGCTTTCATTTGAGACTGAGTTTGAACTTTGAGAAAGGTGCCAAGAGTGCCCGATGGGACAAGGATAGTCTCTTTAATAAATGGTGTTGGGAAAACTAACATCCACACACAGAAGAATGAAATTGGACCATTATCTCACTTCACGTACAAAAATCAACTTAGAATGATTAAAGACTTAAATGTAAGGCCTGAAACTGTAAAACTATTAGAAGAAAACCTATGGAAAACGCTTCTTGACGTTGATATTGACATTGACGTTGATATGGGCAATGATATTTTGGATACGACTCTAGAAGCACAAGCAACAAAAGCAAAAATAGACAAATGGGATTGCATCAAACTAAAAAGCCTCTGCACAGCAAAGGAGACAACAAAGTAAAGAGACAACTTATGGAATAGAAGAAAGTTTTTGCAAACCATACATCTGTTTAAGGGGTAATACCCAAAATGTATAAGGAATTCAAACAAGTCAATAGCAAGAAAACAAATTATCCAATTTTTAAAAAATGGGCAAAAGACCTGAATAGACATATCTCCAAAGGAGACATACCAATGGCCAACGGGTATATGAAAATATGCTCAATATCACTAATCATCAGGGAAATGCCAATGAAAACCACAATGAGACATCATCTTATACCTGTTAGAATGGCTATTATCAAAAAGGTAGGAGATAAGAAGTGTTGGTGAAGGTGTGAAGAAAAGGGAACCCTTGCACACTGTTTGTGGGAATGTAAATTGGGACAGCCATTATGGAAAATAGTATGGAGGTCCCTCAAACAATTAAAAAATAGCAATACCATATGATAGTACAATTAAAAAATAGCAATACCATATGATGGTACATATACCATATGATAGTACTTTTTAATCAATACCATATGATAGTAAGATTTCCAAGGGAAATCTTACTTCTGGGTATATTTCCAAAGGAAATGAAATCAGTTTCTCAAAGGGATATCTGCACTCCCATGCTCATTGCAGTGTTATTCACAATAGCTAAGACATGTAATCAACCTAAGTGTCCATTGACAGATGAATGGATAAAGAAAGTATGCTGTGTGTATGTGTATACATATGTACATACACATACAATGGAATATTATTCAGCCTTAAAAAGAAGGAAATCCTGTAATTTGTAGCAACGTGGATGAACCTAGAAGACATCATGCTAAATGAAATAAGACAGGCACAGAAAGACAGATACTACATGATCTTACTTATATGTGGAATCTAAAAACATCAAACTCACAGAAGCAGAGAGTAGAACAGTGGTTTCAAGGGATGGGGAGGTGGGAGAAATGGGGAGATGTTGGTCAATGGGAACAAAGTTGTAGTTATGTAAGATGAATAAATCTAGAGATCTGGTATACAGCATGCTAACTATAGTTTATGGTACTATATTAAATACAGGAAATTTGCTAAGAGAGTATATTTCAGGTGCTGTCATCATACACAGAAACTGAGAACTGTGTGAGGAGATAATATGTTAATTAGCTTGACTATAGTAATCACTTCACCATGTATATGTATACCAAATCACCATGTTGTACACCTTAAATATATATATAATTTTTATTTAAAAAATTAGAATATGGTCCCCTTCTAGTTTTCTCACTTTTCCCCCTTGCTTCATCCTTATTTCCTTCCCTTACTTCTCTTCTTTGTGTCTATATTATCATTTGGTTTCTATACTTGTGATATGAAGCAACAGTATAATTTTTAAAGTAAACCCTTCTACTGTTTTTAACTTTTTTTTTGGCTTGTGAAGGAAGAATTTAATATTTTCTCAAAAGAGTTCTATTCTGCCTTGATATATTTTTTCTCACTATGAGTTTGTGACTCGTAAAAGAAAACTTATCCCTCTCTTATAGTATAAATAAGCTATGTTTGTGGTGTGTACATTTCTTTGTTCATTTTGGGTTAAATGTGATTGTCAAATGGGATAGTTTTCATGCTGGTAATTATTTTTTTACTCTGTTCAGAATAATCCTTTGTAAACCCTGCTGCTGTATTTTAATATCTATGTAGAATGATTTGGCTGACCAAATTCTGTTTTTTTCTCTCCTTTATTTGTTCTAGATTCATTTCATATTGCTCTTCAGTCGACAAGGGAAATTACGGCTGCAGAAGTGGTACACTACTCTCCCTGACAAGGAAAGGAAAAAGATCACCCGGGAAATTGTTCAGATTATTCTCTCTCGTGGTCAGAGGACAAGCAGTTTTGTTGACTGGAAGGAGCTAAAACTTGTTTATAAAAGGTGTGAGTAACTTCGTGAGAACTGAATTTCTTATTGCTATTTGGTTTGTTTAGTCCTGAGCATTTTAGATTGCAACACCAATTCTGTCATTTACTGAAATCTTTGAAGGCTGGAGCCCAAATGTTTGTACCAGTAGACTAAATAGAAGAGAACTCTCATTTATTGAAAGGCTTTCCATATGCCAGGATGGATTCTAGATACTTATTCTGGATACTTAATTTATGTGTTGATAATGCACACATGCATTCAAGAAATTACGAGCATCTATTGTATTTCCAGCACTGTTGTAATGACTGTGCATACAGTAGCAAACAAGACACAGAACATTCCTGCTCTCTTGGAACTTATTCGTCTGTTAAGCAAACAAAACAGTTTCAGTTAGTAACAAATGCTATAGAAAAAAGGTTAACATGATAGAGAGATGGGCAGCTCTTTATTATTCACGTTTGCAGATGAGGAGACTGAAGCCGCAGAGAGTTTAATTAGTCCCCAGTCACAGTAATTGAGTGGTAATCAGCAGAGCCAGGATTCAAATCCAGATTTTTCTGACTTTAAAGACGGTAGATCCTCTCTTTACTGTACCTACTTGCCATGGCAAGACCACACTAGAAAGGGACCTCAATTTCTAGGTGAGGAAACTGAGGCCCTGAGAGGTAAAGTCATTTTGCTCATAAAGACCCAGATAACTGATGCCTAAACCAGGACCAGGACACAGCCGATCTGACCCTGCCTCCAACATCATCCTGCAACTTTCAGAGGGAAAACACACATTAGAAAGGCTCTCACAACGTGTGTTTATAAAACTGGAAGGGGAAAGACAGAGGTAACATCAAATGCTGTATTCAATGGAGTCAATTACCAGGAAGTGCCTGGACCAAGCTTCTCTTGCTGGGCCCAAGGTCAAAACTTTTCGTACTAGCATCGTGGGAGACGTCAGCCAAGGCCTCTTATAGTAATAAGCATCCCAGAGATAGAAAGACAGAGTCCCAGGAAATGCTTGCTGACAAAAGGCTTGTCCCTACTCTCTGCCTGGTTTCTACAACTTGGGGTTCAATTGTGATTTAAACCATTACATGAAGAATAGGCTTCAGCAGTTCTCTCAACAGATATCTATAACTACTGGGTAAACAACGGTGAACAATGCAGACTCAGTACCTGCCTTTGGGAAGCCATTGATTTAGCGGGGGAGAAACAGGCCATGAAATACGGAATGAAGAGCTCCGGATGCTCTGAGGGGGAGGCACAGGAATGCATAGCAGGGGCATCCAGTGCAGTCAGAGAGGACAGAGATTTCCTGGAGGAAAGGACATCCAAGCTCAGAGCTACAGGAGAAGTAGGAGTGAGCCACATGTATGGGGTGAGGAGGAGTATTTTAGGTAGAAGAAGCACACATGGCAGGGGAGGACTTGATAAGCTGAGGATGGAGGACACACTGCAGTACGGTGTGAAGTAAGAGGGTGGGCACGTGGGCCGCTGGGCCACTTGGTCAGGGCTCTGGAGTTTAGAAAGGACAATTCACAATCCAGGGCGGGCCATGAACAGGCACCCTGATTACCGTGGGTCAAAGGACTCTGTCCCCTGATCACAGCTCCTCAAGGTAAAGTTTTGAGGACCTTTCACATAATTAACAGAAATAACCCAATCCCCACCATATTTTTTACGTATTCTATTTTACATGTTGGGAGGATATTGGATATGATGAATAATGATTTTCCTCTTGGATGTGGACAGGAAGCGTCCCTGGAGAGGAAGCGGTAACTGCACATTCATGGAAAACACCATCTTCAGGTTGTGTAACGTGTCACCATATTTTATCACCTTCTTTTCTTTTCAAGGTATGCTAGTTTGTATTTTTGCTGTGCAGTAGAAAATCAGGACAATGAGCTCTTGACACTAGAGATTGTGCATCGTTACGTGGAGTTGCTGGACAAATACTTTGGAAATGTAAGTGGTGTCCTGGTCTCTGGAATGAGTCAGTCTCCACCCCAGCCCTGACGTCAGTTCTGTCTGTTTTCACATTCCTTCTCTTTCTCAAGTCTAAAATATGAACTGCATTTGCAGGATCAGAATGCAAGGCTTTCCCCTTCTCCTCTAATTCTTAGTGAATGGAAGATCCAGAAGCAGGTGGTGTGTGTATGTCCACAGCCACGCTAGACACCTTGTTTCAATAAACTAGAATTTAATTGCGAAGGATTCCTTGCTATTTTGTCCTGTACTCCCCACTGACTGTCTTCTCGTTTCTGTTGTGACTTTTTATCCTCTCTCTGGTTTCTTTTACTAAGCTCCAAGTGTTCTGTAATATTTATACATAAGAGAAAAAAAAACCAACACCAGACAGACAAAACCAAAGTCCTTTTCCTACACCTTGCTATTCAATCTCCATGCATTTACTGCCAAGTAAGTAATACACGCTGCGAGGTGCCCTGATCCCCAGAACACATGCACTCTGCGGCAGCTTATGGCTTGGCTTCACCTGCACTCCTCCAAGGAAATCATAATGGTCAGCACCAGTGATGCTGCCTTAATCTTCACCTGCCTTAACCTCTCTGCAGCACTGGACCCTTGCTCAGTGCAATCCATTCTCTAAATCTGCTCCTCTTTAGTTTGCCCTGACACTGAGTTCTTGCTAATCCTCATCCTGTATTTTTGAAGGCCCCAACCTGGTTGCTTCCCCAGCTCCCTCCCTCCCCCTGACCTTTAAATGCCCTCCTGCTCTTTCTTTCTTCTCTCCTGTGTGTCTACTAGACTCTGTCTCCTGGAAATCCAACACAGATGACTCTTCTTCACTTTGCTGATGATGTCTTCACTGGGTCTCTCACAGTCACCTCAGTCTTAACGTGACAAGAACGAAAAATCAACTCCTGAAAACCTGTTCAGTCTTGTGCTTGAAATTATTATGTCCTAGGATCCTTCAGTGCAGAAGGACAGTGTTCCTTACATATTTCTCCACCCTTTACTAAAGTCTGCCTTTGTCTATTCAAGTTGGACGAAAATTCATCTCCTTTCGCGCCCACTAGTATAGTTTTACTTGGGATTACAGTTTTGCTTTTCCTTTAAACCTCACCTCTCCCCCTTTCTGCCTCTGGGCTCATCTCTGCTTGCCTTTCCTGGCCTGTTTGCTAGAAGCATCCTTCCGATGCACAGATCTCTGGTGACATTCGGTCACTCTCCTCCATCTTTAATGAATACAATTCACATTTCTTGGCTTGGCATTTGCTCATTGTAAACACTGGTCCCGGACCACTGCTCCAATCCTCTCACTTCTCTGTCTTTTTATCCCTGACGTATCCAGTGCTCCAGCGACATGGAGCAGCCTTGTATTATCCTCAACTCGTACGGGATTTGCCTGACCACCAAATTGCTAGTATCTCGAGATCATGACCTGGGACTTATTTGTTCGTTTTTTCAACACTTGGAACCAGCTCTGGGCCAGATTTTAGAGAATGTTCCAGAAACATTTTATCTAGTTCACAGTCTCAAGAAATGAATCAGTGGATTAGGAAAATGTTTTCTTCTCAGTAATACTCTCTTCCATATTTCCTGGCTCACTGAAGATTTTTATTAAGTGCTGTTAAGAGAATTTGCTTTCAGCAGAGTTTTCTATACTGTATTCTATATAATGGAATGAACAGCAGTTGAAATATTGGTTAAGGTTTTATCAGATTTCTTGCAACAGTTTTCACAAGGATGAGTACCTGAAAGGTTTCTGAAATAATTTTCCCCCCCTATCTCCCTCTCTTTGATTCTTCTTCTTCTTTTTTTAGTCTTTTTAAGTTAGAAGACCTAAATATTGCTTCAGAGATTTCAGTTTGTTGGTCAGCGTATAGATATAATAAGACAGTTAATAAGTATAATAAGTTTTCTTTTGCTCTCTCCTGGTTCACCAAGTTTATTTTCATTTTTTTAAAGAGAGATTTGCAAATATATAGTGGCAAGTTTTTGAACCTGAGATTTTTTAATTTTATGCTTTCAGTTATTCAGAGGAATTCTGACATTGCAGTACTTTCTTTTGAAATAAACCGCAGACTTGGCCTTTAGCAAAGCCCTGAAAGAGTTCTCCTGAGGCCCAGAGATTCCCATAGCCTGCCTTTTCCCCCTCATTTCCGCACTCTGGTCTGACCTGTTGTGTTTTCTTAGATTTATCCAACTGTGATCATGTGAATTGGGATTGAATTTTATCTCAATCTTATCTGACCAAATATCAGATATTTCAGAACATGTTGCTTTCTCAAGAGAATTTGAATCAAATTCACTAATTCTAAGCCCAGTTAAAGTGTCAGCAGAATCAGGATGCATTCCTATTTCTCTAATATTCTTAATTTTTCATCCTGTTTTGGCATACCTTTAGAAGCTCTGTCTTTGTCATGGACCAAAATTTAATTCACCAAAAAAATTCAATGAATCTTTCATTAAGTTAAGAGCAGCTAAGAGCAGTTCAAGCCTCTGTGCCCAGTACATGTTCAATTCTTATTAATTAACTGTGATGAGTAAGCCCAGCAATACTGATTCTTATGACATTGTTTCAGGAATGATATATTTCTCTTTGGTTTTCTTTTCCTCTTGTGTTAATCCTGAAGGTTTCCTTGAATTTTGCCCTTATATTACCCCAGAAAAAAACTCTGTACTGAGTTTCTCGTAAGACTAGAAAATATTACCTTCCTATGACAGATAAATCAAAATGTCTGGCTACTAATTTATGTGGGTTTTTTTTTTTTTTTTTTTAGCACTTTTCAATTCCTAGGAGATTTACAAGGATTAACTAGTTAATCTTTCCGTCTTCAGTAAGTAGCATGAAGCCTAGTTTATACAGGCTAAGAGGCAATGCCTCAGAGTCTCACAATAGATAAGGGTCAGTTTGAGGACTTAGACGCCTGCCATATTTTCCCATTACAGGCTGTTACGTGAGGTTTTACTGATGCACCCAGATGGTGCAGAGGTTGCTGTGCTGCAGAGGTTCTGTCTTGATTCAGGGAGTTTTCTTGTTGTCAGGGGAGGGGTGCTGTATGTCCTGCTGGATCCTGGTGGCAGCTGGCTTTCTCACCAAACCCATGATTTGACTCATCATAGATCTCTATTTCACAGATAAGAAAAATGACATTCAAAATGTTGAATAGAACTATTTACTCTGCTAATCTCACGGGGGCTATTATGAGGATCAAAGACATAGTGTAATTAGCAATACTTATAAACGGTCAATCGCTATGTAACTGTACTTTGCATTATTATTTTAATACATCCTTTTATGCATTTGCTGTACATAACTTGAACTTTTTGTACTTACTTTAGAACAGAATTCAGTAAGGGAAGGTCCTTCTTAAATTCTATCCAAAAAGATTTAGTTATTTAAATGCCAGAAATTGTCTCACTACATCATGTATTATGCTATAACGGAAGTCCCTCAAGCCAAATTATAGTAAAATTGGAGTAAAGCACAAGGCTAGGAGATCAAAGGTAACATTAAATTACCACTGTTTTTTCCTTTTATAAGCTTTCTTCCAGAATAGAGAGACATGAGAAAATGAGAAAAAATAAGGAAAGAGGCTCACGTGTTTATTAACACAGAAGCCATGTGCTTTTGCGTAATTAGATGGAGTGCAGTCATCTGAGCATCAAGGGTACCTTTCTGATATACTGGGGCAGCACCCTGAAGGTCGAATTTGAAGTAGTATTTGAGGAATTAGACAGTAGCTGAAGAATTCTACAGTATGTCTCAGGTTCTGAGGTGTTTTCTCTTCTTACTTTCAGGTACAATAACCCCTTGGGGTTAGACTCAATAGCAAACAGAGTAGTATTTTGAAGTTGCTGTTATGTGAATGACTTGCTTGTTTGTAACATTCTCTATAAGGCCAGTAGAACTTGTGTAGCCATTTCCCTTATGATCTAGGGATAGTAACTGTGTAATCAAGGTGTGTGTGTGTGTGTGTGTGTGTGTCTCTGTGTGTGTGTGTCTCTGTGTGTGTGTATGTCTCTGTGTGTGTCTGTGTGTGTGTGTGTCTCTCTCTGTGTGTGTGTGTGTGTGTCTCTGTGTGTGTGTGTGTATGTCTCTGTGTGTGTGTGTCTCTGTGTGTGTGTGTGTGTCTCTGTGTCTGTGTGTGTGTGTGTGTGTGTCTCTGTGTGTGTGTATGTCTCTGTGTGTGTGTGTGTGTCTGTGTGTGTGTGTGTGTGTCTGTGTGTGTGTGTCTCTGTGTGTGTGTGTGTGTGTCTCTGTGTGTGTGTGTGTGTCTCTCTCTGTGTGTGTGTGTGTCTCTGTGTGTGTGTGTGTGTCTGTGTGTGTGTGTGTGTCTCTGTGTGTGTCTCTGTGTGTGTGTGTATGTCTCTGTGTGTGTGTGTGTGTGTGTGTGTGTGTGTGTGTGTGTATCTGGCTTTGCATATTACTTAACCTTATCCCTACCCCTTGAAACTAGGTGCAGTAAATTAATTGCCCCGCAGCCATTGGAGAGCCCTACAGCCTTGTGGATGGGTTGCTGCTAGGAGAGTGGAGAGTGGGGTACGAGAAGTTCCCAGAGAACTTGCATTAGTATCTGTCAAATTCACTTTGTAGGATTCTGGTTGCTCGTTTCTTCTCATGAGGTTCCTGTCTGTCCTGGATTCCTGGTCTACACCTGCCTTGAACTCTGGGGTTCCCCAGCTCTTGCTACTATAAATCCTGACTTCCCATCTCTTCTGATCTCTGGTAACTGCTTACTTCTTGTACCTTCTTTAATGTGCATGAATGTCTAATCTACTGTGCTTTCTTTCTGTTTATCTATATTGTTTAAAATTGCAAAATAATACATATTTTTACATATCCTTCTAGACATATACAGTTTTTTAAATAAAAAATGGTATTGTATTATACATATTATTGTGCAACTTTCTTTTGTTCCCCTTACCAGTCTTATCTTAGAGCTATTTCCATGTCTATCCATGGAAATCTACTTCATTCTCTCCAACTTTATGCATAGAATTCCCATGGTGTATAATACGCTACACAAGTAGGGGTAGACCATACTTTATTTAAGCAATTCCATTATGGCTGGATTTTTGAGTTGTTTCCAATTTGTATTATAAATGATGCTGCCATCATCCTGTTGTTAATATATATTATCATGCACTGGTTTGGGTATAGCATAGGAATAAATTCCTTGCGGAATTATTGGGTCAAAGGATTTGTACATTTAAAACTGATGGACACTACAATTTGAGCCTTCAAAATGCCTATTAAATTTACAAATTCCACCAACAGTGAGTGCTAGTACCTATTTATCCATACACTTAACCAGCAATGGATATTATCGCTTCTTAATAGTCAGATGGTCATTAATTCAATTTGCATTTTTCTGATTACTAGTGAGGCTGTATATATCCTTAGATGTACATTGGCCTTTTCCATTTCTTGCCTTGTCTATTAATTGCTTCTTGACAGCCTTTATTTGATTTTTTTATGTTGTGGTGTTTATCTTAGGGATTCGTGAGAATTCTTTCTATATCATGGATACTATGCTTTCCTTTCTGTTATATATGTTGCAAATATTATTCCCAATCCATTGTTGTACTTTTAACCTGTACTCTGATCTCTACATTTTTGCCTGGGAAGCTCAATTCTAGTCTCATTCAAATTCCTGGTGTGAGTGTTCTAGAAATAAAAGGGTTTATAAGCTGAGAATATTTCCTTTTGTGATGCCATCCTTTTTCTGGTGGTTGTTCTTTAGAGGGAACCCTAAAGTTCTGGGGAAGTCCTGGATTATAGTAGCATGTCCCAGTGAATAGACTCTTATTTTCAACTGGTTTTACACATATATGTATGTGTATGTGTGGCGAGAAAGAGACAGACCCTGTAGGGAGGGGGGAAATTAGCTGAGTGTATGTGTGTGTGTATATACACACACACACACACACACACACACACATACACACACACACACACACATACACACACACACACTTGTTGATTTGATGCTGTTTTCTAACGAATGAAGAGACCATAACCTTTGCAGATTCATTAGATGAGTTTTTCTGAGCTGGCCATTTATAGTGGTTTTGCACTTATTTGTTCTTATGCTTCTAGATTCAGTTGGATCTGTCAATATAAACCATTTTCCTTGGAGAGTCTGCAAGTTTATTGACCTAAATGCTAAATGTATGGAGCAATTTGTTGAAATGTTGACATCCATTGTATGTAAAGTCATCAGAGGATTGTCGATCTGAGAAGCCATTAGTCCCCAGCATCATAAAAATAAGGCCTGTATGGTGGCTGACTCATTCATTTATCCTGAGAACATTGACTGCATCCTACTATGTGCCAGGTTCCAGAGGTATATGGATGACTAAGACAATTTCTGTACCTGAACTCACAGTACACGGGGCAGTGACTGATAAGTAAGCGTATACTTGGGCGCACAAGATGTAAGAGAACACAAAGGAAGTGCTGCAGAATCTCTGTGGGAGAAAAGAGGGTTTGGGGGAGTCACTGTGCTTGTACCTTTTGAATTTGGCCTTGAAAAATGAGTTTGACTTTGCCTGCAAAATAAAGGAAAAGACATTTGGGGAACATTCCAGGAATTTCTGGAATGTGCAAAGGGCAGAGGCATGAAAGAAGGGGGTGAGTTTGTGGAATGTGTCGCTTTAGCATGGTGTGGGTATCTGCACAGGAAGCCAGAGGGCTGGGCTGTAAAGATTCCTATACGCCATACTGAGGAATCAAAACTGTCCTGAACTGAAGACCTCACCCAGGAAAGGACCCAGATCAGCACTTTAGCAAAGCGCTAGTGGGCATTGGCCTCACGTGGGTAGACACCACCTAGAAAGTCACTGCAGCGCCCCAAGCGAGAGACGTTGCAGGCCTGAGCAGAGGCAAAAATGGACAAGAGGTTAGGGGTTTATTTACAAGATGGAATCAATAGAAATTGGTGGTCAAATTGAGAGGGATGAGATCAAGGGGGAGAGAGGAATGAGAGGGAGGGGAACTGAAGCTGAACTGTAGAATGAATTAGATTGAGCCACGAGACAGAGCTTGCAGCTACTAAGCAAAATAGAGACTAAAGGGAAAAGAATATGCTTGATTCAGTTTGGAATACGGGCACCTAGATTGAGGAATATCCAGGCAGAAATGTCTGGTTAGTGGGTGGAAATATTGGATTCGCGCTGCAGAGGGAGATCAGGCCCAGACAAAGATCTCACTTTGTTAAGCCACCTGCATGGAAGACCCAGCTGGAGAGAGTCAATGAGATTATCTAGGAGAAAGTATGTGTTGCAAAGAGAAGAGGCTGTCTTGGGAAGCACCAGTATTTAGGAAGAAGGTGGGTCCCTAGAATGTAAGCAACCTGCCGCAGAGATGTTTGTTTTGCCAATCGATGTGTCCCAAGCATTTTGTAAATACTTCTTAAATGAATGCAAGTTTCGGGGGGCGGGGGCCGGGGAGATAAATCATCCAAGGAGCCTGAGAAGGATATCAGAGATGGAGGAGGAAAACGGGCACTGAGTGGTATCGCCAACATCAGGGAGTAAGCAAGAGGAGATTTTCAAGCAAGGGGTGGGTGAAGTGTATCGGATGCTGTTGAACCATAAAGGTGGGAGAGGACTGAAAACTTCCAGTGAGCAGACCCTTCCGTAAGGTATGGAAAGCGAGAGTTGAGGAATATGTGAGAAGGGAAACAGCAAGGATGGTGCCTGAGTGGCTGTCTGGTGGAAGCATTGGAATTGAGCCTTATTTGGATTCTGGGGAGTGGTCTTGCTACTTGCTACATTTAACCAAATCTATCAGGCTCTGTTTGGGTCTGTGACCGTGGTAGCAGTTCTCGACGTGTGGTCCCCACACCAGCATCATCAGCATCACCTGGGAACCCATTAGAAGTTCAAACTGTCGGGCTTCACCCAGACCTACTGAATCGGAAACTCCAGGATAGGGCCCAGTCGTGTGTGTGTTTCAGTGAGCTTTCTGGGTGATTGGGATATACTCTGTAGTTTGAGAAGCACCGGCCTGGGACATCATTTTGAGAAAAATTAACACAATTGAGCTACTTCGCCTCTGAAGAATGAGCTTCTGAGAGTTCTAAAGCTAGGAGCCAAATGTACAGGCCAGAAGGCGGGAGCAACAAAGCACTGCCCTCGTGCCTGAAACGCAGCGGCGGCTCATCTTTTATCTGTGCGGATGGAGAGATGAACTGGGCAGCTTCACTCCTGGACTGAGTCTCAAATTTCCTGTTGTGACATTAAACAATATTATCTAAGGACATGCTCTGCTTTAATAGAATGGGGTGTTACTTTTATTCAGGGCCCGGGTTTCCGTAGTTCTACTCTTCTGGCTTTAAAATACCATCTGATATTTTTATCTTTGGTTTGCCACATGGGTGTCACTGTTGAAAAGCTTGAATCACTGGCCCATATTTCCCCTGATACAACTGCAAGTTTATCAAAATATTCGTTTTTGTCTTACCAGGTCTGCGAGCTAGATATTATCTTTAATTTTGAAAAGGCTTATTTTATCCTGGATGAGTTTATAATAGGTGGAGAAATTCAGGAAACATCCAAGAAATCTGCTGTTAAAGCCATTGAGGATTCTGATATGTTACAGGAGGTCAGTACACAGTTTCTCATGCCCTGGGAAAAGATGATGGTGGTGCTGTGATGGTGATGGTGGTAGTGGTGATAGATTGGCTGACACTTACTGGGTGTTTACTCTGTGCTGGGTACAGTTTTTTTTTTTTTTTTTTTTTTTTTTTTTTTTTTTTAGGGTAAATTCTTTATTTTTTAATTTTTATTTCATTTTAAAAATTTTCGGCTGCCTTGGGTCTTAGTTGCAGCACGCGGGATCTTTTGTTGTGGCACGTGGGCTCCAGAGCGCATGGGCTCTGTAGTTTGCAGCACACGGGCTCTAGTTGAGGCGTGCAGGCTCAGTAGTTGTGGCACACAGGCTTAGTTGCCCCGTGGCATGTGGGATCTTAGTTCCTTGACCAGGGATCGAACCCGAGTCCCCTGCATAGGAAGGAGGATTATTTACCACTGGACCACCGGGGAAGTCCCAGGGTGCAGTTTCTAAGTAAGTTACGTGTATTAACTTATTTAATTATCACAGCAACTCTAAGGGGTAGGTATATTGTTACCCTCATTTTAAAGATGAGTAAACTAAGACACAGAGAGGTTTGATGACTGCTCAACCTCACACAGCTAATAAGCATGGGATAGAGATTTGAACCCACGTAATTGGGCTCCAGAGTCTTTGCTCTTCATGTCTGAGCTTTTCAGTGAGGATACCACACTATCGAAAAGGGATTACATACTTGGTGCTATTCTTTTCAAGAATAATTTTGTGGGAGGTATAAAAAGCCTTTCATTAAAATATCTGTGCTGCCCTGGGAAAGGAGAATAGCAATACATCATTATTTTACTTGCCAGGGATACTAGAGCTTTATTATTGAAGATGGCGATCATCATATTAATGAAAACTTCCTACCTTCCTGGGAGGCTGTATGTGTGTTCCTGTTTGCATAAATAAATGGGGACTTCTGTGGCTTGCTTGTCAAGGGATAAATGGGCCCCGCAGCAGCCATTTGGTCATGTTCCTGACTCTGTGGTACTTATATAAAAGACACTGGGGCTTTTCTTGTAGGCACAGTCCAGATTTGCATTGTCCCTAATAACGGAACGAACCTACCTTAACCCCTTCAGTCCTCCCGTGGGCACTGTGAGAAAGAGCGCTTCAGCCCCCTGAACTTTGCCCTCCCGAATGAGATGATCCGACCAGCCCCTGCTCAAGCATGCCTTTGGGCGACCTGGCTTCCGCCCCAGCTCTGCCACCTCTAGGTTCTTCTTCTCACAGCATCACTGAATCTTTCTCTTTTCATGATAGCTGGTCAGAAGATTCCAGAGCATTATCAAGTGTCTTTTTAAAAGTGGCATTGGCCTTCCCTGGTGGCGCAGTGGTTGAGAATCCTCCTGCCGATGCGGGGGACGCGGGTTTGTGCCCCGGTCCGGGAAGATCCCACGTGCCGCGGAGCGGCTGGGCCCGTGAGCCATGGCCACTGAGCCTGCGCGTCCGGAGCCTGTGCTCCGCAACGGGAGAGGCCACGACAGTGAGAGGCCCGCGTACCGCAAAAAAAAAAAAAAAAAAAAAAAAGGCATTAAAGCCATGCTTGCTGCTGTTTGGAAATAAGAGCCTGCTTCAGTTAATAAAACATTAGACATGACTTCCAACAACAGTTTTGGCACATCTTTGAGCTGATTACTTGCTCCTGCCCATCTAGGGAACCAGTCCTCAGGTGAATGGATACCGAGAAAGACACAGGGTACCCCTGAGCCTCTCTGCTTGTCTATTAGGAAGCTGATGCATTTATTTCTAGACGTGTTAGCACCTCAAAAAAAATGCATTTAGGGCTTCCCTGGTGGCGCAGTGGTTGAGAGTCCGCCTGCCGATGCAGGGGATGCGGGTTCGTGCCCCGGTCTGGGAAGATCCCACGTGCCGCGGAGCGGCTGGGCCCGTGAGCCATGGCCGCTGAGCCTGCGCGTCCGGAGCCTGTGCTCCGCAACGGGAGAGGCCACAACAGTGAGAGGCCCACATACAGCCAAAAAAAAAAAAAAAAAAAATGCATTTAAACTTTCTGATGTTCACTTGGCTCTCTCCAAATGACACAGGAAGGGAATTTTACAAGGTACTTGAGAAATCCGTGGTTTGGCAATGCTCCAGAACCTTTCTTAAAATATGCCAGGGGGTTATTTATAACTCTATCCTCCGGGTCCTTACCGTGGAATCACGTTATAGGAGAAACAGACATGTAACAGGGTCTTTGGCACTTCGGTAATTAAAGCTCTTTGAATTAGGGCCAAGATACCCCTGAGTTATTTTGAATTTCCCCTCTGTAGGCAGTAGAATTTTAAAGGGCTTTTCGTTTATCTGGTGCTTCTAGTTCCATTTAAATCTGGGAAGCAGGTATTGCCTGCTATTTCAAGAGAGAGGCCTTTCACAATTAAACATTAATTGGTCGTTCCCTGGTGTCCCTGGTGATTGAGTGGAAGGTCTTGATAGGTGGGTCTCCGCGGACCCCCATTTAGCTGCCATGTCCACACAGTGAGCAGGCAGCATCATGACTTCCCTCTAAATCGTTCACTGAATTCACACCTGCCAAATAGAAACAGTGTTACCAGTGTTCTCTTGGGATCTGGTACCTCAGCTAAGTCAATGAACATCCGGGGAGCTGGTTGAAAAATGGACTTTGTATATATGGTTTGCTTTGTGTATCTGGTCAGAGCAGTTGAGCATATGAATAGGCGCGAGTAATATAATTGCAGAAAGAGAAAAAAAATATTGCTTTCTTTGTTCCCTGTCCTTTGGACCTGAGCACGTATTTGTATTGAATACAAACTTAGTTGCTTAAGTTTAAGGGAGGCCTTGGTAATATTGCTTTTACTTTGAGCACAACTGAAAATCTCAGAGTAGGCCCTGGACTTTTCCCTGACCCCTACCCAATAAAAGTTTTTTAGAATAAAAAGACTGTCTCTACACTCTTAGTAGGAAGATACATAGTCTTAAATCCCTAAATGCTCAGAGCTTATTCTGAGTGTACCGGGGCTAGATGTTGATAATATGGAAAGAAAGGAACAGTTTAACTGGTTGGGGATGACTTTAAGAGGTACCTTATTTTGAAGGTACCTGTGGACAATGGTGCAAAAATGATTAGAAGGAAAAAGAAACTCTGAAAGGAGAAGGTGGTGATCCTTAAATACAGAGGTTGCAATTCTTGGGATCACCAGTGGGGGCGACAAGCAGAAGATGTTCCGACCACAGAATAAGAAAGCAAGTTAAGAAGGGAGGGTCAAATGGTACCTCATTAGGTCAAGCGGTGGGATACCTCATATGTGTATGTGCGGATTCATGAGAACTGGCTAGGTGCACCCCAACTCTGTCACCGTTAAAAGCACAAACCATGTTAAACAGCTATTGCATTATGGTTTTAACAGGTGAAATCATAATTCAGTAAAAACTCGTAGCATGTATAGTGCCGAATGCACAAGAAACACTGCTGTGCTTGATGGATAACAGGGGTCCCAAGATACCCTAGTCCTCTTGTGAAAGGCTAGGGCAGAGCTCTTTAAGTTTGTGGCAGCCTTAAAAGTCTGTTCCAGCCTTTAAAGGGGCAAGCCCAAGAAAGTACCAAGCTCATATGTCATTGGCTCATGTACCTCTAAGTAACAGCACAGCTCAGGAAGGGCAGCCAGTGCAGTCTCAGGCAGATTGACTTATCCGGTGGTGTGAAGCAGTGCCCATAGCTAGAGACCAGTGAACTGTGAAGCCAGTGAAGTGACAACTCCAGGGCCTTTCCTGGCCCAGACCCCTGCTAAGGCTGCAGGCTCATGTGGTCAAATTTGCAAAGGTAAGATAGCTCAGCTGCAAAGAATTTGTGGCCATATAATGAATATATAAGATATTATAGAAGTGTGTCAGGCACTTAATGAATGAAACCCATTCTGCTATTGTTCTAGATTTTGTGAGATTTGTAAGTTTTAAAAAAATTTGTAATCTACTCTCATTTTTTTTTCTCATTCTAAGTAAATTTATACCCAATTTTATATTTGTAATTTTGTATACTCTTTTAAACGGGATAAACTCTAGGTACTAAGAAACAGTCATGGGCCCCTGGCCAATGTGATACCCCTGCCAAGTTGACAGACATGGGCAGTATCTGTAAGAGGGGAGACAGGGCAGAGGTCTTAAGGTGTGGGCTTCTCTTGGCCACTGCTCATCCAGGAGATGTTAAGAGCTTTATAAGAAAGTGTGGATAATGGACCACAAGTATTTTCAGCAGAGGAGGACTGGAGTTCTAAATAGAGCTGGTGAACACAGTTAGAAAACCTGATTTCTAACCCTGGTATCTTCTGAGCAGTCTTGCTTAGCCATGGTCTTGGTCTCTTTGGGCAATGCTGGTCTATATCTTCCCTGGCAGGTGCACGTGAATCACATCTCCTGGGGTTCAAGCTTAAGAACAGGTTAAGCATTGCTGGTTGCTCTGTGACTTCCATGGAAGAGGTAGGGGTGTTGCCAAAGGCTGGCCCCTTGAGCTCCCTGATTGATTCAACCCGGGGGCCTTGTTACACAAATATATTTGTTACACAAACATATGTTTATAACAGGAGAGGGTGGAAGAGGAAGTCCATCCATCATGCATAATAAAGGGCTTGCAACGTGACTGTAACTTTGAACTCTGCCTGTGGTTGTGAATCCATTTAAACATTTTTTTTTTAAGTACTGGGAAAAAATTAGGGCCTTGTGGCATGTTAGCAAACTTGGTAAGTGATGAGGAGGATGAAGAAACATAATTTATGTACTTTGGAGGAAAGCCTTTTCAAAATACATGAAAGAAATTGTTAAGAATTATGGTCTGTTTATCCCTTACGTCTTGGCAATGAGATGTTCTGTATCTGTAATGATACATACGTTAGGTATGTATGTAATGATACATACGTTATACAAACACAATTCAAATTTCTCTAATACCTGTGTCTGGAGGTAGTCCTCATGGTTATTTTAGCGGGCACATTTTTCTGAAGTCAACAGTGATAGCATCGCAGCTGTTGCTTTAGCATTTCTCTTATCAGACATTCCTTTTATGGTCAAGCTTAGCCATTTCCCTGTTGAAAGTTATTTAACTCCAGCCATATGGATGTGTATACAAATTATTCTCAAACTTTGAACCACATTTCTTGATTAGAATGCAAGGATTTATGACCATGTACACTTCAAGAACTTCTTTTCGGGAATTCCCTGGTGGTCCAGTGGTTAGGACTCTGGACTTTTACTGCTCTGGGCCTGAGTTCAATCCCTGGTTGGAGAACTAAGATCCCACAAGCTGTTTGGTGCAGCCAAAACAAAAACAAAAACAAAAACTTCTTTCTTCTAATGGCAAAATAAATGAGTCAGAGAATGAAGAATTTTCACAGTCTGCTAAAGGATGTGGTTTAAGGGAAAATTGCTCTAATCTATGGTTCCCTTTCAGACAATGGAAGAATACATGAACAAGCCTACGTTTTAACCATGCATCTACTTGAAGACTCCAAGTGCTACGTGTTGTGAACCTGTAAATAAGCAGTGCCTTGCATCCAGTTATTTGACAGAGCCTCTGGCACCATGCCAAAAATAACTTAAAAGGGATTTTTTTGTTAATTAGCAAAAATTAAAGTTGTTTAACATAATATATTTATCATTATTCATGTCTGTATTATACTGTATATGACTACTTGGATGTTAAAACAACTGCTTCATTGCTCAATAGGCTGAATGTTTGTTTGCAGTGTTTTAACTCCATGTCATATTTTTGAGCTAATTTAAGTAAGTCTATTGCAATGTGTTTTGTTGCATTTGGTCCTCTACTGACAGGGTGTAAACTATATTGTCATAATCCATGATTTTGAATGTAAAGTATATCTTATATAATACTTTTTCTAAATGTTTAGCTTTTAAAATTGTATAATGATTCAAAATTATGTTAATAGTTCAGAGTTCATACATGACATTAGACATTTTAAATACTCTTAATACTGTAATTTCAGTCCAGATACAGTGTATCTGATTTTAATGTCCTGAATTCATTAATTTTTCAGGGCTGGAATTAAGGACAACAACCAAAGATAGTATAGGCCTTAAGTGTTTTTGATGCCTTGGAAGCTGCTATCTAGGCTGAGGTTTTAATTTTACCTTTTAATTGAATATATGGGGCATTCCAATAAGGTTGTGTTTTGTACAAACTCTATATATTTATTAAGGTTTTGAGACATCTGAAAAAGTGTGTATAACTTCCCTATACTATAAAAATAGTATAATAAAGATTAATAACAGTAGCAATAATACTTACTAGTACTCCTATTTTAATAATCTTTTATGTTACAAGCACCCTTAGTTGCTTGAGAGATTTTTGTTTCCAGTATGTTTTCATGTATATCTAATATATTTGAAGACATTGTTTATTAGGCTTACTTGGGGCATTTAATATTATTGCAGCCTATATAGTATATTAGGCTTACTTGGAGCATTTAATATTATTGCAGCCTATACAGTAGGTGCCTTTCCTCCTTTTTCTTTCCTCATCTCCCAAAGCAGATATTTGCTGCTGACTGTTATTATTGTGACTATGTCGCATTCATGCTTCCTGGAAAGTTCTATATAACCAGGTGGTAGAAGTGATCAGACATTCTAGGGAAATAGCTTGTACTGTTCCATCTGGTGCCTCGCTTTTGCTGTCTTACCTGTGCATCTTCAATGTTAGTTTTGAGGTCAAATGTCATCATGTTGCAGCGGTTAGGGACCTTCTAGCATTCTTCCTAAGAGAAGAGTGTGCTTGCTGTTGGAGAATCCAACATGAGGGGAAAATGTCCTCTTTGATTTATCGTGCCAGATGTATTTAGGGAAAGATGGCAAGACAAGAGTAGAAGAACATGAGGAAAATTGACCAACTCCAAAATATAACCATTATTAACAGGAAATACTTCAGGTTAGTATATGAAGTAATTATGGGGCTTTTAATAGCTAATATTTCCTCAAATTCATCATGTATTTACAATTAGGGCATCAGATGGAAGTTTGTCATTTTTATCACTTTGTTTACTTTAGATCTTTGATTTTGTACTTTAACTTTTTTTTTAATATGGCAGAACTCTTTATTTTAAAAAACATCGTGTAAAGATAAACTTTATGTAAATTGATGTAAGTTTTTCTGGTTCTTTTGAAGCTCTCCACCATTTTTGGATGAAGGTATTGATTGAATCTCATTCAAATGTACTCCACATATTCTGGGGAATTCCATATTAGACAGTGTCTAGTTATAGCAGGGGCTCCTCAGACTTCATGTCAGCAGCACACATAGAGCGTGAACATAATGATAATGCTACTCTGGGGTAAATCTGAGGGATTTGGGGGACATCTTACGTGGACTTTGGTGAAAATAATCATTATGTTTTCTTTATATCATATAATTGTCATTATGTTTTCTTTATATCATATAATTGTAATAAAACCACCAAGGGAAAGGAAAGATAATAAATATTAAACTTGTATAAAACTTGCAAATAAAATTTTTTTAAGTTTTTTATTGTGGAACTTAAGCGTGTTTTTATGAATATAATTTTTTATTAAATCAGATTTTATGCTTGAAATTGCTACCCATAATTCCTGTTGAAGTCCTTCTAATATAACCTCTTCATTTTTTAAAAGTTTTTTATTGAGGAACTTGAGCGTGTTTTCATGAATATAATTTTTTTTTAAATCAGATTTTATGCTTGAAATTGCTACCCATAATTCTTGGTGAAGTCCTTCTAATATAACCTGTTCATTTTCTAGGCACTTACCTATCAAGGTGGAACTTCATAAGCAGGTGACAGCAAATGAGAGAAGAGAATTTATTGTTTTGCTCCTATTGGCTTTTTTCTCACCATTCACCCACATTTTGATAATCTGATCTCTTTACATGTAGTTAATGACTCAATCACCCTTTAAATCTACTAACTCCTTTTCTTAACAAGTATAAAGTTGACATTTCTTATGATAAATCCAGTGAATATTTTTTAAAAATTATTTATTTTTGGCTGCATTGGGTCTTCGTTGCTGCGCTCAGGCCTTCTCTAGTTGTGGAGAGCGGGGGCTACTCTTTGTTGCAGTGCATGGGCTTCTCATTGCGGTGGCTTCTCTTGTTGCTGAGCACAGGCTCTAGACGTGCGGGCTTCAGTAGCTGTGGCATGCAGGCTCAGTAGTTGTGGTTTGCGGGCTCTATCTAGAGCACAGGCTCATTAATTGTGGTACACGGGCTTAGTTGCTCTGTGGCATGCGGGATCTTCCCGGACCAGGGCTCGAACCTGTGTCCCCTGCATTGGCAGGAGGATTCTTAACCGCTGCGCTACCAGCAAAGCCCAAGTGAATTGCTAATTCGAACTTTTTCCCATATCAAGTCTTCTGAAATAGTATAAGCTTTTTCATCAAACATACAACAGATGTTCTTCTACAGCTAGTAATTCTTCTTTAGGATTTGTATTATAATACCCATGAAATATCACTCAGAACTGTCTTTAACTTTACTTTTCTAAGTTTTAATCAATAAACTTTATTGGTAAGTGTTAATATTTTTTTTTCACATGGTCCCTGCAATTTTAAATTAAGTTCAGTAGATGCTCTGGAATGTGAGTAAGCAAGCCAATGACTCTTTCAATAATTTGTGAAGGGAGGGTCATTAAATTGTTTTTTTAATCCTTATTGAATGTTCTAAGCATTTCCCTTCAGGGCTTAACAGCATAGTTCCTAACAAGGGTAGACGTCTTCTAGATTAGATAGAGTTGTTTTCATGTCATTGACATGTCCTTTGTTTAACTAATAGTATTATTCCAGAGTGGTAATTTTTACTCATTCCTTTGGAAAATAGTGTTTCCATGGAGGGTGGTAAAGAGAGCATTTATGCAATTGTGTGAGTTAATGTGGGCTTTTGCTGTTGTTAGCATTATCTTATAACTACCTTTATGAGCTACACCTGATATTGCTATAATTTATACGAGAACTTTGCTTCTTATTTTATACTTGTGAATGTTTAAAGTGTTAATCTTGTGTAAAGTGGATGTTTAGTAGAAAGATGCCAGCATAATTTACTTGATAATATTTTGAAGTAAATAAGACATGTAGACTGAAGAAGAGGAAAAATTATGAGAACACTTGGTTCCAAATGTGAGATAATCCTCATACTGCTTTAATAGTGATTTTAAACTCTCTTTTATTCTGTTTTTTGGAGGGAGAGAAATCTGTTGAATTTGTGAAGGCTCCAGTTTTGATAAAATTTTTCCTCTACAGTGGAAAAATATCTGTAAAATCTGAGACTATATAAATGTATAGAAAAAAACTAATGGGGTTTATGGTCGAAAATTGTTTAAAAAATAATTTAAGTTTTTATGTTTTTACGAATGGTACAAAAATAAATTTTAAAATTATAAAAATATAATTTTGAAAATGAATGCAGTCAGTGTTGGAAGTATTAAAATATTACTTTCCCTTTAATAAAATAAACTTCTAAAAATGTCTTAAATTATAAACATTACTTTCACTTATGTAGGATTAAATAATTTTGGAGAATCTGTATTTAAAGGATTGATTATATTTTCCTGTTTTTAGATTTATTTCTTGAAGCCAAATTTTATTTTATTTTTTATTTATTTATTTTTTTGCTGTACACGGGCCTCTCACTGCTGTGGCCTCTCCCGTTGCGGAGCACAGGCTCCGGACGCGCAGGCTCAGCAGCCATGGCTCACGGGCCCAGCCGCTCCGCGGCACGTGGGATCCTCCCGGACCGGGGCACGAACCCGTGTCCCCTGCATCGGCAGGCGGACTCTCAACCACTGCGCCACCAGGGAAGCCCCCTTGAAACCAAATTTTAATGCTCTTTTATTGGGTCAGAGTTTGGCTAATTATAATATTAAAAGCTAAAACTGAAATGATCGATGGATGAGTGAATAAACCAAGGAACATAATAAGAAAAATGGATAAAATCAATTATGTTCTACTTAAAATGTCTAATCTTATATGATGATAAGTAATAGTTGTAAAGAAAATGATGTGTACATACTTCTGCTATTAGTTGAACACTTCATTAAAAATGTAAGAGCAGAGAGCAAATTAAGTTGGAAGAAAATTTAAATTTTTTACCTACGCACAAAGAAGCTCAAGAATGATAAATCATAAAGTAAAAATCAGACTAACTCATCTGGAAGTGTTACCTGTGTGTGTAATTTATTTATGCCCTATCAGTTCTCTGTGCTTTCGGTATTCAAAATCGTATGAGCATAATTACTGAATTTAGGAATTTTTCTGAGGCAGCCATCCAAATGCTATTCAAATATAATTTCAACTCTTGTGAACTTTTGAATCGATGGGAAATAATTGCTTATCATTTTTAAAACTTCTGTATATGATTTTCATCCATCAGTCTCAGAGCAAGCAAGTGGGTTTTCTCTCTGGTAGGGATGTTCTGAGACATAAGACTAAGTGTCATGATGATGTTTAGAGCATCAGAACGGACTAGGGATTGGGAGCCTTCACGCTTGTCCTGAATGTACCACTGACAAGGTTTATGAACTTGCTCTTTGGAATGGATGGAATGTCAGAATCAGATGAGATCATGGAAGTGAGCTAGTCTGAATCACTCGTTATACAGAAGAGGAAAGAATAATCATTACATTGACATTTATGTTTTAATCAGGTCCCAGTGCTAATCATTTGCTTAATTAAATCTTGCCTTGATCAAAGGTGTTACCTCATGAAAGTATTTGACGAGCTTGTTTCCTGGTATGAAATAAAAGCCTAATGACATTCAAGCATGTTTTTCACCCTTTTAAATGATACAAGTGAAGTATATTGAGTGCACTTTAGATGAAGGGTGCCATGATAGGAGTAGAAAGAAGAGCTGCTCTTGGAATACAGATAAAGAGTGAATCACCAAGGTTGCACGTTGAATTTTGGAGGTGGAATATCTTACGTGTTTTAGGTGAAAGGAGAGAACAGAAGAGCAATACATTTTTTGGCTAATGTGAATAAAAGGGACTAATGACCTAGAAAAGTCATTGAATTATGTGACATTTCTTGCATCCAGCTAAAGCTTGTTATTTCAACCTTGTTTATACCTAACTATGAAGTAAGACCTTTACATGTAGTTCTGAGTCAAGGAGCCAGTGCTGGATGAAACCAAAGCACTGCTTGGAAAATATGATAGAGACCAGATGTTCGCTTACCAGACCATCTCCTGTTTCCTCCTGGGTTTACAGCTAGACTTCACTTCCCACCCTTCTTGAAGTTTGGTTTATCCATAATGGAATCATAACCAGTGGCATGTGGGTCCAAGTAACATATGCCCAACTGCAGGTCTGACTCTTAAAACACTCCCACGTGTGACCCTCCATTCTCTGTCTTTCCCGGTTTATAGCCAAAGGAAAATACTCTAGGATCCGGAGAAGGCAGAGAGCCATGAGATGGAAGGAACCTAAAAACGGTTGTCAGGAAAACCAACCAAGCAGGAATAGTCACACTGGACAGGAGTAAACATGTGCGACAGAAGTAAACTTCTATGATGTTAAGTCCCTGAACTCCTGGATTTGTTGGTTACAGCAGTGAACCTACCCTGACACATGAAACAATCATGGGCTACCATCAGTGGGATCAGGATATGTTTAATCAAGGTTTTCTTCAGAGAATGGAAAAACATAGCACCCTTTAGAGTTAATACACACAACTCATTTTGTAGAAGAGGTAATCCGATAATAAATCTGATTAAGAGAACTAAGGCTGCTGAGGGACTTCCCTGGTGGCACAGCAGTTAAGAATCCACCTGCCAATGCAGGGGACACGGGTTTGAGTCCTAGTCTGGGAAGATCCCACATACTGCAGAGCAACTAAGCCCATGTGCCACAATTAATGAGCCTGTGCTCTAGGGCCCACGAACCACAACTACTGAGCCCACGTGCCACAACTACTGAAGCCCGTGCACCTAAGGCTCGTGCTCCACAGCAAGAGAAGCCACCACAATGAGAAGCTCATGCACCGCAATGAAGAGTAGACCCCACTCGCTGCAACTAGAGAAAGCCCAAGCACAGCAATGAAGACCCAACACAGCCAAAAATGAAAAAAACAAAACACAACTAAACTAAATAAATTTATTTCTAAAAAAAAAAAGAATTGAGGCTGCTGAGAAGTAGAAAGATAATGTTACTATCCACACAAGAAGTCAGTTTTGTAGAGGTACAAATTGGGGACCACAATCTACCCTGAGCCTGCATACAAATTTTGTTTGGCCCTCACTGTATGAAAAATGGAATCAATTTTGTGATTTTATATAAAACTTAGATTTTTTTCCCCTTCTCTTGAAAAATAGTAAGAACTGGCCACTTAGGGCCTGCACATCTGCATGCAATAATCAACTGAAGCTGGAGGGTGTGTGCACTGCTGAGTTCTATGGTCCCCACCACTATACCTGCCCACCTCACCAATTTGCACACTTGTCACCCTGTACTAAATTTTTACCTTGCTTCTGTGGTTGCTGATGCAGCTTCTTAGTCTGGCTTTTGAGACCTTCCATGATCTGAATTCCAAGTCACATATCCCATCCTTTCACAGGTCGATGTATTACTCTTCTTGGCTATTGCTTGTTCTACTTTTTCCTTTTACCTGAAATGTTATTTACCCCCTCCCTATGTCCAGATTCTTTAATACCCAGCTCAAGTGTCACTTTCATGACTCCTCTCTTATTCCAGCCTTCCTTCCTCCTCTAAAACCCCTTTGTTTTACATTAGTACCTCCCAGGGTACTTATTATTTTTAGTATTATATTATAAATATTTATATACATGCCCTGTCTCTTGCTGACATGAACAATCCTTGAGAGCTGGGTGTGTGTATGTGTTTATGTGTGTGTGTGTGTGTGTGTGTGTCTGTGAGTGAGAGACAGAGAGTCAGAGAAAGATTGCTTTTCTGAATCTCCTAAAGGGCCTGTTAAAGTCTTATATTCACTGACACAATTTCTCATATAGTTTTTCCTTACTTTTCGAAAGTTCGCTTTACGCCCCTTGGCTTTTACAAAAGACCTGCATTCGTACCTGTTTTCTATAACCAAGAGAAATCTGAAGAGGATTTTTGATTTTACAAAAAAGCAGAAAACGAAATAGAGTTCAGTGTGTGTTTTGCGGGGAGCCATTATAAAGGCAGCAGGCACCCTGAACAGGAGACTGGCGCTACTAAGCTCCTTCCCCAGGAGCTACAGTCAGCATCTCAGCCTCAAGCCGCCATAGCTTTGAACTGTGTCTATAAGCATCTGTGCTTTATCTGCTTTTATACCATTTTGGCTTACAAAATGTTTCACAGGACACCCTGCTTTCGGATAATGGAGGAAACCTATAGATATCAAACCAGAATCTGAATCCCCCCCCCACCTTAAAAAGGTATGTTTTTTGGCAATTCCCTGGTGGTCCAGTGGTTAGGACTCGGCGCTTTCACTGCCGTGGGCCTGGATTCAAACCTTGGTCGGAGAACTAAGATCCCACAACCCGCATGGTGTGGCCAAAAAAAAAAAAAAAAATTAAAAAGGTATATTTTCCTTAACACTCCCAGATTGGAATGTTTTTGAAGAACCTTAAGAAATTCATTAAAAAAAAAAATTCATTACACCAGCAAGTAGTCTGCTCATTTCTAGAGGATCACCAGAATAGTTTATTTATTTATTTTTTTTTATTTTATTATTTTTTTTTGCGGTATGCGGGCCTCTCACTGTTGTGGCCTCTCCCGTTGCGGAGCACAGGCTCCGGACGCGCAGGCCTAGCGGCCATGGCTCACGGGCTTAGTTGCTCCGCGGCATGTGGGATCTTCCCGGACCAGGGTACGAACCCGTGTCTCCTGCATCGGCAGGCGGATTCTCAACCACTGCGCCACCAGGGAAGCCCCAAGAATAGTTTATTTTTGATCAAGATATACTATCTCTTGTATTGTCTTGAGTTCAGAAATTAGGGACTTCCCTGGTGGTCCAACAGGGAGCTAGATCCCACGTGCTTGCTGCAACTAAGAGCCCACATGCCACAACGAAGATCCCACGTGCCTCAACTAAGACCCGGTGCAGCCTAAACAAACAAACAAACAAACAAATAAATAAGAAATAGCATAAAAAAACTTGTATTTCTGAAGCACGACAGGCTCCCAAAACTTCAGGTGACCCTGCTGCATTTCTGTCTGCAGCTGGGTCCCCAGAAATCTTATCAGTGCCTGACACTCAATAAAATATCAATAAATGTTTGCTAAATGAACCTGGATGACAACAAACTAAATTCAATATGGCAACTAATTGGCTGCAGTTGTTCCTGGGATAGTAAAGTGACGAAGTTTAAAACTGAGCACTTAGTGGTGGTACCATAAAGATATATTTATTTTCTTGAGAAAGAAGAAACAAGAAAAGAACACAAGGGAGTTGGGACTGGAAGTTAAACTATCACATTTCCAGGTCAGCCTTAATTCAATATCTTTTATGTGAGGGACACTGAGCTTTTATGTTGAAGCCATTCATCTGGGTGGCAAACCCATCACCAGCTCTTACCAGCAAGGTGAGTGGACCTGAGGGTTTTGTTGATGTGTTTGTAGAAAGAAGAACAGCCTCCTAAAAAATATATATATATATGGTTCACTTCTGCCCAAAGGTGTACACTCTTTGTGTTTTTAACTGTGTCACATGGACAATGTATGACTCTTCTACGTGATTATTACAGGGGTTGGCTTTTTGTTAGAATGGAAACTCCCTTTCTGATTACTTTTTTCTAACTCATGGAGTAGAAAGTAGTGATGTGCTAATTCCTCTCTGTCTCTTCAGCCTTCCTTTGCCCTCTGCTCCAAAAATGAGTTGACTTGCTTTTTAGATACCATTGTACAAATGCAACTGACGTGAAAACAAAGGTATGAAGGCACATTGGTAAACAGAAATGGAAAAACACCTTTCAAAGAAGCTTACTCTAGCAGAAGGTGGTATTTGCCATGGGAATGGTAACCACCAATAAATTACAATTCACACTAGACCTAGCTAAGATTACTTATAAGGGACAAGAAAGGCAGTTTCTTTTAAAAATTTAGAACGGATGAGCAGGTAAGGAAGGACAGGCAGCATAAAAGAGAATAAGTTATTTTGTGTTGGTAAATGTAAAGGTTCTCCATTTACTGATTCTCTCATCTCATGCTCCTGTTAATAGATGAAAAATAGTAGCATAAGAATTTAGAATGAGCAAAAATTGTCAAGGAATTCTGAGAGCCAAGTTGGATTATTTTTTATGAGTGCTATGATGTAAAAAATGTTGGGAAACTGCCATAAACTACCCGGTAAAAACTAGCCTTACAAAGTTGACCTGAGAGAGGACTTAGAAAAGTCCTCTTTTTTTTTTTTGGTACGTGGGCCTCTCACTGTTGTGGCCTCTCCCGTTGCGGAGCACAGGCTCCGGACGCGCAGGCTCAGCGGCCATGGCTCACGGGCCCAGCCGCTCCACGGCATGTGGGATCTTCCCGGACCGGGGCACGAACCCATGTCCCCTGCATCGGCAGGCGGATTCGCAACCACTGCGCCACCAGGGAAGCCCGAAAAGTCCTCTTTTATATGATAGTCCAGAAACCCCCAATACACTGAGCTCTCTGTCTCTAATACAAGTGCTGTACCCTTGGCTTGAAAATCCTACCTTTTCCTTTCCTGCCTTGAGGGTACCCTGCTCACTGTTGACCTGGCAATTCTTGGCCACTACCTGAGCCTCAGTTCAGGTGTCAGCTCCTGTGAAACTTCCCCCATTACCTCTTCCCCAGCATTAATGGATGACATCAGATGCTACAGGAGCAGAGAGCACTGTGGCTCAGAGATACATGATAATATGTTGACAACGGGGTGCCTCTACCTCAAGATTGCGAGTGTCTTCAGGGCAGAAGCTGTGAGCTTCATATTGCTATCGAGATATCTACTTAATGTTTGTTACATAAATAAATACTTTTGAACTTCAGGTGGAAGTTAAGGTTAAAACCTTGGTCATGGGGCTTCCCTGGTGGCACAGTGGTTGAGAGTCCGCCTGCCGATGCAGGGGACATGGGTTCGTGCCCCGGTCCGGGAAGGTCCCACGTGCCGCGGAGCGGCTGGGCCCGTGAGCCATGGCCGCTGCGCCTGCGCCTGCGCGTCCGGAGCCTGTGCTCTGCAACGGGAGAGGCCACAACAGTGAGAGGCCCACGTACCGCAAAACAAACAAACAAACAAAAAAACCAACCTTGGTCATGGGGTTTCCACTGAATCCATGAGGATTGGATTGGTCCCATTGTCCCTTTTTATTCCAAAAAAGCATTTGAGGGGATCTATCTTTTTCTCAGATCACAACTAGTACAGGAAAGGGTTAATTCAGCAGGTCTGGGTTGCTCAGACTGTGCACATTCTAAATAACAACCTGCCTCCAGCTGGCTGGCTCTAGGGAGATAACCTCTGAGCCCTTGGAGTGTTCTGCCTGATAAGAGTGTTTTTATGCCCGAGGGCTGGCCCATGCTACCTTGTGACAGTTTATCCTGACAATGTGATTGATGGTAAACACCTGTTTTTTTTTTTTAACTCTGAGTCGGGGCTGAAGTCTGAGTACCTGAGATCAGTCACATGGGCTCTGCCCACCTTCAGGACCGATCCCCAGTAGAACTCCTGGATACTAAGGCCCAGTGTGCATCCCCAGTTGGCAGCATTTAGCATGTTTTGTGCACATGGCTGCTGGGAGAATTAAGCGTATTCCCATGCGACACTGAAACCGTGCAACTCAGATTGGGTGTTGAACCCGTGCTTCTCTAACTGAGATCACACACCTGGTAACAGGACTTAATGAAGCTCAGGTTCTTGATGTCTCATCACAGAAAGAATTCAGTGAGAGAGATATTAACTAGAGTTATCGTGATAATCATTGTGCAGTACATGCAAATATTGAATCAATATGTTGTACCCCAAACTAATATAATGTTATATATCAATTATACCTCAATAAAATCTTACACTATATATTGAAAAAAAAGAATTTAGTGAGAGACAAAGTGATAGTTAAGAAGTGGATTTATTTAGAGAGAAACACACTCCCGCAGACAGTGTGGGCCATCTCAGAAGGCGAGAGTGGCCCCAGGGTACGGCGTTGTCAGTTTTTATAGGGGTGGGTCATTTCATACGCTAATGAGTGGGAGGAGTATTCCAGCTATTTCAGGAAGGGGCGGGGATTTCCAGGAATTGGGGCACCACCCACTTTTTGATCCTTATGGTTGGTCTTGGAACTGTCATGGAGCCTGTGGGTGTGTCACTTAGCTTGCTGATGTGTTACAGTGAGCGTGTACTTAGGCTCAAGGTCTAGTGGAAGTCGACTCATCTGCCATCTTGGACCTGTTTGGTTCTAATCAGTTTATGTCGTGTCCTTGGGCTATGTCATTCTTTTAAACATTGTGCCCTGCCCCTTTCCCTCCTGTTTCAGCACCACCAAGAGGGGACAACATGGAAGCTTGTGCCTGTTTTCTCTTGGACTTTGCTCCACATCCCTTTTCCCTTTGCTGATTCTATTTTCTATCCCTTTACTTCCGTAAACTGTAACTGTGCCTCATAGCTCTGAGACTTGTGAGTCCTGGCAAATTATTGAGCCTGAGGTTGGTCTTGCGGACCCCCGACAAAAACCCTAGTCAGATGTTATCACTTAGGAGTATGGTATTGAAAACAAATAATTATGGAGACCAGTAAGGGGAAAGCCAGGGAAGGTGTTCTGGGGGCAGAGTGTAGTGGGTCCCGTGAGGAGTTTGGGTCTTTCCTCTTTACCGGGATTACATAGTTAGAGGCAGAGTTGCAGTGGCTGGGGAAAGACTCTTAGCTCTATTTCATCTGACATTGGACGCATCTCCATGTTCCCAAGGGAAAAAGATGAGGTAAACAAAAGGTAAGTATGTAGAACTGACGATTTTGCAGACTTGGGGTTCTGACTCTGCCTGGGGAAGGTTGTCCATCAGCCTTGCTGGGACTGGTCCCTCTGAGGATCAGGAAAGGCAGACCTGCATGGGAGCAAGGTGAGAGGTGGGTTTTTCTCAGCTTCTAAGACCAGGGGAATCTCTTTACCTAGTCCATTTTATATACTCTTGAAATTAGTACCTAGAATCTCTGAATTGATTAGTAAGGTGGGCTTTGGACCTGGAACTTCAGGATTCAGTCACACACCAGTTGTGTGACTTCGAAAGTGCTTAGTCAATGCTGGTGTTGGTTTCTCTTCTGGATCATCTTGAGGCAGGAGATAGATAGGCCCCAGGCTGAGCAGTGAAATCTGTCCCCTGTAGACAGATACTCCAAGGTAAAGACAATGGTGCTGGGGCGGGGGGTGGGGGGGGTGGGGGTGGGGGGTGGGGGTGGGGTGGAGGAGGAGCTGAGTCCTGCCCAGATAAGAGATAAACAGACCACATATTTCTCATTCTTGAGGTCAAGGAGAACTTCCTGACTACACTTGTGCAGAAAGGTTCCTGGGGGGGGGGGGGGGGCCAAAAAGGAAGGGGGAACCACCCCACAACAGGTGGTGTCAACCTTCCCACAGGCCTCTCTCTGGGCTGGAATCCATCTTGGCTAAGAATGCACACGCACACAGGGAGGATCCTGAGATAAACCAAATGTGGGCTCAGAGCCAGCGAAGCAAGATAATTGGCCAGAGGAAACCTGGAAGAAATGCCCCATATAAGTGATTCAAACGACTCTGGAGGTGTGACTCTCTCTGAACCCACCTGTGTGTCTGTCCCCAAGTACTATACTCTTTTTCCTCCTATTAAACACCTTACGTGCTTGACTACTTTCTGTCTCTTTGTTGAAATTCATTTCTGCAAAGCAGACAAGCCAGGGCCTTGTCACTGGCCACTGGCCCTCATGGTCTAGTGGTTGGGATTCGGAGCTCTCACTGCTGTGGCCTGGCTTCCATCTCCGGTCGGGGAACTGAGATCCTGCCTCAAGCTACTGCCAATCCAGGCCACCTGAGATCAATCTGATAAGTGGCAGAAGAGCTACCCCAACTCTGATGTTGGGGAGATGCTTTGTTTTGCCTAAAATAGCTTCACGGAAGAAAAATAGAGCATCCCGTGAGTTTACAGAAATTGCACTTGAATACCAGTTCTTACATATTGAATTCAAAGAAGAGGATTCCTTTGAGGCAAACATGGTGGTCTTCCTCCTCCCCCTGTCCCCGTGGGGTCCTTCCTGGACTCCTGCCTGCAGCTGTGATGGGGGCCAGGACTAATTTCTTGTTTCACTGGACGGAGCAAGCATGAGACTAATATCACCCCTGAGGCCAAGAGGACACATCTGACACAAGACGAGCTTTAATCGTTAGGCAAACTAGGTTTAAAATAGTCTCTTCCTTTGACATATTCAGGAGAATTCCCAAATGAAAAGCTAATTTTTACATAGCTTGGAAAGGCCACAGGCTAGTCTTGGAGCATAATATCCTCAGTGTGCTGAGGGTCTGACAGGACAGAGTACCTTCTACGATTTGGTTAGGCTGCCTCCCCACGGTACAGTTAAAAGAAAGGCATAAAGAGGCATTTTATTTTTCTGGGGCCATGGGCTCCATTTCCAAACTCTTAAACGTTTTAGTAAAATTGAAATGATTAGAATTTCTGGCAAAATTTCTTTAATGAAAATTCAAGTGATATTTAGCAAAAAAAAAATGAAACCTAAACGTGACACCCAATGTTGGATGTCACAGGTGAACAGCATACATTACTGAAGAAGCAATGTTAGTGCATGTAAATAACATTTGGACGATCATATCTTTTGACCCAGGAATTTTGACAATGTAATGCAAGGGTTGGCAAACTGGTCCATGGGCCAAATCCAACCCAAGGACTCTTTTTGTATGACCAGCCAGGTAAGGATGGACGTGCAGTTTTAAAGAATTATTAAAACAGGAAAGAGGGAAAAAAGGAGAAGGAGGAGGAAGACTGCATGCCCCACAAAGCCTAAAATTTTTGCTGTCTGGCCCTTTCCACAATAAATTTGTCTATTCCAGATCTTACTTAAGGAATAATCCAAAATATGGAGCATCTACTTGAACAAGGATGATCTTTGCAATAGTTTTGCAATTGTTCAAAAGATTAGGACCAATCTAAATGGATAGATTTAGATCTGTTGGTCCTAGGATAGAGGGATAGTCATGTAACTGTTAAGTAATTCATGTGAGGATGTTTTACCACCAATAAAGTGATGGCTAGTGAGGGCCACGGGTCTGTGATTGTGAATTTTGTCTGTCTTAGGAAGGCTTTATGGATTGCCATGGCTCACCCACGTCTCCTCACTCCTAAGTGCTCAACGCAGATGTTGGATAAACTGCACATTTAAAAATTTGAGAATGTTCTGCCTTGAACTTAAGGAATAGACCTGACAGCTCCTGATACCTGTGCTCTGGCTTTTAGGACCCTTGTAGCAAGGAGGTGACCGGGGCTGCACAGTTTACTTGGAGAGGTGTTCAAGCTCAGGACACTCTATTCTTCAGTTTCTCTTAAAGAAGCTTCTCCTTTTCCCAGCATCTCTCAGGACCCCTTCCTCCACGTTTCCACAGAGTATACTGTGGGTGCGTGGGATTCTTATGCTCTTCAATTGATTTATGTCTTTCTGAAACCAGGTACTGTAAGGTTTGTTCTGTATATCTCATTTCTTGTGGCTTTTGTGGTTATTTCTGTAAAAGTCTGTCTTCAGAGCCTTGACCAGGAATATAATCATGGTCACATTTTTGTTCTGTTGAAAAACATCAAATACAGTTCACAATGTTTGCCCTTTTTCAGGGAAAGAGACATTGATGGTTTCGGTCTTTCCAATGAAGAATTTGAGAGGAATTTTGTAACTCAGGTCCTGTGCCAGTGATTTCTTTGGGACTGAGCAAAGCACAGCTAAGATACTTTTCCCTTTGTTACTCTAAACCCTGCCGTGGTCCCCTGGTGCCAGCAAGATAATGTCCAAACTCCTTGGAGTGGAACGAGGTCTTGTCCCAGTCTCTCTACCTCAGTGATCACAGTACACCCCATGTAACTGCACCTCCAACATGTGATAAGCTCTTGCTTTCTTCTGAAATTTTGCATATTTGGAACTTACTACCTACACGTCACCGCCTCAGAGAGTTCTTTGTTGATCACTCCAGTTAAGTTGCAATCTAGTTCTCTCACCCTTAACACTTTCCCGTACCCCATGTCTTTATTATAATTGAAAAGCTTTTGAATAAGTTTAAAATAAATTTATTTTTAGCAAATGACTTTCCTATTGGATAGCGAATTGCAGAGTTGGAGCTGGAACCCACATCTCCAGATTTCTTGTTTAGTGCTGAAGTTAGACCAGAATTCCTTATTCAATGCCATGTTTACACTAGAATTCCTTATTTGATGTCATAGTTAACATATTTAATATTGAAGCTGGAGCTGGGTTTGGATCCAGCTCTGCGACTTATCCTCTGTGGGACCTTGTGCTTTGCCTAACTTCTCAATTTTTTCATCAGTGAAACCGAGGGGAAAAAAATCCCCTTTTAGTTTAAGGTTGTTGTGGGAATTAAATGAAGTAAAGCTTGTGAGAGCTCGGTTCAATGCCTAACAATCAGAAAGTCCTCAATAAATGTCAGCTAAACCCAGTTATGGGTACTTGAATGAGTGGAATTGAGCTGTTGCAGTGACAGACATTCTTCTGAGACAACCACACTGCAGTCAGAAAGTAAATTGGTCCAGGATGCTGGTGAGTGGGTAGCTGATAAATGTGTTGAGGAACTTTGCCAAAGAAACAGCTGAGTGAAAGGTCAAATTCCTGGCTCACAGTGTTTTTAAAAATGGACTCCTGCCTATTCCTAGATTGGCCAAGAATGTGCTCAAAACGGAAGAATGGAAGTTCGACCAGAAGGAGGAGGGCAAGAGAGGAATGTGGTTGTGTCTTTCAGGTGCTTCCAAGTTCTGGATGTCCTTGGAGATACACAGGATCCTGCACAGGGTCCTCCGTGGACTTCTGACCTAGAGTGAGAGAAATCGCTGTGGGTTCAAGCTAAGCCCGTGCAACACTGAGAAACAAGCCATTCACCATGCGGCCCATCCCTGGCTCTTCTCTGCAGACTCCTGCTTGGAATCCCTCCCTGCCCCCAACTTTCTCCAAGGGGCCTCTCCATGTTTGCTGCTCCAGCAGAGGTACCTCACCTTGGTGCAAAGTGACCCATTTCTGTCCCATTGGCAAATCCATGCAAACATCCCAGTCATCTAAGCAGTCCTTGCCTCTAAGAGGCCCTGCCCCAGCCCAAATAGAACATGCCAAGCCAGAGATCAGGGGAGGGACACGGGGTCACAATTCCATAGTCACAAGGTTTGCCTTGAGCCAAGACTGACCATTGCTCCCTCTCTGTCGACCTGTGCTCATCCCTGGCTCCGTATTCCCTCTTTTCTTTTGTTGCCCGCAGCTTTGGGACCCATAGAGGTGGGGTTTTCCAACTCTGATCTCTGACCTCTGACCTCAGGTTCCTTGCTTGCATTCTCCTCCCAGTTCCGTATGGCTCCAGAACCTTCCCTGGTATTTGACCTCTTGGAATTGACCTCAGAGTCCACTCCTCCGAACCACCCTTCCCAGCAGCTTGAAGGCTGAGACTGGACCTCATCATACCCACTTCCCTGCAGAAAAGGTGAGTGGGTTAATGGTTTTTTTCTCCCGAGTATTTACTAGGGGGTCCTTGGACTACTCTGCTTTTACCCCGCTCCTCCCCTGGGTGTGAAACATCCAAGTCTTTGCAGGAGATACTCAAGAAAATAAGGTCCTGTGATGAAAAATGCTTTAGAAACATTCAGAAATTTTGCAGTCTCTCCTCCCTCGTGGAGAGTCACAGTACACATTGCAGGCTTGGGAAACTCCTACTGCAAAGAGACCTTTTAATTTGGTGCTTGTTAATTGTATTTGAGTGATAGAAACATTTTTTCCAGAAAGTACTTATTAACAACCCAGAGAACTAATGCTTCGTGGAGGATGCTGCCTTTGCTTCATGTAAAGTTGACACTCCAGTGGGAAGGGGGTCACACCATGGTAGGTGCATGGTAGGTGCTTGTCCACACAGTCTTCCCACTTAGTGCTCAAGAACCCTACAAAGTGGACATTATTACCCCATTTAATATTCTTATTTTTTTAAGGCATTTTTAGGTTTACAGTAAAATATCAAAGGAGGTATAGATGTTTTCCATATATTCCCTACCCCAGCACATGCATGGCCTCCCCCATTATCAACATCACTCACCAGAATGGTACATTTTTCTTTTTTTAACCAAGGATGAGCCTACATTAACACATCATAATTACTCAAAGTCCATGATTTACTTAAGGCTTCACTCTTGGTGTTATACATTCTATGGGCCTGGACAAATTTATAAAGACATACATCCATCATTATAATACCATGCAGAATATTTTCATTGCCGTGAAAGTCCTCTGTGCTCTGCTTCTACCCCAATCCTGGAAACCACTGATCTTTTTACTTTCTTTGTAGTTTTGTCTTTTCCAGAATGTCAGGTACTTGGACTCATACAGTATGTAGCTTTTTCAGATTGGCTTCTTTCACTTAGTAACTTGTATTTAAGTTTCCTCCATGACTTCATGGCTTGATAGCTCATTTCTTTTTAATGCTAAATAATATTCCATTGTCTGGAACTTATTTATCCATTTATTGACTGAAGGACATTTTGGTTGCTTCCAAGTTTTGGCAATTATGAATAAAGCTGCTATAAACATCCGTGTGCAGGTTTTTGTGTGGGCTTATGTTTTCAACTCCTTTGGGTAAACACCAAGGAGTGTGATTGCTAGATTGTGTGGTAAGTGTATGTTAGCTTTTTAAGAAACTGCCAGTGTCTTCCAAACTGTACCATTTTGCATTCCCACCAGCAATGAATGAGAGTTCCTGTTGCTCCACATCTTTGCCAGCACTTGCTGCTGTCAGTCATTACTTCCACTGTAAAGAGGAAGTTGAGACTCAAGAGGTGAAGTAGTTTTGCAGAGACTGTAGAGACAGGGTTTAATCCCAAGACTGCTGACCCTGAGCCTGCTGGGTGTGGATTCAGTGTTCCCACTGGCAATCGGGTGAGGGACACTCTGCTTTATGTCTAATTTGCTGATGCCCCCTGTCAGAGTGGAGGAGAGGGGCAATGTCACCTCTCTGGACAACTGTCAGAGGGGCTAAGAAGGGGACCCAATCTATGTTGCTGTGGGGCTGACTGGTGAGTCCAGCCTGCAGAATCTGCTTCTAGGCTTTGCTTATCCCTCTCTCACCTCCAGCTCACCTCTGAGACCTGTCAGATGTCTCTTCAAAAGCTTAAAGAAATTCAGACTATTTTTGTCACCTCTGCCTTTACTACCCTAGTTCAAGCCACCAAATTAAAAAAAAAAATTATACAATTTTTAAAGATTACTTTCCATTTACAAATTATTACAAAATATTGGCTATATTCCCTGGGTTGTACAATACATCCTTGAGCCCATCTTATACCCAATATTTTGTACCTCCCCCTCCCCCACCCCTATATAGCCCTTCCCTCCCCTCCCCACTGGTAACCGCTTGTTTGTTCTCTATATCTGAGTCTGTCAAGCCACCAAAATTTATTGCCTGGATATCATAAAGGTCCTTTAGCTGGCCATTTCCATTCTTGCTTTACTACAGTTCATCCTGTAACAATAAGAGTGATCTTTTTGAAATAATAATCACATCATGGCACTTCTTTTCTCAAAAGCCTCCAAAAGCTTCCCATCACACATATATCAAGTTCAAATTCTTTATCATCATCTGCATGAACCTGGCTCAAGCCAACATCTCTACCTTCAGGTTGCTCTCCCCTTTGGTTTACTGTGGCCATATTGGCTTTCGCCCCTGATTTGTGATGGAGCCCAGCCAAGATCAGCAGACACCTAGCTAAGCCCCCTGGACATGTGGGCAACACAAGCTCAGTGCTGTATTCCACAGAGGTTCCATGCTTGTTTGTTATAGGCACCATTTGGCAATAAAGAGCCAATTATCTGTTATTGTACAACACAGGGAATATAGCCAATATTTTATAATAACTATTAATGGAGTATAACTTTTAAAAATTGTGAATCCCTATATTGTTTAACTGTAACTTATATAATATTGTACATAATCTGTACTTCAAGTAAAAAAAAGAATGTTAAAAAAACAAGCCAACTGTCTGACTTCCTCACTTTACTCATTTATATTTGAATGTCTCCTACTCAAAGTGGTTGTTCCTGACTGTTCCATCATTTTCTATTTCTTTATTTTTTAATTATTATTTTTAAATAAAATAAATTTATTTATTTATATTATTACCTTATTTATATTTCTTCAGAAATTCTTTCTATTTCCTTACCTCGCTTTAGTTTCTTTTAGCAGTTATCAGTACCTAAAGTGATAGTATATATTTATTATCTACTTATTTATTGTCAGTCTCTCTCAACAAACTACCCGAGGGCAGGGGTTCTGTCTTATTCGTTATTGTATCCCCAAGGTTGTGCAGATAAGTGGCTCAATAAATATTTGTTGACTAAAGGACTGATATTAAATTCCTTCTACCTCAGCCTGTATGTTACCCTCAGGAGGCCTCCTCTGATTCCCCCTACTTGGTAATAATGTACTCATATACTCAGGCTTGGTACTTCTTTACTCTCCAGTACTTCCCTGGCTTAACACTTTCATGCTGCTTGTCTATTTATCTGTATTCATCTCTAGACAATAAGTTCCTGGAGACCAGGGGCTCTGTGTTGGTTGTCCTTTTATCCCTAGAGTTTAGCACCAAGGCTTCGAATATGACAGTGGATGCTAAATATTTTCTGAAGGTTTGAGTATATACTCAGCACACAGTCTTTTCCGGGATGAATGACTTTGTCTAGTGTGCTAAGGGAGGATGCACATAGAGAGAAAAATACCCCCCAAAAGGAGAATAAGTTGCCCTTATGTTCATTTGTTTGATTTTATAGGATCTATTTTATAAAAATTGAAAAAGTTACTTTTAGTTGGCTGAACTGTCTACCCACAGATGATTTAAAATTGTCCCTGAAGAGGGAATGACGCAGAAAAATAAGAATAACTGGTGTTGATGTGTGAATTATACCCCTCAAAGGCACTCAGCAGCCTGCATATCAGTTACATCAGGCTCCTCTTAGTTACTGTATTTATTATGTGGACTTGAATTCAGAAGACTAAATATATAGCTTCAAAAGCCCCAGGAGATTTACAAGAGAGACTGCCAAAAGTTTATCTCAGGGTTTCCATCTAGCTCCCATTCGAGCCTGTCCACTTTAATCTGATTTTATCTGGATAAACTGGGAGCAAGAAGCATTTTATTAAAGATATCCTTATTTAAGGTTAAAAAATACCTCCACCTGTGACTTGCAGTGCAGAACATATTCAAATCTGATTTCGTTTGTTTGTTTTTGCCATTTTTCTCCCTCCCTTTCTTCCTTTCTCCCTTCCTTCTCTCTCTCTTCTTTCTCTTTCTTTCTTTCATTCTTCCTTTCTCCCTTCCTTCTCCCCTCCTTCCTTCTTTTTTTTCTTTCCTCCCTCCCTCCCTCCCTCCCTCCCTCCCTCCCTCCCTCCCTCCCTCCCTCCCTTTTTCCCTCCTTCCTTCCATCCTTCCTTCCTTCCTTCCTCTCTTTTCTCCCTTTCCCCCCTTTGCCCCTTTTCCTTCTCCTTCTCCCCCTCCTCCTCCTCCTTGGGCCATTGAAGCCTCATTAAATGAGTGGAAATACAACCACGACAGTAATTAGATCACTTGACAGTGAGATTGCTAACCAAGGTCCATGCTGAAGTCAGTCCCTATTCCAAAGGGCAAGTCGTAAAAGTAAAAGCAAGTCTGGAAGGAAGAGTCCAAAGCTTTTGTTCAGTTTTGGGAAAAAGTCCAAGGTCATGGTGTGATGCTGTAATCTGTTCTATTGTTTTCTAAGTAGAAAGACTGAAAAGAATTATAGACATGAGTAGCTAATGGAGTAATGAATTATTCATACCTGTGCACAATTTTCTAATGCAAGACTGTGAATGTGGGTAACTAAGGCAGTTGAAATTAAAATCTCATCTTTATTAGTTACATCTGGCTGGGAGAGCAAATGACATTATCCACTGAGATGGTTAGCACAGGGCCTGGTATACAGTGAGTGATCAATAGATGCTAGTTGCAATTATTTTGTTGTTGTTGTTGTTATTGCTACTATTTACTGAGTTCTTACTATGTGGGACACAATTTTCTGGGGCTTTGTATTTCTTTGTATATTTAATTCTTACAGCAATCTTATTAAGTAGATATTTACACAGCCGGGAAGTAAGTAGTGAAACTGGATTATCATCATCACAAGCATCATTATTACCACCATTACTTATATCTGGCTTTGGGGACTATATATGAAGGAGGATTATTGTGTAGCTATTAAATAGGATAGGACTTTCTTTTGGGAGGATCTTATTTATTTATTTTTAAAATCGTATTTTATTTTATTTTATTGTTTTGGCCATGCTGCATGGTTTGTGGGATCTTAGCTCCCTGACCTGGTATCAAAACCCGTGCCCCCTGCAATGGAAGTGTGGAGTCCTAACCAGGGAATTCCCTGAGAGGATTTTTGAGCAAGATTTATTCAAATTATAAACAAGTGTAAGTTTATTAGAGAGTTTAGAAAATTAAAAAATGTTTAATTTAAAAAAAGAAAACGAATCCTGCCCACTATCCTACTCTAACAAGAAGACCTGGATTATACCACTAATACTGGCTTCAAGCCATTTCCAAAATAATATATTTACAGCCTTCTCAAGGATCTTTTCTATAAATGGTAGCTTTCTTCTTATATAAAGTAGTCCCACATCACTTCATTTTGTACATCATCATACCCTCTTAATGACTGTATTACAGTTTATCTGCATCCATGTACTTCTACTGGACTGCCTCTTCCAGAAAAAAACACTCCTTGAGGGCAGCCCTCTTGTCTCATCATCTTTTCATCCTTCGCTCAGTGCCTGATACATAGTAGTGCTGAGAAAATATCATTACTGATTGATTTAAACAAACACGCACACATGCACACACACACACACAGAATCACAGGTATATACTCTAAGTCTTTCCCTAAGCCTTTTGCAAAATGAGCTCAAAGACTTGTAAAATGCAGGGGTGGTAAAATCTATTATATCCACGTTTTTCTTGCCTATTTGGCTTATGCAGAAGGAAGAGAGATGTGAGAGAATGCCTGTGGATTATTATAAACTTAATCAGATGGTGACTCCAATTGTAGCCTCTGTTCCAGATGTAGTATCATTACTGAAGCAAATCAGAAAGCCCCTGGTGCTTGGTATGCAGTGATTGACCTCACGACTGCTTTTGTCCCTATGCCAATTTGCAAGGACTACTAGACGTAGTTTGGCCAAAAGTATATCTTCTTAGTATAAGCTCAGGGTTGTGTTTACTCTCTTACTGTCTGCCACAATGTAGTATGCAGAGATGTTGATCACCTTGATATTCCAAAACATAAGACACTAGTCTACAACATCAATGACATTGTGTCCATTGGACTTAGGTGAACAGGAAAAACCAGTTACTTTAGGTAACTTACTAAATGAAATGTGAGTCAGTGAGTGGGAAAGAACTTCAATTTCTGGTATCAATAACGGTATCAGTTAGGATTCAGTCATGAAAACAGATATCCATCATTTTAGCAGAAAGAATTTAATATAAAGAATTTGTTGGACCAGATGGAAGGTTGAAAAGGCTAAAAGGGAATCGTCGTGTGTCACAGAGGTAGTTCACAGTCTTATGGAAAAGAGGAAAGAGGTTGGAGTTATTGGAACCTAGAATCTTGGAGGAGGAATATTCCAGAGCTGGGCCTGGGCCTCTGATGAGTTTCAGGACTTGGGGGTTGGGGAAGCGGTGGCCCTGCAGAGTTACTGACATTCAGACCTTCCACCAATGGGAGAACGAGAGAAATAACAGTAGGAACTATTGTTGGACAGAAAATGAAGGTTCATCCAAGGCTGTTGGAACATCAGTTTATACTTACCATATTGGGAAATGTATTCGACTTGATGTATTTCAGGAATGAGATGAAGAAGTAACTATATAAGATGAGGTAATATTCAAGAAAATGTAGGATATATTTCATGCCGATATAGCTCATTTTTATTCCACTTTAGCATGTTGGCAGAGATGAAATGCCTACAGAAAACAAGTAGAAAGTCAATAGAAATACAGTGACTGATTTCTGGAGGTGAGAGGCAGCAACCCACGGGCCCAGCACATGGTGGGAAATACAGAGAAGCATCTGAGCCAGACAAGAACTTGGTTCAAATCTCAGCTTTATCACAAGCTGTGACATTACTCACATTATTAAACCTTGAGCTTATTATTACACCCTCACACATTGCTTTTATAGAGTCAAAATTAAGTGCCATTATTCCTCCTGCACTTATCACATGGTTCATTCTGAGCCTGCTCTTTCCCTAAAGGTCTCCCGTATAATAAGCATGAACCACCTGTCTTTTTCCGATCTCTAATAATGATTTTTTTATGATGAAGATACATACATGGATGATATATGAATGTAGCTAGAATACTATTGTTTTCTTGAATGTGAATTGAAAAATTGCAGTATTTTTAATGATATTATCTTATGATACGTGGTTTGATTTATTATTATTATTATTATTATATTATTATATATATATTATATATTATATATTATATATTATTATATTATTATATCATTATTATTATTATTATTATTATTATTATTATATTATTATATTATTATTATAATCTTTATTAGAGGTCTTCCCTGGTGGCGCAGTGGTTGAGAGTCCGCCTGCCGATGCAGGGGACGCGGGTTCGTGCCCCGGTCCGGGAAGATCCCACGTGCAGCGGAGCGGCTGGGCCCGTGAGCCATGGCCGCTGAGCCTGCGCGTCCGGAGCCTGTGCTCCGCAACCGGAGAGGCCACAACAGTGAGAGGCCTGCGTACCGCAAAAAAAATAATAATAATAAAATTAAAATTTTTATTAGCGTGTAGCTGCTTTACCATGTTGTTAGTTTCTACTGTATAGCAAAGTGAATCAGTTATATATATACTCTAGTCATTATTTTTGATTCTCCCTTTTTTCCCCAGTAGATGCCAAGGGTTTGGATCTCTTTAGGATGAACTCCTGTAACTGATTCACTTTCTAGACACACACCCAAACTTGGGACATTCCAGATTGAATATTGAGTACAAAGGGTTAGAGGCTACCACGCAGATGTCCCTAAGGGGTCTATTAGTCAGAGTCTCAATGAGAGCGAGAATAGTAACAACCAGCACGGCAATGACCCCCCTAAAGACAGGGGAAAAGGAAGAGAATTTTGAAATAAAATGAAGATATAGAATTCAGAAGATACAGATTTACATAAAGTTTCGAAAAAGGAGTCAGAGAACAAGATTTGGTCTTGGTGACGCTAGGCATTTCCCAAAGATTGGGGTTCCAATTTCAAGAGACCAAAATTGTACCCGTCTAGAGGAGGACAGGGCAATTCGTCAGCTTTCCACAGCTTGTTGAGAATCTCTCTGTTTAACTCTTATCCGATATTCATCAGGCATCTACTTTTTGCTGTAATTTGCTTTCCTTAGCAAACTTGCACTCTAGGAAACGCCCTCTGCTAGTGTTGTCGTGCATAGGCCGGGTCCTTCTCTCATGCTGTTAACAACTGGTTTTCTGTTACTAATCAGTCCTGTGTGAATTTGGGTGATGATGTTACACTGAGGCCTAAGCTGGGGCAGGACTAGCATCAAATTAATTAGTTTCGCACATCAATAGTGTATATGTGGATATGTTAAGAGGTCCCCAAAGTCCTTCTTACCCTGAATTATCTTTCTTACCCACTTACTATAGTATCTGAAATGCTACTGTTAGATTTATGCCATTAGACTATAGATCCAGAGGTCACCATCATGTAAATTATATTTAACCTCAAAAACTCTTATTGGGTGAACTTTTAGTGCAAAGCATTGTGATGGCTGCTCCGAGTAAAAGAACAAAAGAAAAATTAAGGTGACAATAAAGTAAGTTTACCTCTCTCAAGGGCCACAAAACAAACTATAAGGTACAATGAAAACTTAATAGTATATCAAAAAATGCTGAAAGGCATGGCAAGGACCTTTATGAAATAGAAATTCAGAGAATCAAGTGATCTGTGGGTGCTGGAGTGGACGGTTACTTGAATGGAGATTTCAGAGGAAGACCAAGTAACCCATTAGCAATCATCAGTTTAGGCTTGATCTGTTAATTAGATATCTAGTTTCCCTGGAAAGAAGAGAAGTATTTAGAATAGATCAGATGACCCAAGGGACTAAACAATGAGACAGCCTGGGTTGGGGGCCCCAGGACCTCTATCAAAGGGGGCTGAACTGTGACATGGCCAGAAAGTTTCCAGGGGCACATTTGTTTGACTTTTTTGACTATTGTCAGAGCTTTGTTGAACTGTGACCCAGGGGTTACTTGGTGCACTTGAACCTCTGTTTGAATAAGTATGATTAAAGAGTGGAATGGCTCTGTGCATAACCTGGTAAAGTCCTTGGAAATCAGGAAGTAAAAGGCAAACTGGAAATGATCACTTTTAATATGTTGTAAGTAAATTATTATTTACTGCATGTTTATGTCCCTCCCAAATTCATACGTTGATGCCCTAACCCCCAGTGTGATGGTGTTTGGAGGTGGGGCCTTTGGACGTTCTTTAGGCTTAGATGAAGTCATGATGGTGAACCCCCCGGTGGGATTAGTATCCTTATAAAACGAGGAAGAGACCAGAGCTCTCTCTGTCTCTCTCTCTTTCCATCACATAAGGATATGGCAAGAAGGCAGCCATCTGCAAACCAGAAAGGTGGTCTCAGTCAGACACCGAATCTGCTCGCACTTTGACCTTGGATTTCCCAGAAATAAACGTCTGTTGTTTAAGCCATCCAGTTGGTGGTATTTGATATAGTAGCCTGAACTAAGACACAAATCAATGCAAAACACACCACGAAAGGGACTGCATTCCTTCAGCATTTTCCAAAGAGAAAAAAACTCACAACAAAGATTGGCTATTACTTGACAGGAAGAAAAACTCCTGTTTTTAGTTTTCCAGTCAACTTGACAATGAAGTTGGAGTTTTCACGGCTTAACCTTTCTTTGGGTTGAAATCATCATCAGGCAGGGGAGGAGGAGTAAAGCCGTCACAACCCACACGGACTCATGAGGGCATCTGGGTCATTTTACCCAGGTCATTACCAATCTCTTCCTACTCCTCTGAAAGGAACAGAGGCTTTGATGTCAGGTGCAGATGAGTCATTTTTCCTCTGGGGGCCTCTGCCTGGGATTTGCAGGCTGCCTTTGCAGGAGCTATTCTGTTAGTCATTCACAAAAAAAGGGCATATTGGAAAAGCTGAAGGGAAATGCTTGGTTGCAAAAGATTAAATTTCTGTTTTCAAAGCAGAGAACCCACTTGCTTCCTCACAAAAACAGTCTCATTCACTTCCAGGCACCCGAAGGGCACACAGTAAATACTTGTTGATTGACTGGCAAAAGCATCTGCTTGGTCCTTGTAAATCTTGGTGCTGAAACTGAGTTTTCAGGTATGATGACGCGGTTAGAATACAGAGGTTTGTGCTTATTTACTCCTTAGAGCCGTGGAATGTCACTCAGGTTCATCAGATTTACATAAAGAAGTTAATAACATCCTTGGCTCCATTATCATAAACATTCTGGAAGGAACATGAATGAGGACTTTTCTGGAGCTTTATCTGCAGACCACATTCAGTGGAAGGAAAATTGAACTGTGTTCTAAGAATAATTCTTTGTTTTGCTCCAAAGCCCTCATCAATCTTTCAACCTATTTGAGAACCTGTTAGGGAAAAGAATAAAAATATCGCCTTTCTCGCCAGCAATGTAGAGGAATGATCAAGAATGAATAAAAGGAATTCCTCCAGCCTGAGACAGGATGTATCATTATTGCTTTGCTTCCACTGAACTGGTAGGGAATCTGAGACCCAGAAAGGGATGGTGAACTAGCCAGTGATACTGAGGAACTATGGTCTAAGACTTCTTCTCTTCTTTACCCTCTTGGGGGATCTCTATGGCTTTGTAGACCATACGTGTCGATGACTCTTACATTTCTTTCTCTAGCCCTAGGGTCCCACTGCATATACAACTTTGTGCTTTACACCTTTACCTGAAGATCTGATTGGTATTTGAGTCTTCATATTCAAAGTGGAACTCATGACTTTTGCCCCCAAATTGCTCTTTCCTTGTCCCCCTTAGGGGGGACCACCATTTGTAGTTATTTAAGCCAAAATGTCTAAGAGTCATCTTTGGTTTCCCTGGCCTCATTCTCTACATCCAATTCATGAGTGAGACTTTAATTTTATATCTTTATTTCCATCTCTCCATGTCCAATGTCAATACTAATGTAAACCATTGCCACTTCTCACTGGGTTGACAGCACTAGCTCTGAACTGGTCTCTCTTCTTTCATTCTTTTTTAAAAAAAAATTTATTTAATTTATTTATTATTTATTTTTGGCTGCATTGGGTCTTCGTTGCTGTACGCGGGCTTCTCTACTTGCTGTGAGCAGGGCTTACTCTTCATTGTGGTGCGCGGGCTTTTCATTGCAGTGTCTTCTCTTGTTGCAGAGCATGGGCTCTAGGCACATGGGCTTCAGTAGTTGTGGCATGTGGGCTCAGTAGTTGTGGCTCACGGGCTCTAGAGCTCAGGCTTAGTAGTTGTGGTGCACGGGCTTAGTTGCTCCGCAGCGTGTGGGATCTTCCCGGACCCGGGCTCGAAACCATGTCCCCTGCAGTGGCAGGCAGATTCTTAATGACTGCACCACCAGGGAAGCCCTCTTCTTTCATTCTTGACTCCTATAATCTATTCTCCACTGTGAAAGTTAATGTGACACTCTAAAAATATTAACCAGATCTCTTTACCCTGGTTCTTGTTTTAAAATGTCCACTGGCTTCCCATTGTTTTTCAGGTGACATTCAAACCTCCCATCATGGTAGCAGGGTCTTACATGATCTGGCTTATCTCCCTCCTCTTTCCTCTTCTTGCTTTAGTCCTCCCATGCACCAATCTTACCCTACCTCAAGATCTTTGCACCTGCTATTTCCTCTGCTGGGAATCTTTCCCCTTTTCACAGAGGTGCCTCTTTTCCATCTTTTAAGTATCAGTTCTAAGGCCCCTTCCTCAAGAAGTCATCTCTGAATACTCTTTCTAAATCTGTGTTCCCCTGTCTACGCTTAATCCCTATTCATCACATCACTCAGTTTAATTGCTTTGTAAGACTAATCACAAATGGCAATTATCCAGCTTATTCATTTACTTGTTTATTGAATTTCCACCACCTCCCTGCCTCTTCCCAAGTAGGTTGTAAGCTCTAGGTGAGCAAATGCCTTGTCTGTCTTCAAAGAGGCAGTATGGAGCTCTCACATCCTGGAGACAGATTTCTTGCATTCCAAGTCCAGCCTTGCCCCTTTCTAGGTATGTGGACCTGGAGAAATTGTTTAACTTCTCTGTCCTCCCTTGCTAAATGATGGCCACAGAAGTTCCTGACTCATAAAATTGTTCTGAAGAGCTCACTACTCATAAGATATCCCTGGCACAAGAGTACATCCTCAGCAAATGTTAGCTGTCTTTACTGTTAATCACATACTTGCTTAACACGTATTTGCTAAATGAACAATACATTAACTTTATGTATTCAAGGAAGACTTCTGCTATGTCACAGAATTTAGAATACGCATCGCAAGGGGTTCTCGCCTGGGGGCTGAGAGTACAGTTTTGTCATCCTCGGAAGCTGTTTGGGAAGCTGGGTGGGAGAGCTGCAGCTGTGGAGAAAGGTGGGAGTTGCCATGTTGAAATGGAAAATGATAATAATAGAAGCCCAAGTTTATTTAGTACTTATTCTGTGCTAAGTACTGTGACCCATTTTTCTATTTTTTCCCTCAAAATGACTGATGCATTACTGTGACATTATATTATGAAGCACTTCTTATGGCTCCTATTACACCAATCTTCTGCAGAAAGCAGAAGGTTCGTACAGTCCATTCCCATACCTGAATACTCTGCTCATCCTCTACCCCATGCCTAGTTACCACCCATCTTCAACTCTCAACCACAGTGCCATTTCCTTAGGGAAGCCTCATCTGACCCTGATGGAATGCTCCAGATCTCCCTGTAATATGTGCTCACCATGCCACCTACCTTTCCTTTCTTGCATGCTCCAAACTTACATTAATTTACATGATTATTTAATTAATCTTCTGACTTGATTCGATACTTTGTGAAGTCAGGTTTCTGTCTTGGTTTTCTCACCATTTTATCCCCAGAGTCCAGTAACACCCCTTCCCAGTGGTTGGCACACAGGATATACTTACTGAATGAGAAGTGGGTATCAATACTGCAGCAGAATGAACGCCCCTCCCAAACCTAACTGTGACTCTTCTTTGAAGACTGAAAAATGCAAAAGCCAGTTTTATTTGAATTGAATTTTTGTGCTTATCAGCTCCTCTGCTTCTCATTTCTTTCCCAACTGAACTTAACCCAAGATAATGATGAAAAACAAAATTTGTCTTAAGCTCTAAAAGAAAAGAAAAGTCACAGAAAGAAGGAAGTTGCAGAGAGATAGCAGAGGGAAGTGAAAGATAAAACCAGGACACTTTCTAGCATCTTTAAATTTTTATTCTATTGAGAATATTTCAGAAAAAAATGATAAATAATTGTATTTTCCTCTTTGCAACTAAAAAGACAGTCTCAAGTGAATCTTATTCAGAGTTATCTGTACATTCATTATAACTCCTCTAGAAGAAAAGCTTGATTTTCTTTAAAATTTTAAGTTCTGCTGACAGCATGAAACATATAAATGAAAAAATAGCACTGGTCCAATTAACATTATTTCTTAAGAGTCTGGCTCAACAAAAAAATAATCAAACTCAAAAGAAAGAATAATCAAAGAATAATAAGATAATCAAAGAATAATCAATATCAATAGCAATATTTTTTATCATTTGATAACAAAGGTCATTCAGTACTTTATTATTCCCATTAAAATAAGAATTACTTTAATTCATTGTGAACCACATAAATGGTTTTGATCATTCATGCCAGTGATTTCCACTAGGGCTGATGGAATTCAGAGAAAAACACTCAATATCACAATGATGGCAAAAGTGAGGAAATGACAAAAGAAACTTGTTTACTCACTCAAGTGACAGTTTATGAGAAGGAGAAATGCTTCTGAGGGGAGACATCAGATGGTACCTCTAGGAGGAGTTCAGAAGGAAACATGACAGGTTTGAATTCAAAGACAGTTCGTAAGACATTGATCAAGTCCAATTGTGAAGAGACCTATTTCAAATGTAAAGCCAAATCTCTGGTTTGGAATTTGAATTTTTCCTAGCCTTTAACAAGTTACTATTTTAAGCAGCAATGAGATTTTCAGAAGGGCATTTGAAAGTTATATTTGCTATTTGGGACTAGATGTAAGACCAATACACTGAAATTACATTATTAATGAAGTTACTGGAAGATCTTCTAATATGAATTGAAGCCAAAAAAGAGAAATTTACATGAGAAAATTCTTTCTGAACCAGTGTTCAAGCTGAAAAATATGGAGGGAAATGGCAGAAGAGACTACCAGGGAAAAAATAAAATTAATCAAAGTGAAGAACTTCAGAATAGGTGGGGAGTCTAGAATTCACCTTTTTAATTTTTCTTTCTTTTCTTCTTTTTTTTTTTGGTACGCGGCCCTCTCACTGTTGTGGCCTCTCCCGTTGCGGAGCACAGGCTCCGGATGCGCAGGCTCAGCGGCCATGGCTCACAGGGCCCAGCCGCTCAGCGGCATGGGGGATCTTCCTGGACCACGGCACGAACCCGTGTCCCCTGCATCGGCAGGCGGACTCCCAACCACTGCGCCACCAGGGAAGCCCCCTTTTTAATTTTTCAAAAGTTTTTTTTGGTTCTTTTTATTTATTTTAATTTATACAAGCAATTTATAAACTTTCTATATTTCTTCTACAGCAGTATATCTCTTTGAACTCTCTATCTAATGAGTCAGTTTCGGAAAACTATTTTCCTACATAATTATCCATTGCATCTAATTTTTCAAATGTGTTTGTATAGAGGTCTGCAAATTAAACTTATTTTAAAAGTCTTCTATTTCAATGATTATTTCCCCCAATGCATTAATCTTGTATATTTGTGCTTTCTCCTACAATTAGGTTAGTGTTTTATTCATTTTGTTAATGTTTAAAAAATTAATATTTTGTCTTACTAATTAGATATGCTGCTTTTCTGTCATCTCCCTCATTAATTTCTGTTTTTATCGTTATTATTTCTTTCCTTATTTTATATTTTGGTTTATTTATTTTTTTTAAAGCTTTAAAACATTTATTTATTTAATTTTATTTATTTTTGGCTGTGTTGGATCTTTGTTGCTGAGCGTAGGTTTTCTCTAGTTGCAGTGAGCAAGGGCTACTCTTTGTTGTGGTGAAAAGGCTTCTCATTGCTGTGGCTTCTTTTGTTGTGGAGCACAGGCTCTAGATGCGTGGGTTTCAGTAGTTGTGGCACATGGGCTTAGTCGCTCCATGGCATGTGGGAATCTTCCCAGAGCAGGGCTCGAACCCATGTCCCTTGCATCGGCAGGCAGATTCTTAACCACTGCACCACCAGGGAAGCCCATGGTTTATTTTTTGTTGTAGTGGTGGTGGGTTTGGGGTTTTTTTTTGGCTTTTATGAGTTGGGAGTTTAGCTTTAAAAATTTTTGTGTGTGTTGCTAAAGTATTTAAGGCTTCGAATTTTCCTCTATTAACACATTTAAATTTATCCCACAGATTCTGAATTGTAGTGTTTCAACCAATTTTAAAGATTAATGAGGAACGGTGAGTCTTCTTTTGGCTTCTCTTACCTATATTAGGCTCTGTGTCAAAATCTCTCAAGCACTCAGTTTTGCTATCATAATTCTTTAATAATATGGCTTGTAATACTGATTTCAGTGTACAGACATTAGAAAGTTTCTTAGATTTTTGGAGGTTTTATGAATGATAAGTAGGCCCATTTGGTCATGTCTTAGAGAATAATAAATATGAATCAAAAATAATATAATAATTTTTAGAAGTTCTGTTATTTTGGTTATAAAGCTCTTTGTACTTAATAGCTATTTGATAGCAGTGTTTTCAATTGAAAAGTTTTAAAACAAACTTTTTATTTTGGAATGATTTCATATTTACAGAACTGTTGCAAAGATAATACAGAGTTCCCATATAGTCTTCAACCAATTTCCCCTGTTGTTAATGTCTTAGGTTATCGTGGTACATCTGTCAAAACTGAGAACCAATATTGATACACTATACTGTGAACTATGCTCCAGACTGTATTTGGATTTTTCAGTTTTCCATTAATGTTCTTTCTGTTCTAAGATTCAATCCAGGGCATCACATTACATTTAGTTGTCGTATCTCCTTAGTCTCCTCTGGCCTGTGCCAGTTAAATAGCAGCTTTCAGGGGCTTCCCTGGTGGCGCAGTGGTTGAGAGTCCGCCTGCCAATGCAGGGGACGCAGGTTCGTGCCCCAGTCTGGGAAGATCTCACATGCCGCAGAGCGGCTGGGCCCGTGAGCCATGGCTGCTGAGCCTGTGCGTCCGGAGCCTGTGCACCGCAACGGGAGAGGCCACAACAGTGAGAGGCCCGCATACCACAAAAAAAAAAAAAAAAAACAGCTTTCAAATTTCCAGGAGGAAGGGTCTTTCAGCTTTAAAAAAAATACTTTATTAATAATTACTGATTTTATTGCATTGTCATCAAAGAGTTATTTTTCTGTCTTATGCAACTTACTATTGTTTTTCTTGTGACCTAATATTTGATCACTTTTGTAAATAGACTATGTGTTCCTGAGAAGAAAATGTGTTTTCTATTATCAGGGTTAAAGTTCAGTATAAGTCTGTAAGAGCTATCTTATTAAATATGCTATTTAGGTCTTCTATATATTTATTTATTGTCTATTGATTTATCTTGTACTGAGAGTAGAAATCTCCTATTATTAGTATGTTTCCTTTACTCTTTGCATCTCCTATGGTTTTGCTTAATAAAACTAGCTTCTACCTCATTTAGTGCTTTGATGCTCAGAGATGTTTGATCTTTTTTGTGAATTTTAGAACAGTATTTATATGGACCTTGGTTATCTTAATGACTTTTGGCTTGAATTCTATTTATTTGAGACATCAGAAGCTGAAAACTTGCTTTCTTATTATTTCCATTTTCCTAGTATATTTTTTGCCCATTTCATTTAAACCTCTGAATTGCTTTGTTTTACATGTGTCCCTTGAATACAGCGTAAAGTCAGGTCTTGCTCTGTGAATATAATTGAGATTTGTTTCTTTTAATAGGCAAGTTAAGTCCATTTATTGATAGGGTTTTCGTGTTTGGTCTTAACTTTTTCAAATTATTTTCTATGTACTATACTGTTTTCCATGTTTCTTTATGTGATGTGTTTTTAAAAAAATTTTTTTCCTTTTGATTTTTAGGAAGGTTTTACTTTTCTAGTAGTTACTTTTGCACTGTTATCTTTTTGAAAGCTCTCTGTTCCTCTGTTTTATTATTTAATCTTCACTATCTGGTTTGGGAGTTTTTAATGTTATCCTTTGATACCCACCAACTGCCTACTCAACAATCAGTGAACTCACTCTGCTTTCCTCACTGATGAGTGGGCATGTGAGTTGTATCTAGTTTTTGGCAATTATGAATAAAGCTACTATAAACGACAAAAAAGGGATCTCCAGGTAAAGATGGTGGGGCACATTTATAGGTTTTCGCTGACCGCATTCAGCCTGTATCTAAAACTCGTCCAGATTGAATATGCTTTGACTGCTGTAGCTGGAGGAGCCCCTTCAGTGGGAATTATAGCTGCAAATGGTGTGGTATCAGCAACCGAGAAGAAACAGAAGTCCATTCTGTAAGATGAGTGAAATGTGCACAAAGTGGAAGTGATGTCCAAGCATAGAGGTTTGGTGTACGGTGGCATAAGTCCAGATCTCAGAGTGCTGGTGCACAGAGCTGGAAAACGAGTTCAGCAATCTCTCTTGTTTACCAAGAACCCATTCTCACAACTCTGCTAGTACAGAGCTTAACTTCTGTGATGCAAGAATACACCCAGTCAGGTGGTGTGCCTCCACTTGGAGGTTTCTTTTTTTAATTATTTGTGGTTGGAATGAGGGATGACCATATTTATTTCAGTCAGATCCATCTGGACCTTAGTTTGCCTGGAAAGTCACATCAATGGGAAAGAACTATGTGAATGGGAAACCTTTCCTTGAGAAAAGACATAACCAAGATCTGGAACTTGAAGATGGCACTCATACAGCCAAATTAATCCTAAAGGAAAGTTTGGAAGGGCAAAGGGCAGAAGATTACATAGAAGTTGGAATCTTCAGTGAAGCCAGGTTTACAAGTCTTACTCCAGATGAAGTTAAGGATTACTTAGCTGCCCTAGCATAATAATAAAGTGACTGAAAAATCCAGAATTTCAGACAATCTATCTGCTTTAACATATCTAAATTATACTTTGTCTTGTCAACTTTTTGCATACTTATTTCTACATAGTTTAATGGAGTGATATTTTTAAAGTGACACATAAATCATAATAAATTGTTCAAAAAAAGTGCCCCACATCCTTTAATACCTCCATTCTTTCCTCAGTGGCCTTCCCACTGATTAGAGAACACCTCTGCCATAGTGTGTGACTCCTATTTTTTGTTCAAAACTCAGCTCTGAAGGAAACTCATTTATGAAATTTTCCTGGAACTCCCCCCAGGTTGGGTTAGGTGCTCCCCTTATTTTTATTTTTATTTTTCGGTACGCGGGCCTCTCACTGTTGTGGCCTCTCCCGTTGCAGAGCACAGGCTCCGATGCGCAGGCTCAGCGGCCATGGCTCAAGGGCCCAGCCGCTCCGCGGCATGTGGGATCTTCTCGGACCGGGGCACGAACCCACGTCCCCTGCATCAGCAGGTGGACTCTCAACCACCGCACCATCAGAGAAGCCCTAGGTGCCCCTCTTATATTCAACTCTGTAGCACAAAATTTGAAGCCTCCCAATAAATCTAATCACAAATTATTTTCCAGCTTTGTCTCTCACTATGGTCCATCATAGGTTTATAGGCAGGTTTTCATAGTGGTTAAGAGAGAGGACTCTGATATCAGACTGCTCGGATTAAAATTCTGCTTCTACTATTTCTAATTATGTGACCTTGGGAGAATTTCCTAATTCTGAGCCTCTTTCTTTTTTAAAAATTAATTAATTAATAAATAGTTTTTGACTGTGTTGGGTCTTTGTTGCTGCGCGTAGGCTTTCTCTAGTTACGACGAGCAGGGGCTACTCTGTTGCGGCGCCCAGGCTTCTCATTGTGGTGACTTCTCTTATTGCGGAGCACAGGCTCTAGGTGCGTGGACTTCAGTAGTTGTGGCATGTGGGTTCAGTAGTTGTGGCTCACGGGCTCTAGAGCACAGGCTCAGTAGTTGTGGCACACGCACTGAGTTGCTCCGTGGCATGTGGGATCTTCCCGGACCAGGGCTCGAACCCTTGTCCCCTGCATTGGCAGGCAGATTCTTAACCACTGTGCCACCAGAGAAGTCCCTGAGCCTCTTTCTTTGCAGGAAATATGGAGAGTTTAATATCACCAACCTCCAGATAAAATCAGGTGCCATGATAATGAGGTAATTCACTTACTAAGTTGTCTCACACTTACTAATCACTCTCTACCTATTAGCCGTAATGTTGCTATTAGTGATAGTTGACAATAGTGTATCTCATGCTGGACTTTGCTTGTTTTTCCTAAAGTCTGATTGACACTGGAAGCCCAAAACCTGCAGTTTGAGAACGTTGTACCATGTTAAAAGTTCAACCTAGAATTAAGTCCACAGGGAAGAAGGAAGTCAAGATATGTGTAGTGATACAGGGGAGAAGACAGTGGACTCAACCTGTGAAAATATATCAAGAGTGGGTTAGAGCTCAAAAAGAAATGCTTTGTAAGGCTTATTCTACTGGTGGAGAGAAGGTCAGTCTGGCCAGAGGAGACATTTGCATCAGCACAGGAGTGGTATTTCAAGTTATCCTTAGAAGAGGCGTTGGATTAGATTATACTGAGATTTATTTTAAGGGACTAAAAATCGTCAGAATTTATTATTTTATTTCATAAACCAAATTATAGATATAATATATTATATGTATTTTATGTTTCAATTAAGGAAAAAACCTTAGGTGATTCACATACTTTGATGAATTTTCTTTCTCCTTATGCCAAGCATTTGTAAAATAAAATGGTTGGATGGGATGATTACGAAGGCAGTCTATAGTCTTTCAAGATTACCTCTACCTCTGACATTCTATGACATTTCAAAAAATTCTCTTTTCCTAAGAAGATTTCTATGGTAGAGAAGGAATTGTAATATAGCAACAATCTTCTTAATGCGCTTTCCTCAATGGAGGGTCATTTAGAGTTTAATAGGATTAATTTGGCTGACATGTTCAATTTTAAAAGGAATCTCTGTTCTTGTGCCAGCCAGTATGGATTTTGACAGGCTAAAAGCTCAGATGCGGCCAATTTCTCCCAAGAGTATGGCCCCTTAAGCCGTGGCTCTGGCTGAAAGCTGCTTGCAGACACTGGTTGCGGAGATGACGGATAGATGGTTGGACGAAACGTTCTGCTCCTGGGCTCCCATATAGAGCAAATCCTTCTTGACCTCCAGGCTACCCCAGCCCAGTCTCTGGGACCCTCTTCCTAATCTGTGCTAATGGGATAATCAGATTCAGAGGGGAAGAGAGTTCCTCCACCACAGGCCTCATGCACAATTGAAGATGGATTTCATACTAAGAAAGTTCATCCCAAAAGGCAATGGAAAATTTTCCAGTTATGGAGGCAGGTTTGGCAACCCCATAAATTCTCCTCTCCCTCTCCAGCTCTTCTCTTTCTGTATCTTCAGGATCCTGGAAGAATAGCTTTCTATTGGTAGTACTGGAGTTTTCAGTAGCAACAGTTCTTTTATCTTCTTCCAAGTCCGGCAGGGACACTTTTTTTTTTTTTAACATCTTTATTGGAGTATAATTGCTTTACAATGGTGTGTTAGTTTCTGCTTTACAACAAAGTGAATCAGTTATACATATACATGTGTTCCCATATCTCTTCCCACTTGTGTCTCCCTCCCTCCCACCCTCCATATCCCACCCCTCTAGGTGGTCACAAACCACCTAGCTGATCTCCCTGTGCTATGCGGCTGCTTCCCACTCGCTATCCACCCTACGTTTGGTAGTGTATATATGTCCATGCCACTCTCTCGCTTCGTCAGAGCTTACCCTTCCCCCTCCCCATATCCTCAAGTCCATGCTCTAGTAGGTCTGTGTTTTATTCCCCTCCTACCCCTAGGCTCTTCATGACATTTTTTTCCCTTAGATTCCATATATATGTGTCAGCATACGGTATTTGTTTTTCTCCTTCTGACTTACTTCACTCTGTATGACAGACTCCAGGTCCATCCACCTCATTACAAATAACTCAGTTTCATTCTTTTTATGGCTGAGTAATATTTCATGGTATATAAGTGCCACATCTTCTTTATCCATTCATCTGTTGATGGACACTTAGGTTGTTTCCATGTCCTGGATGTTGTAAATAGGGCTGCAATGAACATTTTGGCACATGATTCTTTTTGAATTATGGTTTTCTCAGGGTATATGCTCAGTAGTGGGATTGCTGGATCATATGGTAATTCTATTTTTAGTTTTTTAAGGAACCTCCATACTGTTCTCCATAGTGGCTGTATCAATTTACATTCCCACCAACAGTGCGAGAGGGCTCCCTTTTCTCCACACCCTTTCCAGCATTTATTGTTTCTAGATTTTTTGATGATGGCCATTCTGACCAGTGTGAGGTGATATCTCATTGTAGTTTTGATTTGCATTTCTCTAATGATTAATGATGTTGAGCATTCTTTCATGTGTTTGTTGGCAATCTGTATATCTTCTTTGGAGAAATGTCTATTTAGGTCTTCTGCCCATTTTTGGATTGGGTTGTTTGTTTTTTTCATATTGAGCTGCATGAGCTGCTTATAAATTTTGCAGATTAATCCTTTTTCAGTTGCTTCATTTGCAACTATTTTCTCCCATTCTGAGGGTTGTGTTTTGGTCTTATTTATGATATCCTTTGCTGTGCAAAAGCTTTTAAGTTTCATTAGGTGCCATTTGTTTATTTTTGTTTTTATTTCCATTTCTCTAGGAGGTGGGTCAAAAAGGATCTTACTGTGATTTATGTCATAGAGTGTTCTGCCTGTGTTTTCCTCTAAGAGTTTGATAGTGTCTGGCCTTACATTTAGGTCTTTAACCCATTTTGAGTTTATTTTTGTTTATGCTGTTAGGGAGTGTCCTGATTTCATTCTTTTACATGTACCTGTCCAGTTTTCCCAGCACCACTTATTGAAGAGGCTGTCTTTTCTCCACTGTTTATTCTTGCCTCCTTTATCAAAGATAAGGTGACCATATGTGAGGGACATTTTAAAACTCCAGCTGCTTTAAAATTTTTGCATCTCATTTAAAATGGATAACCCACAAGGACCTATACTGTACTCTGCTCAATATTATGTAACAACTTAAATGGAAAAAGAATAGATACATGTATACGTATAACTGAATCACTTTGCTGTACACCTGAAACTATCACAACATTGTTAATCAACTATACTCCAATATAACATAAAAAGTTAAAAAAATTTGTTTGCATCTTATGCTTCTTCCTCTGGATAAGAGTGACCTTAGCGACTGAGAGCAGGGAAGCGATAAATAATTAGGGCCAACCCAGCAGAAACTGAACCCACTGGGATATAGGATAGATTGGTCCCCTTACACAAGAAAATATTGCCAATTAGCTAGATAGATTCCATCTTTATCTTTCCTCTAAAGCTGAGGGTGAAGGAGAGTATAACAGAAAAAAACAGGTATTGATCCATGGAACAAATTTCTATGACTACCGTGTTTTGGCACATTGAACCTAATTGATTGGAGAGGACTTGTCCTGGAGTAAAGGCATGGTGATGCTGTCAGGTTACCTTATGACCTGAGTACCTGACCCTGGAAGGCAACACTTGTATTGGTTAAGACTTATACTTTGACTTGACGTCAGTCTAGGCCTACTGTACATATATGCGTTACCTGGACAAGTTACTTAATTTCTCTCTATATTAGTCTTCTCGTCTCTAAAGTTAGGGTAATAATAATGTTTCTGTCATAGAGTTGTAGTAAGATTAGATGAATTAATTTAAATGCTCAATACGTACCAGTTAATTTAAGGCCTGGACAATATCTTTTTTACCTCTGTATTTTTTTATCCCCAAATCCAGGTTTCTTGGCCCAAAGTGACATATTCTGTAGCCTGAATTAGTTTGGAGGCAGGGGCAAGGGAAAGAAAAGGTTAGTTTAGAGAAACTTTGCAATTAAAAAATAGTCAGGACATGGTCAATCCTTTTATGAGAGGTAAGAGGAAAGCAAGCCTCATTTATAAGTTTGGAACTTCAGAGACAATGACAATGGTGATACTAGGGAGTGAGAAGTTAGGAGAGAAAACGTTTCAAGACAGAAGATGACTTTAACTACTGATACATAGATACTGAGGCATTGTTAGAGCACCCAGAACATATGTCCAGCAGGCAAATGCAAGAACTGGGAAAACAATTTTTTTTTCTTTACCTCTAGAGACTAGGAAAAGATTCTGAATATAATACGATTTTGATGACTTTATTTTGGATAGTTTTGCTCAAGATTTTAAATAGTACATAATTTCCTTCTTCTGTCTACCAATATTTGAATGCATTTTTAACTTACTTTTTAAATTATACTTTGCTTTTTGGAGGAATTTTACATTATAATTCTTTTCCAGGGGGTATAAATTTTATTGTTTTCCTCTAAGAATTTTACCCTTATCTGGACATGTTTCGATCTTTATTTTAACTTCAATGTCAGCAGAGTCAAAGAATAAAGTACATGTTCTGGGACCTAGGAGTTCTAACTACACAAGAGTGTGTTCATTATTTATCCCTTCATTGATTCACAACTCAGAAATCGCTTTAAAAGAAAGTCCATTAGGAAATGTCTCCCTTTCAAAAGAGATGTTCTGAGAATAATCCTATTAGGCTAGAAGCTTGCTAAGCTTATTAACTCTAGACACATTTCTCTACAAAGGGGAGAAAAAAATGCAAATAGAGTGAATGTGAAAAGTAAATGTTGATAGAAAACATATATTTAATTTCAGAAAATAATAACTATTATATTCAAATATCAGTTTCAGGCCAGGACAAATTTGATGACCTTGTAAGATCTAAGCTTGATAACATTTAGATGAAAAGTGAAAAATCCTGTCTATCTTCAAATATTTGGATCAATGTGATTCTTTAAATAGTCATATGTATTTTTAAATTTAAGAGAAAAATAATCTCTTACATATTTGCATATATTTTTCAATTTTAATACTCTTTATTTCTTCCTGAAGATTCAGGTTTCCATTCCCTTCAGCCTGAAGAACTTTACAATTTTTGGCAGTGCAGGTCTGCAGGCCATGAAATCTTAGTTTTCTCTTATTTGAAAATGTCCTTATTTGATCTTGATTTTTGAGGGATAATTTTGCTGGAGATAAAATTTTGCATTCACTATTTAAAAAAACATTTCAGCACTTTAAAAATCATTGTTTCTGATGAGGAGTCAGTGATTCTTTTTCCTTTGTGTGCAATGTGTTGTTTGTCTTTGTCTACTGTCAAGATTTTCTCCTTGGTTTTCACCAGATTGACTATGATGGGTATAGGAATAGTTCTTTTTGCATTAATTCTGCTTGGTGTTCACTGTAAATTTATTACTTTGACCAAATTTGAAAACAATTCACCTATTGAAATTGAAAATTTTTTCAAAAATTTTTTCTACCCCATACTTTCTCTTCACTCATTCTGGGACTCCAGTTACACATATAGTAGGCCTTTTGATATTGTCCCACAAGTCCCTGAGGCTCTGTTCCTTTCGTATTTTCAATCTTCTTTTCTACTTGTTTTTATTTTTAAAAATATTTCTTTATTTTATTTACTTATTTAATTTATTTTTTTGGCTGCATTGGGTCTTAGTTGTGGCACACGATCTCTTTGTTGTGGCATGCAGGCTACAGTGTGAGTGGGCTCTGTAGTTTGTGGCAAGCGGGCTCTCTCACTGAGGTGTGTGAGCTCAGTAGTTGCTCCACAACATGTGGGATCTTAGTTCCCTGACCAGGGATTGAACCCGTGTCCCCTGCATTGGAAGGCAGATTCCTTACCACTGGACCCATCAGGGAAGTCCCTCTACTTGTCTTTAGATGGGATCATGTCCACTGATCTAGTTTCAAGTTGGCTGATCTTTCCTTTATCATCTCCACTCTGATGCTAAGCCCATCTGGTAACACTTTAATTTCAGATATAGCATGTTCTAGGTGAAGAAATTATATTTGATTCCTTTATAGTTTTTATTTTTCTGCTGAGATGTCCTAATTTTCACACACTATGAGAGTATTTTCCTTTACATCCTTGGGCTTAATTATAGTAGCTGCTTTAAAATCCTAGACTGCTAATGTCAACATCAGAGTCATCTCAGGATTGGTCTATATTATATTGTCTTTTCTCTTGAGAATGGGCCATGTTTTTCTACTTATTTATATGTTGAGAAATTTTGTATTGTATCCTGGACATTGTGAAGTATGTGTTATAGAAGCTCTTGATTCTATTATGTTCCTTTGAAGAATATTGATTTTTTAAAAAATAATCAGGCTGGTAACTTGGCTGAACTGAAATTGAAAATTTTTGTCTCTCCTGCAGTAGGTGGCAGCTCAAATTTCATATCAGTTCTTTTATCCTTAAGACTCCCATCTATCAAAAAAAAAAAAAAAAAGACTCCCATCCATCAGAAAGTTATAAAACTAAAATTTTACCTAGTGCCATTATCTTTTTACAAATATTGACTCCACTCCATTTTGTGCCTGCTTCTGTTCACCCTTCACTACCTTCAGTTAATTGTTTTATACCTGTCCAGAGTTTGTAGTTGTTATTTACTGGAGGGTTGGTCTGATAGGAGCCACTCAACCATACTGAAAGTAGAACTACACCACCTCTTTCCCCATTCTCCAGAAAATGGAATGGCTGTTTGCAATAAATTCATTGCCTTGAGCACTCTTGTTCTGCTCTCACCTATTATTCCCTTTTCCTTTTCCCATTACCTTCCTAAAAATAGGGAGTGGTCTTGTACATGTGAAGGATAAAATGTTTTAGCAGATGACAGAAAGTATCCACTCTTTTTTTGTTCTCTTCACCTTATTAAACTGCAGGGAATTTACCTATATCTCTGGGCAGGTAACACCACAAGAAGGAGTGCATTGAGTATGTTATATAAGTAGAAATTAAAATGCAGTGCAAGTCTGAATTGCAGAGATTATTTGAAGTCAGCAGCTTTTCTTCATGCTGGGAAGGCTAGTATTATCCGTTTGACTAGAAAAAAACAGGTGATGTGTATAAGAAAATCAATTATTAAAAATGTTATATTATGGGAATTCCCTGGTGATCCAGTGGTTAGGGCTCTGCACGTACACTTCAGGGGCCATGGGTTCAATCCCTGGTCAGGGAACTAAGATCCTGCATACCACACTATGTGACTAAAAAAAAAAAAAAAAAAACTATATTAAATATATTACACTAATCACAATTATAAGCATTTCACAAATTTTGTTTAGATGAACATGTACGCCAAGACAGTTCTTAGAAAAAGGTTATGTGATTCAATACATTTGAAAAAAAATTATTTGAGAAATAGAAAAGTGGGATTTTTGCCACTCACATATTATAGATTCACCAAGATTGGGAGTACAATAAAATCCTCTTAGCACTAGTTAACTATGCTAAATGTGATTAGTTCTTTCTTGGATGATTCAGAAAGTACATCAAGGTCTTTCCTTGTCTTGCTTTCTCTTTTTACATCCTCTACCTAATTTCATCCATTTCTATGGCTTTAAATGCCATCTATGAGTTGATGACTCCCAAATTTATCTTTTTAGTCAAAAACCTCTTCTCTCAGTACATTCAACAGCCTACCTGGTAGTTCTACTTTGATGTTTTATAGACATTTCAAAATCAACATTCCAATCTAGAATTTTAATTCTAACCCCAGCCACAAGTATATTCCTACCTAGTCTGTCTTATTTTAATAAATGGCATCACCATTTACTTATGCTGAAAAGTTTGGAATCATCATTGATTCCTCTCTTACATTAGTGAGTCCTATTAGCTGTTGGTTCTCTTGCCAAAGTATACTTTGAACCCATCTACTAGTTCAAGACATTACTGTCAGTTAAATATGGAGGAAAAGATGTTTGTCATGTTATTCTCAGAGAACTAAAATCCTATGGATTATTTTCATGACTAAATTTTACTGTTTTATATTTTTCATTTCCTCATTATTACCTGATTAATGAGGAGTAGGACATGTAAAATTACCTGTGATAATTTAGGTAAGGGGTCAGAAAAACTATGTCTATGGGCCATATTTGACTTACCACATGTTTTTGTAGATAAAGTTTTATTGGAACACAGCAAGGCCCATTCTTTTAAATACAGTCTATGACTGCTTTTGTGTTACAACAGCAGAGAAGTTGTGACAGAGACTGTGACAGAGCCGGTAAAACCCACTAAACTTAAGATATTTATTATCTGATCACTTATAGAAAATGCCAGTTTGCCAATTCCTGATTTAAATTAGTGAATCCTTGGGTCATTATCATTTGTTTTTTTCTACACCAGATGAGGTTACATTTCTCAGGAGATGTCAAGCCATGGAGATCAGGAATGGAAAATAAAAATCTTGAGCAGCTATTTGATTTTCTACCTATCAAAACTAATTTGTACATCCTGCCAACACCTTTAGGTAATGATGATTGATCAAATATTTTAAATAAATGTGTATATATTCAATATATGATGTTGCATATTGAAGCCAAGAAGACAAATAACAAGACAAGGATAATAACAAGATGACTATAGTAAGTCCTTACCTATCAGTAATTACTTTAAATGTAAATAAATTATTTATCCACTCAAAACACAGAGAATGGCTGAATGGATTTAAAAAGGACCCAACTATATGTTTCCTACAAGACTCACTTCACCTTTAAGAACAGACATTGGGGGCTTCCCTGGTGGTGCAGTGTTTGAGAGTCCGCCTGCCAATGCAGGGGACACGGGTTCGGGCCCTGGTCTGGGAAGATCCCACATGCTGTGGAGCGGCTTGGCCTGTAAGCCATGGCTGCTGAGCCTGTGCATCCGGAGCCTGTGCTCCACAATGGGAGAGGCCACAGCAGTGAGAGGCCCGAGTACCAAAAAAAAAAAAAAACAAAAAACAAAAAAACAGACATTGGGTGAAAGTGAAGGTATGGAAAAATATATTCCGTGTAAATGGAAACTAAAAGAGAGTCGGGATAGCTATACTTACATTGGAAAAATAGCCTTTAAATAAAAAGTTGTAACAAAAGACAAAACAGGTTATTACATAATGACAGAGACGTCAATTCCACAACAGTAAACAAAAATTGTAAATACATATGCACCAAACATTACAGTACCCCAATATATTAAGCAAATATTAACAAATCTGAAGATAAAAATAGACAGTGATGCAATAATACTAGGGGACTTAAATACCCTACTGTCAACAATGGATAGATCATCTAGACAGAGACTCAGTAAGGAAACACTGGTCTTGAACTACACCTAGACCAAATGGACCTAGCAGACATTACAGAACATTCCATTCAACAGTAACATTAATATACATTCTTCTTGAACACACAGAGAACATTCTCCAGGATAGACCATATTTTAGGTCACAAAACAAGACAACAAATTTAAGAAGATTGAAATATCAAGTATGTTTTCTGATCACAATTGCATAAAACTAGAAAGCAGGAGGAAAATTGGAAAATTCACAGATATGTGGAATTAAATAGCACCCTTCTGACCAAAGAGTCAAAGAAGAAATCAAAAGGAAATTCAAAAAGTATCTTAAAAAAAGAAAAATGGAAACACAACATACCAAAACTTATGAAACACAGCAAAAGCAGTTAAAAGAGGGAAGTTTATAGCGAAAAATGCTTACATTAAGAGAAAATAAAGATCTCAGATAAACAACCTACATTTACATCTTGAGGAACTAGAAAAAGAAGAATACACTAAGCCCAAAATTAGCAGAAGGAAGGAAATAATAAAGATCAGAGCAGAAATAAATGAAATACAGACTAGAAAAACAGCAGAAAAGATCAGCAAAACTAAGTGCTGTTTTTTTTAAAATAAACAAAGTTGACAAACCTGTAGCTAAACTAAGAAAAAAGGAGAGATGACTCAAATAAATAAAATTAGAAGTGAAAGAGGAGATGTTACAACTGATATCACAGAAATACAAAGGAACATAGGAGGTTGCTATGAACAATTACACACCAACAAATTGGATAACCTAGAAGAAATGGAAAAATTCCTAGAAACATACAACCTACCAAGAGTGAACCATGAAGAAATAGAAAATCTGAAAAGACCAATTACTAGTAAGATTGAATCAGTAATTAAAGGTCTCCAAACAGGGCTTCCCTGGTGGTGCGGTGGTTGAGTCTGCCTGCCGATGCAGGGGACGCGGGTTCATGTCCCGGTCTAGGAAGATCCCACATGCCATGTAGCAGCTAGGCCTGTGAGTCATGGCTGCTGAGCCTGCACGTCCGGAGCCTGTGCTCTGCAACGGGAGAGGCCACAACAGTGAGAGGCCTGCATACGGAAAAAAAAAAAAAAAAAAAAGGTCTTCAAACAAAGAAAAGCCCAGGATCAGATGGCTTCCTGGGTGAATTTTATTAAAAATTTAAAGAAGAAGTAACACCAATCCTTCTTGAACTTCCCAAAACTGACTGAACGGGAGGGAAAACTTCCTAACTCATTTTATGAGGCTGGCATTAACATCATACCAAAGCCAGATAAGGATGTTACAAGCAAAGAAAATTATAGGCAATATCTTTGATGAACATAAATTCAAAACACTTTAACAAAATATGAGAAAACAGATTCAATAGCATGTTGAAAGGATTAAACACCATAATCAAGTGGGATTTGGGCTTGGGATACAGGGATGATTCTATATAAACAAATCAATAAATTTGATAATATACCACATTAACAGTATAAAAGACAAAAATCATATGATCATTTCAATAGATGCAGAAAAAGCATTTGACAAAATTCAACATCCTTTCATGATAGAAATTCAACAAATTAGGTGTAGAAGGAATGTACCTCAACATAATAAAGTCCACATATGAAAAGCTCAATCAACAGTGAAAAGTTGAAAACATTTCCTCTAAGATCAGGAACAAGACAAATGTGCCCACTCTCACCACATTTACTCATACAGTGTTGTAAGTCCTAGCTAGAGCAATTAGGCAAGACAAAGAAATAAAAAACATCCAAATAGGAAAGGAAGAAGTGAAGTTGTCTCTGTTTGCAGATGACATGATCTTATATATAGAAAACCCCAAAGATTCCACCAAAAAACTGTTAGAACTAATAAACAAAATCAGTAAAGTTGCAGGGTACAAAGTCAATATATAAAACCAGTTGTGTTTCTATATACTAACAATGAATTATCTGAAAGAGAAATTAAGAAAACAACCTCTTTAATATCATCAAAAAGAATGAAATACTTAGGAATAAATTTAACAAAGGAAGTGAAAAACCTGTACACTGGAAAGTATAACATGGATAAAAGAAATTGGAAAAGACAAAAATAAGTGGAAAGATTTCCTGCATTCATGGTTGGAAGAATTAATATTTTAAAAATATCCATACTACCCAAAGCAATCTAGAGATTTCATGAAACCCCTATCAAAGTCCCAATGGCATTTTTCATAGAAATAGAAAAAATAGTTCTAAAACGCCTATGGAACCACAAAGACCCTGGATAGCCAAAGCAATCTTGAGAAAGAGGAACAAAGCTGGAAGCATCACACTTCCTGATTTCAAACTATATTACAAAGCTATAGTAATTAAAACAGTATGGTAAAAGGATTAAAAACAGACACATAGGTCAATGGAACAGAATAGAGAGCCCGGAAATAAAACCCCATACATGGTCAACTAATCTTTGACAATAGCTCCAAGAACACACAATGGGAAAAGGACAGTCTCTGCAATAAATGGTGTTAGGAAAACTGGACAGCCATATGTTGACGAATGAAATTGGACCCCTATCTTATACCACTCACAAAAATTAACTCATAATGAATTAGACTTAAATGTAAGGCTGAAACCATAAAAATCCCAGAAGGAAACATAGGGATAAATCTCCTTGACATATGCAGCAAAAGCAAAAATAAAGTGAGACTATATCAAACTTAAAAGCTTCTGCACAGCAAAGGAAACAATCAACAAAATTTAAAGACAACCTATAGAATAGGAGAAAATATTTTCAAACCATACATCTGTTAAGGGGTTAATATCCAAAATGTATAAGGCACTCAAACTCAATAGCAAAACAAACAAACAAAAACCCCAAGTAATCCAAATTGGCAAATAACCTGAATAGTCATTGCTCAAAAGAAGACATAAAAATGGCCAACACATACATAACAATGTGCTCAACATCACTAATCATTAGGGAAATACAAATCAAAACCACAATGACATATCACCTCACACCTGTTAGGATGGCTGTTATCAAAAAACCAAGAAATAAACAAGTGTTGTCGAGGACGTGGAGAAAAGGGAACCCTTGTGCACTGTTGGTGGGAATGTAAACTGGTGCAACAATAATGGAAAACAGTACAGAGAGGTTCCTCAAAAGATAAAAAATATAACACTAAGATCCAGCAAACTCACTTCTGAGTTTATATCTGAAGAAAACATGCACTTCTGTGTTCGTTGCAGCATTATTCACATAGCCAAGATATGGAAATAACTTCATTGTCTTGGCAGATGAATGGATAAAGAAAATGTGGTATAAATATATACAATGAAATATTATTTAGCCAGAAAAAAGCAAATATGCCATTTGTGACAATATGTATAAACCTGGAAGATATTTTAAGTGAAATAAACCAGACGGAGAAAGAAAAATACTATATGATCACATTTATATATGGAATCTTAAAAAAAGGTCAAGCTCATAAAGCAGAGTAGAATGGTGGTTGTCAGAGGTGGGGGGAGGGGAAGTGGGGAGATGATGGTCAAAGGGTACAGACTTCCAGTTATGAATAAGTTCTGTAGATCTAATGTACAGCATGGTTACTGTTAATAATACTGTCCTGTATACTTGAAATTTGCTAAGAGAGTAAATCTTAAACATTCTCACCCTACACATAGACACACACACATACACACACACACACACACACACACAGCGTAGCTTTGTGCAGGGTGGTTGTGTTAACTTGATTATGGCTATTGATACATAATACACATTTATCAATTTCTCAAGTTGTACACTGTATGAACAATTCTATTTTTCAATTATACTTCAATAAACCTGGAAAAAAAGAAAATATGTTCTATCTTCAGGGTCTCACTTTGCTTTAAAAAGAGATGTTTATTCATTATGAATATGAATTCAAGTGTTTGGATGAATATAAGAGAACCAAATGCAACAGAAATTTAAGACCATCTTTTCCTTTAACATGAAAAATTTGGTATTTTGTATTTCATTGGATAAATTATGAATCATTTTCTAGACCCTGAGATTGTATATTTTATGACGCGGCTGTGACATAGCTGCCATAATAGGCTCCTTTTTAATACATATGAATTTTTATGCCCCACAGGAAGAGAGCATAGATTATTTCATTGTGTTTATGAGTTTCCTGTAATTTGAATAAATTCCATGATCAATGCAGATGTTTACTTGGGAATAAAAAAAGAAGAAAAGAAAATAAAAATCTCTTGGCTCTTGAGAGAAAACTTCATTATAAAGTTGGATCTCAAGTTACAGGATCAAGAAATGCATGTTGTGTTGATAAATGAATATATTAACAATAGTAACAGTGTTCAATAAGTTTACAGACTGAATGTCATATTGGTTGACTTTGGTGCAGAAGCTCAAACAGCTACATACTCCATCTTATGACTCATTTCCTCTAGTTAGTCACTGAGTCATAACTCATCTTTTTTCATCATATCCACGCAAAACGTCTCATGATGAACTCCAAAATACCTTATGTTCTTTTTAACTAGGTAGGGAGGTATCTAAATACATCTTCATTTTCTTTCAACAATATATTAAGTGACTCATGGGCAGCACCATGAGTTATCATTAAACATTAACTGGATGGTTCAGCCTCTTTCTCCTCATTTTCCTTTCTTACATACTTTTCCTGCTTTAAACTTTCTCTAACTTTCCCATCCCCTTTTCTGCCTCTAACACAATCCAAGTAAACTAACTTTGTGCTTGGAACTGATTTGAAATTTTCCCATAATTGAGGTCAAGTTTTACAACTGAGTCAAAAATCCACTCCCTTTCAATTGTTACCTACCTCAAGTTACCTGACAATTATCCCACTCTTTCCTGGATTTAGCTTCTGCACCAAAACAATAATTTCCTCCCCTGTCACATCTTAATGCCCCTCTACCAGGGAGAAGGGCTAGTTGCTGAGATGGGATAATAAAGCCATTCCTAAGAGGACAAGGTGGCTGGATTCAAAACACAGAGGCAGGAGTCTGAGACGTAGGTGACTTGAATTGGTTCTTGTAGTCAGGATGATAAAGACATTAGCTTTGTATGTGTGTGCAGCCTGAGTCATTCTCCATTTCCTGTGTTGGAGAGAAAAAAACCTTAGAGAAAATTTGGTTGAATGACCAGGAAAGAGTAGAAACAATGTGTGCTAGATTTTATGAAATTGAGAGACTTCAAAAGGTGCTACAAATAGATTGGGACATAGTTTCTAACAGTATTTGTACTTGTTTGTAATGAACAAAAAACCCTGCCTTCTTCATCTGAATGAATGTCATTTGGAGGTAAGAAATAACCTCTGGGAAAGGATAAGACTTTGGGTCCATATAGCTTAGATCTCAGTTTGTTCCAAGAGTCCATACAAAGTCATTTTAAAGAATACATGCTATAGTTTCTCTTTCTTTAGGGACAGTGATGACATTATTTAGTGACCATTTAAAATCTGTTAATGAGAAGAAGAAGCACTGCTAGGGGAAGAGCAGGATAAGCAGTCTGTCTCCTTGAGCACACTCTGCAAATGTACCTCCTTTTCCACAATATTTTTGTAATAATATGTTGCTTAAAGTTAACAACACTGTATTGCGCACTTAAAACTTTTGTTAAGAGGGTAGATCTCATGTTAAGTGTATTTACAGCACACACACACAAAATAACAAAGAAAAACACCACAGAGGAGCAGAAGGAGTCTCTTGAAGGTGAGGGATATGTTTATTCCCTTAATTGTAGTGATGGTCTCACAGGTATATGCAGATGTCTAAACTCATCAAGTTGTACACATTTAATCTATGCAGTTTTTTGTATATCAATTGTACCTCAATTAAGCTATTTAAAAAAAGAGTAATGTGTTAACTCAACAGGGAAGGCTATGCTGAGAATATTTTAGGAAAAGCAAGACTGTGAAATAAAGGGAAGGTATATAGTTGGTTATGGGGATGGGGGGACTATACATATGTTGCCCCACCAATGAAGGAGACAGATCCCGGCCCCTCACCTCCACCGAGTCCCAAGTATTGCTCCCCTTGTAGTTAGAATCAAATTGTGCCTCAAATGATAATGTGGATACAAAATGTATAGGTGATTTACTGCCTGAATCGGGAGAGTAGTGGGAATCAGTACTCCCAGTGCAGGTGGTAAATCAGTCCTTAGTCTCCATCTCAGAGTTGACCCTGGAAGCTGCTGTGTCAGAGAGAATTACCCTCCTGACCTGCAAGCCCAGGTGGGTGTTGTGTCACACACCTTGGCAGACAACTTCTATCACCGTGCTCTATATGTATGTATATAAATATATATATATATGTATGTATTTATAAAATGTACTGGTTTTTTTCCTATGCTGAGTAAAACCTATCTCTCAGCTTCTCTGAGGTTATCTCAATATTGATGAGAAAGTAATTTGTTTATTTTGAAACCCCAGGGGCCAGATCATAGTGTTCTCTAGACTGAGTCATAAAAAGAAAGCTAAATGCATTACCTGTTCCTTAATGAAAAACATGGGTGTGAGATCTCACTAAAGTTCATATGATTCACAAGGAAGAAAGGAAAAGGACAGCCTATGGAACAGTATCAATGCAGTTGATCTTTCCTTCTCCTGGTAATTACAAGCCCTCAATTTTATTTGGGTTCAGCATGTTTAACGAAGGAAAATCAGTTTCTAAGGAGAATCGTTTTACTAAAATACATGAACTAATAACTGGTACTAATGACATTTTTTAGCTATGGAAATTATACTCTGCATATAGTACTTTTAATTTTTATTTATTTATTTATTTTTAACATCTTTATTGGAGTATAATTGCTTTAAAATGGTGTGTTAGTTTCTGCTGTATAACCAAGTGAATCAGCTATACATATACATATATCCCCATATCTCCTCCCTCTTGTGTCTTCCTCCCACCCTCCCTATTCCACCCCTCTAGGTGGACACAAAGCACCGAGCTGATCTCCCTGTGCTATGCGGCTGCTTCCCACTAGCTATCTGTTTTACATTTGGTAGTGTATGTATGTCCATGCCATTCTCTTCGTCCCAGTTTACACTTCCCCCTCCCCATGTCCTCAAGTCCACTCTCTATGTCTGTGTCTTTAGTCCTGTCCTGCCCCTAGGTTCTTCAGAACATTTTTTTTTTTACATTCCATATATATGTGTTAGCATACGGTATTTGTTTTTCTCTTTCTGACTTACTTCACTCTGTATGACAGTCTCTAGGTCCACCCACCTCACTACAAATAACTCAATTTCATTTCTTTTCACAGCTCAGTAATATTCCATTTTATATATGTGCCACTTCTTTATCCATTCATCTGTTGATGGACACTTAGGTTGTTTCCATGTCCTGGCTATTATAAATAGAGCTGCAATGAACATTGTGGTACATGAGTCTTTTTGAATTATGGTTTTCTCAGGGTATATGCCCAGTAGTGGGATTGCTGGGTTGTATGGTAGTTCTATTTTTAGTTTTTTAAGGAGCTTTCATACTGTTCTCAATAGTGGCTGTATCAATTTACATTCCCACCAACCATGCAAGAGGGTTCCCTTTTCTCCACACCCTCTCCAGCATTTATTGTTTGTAGATTTTTTGATGATGGCCATTCTGACTTGTGTGAGATGATACCTCATTGTAGTTTTGATTTGCATCTCTCTAATGATTAGTGATGCTGAGCATCCTTTCATTTGTTTCTTGGAAATCAGTCTATCTTCTTTGGAAAAATGCCTATTTAAGTCTTCTGCCCATTTTTGGATTGGGTTGTTTGTTTTTTTGATGTTAAGCTGTATGAGCTGCTTGTAAATTTTGGAGATTAATCCTTTGTCAGTTGCTTTGTTTGCAAATATTTTCTCCCATTCTGAGGGTTGTCTTTTCATCTTGTTTATGGTTTCATTTGCTGTGCAGAAGCTTTTAAGTTTCATTAGGTCCCATTTGTTTATTTTTGTTTTTATTTCCATTTCTCTAGTAAGTGGGTCAAAAAGAATCTTGCTGTGATTTATGTCATAGAGTGTTCTTCCTATGTTTTCCTCTAAGAGTTTTATACTGTCTGGCCTAACATTTAGGTCTTTAATCCATTTTGAGTTTATTTTTATGTATGGTGTTAGGGAGTATTGTAATTTCATTCTTTGACATGTAGCTGTCCAGTTTTCCCAGCACCACTTATTGAAGAGGCTGTCTTTTCTCCATTGTATATTCTTGTCTCCTTTATCAAAAAATAAGGTGACCATATGTGTGTGGGTTTAACTCTGGGCTCTCTATCCTGTTCCAATGATCTATATTTCTGTTTTTATGCCAATACCATACTGTCTTGATTAATTTAGCTTTGTAGTATAGTCTGAAGACAGGGAGACTGATTCCTCCAGCTCCGTTTTTCTTTCTAAAGATTGCTTTGGCTATTCAGGGTCTTTTGTGTTTCCATACAAATTGTGAAATTTTTTGTTCTTGTTCTGTGAAAAATGCCAGTGGTAGTTTGATAGGGATTGCATGGAATCTGTAGATTGCTTTGGGTAGTATAGTCATTTTCACAGTGTTGATTCTTCCAATCCAAGAACATGGTATATCTCTCTGTCTGCTTGTATCATCTTTAATTTCTTTCATCAGTGTCTTATAACTTTCTGCATACAGGTCTTTTGTCTCCTTAGGTAGGTTTATTCCTAGGTATCATATTCTTTTTGTTGCAATGGTAAATGAGAGTGTTTCCTTAATTTCACTTTCATATCTTTCATCATTATTGTATAGGAATGCAAGAGATTTCTGTGTATTAATTTTATATCCTACTACTTTACCAGATTCATTGATTAGCTCTAGTAGTTTTCTGGTAGCATATTTAGGATTCTCTATGTATAGTATCATGTCATCTGCAAAGCAGTGACAGTTTTACTTCTTCTTTTCCAATTTGTATTCCTTTTATTTCTTTTTCTACTCTGATTGTTGTGGCTAAAACTTCCAAAACTTTGTTGAATAATAGTGGTGAGAGTGGGCAACCTTGTCTTTTTCCTGATCTTAGTGGAAATGGTTTCAGTTTTTCACCATTGAGAATGATGTTGGCTTTGAGTTTGTCATATATGACCTTTACTATGTTGAGGTAAGTTCCATCTATGCGTATTTTATGGAGGGTTTTTATTATAAATGGATGTTGAAATTTGTCAAAAGCTTTTTCTGCATCTATTAAGATGATCATATGGTTTTTGTCCTTCAATTTGTTAATATGATTTATCACACTGATTGATTTGCATATATTGAAGAATCCTTTCATTCCTTGGATAAAAACCACTTCATCATGGTGTATGATCCTTTGACTGGACTGTTGGATTCTGTTTGCTAGTATTTTGTTGAGGATATTTGCATCTATGTTCATCAGTGATATTGGTCTGTAGTTTTTTTTGTGACATCTTTGTCTCATTTTTGTATTACGGTGATGGTGGCCTTGTAGAATGAATTTTGGAGTGTTCCTCCGTCAGCTGTATTTTGGAAGAGTTTGAGAAGTATAGGTGTTAGCTCTTCTCTAAATGTTTGATAGAGTTCTCCTTTGAAGGCATCCTGTCCTGGATTTTTGTCTGTTGGAAGATTTTTAATCACAGTTTCAATTTCAGTGCTTGTGATTGGTCTGTTTATGTTTTCTATTTCTTCCTGGTTTAGTATTGGAAGGTTGTGCTTTTCTAAGAATTTGTCCATTTCTTCCAGGTTGTCCATTTTATTGGCATATAGTTTCTTGTACTAATCTCTCATGATCCTTTGTATTCCTGCAATGTCAGTTGTTACTTCTCCTTTTTCATTTCTAATTCTATTGATTTGAGTCTTCTCCCTTTTTTTCTTGATGAGTCTGGCTAATGGTTTATCAATTTTGTTTAACTTCTGAAAGAACGAGCTTTTGTTTTCCTGATTTTTGCTATCATTTCCTTCATTTCTTTTTCATTTATTTCTGATCCTATCTTTATGATTTCTTTCCTTCTTCCAACTTTGGGGTTTTTGTTCTTCTTTCTCTAATTGCTTTAGGTGTAAAGTTAGGTTGTTTATTTGAGATGCTTCTTGTTTCTTAAGGTAGGATTTTATTGCTATACACTTCCATCTTAGAACTGCTTTTGTTGCATCCCATAGGTTTTGGGTTGTCGTGTTTTCATTGTTATTTGTTTCTAGGAATTTTTTGATTTCCTCTTTGATTTCTTCAGTGATCTCTTGGTTATTTAGTAGTGTACTGTTTAGGCTTCATGTGTTTGTATTTTTTTTTACAGATTTTTTCCTGTAATTGATATCTAGTCTCACAGGACTGTGGTCAGAAAAGATACTTGATATGATTTCAATTTTCTGAAATTTACCAAGGCTTGATTTGTGACCCAAGACATGATCTATCCTGGAGAATGTTCCATGAGCACTTGAGAAGAAAGTGCATTCTGTTGTTTTTGGATGGAATGTCCTATAAATATCAATTAAGTCCATCTTGTTTAATGTATCATTTAAAGGTTGCTTTTTCTTATTTATTTTCATTTTGGATGATCTGTCCATTGGTGAAAGTGGGGTGTTAATGTCCCCTACTATGATTGTGTTACTGTCAATTTCCCCTTTTATGGCTGTTAGCATTTGCCTTATGTATTGAGGTGCTCCTATGTTGGGTGCATAAATATTTACAATTGTTATATCTTCTCAGATTGATCCCTTGATCATTATGTAGTGCCCTTCTTTGTCTCTTGTAATAGTCTTTATTTTAAAGTCTATTTTGTCTGATATGAGAATTGCCACTACAGCTTTCCTTTGACTTCCATTTGCATGGAATATCTTTTTCCATCCCCTCACTTTCAGTCTGTATGTGTCTCTAGGTCTGAAGTGGGTCTCTTGTAGACAGCATATATATGGGTCTTGTTTTTGTATCCATTCAGTCTATGTCTTTTGGTTGGAGCATTTAATCCATTTACATTTAAGGGAATTATTGATATGTATGTGCCTCTTACCATTTTCTGAATTGTTTGGGTTTGTTTTTGTAGGGTCTTTTCCTTCTCTTGTGTTTCCTGCCTAGAGAAGGTCCTTTATCATTTGTTGTAAAGCTGGTTTGGTGGTGCTGAATTCTCTTAGCTTTTGCTTGTCTGTAAAGCTTTTAATTTCTCTGTCGAATCCAAATGAGATCCTTGCTGGGTACAGTAATCTTGGATTTAGTTTTTTCCCTTTCATCACTTTAAATATGTCCTGCCACTCCCTTCTGGTTTGCAGAATTTCTGCTGAAAGATTAGCTGTTAACTTTATGGGGATTCCCTTGTATGTTATTTGTTGTTTTTCCCTTGCTGCTTTTAATATTTTTTCTTCATATTTAATTTTTGATAGTTTGATTAATATGTGTCTTGGCGTGTTTCTCCTTGGATGTATCCTCTATGGGACTTTCTGTGCTTCATGGACTTGATTGACTATTTCCTTACCCATATTACCTAAGTTTTCAACTATAATCTCTTCAAATATCTCCTCAGTCTGTTTTTTTTTCCTCTCTTCTTCTTCTGGGACCCCTATGATTCAAATGTTGGTGCATTATTGTTGTCCCAGAGGTTTCTGAGATTGTCCTCAATTCTTTTCATTATTTTTTCTTTATTGTGCTCTGTGGTAGTTATTTTTACTATTTTATCTTCCAGATCACTTATCCATTCTTCTGCCTCAGTGATTCTGCTATTGATTCCTTCTAGAGAATTTTAAATTTCATTTATTGTGTTGTTCATCTCTATTTGATTGTTCTTTAGTTCTTCTAGGTCCTTATTAAACATTTCTTATATTTTCTCCATTCTATTTCCAAAATTTTGGATCATCTTTACTATCATTACTCTGAATTCTTTTTCAGGTAGACTGCCTATTTCCTCTTCATTTGTTTCGTCTGGTGGGTTTTTACTTTGCTTCTTCATTTACTATGTATTTGTCTGTCTTCTCATTTTGCTTAACTTACTATGTTTGGGGGTCTGCTTTTTGCAGGCTGCAGGTTTGTAGTTCTCAAAGTTTTTGGTGACTGCTCCCAGTCAGTAAGGTTGGTTCAGTGGGTTGTGTAGGCTTCCTGGTGGAGGGGAATGGTGCCTGTGTTCTGGTGGATGAGGCTGGATTTCTGGTGGGCAGGATCATGTACAGTGGTGTGATTTGGGGTGTCTGTGACCTTATTATTATTTTAGGCAGCATCTCTGCTAATGGGTAGGCTTGGGCTCCTATCTTGGTAGTTCTTTGGCATAGGGTGTCCAGCACTGTAGCTTGCTAGTTCTTGAGTGGAGCTGGGTCTTTATTGTTTGTAGAGTTTTTGATGATGGCCATTCTGACTGGTGTGTGTCTTCAGTCTTAAAACTTCTAAGCCTGTGCCGTTTTTACATTTTAGGTTTCTTTGTGTGAGGGGTTAAAAATCATTAAAATGAAGTGTCCACAGCTTCTCCACTCTCTGCACCCTTCTTGAATTCTTCTTGCTCCTCCCATTCTCTTAGGCAAGTAAGGAAATAACCAGTGAATGTACTCTGTCCTCTGAGAGAGGACAGAGCATTGTGAGGAGGAAAGAAGGACTCAAGGGACCTCAAGGTGAAGCAGGATGACTTGGGTAAGATAGTTCTGTTTTTGAGATGGGGGGCAGTAGAATGAAAGATCTCTGAGATTAGACAGGGTGGAAGTAGAAGTGGAGACTGGGGTACAAGGGTTTATATATTAGACTTTGTAGACTAATTCTTGGACAATATTAAATGCTTGAAAAGGAATAAAAATTGAGACTTCTAATGCATCATGCTTCTTTGAATGTGGTTCTTCTGTGGAATGGATTATGGAAGAAAGTCCTTTATCAGTTAGAAATGCTAACTGATAAGTCCACAACTGAAATCATTTGTGGACTTCTTAATGATATCAACAAGCCAGCGTTGTTCCATTGTTTTACTTCTTCTGCCATAGTGTCTTGGTCTTTTGTCTTTTCTCTTGCTCCTCCATGGTCACAAGATGGCATCACATCCAGTTTCAAAGGTGCAGAAAGAACAGGGAAGAGGTGAAACCAGGAGTATGTAACTTGCACAAGTCCTTCTTATAAAGAAGCAAGAGTTTCCCAGTCACACTAGCAGGTCTCTCCTTGTGAGTTATTTGCTAAACTGGGTCATAGTAACATCATATTTCTAGTAGCTGAGAGAGATCCTACAAAAGTGAATATTCAGCTTTTCTTGCATCTGTATTGGAAGGCGAGTGGGAGAACCAGGCTAGAATTGGCTGCTGGGTCAGCCAGTCAATAGTGTGTATCATGGCATGTCATAGGTCTTGCCTTTGAGTGACAAAAATTGACCAAAAACCAAGCCCCAGCAAAAGAAATTGGGCAACTACTGTTTTAGAACAGTCATTTTTGAGTTTTCCAAATCATTTAAAACTTGTTGAAAGCAGATTTCTGGGCCTCAGTCCCACAGATTATGATTCAGTAGGTTTGGGATAAGACCTGGAAATTTACCTTTTTAATAATCTTCCAAGATGGCTCTGATGCAGGAAGTCTGTGGATCACACATTCAGAAACAATGGTTTTGAGAGACAGGCTAAAGTTAATTCTGCGGTTCTTAAACTGGCTGAATGTTAGAATCACTGGGAAGCTCTTCAAAAATATCAAAGCAATGCTTGTGCATGGATCCTTTTCACAACTAATTGAATCAGAAAATTTGGGGTTGAGAGATCAGAATCATTTACATCTCCCAAGGTGATTCTAATATGCAGTCAGGGATGAGAATCACTGACTTATATTTAAGATTCTCCTGATTAACAAGCCTCTTGTACAAAGAGTGAAGCCAGGGACAGATGGGGTAGCAGAAAGATATCCCATTCTCCCCATGCTGGCTCTTGGAAATCTGTGAAAGGAATGGGTAGAGAGGAGAGAGTAAAACAGGCTGGGCAACATTAGATAAGCTAAATAACAACAGATATGCAATAAATAAAGAGTAAAATGTGAGGAATCTCAAATAGATCAGTCTTTCTCATCTTTACTAGCTTTAGGTGCAGGCATTTAAATGCTGCTTTTAAGGTATTACATCATTTGCATGAGCATAAACTTATTAATATTTATGTAGATGCTGTGATTAATTGTGTATTTTTTTCAGGGAAAGGAAATAACATTAGAAGTAGTAGTCTCTGGAATCCTCTGCAATCCTTATGTATAAACCCCCTAGTTAGTTGTCTGAGACGCTACTAGTGTCAACTAGAAAAAACCACAGACTCCCTGGAATCTGAAGAGGCTCTTGTCTTCAGCTGCAGGTTTAGCAGGTTAAATATGTCAAATTCTTTATGATAAGTCTAGTGGCATTCTGCTAGTAAAGCAAGAATTTAAACACGTGTATAATTACCTGTGTAAGACACTAGCCTGGTGTTCTGGACCAAAGGCTTTATTTGTGAGAAATGTTTGTGCTGCTATGGTAAAGCTTCTAAAACATCAGCTAAAATGTTCAGGAATGTGGTTACTTCATGTATGTCACCAGCTCAGCTCTGTGGTGATGTATGTTGCCAGGGAATGAACACCCTCTGGGGTGTGGCTTCTTGGTAGAAAAACAGGAATGAAAATGTGACTACACAAGAATGAAGAGGAGATTAAAATTCTATACTGCAAACACGGATGAGGTGTTATTCATGAAGAGAATATGAAGATCAACAAGACATTAGGGCTTCCCTGGTGGCGCAGTGGTTGAGAGCCCGCCTGCCGATGCAGGGGGCACGGGTTCATGCCCCGCTCTGGGAGGATCCCACATGCCATGGAGTGGCTGGGCCCGTGAGCCATGGCCGCTGGGCCTGTGCGTCCGGAGCCTGTGCTCCGCAACGGGAGAGACCACAACAGTGAGAGGCCCGCGTATTGAAAAAAAAAACCAAGACATCAATCTTACCTTCAGGAGAAAAACATACATGGTGAACAACTAGGAAACACAGAAGTGTATGATGTACCATAAGACATTTGAAAGTTATTCAATGTGAATCAACCTTGTAAATTCAGAGGAGAGGAACTTACATCTTGCCTTGGTATTTGGGGATTTTTTTTTGAGGGGGGAGCATTTTTAAATGAAGTGGTAGTTTTTGATGTAAGAATTGAGCCATTGTGTTATGGGTTGAACTGTATTCCCCCACATTTCTATGTTAAAGCCCTTAGCCTTGGTACCTCAAAATGTAAACTTATTTGGAAACAGGGTGGTTGCAGATGTGATTAGTTAAGCGGAAGTCAAACTAGAGTGAGGTGGGTCTCAAAACCACTTTGACTGGTGTCCTGATAAAAAGGGGAGACTGGGACACTGACACACACGGAGAATGTAATGGGAACATGAAGGCAGGGATCAGGATGATTCCTCTACAAGGCAAGGCGTGCCAGAAATGACCAGAACACCACCAGAAGCTGGGAAGGGGCATGGACCAGATTCTCCCTCACAGTCATCAGGAGGAACAAACCCTGCTAACACTTTGATCTTAGACTTCTAGCTTCCAGAATCGTGAGACAATACATTTCTGGTCTTTTAGCCGCCCAGTTTGAGACACTTTGTTACAGCAGTCCTAGCACACTAATACACATGGATATTATTTTGACAGACAATGGTTAGGAAAAGGGTATAATTGGTAGAGGGAACAGCATGAACAAAGACATGGAGGGAAAGGCATGTTCTGGTAACAGAGGTACGAGGTCCTGTGACCTAGGGTCAGTGTATGTGCTTGGGCGGAAGATAAAGGGTAGTTGAAGGGTGTGTTTGGGGAAGATTGTGAACCTGTGGTTCCTTGTTTAGGGTTATGGACCTTTTCCTTTGGGTACTGAGCTGTTGAGGGTTTCAAATGGGTGGGGTAAGATGTCTAGAGCTATTTAAATTGTTTTTAATCTACATGGAACATTTTTGGAGGAAAATATCTGAGGAAATGCTCATTCAACGCAGTGTGAAGAAACTGACCAACTCACTTTAGCCTGTAAATGATGTAGCCTTATTTCTGTCCAGTTCTGCCGAATTCTATCGAATACTCGCACACTGCTGTCTTGCATCTCACCTTTAGTAAATGTCACTGCTCTGCTTGGCAGGAGATATTTCCTAACTGACCCACTGTCCCTTGATTGTACCAGAAATTAATTACAAAGACATTTCAGAATCCTGTCTCCCTGAATATAGTTAGCAGATGTACAGAAGAATTGACCATTACAGGAGTTTAAAAAAAGAGGAATTGTTTGATGAACTGAAAGCAACACTTTTGTTTGTGGTACACCTCATTTTTCCTCAGTTCCCCAGTCTAGAAAACCAGGGTAATGATACAGTAGAATCCATCTCATGTGTAATTGTGAAGGTTAAGTGAGGTGATGCATGTAATGTGCTTAGAGAGTGTTCAACAAATGTTAGGTATATTACTGGTAGGACTGGAGGAGCTGGGTTTCAAATCCCTGTTTTTTGACTCCAAATTCTGTGTTCTTTCAACCCCTCTGCTCTGTTTTCCTAACTGGTGTTCATCTGTAACAATAATAGGCTTTATGCTACACTCCTGGTGGTTTCTTATCATTACTTTTCTCTCCTGACACACATCAGGCAGTGTCTTCCCATGCAAACTCCTCATCCGTGACAGATGTTGGCAAGACTCAAGGGGTCCTCCCCACCTCAGGGAGGAATGGTTGAGAGCTGCCAGGGTGGTAAACAAGTGGGGAGTGGGCTGCTGGTGTCTCACGCAGTAGAAGCATTGATGGATCTGGGCAAATAGAATGCTTTTTAGAGAGTCTGGGATCCCTGGGTAGAGGCAAACTCTCCACTGAGAGAGACTTGCTTCTATGGTGTCTCAAGATCTCATCCTCATGAGAGTGAGAAACCAATTGCAGCTGGAAAATAAAAACAACAGGGTGTCTGGTTAAATGTGAAACTTAACATCTGGCAAGAGGTGTATTCCTGCCAGGGGCTCTTCATGTCTGTCTCTGCAAGTGATATTTATAAGCAGAAGTCCAGCGTGTAACTTTCTTGCAGATGGTTCATTGCTTAAAGAGTTTTATATCCAGAGTGACCAAAGTTCATAAAGAAAGCTGTACCTACCTAGTAGTTCCTTTGTTTAAAAGCAAAACACTCTACCATCAATTGACTTTTGCATCAATCAGGAGGGGCTAGTTATATGCAGTGGGTAACAAACATTCCCAAAATATTAGTGGCTGTGACAACATCATTTTATTTCTCACTCTTACGTGACAAAAACCCACCAGATTTGTAGCTCTTCTCCTCCTTAGTAACATCTACTTTTTTTTTTTTAGTATCCACAATGTGACAGTCATGAGACTAGCACTTTACATATAATATCTTCTTTAATCTCATATAATTCTATGAGGTTGGCATTATTATCTCCTTTTTGCAGATATGAAATTGAGATGCAATTTCAGTGAGTAAACAGTAGACTGAGTTTTGGAACCAGATTCTTCTAATGCTAAACCAGTTATGCTACTCTTTTAAACATAATCTTCAGTTTCAATTTTTAAGTGTAATTCACTAATGTTATCTCTCCAGTATTCCTAGCAGAAAGGTTCAAATGTCATTATTCTGATAGATAGATTGGCAAATCAAGACATGAGAGATTATGTACTTTATCTATGCTGGCCAATACATTTAGTGACAAAGTTGAAAATAGAATCTTGAGCAGTGTTCTCACATCAGAATTACGTTGTGTATTTGTGGAAATGCAGATTTCAAAGCTGTCCCTGGTGGTCCTGGGTGATTCCCATTCTAGAGAAAAAGAAGGGCACAGTGGAAATCACTGACCTAGGTCTTCAATTCTCCCAGTACTATTGGCACTAAGTCATGTTGTTACTGAAAGTTGAGAAACTCTTGGGCAGGACAAGATTACAATCTGCAACTTTGCTAATGCTTTTGCCCAGAAAGATTGCCTGAACTTGAAGGTTGAATTTGAGAGCATAATGGAATTGCTGATTAAACTCCAACCGTAGAATTAGTCATGTGGGAATAAACTGTCACTGTTTATAGTATATTCAAATCTAGATTTCTGAGAAGGCAATTAGCCTAATTAGTTCGTAGTGAAGAGCATTAACCCTTATATATCGTTATGGAGTCCACAGTCCAGTTTACTTCTGTCCCTCAATTTTATGTCATTTGAAATTGAGATGGAAGTGGTGTGTGTATAACTCAAAACAACTCAGTTAGGTAGGACAAGTGACTAAAAAAATGTTGAACTGGTGATTCAAAGACAAAAATATCTCATGGATTATTTAAATCTTTCCTATTTCAGATATGACTGTTTCAGCACTGTGGCAAGATTGCTTAAAAGTAGATTACATACTTTGAATTTTTTGCTGAAAAGTCATTAAATAGTTACAGATTAGTTTAACAAAAGTTGATCTGTGACATTTTTACTTCCTAAGTCAGTGTTTCCAAATTGACTTTCCATTAATTTTTAAAAGCTGGGGCACTTTTAAAATATGTAGATTCCCTGGTGGACTCAAGGAATCTGTATTTTAATCTATAATCTGGGTCATTAAAATAAATAGTTCTTTATTGGAGTATAATTGTTTCACAATGCCATGTTAGTTTCTGTTGCACAACAAAGTGAATCAGCCATATGCATACACATGTCCTCATATCCCCTCCCTCTTGAGCCTCCCTCCCACCCTTCCTATCCCACCCCTCTAGATCATCACAAAGAACTGAGATGATCTCCCTGTGCTATGCGGCTGCTTCCCACCAGCCAACTATTTTATATTCGGTAGTGTATATATGTCGATGCTACTCTCACTTCACCCCAGCTTTGCCCTCCCACCCCATGTCATCAAGTCCATTCTCTTTGTCTACCTCTTTATTCCTGCCCTGCAACTAGGGTCATCAGTACCATTTTTTTTTTCTTTTTTTCAAGATTGCATATATATGCATTAGCACACAGTATTTGTTTTTCTCTTTCTGACTTCACTCTGTATGACAGACTCTAGGTCCATATACCTCACTACAAATAACTCAGTTTTGTTTCTTTTTATGGTTGAGTAATATTCCATTGTATATATGTGTCACATCTTCTTTATCCATTCATCTGTCGATGGACATTTAGGTTGCTTCCATGTCCTGGCTATTGTAAAAAGAGCTGCAACAAACATTGTGGTACATGATGCTTTTTGAATTATGGTTTTCTCAGGGTATATGCCCAGCAGTGGGATTGCTGGGTCATATGGTAGCTCTATTTTTAATTTTTTTAAGGAAACTTCATACTGTTCTCCATAGTGGCTGTATCAATTTACATTCCCACCAACAGTGCAAGAGGGTTCCCTTTTCTCCACACCCTATCCAGAATTTATTGTTTGTAGATTTTTTTGAGGGTAGCCATTCTGACTGGTGTGAGGTGATACCTCATTGTAGTGTTTTTGTGTGTGTGTGTGTGTGTGTGTGTGTGTGTGTGGTAGGTGGGCCTTTCACTGCTGTGGCCTCTCCCATTGCGGAGCACAGGCTCCGGACGCACAGGCTCCAGCAGCCATGGCTCATGGACCCAGCCACTCCGTGGCATGTGGGATCTTCCTGGACCAGGGCATGAACCCGTGTTCCCTGCATTGGCAGGCGGACTCTCAACCACTGCACCACCAGGGAAGCCCCCTCATTGTAGTTTTGATTTGCATTTCTCTAATGATTAGTGATGTTGAGCATCCTTTCATGTGTTTGTTGGCAATCTATATATTTTCTTTGGAGAAATGTCTATTTAAGTCTTCTGCCCATTTTTGGATTGGGTTGTTTGTTTTTTTCATATTGAACTGCATGAGCTGCTTGTAAATATTGGAGATTAAACCTTTGTCAGTTGCTTCATTTGCAAATATTTTCTCCCATTCTGAGGGTTGTCTTTTTTGTGGTTTCCTTTGCTGTGCAAAAGGTTTTAAGTTTCATTAGATCCTATTTGTTTATTTTTGTTTTTATTTCCATTTCTCTAGGAGGTGGGTCAAAAAGGATCTTGCTGTGATGTATTTCATAGAGTGTTCTGCCTATGTTTTCCTCTAAGAGTTTTATAGTGTCTGGTCTTACTTTTAGGTCTCTAATCCATTTTGAGTTTATTTTTGTGTATGGTGTTAGGGAGTGTCCTAATTTCATTCTTTTACATGGAGTTGTCTAGTTTTCCCAGCACTACTTATTGAAGAGGCTGTCTTTTCTCCATTGTATATTCTTGCCTCCTTTGTCATAAATCACATGCCCATATGTGCATGAGTTTATCTCTGGGCATTGTATCCTGTATCACTGATCTATATTTCTGTTTTTGTGCCAGTACCATAGTCTTGGTTACTGTAGCTTTGTGGTATACTTTGAAGTTGGGGAGCCTGGTTCCTCCAACTTTGTTTTTCTTTCTCAAGGTGCTTTGGTCCTTTGGGGTCTTTTGTGTTTCCATATGAATTGTAAGATTTTCTGCTCTAATTCTGTGAAGAATGCCATTGGTAGTTTGATAGGGATTGCATTGAATTGTAGGTTGCTGTAGGTAGTATAGACATTTTCACAATATTGATTCTTCCAGTCCAAGAACATGGTATATTTCTCCATCTGTTTATGTCATCTTTGATTTTTCATCAGTGTTTTATAATTTTCTGAGTACAAGTCTTTCGCCTCCTTAGGCAGGTTTATTCCTAGGTATTTTATTCTTTTTGTTGCAATGGTGAATGGGAGTGTTTCCTTAATTTCTCTTTCTGAATTTTCATTGTTGGTGTATAAGAATGATAGGGATTTCTGTGCATTAATTTTGCATCCTGCAACCTTACAAAATGCACTGACTAGTTCTAGTAGTTTTCTGGTGGCATCTTTAGGATTCTGTATGTATAGTATCCTGTCATTCCCAAATAGTGACAGTTTTACTTCTTCTTTTGCAATTCATATTCCTTTTATTTCTTTTTCTTCCCTGATTGCTGTGTCTAGGACTTCCAAAGCTATGTTGAATAAGAGTGGTGAGAGTGGACATCCTTGCCTTTTCCTGATTCTAGTGGAAATGGTTTCAGTTTTTCACCATTGAGAATGATGTTTGCTGTGGGTTTGTCATATATGGCCTTTATTATGTTGAGGTAGGTTCCCTCTATGCCTACTTTCTGGAGAGTTTTTATCATAAATGGGTGTTGAATTTTGTCAAAAGTTTTTCTGCATCTATTGAGATCATCACATGGTTCTTCTTCTTCGATTTGTTAATATGGTGTGTCACATTGATTGCTTTGCGTATATTGAAGAATCCTTGTGTCCCTGGGATAAATCCCATTTGATCATGGTGTATGACCCTTTGAATGTGTTGTTGGATTCTGTTTGCTAGTATTTTGTTGAGGAGTTTTGCATCTATATTCATCAGTGATATTGGTCTGTAATTTTCTTTTTTTGTAGTATCTTTGTCTCGTTTTGGTATCAGGGTGATAGTGGCCTCATAGAATGAGTTTGGGAGTGTTCCTTCCTCCCCAATTTTTTTGAAGCATTTGAGAAGGATGGGTGTTAGCTCTTCTCTAAATGTTTGATAGAATTCACCCGTGAAGCCATCTGGTCCTGGACTTTTGCTAGTTGGAAGATTTTTAATCACAGTTTCAATTTCAGTGTTTGTGATTGGTCTGCTTATGTTTTCTATTTCTTCCTGGTTCAGTATTGGAAGGTTGTGCTTTTCTAAGAATTTGTCCATTTCTTCCAGGTTGACCATTTTACTGGAATAGAGTTGCTTGTAGTAGTCTCCTAAGATGGTTTGTATTTCTGCAGTGTTTGTTTTAACTTCTCCTTTTTCATTTCTAATTTTATCGATTTAAGTCCTCTCCCTCTTTTTCTTGATGAGTCTGGCTAATGGTTTATCAATTTTGTTTATCTTCTCAAAGAACCAGCTTTTAGTTTTATTGATCTTTGCTATTGTTTTCTTTGTTTCTATTTCATTTATTTCTGCTCTGATCTTTATGATTTCTTTCCTTCTGCTAACTTTGGATTTTGTTTGTTCTTCTTTCTCTAGTTCCTTTAGGTGTAAGGTTAGATTTTTATTTGAGATTTTTCTTGTTTCTTCAGGTAGGCTTGTATAGCTATAAACTTCCCTCTTAGAACTGCTTTTGCTGCATCCCATAGGTTTTGGATCATCGTGTTTTCATTGTCATTTGTCTCTAGGTATTTTTTGATTTCCTCTTTGATTTCTTCAGTGATCTCTTGGTTATTTAGTAATGTATTGTTTGACCTCCATGTGTTTGTGTTTTTTACGTTTTTTTTCCCTGTAATTCATTTCTAATGTTATAGCATTGTGGTCAGAAAAGATGCTTGATATGATTTCAACTTTCTTAAATTTACCAAGGCTTGATTTGTGACACAGATGTGATCTATCCTGGAGAATGTTCCATGCGCAATTGAGAAGAAAGTGTAATATGCTGTTTTTGGTTGGAAAGTCCTATAAATATCCATTAAATCTATCTGGTCTATTGTGTCATTTAAAGCTTCTGTTTCCTTATTTATTTCATTTTGGATGATCTGTCCATTGGTATAAGTGAAGTGTTAAAGTCCCCCACTATTATTGTGTTATTGTCGATTTCCTCTTTTATAGCTGTTAGCACTTGCCTTATGTATTGAGGTGCTCCTATGTTGGGTACATATATATTTATAATTGTTATATCTTCTTGGATTGATCCCTTCATCATTATGTAGTGTCCTTCCTTGTCTCTTGTAACAGTCCTTATTTTAAAGTCTATTTTATCTGATATGAGTATTGCTACTCCACCTTTCTTTTGATTTCCATTTGCATGGAATATCTTTTTCCATTCCCTCACTTTCAGTCTGTATGTGTACCTAGGTCCGAAGTGGGTGTCTTGTAGGCAGCATATATATGGGTGTTGTTTTTGTATCCATTCAGCAAGCCCGTGTCTTTTGCTTGGAGCATTTAATCCATTCACGTTTAAGGTAGTTATCGATATGTATGTTCCTATGACCATTTTCTTAATTGTTTTGAGTTTGCCTTGTAGGTCCTTTTCTTCTCTTGTGTTTCCCAGTTAGAGAAGTTCCTTTAGCATTTGTTGTAGAGCTGGTTTGATGGTTCTAAATTCTCTCAGCTTTTGCTTGTCTGTAAAGCTTTTGATTTCTCCATCGAATTTGAATGAGATCCTTGCCAGGTAGCGTAATCTTGGTTGTGGTTTCTTCCCTTTCATCACTTTAAGTATATCATGCCACTCTCTTCTGGCTTGTAGAGTTTCTGCTGAGAAATCAGCTGTTAACCTTATGGGAGTTCTCTTGCATGTTATTTGTCATTTTTCCCTTGTTGCTTTCAATAATTTTTCTTTGTCTTTAATTTTTGCCAGTTTGATTACTATGTGTCTTGGTTTGTTTCTCTTTGGGTTTATCCTGTATGGGACCCTCTGTGCTTCCTGGACTTGGGTGGCTATTTCCTTTCCCATGTTAAGGAAGTTTTTGACTATAATCTCTTCAAATATTTTCTTGGGCCCTTTCTCTCCCTCTTCTCCTTCTGGGACCCCTATAATGCGAATGTTGTTGCATTTAATATTATCCCAGAGGTCTCATAGGCTGTCTTCATTTCTTTTCATTCTTTTTTCTTTATTCTATTCTGCAGCAGTGAATTCTACCATTCTGTCTTCCAGGTCACTTATCCGTTCTTCTGCCTCAGCTATTCTGTTATTTATTCCTTCTAGTGTAGTTTTCATTTCAGTCATTGTATTGTTCATCTCTGTTTGTTTTTTCTTTAATTCTTCTAGGTCTTTGTTAAACGTTTCTTGCATCTTCTCAATCTTTGCCTCCATTCTTTTCCTGAGGTACTGGATCATCTTCACTATCATTATACTGCATTCTTTTTCTGGAAGGTTGCCTATCTTCACTTCATTTAGTTGTTTTTCTGGGGTTTTATCTTGTTCCTTCATCTGATACGTAGACCTTTGCCTCTTCATCTTGTCTACCTTTCTGTGAATGTGGTTTTTGTTTCACAGGCTGCAGGATTGTAATTCTTCTTGCTTCTGTTTTCTGCCCTCTGGTGGATGAGGTTATCTAAGAGGCTTGTACAAGTTTCCTGATTGGAGGGACTGGTGGTTGAGCTGACTGTTGCTCTAATGGCCCAAGCTCAGTAAAAATTTTATCTGCTTGACTGCTGATGGGTGGGGCTGGTTTACTTCCCTGTTGGTTGTTTGGCCTGAGGCAACCCAACACTGAAGCCTACCAGGTCTCTTTGGTGAGGCTAATGGCGGACTCTGGGAGGGCTCATGCCAAGGAATACTTCCCAGAACTTCTGCTGCCAGTGTCCTTGTCCTCAGGGTGAGCAACATCCACCACCCGCCTCTGCAGGAGACCCTTCAACAATAGCAGGTAGATCTGGTTCAGTCTCCTCTTGGGTCACTGCTCCTTCCCCTGGGTCCTGATGTGCACACTACTTTGTGTGTGCCCTCCAAGAGTGGAGTCTCTGTTTCCCCCAGTCCTGTCAAATTCCTGCAATCAAATCCCACTAGCCTTCAAAGTCTGATTCTCTAGGAATTCCTCCTCCCGTTGCTGGACCCCCAGGTTGGGAAGCTGACATGAGGCTCAGAACCTTCACTCCAGTGTGTGGACTTCTGTAGTACAAGTGTTCTCCCGTCTGTGAATTACCCACCTAGCAGTTATGGGATTTGATTTTACTGTGATTGCACCCCTCCTACCATCTCATTGTGGCTTCTCCTTTGTCTTTGGATGTGGGGTGTCTTTTTTGCTGAGTTCCAGTGTCTTCCTTTTGATGATTTTCCAGCAGCTAGTTGTGCTTCTTGTGTTCTTGCAAGAAGGAGTGAGAGCACGTCCTTCTAGTCCGCCATCTTGGTTCCTAATCATACTCTCATTTCTTATATTAAATGTTGTGTTCTTAATAGAATTGCCACCATAATTCACAAACAGTTGTGGAACTCATACTGTGTGAGAAGAGATATGATATGTATGCAATGAGAATGCAAACATTTCTAAGGCAAGTCTTGGCTTTTAACGAGCTCACAGCCAATTGGGGCAGATAACCACAGAAACAAATATTGAAATACAAGTCTACCAGGAGATTAGTAGAGGTGCTGTTGATACCATCTGGACTGAATACCTGGCTGAACCCCATTAAGGCCTCTATATAAAGTCTTAGGATTCTGGAGAAGAGGTGCAGAGATCTACTTGTGTTGCAGCTGCCCAAGACAAGACTCAAATATAAGTTCCCTTGTTTATTAAATCTGCCACCTACCAGTCAGGAGCTGTCTGCCTCTTTCTTTGGTCTCTCCTTGCCCTGTGTACTGGGGCCAGTTTTGAATTTCACCTGGGGAACTCTTGAGGGTGCAAACCAACAGGGCGCTGAGAGTATAATGTCTGAGCAGAGTCTTGAAGAAAGTGAAGTTTGCTAAGCAAAAGAAGGGACCAAGAACACACAGAGCAAAGGGAACTACATGTGCACAGAATTAGTTATTCCTTTGGGGTGTCTTGCCTAATACTGAGAAGCATTTTGTAAGCCAAAGAATTCCAGGAGTACATCTCTCATCATTACCTGTGTTTGTTTTTATCAGATTATTTCCTCCTCTTCATTAATTTTCCTTCCCTCCCTACCCCTTATGGTAGCAAGTACTTTACACAAAAACTCTTTAAAATGTTTTTCCCCATGCATTTCATTTTTTGCTATGTGAATCTTTGCAGGTAAAATGTCTCCTGATGTCTTCTGTCCTTGGAAAAGGAAAGGGCTGGTGATACTTTATACCTGCAGCCTCCAGGACTGACAGCTTCTTCATCTCTCTTCTCATTGTCTCAGGCTTCCTCTCTTCTAATACTATCATGTTCTTATTCTGGTTGTTTGACCACCCTCAGTGCCTGCAATTTTGAGTATGTTTTCTGTGATCCCTGTGTCGCATGAACTTTTTAGAGTCTGCCAATGCCATGCACTGAGCTTGGATGATTAAAAATATGGTTTTTGCCTTTATGGGGAATTTTTTCTCCCATTTGGTAGAGTTGTGCTCATTCAATCAATATGCAAATTTATTCTGTTTGTTCTTCAGATCCCTGGCATTGCAGGCAAGTCTTCTTTTGTTAATTAGAGGTTAGATTGCATCTCTTCTTTAAAGTCACTCAACTTTCTGTTTTTAAGAAATGTGATTCCATTCCCACAATAAATACAACCAAGAACTCTGAGTCAGTCTCAACCAGCTGTACAATGACAGGGGTGAAGTGTTGCTGATTTTTTCAAAGACCATAGAAAGATTAGCTGAATGTGTTTTCCAAGTTGTGCTCTTTTCTCCCATGGATCTCTGAATTATCTGCACTTACTTGAATGAGGGAGAAAGATTGTTCACTTCCCTTGAAGGCTTTTACATTCTTGGTCCTTTATTCAGTTACAACTATATCACATTTTTTTTTTATAGCAAATGTACCTAAAGGTGAGGAAGGCTACACAATTTTCTCAACGTGTCACATCTTATGTAAAGTAAGCAAGTTATGACTTTGGGAAAGATACTTAACCCTCCTTGCATCTGTTTCCTCATCAGTAACATGGGGATAAAAATAGTACCTAACTCAGTTGTTCACTCAGCTTAAAATGGCCATATCTGTATGAAAAATCCAGATTGTTCTCTGAGATTTGCTCACACTTTTCTGAAACTATTAGGAAATTTGTCTTGTAAGACCATCTTATTAAGCTATAGTGCTTTGCAAAGAGCTGTTAGAACATGTTGGATAATCCTGTGTTCAAACAAATGTGCCCCATATTCTTAACTAGCTCTCTTGGGAAAAAGGTTAATTAGATAAATGTTTGGAGTAATGTTGAGTCATGCTAATCTTCTAGGGAGTGACTGGAACTTTTAATCAATGCCAGAATGGATTTTGTTAAAATGGTTGGAAAAGAAGGTGTGCTTTTGCACTTGAGCAGAGGAGACACTCAACAGATGTATGCTGTGCTGAAGTGGAGACTTCATGGAGTCATTGGCTTCTCTGCCCATTGCAGAGACATTGCTGAATGAGAGTCTAGCCCAGGGCTGTGTACCTACTAACCACTCAGCAAGGGTTGTTTATATGATGGATTTGTATTTGGTTATTTGTTTAGTTTTTACTTTTTATTTTATATTGGAATATAGTTGATTAACAATATTGTGTTAGTTTCAGGTATACAGCAAAGTGATTCAGTTATACATATACATGTATCTATTCTTTTTCAAATTCTTTTCCCATTTAAATTATTACAGAATACTGATGTATTTGGTTATTAAATCAGCATACATAGGGTTTCTGAGACAGCTCTCACCTTTATCATTCATATATAGCAAATTGTATACACTTATGCCTTTTGCATTTTGACCCAAATATTTTATTTTATTTTTCTCAATCTAAGTTTTCTGGTTTTATTGAGATATAATTGACATACAGCACTGTATAAGCTTAAGATGTACAATATAATGATTTGAGTAACATTTTTTATGAAATGATGACCACAATATGTTTAGTGAACATCCATCATCTCATTTAGGTGCCAAAAAACAGAAAAAAAGTTTTTTTCCTTGTGATGAGAATTCTTAGGATTGAGCCTCTTAACAACTTTCAAATGTACCATCCAATGATGTTAACTATAGTTATCACATTGTACATTACACCCCTAGCAATTAGTTATGCTATAATTGGAAGTTTGTACCTTTTGACCACCTTCATTTAATTTCCCCACCCCACCCCTGCCTCCAGTAAGCACAAATCTGCTCTCTTTTTCTATGAGTTTGCTTATTTGATTTTTAGAGTTCATGTTTAACTAAGATCATACAGCATTTGTATTTCTCTGTCTGACTTGTTTCATTCACCAGAATGTCCTCAAGATCCAAACATGTTGTCCCAAGTGGCAAATGGCAGGGCGTCTTTTTTTAATTTTTTATTATTTTTTTTGTGGTACGCGGGTCTCTCACTGCTGTGGCCCCTCCCGTTGCGGAGCACAGGCTCCGGATGCACAGGCTCAGGGGCCATGGCTCACCGGCCCAGCCGCTCTGCGGCATGTGGGATCCTCCCGGACTGGGGCACGAACCCATGTCCCCTGCATTGGCAGGCGAACTCTCAACCACTGCGCCACCAGGGAAGTCCCAGGGCATCCTTTTTTAATGGTTGAATGATATTCCATTGTAGAAATACCACAACTTCTTTACCTATTTATTAGTCCATGGACTCTTAGTTTATTTCCTTGTGTTGGCTATTGTAAATAATGCTGCTATGAACATGGAGGTGTGGATATCTCTTCAACATAGTGTTTTTGTTTCCTTTGGCTATGTTCCTGGAAGTGGAATTGCTGGATCATATGATAGTTCTGTTTTTAATCTTTTGAGGATCCTCCATACTATTTTCCATAGTGGCTGCACCAATTTACAATCCCACCAATGGTGCACAAGGATTCCCTTTTCTCCACATATTAGCCAGTATTTGTTATCTCTTGTCTTTTTGATGAGTTGGCTTAAACATTTTAAAGTGGAAATTTAAGGGAATTCCCTGGCGGTCCAGTGGGTAGAGCTCCTCATGTCCACTGCAGGGGGCATGCGTTTGATCCCTGGTTGGGGAACTAAGATCCCTCAAGCCATGTGGCGTGACCAATAAATAAATAAATAAATAAATAAATAAGTGGAAATTTAAAGTATGCTCAGGTAAAGTTATTCAGGTTCACTAATTTTCTACTGAGATTAAATAGACACTAGTAGCAGAGCTGTGATTGGATCTACTGAGATGATTCAGTTTAAAGTAATCAGCATCTCTACCCAAAGTTAGATCTTTAAAAATGACCCATATTCCATATGTTGTGTGTGAGCATGTGTGAACTTTCACTCTAAGGATTAAAGTATATGATAATGAAAGACATTCTTTCATTGTTAATTGCAAAAAATCACGTACCTAGTGTAAAAAACTAGGCTATAGTGAGCATTTTTATTCTTAGGTGTCTTAGTGCACATCCATTAGAGCAGCCTAAAAGAGGGATAAGTTCCATAACTTCCAAAAAGAAAGCTGAAGTGTTATTAATTTTTGTCTTTGTTCAGAGAAAATAAAAGTTATGTTTGACTCATAACTTTGGTAATTATATCTGTTACCACTAGAATAATAGTCTCTGGCTCGGAGCCTCAACAGTTAGGTCTATAGTAATCAATTCTAATGTCCTCTTTAGGGAAACATTGAACAGTTTGGTTTTGACTGATTGCAAATTTCTCTAAGAATTCTTAAAACACCAATCCATTATTTCATTTTCTTATCTGTTTTCTCAACCCGAGTTCAGATCTTGACTGTCTAGTAGGTAAAACATTGCAATGATTTGCTCAGTAATCCTAGAGTTTACCTCCTCCAAGCTAGAGTTCCTGATACACTCTGTAATGTAACAGGCATTTTGTCTTGTTCATCACCACTGGCCCAACACCTAGAATAATGTTGTACATTGTTGGCACTCAACATGTTTTGCTGAGTAAAAAAATATCTGATTACAATAGCCCCGTATTTACCCCTACCCCTCAAAATACCAAATTTTAATGTTTCCCCATTGCATTTACAGAATTAAGTCCTTGGTTCAGCATTCAAGGCCCAACCTAATCTAACACCAATCTAACTAACTCATCTCATTTCCCATCTGTCATAGACTCCATTCCACTTCACTCCCACTCCTTCCTCCATGTTCCAGTTGGATCTAGAAGTTCCCTATTTCCTGAACATGCTCTTCTACTGCCCTGACCTTTGTTCATGTCCTTATTATTACCTTGAATACTCTTTATCCTAAATCCACATATTAAGTACTACCTACCTGTCAAGGCTCAGCCCAAATAGCACTTCTATGTTCCACGACAGTTTCATACTTCTGGTCTTTTCACCGTATAGCATGCCTGCCCATGTACATGTCACTGTCCTCCCCCTACAATGTAAACTCCACACCTTGTATATTTCTATTTCTGACTTATTGACCCAGAAACGAAGACACCAGAGTTGCTCAGATAAATATTGTTGAGTGTAGTAGTACCCACCAACCTGTCCCAAAATATCTCCATTAAATTTAGATTTTGAGGGGCTTTCGGAAACAGTGGCTTTAATTAGAATAAAGCACTATGTTGTTTTAGATCCCCTGGGAAAGGTATCACACTAATTCATTTGTATCTCACTTTGGATTAGTTAGTCTGACTGAGCAATTCTAAGTCCAGAAACACTCATCTGTAAGCGAGGCCTTATTGAAATTACATACAGAAGGGGTTCTCAGTACCGGGTAGTCATCAAAATCACCTGGGATATTTTAAAACTCTGACATCCTGAAGGTTCTGATTGGGTAGGTCTATGAGCAGGACCAGGAAAGATTGTTTGTGAACAGCTCTGTGATGATTCTAGTGTTAGACTGGTTTGGGAGCTAAAAGGATAGAGAATTTGATGAAAGAAACATTTCTAGGAAGTATGTGGGTAGGAATAACATAAAAGAACTTAGTATTCTGGGTTTGAGGAATGAAAAGGAGGCAGGATGAAGATTAAAGAAAAGCTGAAGGAAAATACACTCACTCATTGAACAAGTTCTCTGAATTGCCCAACCCAGTGGTAGATGGCGGGGATGTCAAGGTGAACAAGGACTTTGCTCTCACTGATGTTTCCTAGTAAGGAAGTTAAATGATCCATGACTTGAAAAGGAAGAATACTTGGTAATTTTGTGGCAAATGGCAGGACCATCTGACCCAGGGTGTGTATAGTCAGGGGGTGGGGGTGAGGGAGGACATCCAGAGGAAATGGGACTTAAGTGGAGATGTGAAGTAAGAGTAGGCATAAGATAGGGGCTGAGGAAGACAAAGAGTGTCATGTGAGTTGAGGAGGCCATAACAAACACAGAATACTTGAGAGACAAAAAACTCATAAAGGCTGAGAGGTGAGGGCAGAGGAGGGAAGGGCTAAGGAGGAAGGCAATGTGAGACACTCACATCAGAGTGATGTTATAAGATGAACATTCTGACTTCAAAGTGAAGAATGGATTTTTACAAGGCTCTGCAGCAGTCACCCAAGTGAGAGATAATGGTTTGAGCCAGGGTGGTGGCAGTGATGATGGGAAAGGTAGAGAGGGACTCAGGAGGTGGATTGCAGAGGATATGGAATAAGTCAAAGAGTAGGAGGACTCAGGGATGCATCTCACACCTCTGACTTGGACAATCCCAAGGTTGAGGTTGCCATTCTCAAGGAACGTGAAGAGGTATATACTTGGCAATGGGAAGGAAGATGATTATTTTAAACCACATGATTTTTTTTAAGGTTTAAAAAAAATTATTTTTATTTTATTTATATATATTTTAATTTTTTTAAATAAAAAACCTTACAATTGCAATCCCACTACTGGGCATATACCCTGAGAAAACCATAATTCAAAAAGAGTCATGTACCAAAATGTTCATCGCAGCACTATTTGCAGTAGCCAGGACATGGAAGCAACCTAAGTGTCTATCGACAGATGAATGGATAAAGAAGATGTGGCACATATATACAATGGAATATTACTCAGCCATAAAAAGAATGAAATTGAGTTATTTGTAGTTAGGTGGATGGACCTAGAGTCGTCATACAGAGTGAAGTAAGTCAGAAAGAGAAAAACAAATACCGTATGCTAATGCATATATATGGAATCTAAAAAAAAAAAAACCCAACAAATGGTACCGATGAACCTAGTTATGGGGCAGGAATAAAGAGATAGACATAGAAAATGGACTTGAGGAGACGGGGTGGAAGGGGGAAGCTGTGGCGAAGTGAGAGTAGCATCAACATATATATACTACCAAATATAAAACAGTTAGCTAGTGGGAAGCAGCAGCATAGCACAGGGAGATCAACTCGGTGCTTTGCGATGACCTAGAGGGGTGGGATAGGGAGGATGGGAGGGAGGCTCAAGAGGGAGGGGATATGGGGACATGTGTATGCATATGGCTGATTCACTTTGGTGTACAACAGAAACTAACACAGTGTTGTGAAGCAATTATACTCCAATAAAAATCTATTATGATCGTTTTAGTTTCTGATATCTTGAGTTAGAGTGGCCCATGAGACACCGTCAAGTTACTGAATATGCTATTGAAGAAATGGTCCTGAATTTTAGAAGACATTTGGATCAAACAAGCAGTTTGAAAGTCATCAGCATAATTAAATTAATAATAAAAATTACCATTGGAGGACTCACTACATACAAGCATTGTTAAGTGCTTTATATTCATTATCTCTTTTGTCATAACAGCCCTACAAGGTAAATACTATTATCCCTTTCAAACAAATATGGAAATTGAGGCTTACAGAGGTTAAGTAACTTGCCTAAGTTACATAAATAATGGTTACCATAAATAATGGTAAAATCTAGAATTAAGCCCAGATAGTCTATTCCATAATGCACTCAGCTACATACCACCCAGATGATCACTGAGAGCATTAGAATAAGTGGTATCTCCCAGGAAGTTTATCTATAATATAACAAGAGAACTCTGCAAGAAGCCTGAGATCCCCCAGTACCACAGGGATGGACAGAGGATGTAGGAACAACCTGTGAAGCAGAAAGGAAATGACAGTGGAGTGAACAATAGCGTGGCCAATGCTGCCAAGATGTCAAGTGGGAAATGGCCTGGAGAGTGACTTGAGTGAAGTGATGAGGAGGTTGTTAGTAAGCATGGTGAGACTGCTTTAGAGGCATGATGAGAGTAGATGCCAGGTTTAATGGTTTGGGGTGTGATTGGAGACAAGGAGGAAGAGACAGGAAGTGGAGACTACTCTTTCAGGAAGTTTGCCTGTGACAGAGAGAATACAGAGAGCATGGAAGTGGGTAGGGATGTAGGGTAAAGGGGGAATTTTTCTTTTAAAGAAAATGGTTAGAGATTAGCATGCTGATGGAATCACACATTATTAGGATTAAGTTGGTAGTGAAGGAGAGATTGAAAATAGGGTAGCAAGGGGGCATACTGGCAGAAGGATAGAGAGAGAAAGGACAGGATCGGTAATAGAGGTAAAAGGGTTTACTGTATTTAGGATCAGGAACAACTTTTCCATCGTCACAGGAAGGAAGAACAGCTCGGGGCAGATGTAAGTACGTTTGCAGAATCGGTTTAGAAAATTCATGGAGCTGTTGTCTGATGGTACCAATTTTCCCTGTAATTTTCAGAGAGTGAGAGGGAGATGTGAGTGTTAGGGTATGGAATGACATGGAAGATTAGACTATCCCCTCTGGGAAGACATGACTGAATGAACTGTCAGGAGGTATTAGTGCCCAAACTGTCAAAATGTCATGAATGAACATTCCTCATATGTGCTGCATGACTCTGTCAGCAGAGCCTAGTGGTCAGGCTGTAGGAGAGGTGAAGGGTGAGACTGCACTAAAATTCAAACATGATTAAGTGCTTATATCATACTCACTATTCTCCCTTCCTGCTTCCTAACAGAGCCCTGTTTTTGTTTAGGTGACCACTCTTCACTTTAGACATATTCTTCAAGGGAGGCTGGTCCTGATTAGCCTCAGCCAACCATGGTGGTCCTTATCAATGACTGATTTGGGCAAAGCCATGAGCATGTGATGAATTCTAAGCAATGAGGTGGATTCCACAGACAGGAAATGTTTTCTTACTTCTATAAAGAGAGAGAAGGAAGAGATGGTCACTTTTCTACCTTGGGATGCTGTCTTGCCTGCAGGTGCTGCTTGGTGAAGTGGCCTGAAGGCAAGGGGACACTTAAGGATGCAGGGTTCAAAGATAGAACTGGGTCCTTGTTAACATAATTGAACTAGTGGCCTTCTTGTTATGTGAGATAATTACCTTATTGTTTATGTCATTTTGAACAGGAGTTTTGCTATTTGAATCTGATACACTAGATGAGCACATTGGAAAGGTAGTGGCACAAAAGACACTGAGGATATTGGCTAGATCCTTCACATTGGAAATGTGAAGGATAGTGAGTGCCCAGTATTTTTTTTTTTTTAAGATATATCCCTTCTTTAATGCAAACTGAAATCCTCTTAATTCCAGGTTGTCTTATTAAGTTAGGAAATGTGGGGTGGAGCAGGGGAAGTGATTATCAAGACCTTAGAGCCTGAGGTCCCTGTTACTTCATACAGCAGACAGTGTGCTCTCAAACCCAGAATGCTGTTTGGTCCAAGCAGGTCACATGACTCCAGGAAGGCCAATCAGGGCTAAAGGGGTTCAGTCCTGGCAATTGGTTTGTATTATCAGGAGAGCCTTGGGACTGTAAAGCTAACAGATGGATCCTACTAACATGCTCTGAGTCCTGAATGAAGCCACACTTGAAACCACAGGACAGTTCTGTTATGTGAGTCAATATATTCCCTCTCTGTAAACCTATTAGGCTTGGGTTTGATGTTTTTGTAAGCAACTTTGGCAGACTCCCTGAACTTAATAGTTTTAAACAAATGTTTTAAAAGTAAACATATAGTGGCCTGAATGTATCAATAGAAACCTGTCCATTTGTAAATAGTCAGACTTCTTTGCATACAGCTGGATGGACTCTACCCTATCCAGAGAGTAATTTGAACCATCAGCTTTGACTTGAGATAAGGAGAATAAAGAACACTGTTTCCATGTTCAGGCCGACTGCACCAAAAACTTGAGAAGTCCTGAAGGTACAGCAAGAAATTAAACTTGAAAATATACAATGTGGCATTATAAGACATTCTTTTACGGAAGCAGCTTGCTGTAGCAATTTTGGACTGGCATAATTGACTCTGGAGACAGACCTCCTGGGCGTGAATCCTATTTGGCCACTTATTAGTAGTGAGATCTTGGACAGATTATTTCACGTTTCGGTGCCTCAGCTTCCTCATCTGTAAAAGGGATAATAATAGCACCTATTTAAAGGAGGTTTTACAAACCACATTTGCAAAATATATTATAGATGCCATATAATTTTTTTAAATTACAGATATATAAGGTAATAAACTAGGCCTATGAATACTGACACATCTTCTCCCCCACATGACACTATTTGGACTGAAATAGAATACAAAGCAGTGACCCCAAAGTTCAGTGCAACTCTGACTCTTCCTTCAGACCATCTGGGGTATTGAGACAGAACTTTGGGTTTCTGTGATGAACAATGATGGATTCAAGAGCCCAATCAACTCACACTACTACATTTCTGGATTCTTAGGCCCATCTTTTGCAAGGTCTGCTTGCTGGTTCATGACTAAGACATGTTGAAAATATTCACTTGAGGCCAGTGGTCATTTTCACCTGGGCCAGTCTTGGCTCAAAAGTAATAGAGTCATTGCTTTAAAAAGGTTTGAGAAAAATATTTTAATAAGTACTAAAGAAATTTTTCTGGCTAACTCTGCCTCATGTGACCATAGAATAAGTAGATGTTTTCATTACCATATACACCTTTTCAACATGTTTTGAGACATTTCAATTCATTCCAAGATCCCTGCAGCCATTTGACATTTATAGTTAGATTCACTTATCTTTATCTTTACTTGCATCATTTTCCCTTGTGGATGTCAAATCCCACTTTGTTTTAGCCTTTGAAAGGGAACAAAGCTTTGATAACCCAGAAAAACAGCCTAAAACTATTTTATTTTAATTATTTTTATTTATTTGTTTGTGGCTGCATTGGGTCTTGGTTTCTGTGTGCAGGCTTTCTCTAGTTGTGGCGAGCCGGGGCTACTCTTTGTTGCAGTGCGCGGGCTTCGCATTGTGGTGGCTTCTCTTGTTGCAGAGCATGGGCTCTAGGCATGCAGGCTTCCGTAGTTGTGGCACATGGGCTCAGTAGTTGTGGCCTGTGGGCTCTAGAGTGCAGATTCAGTAGTTGTGGCACACGGACTTAGTTACTCCATGGCATGTGGAATCTTCCCAGATCAGGGTTCGAACCCATGTTCCCTGCTTTGGCAGGTGGATTCTTAACCACTGTGCCTCCAGGGAAGCCCCTAAAACTATTTTCAACACTGTTGCTTCATTACTATATTATAGGTAAGGTAAACAAGATTCAACAGGTACAATAGTATTAAAAAGTATCTAATAACATCATCTTCTTTTTGTGCTGCATACTGATTTGCACCCTTTTTAATAAAGTTCACAGAAATAAGCAAATATGCTTCTAATTGGGTTTTTGTATTAGACTTCTACAATCCATACTTATATTTAAAAGAGCCATCAGTTTATAAACTGAGAAACTGTCAAATAAAATGGGAATAGATAAAATGTTTTATTGCTAATAAATGACTTCATATGTTGAGTCAATTATTCTCTTTGCTAATTTGACTAGTTTTAGCTTTTCTGGCTACTTAGATTGACTTTCTCTGTCTTCATTTTACCCTCCTTCTATTTAGAGAAGTTTGAAAGCTAGGATTATGCTTCAATATGGCGGAGGAGTAAAACGTGGACATCACCTTCCTCCCCACAAATACATCAAAAATACATCTACATGTGGAACCACTCCTACAGAACACCTACTGAAAGCTGGCAGAAGACTTCAGACTTTCCAAAAGACAAGAAACTCCCCATGTACCTAAGTAGGGCAAAAGAAAAAAGGAAAAACAGAGACAAAAGAATAAGGATGGGACTTGCACCTCTGAGAGGGAGCTGTGAAGGAGGAAGGGTTCCCACACACTGGAAGCCCCTTCGCTGGCAGAGGCTGCGGGTGGCGGAGGGGGAAGCTTCAGAGCCATGGAGGAGAGCGCAGTAACAGGGGTGCAGAGGGCAAAGCGGAGAGATTCCTGCACAGAGGATCAGTGCCGACCAGCACTCACCAGCCTGAGGGGCTTGTCTGCTCACCCACCGAGGAAGGTGGGGGCTGGGAGCTGAGGCTCGGGCTTCGGCGGTCAGATCCCAGGAAGAGGACTGTGGTTGGCTGTGTGAACACAGCCTGAAGGGGCTAGTGCATCACAGCTAACAGGGAGGGAGTCTGGGAAAAGGTCTGGAACTGCCTAAGAATCAAGACACCATTGTTTTAGGATGCGTGAGGAGAGGAGATTCAGAACACCGCCTAAACAAGCTTCAGAGATGGGCACGAGGCACAGCTATCACCATGGACACCAGAGACAGGCATGAAATGCTAAGGCTGCTGCTGCAGCAACTAAGAATCCTGTGTGCAAGCACGGGTCATAATCCACACCTCCACTCCTGGGAGACTGTGCAGCCTGCCACTGCCAAGGTCCCATGATCCAGGGACAACTTCCCCAGGAGAACTCACACCACGCCTCAGCCTGGGGCAAAGTCACACCAGCCTCTGCCACCACAGGCTCGCCCCACATCCATACCCCTCCTTCCCCCAGCCTGAGTGGGCCAGAGCCCCCTAATCAGCCGCTCCTTTAGCCCCCTCCTGTCTTGGTGAAGAACAGACTCCAGAGGGCGACTTACCTGCAGAGGCAGGGCCAAACCCAAAGCTGAACCCCAGGAGCCGTGTAAACAAAGAAGAGAAAGGGGAATTTCTCTGTGCAGCCTCAGGAGCAGTGGATTAAATCACTACACTCAACCTGATGTACCCGGCATCTGAGGAATACCTGAATAGAAAACGAATCATCCCAAAATTGAGGCGGTGGATTTAGGGAGCAACTGTACACTTGGGGTTTGCTCTATGCGACTGACTAGTTTCTGATTTTTATGTTTATCTTAGTATAGTTTTTAGCATTTGATATCACTGGTAGATTTGTTTATTGGTTTGGTTGCTCTCTTCTTTTTTTTATTACTTTAAAAATTTTTTAATTTTAATTATTTTTTATTTTAATAACTTTCTTTATATAATTTTATTTATTATTTTTCATTCTTTCTTTTTTCTCCCTTTTCTTCTGAGCCGTGTGGCTGACAGGGTTTTGATGCTCCAGCATGGTGTCAGGCCTGAGCCTCTGAGGTGGGAGAGCCGAGTTCAGGACACCGGACCACCAGAGACCTCCCAGCCCCAAGTAATATCAATCAGTGAGAGGTCTCCCAGAGGTCTCCAACTCAATGCTAAGACCCAGCTCCACTCAATAACTAGCAAGCTCCAGTGCTGGACACCCCATACCAAACAACTAGCAAGACAGAAACACAACCCCACACATTAGCAGAGAGGCTGCCTAAAATCATAATAAGTTCACAGACCCCCAAAACACACCACTGGACGTGGTTCTGCCCACCAGAGAGACAAGATCCAGCCTCATCCACCAGAACACAGGCACAAGTCCCCTCCACCAGGAAGCCTACACAACCCACTGAACCAACGTTACCCACTGGGGGCAGACAGCAAAAACAATGCAAACTACAAACCTGCAGCCTATGAAAAGGAGACCCCAAACACAGTAGGTTAAGCAAAATGAGAAGACAGAAAACTACGCAGCAGATGAAGGAGCAAAGTAAAAGCCCACCAGATCAAACAAATGAAGAGAAAATAGGCAGTCTACCTGAAAAAGAATTCAGAGTAATGATAATAAAAAGGATCCAAAATCTTGGAAATAGAACGGAGAAAATTCAAGAAATGTTTAACAAGGACCTAGAAGAATTAAGAGCAAACAATGATGAACAACACAATAAATGAAATTTAAAATTTTCTAGAAGGAAACAATAGCAGAATAACAGAGACAGGAAAAAAAGATAAGTGACCTGGAAGAAAAAAGAATGAAAAGAATTGAGGACAGTCTCAGAGACCTCTGGGACAACATTAAACACACCAACATTCAAATTATAGGGGTCCCAGAAGAAGAGAAAAAGAAAGGGACTGAGAAAATATTTGAAGAGATTATAGTTGAAAACTTCTCTAATATGGGAAAGGAAATAGTCAAGTCCAGGAAGCACAGAGAGTCCCATACAGAATAAATCCAAGGAGAAACATGCCACAACACATACCAATCAAACTATCAAAAATTAAATACAAAGCAAAACTATTAAAAGCAGGAAGGGAAAAATAACAAATAATATACAAGGGAATCCCCATAAGGTTAACAGCTGATAATTCAGCAGAAACTCTGCAAGCCAGAAGGGAGTGGCAGGACATATTTACAGTGATGAAAGGGAAAAACCTACAACCAAGATTACTCTACCCAGCAAAGATATAATTCAGATTCGACGGAGAAACCAAAACCTTTACAGACATGCAAAAGCTAAGAGAATTCAGCAGCACCAAGCCAGCCTTACAACAAATGCTAAAGAACTTCTCTAGGCAGAAACAAGAGAAGAAAAAGACCTACAAAAACAAACCCCCCAAAATTAAGAAACTAGTAATAGGAACATACATATCGATAATTACTTTAAATGTAAATGGATTAAAGGCTCCAATCAAAAGACATAGACTGGCTGAATGGATACAAAAACAAGACTCATATATATGCTGCCTACAAGAGACGCACTTCAGATCTAGGGACACATACAGACTGAAAGTGAGGGGATGGAAAAAGATATTCCATGCAAATGGAAAAAGAAAGCTGGAGTAGCAATTCTCATATCAGACAAAATAGACTTTAAAATAAAGGCTATTACAAGAGACCAAGAAGGACACTACATAATGATCGAGGGATCAATCGAAGAAGAAGATATAACAATTGTAAATATTTATGCACCCAACATAGGGGCACCTCAATACATAAGACAAATGCTAACAGCCATAAAAGGGAAAATCGACAGTAACACAATCAGAGTAGGGGACTTTAACACCCCACTTTCACCAATGGAGAGATCAGCCAAAATAAAAATAAATAAGGAAACACAAGCTTTAAATGATACATTAAACAAGATGGACTGAATTGATATTTATAGGACATTCCATCTCAAAACAGCATAATACACTTTCTTCTCAAGTGCTCATAGAACATTCTTCAGGATAGATAAAAGCTTGGGTCACAAATCAAGCCTTTGTAAATTTAAGAAAGTTGAAATTTTATCAAGTACATTTTCCGACTACAGCACTATGAGACTAGATATCAATTACAGGAAAAAAAAATTGTAAAAAATACAAACACATGGAGGCTAAACAATACACTGCTAAATAATCAAGGGATCACTTAAGAAATCAAAGTGGAAAGCAAAAAATACCTAGAAACAAATGACAATGAAGACACGATTACCCAAAACCTATGGGATGTAGTAAGAGCAGTTCTAAGAGGGAAGTTTATTGCAATACAATCCTACCTGAAGAAACAAGAAAAATCTCAAATAAAAAACCTAACCTTATGCCTGATGATTTAAGCAAGAGCAAAAAGCCCCAAAATTAGCAGAAGGAAAGAAATCATAAAGATCAGATCAGAAATAAATGAAAAACAAATGAAGGAAATGATAGCAAAGATCAATAAAACTTAAAGCTGGTTCTTTGAGAAGATAAACAAAATTGATAAACCATTAGCCAGACTCATCAAGAAAAAAAAGAAGACTCAAATCAACAGAATTAGAAATGAAAAAGAAGAAACAACTGACACTGCAGAAATAAAAAAAGCTCATGAGAGATTATTATGAGCAACTATATGCCAATAAAATAGACAACCAGGAAGAAATGGACAAATTCTTAGAAAAGCACAACCTTCCGAGACTGAGCCAGGAAGAAATAGAAAATATAAACCAACTGATCACAAGGACTTAAATTGAAACTGTGATTAAAAATCTTCCAACAAACAAAAGCCCAGGACCAGATGGCTTCACAGTGGAATTCTATCAAACATTTAGAGAAGAGCTAACACCTATACATCTCAAACTCTTCCAAAATATAGCAGAGGTAGGAACACTCCCAAACTCATTCTACAAAGCCACCATCACCCTAATACCAAAACCAGACAAAGATGTCACAAAAAAGAAAACTATATGATGATGAACATAGATCCAAAAATCCTGAACAAAATACTAGCAAACAGAGTCCAACAGCACTATAAAAGGTTGATACACCATGATCAAGTGGGGTCTAGCCCAGGAATGCAAGGATTCTTCAATATACACAAATCAATCAATGTGATGATACACCATATTAACAAACTGAAGGAGAAAAACCATATGATCATCTCAATAGATACAGAAAAAGCTCTGGACAAATTTCAACACCCATTTATGATAAAACCCTTCAGAAAGTAGGCATAGAGGGAACTTACTTCAACGTGATAAAGGCCATATATGACACAGCCACAGCCAACATAGTTTTCAGTGGTGAAAAACTGAAACCATTTCCACTAAGATAAGGATAAAAACAAGGTTGCCCACTCTCACCACTATTATTCAACATAGTTCCAGAAGTTTTAGCTACAGCAAGCAGGGAAGAAAAATAAATAAAAGGAATCCAATTCAGAAAAGAAGATGTAAAACTGTCAGTTTGCAGATGACATGATACTATACATAGAGAATCTTAAAGATGCTACCAGAAAACTACTAGAGGTAATCAATGAATTTGGTAAAGGATACAAAATTAATACACAGAAATCTCTTGCATTTGTATACACAAATGATGAAAAATCTGAAAGAGAAATTAAGGAGACACTCCCACTTACCACTGCAACAATAAAAATAAAATACCTAGGAATAAACCTACCTAAGGAGACAAAGGACCTGTATGCAGAAATTAAAGATGATACAAACAGATGGAGGGATAGACCATGTTCTTGGATTGGAAGAATCAAAATTGTGAAAATGATTACACTACCCAAAGCAATCTACAGATTCAATGCAATCCCTAGCAAACTAACAATGGCACTTTTCACAGAACTAGAACAAAAAATTTCACAATTTGTATGGAAACACAAAAGACCCCAAATAGCCAAAGCAATCTTGAGAAAGCAAAACGGAGCTGGAGGAATCAGGCTCCCTGACTTCTGACTATACTACAAAGCTACAGTAATCAAGACAGTATGGTACTGGCACAAAAACAGAAATATAGATCAATGGAACAGGATAGAAAGCCCAGAGATAAACCCAGGCACATTTGGTCACCTTATCTTTGATAAAGGAGGCAAGATATACAATAGAGAAAAGACAGCCTCTTCAATAAGTGATCCTGGGAAAACTGGACAGCTACGTGTAAAAGAATGAAATTAGAACAATTCCTAACACGATACACAAAAATAAGCTCAAAATGGATTAAATACCTAAATGTAAGGCCAGACACTATAAAACTCTTAGAGGAAAACAGGCAGAACACTGTATGACATAAGTTACAGCAAGATCCATTTTGACCCACCTCCTACAGAAATGTAAATAAAAACAAAAATAAACAAATAGGACCTAATGAAATCAAAAGCTTTGCACAGCAAAAGAAACCATAAACAAGATGAAAAGAGAACCCTCAGAATGGGAGAAAATATTTGCAAATGATGCAACTGACAAAGGGTTAATCTCCAAAATATACAAGCAGTTCATGCAGCTCAATATCAAAAAAGAAACAACCAATCCAAAAATGGGCAGAAGACCTAAATAGACGTTTCCCTGAAGATGATACACAGATTGCCAACAAACACGTGAAAGGATGCTCAACGTCACTAATCATTAGAGAAATGCAAATCAAAACTACAATGAGGTATCACCTCACACCAGTCAGAATGGCCATCATCAAAAAATCTACAAACAATAAATGCTGGAGAGGGTGTGGAGAAAAGGGAACCCTCTTGCACTGTTGGTGGGAACATAATTTGATACAGCCACTATGGAGAACAGTATGGAGGTTCCTTGAAAAACTAAAAATAGAACTACCATGTGACCCAGCAATCGCACTACTGGGCATATACCCTGATAAAACCATAAGTCAAAAGGTGTCATGTGCCACAATGTTCATTGCAGCTCTATTTACAATAGGCAGGACATGGAAGCAACCTAAGTGTCCATGGACAGATGATTGGATAAAGGAGATGTGGCACATTTATACAATGGAATATTATTTAGCCAGAAAAAGAAACGAAATTGAGTTATTTGTAGTGAGGTGGATGGACCTAGAGACTGTCATACAGAGTGAAGTAAGTCAAAAGAGAAAAACAAATACTGTATGCTAACACATATATATGGAATAAAAAAAAAAAAGGTTCTGAAGAACCTAGGGAGAGGACAGGATTAAAGACACAGACATAGAGCATGGACTTGAGTACACGAGGAAGGGGAAGGGTAAGCTGGGACGAAGTGAGAGAGTGCCATTGACATATGTACACTGCCAAAAATAGATAGCTAGTAGGAAGCAGCCGCATAGCACAGGGAGATCAGCTCAGTGCTTTTTGACCAACTAGAGGGATGGTGGTTGGGAGACACAAGAGAGAGAGGATATGGGGATAAATGTATACGTATAGCTGATTCACTTTGTTATACAGCAGAAACTAACACAACATTGTAAAGCAATTATAGTCTAACAGATGTTAAAAAAAAAAACAACTAGGGCTTCCCTGGTGGCGCAGTGGTTGAGAATCCGCCTGCCGATGCAGGAGACACGGGTTCGTGCCCTGGTCCGGGAAGATCCCACATGCCACGGAGCAACTAAGCCCGTGAGCCATGGCCGCTGGGCCTGCGTGTCCGGAGCCTGTGCTCCGCAACGGGAGAGGCCACAACAGTGAGAGGCCCGCATACCGCAAAACAAAACAAAACAAACAAACAAACAAAACTAAAAATGTGACATTACCTTGACTCTTTTGCAGCTAGGGTCCTGAACAACAAATAGATTCAGTTATTTGATAAAATTTTGTGAGCTCTAAAAGGCAGAAAGATGGAGTGTGTCATCTTGCAGTAGAGTATAGATGGACAATTAGGATCTAATAGAAATAAATATTAGCAATGGCTGGCTTCTACATCTCACCCTGGTCACTAGCTTTGTGGATGCAAGTAGCTTTGAAACTAGCAGCAGTTGAGATGGCTGTAGCAATATCTGACCTCTGCATCACATTTACAATGATGGGAACTTGGAACCAAACTTATCCATCCTTTAAACTGATTTTTTTAAGCATTTAATCTTCCTTATTACCTATAGTAATTTCTGTCTTTTGCATTGAATCTTGACTATAATAAACAGCAAGTCATGTCCATAACCTATGTACAATTCAATGCAATATAATTAACTTGTCATCCATATCCTGGAATCCTTATATGAATATCATCTGCCCAGCCATTCAAAATGCCATGGAGAATGTATAAAACTGGTGCGTATGTAATTCATTAAGAATGCCCTTCTATCTGCCTGTTTGTAACTGATGATACTTGTACTCTTTATCCTTGATTTCATTCACTACACAAATACTTATTAAATTCTTAATATTTGTCTAACATTATTCTAGGGGTTAGACAGGAATTGCTGAACAAGAAAACAGTCTTTGACCATGGGAAGACCCCTTGAGCAAGTAATTACCACTGTGATAATGAAAGCTAACATTTTTAACAATTACCCCAGGATATTCTGTTGTAGGTCATCCACATACCAAACTTTAAAAAGCACTGAACTTGGACTTAATTAATATGTTCCACATAATCAGTAATCTGCAAGTAAGTCTGGATGTGGAACCAGAAGGCACTAAATAGCATCCTCCATACTGAGCTATGGGTTTGAGAAAGAATATTAAGCTGGGATATTTGTTGGAGATAACAGATTTCTTTGATGATTATTTCCAAACATCTGTTTTTCAAAATTCTCTTCCCACAGCCCCCATGGTGCAAATTTTGTTGTTTTTTTGTTGTTGTTTTTGCTGGTTTTAAGCAGCCATTTTCCTACTTACTGGCACCTTTAATTTGAAGGATAGATAATATATGTTTTCTTTTTTTTTTTTTTTTTTTTTTTGCGGTACGCAGGCCTCTCACTGTTGTGGCCTCTCCCATTGTGGAGCACAGGCTCCGGACGCGCAGGCTCAGTGGCCATGGCTCACGCGCCCAGCCGCTCCGCGGCATGTGAGATCTTCCCGGACCAGGGCACAAACCCGCATCCCCTGCATCAGCAGGCGGACTCCCAACCAGTGCACCACCAGGGAAGCCCAATGTTTTATTTTTGAAAAAAAAAATATTTGCTAATAGCAACCAACATTTGGTCTGACCAAAATGGAATTTCATAGTTGATTCTTATATTAAATATTAGTAAAGCTTAATGTATTTCCTATTTTTTTAAATAAAAACGTATAAATAGATGTTCTGTTTTCCTCTAGTTCCTAATTGATTGTCTCATGCACAATCCTTGATGTGTCCACGCATCTTTGGAAACCTGTGGCTTAGAGGACAATCTTTGTTGGCCAACTATTTTACCTTTTATATAAAAATTTGTGGCATTTATTCACACAGAATATTCCATTATTGGATAAAGAAGATGTGGTATATATGTACAAAGGAATATTACTCAGCCATAGAAAGAATGAAATAATGCCATTTGCAGCAACATGGATGGACCTAGAGATGATCATACTAAGTGAAGTGAGCCAGACAGAGAAAGGTAAATATCATATGATACCACTTATATGTGGAATCTGAAAAAAAAAGATGCAAAGGAACTTATTTACAAAACAGAGATAGACCCACAGACATAGAAAACAAACTTATGGTTATCAAAGGGGAAGAGGTGGGAGGGATAAATGAGGAGGATGGGATTAACATATACACACTACTATATATAAAATAGATAACCAACAAGTATCTACCATATAGCACAGGGAACTATACTCAAAATACTGTAATAACCTATAAGGGAAAAGAATCTGAAAAAGAATATATATATGTGTATATCTCTATATATTATATATATATATATAGCTGAATCACTGTACTATACACCTGAAACTAACACAACATTGGAAATCAACTATACTTCAATAAAAACAAATTAAAAAAATAGAAACAAAAAGAATATTTTAATTCTCACCTCTAAGGACCATGGTTGCCCTCACATTTATTCATTTAATAAATATGTATTAAAAGCCTACTTTATACTATGAGTAATTTTAGGCTCTGAAGATATGCGAGTGAAGAAAACAAAATTCCTGTCCTCATAGAGCTTGCATTCTGGTCTGTATGTGAGCAAACAGACCGGAAAGAAATAAACAAGCAAATATTTAATATGTCAGGTAAGTGCTAGAGGGTAAAATAAAGCAGGTTAAAGGGGAAGGGAGTGTGAAGTACAGAAATGTGCTGGAGCCACTCACGTGGGCTCTCAAGAGCCCACTGTGTGCATGTCTTCCCAAGTCAGCACTCAGTGATGTCATGTTGGCAGACTGAAATTGGCCATGATGGGGGTACCCATAGCATGGAAATGAACAAATGCTAGAAATCAGGACTTTTTTCCCCAGAGAACTAATAGTTAAACTTTCACCAGCACATTACTGGATAAGAGCGAGGGGTTCTACGTTATATAGGGTGATTAGAGCATCATTGGGCAGAGATAAGAAGGCAGTGAGGGAGTGAGTCATATCGATATCAGAGGTCAGGATGAACAGCATTCTTGGAAGAGGGAACAACAAGACCTTTGATAGTATAATTAGAGAAAGAAAGAAAATCTTCCATACTGGAGCAGTGTGAAATGGAGGCAACAATAGTGGGAGATGGTGTAGGAAATGTAGATGGGGCAGGATCGTGTCAAGTCAGAGTTTGCTGCTTCATAGCAACCACCGGCTAAAGTTGAAGAGCACAATCTGCTTTGAGAAAGATATGTGCTCTGCAGGTTGCAACAATCCCACTACTTGTGACTGTATTTCACCAAGCTCACCTGCTTCCCTGGTTTAAGTTTTCTAGCTGGTCCCTCTAGGTGTATTGACCCTATTCAATAACATTTTCTTCCCTCTATATTATAGCACATATTTTATTCTGCCTTGTGTGTGTGTGTGTTTTCAGTCAGTGCAAACAGTTTCCTTAACTCAACTAAAACAAGGACTGTCTTTTTGTCCTTTTTAGTACTTGGAACAATGCCCTTCATGCAGTTGGTGTTTAATACATGTTTGTTGAATAAAATAGGACTAAGGCTCTGTATTTATACTGGTACCTTCTCAGGATGTGCTAACCAATTTTCCTCTATTTAGTGAAATCCTTATTTTCTCCCAAAATTCTGAGCCAGAACTTATGATCCAGGTTTCATTAGCATTTATAGTATATATTTTAAGCTATTAAAGTTTACCTTCAAGTGATATTATACCACTTTACATATAGTATTAGGATCTCAAAATAGTATAATTCATTTCCCCTCCTAACCTCTCTGTTATTACAATATTATATGTTACTTTCATATGTATTATAAACTTCACACTACATTGTTATTATTTTTGTTTTTATAGTCAATTATCATTTAAGGAGACAATAATAAAATATATCTTATATATTTACCCATGTAGTTACCATATCTGAACTCTTCATTCTTTTGTGTAGATTCATATTTATACATTTCCATCTGGTATCATTTTTCTTCTGCCTGAAGTACTTTCTTTAATATTTCTTCTAGTGAGGGTTTGCTGATGAAAAATTATGTCAGCTTTTGTACGTGTGAAAAAAAATCTTTATCTTGTCTTTGCTATTTTTTTTTTCTTACCATCTCTGACCTTGAATCTCTCACATTGTGCTTAATTCTCCCATATTTGTTCAGAGCATCCTTCCTCAAAACTGTCTCCAGAATCTTAATTTCCTTGTCTTTGAAGCAGAACAGATCATATTTTCCACTTATCACACTTAAGTGTTTAGAGAGTTAAGAAAATTATGTGAAAACTTGGAAATAGACAAAAGGCATTTGTTATGAACAGAATGTTCACCCCCCACCCTCAGTTTGTATGCTGAAGCCTTAACTCCCAATGTGATGGTATTTGGAGATAGGGCCTTTGTGAAGTAATTAGGGTTAGAGGAGGTCATGAAGGTGGGGCCCTCATGATGGGCTTAATGCCCTTCTAAGAAGAGGTACTGGGAGCTTGCTCCCTCTTTCTCTCACTGAGTGCACAGAAAGGGCTCAGCGATGGCTGGCCTGCAAGTCAAATCAAGTTAAGAGAAGAGGCTTCAGAATGAAACCAACCTTTGCTGGCACTTTGACCTTGGACTTCTAGCCTCTAGAACTCTAAGGAATAAATGTCTGTAGTTTAAACTACTCAGTCTATGGCATTTTGTTATGGCTGTGAAGCTAACTAGGATAGCATTACTGTTTTTTTGTGTGTGTGTGTGCAATATTGCATATTTCTAGCAGGCCCACCTCTCCTGGGGACTATCTAATTATCCAGGGGGGTATATCTTTGTTAAACTTCCTATTAATTAAGGATTTTCACAACCTTGTAAAAATAGATATTAACTGACAGCATTGCAGACTAGTGTTGGGGGCAAAGTAAGTAATTCCTACCCATAAAGTAGAGCAACCATTGGGTTACCATTTATTGCCTAGTAGGACATTTAGAGTTTGGAAACTATTGGCAAATTTATTTTAGCTTTCTGTGGAATGTCTGACTCTGCTTCCCTACTTATTTATTTATTAACATCTTTATTGGAGTATAATTGCTTTATAATGGTGTGTTAGTTTCTGCTTTATAACAAAGTGAATCAGGTATACATATACATATATCCCCATATCTCCTCCCTCTTGCGTCTCCCTCCCACCCTCCCTATCCCACCCCTCTAGGTGGTCACAAAGCACTGAGCTGATCTCCCTGTGCTATGCGGCTGCTTCCTACTAGCTATCTATTTTACATTTGGTAGTGTATATATGTTAGTGCGACTCTCTCAATTTGTCCCAGCTTACCCTTATTGTTTTTTGCATAAGGGCCTCTGTCTCTTTAGGTAGGTTTATTCCTAGGTATTTTATTCTTTTTGTTGCAATGGTAAATGGGAGTGTTTCCTTAATTTCTCTTTCAGATGTTTCATCATTAGTGTATAGGCATGCAAGAGATTTCTGTGCATTAATTTTGTATACTGTTACTTTACCAAATTCATTGATTAGCTCTAGTAGTTTTCTGGTAGCATGTTTAGGATTCTCTCTATATAGTATCATGTCATCTACAAACAGTGACAGTTTTACTTCTTATTTTCTGATTTGTATTCTTTTATTTCTTTTTCCTCTCTGATTGCTGTAGCTAAAACTTCCAAAACTATGTTGAATAATAATGAGAGTGGGCATCCTTTTCCTGTTCCTGATTTTTGAAGAAATGGTTTCTGTTTTTCACCATTGAGAATGATGTTGGCTGTGGGTTTGTTATATATGGCCTTTATTGCTGAGGTAAGTTCCCTCTATGCCTACTCTCTGAAGGGTTTTATCATAAATGGGTGTTGAATTTTATCAAAAGATTTTTCTGCATCTACTGAGATGATCATGGGGTTTTTCTTCTTCAATTTTGTTAATATGGCTTATCACACTGATTGATTTGCATTTATTGAAGAATCCTTGCATTCCTGGATAAAACCCACTTCATCATGGTGTATGATCCTTTTAATGTGCTGTTGGATTCTATTTGCTAGTATTTTGTTGAGGATTTTTGCATCTATGTTCATCAGTGATATTGGTCTGTAGTTTTCTTTTTTTGTGACATCTTTGTCTGGTTTTGGCATTAGGGTGATGTGGCCTCGTAGAATGAGTTTAGGAGTATTCCTCCCTCTGTTGTATTTTTGAAGAGTTTGAGAAGGATAGGTGTTAGTGCTTCTCTAAATGTTTTATAGAATACGTCTGTGAAGCAATCTGGTCCTGGGCTTTTGTTTGTTGGAAGGTTTTTAATCACAGTTTCAATTTCAGTGCTTGTGATTGGTCTGTTTATATTTTTTATTTCTTCCTGGTTCAGTGTCAGAAGGTTGTGCTTTTCTAAGAATTTCTCCATTTCTTCCAGGTTGTCCATTTTATTGGCATAAATTTACTTGTAGTAATCTCTCATGAACCTTTGTATTTCTGCAGGGTCAGTTGTTACTTCACCTTTTTCATTTCTTATTCTGTTTATCTGAGTCTTCTCCCTTTTTTTCTTGATTAGTCTGGCTAATGTTTTATAAATTTTGTTTATCCTCTCAAAGAACCAGCTTTAAGTTTTATTGATCTTTGCTATCATTTCCTTCCTTTGTTTTTCATTTATTTCTGATCTAATCTTTATGATTTCTTTCCTTCTGCTAACTTTAGGGGTTTTTTGTTCTTCTTTCTCTAATTGCTTTAAGTGTCAGTTTAGGTTGTTTATTTGAGATGTTTCTTGTTTCTTGAGATAGGATTGTATTGTGATAAACTTGACGCTTAGGACTTCTTTTGCTACATTCCATAGGTTTGGGGTGGTTTTGTTTTCATTGTAATTTGGTTTTTGGCATTTTTAAATTTCCTCTTTGATTTCTTCAGTGATTTCTTTATTATTAGTAGCGTATTGTTTAGCCTCCATGCATTTGTATTTTTTACAGATTTTTTTCCTGTAGTTGATATGTAGTCTCATAGCCTTGTGGTCGGAAAAGATATTTTATATGATTTCAATTCTTTTAAATTTCCCAGGCTTGATTTGTGACCCAAGCTATGATCTATTCTGGAGAATGTTCCATGAGCACTTGAGAAGAAAGTGTATTCTGTTGTTTTTGGATGGAATGTCCTATAAATATCAATTAAGTCCATCTTATTTAATGTATCATTTAAAGCTTGTGTTTCCTTATTTATTTTCATTTTGGATGATCCGTCCATTGGTGAAAGTGGGGTGTTAAAGTCCCCTACTATGATTGTGTTACTGTCGATTTCCCCTTTTATGGGTGTTAGTATTTGCCTTATATATTGAGGTGCTCCTATGTTGGGTGCATAAATATTTACAATTGTTGTATCTTCTTCTTGGATTGATCCCTTGGTCATTATGTAGTGTCCTTCTTGTAGTAGTCTCTTGTAATGGTCTCTTGTAATAGTCTTTATTTTAAAGTCTATTTTGTCTGATATGAGAATTGCTACTCCAGCTTTCTTTTGATTTCCATTTGCATGGAGTATCTTTTTCCATCCCCTCACTTTCAGTCTGTATGTGCCCCTAGGTCTGAAGTGGGACTCTTGTAGACAGCATATATACAGGTCTTTTTTTTGTATCCATTCAGCCAGTCTGTGTCTTTTGGTTGGATCATTTAATCCATTTACATTTAAGGTACTTATCAATATGTATGTTCTTATTACCATTTTCTTAATTGTTTTGGGTTTGTTTTTGTAGGGTCTTTTCCTTCTCTTGTGTTTCCTGCCTAGAGAAGATCTTTTAGCATTTGTTGTAAAGCTGGTTTAGTGGTGCTGAATTCTCTTACCTTTTGCTTGTCTTTAAAGATTTTGACTTCTCTGTCAAATATGAATAAGATCCTTGCTGGGTAGAGTAAATTTGGTTTTAGGTTTTTCCCTTTCATCACTTTAAATATGTCCTGCCACTCCCTTCTGGTTTGCAGAGTTTCTGCTGAATTATCAGCATTAACCTTATGGGGATTCCCTTGTATGTTATTTGTTGCTTTTCCCTTGCTGCTTTTAATATTTTTTGTTTAATTTTTGATAGTTTGATTAATATGTGTCTTGGTGTGTTTCTCCTTGCATTTATCCTGTATGAGACTCTCTGCACTACCTGCACTTGATTGCCTATTTTCTTACCCATATTATGTAAGTTTTCAACTATAATCTCTTAAAATATCTTCTAAGTCCTTTTTTTTTTCTCTTCTTCTTCTGGGACGCCTATAAGTTGAATGTTGGTGTGTTTAATTTTGTCCTAGGAGTCTCTGAGACTGTCCTCAGTTCTTTTCATTTTTCTTTCTTCATTCTGCTCTGCGGTAGTTATTTCCACTATTTTATCTTCCAGGTTACGTATCTGTTCTTCTGCCTCAGTAATTCTGCTATTGATTCCTTCTAGAGTATTTTTTATTTCATTTATTGTGTTGTTCATCATTGTTTGTTTGCTCTTTAGTTCTTCTAGGTCCTTGTTAAACATTTCTTATATTTTCCTCATTCTATTTCTAAGATTTTGGGTCAACTTTACTATCATCACTCTGAATTCTTTTTCAGGTAGCCTGCCTATTCTTCATTTCTTTAGTCTGGTGGGTTTTACCTTGCTGCTTCATCTGCTGCTTATTTCTCTGTCTTCTCATTTTCCTTAACTTACTGTGTTTGAGGTCTCCTTTTTCAGGCTGCAGGTTTGTAGTTTCCATTGTTTTTGGTGTCTTCCCCCAGTGGGTAATGTTGGTTCAGTGAGTTGTGTAGGCTTCCTGATGGATGGGACTGGTGCCTGTGTTCTGGCGGATAAGTCTGTATCTTGTCTTTCTGATGGGCAGGACCACGTCTGGTGGTGTGTTTTGGGGAGTGTGTGAACTTACGGTTTTAGGCAGCCTCTCTGCTGATGGGTGGGTTTGTGTTCCTGTCTTGCTAGTTATTTGGCATAGGTTGTCCAGCATTGTAGCTTGCTGGTAGTTGAGTGGAGCTGGGTCTTAATGTTGAGATGGAGATCTCTGGGAGAGCTTTTGCCATTTGATATTACATGGGACCGGGAGGTCTCTGGTGGACCAATGTCCTGAACTCGGCTCTCCCAACTCAGAGGCTCAGGCCAGACACCTGGCGAAGCATGAAGACCCTATCAGCCACACAGCTCAGAAGAAAAGGGAGAAAAAAAAGTAAATAAAATTAATCAATATATAAAAATAAAAATTATTAAAATAAAAATATTATTAAAAATAAAAAAGTAATTTAAAAAAAGAGAGAAAGAAAGAAGAGAGCAACCAAACCAAAAAATAGATCCTCTAATGATAACAAGTGCTAAAATCTATGCAAAATAAATAAATAATTAAAATACTGACAGACAGATCCCTAGGATAAATGGTAAAAGCAAAGCTATACAGACCAAATCAGAAAACGAACCATACACATACACACTCACAAAGGGAGAGAAAGGAAAAATATATATATATATATTTTTTTTTTAAAAAAAGGAAGAGAGCAACCTAATCAGTAAACAAATCTACCAATGATAATAAGCTCTAAATACTAAACTAAGGTATACTTAAAACCAGAAACAAATTAGATGCAGAAAGCAAATCCCAAGTCTACAGTTGCTCCCAAAGTCCACTGCCTGAATTTTGGGATGATTCATTGTCTATTCAGTTATTCCACAGAAGCAGGGTACATCAAGTTGACTATGGAAATTCAATCTGCTGCTCCTGAGGCTGCTGGGAGAGATTTCCCTTTCTCTTCTTTGTTCGCACAGCTCCTGGGTTTCAGCTTTGGATTTGGCCCTGCCTCTGCATGTAGGTCACCTGAGGGCATCTGTCTTTAGTCCAGGCAGGATGAGGTTAAAGGAGCAGCTGACTGGAGGGCTCTGGCTCACTCAGGCAGGGGGAGGGAGGAGTACAGATGTGGGGTGAGCCTGCGGTGGCAGATGCCAGCGTGACACTGCACCAGCCTGAGGCGCGCCATGCGTTCTCCCGGGGAAGTTGTCCCTGGATCACGGGACCCCGGCAGTGGCGGGCTGCACAGGCTCCGGGAGGGGAGGTGTGGAGAGTGACCTGTGCTCACACACAGGCTTCTTGGTGGCGGCAGCAGCAGCCTTAGCATCTCACGCCCGTCTCTGGGGTCCGCGCTGATGGCCGAGGCTCGCGCCCGTCTCTGAAGCTCCTTTAAGCGGCGCTCTTAATCCCCTCTCCTCACACACCGTGAAACAATGGTCTCTTGCCCCTCTGGCAGGTCCAGACTTTTCCCGGACTCCCTCCCGGCTAGCCATGGCGCACTAGCTCCTTCAGGCTGTGTTCACGCCGCCAAACCCAGTCCTCTCCCTGCCTCCAACCGAAGCCCGAGCCTCCACTCCCAGCCCCTGCCTGCCCCGGCCGGTGAGCAGACAAGCCTCTCGGGATGGCTGGTCTGCACCAATCCTCTGTGCGGGAATATCTCCGCTTTGCCCTCTGCACCTTGTTGCCGCGCTCTCCTCCGTGTCTCTGAAGCTTCCCCCAGGCCCACCCGTAGTCTCCGTGCGTGAAGGGGCTTCTAGTGTGTGTAATCCTTTCCTCCTTCACAGCTCCCTCCCATTCGTGCAGGTCCCATGCCTATTCTTTTGTCTCTGCTTTTTCTTTTGCCCTACCCAGATACATGGGGAGTTTCTTGTGTTTTGGGAAGTCTGAGATCTTCTGCCAGCATTCAGTAGGTGTTCTGTAGGAGTTGTTCCACGTGTAGATGTATTTTTAATGTATTTGTAGGGAGATGGGATCTCCATGTCCTACTCCTCTGCCATCTTGAAGGTCCCTCTTCTTCCCCTTTTATTGAGTGAATATCTTCCTGGCTCACTCATTTATTAATGAGTGAATGGAAAATTTGACATGTGTTCATTTTGTGTTTATATGAGAATCAGGTTTTTAACTTTTTTGAAAATCATAGTTTATTAGGAACATTTATGAGCTTGTGTTTAGAGAAATCTCTGGCTGAAATAGGTTGCCTCATTGATATGCATTTTAAGAAGGGCACTTGTAAGAGTCATAATTCCTTCCTGAATGATCTCTCATCTTCTATTTCATAGTTTAGTGTCTTTCATATACCTTGGTAGCCATTCTAGAGATTATCTTTTTAGTAGCATACAAGGAAAATCTGGGGCATTAAGTTATGCTCTCTGTCAAACCATGATGTGTTTCAGCTGCTTTTTGACTTCTGAAAAATAAACTTTTCACTAATGGTTATCTTTCTTTACAGGGCAAATGAGGTGTTTTAAATTGAGTGTACTGAAATAGGACATTCTATTCACTGCCAATCTGCTAAAATGCTTAAAACAGCAGGCTTCTCTGGTGTCACAGCGGCTGAGAGTCCGCCTGCTGATGCAGGGGACATGGGTTCGTGCCCCGGTCTGGGAAGATCCCACATGCTGCGGAGCGGCTAGGCCCATGAGCCATGGCCGCTGAGCCTGTGCTCCGCAACAGGAGAGGCCACAACAGTGAGAGGCCCACGCATCACAAAAAAAAAAAAACCAAAAAAAACCAAAAAAAAAAAAAAGGATAAAATGTCACCAGAGTAATTTGGGGTTGTTAAATTTTTTACTTCTCTAGTTTCACAAATTAATGGAAACAAATCAAATGTCAATCACTCTTAAGGTAGCTTATTCTACACCAGTCAAACTATGAGATGCCTGTCAGGGTAAATTGCAGAGACAAATAGTGCTTGGTGACATGGTAAATTATGATGATTTTAGGTTTTTTTCTTTCATTGTTGTTTCAACACCGAACTGAATTTATAGATTTCTCCTATGTGTTAGAAAAGAAACAAACTCATGAAGTTAAGGTAGAACAGTCAATTCCTTAATGCTGAATTTCAGGTCTAAGTTATTAAAAGTCTTTGGAGTTGAACAATAGACAGTGGGTAATTTATTAATCCTGTGTAAATAGTTCTCTTCTCTTTGCACAGATCTAACTGAAGTGACTTTTGGTGATTAATAATAAATTACTAAATCTTCTCACACTCAGGCTATTCTGTGTCATCACATATATATCATAACTGCGCATGACTGAAAGCATTATCAGAGTGATAGCCACATACTTACAGTTAAGAATCATAGGTACAGTGGAAATGCATTCCCTATAATATTGATTACCAAGTAATTTTAGACATTATCTTCACCTTTCCAGAGGTTACATTCTAGAAGAGGATATAATCATTAAACAAGTAATTAAACTGTGAAGAAGGCTATGATCTGAGAGTGCAGAGGGCTAGGGAACATGACCTATTCTCTCAGGCTCAGTGCTTCTTACATTGTTCTGTCATAATCTTTTTCTTTTTTCTCTTTTCTTTCACCCAACTACTGAAACAGATTAACCACTAGTTATCTAATGCCTACTACATACTTAGCACTGGGCCAGCTGAGAATTATGAATGCCCTGATCTTTGATGATTAATAAAATAGAAACAAAGTCCATCAACACCCAAGGGTGCCTACCCCAGGAGGAAGGACAAACGAGTAGAAGACATAATGAATATAGTAGATATGTACCAATGAAGGAACAGAACTCCATTAATTTCATGTGCTGTTTGCAGCTGAGAAAGAGAGTGACCATTGTGTGCTTATGTGGTAAAGAAGAGATTCATGGGGGAGGTAGGACATGAAACAGGCAAAGAAAGGTGGAGAGAAGATAGTTATCAGAGCCATTCGGGGGAAGGGGGACAACATTTTATTTAACTAACACTTTTCGAATGCCTATTATGTGCCAGGATCTGGTCTAAGTGCTTTAGAAATGCTAACTCATTTTATTTATTTATTTGTTTGTTTGTTTGTTTGTTTGTTTGTGGTACACGGGCCTCTCACTGCTGCGGCCTCTCCCGTTGCGAAGCACAGGCTCTGGACACGCAGTCTCGGTGACCATGGTTCACGGGCCCAGCCACTCCGCAGCGTGTGGTATCCTCCCGGACCGGGGCACAAACCCACGTCACCTGCATCGGCAGGCGGACTCTCAACCACTGCACCACCAGGGAAGCCCACTAACTCACTTAAAAAAAAATTTTTTTTCTTATTTTTAAAAAAACTTTTATTTTATTTTTGGCTGCATTGGGTTTTCCTTGCTGTGTGCAGGCTTTCTCTAGTTGTGGCAAGTTGGGGCTACTCTTCGTTGCGGTGCGTGGGCTTCTCATTGCAGCGGCTTCTCTTGTTGTGGAGCGTGGGCTCTAGGCACGTGGGCTTCAGTAGTTGCAGTACGCAGGCTTAGCAGTTGTGGTGCACAGGCTCCAGGGAGCATGGGCTTCAGTAGTTGTGGCTCGGGGGTTTAGTTAATCCATGGCATGTGGGATCTTCCTGGATCAGGGCTCAAACCCAAGTCCCCTGCATTGGCAAGCAGACTCTTAACCACTGTGCTACCAGGGAAATCCTTAGAAATGCTAACTCATTTAATCCTCATAATAAACGCTATGAAATATAATCATGTTCCTCTTACAGATGAGAGTATCTGAAGCACAGAGAGGTTAAGAAGACTGTTCAGGTTATGTAGCTATAAGTGGCAAGGTAGAATTTACAGCTGGGAATTACAGCTGATGTGCTTTTAACCACTGTACCCTGTTGCCTCCCCAGCATTAACCAAGACACAGTGTTTGGGAAAGACCCTGAGCTATGGGGAATCAGTTAAACTGTGGGTGTGTTGAGATGATGGGACATCCAGGTGGACTATCGGGTGCCACTGGGCATGCCAGCTGGGGCTTGTTTTGAAGACAGAAACCTGGAGTAAGAGATTGGGGAGTGAGTCATCTGCCAAGTGGTATAGGTGAAGCGAGGAATATTCTGTATAGTTAGCAATCCTTAATTGTGCTCAGATGGAACACTTGCTAAATTCTGCCTACTTGACAGTCCTTAAGCAGAAAGGGGCATTTCCATTGTCTTTTAGGGCATGCCACTTATAGACTGCAAATCAAAATGAGGGAGAATGCAAAGGTATTTGTAGTTGTGAAAAGTACCCATCGAGTGATATCAATCTGCCCTGTATTACTATGTCTAAAGTCAACATAAACATAGTCACTATGGGGGAAAGGCTGTCTGAGGAGCAGAGAAGCTTCTATGTTAGCTATTTCTTGTTTTGCTTTGAGAGCAGAGCCTCAGGTTGTTGACGGAAATGGTTTCAGGGCCTTCTTCAAAGTCACTGCAAGTGAAATTGTTAAAGTGTTGAACTGCTGCTATCATTATTCTGATTAACAATTCAAAACCTGAATTTGAATTATTCATGGTGTTTAAATAACTTATCAACATGAACAAAAGTGATGTGAAACTGTTGCAATTAGAAAAGCTTACTTAAAGCTTGTAGGCAAATATCGTTAATTAAGTAATATTGCCTGCTGGAGATGGAGTTTCCAGGAACCAAAGAGAAATTGGAGAAATGGAAGTCCAAGAGGTGAAAAAGAGTTGGGGGAAGGACCCTTTGTGTTATCTCATGGTTTAGAATGCTTGAGGAGATATTAGCAGGAGTCTTAGCAGGCCTACTACTGCTTTAGGAGAATCTAGTTAATTAGCAAAAAAATGTTAGAACAGAATTCATTCAACTTTCAGTTACTTGCTGGAAGACTGATGGGAATGGCGGTGCTGATACAAAAATAAAAGTAGCAGAGGAAGCATCCACCTGCAGGCAGGAGAACTAGGCTAAGGGTGGACAGGACCGGAGCTCAAGCCAGCTCAAGAGTGTGGCATCTGAGCACTTAGAGAAATCCTCAAGATCCCTTGTTGTATCTCATATGCTGTTTCTCCATTTCCTTTGGGAACCATATTATTCTCAAGTCCTCCAAAGTGAGGAAGAGGTTTAGGGGAGACAGGAGACAACTCCATGAATAAGCATGATCAAAAAAAAGAAAAAAAACATTTATCATGTCCTACTAAGATTGAGTCTGAAGCTCCAAAGCCAAATATTACCTATTTCTTGTTTCTTAAAGAGCTCACAGTCATGCTGGGCAGGCAGAAAAGCAGATGGAGGGTCATGGGTGGGGCTGTAGAGGCATGCACAAGGTGCTGAGAAAGCACAGCAGAGGGGTACAGCTGTCTCAGGGCCCAGAGTCTGAAGAAACTCAAGGTTACCGGTGTTGGGGGCCCACATGGTTAGAACAGATAAGTGACTACACCAGTCAGTGTTCTTGGTTTCCAGCAACCCATACCAATGCTGGTTAACTTAAGCAGCAATTCACGGAAGGCAGCTCCTTTAAACAATGGGAATTATAGCGATAAGCTTGGCAAACTGGCAAAAGCAAGGGATTTTGGAAGATAAGGTCAAGGCAAAGTCACCTCACCATACTAGTTAGGGTGGGTAGCCACCACTGTCTCCTCCCAAATAAGATACTTGTCACCATGCCACTGACCTGCACTCCACATCCTTGAAAACCTGTTCCTGCTTCATTGAAACTGTCACCAAGATTCAAAGTGCTCAGTGCTGCTTGGCTAAATTCAGTCAAATGCCCCAAACCCAGATGCCATGGGACAAGTTGAAAATGTCTCATCCCCCTTGTTTTACTAGTGTGGCTCCTTTCCAAGTCTGCCTCCCACCTATTTGGGAATTGTCTCACGTGCTAAGGATGTTTGATTCCTGGGTGGCCAATGTTTTCACCAGCATCCTCTTCCAGCCCAGTGTCTTGTCCTTCAGCTATGGAGTATTAAGGCTGACTGAACAATAGGACAATAGGACACTTGTATGCACCCTACTTCTTGGGAGATACCTTGTTTCTCTCCGAAACAAGCTTCTGTTATCTCCAGGAGTTGAGAAGAAACATGTCCTCCATGAAACGTTGTCATATGCAGACATTTTGAACTTCTCAGCTAAAATTCTAACATGAATCTCCTAACCTGAGCTAATTCTACAAGGAGAATTAGCAAAGGAGCCAGACTGTCACCCCTCCTTCCTTGTGTTGCTGCTTTACTGCTCTGATTCCCTCTTGCCCTTCCGACAGAGCCAAGGTTGTGCAAAATTGTGAACCAACTGTATTAGTTTGCTGGGGCTGCTGTAACAAAGTACTGCAAATGGAGTGGCATAAACAACAGAAGTTTGTCTCACAAATCTAAAGGCTAGAAGTCCAAGATCAAGGTGCCAGCAAGGTTAGTTCCTTCTGAGGACTGTGAAGGAGAAGCTTCTTCCATGCTTCCCTCCTAGTTTCCTGTGGTTTCATGACAGTCTTTGGTGTCCCTTGGCTTATAAATGCATCACCCTTATCTCTGCCCTCATGTTCATTTAGCCTTTTTCCTGTGCATGTCTTTCTCCAAATTCCCCCCTTTTAAAGCACACTTGTCGTAATGGATTATGGGTGGACTCTGTTCCAGTATGACCTCATCTTAACTAATTATATCTGCAATAACCCTATTTCCAAATAAGCTCTCATTCTGAGGTATAGGAAGTTAGGACTTCAACATATGAGTTTTGGGGGACACAATTCTACCCACAACTCCAGCCAACTAATCTACCAGTCAAATAAATAAGCTTCTCTGTTTAGAAAAATTTAGCCAGAGTTTAGTCAAAAATGTAGTTAATGAGTAAGCCTATTGTCTGGTCAGCGAGAATGGAAAGTTCTATGGTGTGTAAAGCATGGCTAAATAAAAAATCCTTGAGTAAGTTCTAAGTGATTTATTGTACATGGACATGCTAAATTAAAACTTGAAACAAAACAAACAAGCAAACAAGCAAGCAAGTGAATAGAAGGAATAAACCTAAATAGCTCTTGGGAGGGTCTGGTCTATGGTCTAAACAGAACACTTTAGTTGAATCTTTTTTAAAAAAATTAATTAATTTATTTATTTATTTTTGGCTGTGTTGGGTCTTCGTTTCCGTGAGAGGGCTTTCTTTAGTTGCGGCAAGTGGGGGGCCACTCTTCATCGCAGTACGCAGGGCTCTCACTATCACGGCCTCTCTTGTTGTGGAGCACAGGCTCCAGACGTGCAGGCTCAGTAGCTGTGGCTCACGGGCCCAGTTGCTCCACGGCACGTGGGATCTCCCCAGACCACGGGTCGAACCTGTGTCCCCTGCATTAGCAGGCAGATTCTCAACCACTGCGCCACCAGGGAAGCCATAGATGAATCTTAGACTGTAGATCTTCTATTCTATCAGTGCCTGACTTCACTAATACCTATTGAGTGGATCTGTGCTAAAAAGGGTGCATATATATATTTCTAATAGAATTAGGAAATTATAATTTTTAAAACACTCCTATTATGTTAATCTCCAGGCAAACACCTTTAGTTTTCACCATTTTAATACTAAGTTGCTCTGCTGACTTTCAAGACTTCACTTTCTGGCCTCACCAAGGCTATTCAACCTTATTTCGTATTTGTCAACTATTTTCTGCTCTAGTCAGATGCCTTCCTTATACCAAACACTAATCATTGGCTGAGTTCTTCTATTCTTTCCCTTTCCCCATTAGAATCTTTCCATACTCTTAAGGCCCCATTCAAGTATATGCAGCCTTTCTTCTTCCCATTGTGTTATTGTTGGTGGACTTTTCCACTGAAATCCAAATGCCATTCTAAACCTCCAAATATCTCAACTGTGTTGTGAACTAAAATCTGTCAAGTGCTCCAGTCGTGACACCATAGAAAGTTTATAAGCTCTTCAACTGAAAGGAGATGGCTTTATACCCACCTCTTGAATTTCCCTCAATTTCAACAGCATTGAACACAATCAACCATCAATGGGTCCTTAGTTGGAAGTCAATTTTTGGTTAAAACCTGACCTTTCCTCCCAAATACTATGATTGGGGAAGCATGACCAAAGTAGATACCATGGTGTCTTTGAGAAAACTCTATACGATAGATACCTAGCAGATTATGCACTCCAATAATAATAATGCAATAATATGAGAAATGAAAGATTTAAAAATAAGTGAGCCAAGCATTATGGCCTTGAAAAAAAGAGTAGAAGAGAATGAAATTTCCTTAACTTGATAAACTTTGGAAAATGCCTATGGCAGATATTATATATAAGAGAGAAACTATAATGCATTACATCTAAGACCAGAAAAAAGACAAAGATCCTTATACCAGCACTTGTGTTTTCAGAGCACTGGAAGTCCTGCCCCATGTGAAAGTGATATAAGGTCTTAGGAAAAGAAATAAAATTGTTGTTTTTTGCAGGTGATATACACTGATCTAAAATAATGCAATCACAGCAACATACAAACTTTTTTAACTAACAAAGGGATTCAGTAAGTTTAAGGATATAAAATTAAACTCCAAATAGCAATCAGTTTTCTTCTCTACTACTACCAAATATAATATAATGAAAATTTAAATACCGTTTATAATAGCAACAAAACTCATAAAGTATTTAGGAATTAATTTTTGCAAAAAGACATAAACTTTTAAACTAAGTACACTGAAAATTATATAAATAAATGAAGAGACATTTATTTGGATGTAATGACTTAAATTCTCACAAAATTAATCTTTAAATTTAATGAATATCATTCAACTTTCCATTTGGACATTAAAAAGAACTTGATAAACCTCTAAAATTTATTTTGGAGAAGGAAGATCCAAGAATACGTAACTTAACCTTTAAAACATTGAGTGCATACTAGCCTTTCCAGAAATCAGAATATCCTACAGTGCTGTTACAATTAAAATGTATGGCATATATTCAAGAATAGATATACAGAGCAGTGAAATACAATGAAAAGCTGAGAAAGAGTCCCATGAATATACAGAACTTCATATACTACAATAAATGTGGCACCATAAACCAAAGGAGAATTGACAGATGGTTTAGTAGGCGAGATTGGGAAAAGTGGCTCATTATATGGAGAAAAATAAAACTGAATTTTTACTAATACCACAACTAAAGGTGAACTTAAAGGGATTAAAGACCTAAACATAAGTGGGAAAACTATAAACTTAAGAGTAAAAAAAAAAAACAAAAAACAAAAACCTTTGTGACACAGGGGTAAAGGAAATAAAACCTTGAATGACTACCTTAGGATAAAAAATGTTAACTTCAATGACATCCAAATTAAGGATTTATGTTCAGCAAAGAACACTATAGACAAAGTCTATAGATGGCAGAAGGGGATAAGATAGTTGCAATGTTTAACACTGACACGGGATTAATACCCATACTCTACAAGACAGCAACCACAAAAGAAAAATAGGTAAAAGATGTAAATAGAAAATTTAACGAGAAGAGGAAATCCAAAAGGCCATCAAACATATGGAAGATTGTTCAAATTCATTAGTAATCAGATAAATGCAAATTAAATTAATGAGATAACATTTTACACATATTAGTTTGGCAAAAAGTGGGAAGCTGGAAGATGCCAAAGGCTTGGCTAGGATGGGAATGTGAAGATAGAGGAGTTCTTAGCCTCTGGAGAGCAATCTGGCCATCAGAAAAATAAGAATATACACAGATATAAATGGCTATGCACAGGGATGTCTTCTGCAGCGTTGTTTGCAATGATGCAGAGTTGAAAGCAATCAGAGGACCCATCACTGATTCAGTGGCCAAGTAAGGTGTGGGCATTTATAGTGCATGGATTAGATGCATGCGTAGCAACTAAACCAGAGAGGTACAGTGATGAGTGAAAAAAAAGTGCAAGAAATGCAAGGAGGCATCTAACACAATACCATGTACATAAATTAAAAATACATGCATATAAAACAATAAAGCCCATTTTGTAAGAATACAAACAAACAAAAAAGATAAATATTAAACATATTAGTATGCTTGCCTATGGGAAGGTGGCAGGAGTTGGGGAATGGGAATGGAGAATGGGGATAAAAGGGAATTAAAAAACAAAACAAAAACAAAAAACTTGCCTTCCAGGAGAGGCAAGCTACTTAATTGGGTTTGGAGAGAGGATCATTTGATGTTATGCTCTCAGGCTGTCAATTAGGAGACAAGAAGAGAGGTGTTTGGATGCGTCACCTCCCTGGGCTCATCATCTCTGAGGCTGGAAATAGAATCCAGAGCTTGGGAACCTGCATCCTGCATCCAGAGGTGCTGATGTTGGGCTTCTAATTGGACATGCTGTGTCAGAAAGCAGAGCAGGGGCTTCCAAAGAAATGCACAGGATGTATGTTTATCCTCTGTGACGCATTTTAAAGAGAAAGCAAGAAGCAACAGTGACACTCTTGTATCCTGTGATTAAGCCCTGAGAGTTGGCTACCAGCGCTGTTATTTTATAGTTACAGCTATGTCAGCCATCACTCAGACTGTGTCTAAAGGCCCGTGGGCATCAACGGAATGGCCACATTTCCAAAAACAGTCTGCAACGTCCTAAGGGCTTGCTGAGAACACAGATGCCTTTTTTTCAGACAAATATTAAAAGTAAGCTCCTATTATAATCAACAGTGCTGTATTACATACTTGAAAGGTGCTAAGAGACTCGATCTTAAGTGTTCTCACCACAGAAAAGAAATGATAATTACGTGATGTGACAGAGGTATTTGTTAATGTTATGGTTGCAATTATGTTGCGATAGATAAATGTATCAAATCAACTCTTCGTATACCTTAAATTTATACAATGTTATGTCTCAATTATATTGCACTAAGAATTAAATAAATAATAAAAAATAAACACACGTACATACACACATAAAGGAAGTTCCCGACTACTTAAGACTTTCTCCTTGGCAAAGCGGAGCCCCCATGTCCTGCCCCCCCTCATTCATGCATAATTTTACCATCCTCATGTCGCCCCAGTGGTAGAAACCCTCAGGTGAGCTTAGTGTCTATGGAGGCTCACTCAGGGTAGAGCATACTAAACTGTTGATTCAACCGTCAGTTTGACTGCCTCTCCAAGCCCCCAGACCCTCTCAACAAGTCATTGATGCCTTTAACCTACAGACCAGTGAGCCAAACCTACCTGGAATTAGGCTTATCTCACCAGTTGATGGGCTTTGTGGCTGGTCCTACTACCAGCCTCTGGTGGAAGCCTCTCTGTCTTGGAGGAGCTCTGCGTAGCTTTCTGCCTCATTCTTCCTGTGTAGTTTTGCAAGTTCTTTTCCTGGGACTGGGATATTGGTTCTTTTTCTTAGAGCATCTCTCAAAAGCTAGGCACTGGGAAACAAAAGGAAGAACAGACAGATATAGAACCTTCTCTCAGGAAGCTTACAATCTAGTGGAGGAATCACAGGAGTGACCAAGAAAAGTCCTATGACAGTAAGTGTGTTCAAATATACCCAGGATATGTTTTCATCAGGTATGGTAAGACAGCAGACTTGGAAAAGATTGTCTTGAAAGAAGGTTTTATTCTGCCCCAGTTTTATTGAGATATTTCTGACATATAGAAGTGTATAGGTGTAAGGTGTACAGCATAATGATTTGACTTACCTCTACCACAAAATTATTATCATAATAAGTTTCAATAACATCCATCATCTCATAAAATATGTAAAAAAACAGAAAAAATCTTTTCATAAGTATAAGAATGTAATACTCACAGATCCCTAAAAACAGAGACACCACATGCCAGGAAGGGCCACATGGGGAAGGATTAGGGTCAGTCAGGAGGCAGAGAAGGGGAAAGGGAAGAGCATGGCCCAGAGACTTTATTGGGGTTTTGATTGGAAGGAATGGGGAGAGGCAAGGTAGATATCCTGAGCAAGTTTAGGGTTGAACAATTTGAATAATTTTGGTGGGCTTTGGATGATAGGTCCCAAATTGCCCAGTACCTGGTTATAGGGTGATAATTACATTACCCCAATGCAGGGGGAATACTGATTTGGTATGTGAAAGTTTGATGAGGGAGACAGTAGGGTGTAGGCTCTGGATTGGTTGGTTTCTATATCAAAGGCATGCTTCCAAGGGGAGTCATTTACTGTCTCTAGGAGCTAGCTATCCCTGAAAGGGGCAGTCTCTCTAGGACCAAAAATGTCAGAGCATCAATAATACAGAAAATAAGAAAATATAGTCAATACAATAGGAAACTGGATTCTCTGAGAGTCTGTGAAACAAGAACCTATTTTAACCTGGGTTGTCAGAGATGGCTTCTGATAGGAAATGATGAGTAAAGGGAAGGCTACACACTGAATGGAAGTTAATTCGGAGGGCTTAGGAGATACGCTCCATATTTAGGAAATGGCATGTGCAAAGGTCCTGGGGTGGCAGAAAGCCCTGAATGATTGAGGAACAGAAAGGTAAGACTGGAGTGGAAAGAGATGGAGCTTGGGAGACAAGCAGCGGCAGGCTCCACAGGAACTGGTAAGCAGTGTTAGGAATTAGGAAGTTAATTTGAGAGCAGTGGCTAGCCACTGAAGGATTTTCAGTCGGCGATGGTCAAGAATTCATACTCCACCTGCTTGGGTGGTCACTCATACTTCACCTGGATACAAGCAGAGCTGTCCTGTGTGTAAGTTGATCCTGTTGCTCTCCCTTTAGATACTAGGATCACCATCAGCTCTGGCACATTCCAGATTTGGAATATCACTGACTTACCCCTACCTCATCCAGCAGATGGAAATTCCTTAGGCAAACAGCTGATCAGCCATGCCTGTGTTTGCTCTTCCTGGCCACCTTTACAGCAGCGGCCCCCAATATTTTCAGCAACAGGGACTGGTTTCATAGGAGACAATTTTTCCATGGAAGGGAGGAATGATTTTGGGATGATTCAAGCACATTACATTGATTGTGCACTTTATTTCTATTACATTGTAATACATAATGAAATAATTATACAACTCGCCATAATGCTGACAGGAGGCGGAGCTCAGGTGGTAATGCCAGCAATGGGGAGCGGCTGTAAATACAGATGAAGCTTTGCCTGCTTGCTGCTCACCTCCTGCTGTGCAGCCCGCTTCCCCCTGCTTTACAGCACAGCCTGAGCCAGTGCCTCAGCTCCCTCCGCACAGCTCTGGTCTTCCTGTCTTAGTCCATGTAGCTGCCATCCCAGCAAAGAGAGGGGCATTCTAGTGGGGTTACTTTAGTCAAATTTGGAAAATGTTGAATGACTTGATGAAAAGCGGCCCCTCTGTCAGGAAGCACTCTCTCCTCCTAAGACACCCCAGCTAATGAATGAGAGATTGGTATGCAGAGGAGCACAGAGCTGAAATCAGACTGGCTTTTTCCCATTAAAAATGCACAAATAATAAATCAGCAAGGCTTGAATGCTACTAGATGTGAAACCTAATTTGGACCAGTTAGTTAGTTGAAAGGCCAATAGCTCCATGTGTCCAATCGTAAAATTGCAGAAGGGTAAGTCCCACAATGGTCTTGAGATTCATTTCTCATTCTTAAGAGTCCTGTGCCTAAAATACAGAAGGAACTTGATCTTCTGTATCTGATTCACCTGCCATCCCAACGTGATTTGTTTGAACTCTTCTCTGGGTATTTCTAGATTATTTGCTTTGGTCTAACCTTTGAAGAAAACAAACACATGAGTGGGTGAGAGTGGGAGGCACTCAGACAGTGGAGGAGTGCACCCTGAAGTAGCCCAGGGGGGCAAGAGGGGCAGTTGACAGTCTCCCCTGTGCTGGAACAGCAACGTCACCTGGGCTGGTGGCGTCTCTTGGGCTGGAGGCACCTGGCAGAGGTTGGAAGCTCAGCTCCCACTAGAGGGCTCTTCCTAGTTAAAGTATTGGGAAGCTTAAATGCGAGTCATGCAATTGAAAGAACACATGACTTGGAGAGAGAAGACCTATGTTTGGATCTCTGTTCTGCCACGTTCCACCTCTGTGACTCTGGGCAAAACAACAGATTTTCTCTCTCCTTATAGAATGAGAAGGGTGGGATGGGTTCCTCTCTGGTGGAGAGCTACCTTTGCTGGACATGTGGAGAGTCTCTTTCTGCTGACTTTGCCCCCACCCTGGCTCCATCTGGAGGTCTCTCAGCTCTTAGGCTACCCCAGAGTCTGAACTTCCCTTAGTTAAAAGCTGGAGGCAGTAAACATTCTCATTAAAATGCAAATTAATTCTCTACACAGCTGCCCAAGTTGTTTTCCTGTGTTGTCATTTATTTCCTTTCTCTCCTTAGAAAGTGTGACAATAGGGCTTCCCTGGTGGTGAAGTGGTTAAGAATCCGCCTGCCAATGCAGGGCACAGGGGTTCGAGCCCTAGTCTGGGAAGATCCCACATGTTGCAGAGCAACCAAGCCCGTACTCCAGAACTACTGAGCCTTCACTCTAAAGCCCGCGAGCCACAACTACTGAACCCACGTGCCACAACTACTGAAGCCTGCATGCCTAGAGGGGGTGCTCCGCAACAAGAGAAGCCACCACAATGAGAAGCCCATGCACCACAATAAAGAGTGGTCCCCACTCACCTCAACTAGAGAAAAGCCCAGGTGCAGCAACAAAGACCCAGTGCAGCTAAATTCCTGAGCTTGGGAACACTGCTGGATTTATTCACCTTTATGTTTCTTCTTTGTAAAGTGAGAATAAGGATACCTATCTCACGAGATTATTATAAGGATTAAATATTATAACTTATTTTTTAAAACTTCCCATGGTTGGAACAGGAAAACATTTAATAAAGGTTGGTTTTCGTGGTGACAAACCAAATCTATTTTTTCCTACAGACCTGTTTTCTCCCCGCTCTGTATCTTGCTCATATTTCTGTCTTTCTTCAAAGCCCTGTTCAAATGCCAACGTGTACGTGAAACCTTTCTTGAATTTTGGGAGAATTAATAACTCCTACTCCTTCTTGGCCCTTTCCTTGTGACTCTCTTGAGAATGTATTTTTATTCTGTTTTTTCTAACAATGATTTATGCATGTGCCTTTTTCATCCACCTTCATGCACCCACCCTCTCTCCCACCCACTAGGCTGTGAGCTAGAAGAGGGCAGAGAACACAGCTCATTCCTTCCTGAATAACTCAATCAGTGCAATAAACATTTGGTGAATGAGCAGATGACTGAATGAATGCATGAGTGGAAGGTTACTCAGATGACACTTTCTGTCATTATCACAGATTAGTTTGATCAGGGAGCAGGGCGTCAAGAAACTCAAGTTTCAAGGTGATTGGTGCTAATGGGAAGCTAAGGTCTGAGGTTTGCAATGCAGCCATGGAGGGACAGGCCTGTGTCGGGCCAAGAAAGGTATAGGGTTCCCAAACAAGTACTACATTTTTTTTTTTTTTTTTTTTTTTTTTTTGCGGTACACGGGCCTCTCACTGTTGTGGCCTCTCCCCTCGCGGAGCACAGGCTCCGGACGCGCAGGCTCAGCGGCCACGGCTCACGGGCCCAGCCGCTCCGCGGCACGTGGGATCTTCCCGGACCGGGGCACGAACCCGTGTCCCCTGCATCGGCAGGCGGACTCGCAACCACTGCGCCACCAGGGAAGCCCACATTTTCTTTAACTTAAAAAAATATGCTCCGTGGCCTTGGTTTGTGTTGATGGTGACAAGTAATCCAAGACAAATGAAGACGAGCACAGACAGCATGATGAAAATCTGGTCCATCTTGCTGGATTTGGCACCCCTGAGTAATGGTGGCTCTTGAAGGAGGGAAATGCTTCTATCAAAGATTCATGGGGTGAAGTGGGAGGATGTGGGAGAACACACTCACTATGTAGGCTATGTAAGATCCAGTTATACAAAACTGGGCTCCAGCAATCCCCAGTTCGATTTATATTTGTTCTGGGGGAATTTCACTTTAATTTAAAAGATGGTCACCAAATTCTCAAGCAAATTTATTTCGCTTAAATAATCACATTTCTGGGTGGGATAAACTAGTGAGACTGTGAGGGTGAAAACTGTAATCTCAGTTCTGATAGGAGGTTTAGAGTTCTTATCACTGTCCGGCATAATTGCCAGGTGCCAGCTCTCATCTACAGCTAGCCCCAGGGCAGCAAACAGAAGATAGTCATAGGGGAGGTTTTTTTGAGAATCCTTAGAGAGCTTTTCCATTTCCATGGCTTCTGGGAAATCACCATCAGTGATACCACCAATGGGGTGCTGTTGACATTTTAACTCTTTTACTCTCTATGTTCTTTTCATGCTCCATTCCGGTAGTTTCTGTCAACTTCTCAGCATTCACTTTAATCAGACCTGGCAGGCTCATCCCAAGTCTCCAGAAACTCAACCAAAGGCCTCCCTCTCCAGATTCCTGACCTTGAACTCACTGGTTTCTCCAGGTCCTATTCACCGCTGCATCCCCGCTCTCGGAGTCTGCTCCTTTAACTTCTAACTCAAACCCTTCCTCTTGTCCAGTTCCCTGCTGCTCATGCTTGATGTAGGATGATTTTTCTTGCCTCCCATCTAGCCTTGTGCTGAAATGCTACCTTCACATGCTCTATATTTCCAGATTCTGGGACCTGGGGCAAGCAGGGTCAGACCTGGTGTTCAGCCCAGGGTACCAGGAAGCCCAGTCCCCAACCCCAGTCCCCTGATTGCCTAGGAAATGGGGTCAGTCTATGTCTTATCTTTTTCTCCCTGGAGCAGGGGCTGGTTGTTATAGAAGACAAAAGCATTAAGATCTCATAATATGCCAGACGCTTTGCATTCATTACAGTTTTCCACGTAATCCTCCCAATGTGGATGGGAAACGTTAAGTGGTGAAGCCAGATATATAACCCAGGTAGTCTGATCACAGGTCACTTGTGTCTCTTCATGACACTCTCTGAGCCCCACCGTCTTCATCAACAAAATAGTGACGACATTAGTTTGAATCACATAATATTGTCTATATTCAACAATTTTTTGTCGAAAAATGACAATTTCAGAGAGTTCAACATATAACATTCCCTACCTGATAGGTTAGTTGTAAAGATACAGTAATTGTCAAGTGTGTGGCACATAGTTAACTTAATAAACATTAGCTATTCTCACTACACCATACGCTTCCTTTTCCTACTTTATCTTTTTGTGTATGTTTCTATGGCTTTTTGTCCCCTTTATCACAGTTATAGCAGTATCCCTAGTATTTGGAATATAGTAGGAATTCAATAAGTACTTATTGGATTGGATTGGATCGAATTTGTGAAGAAAAACAAAACAAAACTTGTGCCGTATTCTATGAATTCCAGAGTAGATGTCATTTGCAACCAATAATTGTATTCATCAAATTCTGAGCCATCCATATTGGTGTATGGTATGTACTTTACCTTTTCTCATCCAAGAATACCTGAAAAGTGGTTATCTCAGTGTTCTATTGTGGCTACTTGATAAAAACTATGAGATCGCAATTCCAAGGCCCAAAGAGGAGGATATTCTAAGTAGAGGAAATCTTGGCTTCTGGCAATCCCTTTCTGATTCTTAAAATAGACTCATTCTTGTACTGGGTTTATTATCTTTGGGTTTGGGAGACACAGCTAATCCCTGGAACATGCAGTGTCTTCTGGAGAAGCACAGGTGTGGGGAAAGAGACCCTGGACCCAGAGACGAGGCTCCAGAATGGCCACATACCCTGTGGGTCAAGTGCAGAGTATGGGACCAGCCTGCTCTTTAGACAATTGAAGAAAGCTCTGTGTAAAGATCCAGACTGCTTGGGAGGCTGAGGCGAAGCAAATGCTACTATTCTCCTGGCAGCTTCAAACCATCTTAGACAAGTTCATACGTCCCTGCTATCTGAAATCTCCTCCAGCCCTCCTGCGCAGAACTAACTGTGGTCTCTCTCCACCCACTGCTCCTTGTGTGTACATTTACCCCAGCCCATTACATTTAGCTATGTATAGATGTTTCCCCCAAAGCCATTTTCCCCACTAGACTCCCTGGGGGCTGCCCCTGAATCTTATTCATGTTCTATCCTCGATACCTAATGCAATGCTTGGCAGCAAGAAAATAGACAGTAAATGATTGCTAATAATAATAGTACTACTACTACTACTAGTACTATGTTTATTAAATGCTTCTTGTTCTGGTTGACTTTGCACAAAGCCCTATGAGGTGCCTAATATTGTGATTTCTGTTTTATGAAGGAGGAAGCAGAGGCACAAAGAGAAGAGCCTGATCGGGCCTCCACAGCTGGTAAGCGGCAGGAACATGGTTCAAACCCAGGCAGTCTGGCGCCAGAACTTGTCCATTAACTGCCTCTCCCTCCTTTTAACAGATGAATGGTCCTTGACTTTTGGCTAAGACGAAGAGTAATGAAGCGTAGTTCAGAAGGAAGGAATTCACCGTGATAGGAGAAAAGCAGGATTTTACCTACTTGCCTTTTGATTGCTGCTGTCAGAAGACCCCCCCCCCGCCCCGCCCCCGCCGCCAGTTCTACTTCGGTTGATGGATACCAGCGAGACAAACACAGGCAATTTAGAGATTTCAGAGTTGAGGTCGGAAATAAAAGCCCCAAAGGGACTCGGAAGCCTCTCATTCACTCAGAACACTCTAATTGCCTCCGTCAGCCACCAAGATGGCCGGGAGCCTTCGGGATAGCAGTCATTTCGGGGTTGGTGGGTGGAGCGCCATCCCTAGTTCCTCTGAAACGCAGCTGCCGCGTTGTCTGCCTCATCAGCGTCCTGTAGCTCTCCCATCAGGAAAAGGCACCAGTGTCATGACCTTTCAGCCTCGTTCCCGAGTCTCATTAGGACAGAGCCCGGGGATGAACGTAATGAACGGCCGCTGAAAATTGCATCCACTGTGCCCCTTCGCGCTGGGCTGTGCGGAGATGCTGATGATTAAACCGTGAACTTGGCCTTGGGCTGAGGCGGCGGCGGGCTGGGACTGAAAAGAAGTGTTCGTTTTCATTCATGTCTGCCTCTCAGCCCCAGCAAAGCATGACTCACGTCTTATTTCCTATAGCCGTGTGTGTTTTGACTTTTGATTCATCCGTCCGATGCCACGCCGGGCTGAAGTCAAGGCTGCCTGCGCCAGCAGTAGCCTCCCAGAAGAAACTCCACCTCCGCCGGCTGGAGAGCGGAACTTGCTGCCAGCATTTACGAAAACACTTGCGTTTCTTCTCTTCGTTCTAATTGAGGCGAGGTAGCAAAAGACTTGCCTTGAAGCACCGTCCAAAAAATCAATTCTAATCACATTGGTATAAAGGAAATGATTTCTTTGCTTGGTTACCGTCTTAAAATTCAGGGATCGGAAGCTCGGTTTCAATGAATTCCCAGGGATTGGGAGGTGAATAATAATTAGGGAGCCTGACTGCAGAATGCCTCAAACTTTCCAGAGCATTTCTACAACTATTATGTAACTGGATTCTTGCAGCAACTGTCTGAGGCCCTCAGCCTAGGTCATAGTACCCTTATGTGACAAATGAAGAAGCTGGAGCCCAGGGAGGTTGAGTGATTTGCCTGAAGCCACACAGTTAGACAGAAGCCCAGCATTCTATCTTCTGCCATATGTAACTGCTGCCTGTTGAATCTGTTCTGAGTCAAGTTTTACTGTGGAACTGAAATATTTTTTAAATTCAAAACAAATTTTTTGGTCACCGGGTATAGCATTCTCAGAGATGGGAAGAGGAGGACAATGTGACCATACCACCGAAAGTTCTGGACCCCAAAATGAGGACTAAACCTCACTGAAGGTTAAACTACAGTGTAACACAAAATTTCCAAAAAAATTGTCAATCGAAGAATTATTTTTGTCTCTAAGCATTATCAGTACTCTTATTTTCTTAATATTATTTTCTATATTTAAGAAAAAATATAGAAAATTTTGTTCTATAATTTCCTCTTTTGTTAAGCTTAAATATAAGGAAGTATCACTGCTTCAATTTAAAAAAATTTATCACCTACATAAATAGGAGTCAACCCAAACCGTAAAGTCAACAAAAATATAAAGTTGTTAATAAATGTCTTGTTAGACCCTACAACCTACAGAGAACTCTGAGCCTAAGACAAAAAGGGAAGATAACCAAGTATTAGAAAAGTGGTAAAAACAGACTAGCCCCCAACTGAAATTTTCTTCTTTATATAACCAAGAAATTTGTGCAAGGAATACATTTCAGACTATGACATTCAGTATTACTTGATGCTATGCCTACACCTGGCATAAAATCACTTCCAATAGTGCTGTGGAAATGCTTTCCATATGTTGGGAAACATAAATGCATCTGATTGGCTCCTTTGAGAACAGGAGGCCCAGGAAAAAGCAGGACAAGATCCTCACTGCAAATTCATCTCATCATTCTTCTCTGGGTAAGTCTGTGACAGCAAGGTTAGAGACGTTCAACTTACAATAATGTCCCAAAGCAGTTGATTTCAATATTTATATCAGTCAGGACAGGCTAAGTTATATATGGTAACAAACAACCTTCCCAAAACCAATAAAACAACTTTATTTCTTGCTCACACTGCATGGCCATGAAAGGTCTGGAAGGCAACTCTGAACATTGCTGGCTGTCACTCAGGGACCAGGCTATGTGAGCAGCCACCATCTCAAACTTTGCCTGTTGCTGTGGTGAGGGAAAGTGAACTCTGTAATATGTCCGTTCTGGCTCACAGGCTAGAAGTTTCATAGGGTGCCACTCCATCATTAGAGTCCAAGAAGTTTAATTCTATATATGCTCAGAAGAAGGAAGAATCAGAAATATTTTGTGAAGAGTACTAAGAGCTACAATAAAAAAAAATTAAAGTCTCATATTCACTTGAGCATCTGTATATGGCTCTGGAGCTGCCTGATTAAAAACCATACTATAATATACATATAAATATTTGTATTCCCTTTCATGGGATTCAATGGACCTCAAGTTAAAAATCTACGCTCTAATAAATGAAGTAGCTGCAAACACTTTTTTAAAAGAATCAAAATAGTAGAGAAGAGGGGTAGACAATTTTCCAAACAAGGAGAGTGATGTGAATGAAAATGGGTCTGAAGAGATTAAGTATATCTTCTGGTAGAAAGGTTGACACAACTGGAACAGAAAACCTAAGGATGTGAGACTGGAGAGGTTTGGGAGAACATTAAGAAAAAATATCAGTGAAAAACCTTGGACTATGGAAAGTTAACTTATTTGGTATCAGTTGAGCAGGGGAAACTCATAATGGAAAAATGTTGAAAGATAATTTGCTACTGTGTTTTTAAGGATTAAGCCCCATGGTTTGTACTTAGTAGGCAATTAATATAAATTGCCTGTTTGGTTTTGTTTTAAATCAAACACCCCAGTCATTCAGTCAACAGTATTTCTTGAGTGCTGGCTCAGATTAGAAGTAGAAATGATTTTCCTTAAGATGCAAACACCTAAGTTCCTGGAGGAAAAGGGCATGTGTGGAAGGAGATTAGTGATAAACTTAATCGCCTGCTGGGGAGAGATTCTTAGAAAAACCAGATATAAGAAAATGTGAAAATGGATGGATGAGTAAGAAAGGAGCAACTGGGAAGACTTATCAATGGTTCGGGAAAGGAGAGGGGCAAGGGAGTGGAGAGGGAGAAAGTGCAGGAATGAGCTGAGGAGATAATGATTCCATGGTTGAAACCAAGTGGCAGAGATGATAATTAATCATGTGATGCTATTGGGAAGGAGATAAGAGATCGGAGAGAATTTGGTTGGCTTGGTAAGTTTATTTGTAGATGTTATTATTTTTAAGGATGGTTTGGATGGCTTTTGGGTATAGGGTAAGAGAAAAAAGGATCCTTGGCTTCAGGTCCTCAAAGAGATTATTGTCAGCTGGGAAAAGAGTAATATAAGAATTTCCCAAACGAATGTTGCATTACAACTTTAATAAGTACTAACCAGGAGAGATATGTGGTCCATGAGAGAATATTTTGCTATGAGGTTCCCAGATGATGCTGATATTCTGATCTGGGACCACACTTTGAGGATCTCTGCTGTAACATGTACTTTACATCAATCCACTTATAATTCAAACAGCTTCAGTGTCAAAGTAGTTAGATGATTTGACTTGTGCACTAAATTCTGGACCAAAAAATCCAAGAAAGAAATTGACTGTGATGTGGAATACAGACACAATGGCTGGATTTGGGGGAGAAGGTTTTAGGTTTTAGGAGACTGTTTTCAGCTCTCTACCTTATATTATATATGCACGTGCCCTATCTCTAGAACTGATATATTCATTTTATCAAAACAGCACTCTAAAATCTATGCAAAGGCTAAGTGAACTGTGAAAGTCATCTGGTAAGGCAGCAGGAGCCCTGGACCCCAAATGCTAAACTTTACTTTAATAATGCTAAACTTTGATCTTAAAGACTCTCTTACATCTTATTGGGCTTCTTATTAAAAGGAGGGGTAGGAGTATGTAGATGGGTTGTTTCCAAACAGAAAATATCCCTATTAAGACATTTGCATGTAAATCCTTAAAATGTTGATTCACAAAACAATTATGCCAGGAGAACTTGAAAGATTGAGACATTCAATGTTGTTTTAGGCAAAGCAATTAACTTCTAGTGCACAAACTTCGTTCTCCCAAAGCCCACTGAAGGAGCAGATGCTCAAACATGCATGGTATTAGATTAAGAGAATGGTACTTTCTCTTCCTCCAAGCACCAGATGGTTCCAGAATCCAAAGGCAATGGAGAAGAAAGCCTACATTCATTTAGTTTAAGTGGTTCTCACTGAGGGTTTATGAGAAAGATCATATTTTAGTACCTAGCAGACAAATGCAAAAATAATTTCACAGCTGATCCTCATTTCACAAAGAAAAGAGGCACAGGGTCCAAGAGTTAGAAGGGTCTTAAATGTTATCTAGTCCATATAGGGGCACCAGTAATGTGGTATCTTGCTAAGAGCAAAAAAATTACAAAGAATAAACAAATACTAGAATTATAAATAGCTTACTTTTCTTTATGTGTAATTTAAATTTTTAATTCAAATACTAGAAAATGTTTTACAAAATAAGGGAAAGAGTAGAAAAACATAGAGTGCCCCTATAATGAAAGAAAATTTTTCTTAAAAAACTTTTAAACATAATTTGCTAACAGTGCCTGAAGCTCAAACAAATAAAGGCCGTTCATTTGCATAAGGACACTTTGAAAGGTTAAAAAAATTCCAAAATGGAGTGTGTGAAGCTTTGACAGTAGAAATAACAAAATGTTAACTCAATTCAACACAATATATTTTTGGCCAGGCATTGTCCAAGGCCTCTTAGAAACTAATGATTTTGTCTGGAAAACTAGGTAGTTACAGTATTAAGTATACCAGTTTCTGTTTTTTACATTCTCGGACAGGCTCCGCTTTTGCAAGGGAAGTGGAAAAACATTTTACTCTTCTTTGATAGCGAATATTTTTAAAAGTCATCTATCTTAGGAAAGAACATTTATTAATTTAAAAATTGTACTCTAAAAGAAAGGAGTTTAAGTAAATTTGGGAATCAACACATCAGGGTGGTAAAGAGTCAACAAGGAGTATAAAGAAGAAAAATAAAAATAAGTGAAGAGAGGAAAACAGGTGAGGAATGAGCAATGAAAAGTATTCCAGTGCAGACCACCTCTATCCCCTGGCAAGTGCTGGAGGACCTTAGGTCACATATGCTGCAGACTGGATCCTCCATGAAAGTCTTGTCTTCCAAGGGAAAGAAGGATGAGGGAGGAAGTTAGAGTCAGAGAAGAGGGGAGAGAAAGAGGAGAAGGCAGATGTATTGGCCTTCCAGATCTTAATTGCTTTCATATAAATTGAAACAAAATGAGAAGTGTAATGGAGTGGAAGACAGATATTTTCAAACTGAAGGATTACTAAAGGCAGAAATTGCATGTACAAATGATAGGAACGTCAGAATCCGGTCTAAATGAAATATGAAATTGAATAGTAAGGACAAAATGATTAAGATTTAAGAAAATCTGATCATAAAATGAAATTAGTCCATTCTAATTATTTAGATTTAAGTTGTGAATGATTAGCTTGATCTTAACAGCACCATGGTGAGGATGCAAGCTCATTTAGTAAAAACTATTATCATAACACACGATATAATTACTTTGAAAATGTCCAAGATATAGAGCTTTGCTTCTTGGAAGCAATGATAATTGCCAGTTTAGACCTACCAGAAAATTAAAACTTTGTGAAGAACGTTTAAAAAGATCTTATCTCAAGCTTAGTGATAAAAAGATTTATGTTATCTTTAATATACATTCTCTAAAAGATTTCACATCAACATGAAGTTTGCTTTCTCTATGCACATTGCACTTTAACTTCTTCTCCAAATAGATTTCTATTAGAGAAAAGATTTCCCTTTAGAACAAATAAGTACTGACAAAAAATTAATGACTTCTAGAGATATACTAAATATAACTCACTGAAAAATCTGTAAAACACAGGCCACTGAATAGAATTTTCCAAATTCAAGAACTACTCTCTTATTTGGAACACATTATAATATGCCCCATAGCATCAAGGAAGTGATCTGATGTCCACTCTTGTTTTCCATTTTTGTTGCCCCAGATAGGAGTCTGAGCCTGTGCCATCTGAGCAGTGATCAGGAGAAACAATTGGGACAACCCCTGAGGAATTTTGTCAAAGTGACTATATTCTAGACTTGGATCTTTAATTATTGGATCCATGCCATGGTCATTTCTGTATTCCTATCACCTAGTAGAGTGCCTAAATCATAGTCTTTATTATGGAAACACCTTTGGAAAGAACTAGGTTCGAATCTTACCTCTATCAATTATGAGTGAGGGAACAGTAGCCAATTTAGTTATTTCTGAGTTTCAGTTTCTTCAACTGCAGAGTGGAGACAAAAATAACTATCTATTAGAGTTGACATGAGGGTTAAATGAGGTTGCTGAAGCTCCAAGTACAGTGCCTGGAACATAATGGAACTCAGTAAATTATAGGCGTTTATCATAGTCTATAGTAGGCAAGAATTCAGTTACTCACAGATGGCTCATAGCTCTCCAACTCCTTTAGCTGATGGAGCCAGTCCATCACAGTGGCTGCCTCCTGACATCTCACTTATTCTTGGAACTTTTGAATGAGGTTTTATATGGATTTTGGATGATTAAAGACATTCTCAGGAAAGAGGTTGACTATGGGGCCTTGGAAGAACTATAGCTTCTGGTCCTTGCCAAAAAGGTTAGTTCCACATATATGCACTAGCCTGATCAAGAGTGACTTCCTTACAGAACAAAGATGGCAGAGTAGAAGGATGTGCTCTCACTCCCTCTTGCGAGAACAGCAGAATCACAACTAACTGCTGAACAGTCTTCTGCAGGAAGATACTGGAACTCACAAAAAAGATACCCCACATCCAAAGACAAAGGAGAAGCCACAATGAAACAGGAAGAGGGGAGCAATCACAATAAAATCAAATCCCATAACTGATGGGTGAGTGACTCGCAGACTGGAGAACACTTATACCACAGAAGTCCACCAACTGGAGTGAAGGTTCTGAGCCGCATATCAGGCTTCCGAACCTGGGGGTCTGGCAAAGGGAGGAGGAATTCCTAGAAAATCAGACTTTGAAGGCTAGTGGGGTTTCAATGCAGGAAACTGACAGGACTGGGGGAAACATAGACTCCACTCTTGGAGGGCACACACAAAGTAGTGTGTATATCAGGACCCAGGGGAAGGAGCAGTGACCACAGGGAAGACTGAACCAGACCTACCTGCTAGTGTTGGAGGGTCTCCTGCAGAGGCAGGGGGTGGCTGTGTCTCACCATGAGGACAAGGACACTGGCAGCAGAAGTTCTGGGAAACACACCTTGGCATGAGCCCTCCCAGAGTCTGCCATTAGCCCCACCAAAGAACCCAGGTAGACTCCAGTGTTGGGTTGCCTCAGGCCAAACAACCAACAGGGAGGGAACCCAACCCCACCCATCAGCAGTCAAGCAGATTAAAGTTTTACTGAGCTCTGCCCACTAGAGCCAGCTCTACCCACCACCAGTCCCTCCATGAGGAAACTTGCAAAAGCGTCTTAGATAGCCTCATCCACCAGAGAGGAGACAACAGAAGCAAGAAGAATTACAACCCTCATCCTGTAGTACAAAAAGCACATTCACAGGAAGATAGACAAAATGAAAAGGCAGAGGGCTACGTACCAGATGAAGGAAAAAGATAAAACGCCAGAAAAACAACTAAATGAAGTGGAGATAGGCATCCTTCCAGAAAAAGAATTCAGAATAATGATAGTGAAGATGATCCAGTACCTCAGGAAAAGAATGGAGGCAAAGATTGAGAAGATGCAAGAAACGTTTAACAAAGACCTAGAAGAATTAAAGAACAAAAACAAACAGAGATGGACAATGCAATAACCGAAATGACAACTACACTAGAAGGAATCAATAGCAGAATAACTGAGGCAGAAGAACTGATAAGTGACCTGGAAGACAGAGGAGTGAAATTCACTGCTGTGGAACAGAATAAAGAAAAATGAAAAGAAATGAAGACAGCACAAGAGACCTCTGGGACAACATTAAACACAACAACATTCACATTATATGGGTCCCAGAAAAAGAAGAGGGAGAGAAAGGACCAGAGAAAATATTTGAAGAGATTATAGTCATAAACTTCCCTAGTTTGAGAAAGGAAATAGCCATCCAAGTCCAGGAAGTGCAGAGAGTCCCATACAGGAAAAAACCAAGGAGAAAGATGCCAAGACATATAATAATCAAATTGGCAAAAATTAAAGACAAAGAAAAATTATTGAAAGCAGCAAGGGAAAAACAACAAGTAACATAGAAGGGAACTCGCATAAGGTTAACAGCTGATTTCTTAACAGAAACTCTACAAGCCAGAAGAGAGTGGCATGATATACTTAAAGTGATGAAAGGGAAGAACCTACAACCAAGGTTACCCTACCCGGCAAGGATCTCATTCAGATTCGATGGAGAAATCAAAAGCTTTACAGACAAGTAAAAGCTAAGAGAATTCAGCGCCAACAAACCAGCTCTATAACAAATGCTAAAGGAACTTCTCTAAGTGGGAAACAGAGACAAGAGAAGAACCTACAAAAACAAACCCAAAACAATTAAGAAAATGGTCACAGGAACATACATATCGATAATTATCTTAAATCTGAATGGATTAATGCTCCAACCAAAAGACAAAGGCTTGCTGAATGGACACAAAAACAAGACCCATCTATACGCTGTCTAAAAGAGACCCACTTCAGACCTAGGGACACATACAGAGTGAAAGTGAGGGGATGGAAAAAGATATTCCATGCAAATGGAAATAAAAAGAGAGCTGGAGTAGCAATACTCATATCAGATAAAATAGACTTTAAAATAAAGAAAGTACAAGAGACAAGGAAGGACACTACCTAATGATCAAGGGATGAATCCAAGAAGAAGTTAAAACAATTACAGATATATATGCACCCTCCATAGGAGTACTGCAATACATAAGGCAACTGCAAACAGCTATAAAAGAGGAAGTCGACAGTAACACAATAATAGTGGGGGACTTTAACACCTCACTTACACCAATGGACAGGTCATTCAAAATGAAAATAAATAAGGAAACAGGAGCTTTAAATGGCACCAGGTAGATTTAATGGATATTTATAGGATTTTCCAACGAAAAACAGCAAATTACACTTTCTTCTCAAGTGCACATGGGATATTCTCCAGGATAGGTCATATCTTGGGTCACAAATCAAGCCTCAGTAAATTTAAGAAAATTGAAATCATATCAAACATCTTTGAAATCATATCAAGAAACATGATCACATGATCACCATGTGATCATCTCAATAGATTCAGAAAAAGCTTTTGACAAAATTCAACACCAATTTATGATAAAAACTCTCCAGAGAGTGGGCATAGAGGGAACCAACCTCTACATAATAAAGGCCATATATGACAAACCCACAGCAAACATCATTTTCAATGGTAAAAAACTGAAAGCACTTCCTCTAAGATGAGGAATGGGACAAGGATGTCCACTCTCACCACTATTTCTCAACATAGTTTTGGAAGTCCTAGTCACAGCAATCAGAGAAGAAAAAAAACAAAAGGGAAACAAATTGGAAAAGAAGAAGTAAAACTGTCACTGTTGGCAGATGACATGATACTACACATAGATAATCCTAAAGATGCCACCAGAAAACTACTAGAGCTAATCAATGAATTTGGTAAAGTTGCAGGATATGAAATTAATGCACAGAAATCTCTTGCATTCGTAAATACTAATGATGAATAATCTGAAAGAGAAATTAAGGAAACACTCCCATTTACCATTGCAACAAAAAGAATAAAATACCTAAGAATAAACTTACCTAGAGAGACAAAAGCCTGTATGCATAAAACTATAAGACACTGATGAAAAAATTAAAGATGATACCAACAGATGGAGAGATATACCATGTTCTTGGATTGGAAGAATCAATATTGTGAAAATAACTATACTACCCAAAGCAATCTACAGATTCAATGCAATCTCTATCAAATTACTAATGGCATTTTTTACAGAACTAGAACAAAAAATCTTAAAATTTGTATGGAGACACAAAGGACCCTGAATAGCCAAAGCAGTATTGAGGGGAAAAAGTGGAGCTGAAGGAATCAGACTCCCTGTCTTCAGACTATACTACAAAGCTACAGTAATCAAGACAATATGGTACTGGCACAAAAACAGAAATATAGATCAATGGAACAAGATAGAAAGCCCAGAGAGAAGCCCACGCACCTATAGTCAACTAATCTACAACAAAGGAGTCAAGGATATACAATGGAGAAAACACAATCTCTTCAATAAGTGGTGCTGGGAAAACTGGACAGCTACATCCAAAAGAATGAAATTAGAACACTCCCTAAAACCATACACAAAATTAAATGCAAAATGGATTCGAGACCTAAATGTAAGACCGGACACTATAAAACTCTTAGAGGAAAACATAGTAAGAACACTCTTCGATATAAATCACAGCAAGATCTTTTTTGATCCACCTCCTAGAGTAATGGAAATAAAAACAAAAATAAATGAATGGTACCTAATGAAACTTAAAAGCTTTTGCACAGCAAAGGAAATCATAAACAAGACAAAAAGACAACCCTCAGAATGGGAGAAAATATTTGCAAATGAATCAACGGATAAAGGATTAATCTCCAAAATATATAAACAGCTCATGCAGCTCAATATTAAAAAAAAAAAAAAAAAAACCCAATCCAAAAATGGGCTGAAGACCTAAATAGACATTTCTCCAAAGAAGACACACAGATGGCCAAGAAGCACATGAAAAGCTGCTCAAAATCACTAATTATTAGAGAAATGCAAATCAAAACTACGATGAGGTATCACCTCACACCAGTTAGAATGGGCATCATCAGAAAATCTACAAACAATGAATGCTGGAGAGGGTGTGGAGAAAAGGAAACCTCTTGTACTGTTGGTGGCAATGTAAATTGATACAGCCACTATGGAGAACAGTATGGATGTTCCTTCAAAAACTAAAAATAGAATTACCATATGATCCAGCAATCCCACTACTTGGCATATACCCAGAGAAAACCATAATTCAAAAAGACACATGCACCCCAATGTTCATTGCAACACTATTTACAATAGCCAGGTCATGGAAGCAACCTAAATGCCCATCAACAGATGAATGGATAAAGAAGATGTGGTACATATATACAATGGAATATTACTCAGCCATAAAAAGGAACGAAACTGGGTCATTTGTAGAGACGTGAATGGATCTAGAGACCATCATACAGAGTGAAGTAAGTCAAAAAGAGAAAACAAATATCGTATATTAATGCATATATGTGGAACCTAGAAAAATGGTGCAGATGAACCGGTTTTCAGGGCAGAAATTGAGACACAGATGTAGGGAACAAATGTATGGACACCAAGGGGAGAAAGCTGGGCGGTGAGGGTGTGATGAACTGGGCAGTTGGGATTGACATGTATATACTGATGTGTATAAAATGGAGGACTAATAAGAACCTGCTGTATAAAAAAATAAATAAAATAAAATTTAAAAATTCAAAAAAACCCCTACTCTCTTAGCAATTTTCAAGTATACAATATTGTTAATTATGGTCATTATGTTGTGCATTACATCCCCAGCACCTATTCGTCTTGTAAAAAAAAAAATAAAAGAGCGACTTCCTTGAGGGTTGTTGAGACCTCTGCTGAACCTACTCAACCCTCTAAGAGTAACCTTGTGGAATTTTCTGAGGCTGTGTTGATGCTAGTTAGTTCCACTGGCCACACAGAACTACTGGAAAGCAAATCAGGTGAAACTCAGAGTGGCTTATCTTTGTCAAGATTTAAAAGAATATTATCATGTGTGTAAAGCTAACAAAGATGTCTGCAAATGAGCTGATTTCATTGAGGTGGTGCTTGAGAAATGAGATTTGTTAACTCAGGTCTCTTCAACTTAGGGCTTAACCTTGCTCTAAAATCCCATTATGAGGCATAAATAGATTAGACAAATTGGCCACAGGACTCCAGTCTTAGCCTGTATGAATTCCATGTCAATCCACAAATGATGGTTTACCACTCATTAGGAATCAAATAGCTTTACCAGGAGATCAAAGAGAGAGAATGAAGGGCTATTTTTCCCAAGATTATTTTTTTCCCTAAGGTTTTAAACTATCTCTATTTCCGTGAGGAGTTCAATAGTATTGTCGTTTACCTAGCATCGTTAGAAATCATTAAGTAAAACCTGGTAATGAGAAATCTCAGCTCAGGCTTCTTTTCCCAGGACCCCCACCGAATTTCTAGATTGAACCATGCTCCCTGCTCTCTGTTCTGGCTGACATCTTTCTTAGTACCTTCCAATTTATATCAAGTCAAAATAATCTGTCTCTCATCCCCACCAGCCCAAAGGATCCTCAAAAGAAAAAAAGAGTATATATATGTATATATATGCATACAAATATATATGTCATCATCTTTGTATCTGGCACTTAGTAGTCATTACAACGTACTGAATGGATAAATCAGTGGCTGATTATTCATTTAACAGAGACAAAAGGGATCTTTTATACAGCAAGATTCTTTTGTATACTTAAAGTATATTTCAAAATATACTGTTTTTAGGAGAATCATATCTTTAATGAAATGAAGTTAAAAATTTAGGCTTATATAAATTATTAAAATAAATAATCAGGTTACCTGGTAAAGTACAGGAATGATTATGAACTACAAGTCTGAGAGGTTGGAGTTGGAAGCATTATATTATTCCCTAAACTGGTCACATTTATGGAAGGTATCCAATTCATCTGATTCAACTGGAGAAGGAAAATATTCATAGTATAACTTCCTTTTAGTTACAAATGAATTACAATTACATATGTGTCACACTTTCCTCAAACAGTGATTATGTTTTTTTTTTCTTATTGGAAGTATTTTCAACTTCTGAACTTCCCTTTTTGAGATCAAATGTTGTAAAAGATGCCAACAGATTCATATAAAATTATCAATTGCTAGACCTGAGACCTTAGAAATACCCACTTCAAAATTATATTGAAGCTCTAAAGCAAAATTCCAACTCATTAGAGCCTTAAAGGTAACTCACATAAAGAAGAGAAAACTTTTTTATTCAAATAAATATGGTTTTAAAAACAATGCTGCTTGTGATTATGATCTAAAATATGATTTAATATTCATAATGTGTCTTCTGTTCCTCTTGGAGCATACTGAAAAACGGTAATGTAATTTCTTTGTGACCACTGAAGGAAAAAAAAAGTGCTTGTCTGTAAAACTTTCTTATAACGACGATTACAACAGCAACAACAATAGGAAACCCTTATCACAAGCTATTAGAACATAGACGAGATTCTATTGCAATTAGCCATGTCTACCTGATGGATTTTTCTTTCTAAGGGAAATTGTGCAAAGCATTTTATTTCAAGTCTGAAAGATTTTGATAAAAGAAAAATAAGGAAACTGCAGTTTTTGCCACAAAAAGACAGGTGGCGTAAGCATGCAACTTTTTTTTTTTTTTTTTTTTTTTAAGATATATAAAGTGCTTATTTTCTCTCTGAAGAAGCTCGCCTATGCTCGGGTTTGTGGCTGAGCCGGTGACGTCAGTGTGGCAGTGCGGAGTCAGGCGCGGCGGCTCCCTATAAGCCGAAGAGCTGTCCGGGTGCTGAAACGGTCCGAGCAGCTCACGCAGCGGACCAGGAGGAACGTGCTGTGGACGTTCTCTGCCAGATAAAAAAAGAGGTAAGACTGCTTTTCCCTTTGATTTACTTGAAAGTTCTAAATTGCGTGTTCTCTCCTTAATTCCTAGCTAAGAAGAAAAAGACCATTTGGCAAGCTTGTGTCTATAGAATAGCTGAACAGCAACCTGCTGCTCATTGGCCAATGTAAGGACACTATATATGTGTACATATATATGATTGAATCTGTGATTTATACCACTTGCTGTTAGGTATTTACTAACCATAGTGCTATTTACATAATCATATATAAGAAGCATGAATAAGTTTAGGATATTTGTGTCAATACACATTATTAATGTAAAGTTAACCAAGCCTGATATTTTGTTTCTTTCCTTAATTTATTGTTTCTTCCCCTGAGAACCAGATACAAGGCCAAGGATATAATTTATATGCTTAATATTCTTAACAGTAGGTTTCCAATGATTCAAAGGCTGTTAAACACGTTAGTGATAGAAGCAACCAATTTTGGAGTTAGGTTTTTTTTCCCTTTGACATTTACCTTGCAAGAGCTCAAAGTTAATTAACTATATAAAATTATTTTCTCAATTGGTATACTCTGAAAAGGCTTACATTATTATTTCCTAATTTTAGTCCTAGGAAGGTAAGATTAGAATGAGCTTCCTTGTTTATTCAGGGTGAAATATTATCTTGGGTTACAGGTTGGATATGACCATGGATTACAGAGAGATCATAATTTGGAATGCATGAGGAAAACATTCATAACTGTACAAACTATTATTATTATGCTTTGGTTGAAAGAGGTTGTACAATATTTTGCTAAATATTTTGAATGGGACAAGTGTTTCTTTTTTTCTGCATCCTAACTAGTTGAATTGCTCAAATTTGATATATCCAGCTGCATTTGTTAATGCTCTAGTCTAATTTCAATAGAAAAGACATTTCAACTTACAAGGCTTTAGTTCAAACTCTATATAGAATATTAGAGCTGTTGGAACCACCTTCACTACTTAGATGAGCTGCTACCTGGGAAAGAAATCCCTTGAGCCTTACTCAAAGGCAATAACTATGTCATCCAAACTGAATCTGAATAAATGACCAAACAGTAGCTCTTGTTAGGCTGTGGTTTAAATAACTGCACTGGGTATTTTGCCCCAACTCCACAGCAAAGCCCACCTACAAGATAATGATTTTAAAGAGCAGCACATAACCCATCTGTTAAAAATACTTCAGGATAATGGTCTCAAAGAAAATAAGTTCACTAAGATCTTAAAACTACTAGTCCAAATGCCAATGTTGAAAATTGATTTCCAAATCTAAATTAATCCTGAAATGGTATAAAGAAGAATGCATAATGTACTTTTACTTAAACCTAGGAATTTATGAATGCAATTTCCTTTAGTAAACATTGATTCATAGCAAATATTTTAGAAATTTTCTCTGACATGCCTTTAAAGATTTTCCTTACAGTAAATTAAGTAGTCAAGTTAATGGGGATCTTTTAAATAAATGTATATTTTACTAACTAATTTTAATAATCATTTAAATAAATAAATATGTGCTAAAGAAATTTCTGTAATTACTACTTTTTTTAGGTTCTAAAAACTGAAACATTACTTAAATACCAATATAATCTAGTGAACAATGATATTTTCTACAATTGATGTCTAAGCTAGTAGGTAATTGTACCTACATAACTTAGCTTATATATCACAAAACCATAATTCAGGTAAGATATCATGAACAAACATAAAATTCTTTTACATTTACTTTATTTGTAACAAAAATTGCAAGTATTAAAATAGGTTTTAATGTTATCAATGCCAAATGTAAAACATGTAAAAACTAATCCTTTTGCTAATTCATACGTGAGACTATCAGAACTTGGAGAAAAAAAATGAATGAAAAATTTTAAGTAGGAAGAATTCAACACATTGTCTGTATTTGTCTAAATTGGGAATTACATAGTGGTTATTTTAAGATTTTCTAACAGTATGAGTCATTTAAGATTTCATAGGTCCACACCCAAATAGACACAGACATAAGTCAAGCTGAATCTGAACACTCACAAGTTCAGAAATAGACTGGTTAAGAAAGCTTATGTTCTCTCTGTAGCATCTGTTATTATTTACTATACACTCTTGAGGGCTGGGGAAAAATATAACCATGACTGTATTTTACAAGACAGTCACAATAAAATTATTAGAAGAAATATGGAGTGCAGATATTTTAAAACAGTTTATATTTTAGTACATTTACACTGAAACAAACGTCACTGGATATCATGGATTTATTATTTTTTGTATCTCTGGCTATTGTGCTTGTATATCCTGACAGTACCCTGTGTGTCATTACATGTCAATCAAGATGAGTAATTATAAAATGCCAGACTTCTAAATTAAATATTTTGGAATTCAGTGGGTAAATAAATACTGCTTTGGGGATATTTAAAGAAAAAACTTCATTAGGTTTACCTACTAGCTGGGACTTGAGAAGACCCATATTCTGGAGGTCATTAAGGTATAGACCTTCCAAAATTAATAATATGATTTAGTGGCAGAGGAAGAACAATTTATTTCTAAAAATGTATGTGAATGGGACTCATCCACAAGATAATTCAGTATGATTAACATTAACATGGTATATCACTTCATCATATATAGTAATGTCACTGCTGCTGTGTTTCTACAACAAATTAGATGGACAATTCAGGAACTAAATCACATGGTTTTCGATAAGGAGATAACTCTCTGTGTGTGTGTGTGTGTGTGTGTGTGTGTATGTGTACATGCATGTTTTAAATTAAGCCAGCTAATTTTTTTGCCAGTGATTTCAGAAGGAATGCCATACAAGATAACTAAAACTCATCTTGGGAAATCTTTATTTAACAGAAACAATGCATACTACAAAAAAAACAACCATGTTTTATAAATTAAAAAATAAAATTTGAGAAACTTCCTATCAGTGTTTTTGCTATTATTTTAACCAAGAGAATGCCATACAAATTTGATGCAAATGGGTAACAATTTTGCTAAAGATTCCTGTGGTTAGCCTGTGAGGATTGTGTAGGAAATATTTATAGATTTTAAAAAGAGTCTTCCTAAATTAATGTGGAATAATCTCTACTATGGTTTCTTTTTCCCCTCAACGGTCAATAACCTCTTTTGCTATAGAGTCTATTAGTCTTTTTCATTTGTGTTAACTCATGTTTTCTGTGCTTTAAGGAAATCTTTCAAACATGGCAGAAGCTAAGACTCACTGGCTTGGAGCAGCCCTGTTTCTCATTCCTTTAATTTTCCTCCTCTCTGAGGCTGAAGCAGCTTCATTTCAGAGAAACCAGCTGCTTCAGAAGGAACCAGATATCAGATTGGAAAATGTCCAAAGGTTTCCTAGTCCTGAAATGATCAGGGCTTTGGAGTACATAGAAAAGCTCCGACAACAAGCTCACAAAGAAGAAAGCAGCCTAGACTACAATCCCTACCAAGGTGTCTCTGTTCCCCTTCAGCAAAAAGAAAATGGTGACTTGCCAGAAAGTTCAAGGGATTCCCTGAGTGAAGATGAGTGGATGAAGATAATACTTGAAGCTTTGAGACAGGCTGAAAATGAGCCTCAGTCTGCGGCAAAAGAAAACAAGCCCTATACCTTGAATTCAGAAAAGAACTTTCCAATGGACATGCCTGATGATTATGAGACTCAACAGTGGCCTGAGAGAAAGCTCAAGCACATGAGATTCCCTCCTATATATGAAGAGAATTCCAGGGACAACCCCTTTAAACGCACAAATGAAATAGTAGAGGAACAATATACTCCTCAAAGCCTTGCTACATTGGAATCTGTCTTCCAAGAGCTGGGGAAACTGACGGGACCAAACAACCAGAAACGTGAGAGGGTTGATGAGGAGCAGAAGCTTTACACAGATGATGAAGACGATATCTACAAGGCTAATAACATTGCCTATGAAGACGTGGTTGGGGGAGAAGATTGGAACCCAGTAGAGGAAAAAATAGAGAGTCAAACCCAGGAAGAGGTAAGAGACAGCAAAGAGAATATAGGAAAAAATGAACAAATCAATGATGAAATGAAACGTTCAGGGCAGCTGGGCCTCCAGGATGAAGATTTCCAGAAAGAGAGTAAAGACCAGCTCTCAGATGATGTCTCCAAAGTAATTGCCTATCTGAAAAGGTTAGTGAATGCTGCGGGAAGTGGGAGGTCACAGAATGGGCAAAACGGGGAAAGAGCGACCAGGCTTTTTGAGAAACCACTTGATTCTCAATCTATTTATCAGCTGATTGAAATCTCAAGGAATTTACAAATACCCCCTGAAGACTTAATTGACATGCTCAAAACTGGAGAGAAGCCAAATGTATCAGTGGAACCAGAGCAGGAGCTTGAAATTCCCCTTGACCCTGAAGATATCTCAGAGGTTGACTTAGATCATCCAGATCTGTTCCAAAATAAGATGCTCTCCAAGAATGGCTACCCCAAAACACCTGGTCGTGCTGTGACAGAGGCTCTACCAGATGGGCTCAGTGTTGAGGACATTTTAAATCTTTTAGGGATGGAAAATGCAGCAAATCAAAAGCCTCCATATTTTCCCAATCAGTATAACCGAGAGAAGGTTCTCTCAAGACTCCCCTATGGTGCTGGAAGGTCTAAAGCAAACCAACTTCCCAAAGCTGTCTGGATGCCAGATGTTGAAAACAGACAAATGGCCTATGAAAACCTGAATGACAAGGACCAAGAATTAGGAGAGTACTTGGCCAAGATGCTAGTTAAATACCCTGAGATCATGAATTCAAACCAATTGAAGCGAGTTCCTAGTCAAGGCTCATCTGAAGATAATCTACAGGAAGAGAACCAAATCGAGCAGGCCCTCAGAGAGCGTTTGAATCAATACAGCTCTCAGGAGACTGACAAACTGGCCTCGGTAAGCAAAAGGCTCCCTGTGGAGTCCCCGAAGAGTGACGATACCCCCAACAGACAGTATTTGGATGAAGATCTGTTAATGAAAGTGCTGGAATACCTCAACCAAGAAAAAGCAGAAAAGGGAAGGGAGCATATTGCTAAGAGAGCAATGGAAAATATGTAAGCAGCTTTCATTAATTGCCCTACTTTCACCCCTCCCACCCCAAGCAAACACCAACATTTCTCTTTAATGTGTTGACTTCTATCTTGTTAACACTGTTATACCTTTAAATGATGTACAGGCAGATTATTCCATTTCACTGGGGTGTCTACTTCACTAACTCTGAGCTGTTCTCTTGTGTATGGATATGTGTAAATGTTATGACTTCTGAATAAAAATATTAATCATATCCCTTATTCAAGAAAGATATCTATGATAGTGTTTAATAGTGTATCTAATGGCTGTGGCATTGTTGATGCTCACATATGACAAAGAGTGTCCTATAATTCTCTTGAAAGTTTTTAATACTTATTGAATTATTTTGTTACCGTCTTTAGTGTTTTGTGGAGTATTGGAGCAAAAAAAAAATAAAGCATTATAAATATATAGTTTCATTTATAAGGCCTTTTCTATTGTGTGTTTTGTTGTTGTTTAATAAATGTTATTTCTGGACAACTGTGGGTTATTCATTCTGGAAAACCAGAGACGGTGACATTGGAGCAAGCAGTATGGAGCTAAAAGAGAAAATCATCACCTTCCACAGTCTATCCAGGTAAGAAATAAGGAATTTAAACATACGACCATACTACACATTTGTAGAATGCAACATCCTCTAGCAGCCCACTACCTAATGCTTGCCTATAGTTTTTCTCATATTTATGATTATGGAATAAGACTTTGGTATCATATTTATACCTTTTACCCTTGATTTATATAAATGCAAACATTTAAGTCTTCCATAACCAGCACTGAAAAAGAAGAGATGTGTACGGGGCAGTCAGAAACAGTTATAGCAATCTACTATATTGGAAGCAATCTACCTATTCTCAGGTCACCCTGGTCCCCAGAAGACAAGGCTGCTACTCTTTTGTATGGTTTGAGAGGGGCCAAAGTATCCCCAAACTGACTGTCAGGTAAGTGAATGGCTTAGGCACAGTGGGTATACCTCAGCTGCCCTCTCTCTTGTCCACGTATTAGAGAGAATCCTGAGTGAGCTAAGCAGTACATAATGGTTATGATGTGCGTCACTTCAGGGGTAGATGCTATCAGCATCCTGACATATCAACAGGGAATCAACAACAGCAGCAAGAAAATATATAGAGCAACAAAGCAACAATGGTCGTAAAAAACCAAGGAAATAAATCACAGTTACTATTTACTGAATATTTATTTTGCACCAGGCACAATACTAAACACTTTATCTCATTCAGTTTGTACTGTATCACTGTCAAGGGCCACTTATTATCACCCTTTTACATCAGAAAAAGCAAAACTCAGAAGTTTAAATAACTTCCCCCAAGTCACCCAGTATTATAAATTGCCAAAGCCTGTATTAACCACTTCACTACACAGCCTCTCTGGGGAGGGCCATTTCAGCTGAGGGATGGGGCTTTGGATGTGGGGTGGTGGGAGGCTTACGTAGTCTCAGTATGGGTCACTTCCAAGGGAGGTCACGTGTGTGTGTGTGTGTGTGTGTGTGTGTCAGGGGTAGGGAGGAGGGACAATCCTGGAATGATTAAAAGACAATGAGAAGGCCCTGCACACCTTGGGGAAAACACTGAATGTAGGTTTTCCTATTTTGTAATTTTGCCCAGACTCTTTTCTGTCCAATTATCATACACTTCCATGGAATTCTAGAATCTATAATCTAAGACCTTAGAGGGGAATTGTCTCTACAGTGTTTCTAATAAGTGGTTTTTACTCAAATACCTCATGGGGCAGTACTATGAATTCAAGATTATGGAGAGATCCAGGATATTTGTGCAGCTTAAAGTCTAAGTACATATTTATATGCCATGCTTTGCAGATGTTCACATATACCACCACCTGCCCATTACATTTTCTCTTCGGTTTTCTGTTTCATGCAGCCACTCCTAGTACCCTAAATCAGCCACGTGACTCTCTCCATACTTGCCCTAAGCAGAATGAGATCTTGGCACATGTCCACCCAACAGAAATTTGCCTTCACTGTGATGTCTGAATGTTCTACAGGGAGGTTAGAAAATGAGAGAAAGTTAATTGACACAACACAGCTGATGAGGCCCCAGGCTGGAATTTACACACACATCAGTGGGCTGGCAAGCCCTGCACTCATTCTGTGACACCGTGTGCTGCTTTTTCTCAAAGGCTGTTACACTTGAAATTCCCTGATTCTCTAACAGTGACATTTCTGGCATCAGGATTGGCAGTTTGGGAAATATATTAATTTGGGATATATATTCTTTTTTTTTTTTTTTTTTTTTTTTCGGTACGCGGGCCTCTCACTGTTGTGGCCTCTCCCGTTGCGGAGCACAGGCTCCGGATGCGCAGGCTCAGCGGCCATGGCTTACGGGCCCAGCCGCTCCGCGGCACGTGGAATCCTCCCGGACCGGGGCACGAACCCGCATCCCCTGCATCGGCAGGCGGACTCTCAACCACTGCGCCACCGGAGAAGCCCAAGGGATACATATTCTTTACCTGACTTCTCTCAGACTCTAGTCAGCAAGCATCTTTGCCTTTTTGCAGCATCACCATATACCCAGCTATTGAGTCATCAGATTTATTTATTTCTGATCTAAAGGTATTTTTTCATAAGTGTTTTAGTACATTGCTTACTAGCATAATAAATTAAGCTCTAAGTATAAAGGATGTGGATGACAGACTAGTTGGGATTAGGGCAACACTGCCCTTTTCCCTGGCCAGAAGCCTCCTTCAGCAGAAGTCAGGAAGTAGCTTGAGCCCGCCTCACAAATGCCCCCTGCAGGCCACCACTGGAAGGGTGCACTACACCTGTACCCCTTTGTAGGAGTCCATGCCTTGACAGGAGTCAGAGGGCCTAGCACTCTGTATGATTTTGGCAAGACCACAACCTACCAACCCTTCCCTTCCTTCAACACTCCCAGCCTCTTGACCCTACCCATTTTGGGGACAGTTAGGACTAAGCTGATGGTGCCCTTTATAACGATACTTCCAAGTCATCGCTCATTTCCCATACTCACCCTCCAAACTTTGTATATCACTTCCTTGGACCCCAATTCCTACTCTGTCCCATATCCTATATCTTTTTTCATTTGTGTTTGATACTTAAGGTCAGTCATCAGCAAAATCCCCTGCATCCTCAAAGTCTTCTGTGAATGTTCTTTTTAACCTTCTTTCTCTGGGGAACACCTACCTCTCCTCTGAGGTTCCTGTTTCCCCTGAAACTCTCTTTCTCCTCTTTGCTGCTTACAGTACATCTTCTCTCTTCCATAAAAACATCTGACTTTGAATCTCATGCTATCACTTACTACCCACCCTTTACCCCCCACTGTTGCAGACAGACATCTACTGCCCCAGGTCACTTACCCTCACGCATTAAATATAGTTCCTGATCACTGCCACTTTTTCTAGCACTGCTACTGTGTTCATACTCGTTGTTGTTTTCAATATTCATAAAGATGACTTTCCAATATTTTCCAGGCTCCATCCTCCACCAGCCATTCACTTGCATGGTTTTGCCCTTGCTCTTTTCCTTACTAATAACTGCAGCCTCTCCTAAAACTGAATTCCAGACATTTCACTCTAACAACCACCTCCTATATTTCCATGGTACTGCCTCTAGTACCTTACTTCCAGTAATCCCCCACACCCACCAAAAATGTAACCTATGGATCCTACCATCTTTCCACTCTCTCTTATCCCCTTTATTCTTCACCACCCACGTTGTCAAGTTTAAGTTTCATGGTTCATCATTATAGTCATTCCTTTGTAAACATTAACTCCCGTCTGTCTCTTGTGTTCCATGGTAACTTCTTTGCTAAACAAGAATTCTAGTAAAGTCCAATTCTCCACCCACTCTTACCTTCTCTCGTACAACTGCATGATCTGGCTCTGAGTTTCCTAGTACTCTGCATTACTCTCTTTTCTGCCTGAACTGGCTTGCTCACTGTTCCTTGAATATGCCTCAAGAGTTTTGCAATTGCTGTTTCCTCCTTCAGAAGTGCTATTTCCGCAAATATCTACATGGTTTTCTCTCTTACTTCCTTCAAGTTTTCTGTACAAATATTGACTTCTTGATACCACACTTTCTAAAATTTCAACTCCTACACACTTTTCCTATCTTCATTCATAGCCTGATTTTTTATCCTTAGCACTTTTATCTAACATTCTTAATTTTCACTTTTATTTTCTTTATTGTCTACTCCTCCACCACTAGCATGTAATTTCCCTGAGGGTAGTTATCATTTGTTTTATTCATTGTGGTATCTCTAGCTTCCTAGAACAGTTACTGGAATATAAAAAATGCACAGAAAATAGATATTGACCAAATGAATGAATTGAGAATGAAGAAATAAGGGAGAAAAGATAGGAGAGAAGGAAGAATTGAACTTGACTTTAAATTTAGAATAGTGGGACTAGGAACCAAGATGGCGGAGTAGAAGGATGTGCTCTCACTCCCTCTTGTGAGAACACCAGAATCACAACTAGCTGCTGGACAATCCTTGACAGGACACTGGAACTCACCAAAAAAGATACCCCACATCCAAAGACAAAGGAGAAGCCACAATGAGATGGTAGGAGGGGTGCAATCACAGTAAAATCTAATCCCATAACTGCTGGGTGGGTGACTCACAGACTGGAGAACACTTATACCACAGAAGTCCACAAACTGGATTGAAGGTTCTGAGCCCCACGTCAGGCTTCCCAACCTGGGGGTCTGGCAACAGGAGGAAGAATATCTAGAGAATCAGACGTTGAAGCCTGGTGGGATTTGATTGCAGGACTATGACAGGACTGGGAAAAACAGAGACTCCATTCTTGGAGGGCACACACAAAGTAGTGTGCACATTGGGACACAGGGGAAGGAGCAGTGACCTCAGGGGAGAATGAACCAGACCTACCTGCTATTGTTGGAGGGTCTCCTGCAGAGGTGGGGGGTGGCTGTGGCTCACCATGAGGACAAGGACACTGGCAGCAGAAGTTCTGGGAAGAACTCCTTGGCCTGAGCCCTCCCAGAGTCTGTCATTAGACCCAACAAAGAGCCCAAGTAGCCTCCAGTGTTGGGTTGCCTAAGGCCAAACAACCAACAGGGAGGGAACCAAGCCCCACCCATCAACAGTCAAGTACATTAAAGATTTACTGAGCGATGCCCAACAGAGCAACAGTCAGCTCTACCCACCACCAGTCCCTCCCATCAGGAAACTTACCCAAGCCACTTAGATAGCCTCATCCACCAGAGGGCAGACAACAGAAGCAAGAAGAACTACAGTCCTGCAGCCCGTGGAACAAAAAACACAACACAGAGAGTTAGACAAGATGAAAAGTCAGAGGCCTAGGTACCAGATGAAGGAACAAGATAAAACGCCAGAAAAACAACTAAATGAAGTGGAGATAGGCACCCTTCCAGAAAAAGAATTCAGAATAATGATAGTGAAGATGATCCAGGACCTCAGAAAAAGAATGGAGGCAAAGATCAAGAAGATGCAAGGAACGTTTAATAGACCTAGAAGAATTAAAGAACAAACAAACAGAGATGAACAATACAATAACTAAAATGAAAACTACACTAGAAGGAATCAATAGCAGAACAACTGAGGCAGAAGAACGGATAAGTGACCTGGAAGACAGAATGGTGGAATTCACTGCTGCAGAACAGAATAAAGAAAAAAGAATGAAAAGAAATGAAGACAGCCTAAGAGACCTCTGGGACAACATTAAATGCAACAGCATTCGCATTATAGGGGTCTCAGAAGAAGAAGAGGGAGAGAAAGGACCAGAGAAAATATTTGAAGAGATTATAGTTGAAAACTTCACTAGCATGGGAAAAGAAATAGCCACCTAAGTCCAGGAAGTGCAGTGAGTCCCATACAGGACAAACCCAAGGAGAAACACGCCAAGACACATAGCAATCAAATTGGCAAAAATTAAAGACAAAGAAAAATTATTGAAAGCAGAAAGGGAAAAGCAACAAATAACATACAAGGGAACTCCCATAAGGTTAACAGCTGATTTCTCAGCAGAAACTCTACAAGCCAGAAGAGAGTGGCATGATATACTTAAAGTGATGAAAGGGAAGAACCTACAACCAAGATTACTTTACCCGGCAAGTATCTCATTCAGATTTGATGGAGAAATCAAAAGCTTTACAGACAAACAAAAGCTAAGAGAATTCAGTACCACCAAACCAGCTCTACAACAAATGCTAAAGGAATGTCCCTAAGTGGGAAACACAAGAGAAGAAAAGAACTTACAAAAACAAACCCAAAACAAGAAAATGGTCACAGGAACATACCTATCGATAATTACCTTAAACATGAATGGATTAAATGCTCCAACCAAAAGACACAGGCTTACCTAGTGGATACAAAACCAAGACCTATCTATATGCTGTCTACTAGAGACCCACTTCAGACCTAGGGACACATACAGACTGAAAGTGATGGGATGGAAAAAGATATTCCATGAAAATGGAAATCAAAAGAAAGCTGGAGTAACAATACTCATATAGGATAAACAGACTTTAAAATAAAGAATGTTACAAGAGACAAGGAAGGACACTACATAATGTCAAGGAATGAATCCAAGAAGAAGATATAACAATTACAAATATATATGCACCCTCCATAGGAACACCTCAATACATAAGGCAACTGCAAACAGCTATAAAAGAGGAAATCGACAGTAACACAATAATAGTGGGGGACTTTAACACCTCACTTATACCAATGAACAGATCATCCAAAATGAAAATAAATAAGGAAAGAGAAGCTTTAAATGACACAATAGACCAGATAGATTTAATGGATATTTATAGGACATTCCATCCAAAAACAGCAGATTACAATTTCTTCTCAAGTGCGCATGGAACATTCTACAGGATAGATCACATCTTGGCTTACAAATCAAGCCTCAGTAAATATAAGAAAATTGAAATCCCATCATGCATCTTTTCTGACCACAACGCTATGAGATTAGAAATGAATTACAGGGAAAAAACCGTAAAAAACACAAAAACATGGAGGCTAAACAATACATTACTAAATATCCAAGAGATCACTGAAGAAATCAAAGAGGAAATCAAAATATACCTAGATACAAATGACAATGAAAACATGATGATGCAAAACCTATGGGATGCAGCAAAAGCAGTTCTAAGAGGGAAGTTTATAGCTATACAAGCCTACCTGAAGAAACAAGAAAAATCTCAAATAAAAAAATCTAACCTTACACTTAAAGGAGCTAGAGAAAGAAGAACAAACAAAACCCAAAGTTAGCAGAAGGAAAGAAATCATAAAGATCAGAGGAGAAATAAATGAAATAGAAACAAAGAAAACAATAGCCAAGATCAATAAAATTAAAGCTGGTTCTTTGAGAAGATAAACAAAATTGATTAGCCAGACTCATCAAGAAAAAGAGGGAGAGGACTCAAATCAATAAATTAGAAATGAAAAAGGAGAAGTTACAACAGACACCAAAGAAATACAAAGCATCCTAAGAGACTACTACAAGGAACTTTATGCCAATAAAATGGACAACCTGGAAGAAACGGACAAATTCTTAGAAAGGTATAACCTTCCAAGACTGAACCAGGAAGAAAGAGAAAATATGAACAGAACAATCACAAGTAATGAAATTGAAACTGTGATTAAAAATCTTCCAACAAACAGAAGTCCAGGACCAAATGGCTTCAGAGGTGAATTTGATCAAACATTTAGAGATGAGCTAACACCCATCCTTCTCAAACTCTTCCAAAAAATTGGGGAGGAAGGAGCACTCCCAAACTCATTCTATGAGGCCACCATCACCTTGATACCAAAACGAGACAAAGATACTACAAAAAAAAAAAAGTACAAACCAACATCACTGATGAATATAGATGCAAAAATCTTCAACAAAATACCAGCAAACAGAATCCAACAACACATTAAAAGAATCATACACCATGATCAAGTGAGATTTACCCCAGGGATGCAAGGATTCTTCAATATACTGAAATCAATCAATGTGATACACCATATTAACAAATTGAAGAAGAAAAACCATATGATCATCTCAATAGATGCATAAAAAGCTTCTGACAAAATTCAACACCCATTTATGATAAAAACTCTCCAGAAAGTGGGCATAGAGGGAACATACCTCAACATAATATAGGCCATATATGGCAAACCCACAGCAAACATCATTCTCAATGGTGAAAAACTAAAAGCATTTCCTCTAAGATGAGGAATGAGACAAGTATGTCCATTCTCACCACTATTTTTCAACATAGTTTTGGAAGTCCTAGCCATGGCAATCAAAGAAGAAAAAGAAATAAAAGGAATACAAATTGGAAAAGAAGAAATAAAACTGTCACTGTTTGCAGATGACATGATACTATACATAGAAAATTCTAAAGATGCCACCACAAAACTTCTAGAGCTGATCAATGAATTTGGTAAAGTTGCAGGATACAAAAGTAATGTACAGAAATCTCTTGCATTGCTCTACACTAATGATGAAAAATCTGAAAGAGAAATTAAGGAAACACTCCCATTTACCATTGTAACAATAAGAATCAAATACCAAGGAATAAACCTACCTAGAGAGACAAAAGACCTGCATGCAGAAAACTATGACACTGATGAAAGAAATTAAAGATGATACCAACAGATGGAGAGATATACCATGTTCTTGGATTGGAAGAATCAATATTGTGAAAATGACTATACTACCCAAAGCAACCTACAGATTCAATGCAATCCCTATCAAATTACTAATGGCATTTTTTACAGAACTAGAACAAAATATCTTAAAATTTGTATGTAGACACAAAGGACCCCAAGTAGCCAAAGCAGTCTTGAGGGAAAAAAACGGAGCTGGAAGAATCAGACTCTCTGACTTCAGACTGTACTACAAAGCTACAGTCATCAATACAATATGGTACTGGCACAAAAACAGAGACATAGATCAATGGAACAGGATAGAAAGTCCAGAGATAAACCCATGCACCTATGGTCAACTAATCTACAACAAAGGAGGCAAGGATATACAATGGAGAAAGGAGAGTCTCTTCAATAAGTGGTGCTGGGAAAACTGGACAGCTACATGTAAAAGAATGAACTATAACACTCCCTAACACCATACACAAAAATAAACTCAAAATGGATTCAAGACCTAAATGTAAGACCAGACACTATAAAACACTTAGAGGAAAACATAGGTAGAACACTCTTTGACATAAATCACAGCAAGATCTTTTTTGATCCACCTCCTAGAGTAATGGAAATAAAAACAAAAATAAACAAATAGGACCTAATGAAACTTAAAAGCTTTTGCACAGCAAAGGAAATCATAAACAAGACGAAAAGACAACCCTCATAATGGGAGAAAATATTTACAAATAAATCAACAGACAAAGGATTAATCTCCAAAATATATAAACAGCTCATGCAGCTTAATATTAAAGAAACAAACAACCCAGTCCAAAAATGGGCAGAAGACCTAAACAGACATTTCTCCAAAGAAGACATACAGTTGGCCAAGAAACACATGAAAAGGTGCTTAACATCACTAATTATTACAGAAACGAAAATCAAAACCACAATGAGGTATCACCTCACAGCAGTTAGAATGGGCATTATCAGAAAGTCTACAAACAAATGCTGGAGAGGCTGTGGAGAAAAGGGAACCCTCTTGCACTGTTGGTGGGAATGTAAGTTGATACAGTTACTATGGAAAACAGTTTGGAGATTCCTTTAAAAACTAAAAATAGAATTACCATATGATTCAGCAATCCCACTACTGGGCATATACCCAGAGAAAACCATAATTCAAAAAGACACATGCACCCCAATGTTCATTGCAACACTATTTACAATAGCTAGGTCATGGAAGCAACCTAAATGCCCATCGACAGACGAATGGATACAGAAGATGTGGTACATATATACAATGGAATGTTACTCAGCCATAAAAAGGAACGAAATTGGGTCATTTGTTCAGACGCGGATGGTTCTAAAGACTGTCATACAGAGTGAAGGAAGTCAGAAAGTGAAAAACAAATAACGTATATTGACGCATGTATGTGGAACCTAGAAAAATGGTACAGATGAACCAGTTTGCAGGGTAGAAGTTGAGACACAGATGTAGAGAAGAAACATATGGACACCATGGGGGAAAACCATGGCGGGGTGGGAATGGTTGTGTGATGAATTGGGTGATTGGGATTGACATGTGTATAAAATTGATGACTAATAAGAACCTACTGTATATAAAAGTAAATAAAATAAAATAAAAGAATTAAAAAGAACAAAAAACAAAAAAATTAATACTAAACTTTCTTTGGGTTATTTGTATGGAAATATGTTAATATAATTGTTTCAGACATTACATGAAATTCCTAAAAATCTTGTATGTTCTGGTATAATGTTATAAGTCACAATTCTAGTTATTATTTTAAAATGTATATCTCAGAAATAACTAAATTTCCTTGTCAATTGCACTATTATGAACTTTCATCAAATCTTTAACCGTGGTCATTTTAAAATCTTTTGTCATTTACAGACAATTCTGGTGTGCTCTGATGCTTTTGCAAAAATGTTCCTATAAAAGGGTTTCATCTTCAAGGAATTCATGGAAAAGACTCTGACAAGTACAGGTTTCTGGTAACTGACTGTACTGCTGAACTGAATGAATAAGCATTTTCAGAACTCTAATGGAAAACTGATGAATTCATTAAAGTGCTAACAAAAGATCAAGATAAAAAAATTAATTACATGGGACTGAGTGAACTGATGAGGATGATTATAATTTTTGTGACTTTCTCTTTGAATAAAAAAAAACTTAAAAAATTTAGAACAGTGAAACAAGGTAAATCATTGTTGAAAAAATAAATATCAATTTTATTATATCAATTCAAATTTGATTAGACTTATTTAAAATTTTTCAGAATGAAATTAATGAAAATTAATAACATTAGTAATTAAATTTTTACAGAATAAAATTAATGAAATAAAACTTTTTGATCCAGATTTCAATATATTTCTTTACCCAGTCTTTTACCTTTGCCTAAAGGAAACATAGCAGCAACACTGGAACTCAATTACCTCTGTACCTTAGCATTTGCAGAAAGAGGATAGGTAAGAGGCTGTCAGCTTGTGACAACTGGACCCAGATATTTTTTTCAGTTTAACTTATGCATTATCAGAAGGGCCAATGCCATGATTAGACAATCCTCTAAAATACCATAGTTCTCTACCATTACAAAATTATAGTTATTTTGGTATTTTTATCAATATAAGTGAGAATTATAGTTATTTTACCCCATACAAGAAAAAAAAAATCACTGCTATTATAAATACTATGGACATTGGTCACATGCTGATATAAGTTATGCTAGCCCAAATATGTAGCTATTACAGCTAATGATATTTATGCTGCAACTATTCTTCCTGATGGTTGGAAGGCTAGGAAGTCCCATGGGCTTTGATCAGGGAACTTCTGAAGGGTGAAAAGAACCAGGGACTGAAAAGCCAGTGGAGTTTTCCTGGCAGATTTAAGCCTTTTGATTTGGAACAAAGATGACAATTTGTCTGCAAGTGTTCAGACAGTTTCTACCTTCTAAAGGGTTTATTGCAGCAATCATCAGCAAGTTTCTTTTTCTGGAGGGCCAAAGCCACATGTGTATTTATAGTTAATTTCCATATCATTTACATATGGCTACATCCACTCCACTTTCCATTCTCAAGACTTTTTCAAGTAAGAATGTATTGTTTTGGTAGTATATGTATGTCCATGCCACTCTCTCACTTCATCCCACCTTCCCCTTCCCCTTCCCTGTGTCCTCAAGTCCATTCTCTATGTCTGTGTCTTTATTCCTGTCCTGCCCCTAGGTTCTTCAGAAGCATTTTTTTTTTTTTTTTGATTCCATATATATGTTTTAGCATACGGTATTTGTTTTTCTCTTTCTGACTTACTTCAATCTGTATGACAGTCTCTAGGTCCATCCACTCACTACAAATAACTCAATTTGTTTCTTTTTATGGCTGAGTAATACTCCATTGTATAGATGTGTCACATCTTCTTTATCCATTCATCTGTCGATGGACACTTAGGTTGCTTCCATGTCCTGCCTATTGTAAATAGAGCTGCAATGAACCTTTTGGTACATGACTTTTTGAATTATGGTTTTCTCAGGGTATATGCCCAATAGTGGGATTGCTGGGTCATATGGTAGTACTATTTTTATTTTTTTAAGGAACCTCCATACTGTTCTCCATAGTGGCTGTATCAATTTACATTCCCACCAACAGTGCAAGAGGGTTCCCTTTTCTCCAAACCCTCTTCAGCGTTTATTGTTTGTAGATTTTTTGATGATGACCATTCTAACTGAAGGGGATACCTCATTGTAGCTTTGATTTGCATGTCTCTAATGATTAGTGATGTTGAGCATCCTTTCATATGCTTGTTGGCAATCTGTATATATTCTTTGGAGAAATGTATAGCTGGTGGGAAGCAGCCACATAGCACAGGGAGATCAGCTCGGTGCTTTGTGACCACCTAGAGGGGTGGGATAGGGAGGGTGGGAGGGAGACGCAAGAGGGAAGAGATATGGGGATATATGTATATATATAGATGATTCACTTTGTTATAAAGCAGAAACTGACACACTATTGTAAAGCAATTATGCTCCAACAAAGATGTTAAAAAAATGTATTGTTTATGCCTTGAGGTTTGTTATTTTATCAGATTCTTTTTTTTCTTGATGATCTTTTATTAAATCATTATCATTGTTGCGACTTCTAAATGTCATCAGGGAACAGTGGGTGGTAGGGTGGAAGGTCTTGGTGAAGATGGGCTATAAGGTTCATGCTAAGACAAAATGATGTAAGAGCCACATTGGTACTTCCTGTTGCTCCAGCACATATTTATATCTTGATGCTTTTGCTTCCTCACCCTGCTGGATTCTTCCAACATTTTACTCATTTTTCAAGACTTAGTGTACATGCTGCCACCTCCATTAAGAGTGCACTGACTGTTCCTTTTTGTTAGCTTTCATGGTGATTTTCTTTTACCTTTGTTGCAATATTTCTTTTTCTCTTGGTCTTGCTACATAGCGATGGCTAGTCATGTTGACCTCTCTGCTTCACCTGTTAAATTATAAGCTCTCTGAAGTCAGAGGCTTGCTCTGAATCCCCTCTCTGTATCCTCTACGATGCCCAACCCATGCCTCTTTCAGGTGAGCTGCTCAGTATACATGTGTTGAATAAATGAGAAGATGTTATCTAGCATACCTTCCTCTTTGCTGTCTTGTGTTTTTGCGGTCTGTGCATGTACCTCTGTAACCTCAGCTCAATTTAATAGAAAAGAAAAAAGTGTCTACTGTGCATCCCACATGGTCATCTGAAGGGCTCTCTAGCCTTGGTGTTTTCAGAACATCTGAAATCCCAGAATAGTACCATGGTTTATGCTTTAAAGAGTATCAAATTTAATATTTACCTTAGTTTGAGTTGGAACCCAACTGTAGCTCCTCACACTGGTATCCCTTTTTAACTGGCAGTTTTCTAATCCTGAGGTCTAGAAACACGAGTTTGCTATTTTAAACAGTTAAGTTTTTACACATGTTTTACAGGGTGAGTTTGGACCACCATTTGATAGTGTAGCCTTTCTAATGTTGGCTGGCATATCAATTCTTGTATCACACCTCAAAGAGCATTCAGACTTCAGTTCCAGAAAGTCCCTCTGACCTGATAGATTGGAACATTTACTTGGAGAAGAGGCTTTGAAGCTAATAAATGAAACAAAACAAAACTGAGTAAAATTCCGGCTTTGTGATTTATTTGATCAGGCACTTAATCTAGCTGGATCTGAGGAAGGGATTATACTTACCTTACAAGGTTATTGTGAGGATTTATCAGCAATGTGGGTGAAGTGGCTTTGCAGTGCCCAGAACAAAGTAATTGCTAAGTATATAAGGTAGAATTTCCCAGTCAATTTATCAACAACTATTATTAACCATTTGCAATGTGTAAATCCTAGTATTAGACATTATGTAGAGAGAGGGATATAAAGGATACATACAATGTATTTCCACAAAAATAGACCACACTCTGAAGGCACTTTTACTCCATTTACAAACAGGATTATTTCTCATGCTGTGGCTATTTTGAGAAAGTGATTTGTGATTAAGCAACAAGTTCTGATTCCATCTGTCATGAGCTCCAATTTAACTGGGGCCATTTCACGGGAATTGGAATATTCAGAAGTCTGTGGGTAGTATGAACCAACACTTCAGGTTTATTTTAAGCTTAAAATTGCAAATTATGCTAAAGTTCCCCAATATGGGCAGGGAAAACTGTCAGATCAAGTTCCAATTTCATATATTGTCCTTTCTGCACACTGCCCAAATCTTTTTTTAAAATGAATTTTCAATGAGATAATGAAGACTTCAATCTGATTTTATTTGTTCTCTACATTCCAATGATGATACAATGATAAACTAACCCCTATAGGTTTAACATGAATACTTAATAACCATGGTGTGTTTAAAAAGCCACATAGATTTTAAAAGAAACGACAGAATTATTTCTTCTTGGTCTTCCCATTCATAGGCATTACACAGTAAGCTGACTTCAAAAATAAATAAAGCAGAAGCCCCTTCCCCGTTCCCCGTATTGATAACCCCACAATTCAATTCATTCTGAACCAACAGGTTACTATGGTAGCAGGAGAGTCCGGGTTACAGCACTGCTCTGCAATGTTAAATCAGCACAGTGCAGGAGCCACTTCAAAATTCATAAGACTGGTGGAAGCAATTTTGTGCTTTAAGCTTCAGGCTTCTTGCATCTCTAGGAAAATAAAAATAAGAAGGTTGCAGTGCCAACCTGAGCCTCTTTCGTGGTTTAGCGGCCTTTCCAGAGTGTTGGATGGAGGAAGCCACGATGTGTGCTTTCTACTTATTGAGTTTAAGATCTGATCCTGATGAGACTCCTATTATTATAAGAAAGTTACATGCAACAAAACATAATGAGAAGAGTTTCTAATTTTGTGTTCTCTATTTCCATTCATTACCAGTCAGAGCTAAACTAAAGGTTTAATTTTTAAAATGTGTATGTTCAACAGATACACTGCGACTGTATTATAATTGGAATGGTTGGAGCACAGAATTCAATATAATATAAAATGCTCACTTTTGAGTCTGCCCATTATGTGAAAACTGCCTTCTTAATATATGTAAATCTGTGTGATATATATAATATATGTGATAAGATATGTGAATATATATTATGCACAGGCATGTAATATATGTGCATTTAAAAGGCATTTTTCACATAATGAACAGACTCGTGATAAACTCCACATATGTTAATCTTACATGTACATATATGCAAATATACATAAGTATACTGTTTATTTTACTTCTTTAAAGTCTTAACAAGTTTAATAATTGCTAATATCACTTAGTATATGCTCCTCATTCTCTCCTCATAAGGAATTGTTCTCTCCTTTACCCAGCTGACATCCTAACCTTTCCTGAGAATGCAGCTGTGACTATAAAATTAAAGAAAAATAGCTATAAAAAGATAGGTAAGCCAACAGACCAGCCTGATTTCTTAAACGCACAGTTTATTCTTATTTGCCATGAATTGGAAGTGTTTATTTGGAAAAAATTATAAAATAGAGCTATGTGTAAATTACTATAGAGCAAGAAGAATAAGACATTTAGGGGATAGTCCGTGAAACAGTTTCAAATTTTTCTGCTTCATGAAGTAAACACAATAACTTGATATGGACAAACAAAACAAAACAAACACATGAAATCAAATCAAACAAAATAAAATAAAGCTGATCTAGATTATAGGCACACCTGTAAAGTCCTAGTCACTTGTATCCAAACTGCTCGGGCACTTTTTGGTGTCCCCCCCAGCCTTCATGCATCATGACTCTCCCTTTATCTTCTTTGAGGATTCTGGGTCTATATAAAAAATCCTGGGAACTGGGGTCTTGAAATAACAAGGTGTTGTGTTAGCCCAGAAGCTGGTCCTGTTTTCTGCAGGAGGAGAGTCTGCAAGGTGGATCTGAGTTGCTGCCTGTGGACCTTACCTCTTCCTGTGTCTTAGTCCAGTGCTTCTCATACTTTAATGTACACACAAATCCCCTGGATATCTTGTACAAATGCAGATTCTGGTTCAGAAGGTCTGGGGTGGGGCCTGAGATTTTACATTCTAACAGGCTTCTCCATGGGGCTGATGTGGCTGGTCTGAGTTCTATAGTTTGAATAGCAAGCCCAGAATCATACTGACCCTATAAGTAGTCTGGGGAAACAGAGACATAAATGGATTTTCTTGGGCCTCATGAGATTTCCTATTTTCTGCTCTTTCTCTTCCTGGGACCCCTTTCTGGTTTCTATTTGTACCTAGTATCTTCTATACACACCTTTATCTTCTTCCTCTAAGGACAGTGGTGAGGAACTGGAAGATCGGAGTCCACGTCCCGATCAAAATTACCTGTGTATGTCAGCCACTTTTAGGTTGCTCCAGTCTGTTTCCTCATTTGTAAAAAATAATCAGGCCTTAGATAATTTATAGACTCATCCACTTCGCATAAATATGTATGGGTCTGTGAATGCCTTGCCTTTGAGGACCCTGTTGTCTTTTTATACTGTTGTATCAATTCCTCTCCAGGAGGATCGCATTGGATTTACTCTTATCTCTAATGGTAGAATGAGAGGTTGAAATCCCTGATAATGGATTGACCCTCACAGCAAATATGTGGTGAGTGGGATGGATGCCCTTCTTAATGTCTCTGAACGTTTAGTATAGAAGCTGTCTCTTCTTCCAAAAGGCGCAGCTGGTGGTTTGGGATGGGAATAAGAAAAGAGGAAGTGGTGCTACTGTTTTTTTGAGGAATAGCATCATTCAGGCTTCTTTCCTTAAGAGTGATAGGGAGGCTGTGGATGTGAAAGTGCAAAAGTCCTGAAGACATATATTCATGGTTGATATGAATGATACCCTGACTCTGTGGGAATCATATCTACTGAGTATAAAAGGAACAAATAGGTGACTCATGAAATCTTCAATAAGTCATTGAGAATCAGGAAGCACAGCATCTTCTACTATTAAGTTCACAGAATTGATTCATCCAATCACACATGCTGCAAGTTAAATATGTTCTCTGTCCCCAGTCTCTCTACCTCATTCAGATGAGCAACTTCCTGCGACCACTGGGGACAAAGAATTCTTCCAGCGATGAGAAGGTTGATAAGAACCACGGAGCTATCCAACCCAAAGAGACCTTAAGAAGGAAATAAAGGAGGGTGGATATTTCCCATACCTTTCCCATCTGTCGCACACGTACTGCCTCCACAAGGCTGAGATCTGCCTCTAGGACAATGTCTGTGCCTTATATGTATGTGTCTTTGACCATATTCAATCCTTAAACAGTTGATATGAAGTGGAATATTAACTGGAATACCTTGGGGTTGAGGGCTTATACCCTTCGTAACCAACACACTAGTCTTCAAAGGGAAGGAAATTGTAGCTGCTGGGACAGAAAACCTAAGTCTGAAAGCCACAAGTGAGTCTCCTCCCTGTGGCTTTCATGGTAATTTATGCCTCGTTCTGTTCCCTGCCACTGGACCCTGAGTCCTTGGTCTCTGCTAATGGATCAAGCGCTGAGAATGAGCTCTCAGGGTGGGGGTGAGGGGCACAAAAATAGAAGACCCTGTGTCCCAGTTTACTCAGAGCAGTACAGGCTTGAGCCTATTGTCCTAGTGTCTTATCTGTTAACATTTCCTTGAATTTTTCATTTTTAATGATGCTTTCTAATTAGAACGTACATTTAAATATGCTGGGGTGAGTTTTATAGACCCTCCACTGTGTACTTCCAACTGCTGTCACGGTCACATACTTTTGAGATTCCTGTGTAGAGAACAGAGTTCTTTAACACGTGGTTAAATCTGAAAGACAATTGGTAGTAACTCGTTTCTCCTTTCCCAGCTGTTACTAGATGTAGCGTAACAACCACTTTTCCTTCAAAGACAGCATGGAGGCTACTTCCTGATAAAACAAAGTACATTCGTACACAAGAGATTAGGGGAGGCTAACTCTTCCCAGTATCAGATGGTGGTGGGAGAAGTATTTGAAGCTGTTGCACTTGCCAGCTTTGTGGTGCCACCCAGTGACGCTATGACCTTAGCTGTGATCTGTACAATTCAGATGGTTGCCAGACTGCCATCTGGTGTGGGTTCGGGTCAGTGGAAAAACTCCAAAAATTATAGGTTAGGTGACCATGAAATATATGTGAGGAAGAGATACTAATCTATTCTGCCATAGAGTTCTTGGAAAGTTATTGGAACATTCTTATTGTGATGGTTTTATAATTTATCCTATGTTGCAAGTCAACAAGTGCTTTTTTTATGATGAGTTAAAACATTTCTATAATAAGCCTTAAAAGCAGAAATGAGCTAATGAATGATGAGTGCATGCTTAATAATAAATTAACTGCTAAGTTTCTATTTCTCAAGAAAGTTGTGATGATCTTTTAATTTGCTTAAAATGTTGCCCATGTTTTTTTCATTTACCATGGGAACTCTCATAATAAAACTGACCATAAGAAAGCCAGGAGGCACAAATCTTTTGAGGTAACATCAGCAACTATTTTATTTTTTATTTTTGTTTTTTGAATTTTTATTGAAATATAGTTGATTTACAATGTTGTGTTAGTTTCAGGCCTACAGCAAAGTGATTCAGTTATACGCACACATATATATATGCGTGTGTGTATATTTATAATTTGTTTTTAGATTCTTTTCCATTATAGGTTATTAGAAAATATTGAATAGAGTTCCCTGTGCTATACAGTAGGTCCTTATTCGTTATCTATGCCATGTATAGTAGTGTGTATATTTTTATCCCAAACTCCTAATTTATCCCTCCCTCCCTTCCCCCCTTTGTTAACCATAAGTTTGTTTTCTGTCTTAGAGTCATAGACATTTTTGTTGTGTTTTCTTCCAAGAGAAATGAAATTAGAATAAATGTAATTACACAAAGGGTAGACAATTTAAATTAACTGCTTTGAATTATACCTACTCTCTCCCTTGTAATTAATTATTGCTTCTAGAAATCCATTTAAAATTTATCAAACAAGGTGATAATGCAATTTTTCAACAAAGGAGATTATTACTTGTGCTTGTAAGTAGAACAGTAGCTCAACTATTAGTTCAAGTTTTATTCTACAGCATTTAGAATTCAGGTCAGTTCTTTGATTTGTGCACTGATGGTTTTCTTCTATGAAACAAAATGTGGGTTCTCTAAAGAATTTTTTTTCTGATAGTAGTGGGAGGGAGGTGGTAATTCTTTTATACACAATATAAGAAAAAAGTGTTATATACATGTTTTTAAAATTTAATACTAAATCATGTATTATTTCAAAAAGTGAAAACTCATCACCCAGACTTAATTGATGGTAACATTTTGTTATATGTGAATCTTAACTCTTTTATAAAGGAAATGTTACAAACATATCCAAAAGCCTCCCCCATTCAATTCTTTTCATTCTCCCCTAGATATAATAATTTATTCATTCATTTGTTTATTCAAAGCTAATTACTGAGTACCTACGATTTGTCAGGAACTCTTCTAGGCATGGGGAATACCCGCAAATAAGTCCCTGTCCTCGTGAAATGTATAGTCTAATTTTTCATTGTAACCTTCACTTACCAAATTGATGTATGTCATACCAATGTGTGTTTATATGTATTTACCTTGTGCATATATATGTTAAAAAATGATATATGTTATATCTTGTATACATCAAAAGTCATGTAGTTAATTAACATATAAAGTTAGCATTCATTATGTTAAATGACATTCTATAAATGATATACTGCCTGAATATCTTTTTCAACTTTTTCCATCATAATTATGTAGTGTGATTTTCCTTCTTGATTCTACTTAGTTCATTCATTTCGTAGTATTTCATAATATGCTCAGACCAGAACATATAATGTCTCCATTCACCCCTGGTGGTTAATAAGGTTGTTTTCACTGTTTTGGTATCACAAATAGTACATGCACATCTCTGAATATGTCTCTTTGTCATATGAGTGAGTTTCTCTTGGACAGCAGCATAGACATGAATTGCTAGGTCAAAAGGCATGTACAACTTCAAGTTCTAGAGCTTGCTTTACAAAATGGCTGGAATAAGTCACAGTCTTATCGACAATGCATGATTCCACTTTCCTCACATCACTACCAACACCCTACTGATTTTTTCCCCCAGTGTTACGGGTGACTTGAAAATATTTACATTGTTTACTGGTCACTTAATTTTCTCTTTTGAGAAATTCCTGTTTATATTTTTGTTCAGTTTCCTATAGAACTATTTGTCTTTTTCATATTGATTTGTATGGTTTGTTTTATTTTATTTTAAAAATAAATTATGGATTTTCATCATTCGTGGTTATAATGTTTAAAATACCTTCATTCTTTTAATTTATCTTTTAACTTTATGATGTTTTATGTTGTGCATAGGTTTTTAATTTTTAAGGTAGTTTACTTTTAGTGTTTTCTTCTTTATGGTTTGTACATTTTGCTTCTTGTTTATTAAATTTACTAATTTTTATGAAAATTTCCTAATTTTTCCCTAAAATTTCTATATTTTTTCTTAAAAGTGTAAAATTGTTGTTTACGTTTAGGTTTTTAGCACATCTGGATTTTTTAAAAATGTTATATTAGATAAGGATCTAACATTATCCTTTACATGTAGAGATCTACTTATCCCAACATTTTACTTTGGCAAATCCATATTTTCTCCTGTGCTTTGCAATGTCACATTGAATTTTCTTAGGTTTCCCTTTCCCCTTAACGATCCAAGGTCTTGATGGTTCAACCTTGAGTCATTGTATTTGTGTTTGAAGTACAGTCATCCCTTGGTATCCATGTGGGATTGGTTTCAGACTACCCTACAAATACCAAAATCCACAGATGCTCTAATCCCTTATATTAAATGGAGTAGTATTTGCATATAACCTATGCACATCCTCTCATATAATTTAAATCATCTCTAGATTACTTATAGTACCTAATACAATGTAAATGTTATGTAACTAGTTGCTGGTACATGACAATTCAAGTTTTGCTTTTTGGAAATTTCTGGAATTTTTAAAAATTATTTTTGATCTGTGGTTGGTTGACTCCACAAATGTGGAACTCACAGAACACAGATGGTATTGTAGAACTTCCTCTACTCTGAATATAACTTGGGTCTTTTTTGCTCCTTAGAGGTTTGAGTAAAGTTGGCTGAAATCCTCTTAACTTGGGTGAGTTTTCCATCCTCTTGATTTATTCTTTTTTATTCATACAAGCCAGTTCGTTTCTTTTCTTATCAGTTGGTGCAAAATTCTCTTCCCAAGTGTACCATGTTCCTTGCTATTTTTACTGGTGGCTTGAGTTGTTGAGTAGAGAGATCATTCCATCTATGTCACAGCACCCCACATCCATGGAGGTGGGCCCATTCATTCTGTGATAATGCATTCATATTCCCTTCCCTTTCAATGTCTGTGATCTAGACTTGTGACACAGCTCTGGGACATGTAGATCAGTCCCCTGCTTTACTCTCAGATGCCTCCCTTAGAATCTTGGTGAATAACATTTCAAAATATTGCATTACAAATTCTTTTTTTAAGTTATTAATATGGTCCTCTAGAAACTGCTGTTCCACTCAAAGGAACTGGCTTAGAAGTTTTTTGGATACAACTATCTGAATGGAGTGGTTAATATTCAATGGCTGTGTTAGTTTTATATTGCTACATAAAAATTACCACAAAGTTAGTAGATTAAAATGACATGTTTGTTATGTTACACTTTCCATGGCATAGTTGGGTTCTCTGTTCAGGGTCTCACCAGCTGAAATCAAAATGTCAGCAGAGCTAACATCCCATCTGGAGCTTGAGGTCCTCTTCTGCACTCATTCAGATTGTTTTTAGAATTAAATTCTTTGTGGTTGTAGGACTGAAGTCCCAGTTTTCTTGGTCACTGTTGACTGGGGGTTGTTCTCAGCTCCTTGAGGGAAACCTCAGTTTCTAAATATGTAGCCTCTCCACAGACTATTTACAACACAGCTATCTGTTTTCTTCGAAGCCAGTAGTAGCACATCTCTTGAAGCTTCATCTTCTTTTAGAGAGCACACTTGATTAGTTAGACCCACCAGGATAACCTCCTTTTAATTAACTTATCGCCCATTTATTAGTAACTTAATCACAGCAACAATAGTCTACACAGTTCACTACATCACTCATACTCAAGGGGAGGGAATTATACAAAGTGAGAACTCCAAGGAGTGGGAACCTTGAGGGCCATCTTGAAATTTGGTTTACCAAAATAGGTTTGCATTCTAAATCCAGTTTCCTTATATTTTGAATACTTGAGTAAGATTTACTCTCCCTGGCAGGGTTTTTGAGGAAAGACCATTAGACATCACCCCTCCTCCCTGCTCGATTTTTTTTTCAACACATTGAGAAAGCAAACAAAAGAGCTAGCATATGTAGAAACAACATGTCACCTCCATTACTTGTAAGTTTAATGATAAGAATGTAGCTTAGTGACAGAACCAAATGAATTTTTTATCTCCTTTGCTCACCCAATTTAAACTTTGGGACTACTTGTCCGAGGGCAGATTTTGATCTGTAAGGAAATCATTGCCTCACACCAATCTAGGATGGAGGAAGGGGAAAGAGACCCAAATCCTCACGCTTATGGTTTTGGGTAGATTAACTCCACCCAAGACCTATAGATATTACTCACCAACAAGTAACTGGATCTATTTCCAGAGCAAGTTTTGTGACAGAGGCTTAAAGTGTTTGAGAAAAATTCCTCCTCGTGGAAATCAGAGCACAAGGAAGAGAAGTTTCTCTCTCATACTTATTTATGCTTTCAGTGTGTTTCTAAGAATCAGATTTTCCTAAGCTGAATAATTTAAAAATAATAATACATACCTTTTCTCTTCCAACTAAAACACTAGGAGCACTTGCTGCTTACTGCTGATCAAGTGAGACAAAGAAAACTATTTGGGAAATGTTTACTTCAAAGAGCATAAAAGTCTCACATAAGAATGAGCAACATAAATATTAGATGACATCAATCCAGGATGCATTGAAACATGGCCAGGATTTCTTAGGATGTGCAGGAGGTGCTCTTTGGGTTCATATTTGAACACTGAGGGGAGAACTAGCTCATTAGAACTCAAGGTAGAGGAATTATTGTTTCACCCTCACTGCTCTCCCATCTCTGAGCAAGAGGAACAATCTATTTTCTCTGTATAGAAACTTACTTCTGTAATCCAAAGTGATTTTAACATATCACCAAACTGAATTAAAATGACATTGGCAAAAATAGTGACGTATTTTGCTCTGCTCCAGACTGCCAACCAGAGGAAAATTAGATTACTTTGGACTTAGAAATGGAAAGAGAGAAAATACTTATATAACTCTGGTCCACCCACTTCACTTTCCTGGCTAATTCTCAGTCTCTTTATTTGTGAAATAGTAAAAATATCCTCATTATTTGACAGGTTTATTACCAGGGCAAAGTTAATAAATATGAAAGTTATATAATTATAATTTATTATCAGTTATTATTTACATGAGAATCCAAATTTCTAAAATCTTTCTTAAAACATTGATGTTTGAAGGGTATATTAATTCTATAAAACTTTGATTTAGATCACTTTTAACTTCCATCTGACAAGGTATGAAAATTTCTCTTGAGCTTCACAAGGGATTAAAAAGATTTTTTAGTGCTTAAGCTAAACTTGTAATTTGGACTTTTACATTTCTTTATGATTTCCTTCCTTCAGTTTTAGTAGTGCATGACACAGTTACCTATATGCCACTTTCTCCTAAATTCAACAGATTTTTAAATTTTCAATTCAAGTCTGTGGCATGAAGTAATGGAGAAATAAAGACAGCTTGGACCTGAAGACTCCCAAAAGACTGATGCCTTCTGGATAAGAAAGGAAACCTATTTGAAAAACCCCTATTGATGTTGATGTCAATATTCACCTTTGCAGATTAGGGTTAAGTGTTTTCCATTCCATTATCCATCTCTCAATCTTTGAAAATTTAATTCAAATCCCTTAAGGATGAGTTTGTTTGGTTTACTGCCTTCCCTTTTGCATAATTTGAGTTCTTGAGTCATGACTCAAGAGGCTTCCAGAATGTCAACAAAATTCAATAATCTTTGATTAAACTAATTTTCTTGAGGATTTCATAAAATCAAGGACAGGCTGGAAATATTATTCACAAAACAAATACTCTGGGATGTTTACCGAAGAGCCTCAAGAAGAGAGAACAAAATGGTATTCAGGGTTTCATAATTCCCTCCACCTTCTGAAGTGATAAAGGAAATAAAGAGGCAAGCAATTCATCAGGCTAGGCAAGACCATAGACCTAATGCTTTACCTGTCTATCTAACCACCAAAGCATCCAGGAGAAAAATAATTAAAAATAATTGAAAACTGTAATTAAGGCATTATGTATTTACTATAAAACACACATGCAAATATAAAAATAATTTTAAAAACTACACTAAATTGGCTGTTAACTCAAATAAGTCATGTAAATCAAGCCCTTGGGTATCTGCTTGGTTGATAACTTCCAAGCTAAACTTACAAGTTTGTCTCTGTTTGTTCAGTTTTCTTGACCTATGGGTGAGTACTTCATGGGTGTATGCTAATTTTACTAGCAAAGTGCTTTCCTGAGCAAGATTTATTTTGTGCTTTCATTCATTCAGCCAGCATTTATTAAGTACATGTGGTGTATGAGTTACCATACTAAAAGCTTTGTGATGATTTCCATGTGAAAATGGATAGGCCCTTTTAAACAACAGTTTTTATAGAAGGCACAACATTACTTTATGAACACCAAATCCTGCAATAGTATAAAGAATTACCTTTTAGCTTCCAGGACAATCTTCAGGTGATACCTACAACATGTCAAAATAAACAACCTACCTCTTAAAGCAGAATATCTCAGGTGAGAAATGAAATATTTAGAATCCTTTAAGCATGAGAATTTCTGTTAGCAGGAATCATTCAGAACCACCCACCAAGACCAGGCCATCCATTCAATCATTCATTCATTGATTAACTTAGTAATTATAAATGGATACAGAGTATATGGCAGGAACTGTTGTTTCTGAGATACAACCGTGACCCAGGCACAGCCCCTGCCTTCAGATAGTCCAGGTAAATGGGCGTTTTTAAGGCTTTCATAATGCAGTCTGGCAAGTGGTACAACAGGTATCACAGAGGTTCCCAGGTGTGATGTGGACCACAGTCTTGGGTCTCAGGGTAAGCCTCCTGAAGAATATTTAAGTAATCATAAGGAATATCTAAGTCAAGTCAATAGAGGTGTAAATCCAGGTGATGGGGAGGAAAAGTGTAGCTCTAAGAAGGAATAACATGCACAAAGTCCTAAACTGAGAGAGAATATGATGCATATTCAGACTCTGCAAGAAATGTAGTATGCTTGAGCATAGTATTGGTGAGGCAAGTATCGGCAATGTTGAGAAATGAAGCTGAAGAGTTGGCAGTGTAGGATGAAGGGCCCCTTTTGAGCAGGCTAAGCTATTTGACTTTTATCCTGAGGGCAAAAGGGAGCAACACTCTGAATATTGGTGCTGATCACTGTCCAGGCACTGCTGGAAACTCTAATAACATGAAAGATCTGTTCTGTGGCCCCTGAAGAACCTTTGGGTTAGCTGGCGTAATAGGAGAAACAAACAAAAGAATTAGTGAACAGTTTCCAACATTAACCAAATACTAGGCCAACTATGTGGCTCTGACCACCAAGAGTTGCATTGTGGGTGAAGATTGAAGAGGGAGAGGTCAGTGGGGCTGAATGAGGTGGTGGGACACCCATATTTAGAGAATTAATTTCCATGTGGGCTCATACTGTTTACTGTTCTTCAAGTCAGAGAACTTAGTATCCTCCAGGTTTTTTGGCCTGTGTAAGCCATCATACAAGCTCTGGCCCTTTCACTTGCAATGGTTACCCCTCCAAACTGCCTTCCTTAACTAGCCTAACCAGCTTGAAGTTTGTGAAGTGTTAAAAACATGTGTTTAGTGTTGGTTTTTTTTTTAAGTTTTCATTTCCTTTTCATAGAAGGGTGTCCAGATCATACTGCTAGAAAACAATTGGATTTGGGTTAAATTCTTACCCCAAGTGTCAGGGTGAAGGACACAGGGTTTAGGAGACCCCATATTATGAAAGCAGCTGTTGAGTTCCTCATTATGGCCCATTGTTTTCTTTTTCCCCTGATTCACCAGATTTCTATACTATTTTTAAGCCTTTGATTCAATAGCAGCTATTTTCTGATCAAAGTAGTCCTCATTCTCACTGCGTGATTACCTAATAAAATGGAATACAAGGAAAGTCATTAATCAAAGTCATAGTGGCTGCCTGGAATGCCCCCAGCCACGGTTGCAATGCAGAAGCAACCTTCCAGTAAGAGGGCTATCTCTTATGGATGGTGTGTGCTCTTATGTCCTTAGATTATTCTGTGTTGTTCAGTAAAAACCACCAAATTGCCTTCTTTGCAATCACTCTGAAAAAAAATTGTCCCGTTAGAGGACATTCCCATAAGCCCTGATTCAACTGCAATTGTTGAATCTATTATTGGCTCCGGACGCGCAGGCTCAGCGGCCATGGCTCACGGGCTTAGTTGCTCCGCGGCATGTGGGATCCTCCCGGACCAGGGCACGAACCCGTGTCTCCCGCATCGGCAGGCGGATTCTCAACCACTGCGCCACCAGGGAAGCCCGAATCTATTATTTTTGAGGAGGACCTGGAACATAGGTCTCATTTAAAAGATTCTCCATGGTTTGCATTTTACCTTCGTTGTTACTATGGCTTCCTTTAAACAGTCTGAATATTAACACATTGTTTCAATTATATTTTTTTCTTCATGTAAAAATTTCCTGATATTTCCCTAAGAAATATCAATATCTAATCCTGCTTGATCTATGAAAAGTTTTCTTTCACTTGTGTTAGTCAATGGTCTGAAATGACTGGACTCGTGGAACATAACTCTAATGATAAACTCTAATGATAGCTTGGGTTCATAAGGAGAATTTTCTAGGTTATTACAGTCAGGCTGCTTATTAATTCATCTTTGCAACATTACAAGTCAAATAATTATATATTGGCAAAGTTGTTTGTATAAGTTATTCAATATTCCTAATTCTAAATTAGAGATGAGTGTGTATGTATTAGAGGCATAGAGTCCTTAAACTCAGTTCCTTCCTTCCCAATTCTAGGTGTAATACGTGCTTGCAAGGAACTGAAAGCCTAGTGGGAATGTTTATAAATGGCCAAGTGAGTCTCTTTTATTCACTAAAGTGCAGGGTTTCTGGTTGTATTAAAAAAGGTGGAGTAGGGCTTCCCTGGTGGCGCAGTGGTTGGGAGTCCGCCTGCCGATGCAGGGGATATGGGTTCGTGCCCCGGTCTGGGAGGATCCCACGTGCCGCGGAGCGGCTGGACCCGTGACCCGTGAGCCGTGGCCGCTGAGCCTGTGCGTCCGGAGCCTGTGCTCCGCGACGGGAGAGGCCACAGCAGTGAGAGGCCTGCGTATGGCAAAAAAAAAAAAAAAAAAAGGTGGAGTATTCTCTTTTCTGCCTTCCACCTGAAATTGAAAACAGCCAGACAAATGGGGCAGGGACAGACTGATTTACTCACGAGTTTATGGGCAGAGAAGTGAAGAGGAGAGGAGAGGGAAGGAGGGGGGAAGGAAGGGAGGGAAGAGAGAGGTAGAGAGAGAAGAAAGAGAGAGAAGGCAGATGGAAAGACATGAAATCCCCCTTTTGTCCTGGATTTTCTCTAAACAATCACGTGAGTCACTCCTCCTCCCACACATGGAAGCAGTGAGTGATCACCTATGATGGAAATGGCCACTCCAAGATGCAAACTGCAGAGAGAAGAGAGGAAGCTCTATCACCTTTAAAATGAGAGGTCTAGCACTTTATGACCCACAATAAGAGAATAAGAGTCAATTCCGCTCCTCTGGACCCTGCAGATTTTCCTTCTTCTTGCGTGCATGGCAAGCAAAAGCAACAATCCTAACCCTCTCTCACTTAAGCAGGAGATTTATTACTCTTACCCAAAGGATGTATATTACAAACAAATACTATATGCATTACCAAGGTGATATTATCAAACTTGATTTTGAATTTTATTTGAATAGAACATAATTCTTTACTCTAATGGGTGACTTTCATGCAGCATCAATATGTTGCTGAAGAAGACTGTGGAATGTGATGATCCTGGCATTTTCCAGTTTTAATCTGTCTCCTCTGGCTGACTTGCTGAGGGCCCGCAGGTGAAAATTCCAGAAAGGAAAAAAGAGCAATAATTCAAGGGGAACATTACCTACATTACCAAACAAAGTCTATGGCAGCATGGGATGGAGAGAAAGGTGCTGACTGCTAATTGTGGTCTAACTAAATAATAGTTATGGATTCAAAAATAGGCAGAGAAGGGGACTGCCCACAAACATAATTTTAGGACTTTTGCAAAGGCCTCTCTCTTCCCCAGATACTACATTCATTTGTTCACTGATATTCTACTAGCAGCAAAAAGCAACAAAAACTTATATGGTGCTTACTTTATGTCAGGCAGCATTCTAGCAGCATAAATAAATATATATATAATATATATACTTAATTATAACAACCTTTTAAATGGTTATGATAATTCCCATTTTATGAATGAGGCAACTGAGACACACAACTAGTAAGGGGCAGGACCAAAATTTAAACCCACATGACTAGCCCATTGTATTGTCTAGGCTTTCACCACCTTGATGTACTCTAAATGGAAATTTCCCCAGGACAGGGAGCTTATGGTCTGAGATTCACACCAAAGGGTAAATGACTTATATTGACTTCTCACCAAAAAGGAGGTATGAATGCAAGGGAGATAGACACTTGGGACATTTATACTTTAGTTTCTGGTATTTTCAAATTTCTATTAGGGCAACTTTGAGTCATGTTACTTAGAAATGTGTTTTTAAATTTCTAAATATTTAAAGGTTTTTTAAAAGTTATCGTTTAAAAAATAGATTTCAAACTTTATTGCCTTGTGTTGAAAATGGACTTTTTGGGTGTTTACTGGGACTTATTTTGTGGCTGAGAATTTTATTTTCTAGTGGTTTTTGCAAGGTTCCATATATGTTCTTTATTTTTATTTATTTAACATCTTTATTGGAGTATAATTGCTTTACAATGTTGCATTAGTTTCTGCTGTATAACAAAGTGAATCAGCTATATGTATACATATATCCCCATATCTTCTCCCTCTTACATCTCCCTCCCATCTTCCCTATCCCACCCCTCTAGGTGGTTACAAAGCACCGAGTTGATCTCCCTGTGCTATGTGGCTGCATGTATGTTCCTTAGATCAAGCTTGTCAATTGTGTTATGTTAATTGGGTGTTATGGATAACAATATACATGTTAATACCTGTAATTTTGGAAGATACATTAAATAGCTGTTTTTGTTTGTTAGCCAGAAGAATTTGGAATTTACTTCTTCTCCCTTTATGCATAAAGATGAAATATTCTGATCTCTGATAGAATCATTATCCTAAAACAATATGTATGAATTATATTTGTCATGTCAGTATGGAATTATTTTTACTTATCCTCCTTGAGACTTAGTCTATTCTGAATCTGATAATTCATTTTTTTCATCAATTCTGGATGATTCTCAGCCATTGTCTCTTTAAATGTACTTCTCCCCTCTTCTTTCTTCATGTATGAAACTCCAAATAGATAGAGAAATGTTAAAAATTTTCCTTCTTCCCTTTATGTCTTTTAATACAGTAGTTAAAATTGTAGACTTCAGAGTATAAATGCCTATATTCCAATTCCAGCTTTGCCACTTACTAGTAGTGTGACTTTGGACAGGGTGTTTAATTTTTCTTTGTCTTAGTTCCCCCATCTATAAAATGGGGACAAAACAATATCTAACTTATAGGGTTGTTTAGAGGGGAAAGAGTTAATACAGTTAGAGAGTTTTGTATAATACCTGAACATAAAAAGTACCATATGGGTGTTTGCTATTATTGACTCTCTGGACTTCATTATGGGTATCTTCCAGTTCATTGATTCTCTCTTGAACTATATCTCATCTGCTGTTTCAACTGTTAAATGAGTTTTTAATTATGATTATATTTTTAATTTAAACATTTTTTATTTTTCAATTATGCTTGACATTTTGGGATAATAATGTCCCTTTCTCATGTTTTATAGCTCATTTTATTTTATTTTTTAGATATTTGAAGCATACTTTTTTCTTCCATATGTAATCATTCCAGTGTGAAAATCTTGGGGGGCATTGTTATTCTGCTGCTTGTTTTCTTTGATCACTTTCACACATGGTGACACCATGTTTCCCCATTTTTTTTAAATTTAAATTTTGGATTCATTTAATTAATTTCTACAATTTTAAAGTCAATAGGCATTGTCACTTGTGAAATGTAAGTGAGCCAGATATCATGCAAGTCTGACTATGGGGATATATCCTTAAAGAGAGAAATTGTGTTTGTTGCATCTAAAGTCCTGAGGGGTTACCAACATAAATTGCTTTTTTGGCTTAGGGTTTTTCAGGCCAAGCAGAGAGTGTAAATCTTAACACCAAAGAAATGTGAAGGCAACTTGTGGTTACAAATTCTCAAGGTAATCTTCCCTCCTTAAATAGCATCTCAGGCAGGACAGGCACATTTCACTGGTAGGTAGTTGGGTTTTTTCCTAACCTTGAAGGGTTCCTGTAATGCTTGGAAGACTCTGTTCCAGCCCTCTATTCTCAAAGAGCTCTCATTTGGGATATTTTAAAAGATATTTGATGTACCGTATTGCCAGAAATAAAAGTTGTTTCTAATATTTCAGAGGGGAACCAAAAAAGGGAAACTGTTCAGAAAGAGAGTCTGGAAGTGTTGAATATAATTATCAGTTTCTTCGTTGAGTCACAGCTGGAACTGATGGCTTGTAAATTCAACAGGTCTGATCTCCAAGCACATGAAGCACAGAGAACAGAGCACCTGACCCATTTGGTGTTTCATAATTATATGGTATTAGGTATGCTTTTAGGTTCTGTGGCTGACAGAACACAACACAAAGACACTCAAAGGCAGAACTTTTTTTTTTTTTTTTTTTTAATTACAGCTCTAAATAAGAGAAGGCTGCTACACAGAGGGTTGCACCTGGGGACAGGGTAACAGCAAACTAAAAATGAAAGAGGTGCCTTCTTTGAGGCAAGTGGGTTGGGGTTAGCTAGTTTTCACAGAGGCTTCCTAGGGATCTGATATTTTGAATAATTCTGCAGAGCCAAAGGAGGGGCTGTCTCTGGGTGTCAGGTGCCTGGGGGCTTCTGGCAGTTGGATATCCCTGAGTATTGCAGTGCAGGGGTGTTAGAGTCTAATGAGAGAAGTAGTTGAGGTGGGGCCTTGGTAAACTGCCCAGGGAGAGAAGTCAAGCGCTTTTAGCCATGACTTCAAATCTAGACCAAGACAACACTGGTGGAATATTACATCACATCTGGGAACACTGGGAAGATCAGAGGTGCCATCTGAGCCTTGTCTTGGAAGGTAAGCAGGAGACTGCTAGATAAAGAATGTGTGCAAGGACACGCCAGGCAGGACAACAGCATATGAAAAGGTGCATAGCAATGAGAGGAATGGCATGTTCTAGGAGTATCAAACAGCTCATGGAGACTGGCTCTTGGAGAGTGTGTGGGGAAAGGATGGGAAACCAGACTATAAGTGTAAACAGGAGCCATATCATAAAATGCTCTGGGGTCAGAAGCTTACATTTTATACTCAGTGAGAACCCCATTCTTGAACTGGAGCAAGAGATTACTGGGTGTGGAAACCCAGTGCCGTGGAAACTCAAAAATAAAAGGAAAATCTGACACATCTTCCAGGATATAAATTTTGGGTGAAGATTTTGGAAAAGAAAACTTTTAAAAATATTAAAACAAACAGACATAAATGGGAAAAAAATCTATAACAAAACAAAATGCATTCAAGAAATTTCACAGTTTCTTGGACTTCTCATTGTGCTATATGAGATCCCTTTTTCAGAGCCCGTGTTGCTTCTCTGCCGTTAGGACTTTTCTTTGCCCTGTTAAGCCTTCATATTGCCATTGGTTTGACATCTACTGAGAAAATCAGCAGTGTGTCTGTGGTCCTGGAGTTGTTACTTCCCTTGATGGCCAAATGATTTGCAGAAACTCAGTGGAGGATATTGCTTCTTGAAATTTTGAAATCCCTGGCCTATATCCGTTAATGTTTCCTTGTTTTCTCTGAGCCTTTGGACATGCATCATTGACATTTTATGTCATGTCTTTTCAATTAATAGAACAACTGGCATTCTTCCTTTGGCAACGGGGGATCAACTTTAAATCACTCAGCTCACGTGGACAGTCTAGTGTGACAGGATCCCTGGGTATGAAGCTCTCTGGTGTCTGTTGTATAAACACTCAGCAAACAGATAATAATGGGGGAATAATTAACTTGGGAGCTGCCAGAATTCACTGTTGTTTAAAAGCTCTGCACAAGGACCTGTGTAGGAGGCAACATGATGAAATGGAAAGAAACTGGAGTAGATAGGTCAGACTTTAAATCCTGGCCCCTTCCTTAACTGATGTATGTCCTCAGGGAAATTAATTATGTATATTATCCAAACTTTACTTTCCTTATCTGTAAAATAGAGATATCATGTATCTCTTGTAGGATTGAAATAAAGAATAAATGTTAAAAAATATAAGAAAGCACCTGGATCATATTAGATTTTTATTAATTTAGTTCTTCTTGTAGGCTGCTCTCGTAGGAAGCTGCATTTCTTGAGGTGTGTTATTCTTCTTTCTAGACCATTGGATGCTCATTTGTAAAATTTAAAGGTGGAACTAAAAAATTTGTAAGATTTCTTTTGGCTTTAATATCAGTTATCAAAGTTACAGTTCTTGAAAAAATCAAATATAAATAAATATTCAGAATTAAAGTTATAATTGAAATATAAGGCTACACATTTTTAGTTATTTTTGAAACTTCAAAAATAACATGTGAAAGGCTCTTAAAAATTAAAACAATTTGAAAGTAAAAAGAGAGAGAGAGAGAAAGGAAATTCCTCATAACCCATATTACTGGACTCGTCTCACCATGGGAAAATAGCTGTACCAGTTATGTTGGGGTAGAACATTAAAATTTTTTTTTCTGTATAGCTTCTCTCACATACACATAGACACACACAAGCATATATATAGTATTATATACTACATACAAACATAATTTTTAAAAAACACAAATCAGATTATTTTATACATATTATTCCCCAGCCCCCTCCATTATCTGTTACACATTTTTGTAGCATATGGCTTTTATCCTCAAGTTCACTACATCATCTAAGAAAGCGACTGGAGCTCTAGCCATTGTATCCCTATTGCAGAGAAGAATAAAGAAGAAAGAGATGGGAAGCATGTAAAAACAAGTTAAAAGACTGAGCCAGTCCCCTTTAACTTTTGTTTATACAGCTTTGGCTGTCTCTCCTGCAAGGAAGACTTTATCAGTACGTTTCTGTTTCAAGTAAAATAGGAGTTCAATCAGTAAAGAAAAAGAAGAGAATGGATGTTGGTTAGCTCATATAATAGTCATGACTGGAGATGCTTTAATCAGTCTTTCTCTATATATATCTTTCTCATTCTTTTGCCTGATGCAGAGTATTCCATAGAATGGATCTACCACACATTATATAATCATTAGACTATTATAGATTATTAGGTTTTTTCCAGCTTTCTATTGCAAAGAATACTAACACTGACATCGTAAAACAAATATCTGTATGCATGTGTCTTGGGCAATTTTGTAAGTTAGAGATCTAAAATTGGAATTTCTAGGTTGAAAGATAATGTGTACTTTAATTTTGTTATATAACACCAAACTATAGTAGCAATGTTTAGTTTATATTTCCTATCAGAATCTACAATTGCCTATTTGCCTGTATACGTGCCTATGCTGGGTATTATCAGCCTGTTCTATTTTTGCCAGTCTGATGGCATCTGTTGTTGTTTTAATTTGCATTTCCCTGATTACTTGCTAGGTTAAGTGTCTTTTCACATGTTACTTGGGCTTTGTATTTTATCTTCTGGGAATTACCTATTCATCTGTTTTGCCCATTTTTCTATTAGCTTGTTGACCTTCTTCTTACTAGGAGCTCTTTATATATCCTAGATATCATTATTGTGTCTCCTCCTTATGTTGGCTGTTTTTCCTTTCAGTCATCAGTTGGTTACTACATTTGTTTATCATTTTTCTGTGTGTGAATAATTTTCAAAATTTTATATAATCAAATTTTTCAGTCCTTTCTTATATGACATTTTTGGTAGTTATTCTGGTAACCTTTCTTATCTCCACAGTTTTAAATGTGTTCTCTAATATTTTCTTATAGTATTCTTATGGTATTCATTCTTTTTTCTTTACTTTTAGTTCGTTGATTCATCTAGAAATTCTTTGTTTATGGTGTGATGTAAGAAATCTCATTTTTTGTATATATCTATATCTCATCTATATCTACATGTCTGTATATATGAGTGTGTGTGTATACACACACACAAAATTCCAAGTAGACGGCTAATGGCTACAACACCATTTAGTATAGAAGACTTTCTTCTCCTAGAGATTTGAAATATAGCTATTTGTATATTAGCATGTATACGTGGGTTTGTTTCTATTAGTTTACTTCTGAGTCAAAACTCTATTTTAAAAATTACCATAGCCTTATCATTTGCTTTGGTATATGTTAGAGCAAGTGACTACATGTATTTGTTGCTCCTTGACAAAATTTTCATGTCCATTTTTGCACGTTTTTCTCTTCTAGATGAATTTGAGAAACTGCTTACCAAGTTTTATACCCTATTTATAAATGTAATGTGTCCCCTCAGAATATCTTCCATGCTCTTCATAAAAGTAATGCACAAGTTTACTGGGATTATTTTCTGGGTGTTTCATAGTTTTGGTTACTATTATTATTGTAATTCTTTTGTTCCATTACATTTTCTAACTGATTATTGCTAATATAATAAAAAGCAATAAATTCTGTCCAGTTCTTTCATTTTAATTGAGGTATAGTTGTTTTACAATGTTGTGTCAATTTCTACTGTACAGTGAAGTGAATTAACTATATGTATACATATATCCCCTCTTTTCTGTATCTCCTTCCCATTTAAGTCACCACAGAGCATGGAGTAGAGTTCCCTGTACTATATAGCAGGTTCTCATTAGTTATCTATTTTATACCTATTGGTGTATATATGTCAATCCCAATCTCCCAGTTCATCTCACTTCTGTCCAGTTTTAAAACTTTCTTATTAGTTCTTATAGGATTTTTTTTCTCATTAAATTCTCTTGGGTCTTCTAGGTATACAGTCATATCACCTAAATAATGAGCTTTTGATTCATTGTTTCTAAAGTGAATAAATACCCTTATATTTTTTCTTATCTTTTCCATTGGCCAGGACTGCCAATGTCAAAGAGCAGTAGTGATGGTGGGCATCCTTATCATCTTCCTGATTTTGATGAACATGCTTCACATGTTTTACCAATAGGTAAAACATTTGCTCTCAATTTCTCTTAGGCATTGTTTATAAAATAAGTAAGTTTCTTTTTATTCCTCATTTGTTAATATCAATTTCAAAAATAGAAACATGTTGAATTTTATCAAATGCTGAGTAGAATCTAGTAAGAGCTTTTAGAATGATTACATGGATATCTTCTTTAATTTGTTAATGAGTGTAATGTAATTGATTGCTCCATAATTTTATTTTATTTTATTTCTATTTTTGTGGTTTTTGTATCAGGGTTACAGTAGTTTTGTTGAATAAGTTGGAAAATAGTCTATCAATTTTTAAAATTCTGGATCAGAATATAGAAATTTATACAATATGGGTATTATGTTTTCCATGAAGATTTGCGGGACTTTCCTGGTGGTGCAGTGGTTGAGAATCCGCCTGCCGATGCAGGGGACGCGGGTTCGTGCTCCGGTCCGGGAAGATTCCACATGCCGCGGAGCGGCTGGGTCCGTGAGCCATGGCCGCAGAGCCTGCGTGTCCGGAGCCTGCGCTCTGCAACGGGAGAGGCCACAGCAGTGAGAGAGCCGTGTACCGCAAAAAAAAAAAAAAGATTGGGGAAAATCTGGGTATGAAATTATGAGTCTGATGCCTCTAACAAAATTTACTTGTCATTTGACCAACTTTCCATTTTCTCCAGCTTCTATTCATGTATCCATGATTTCTATACCTCTTATTGAGTTAAATATATATTTACTTATATATATTAATTTATATATAATACATGTATATTCTGAGAAAATCATCCTTTTTGTATATATTTTCAAAAATTTTGGCATAACAGTATAGAATATTCTCTTATGACTTAAGGAGTCTCACCTGTATCTGCAGATGGGGTCCCCAAGACCTTAGTTATTCTGTGATTCTGTTTGGAAAACTTCCCTTTCCTGGTGAACCTCTTTTTTTGCCTGCATGGAGTTCCTTCGAATGTGAACCACTCCCTTAGAATGCGAGCTGTCTCCCACAAGAAGCAGGTTCTTTTTTTTTTTAAAATAAATTTATTTATTTATTATTATTATTTTTTGCGGTACGCGGGCCTCTCACTGTTGCGGCCTCTCCCGTTGCGGAGCACAGGCTCCGGACGCGCAGGCTCAGCGGCCATGGCTCACGGGCCCAGCCGCTCCGCAGCACGAGGGATCCTCCCGGACCGGGGCACGAACCCGTGTCCCCTGCCTCGGCAGGCAGACTCTCAACCACTGCGCCACCAGGGAAGCCCCCTAAATTTATTTATTTTTTATTTTTATTTTTTCCTGCGTTGGGTCTTTGTTGCTGCGCGCGGGCTTTCTCTGGCTGCCGCGAGCGGGGGTTACTCTTTGTTGTGGTGCGCAGGCTTCTCATTGCAGTGGCTTCTCTTGCTGCGGAGCACAGGCTCTAGGCGTGCAGGCTTCAGTAGTTGTGGCGTGCGGGCTCAGTAGTTGTGGCACACGAGCTCTAGAGCTCAGTAGTTGTGCTGCACGGGCTTAGTTGCTCCGTGGCATGTGGGATCTTCCCGGGCCAGGGCTCAAACCCGTGTCCCCTGCATTGGCAGGTGAATTGTTAACCACTGTGCCACCAGGGAAGCCCCAAGAAACAGGTTTTTAAGAGCAGGGACTTCTGCCTGCTTGGCACACAGTACACACTCATTAGTATTTGTTGGTGAGTAAATGTTGCAGATCATTACCAACCGTTCCATCTTCTGACAACTTTTCTGCCTTTTTGGGAGCTGCGGCGACTATGTTTTTATATTTCATTTGTGACTGTAATGGGATTTGGGATAGAGGAGCACATGGTCTCAACTATCACACAGCAGTGCATGGTGCAGGGCACCATGCAATCTTTCTGGTGGTTTAATGCCTAGCAATAAAGACACACTGTTCTCTTAGGCAGTATTTGCCTTTCCTTTTCATTGTATCCCTCTCCCTCCCACAATTCTCAGAAGAGTCATATATTGAAAGATAACTCCTTTGAGAGATTTGCTTAATGCTCCTTATCAACTTAATTCTTTATCAATAGTCCCTGGGCATCTTAGCTTTTCTTAATGATCATTCCCTCACTCTTTTTTTTTTTTTTTTTTTTTTTGCGGTACGCGGGCCTCTCACTGCTGTGGCCTCTCCCATTGCGGAGCACAGGCTCCGGACGCGCAGGCTCAGCGGCCACGGCCCACGGGCCCAGCCGCTCCACGGCATATGGGATCCTCCAGGACCGGGACACGAACCCGTATTCCCTGCATTAGCAGGCGGACTCTCAACCACTGCGCCACCAGGGAAGCCCTCCCTCACTCTTTTGAAGTAGAACTCTGATTGTTTTTTCCTTTCTTTCAAAATTCTCACACCATTTCTCCAAATACCATGCTTCCTTTACAGTGTGACAAGATCTGGCTTCCAAATCGAAAAGTGCATATTCTTGGTTAACCAGGCCTCCCTTGTAGCTCTATTCTGATCATTAAGGAAGGAAACCAAAATTCCCATATTCGAGAATGTGTGAAGCTAAAGGCCACATGATTCAAAAAGAAACAAGCAACCAAGAAAGTGAGTAAACAAACAGACCAAATTCACAAAAATATAAATGGTTAATGAATTTGAGTGTGGTGTATACATGTTCTTTATGTCAGGGGTCCCCCCATCTGTTAGGAACAGGGCTGCACAGCAGGAGGTGAGTGGCAGGCTAGTAAGAGAAGCTTCATTTGCCACGCCCCATCGCTCACATTCCCACCGGAACCATCACCTAGCCCCCCACCCCGCGGTCCGAGGAAAAATTGTCTTCCACGAAACCTGTCCCTGGTGCCAAAAATGTTGGGGACTGCTGATCTATGCAATTTTTGCAACTTTTCTGTACATGTGAAATTATATCACAATGAAAAGTTACTAAAAACAGCAAGCAAACATCGTCTAAACATCATATATAGGAAACCACCAGAGTTTATCAGTTAGGTTGTAAGAACTTTTCTTCTTCGCCATCCCCTGGCATTTATAACCAGCTGTTACACTGTAAAATGGAGCTTAGTCCCAGGCTTCAGGGGTGGAGGGAGTTAGGTGTCACTACTCGGGAAGATACCAGGCAAACACAGAAAAATCTGGGGGATAACAAGGGTAATCCTCTTTGACACTCTCTGCCCAACCTCAGAAATCCTTCTCTCCATTAAAAGTTAGATTCTAGGAATTCCCTGGTGGTCCAGTGGTTAGGGCCCCGTGCTTCCACTGCAGGGGGCCGGGGTTCGATCCATGGTTGGGGAACTAAGATACTGCATGCCATGTGGTGTGGCCAAAAAATTAAAAAAAGAAAAGATACATTCTGTGATTAAATGAGAATCATCTGAAATGAAAGAAAGTAGTCTTGTTTTCCTGCTAATTGTCGTTTTTGTATTCTAGTTCCCTTGGTATCAGAGTAATTCCCAATTCTTCCCACTTAATCTTCTCATTTTAAAGCCATGGGACTAAGAGTGAGGCCTAATGGCTCCATATGAAGTGCTGCAGCCAGCCACAGCTTCTTCAGAGACAAAACTGCTGGTAGAAGATAGTACATATATTGTGAGCTTTCAGCTGCATGGGGAGAAGATGGAGGTATCCAGCTTCCAAAACATTCAAAATGTGCTGTATATGTCTACCACAGAGCCTGAGAGGTTGCTAGATGTGAAGAATAATCTTATAAAAGGGTCTTATGCTAAAGGTAAAAAAGAGGGAAGACTTTTAAGGAACCTCCATACTGTTCTCCACAGTGGCTATATCAATTTACATTCCCACCAACAGTGCAAAAGGGTTCCCTTTTCTCCATACCCTCTCCAGCATTTATTGTTTGTAGACTTTTTTGTTTGTTTGTTTGTTTGTAGACTTTTTGGTGATGGCCATTCTGACTGGTGTGGGGTGATACCTCATTGTAGTTTTGATTTGCATTTCTCTGATAATTAGTGATGTTGAGCATTTTTTCATGTGCCTCTTGGCCATCTGTATGTCTTCTTTGGTGAAATGTTTCTTTAGGTCTTCTGCCCATTTCTTAATTGGGTTGTTTGTTTATTGAGCTCCATGGACCTAGGGTCTGTCGTCCAGAGTGAAGTAAGCCAGAAAGAGAAGAACAAATATCGTATATTAATGCATATATGTGGAATCTAGAAAAATGGTACAGAAGAACCTATTTGTAGGGCAGGAATAGAGATGTAGACATAGAGAATGGACACGTGGACCCGGGGGGTGGGGAGGGGAGGGTGGGATGAATTGGGAGATTAGGTTTGGCATAAATACGCTACCACATGTAAAACAGATAGCTAGTGGGAACCTACGGTATAGCACGGGGAGCTCAGCTCGGTGCTCTGTGGTGACCTAGATGGGTGGGTTGGGGGAGGGGGAGGGAGGTCCAAGAGGGAGGGGATGTAGGTATACATATGGCTGATTCACTTCACTGTACAGCAGAAACTAACAACATTGTAAAGCAATTATATTCCAATTTAAAAAAAAGAAAGAGGGGAGAGCCATCACTGGCTGCTGGGTGGCCTCATTTGGGCAGCTGCTCCATATCAAGCCACTGCAGAGGGGAGAGAGACACAACCACACCATCCATAGGGGGCTAGCATGAAAGAGAAATGAAATAACTGGATGAAGGCTCAGTTTCCATCTGCACAAAGCTGCCCTTCTCTGAGGCTAAGCCTAGCCCTCTAGCCCCCCTGTCACATCCAGAAGTGGAGGTGTGAGCTGGAGACAACCATGGAAGCAGAGTCATATCCCGCTTTGAGCACACTGCCCTTCTGTCAAAGTCTATGGAAATACTGACAGTAGGGCGCAGGCTAAATATTGTTTCAAAGGTTGCTTTTCTGAGGAAATCAGGCTCCAAAAGAAAGTTTGATGGAAATAAAAACATTATTCTTTGAAGCCAGGCTGAATGCTGATGTTCTGTTGAGAGTTTTATTTTGACTTAAAAATTTTTTTTTTTGCGGTACGCGGGCCTTTCACTGCTGTGGCCTCTCCCATTGCAGAGCACAGGCTCCAGACGCGCAGGCTCAGCGGCCATGGCTCACGGGCCCAGCCGCTCCACGGCATGTGGGATCCTCCCGGACCGGGGCACGAACCGGTTTCCCCTGCATCGACAGGCGGACTCTCAACCACTGCGCCACCAGGGAAGCCCTATTTTGACATTTTAAGACGATGAAAGGTGATCCCTCAGCAATAAAGAGTTTTCTCTTTCATGGCAAAAGCAATCTGATAAACAGGACTTGAGATGAAGAAAAAGATCAGTTGAATGCATATCACTTACAGAAATAGCAAAACAAAACAAAAAGCAAGTACTTGAAGCTTTTTTTTACAGGAGTTTTGGAATCTGGTTGCTCTAGCAGGTTAATAATGTGTGCCTCATCTGCATAGATTTACCTGGAATTCACTTGGTATGTCCCTCCAGTCTAATCCTTACGAATGAATGATCAACATATAAAATTGAATTGAATAGCTGACCTGTGCTTCTGTTCACAGGACACTGTAAGTTCTATAAGGTGACATCTCCTGTGCCTTCTTTCACTGTTGTATCTCCACCTCTTAGTACAACAGTGACTTGCACAGCTCAATGAATATGTTGAATAAGTGACTCCGCTCTGAGGGTCCTACTGAAGCTCTGCTCTCCAGACCTAAGGTCAGAGGCTGGGACACCCCTCCTCCTGCTCTTCTGAGGAGTGGAACTCAGCAAACCAACAGCTTTCAAAAACATTCTTCCCAAACTCGCCCTCAATTTCCAGTGTTCTAATCTTTCCCCTCCACCTCCTTATTACAGATAAAAGGTTTAAGAGTTGGCTGATCTTGATCACTTAATTAGAAATTTTAACTTTGTGGTCTCCCTTGAATCTACTGTTTTCATGTGTCAGCTAAAATTGAGACCGAAACAATCTCATTATAATACAGAAATTTAATTTGCATTTCACTATGAGTAGATTCAACATTTTAAAATATTGATAGGTCTCGTGTATGTTTTTCTGTGTGTGGGCATGTGTTTGAGAACTAGCTTTTCATATCCTTAGTCAAATTTTGTGTTTGACCTTTCCTTACTGACTTATAAGAACTCTTTGTATGTTAAAGAATAAGTTCTTTGTACTATGTCCAGGAGGAACAGAGTCTATATTTTATTCATGTGTCCCTTGACATGTAATAGGTAAATATTTGTTAAATGAATGAATTAATATGTATTGCAAATATTGTCCGCAGGGAAATTTTCACTTGTAATTCTCTTCATTTGCATCATGAAACCAGGGTAATAGGGCTATACTAGCAATATGAAAATAGAGATAAAGACTGTGTACATTTGAATCAATAATCATTTCCAATACTCCTAAGATAAACATGGACCTTCTGCTTACCTTTATTAACAATAAAATATTCAACTGACCTATGAGCATATAGATTTTTTGATTATCTGGCCCACTCTGAAAAAGCTTGGTGGTATTTTCCTGTAAAAAAATATAGAGCATTATTAGTGATAGCTGCCATTACTGAGTACATGTTCTGTGCCAGACACAGTGCTAAATGCTTTACACATATAGCAAAGAAACTCTATTTTGGAGCTTCCCTTATCAGTAAACTGATTTCTTTTCCTGATCTCCTTTTACCTTTATGGTCCCAGAGAAGTGGGCAAGTTGAATGCCACTTCCAAAAGGAAGATATGACATTGCAATGTTCCTTCCAGACAAAGAAAAGCAGTAAAGAGCCTGTGTGAAGAGAGCATTGTTGGAGGATGACATATGTTTTACTAGCTCTCTCCGGACCAAAGTTCCAGGGAGGACAAGGGTGAGAAGGTATTATATGGGATGAGATACACTTGAAACAAGAACTCTGATCCCTTTCTCTCTTTGAAACCCTGGGAGGAAGCTGCTATGCAAGTGGCCCTATATGTTCAAGGGAATGATGGCATAAAATGGAGTAGAGTGCTAGCCAGACAAGCTAGCTTTCTTTTTTTTTTTTCTGGCTGTGCTGTGTGGCATGTGGAATCTTAGTACCCCAACCAGGGATCAAACCCATGCCCTCTGCAGTGGAAGTGAGGAGTCTTAACCACTGGACCACCAGGGAAGTCCCCAAGCTAACTTTCTTGAGCTGCACTTAGCTCCAGTGGAGCATGCAAGGGGCCCATAAGTTCCTAGAAGTGAAGCTGAATCTGGCCTCTGTACCCTGACACTAAATAAATCTCAGAGACAGAGTTTTGGTTGAAGTAGAAAAGAATAACTTTATTGTTTTGCCAGGCAAAAGGGGCCACAGCAGGCTAATGCCCTCAAAACTGTGTGTCTCAATGTGGAGGGGGTAATGAGAAGTTTTATAGTAATGGTTCAGAGAGGATGCGATCAGCTCGTGGGCATTCTTCTGACTGGTTGGTGGTGAGCTAAGTGGGAGTCAACATCATCAACCTTCTGGCTCCAGCCAGTCTGGGGTCTACTGTTTGCAGGCGGCATACAGTTAACTTCTGTCACCTGGTGGGGGCTTCAGTCTCTGCAAAACAGCTCAAAGATATTGTTATGTGTATCTTTTGAGGGGGAACCAGGACCCTGCCCCAAGGCTGCACTGTTGTCTCTTGATTCCTCCTCCTTTGTCTCCCACATCCCCTCCCTTCCCTAATTAGCAACTGTTTGAACCTGCCCTTTGGAACTCAGGGACTGTCACGGAGGTTGAATGAAGCCTATTTCCTGTAATCAAGAAATGGGGGACACAGAAAGGCTTTTGTGCCCGGGAGCCCCACAGGATCCTGCTTGGAATCAGGAGCCCTTATCTGGTGGTAAGGAGAAGAGCTAAGGTTTTCTAGAGTAGCCAGAGACAGAAAAATATGGGAGTCACAGCCAGATGTCATAGCAAACCTGCACACTGAAGCAGGGCTCAGGAAGCAAAGCAAGTCTTGACTGAGTCAAAGAAATAGATCACAATTGTATCAGTTTCAGATGTGCAGTGGACAGCAGTAAAGGATGCCCCCAACCAGGGACCCTAATGAAACAGGAGGGAAGGGGGAAGCACAACGTTTAAAAGAATGACATAGCCCTAGGACATAACATAAACTGATTAGAACCAAATAGGTCCAAGATGGCAGATGAGTTGACTTCCACTAGACCTTGAGCCTCAGTATATGCTCACTGTAACACATCAGCACGCTAAGTGACACACCCACAGGCGCCATGACAGTTCCAAGGCTGACCATAAAAGGTCAAAAAGTGGGCAGTGCCCCAATTCCTGGAAATCCCCGCCCCTTCCTGAAATAGCTGGAATACTCCTCTCACTCATTAGCCTATGAAATGACTCATCCCTATAAAAACTGACAACCCCATACCCTGGTGCCACTCTCACCTTCTGAGAAGTCCCACACTCTGTCTGTGGGGTGTGTTTCTCTCTAAATAAATCCACTTCTTACCTATCACTTTGTCTCTCACTGAGTTCTTTCTTCATTGAGACATCAGGAACCTGAGCTTCATTAAGTCCTGAGACCAGGTGTGTGATCTTAGTTAAAAGACGGTGGGTTCAAGTCCCAGTATGGGTTTTGGCCAGGTTCGAGTACCCGCACATGGGTTCAATTTACATCAGAGTTACATGGTTTCACTATCACTGGTGCCTCCACCAGAGCCCAAGCCCGGGCAAGACCAGCTCAACCACTATGCAACAGAACGAGATCAGAGAATACCACAGCTAAGCATTTTCTCCATCTTCCCTGCAAATGTAAGTCTCCCTAGAAATCCATCTTGCAAAAGAGAAATGGGGTGGGAAGATTCAACAATGTTTATATGAAATATGCTGTGTTATTCAAGAGACTCTGAAACTGAAAAGAATTGAGATCTTTTAGAGAGCAGAGTTTAGTGTTTTATTGTGTTGCAGTTGTTTCTTTACCCTCCCCTCCTTACTCATGGTGCGTTAGGTGTGGGGAATACTTAGGGAAGAAGATTTCAATCAGTTATGGAAATAAGAGCTTACTTTTCTCAGCTCATTGAGTAGTGGTTCCTGAATGCTTATTTGCAACCCTGGTACACCAAGTATCTCAAATTCTTACCAAAAGTCTGTTAGTTGGGTGTTTTACAAATGAAGATACTGACATTTAGAGAGATTAAGTGATTTTATATATCTACTCAGCAAGCCAAATGGCTAAATCTACAGTCAAACAAAAGTTGGTAGACTTGTAATCTCTACAGCATTCTGTGAACTGTTATGTGAACTAGTGCAACAGTAGGCAATAATTTTCCCAGGGCTTGGGGTGCTTTCAGATTTAGCACTGTGGCAGCAGAGGAACCTGGAAATGGTCTGTTCAGCTTAGAAGGGATGCTTTGAGTTTGAGTTCTGTTGCTGATGCAGCTTGGTGCTGTGGAGTTAGGAACTGTTTTTGGCCAGCCATCAGAGCGGAAATGCGTGGGAACACACGATGTGTTGGTTGGGCTCCTACCCTGGTTGAATGTGGTACACATGATCCTACCAAGGATGAAACGCCTGCTGGAGAGATGTTCAATATGTTAATTGTGCACATTCACGGATGAGTCAGCCCATAATTGCTGACACCAATATGTTTGCTGTTGCTGCCTCAGGGACTTGGTGTGTGAGTCAGATGATGGATATGAGGAGAAAGCTGGCCTTGTTTCCTGAAATCTTAGCAACTGTATAATGAATTATTGAACTTGGTCTGAGATCAAAATCACTTTAGGGAAAAGAATTAAAAGCCAGAATGAAAAACTTGTGATTAATATCTCTCTATGCCCTTGTGAGGTAACTGAATTGAACAGCTAACTGTAATGTAACCAGCTATTAGTTGTTATGAAGGTGAATGCAATCAGCTTAACCTAATTTAAAATCTCAGTTTTCCTTCCCCAAGCACATATTTTCTATTTACAACCTCAGAATGAAACTTAGGAAGCCAGTGAAGTCCTCAAGCCTGCAATAATTGCATAGGTCACCCATGGCAAAACAGGTGGGTCTAGTCAGCCTGCTGGTATCTTGTGGATTTCTTCATCCTTTTTTTTAAAAAAAAAATATTTATTTATTTATGTGGTTGCACCAGGTCTTAGTTGTGGCAGGTGGGCTCTAGTTCCCTGACCAGGGATCATACCTGGACCCCCTGCATTGGGAGTGCAGAGTCTTATCCACTGCACCATCAGGGAAGTCCCTCTTCATCCTTTTCGATTTACTTTTATTTTTTGAATATATAAAGCACTTAGGTGATTCAAAAGGCATTTGGAAAGGTGTATCCGTAGAATTCTCGTTTTCAGTCCTAGCCCTCACACCCTTATCCACTCACTCCCATAGGTAACCATGTTCATCTGTTTTATCAATGTTTTTGTTTTATAACACACAAAAGTAACATGGAAACAAAGCATCCATCAGCAGATGAATGGGTAAAAAAAAATGTGGTATATATAAACAATGGACTATTATTAGGTCTTAAGAAAGAAGGAAACCCTGCCGTTTACACAACACAGATGAACCCGGAGGACACCATGCGAAGTGTAGTAAGTCAGTCACAGAAGTACAAATACTGCATGATTCCACTTATATGAGGTATCTAGATAGTCAAACTCAGGAATTCCCTGGCATATTTGGATTGTTTTCAATCTTTTTTTTTTTTTTTTTTTTGGCGGTACGCACAGAAGTACAAATACTGCATGATTCCACTTATATGAGGTATCTAGATAGTCAAACTCAGGAATTCCCTGGCATATTTGGATTGTTTTCAATCTTTTTTTTTTTTTTTTTTTTTTTTTTGTGGTATGCGGGCCTCTCACCGTTGTGGGCTCTCCCGTTGCGGAGCACAGGCTCCGAACGCGCAGGCTCAGCGGCCACGGCTCACGGGCCCAGCCGCTCCGCGGCCTGTGGGATCTTCCCGGACCGGGGCACGAACCCGCGTCCCCTGCATCGGCAGGCGGACTCTCAACCACCAGGGAAGCTCTGTTTTCAATCTTTTGTAACTGTACACGATGCCTCAATGAATAACCTTATTTTTGTTGTTTCCTTTTGTGGAGGTATGCCCTCAGGTAGATTCCTAGCATTGGGATTGCTAGGTCATAGGGTAAATGCACGTGACTTTGTAAAATACTGCTGACTGCCCAGCTTAGGTTACTACCCTTTTATAGAGAGTTCAGCAACATATCAGCAACATATGACAATACCGTCTGTCACCTCAAACCTGGCCAGGAAGGTGTTTCTCACGCTTTTGCTTTTTGCTAATCTGAGAGGAGAAACATGGTATCTCAGTATTGTGTTGTGCATTTATTTTTACCATAAGCAAAATCGGGCATCTTTTCTGGCTTACATGTTCATTTGTGTGTCTTTTTTATGGAACTATATATTTATGTCTTCTGTTCATTTTTGTACCTTAGTCCCTTTGCACGGGCTCTTCCCTCTGCTTAGATCACACGTGAATAGACCTTCACTAATCAAGTTACCCAATTTACCCCCACCTACTCTCCTTCCACATTATTTAGCTTGATTTTTTTCATGGCACCTATTAGCATCTGAGATTGTTCACTTATTTATTCATATCTAATATATGTACGAATGGATTATGGATCATGGATGAATGAATGGATTGATTTACCATCTTTACTTACTAGCATGCAAGTTTCATGAAAATTGTTATCCTATCTCATTCGCTACTGTATCTCCAGCCCACAGCTGAATGCCTGACATTGGTTGGTGCTCAATGAATAGTTGTTGAAGGAATGAATGGATTGTTTCAGGAACTGGATGGGACTGAGTTGGCTTGTTGCAGGTTACGGTGCCTGAAACTGGCAAGGCGAAGCAGGAAAACTTACAAGCTTCAATAATTGTTTTCCAGCTGGTGTGTACTTACAGATCGAGTAGAGCATTTTTTTTTTTTTTTTTTTTTTTTTTGTGGTATGCGGGCCTCTCACTGTTGTGGCCTCTCCCGTTGCGGGGCACAGGCTCCGGATGCGCAGGCTCAGCGGCCATGGCTCACGGGCCCAGCCGCTCCGCGGCACGTGGGATCTTCCCGGACCGGGGCACGAACCCGTATCCCCTGCATCGTCAGGCGGATTCTCAACCACTGCGCCACCAGGGAAGCCCAAGTAGAGCATTTTTATTCTGGCTTTCTTTGCTGAAAACCAAGGACGATGGCAAAAAGCTGGCATAGCATTTGATCCCAGTGGGCTCCTGTTTATGTAACCAGTACTTGTTTCCCCAGCGTTTCACCACAGAAGTTTTTCCTCTCAAGACTAGGGGTGTTTTGCAGAGGTGCTTCTGTCCTTTCAAATACTTGCTCGTCTTCCTGCTGGTGCTCATCTCGGTTGCTAAGACACTTCCTATGGGAAAGGCCTGCCAGCCAAGTGAGGATTACATACAGTAAATATTTTAAACAGATGAACTTGACATAGGAGCGTCTGCTTTTCACCAAGCAGAAGGCGTGAGTGTGCTGGGATCAGATTGGCAACTTCAGCAACATTTTGAACCTTTGCTCTGGGCTGCAGTGACTGGCTTTGGGGGTTTGGCCTTCGCGGTGAAAGAGTCCATTCATCGTGTGTGTGCATTTAAGAATAGTCCAATTTACTGAAAGGATATATAGAAGCTATTTTACAAAATGAAAGGTTGGCAGACATTTTACAGTAAAAAGATGATGTAAAACCAGCTGGAGTCCTGCTACTGATTGCTTGAAAGTGAGATTACTGTTAGATTTAGATGTTAAGAAAAAAAAGGCTGTTACAGAGAAGAAATGCAGAAAGGCTTGGTTTGCCTTGATGGTTTATCATGCAGATCAAAGGTTAGGTTCTTTCCATTATCTAGCATAGGGACCTTGAAGAGTTTGCAACCACTTTCACTGACAGCTATGGTCATCAGACATTCTCCAGAGCCACAGATGTACTTACCTATTTTTCTCTATAAAATGGATATTGCAATCTTTCCCTGCCAGTTCCATATATTCCTTCCACCAATGCTAGAAGCCATTTATACACTAGCCAGATAACAAGTTTTTGTACAGAAAGTGAAGCTAAGATCAATTAACACTTGAAAATTTGCAGCTTGGTGATATTCAAGTATTAAGACCTTATAAATATCCTTAACAGCAGCTTATACATGTGAAGCCAGCTCTCACCTTTTCTTCAATTTTCTTTCTTTCCTTCTTTTTTTTTACAGTATTGAGATAAGAGTTGCTTTCTTTATATCTTACAGTTCCTTTTGGAATCTCCTAGAGATTTCTGGGACCTCCAGTCACCCTCTTTTACCTTTGTTCCAAAGAGTTATATTTTGACCCCAGTTGTATGAGGACTTAAAGAGCAGGGGCTTAAGTTCAGAGTCGTCTAGCTCATGGCAAGGATCATGTATGCTCTGCTCTCCTTTATTCATTTTCAATCAACAAATATTTTTTGATCACTATCATGTGCAAAATAACTGTGGTGGGTGTTACAGCAGACAAAGACAGCTAAGGTGGCTTACGATGAGCTCACGCTCCAGCAAGTTTTGAAAAATACTTCCAGCACTCAGTGTACTTCTTAATCCTTCTAGGATTTCTGCCATTTCCCAGGTTCACTGCTGCCTTCTCTAGTATTATATTATGACACAATACACATGCCTGTGCGTACATGAATAAGTGTCAAATTGTATTTTGAGTAGAGTATCCAGGGAGGTTGGGAATCATAGTTATCTCAGTCATGCTTCTGACTTTATTACTGATCCTGGGTTTAAATGAGTTATAGGACATCCATACCACAAAATACAATGTAGCTATTTGGAATGAAAATTCAAGCATATATTTAATCATATGAAATATATACATGCTTTATTGTTGATTGAAAAATAGTAAATTATAAAATATGTTTCAGGATGATACCTTCTGTAAAAAGAATATATATATGTGTGTGTGTGTACATATGTACATGTATGCACATGAAGAGGATGTAGTTCATTTACATGTTTATATGTACCTATTTATATTTCCTAAGATAAGTCTAGAATGTTATAGATAAAATGTTAATGATGGCTATCACTGATAGGTAGCATCACAGAAGATTAACACTTTTCCTAACATTTTCCTCCAAGAAATGTCCACAATGAATGTGTATTTTGTGTAATGGAGGTATAAGTAGGTAATCAGGTTAAAGATATGGGGACATAGGGACATATAAGTGTTTGAGGAGGATTCCATGTCACAGTGAATCTTCTCATGTACATATCTGAGTCCTCTTTAGGACCTTCTCCCCAGAGGAAGGAAAGAGATGACATCTTAGAACTCAGCTCTCTTTAATGAAACAGTGATATATCCAGTCATTTTCCAGCAGTTACCTTTCGTCTCTAAAATTGACTTTTTAAATTCAGAGAATACCCACAGTTCTTTCATACTGAAATCTATGCAGGAAAACACACACACACACATACACGCACAGTAGAGTGTGAAATGGATAAGACAAGGAAATATCTCTGAAGCTCTTCTTGCAAAGTTTTGTCAAGAGAGAGTGTCTGTCCCACTGTGCCTTGGTCCCGTCTAGGTTTGCTGTTCGAGTAAATGCCAGCAGTTACTCTCCTTTTCTGCAGTATCTCCAGGTTGCCAAAGGGATTTGAAAGCTGGGAAAGACTCACCAGTTACAACAATGGTGTTCACAGTAGCAATGTTTATTTTCCCCCAAGACGATATTCCTGGCTTTGCATACATTTGGTCTTTTCAATGAACCATGTCCTCTAAATGTCACCTTGCTTCCATTCAGCATGGCCAGTGTTTTGACTGTCCAGGGGCCTCCAGAAACAGCCAGCAGATTGATGGCTTGCTGAAATCTCCCTCATTATCTTTCACTGTACATTCCTTTCATGAGGGATCTCTTGTGTGCTGAATGCAGAGCTCCTTTGTGTGCGTGCTGTGAAATAAAATCTCAGATAATGTGTGAGGTGATTTTCTAATATTCTCTCTCCCAACCCATTATCCCCGCAATGTGACCTCAGAGTTAACTGTTTATTTAATTAGAAAAGCTCAGCTTAGAGACACTAATTGGTGAAGAATGAAAAGTAAAGGATGTTAGCATGTTTAAACAAAGAAAAAGGTGTGCATGTGTGGTGGGTGTGTATCAGGAAAGAAAACTCTTGAAAATCTAGTACTGGAAAGTATATATTTTTATGTTGTAAGAGATGGCTTTTATTATCATTTACCTTAAAAAAAAGAAGGAAAATTGCTTCTTTGCTATAATTTTTACCCCAAAGATGCTCCTAAGACATTTGCCAAATTTTTTAAATTATAAATATACAGGTTTTAATCACCTTCTCTAGAGCAACTCCTATTTAAATTGAATTCAGTATACTCTTCTCCAGTTACATATGCAAAAACCTCGAGCTCATACCAACTCCTTTTCCTTTAAACATTAGCCATTTTTTGCAGTAGCATTTGAAGAGCTCTGCATTCAAAATTCTCACCTTAAAGAAGGCTCTGGGTTCCTCTGTTATTGTTGTCCTGATCTCCTCACCTGCCCCCATCTCTCTGCCATGATGGGCCATAGTTGAGAGCATTTTCCTGGGCCATGGTATTTGGGAGAATAATATTGACCATCACAAACAAAGGAGTTGGAACCTGGGGCCATCAAGACTGTGGCTGCTTCAGCTCTCTCCTCTTTTCTCTGTGGATGCTCTCTCTCTGTCTCTCTCACAAAGATGCAGTGCTAAGGAGACCGGAAGCAGGATAAGCAAAGTGTGATGCATACATGCAATAGAATACTATTCAGCAACTAAAAGGAATAAAATACTGGTACATGCTACAACATGGATGAACCAACATCATGCTAAGCGAGAGAAGCCAGCCACAAAAGACCACATATTGTATAATATGATTCCATTTACATGGATTATCTAGAAAAGACAAATCTACAGAGATAGAAAGTAGATTAGGGTACCCTTGGGACTTCACTGGGATGGAAGTGTGGCCATAAACAGGCATAAGAGATCTTTTGAGGTTTATGGAAATGTTCTAAAATTGGATTATAATGATGGTTGCACAAATCTGTACGTTTACTAAAAATCATTGAATTGTACACTGAATATGAATAAATATTAGGGTATATAAATTACACCCTCAACAAAGTTGATTCAAGAAATTAGAAGTGGGCTTCCCTCGTGGTGCAGTGGTTAAGAATCTGCCTGCCAATGCGGGGGACATGGGTTTGAGCCCTGGTCCAGGAAGATCCCACGTGCTGCAGAGCAACTAAGCCCGTGTGCCACAACTACTGAGCCCACATGCCACAACTACTGAAGTCTGCGTGCCTAGAGCCCGTGCTTCGCAACAAGAGAAGCCACCGTACTGAGAAGCCCACGCACCGCAATGAAGAGTGGCCCCCCACTCGCCGCAGTTAGAGAAAGCCTGCGCACAGAAGCGAAGACCCAACACAGCCAAAAAAAGAAAAAGAAAGAAAAGAAATTAGAAGTAAATTTCTAATGGGAAAAGAGAAGACCTGGAGGCAGTCCACTCTGGGGACAGTTCCACGGGGGGTGCTTGGATGGTCCACCTAGACCAGCTGTGCTCTGGCTGGGGGGCAAACCCCAGATGTTGCTGCTTCTTGCTAAATGGTGCTTATTTTTCATCTTGGCTTTATGAGAAAATCAAGACAGGGTGTCCCAAGGTAATAAGTGCTCAAGGTACAAAGGTAAATTTGATACCTTTGGCTTGTTTCTTATCCTTACGGAGATCTGTGGTATTGGAGTCGGATATGTAAACATTCTTTTTGAAGAATAGCCAGTGCTCAGGAGCAGCTGTTCTGCAGGATGGAATTCTGAAAGTCTTCTTAGAGGGATTGGGGGAAAGAGGAAAGAATTCATCAGAAATTCATTTAGGGTCCAGTTGATTTGTATATTTTGTCATCATTTAATTTGTAATTTGTGTTTCAGAAACAAATATTCATGTTATCCAAATTTCTGATTGACCTTGATGTAGAGAGACTGATGGGGAAAGTATGATGGGTTATCAAATCATCAGGCATGGAGAAATATCTTTTAGAAGTGTTCAAATAAATGTTCCTACTGTATATTTAAAATACCCAATATAGAGTAGGAATATTTATTTGAGCTGTCAGTGAATGAGAAGTAAGTGGCCAGGTGGAAAAGGCAGAAGTGGGAAAAGTAGAGTAGATAAAAGTTTTTGTTCTTTCTGCATGCCACACTCCCACTCTTTTCACTCCTTGCCCTCTCACCCCCTCTCCCTCAACTCACGCCCAATATCTCCTATCAAGGTTGGATCCTGATTCACAGTAGATAATCAGGGAACCCATACCTCTGGCACAGAGGTGAATTCAGAGGTAGGTGCAGGGCTCAAGCTGTGTTAGTCGGAGCTCTCATTGAAATTTAATATAATTGGCTCTCTTTTTTAGTATCAGGAGCTACATAAATCATGTAGGTTTATGGCTACCAGCAGCCATATTTTCCTTTGCATGGAGAAAGGCTGTCTGTGGAGTGGTGCTTACTGATGGAGAGAAGCAGGGCAGAGGCATGTGATGATGTAACAGAAAGGGGGGGGGCGGTTAGCTGGTGACATCATTCAAAGCCCTGCACGCTAAGCAATAAACACCACTCCCGGCTCACCTTTATTTTAAACCTTCTCTACTTTTGACTGAGTTTCTGTTACTTATAATTTGGAAACCTTAACTAATTTGAAAGGCTTATAAATGGAAAGAATGCCCTTACCTGAGCCTGCTGGCATGAATGGTCATGGGCTCCTTAGGGAATGGTGAAGAGCAGGTGACGAGAGGCAGCTTGGCAATTGCTTCAGCTGGGGTTATGGTTGTGAGGGGCTCTGATATGTCCCATCACTCTTATTCTGTTTAGCCTCTCTTGAGCCTTCCACTGCAAGATACCTTGCAGTCTTGAGTCACTGTGGAAGGGAAGGACCTCGTTGCTATGGGAAGCAGTGGGGAAGGATACACGATCCTCTCCTGTCTAAGATGTGGTTCTTCATGGTTATGCTGGCAGCACACATGGTGAAACAGAACTACATTCTCTGAGTGGTATTTAGACACACGTTTCTTTCCCTTCATAAGCAGCATCCAAGAGGAAGCTGCCAGGGTTTGTCTTCTCCACAAGCAAGGTGAGAGAGGTGAAGTTTTCTTCTTTCTGACTGGTCTTAGAGGGCCTCATGACAGGAGATGGAAGAACAGAAAAAAATATCTTTCGCTCTTGAAATCAATGCAAGAAGGCATTGCTTATTCCAAGAAGGTCATATGGAAACTAGGAACCCCTAGAACAAGGTGGTGAGAAAGTAGCTCTTTAGGAGACCTGAGGGTAGGACATTCACTCCTTGTACAATCTGAGGTGAAGGTGTCTTAGTGTTGTTGACTAAGTGTTGACTAAGAAGTGGGTCATCTTATTTTGTCGAAGGACTGGGACTGACCAGTGCTTTTCAACGTTTGAACTACAGATTGCCTTCATCGGAATCACCAATATCATTATTAACTCTAGATTCCTGGGCTTTACCCAAAAACTACTGAGGGATGGGTGATATTGTGATTTATAAGAAATCTCCCCCAAACCCTTGGAATTTCCTGCATGATAAGAGCAATGAGAGCATCTTTTGTCATAATATTTGGTCTCTTGTCCTCAATTCCCGAAATCGCTTCAGATGAATTGGGTGTCATTTTTCATAACAAGCCACTTTCTACTACAACGGGGCTTATGATAATGAGGTGACTCTTGGAAAGGACCTAAGGATGGGGGCTGGTTGCCAGGGGGAAGGGACCATAAATAGAGTGTTGGAACATTCAGTCCCACTTCCTTGACCTCCAGGAAGGACAGAAGGGCTGGAGGTTGAACCAGTTATTGATGGCCAATGACTTAATCAACCATGCCTATGTTGTAATGAAGCCTCCATTAAAAACGTAAAGGATGAGGTTCAAAGAGCTTCAGGGTTGTTAAACAAGTGGATATGTGGGGAGAACAGTGCACCTGGAGAGGGCATGGAAGCTCCATACCTTGTTCTATGCATCTCTTCCATCTGACTGTTTCTTAGTTACATCCTACTATAATAAACTGGTAATGTAAGTAAAATGATTCTTTGAGTTCTGTGAGCCACTCTGGCAAATTAATCAAGTCCAAAGGGGTTCTCGGACTCTGCAGTCTACAGCCAGTGGAAGCACAGGTGATAACCTAGGCTTGCAGTTGGCTTCTGAAGTTGGGGAAGGGGTACAGTCTTGTAGGGCTGAGCCCTTAACCTGTGAACTCTGATGCTGTCTTCATGTAGACAGTGTCAGAGTTGAGTTGAATCGTCGGACACCCAGCTGGTGTCAGAGCTTTGCTTGGTAGAGTGGGAATCAATTCCCTCTGCACATCAGAATTGGTGACTAGAATCTGTAGGGTGTGTCTTGAAAATGTGGGCTGTTAACAGACTCTCCAGGTGATTCTATTATGTACATTAGCATTTTTTTTTTTTTTTTTTTTTTGCCGTACACGGGCCTCTCACTGTCGTGGCCTTTCCCGTTGCGGAGCACAGGCTCCGGACGTGCAGGCTCAGCAGCCATGGCTCACGGGCCCAGGCGCTCCGCGGCATGTGGGATCTTCCCGGACCGGGGCACGAACCCGTGTCCCCTGCCTCGGCAGGCGAACTCTCAACCACTGTGCCACCAGGGAAGCCCTGTACATTAACATTTGAGGACAACTAACGGAGACTCTGGTATGGGCTAATGATTCAGGATAGGGAACTCAAGAGGTGCTGCTCTCCGAGTAAAAATTTCCCGTTTACTCACTAAGGGGGCTCTCTAGAACTAAACCCCTTTTAGTCTAAAAAGCACAGGAAGTATAGCAAATTGAGACGTCTCCACCACACACATGCAGTGGATAGGCAATGTTTATATGTTTCAGATGTTGTATATGTTTAAGATGATCGGACTTGATTGTTCAGCAAGCTCACTGGCTTGGGAGCCAGTTCTTAAAAATGCTCCAGGGACATGACAGCCGGGTAGCTTTGCAGGCAGTAAGGATGCCACTATTCTAATACTTAGGCTTCAAACCTTGGATTTTGTGTGGATGTTGTATAATGAAATTCGTTACACTAAACACAAACGCTTCACTTTACTTTTTTCTCGTTTTCATATCAGGGCATGCAGATACAGGCAAAATCCAGGAACCAGAAAAACAAAAAGCGCTAAAATATTATGTAACTCTCTGCCCTCTTATGATTAAACAGGTTCACAGTATTCAAGCTCTGGAGGTGTTTTCTGTCCCTTAGACAAACAAAGCTCTCTCTATCAAGGTAGTATCTAATACAATTATTTTCAGCTTCTCAGACAAACACACAAGACAAAGAAACAAATAACTCCTGTCCCCATGAAGCAGAGGCCAAGGTCTGATCATGAAAATGACAACTGAATGGCTGTCGACACTGCCTTTTCCCCTGAGTTTGCCTGGTAATTTCTTTTCTCGTGAATGACAAATGGAGAGGCAGCTGCTGCAGCAAATAGGATTCAAAACCCCATTAATATCGGTGACTCATCAACCAGATTCTTTTCCCATATCTGAAAATGTCAGGAAATTAAAAAGGCACCGTGGCATCTCCCAGAGACAAGTCCCATGTCAGAGCCGTAATCACTTCTAAATATTCTTGGCCTCATTTGGAAATTGGCTGTCACCTGGGACATGGCCTAGTTTGTCGTCCCATCCACGGGGGCAGGAGACACTACCAGTCTCACTGAATAAACCACCAGTCAGCCCTCCCGCAGAGCTGACATTGTGAGACGGGGGCTGTTGACACTTGTTATGAGATAAAAGATACGACAGCTACACGTGTTCTGGGTACCCGGCTTGGCTTCCTTAAGGGCAGCAGGAAAGAGGGTAATAGGTGAGGGCTGAAGTTACATGAACCCCACGTTTAACTAAACGCATTTTTCTTGTTCCTTGTATAAAATATAGGTAGAGAGGGATTTTTTAATTATTTTTTTAATTGATTAATTAATTAATTAATTTTATAGTTAAGTCCTTGTTGGTTATCTATTTAAATATAACAGTGTGTACATGTCAATAGAGAGGGATATTTAGAAACGTCTGGATAATTTTGTTTTGATTTTTAGTCTTTCCCTGAAGAGTTAATGCTAACCGTTGTCTTCCCAATCGCTTGAAACTCTATAGTCTTATTTTGGTTCAACTAGCTTTTTCAGCCTACGATAGGGGGGAGCAGTCACTTTGTGTGTATAGGATGAACAAAAATAAATCTTTGGAAAATGAAATTTCAAATCCTTATTGCAAAACTGGAATGATAAGGATATCTAGAACGGTAATGTGGCTCATATAGTTGTTAGGTTCTGTGGCTATAACTCATTTAATAAACTTCTTTTTTGATTGGCATCCCACACCAGGAACTTGGAGGACATGAATCACTATGGGAAGTCCCTGTTCAGGAGGAAAAAAAGATGTGTATATGAACACCTGTACCAGCGCATGGGCTGTGGGACTCAGGGAAAGTGTACGGGAATTTGTAGCATTTGAGCCATACTTTGATGAAGCCGCAGCATGGGGGCATGTGGGGATGGTGAGTAAAGCCCTCCTGGGGGAAGTGCAGGAGGAGAGGCTTACAAGTTGGAAAACAGTCAGGCTGAGAGGTTTGGGATGTCATGGGGATGTGTAATTGGAATGGTGAATTATAGAAAGTGTCTGGGAGGTGGAAATTTCCCTCTCTACCCCTCTTGCGTTCTTGAGGCGGGACTAATAATAAAATTGACATCAGACAGATTAGCAGGAGAAAAAGAAACACATTTTAATTTGTGTGCATGGAGGTCTCACGTAAATGGAACCTTCAGAAGTGGCCAAATCAGGCAGCTTTTCTACTTTGTAGACAAAGAGGCGATAAATTTGTGAGGGATTGGCAAGACAAAGAAACTCAGGTTTTCAGGTGCTCAATTAATGAAGAATCCAAACAAGTTTGTAATTGGCGCAGTAAATTAAAGAAGTAACAAGTTTGTTTATATTGGGTTCTTGGTTTGAATTACCTATCTGTGGTGATAAGAGTGTCCTTCTACCTCCAGATGCAGGGAGTGCATCTTTCATATGAGAGATTTATTTCCTGCTTGTAGGGAGACAGAAAGGAGGGTCAGAGTGTCCCTTTTTCATTGGCCTTTTCTTAAGTAACTCTAATTCCTACTGTATAGCACAAGGAACTCTGCTCAATATTCTGTAATAACCTAAATGGGAAAAGACTTTGAAAAAGAATAGATACATGTATATGTAAATATAACTGAATCACTTTTCTGTATACCTGAAACTAACACAACATTGTTAATCAGCTATACTCCAATATAAAATAAGAATAAAAAACCCCCAAATAATCAATATGTCATTGTGGCATATTTTGGAGTGACCCTCTCTGATCCCCAACAAAAGACCCTAAAGCTGAAGGGAGCAATTTATATGTCATTTCACAGTCAATGAAACATCATTGAAAGTTTCTCATCAGAGATAAGAGGGTTTTCTTATTTGTTCATTCATTTGCCTGATATTTGTTGAGCTCCTACTATGTGCATTCATAGTCATTGTTGATAAAGAAGTGAAAAACAGGATGCCTTAGTTAGCTCAGAATTGGGGAAAGAGTAGAGAAGAGAGATAAGAAGCAAACAGAAAATACACACAATCCAGAAGAGTATGTAAGTGCTATTTAGGTAAGAGGGAGGTCAGGGGAGGCCTTTTGGAGTTGATGCTTTCTATCAAAGTTCTGAAAAAAGTGAGGGAGTGAGTAAGTCATATATGTCTTAAGGAAGGTCATTTCAGCAAATGCTAACGCCCTGAGGTGGGAGCTTATGCTTGAGGAAGAGCAAGGAAACTGGTACGTCTAGAATAGAATGAACAGGAATAAACAGAAGGAAATAACGTCCAAGGCAACTGGGGGGGTCAGATCTTTCTGCTATTTAATGGGCTCTGGCTTTATCCTGAAAGAGACAGGAGGCACTGGAAGATTTTGAGTACAAAAGCCAGTATGTCTGAGTTGTTTCTAAAGCATCCCTCTAGCTTGTCTCTTGAGAATAGATTTTAGAAAGACAAGGACAGGATCTGGAAGAGCAGTTAGGAGACTATGGCAATAATTCAAAAGAGAGGTCCTGGTGGGTTAAACCTGGGTAGCAGTGAGAAGGCAATGAGTGGTGGTCAGATTCTGGATACAATTTGAAGGAAGAGCCAACAAGATCTGCTGATAGATTGAATACGTGAAGTGAGAGGAAGAAAATGGTCAATAATGACTCCACAGTTTTGTCTTGAATAATAACTAAATGAATGTAGTTGGGATAAATGAGTTGAGAAAAACTGTGCAAGGATAGGTTTGTGGAGATCAGGAATTTGGCCTGGGCAAGTGGGGTACAAGAAAACTATTAACCACCCAAGTGGAGACATGGAGCAGGGAGTTTAGGGGAGAAGCAAAGGCTGTGTACATACATTCAGGAGTTAACAGTGTACACATGACATTTCAAACATGGGTGTGCTGTGCTCATTTGTGGATTGAGAAAAGATGTAGAAGCTTCCAAAACTGAACTGGTGATATTTCAAATTTTAAGAGCCAAGGAAATGAGGACTGTCCATCCACAGATCCTGATAAGGAGAAATTTTTGGATAAAGGAGGAACTAAGAATAGAGTGGGGTTCCTACGAATTCCAAGGAGAGAATCATTATCATCATCACCCTTTAAGAAGTGGTCCTAAGTTTACACAGCTTGTAAAGGGCAGTACCCATACTCCTAACCATTATCCTACTCTGCTTCTGATAGAGTTAAGGGTTACCTGTACCGAGTGGAAACACACAAAAGCATTTTGTTTTATAACTAAGTTTTTGAGTTCCACAGTCAAAAGCTATGCTTGGTTAGTGAATCTGCTCCACTATTGCTGGAAATCCAGGTGGAAACTCAATAATCTTGGTACTGCATCAAAGAGTGAAGAACTCACCTTGAGGTTCCAGAATAAGATTTTTAAAAAAAATTTTTATTTTATACTGGAGCATAATTGATTAACAATGTTGTATTCATGGATGGAAAAAGATATTCCATGCAAATGGAAATCAGAAGAAAGCTGGAGTAGCAATTCTCATATCAGACAAAATAGACTTTAAAATAAAAACTATTACAAGAGATAAAGAAGGACACTAAATAATGATCAAGGGATCGATCCATGAAGAAGATATAACAATTGTAAATATTTATGCACCCAACACAGGCGCACCTCAATACATAAGGCAAATACTAATCTTATTTCCATTTAATTGTATTTGAATTGAAATTGTAAATTTTATATTCCTCTAATAGTAAACATACTGAGTGGAAAATTTCAAATTTAACCATTTCTCCTGCTTGATAACATAATTTGTATTGTAAGTCATTGATAGTTAATGAACTGCTTGGACAATTAAACCAGAGGATCACAGAATACATGTATTTGCCACATATGATTTAAATCCCAGCTTTTTTCAAGAGCTCCTAGTTATTTACAATGAAATAATCTATAGTTAAGTCCTTTAAATAATTATAGAAGCAAGAAGAGGGGGCAAAAGTGAAAATGGAAAAAAATCTGAACCAATGGAATTACTGTAAGTTAACATTAAATTAGGCTTTATGCTTCATAATTAGAAAGTTCAATTTATTCTCTAGAAAAATGAGTCATCCTATCCAAGTATTACTAATATAGTAGATTTTCAAGCAATTTGCTGCTAATAGCTATTAAAGTTGTTGAATTATTTCCTTTTAAAAATATACATAGGAAGGAATTGCTTTCACCCACTTACTCTCTTGGGTGGGAAAGAAAAGCATGGTATACAATTAGGTTGCTATTATTTATCTGTTGGAGTTGGGCTACATTTAAAATTTTAAAAAGTCATCTTATACAATTGTCACAGTGATAGAAAGATTGAAAGCTGCTACTCCAAATGGTGGAGATTCTTTGTGCATGAGCAGTTAACCATATTGGTTCTTTGCATTAATTTGAGATTGCAGGAGAATATCATAAATTTTCAGGATGTCACAGCTGTGCAAGGATCACCCATAGAGATGATATAATGACCAGCAGCAGCAGATAGATGAATACTACTGATATCACCACCACCTGGAATAGAACACTTAAAAAATTAAACTGTTTTTTTAGAGCAGTTTTAGGTTCACAGAAAAATTAAGAGGAAGGTACAGAGGTTTCCGATATACACCATGCCCCCCCAACATGCATAGCCTGGTCCATTATCAATGTACCCCACCAGAGTGGCACATTTGTTAAAACTGATAAAATTATATTGACACAAATTATCACCCAGAGTCCATAGTTTCCATTAGGATTCATTCTCAGTGTTGTACATCCTATGAGTTTAGAAAATTTTATAATGATATGTATTTACCATTATAATGTCATGTGGCATAGTTTCACTGCCCTAAAAATCCTCTATAAGACACCTATTCATCTCTCACTATTCCCTGGTAATTCTGATTCTTTTTTTTTTTTTACTGTCTCCATAGTTTTGACTTTCTAGAATATCATATAATTGGAATCCTACAGTATGTAGCTTTTTAATTGGCTTCTTTCACCTTGCAATATGCATTTAAGATTCCTCCATGTCTTTTCATGGCTTGATAGCTCATTTCTTTTTAGTATTGAATAATATTTAATTACCTAGATGTACTACAGTTTATCCATCACCTACTGAAGGATATCTCAGCTGCTTCCAAGTTTTGGCAATTGTGAATAAAAATGCTATATACATCTGTGTGCAGATTTTGGTGTGGATGGAAGTTTTCAACCCCTTTGTGTAAATACCAAAGGGCACGATTTCTGGATAGTATGGTAAAAGTATGTTTAATTTTGTTGCAAAGCACCCAACTGTCTTCTGAAGTGACTGCATCATTTTGCATTTCCATCAGCAATGAATGAGAGTTCCTGTTGCTCCACTTCCTTGCCAGCATTTGGTGTTGTCCCTGGATTTTGGCCGTTCTAATAAATGCGTAGGTGTATATCTCATTGTTTTAATTTCCATTTCCCTAATGACACGTGATGTGGGACGTCTTTTTACATGCTGTTTGCCATCTGTATATCTTCTTTGGTGAGGTGTCTACTGAGATTTTTGCCCCATTTTTAAATCGGGTTGTTTGTTTTCTTATTGTTGAGTTTTAAGACTGCTTTGCATATTTCAAATAACAGTCCTTTGTCAAATGTGTCACTTGCAAATATTTTCTCCCAGTATATAGCTTTTCATTCTCTTGACAGGGTCTTTTGCAAAGAAATTTTTAATTTTCATGAAGTCCAACTTATCAATTCTTTCTTTCATGGCTATGTTTGGTGTTTTACCTAAAACGTCATTGCCAAACTCAAAGTCATCCAGATTTTCTTCTAAGCTCTATTCTTGGAGTTTTAGACTTTTGCATGTTACATTAGGTCTGTCATCCATTCTGAGTTAATTTTTGTGAAGTCTGTGTCTAGATTCATTTTTTTGCATGTCAATACCCAGTTGTTACAGCACATTTGTTGGAAAGACTACATTGCTCCATTGTATTGCTTTTCTCTTTTGTCAAAGATCAGTTGAATATATTTACATGGGTTTATTTCTGGGTTCTCTTTTCCATTCCATTGATCTACTACTATCTAGTAGTACTACTACTACTACTACTACTTATCTAGTCTTTCTCCAGTACAGTACCACAGTGACTTAGTTGCTGTAGCTTTATAGTAAGTCTTGAAGTTGGCTAGTGTCAGTTCTCCAACTTTGTTCTTCTACTTCAATATTGTATTGGCCATTCTGGGTCTTCTCTTCCTCCATATAAATTTTAGAAGCAGTTTGTCAATTGCATTGAATTTATAGATTAAGTTGGGAAGTACTGTTATCTTGATGATATTGAGTCTTTTTATCCATAAACATGGAATTTCTATTTTATTTAGTTCTTTGATTTCTTTCATCAGAATTTAGTAGTTTTCTTCTTATAGATCTTGTACATATTTTGTTAGATAAGTACCTAAGTATTTCATTTTTGGGGGGTGCTAATGTACATGGTACTTTGGTTTTAATTCCAAATTCCCCTCATTCATTGCTGTTATATAGGAAGGTGATTGACTTTTGTATATTAACCTTATATCCTGCAACCTTGCTGCATAGATGATCATGTCATATGTAAACAAAGAATTTTATCTCTTCCTTCCCAACCTATTATGTTTTCTCTTCTCTTCTCTTCTCTTCTCTTCTCCTCTCCTCCCCTCCTCTCCCCTCCCCTCCCCTCCTCTCCCCTCCCCTCCCTTCTCTTCTCTTCTCCTCTCCTCTCCTCTCCTCTCCTCTCCTCTTTTCTGTTCTTATTGCATTAGCTAGGACTTCTACCATGATGTTGAAAATCAGTGGTGAGAGGGAACATCCTTGACTGCTTCTTACATTAGTGGGAAAGCTTGGAGTTTCTCACCATTAAGTATGATGGTCACTGTAGGTTTTTTGTAGATATTTATCAAGTTGAAGAAATTCTTCTCTATTCCTAGTTTACTGAGCATTTTTATCATGAATGGGTATTGAATTTCATTAAATATTTCTCTGCCAACTGTTGATATGATCATGTGATTTTTCTCCTTTAGCTTGTTGATATGATGAATTACATTATCTTTGAATGTTGATCCAGGCTTGCATACCTGGGATAAATTCCACTTGGTCATGGTATATAATTATATATACCATGGTATGTAATTATATATACCATGGTATATCATTCTTTTAATACATTGTTGGATTTGATTTGCTAATATTTTGTTGAGGATTTTTGCATCTATGTCCATGAGAGCTATTGGTCTGTAATGTTCTTATACTATTTTTATCTGGTTTTAGTATTCAGACAATACTGGCTTCATAGAATGAGTCTGGAAGTATTTTCCCTGCTTCTATTTTCAGGAAGAGATTTTAAAGAATTGGTATAATTTCTTCTCTATAAGTTAGGTAGAATTCACCAGTGAACCCATCTGAGTCTGTACTTTCTCTTTTGTAAGGTTATTAATTATCTTTTAAAATTAACTAATTAATTAATTTTGGCTGCATTGGGCCTGTGCTGCTGTGCACAGGTTTTTCTATTTTTTTTAATAGACATAGACTTTTCAGATTATCCATTACTTCTTGTATGAGTTTTGGCAGATTGTGTCTTTCAAGGAATTGTTCCTTTTCATCTAAGTTATCAAATTTGTGGCCCTAGAGTCATTCATAATATTCTTTTTGAGACTTTTAATGTCCAAGGGGTCTGTAGTGATGTCTCCTCTTTTATTTCTAATTTTATCAATTTGTATCCTTTCCCTGTTTTTCTTTGTTAGCCCAGCTAGAAGATTATTGATTTTATTGATATGTTCAAAACACCAGATTTTGGTTTCATTGATTTTCTCTATTGATTTCCCCGTTTCAGTTTTATTGATTTCTGCTTTAATTTTTATTATTTATCTTCCTCTGCTTACTTTGGATTTAATTTGCTCTTTTTTCAAGTTTCTGAATGTAGAAACTTAGATTATCTATTATAGATATTTCTTCTTTTTCAACATATGCATTCAATTCTGTAAATTTTCCTCTAAACCCTGCTTTTGCTACATCCCACAAATTTTGGTACATTGTGCTTTTATTTTCATTTAGTTAAAAATATTTAAAAATTTATCTTGTGATTTCTTCTTTGACTCACATATTATTTTAAAATGTATTGTTTAGTCTCCAGTATTTGGGATTTGTCCAGATATCTTTCTGCTATTGATTTCTAGTTTAATTCCATTGTGGTATGATTTCTATTTTAAAATATTTGTTAACATATGTTTTATGGCTCAGAAGGCAATTTGTCTTGGTGAATGTTCTATATAAGCTTGAGAAGAATATGTAGTCTCCTGTTGGATGAAGTAGTCTATAGATGTCCATTATAATTAGTTGATTGACAATTGTTGAGTTCAATTATATCTGTACTGTCTTTCTGTCGGCTGGATCTGTCCATTTATGATAAAGGGAATGTTGAAGTCTCCAACTATAATAGTAGATTCATCTTTTTCTCCTTAAAGTTCTATTAGTTTTTGTTTCATGTGTTCTGATGATTTGTTTTTGGTGCATACACATGCACCTAAAAGACACGGTGCTATGCCTTTTTTGTAGAGTAGACCTCTTTATCATTATGTAATGTTTCTCTTTATCTCTGATAACTTTCTGTATTCTGAAGTCTGCTTTGTCTGAAATTAATATAGCTACTCCCAATTTCTTTTGATTTAATATTAGCATGGTATATCCCTTTCCATATATTTACTTTTAATTTATATGTGTCCATATTTAAAATGATTTTTTTGTAGTGAGTTTCTTGTAAAGTGATATGTCTTATAAACATAGAGTGGAATTTCTTTTTATTCATTCTTGGTGCATTTACACTATTGATGTTCAAAGTTGTTATTGACATAGATTAATATCTGCCATAATTGTTACTGTTTTCTATTTTTTGCTCTTGTTCCTTGTTCTTGTTTTTGTCTTTCCCTTGTTTTTGGCTTTTGTGGTTTTGATCAAGCATTTTATATAATTTCATTTTCTTGCCTTTCTTAGCATATTAGTATACTTCCTTTTCAACTTTCTTTTTTGTCTTAGAGTTTATAATAGACATTTAAAACTAATTCAAGTTTACTTTCAAATAATACTATGCCACTTCATGGGTAGTGTGTATACCTTATAGTGATAAAATAATCCTAACTTTTTCTGTCCATTGTAACATTGCTGTCTTTTATTTCACTAATGAATAAGTGTACACACACACTCAAATAAAATGTTGCTATTATCATTTTGAACAAACTGTTATCTCTTAGATCAATTAAGAATAAGAGAAATAGAAGTTTTGTTTTACCTTCACTTATTCTTTCTTCAATGCTCTTCCTTTCTTTATGTAGATCTGAGGTTCTGACCTGTGTCATTTTCCTTCTCTTTGCAGAACTTCTTTTAACATTTTTTGTAAAGCAGTTCTACTGGTAACAAATTCCCTTTTTGTTTGCCTGAGAAATTCCTCTTCATCACCTTTTAAGGATAATTTCACAGGGCACATGATGCTAGATTGATGGTTTTTTTCTCTCAACACTTTAGATATCTCACTCCCCTCTTCTTTCTGAGAAGTCAAAAATGTAATTTTTATCTTTGTTCCTCCATAGTTAAGAAATTTTTTCCTCTGGCTTCTTTCAGGATTTTTTCTTTATCTTTGATTTTCTGTAGTTTGAAAATGATATCCCCAGGTATAGCTTTTCTTGGCATTAATTCTCCTTGATGTTCCCTGAGCTTTCTGGATCTGTAATTTGGCATTTATTTGGGGAAATTCTTAGTCATTATTTTTTCAAGCATTTCTTCTGTTCCTTTCTCTATTTCTTTTCCTTCTGGTATTCCCATTATGTGTATGTTACACGTTTTGTATTTGTCTCACAGTTCTTGAATATTCTGTGTCTTTTCTCAGTTTTCTTCTCTTTGCCTTTCAGTTTGGGAGGTTTCTGTTGTGATATCCTCAAGTTTGGAAATTCTTTCATCAGCTGTGTTCAGTCTACTAATAAGCCTGTCAAGGCATTCTTTATTTCTGCAACAGTATTTTTGATTTCTAGCCTTTCTTTGGGTCCTTTCTTAGTATTTCTATCTCTGCTTATATTGCCCATCTGATATTTCTTGCTGTCTACTTTAAATATTAGTGCCCTTAGCATATTAATCATAGTTGTTTTAAATTCCTAGTTTGATAATTCTAACATCCCTACTATATCTGGGGCAGGTTCTCATACTTTCACTGTCTTTTTAAACTGTGCTTTTTGCCTTTAAGTACATTTTGTAATTTTTGTCTTGATAGCTGGACACTGTGTACTAGGTAAAAAGAACTACTGTAAATAGACCTTTAGTAATGTGGTGGTATATTCTGGGGGGAAGGAAAGTGTTCTATAGGTCTATAAGTAGGTCTTAATCTTTTAGTGAAACCCTGTGTGTTTCTCGGCTGTAAATTTTATATGTGCATCTCAGTTACCCCTCCCTCTTAGCTGGAACGGGTTGGCTAGAGTAGGGCTGGAGTTGGCTATTTCCCTTATCCCACATGAAAGACCAGAGGGAACTAGAGCTGAGTATTTTCCTTCCTCAACATTGAAGGCTAGAGCCAGCTAGAGTTGGATATTTTTCTTTCCCCAAGTCAGTTTGGCTCTGATAAAACCCCAGTAGGTTAGGCTCTGGATAAATAGTTTCTTCTAAGGGCAGACTTTGGTAAAATAATAGGATGGTCTGGCATATTTCAAAATCATTGCTTTTCCCTTCTGGCTGCCAAAAGCATGAGAAGATTTTTCTCCAGTATTCTCTGTGAGAACGTGGTACAGCCCCAGGAGGTAAAATTCACAAGAACTTGGGGTCTCCCTGATGACTGAAACCCTGTAGAGTTTTTATCTGTCAGACTTGTCCACATTGAGCCTGCGGCAATTCATCAATTACAGTTTAGGTTTTCCTTCCCCAGCACTGGTTCCTGTGGAGGTTTCAGTTAGGTTTCTGCTCCAGTAAACTGGGATTCTTCGTATTTGACTGTGAGTCACTCCAATTTTGGAGGCAGTGGTTTGCCCTCTGCCCTATTTTTCTTACAGATCTAAGAAGAGTTGATGGTTTTTCAGTTTGTTCAGCTTTTTATTTGTTGCTAGAACAGAGTGGTGACTTCTAAGCTGTTCCAGAAACCAGAGTATATAAAATATGTTTCAAAAGAGTTTTCTCCTCCTTATTTCACCTGAACCTCACAAACCTGTAAGCATTCTAGCAAGATATTTTCTTCATTTCACCAACAAGGAATACAAACCCAGAGATATGAAATACCTTGCAGAAAGTAATGCTGTCTCTCAAGCTTTCAGGAATGGGAACCAGTCTGACTATTTTGGCTCAGGAAATTTCTGGACTGCTCCAAATGAGTTTTGTTTTACTTTGGTGGAGACCAAAGCCCTTCATCTGAGACTCTTCTTTTTTTGTTTGTTTGTTTTTTTGTTTGTTTTGCGGTACGCTGGCCTCTCACTGTTGTGGCCTCTCCCGTGGCGGAGCACAGGCTCCAGACACGCAGGCTCAGCGGCCATGGCTCACGGGCCCAGCTGCTCCGCGGCATGTGGGATCTTCCCGGACCAGAGCACGAACCCGTGTCCACTGCATAGGCAGGCGGACTCTCGACCACTGCGCCACCAGGGAAGTCCTGGGACTCTTCTTGATTGGATCAAACCAGCTGTGGTCTGGGAGAGTTTTTCATACCCATTTTAAACTGTGAGCCATCAGCTTCATCTGTCAGCAGCAGCTGATCATGGCAGAGACTCTCATGGCCCAAGCTGTCTCTCTGCCCAGTTCATTAATATACTGAGGAGGTATTCTGAGGAGGTTCCCAGGGCTGGACTGAAAGAGATAAAGTATTTCCCCCAAATGGTCAAAGTCTTGCCAGAATGACTGACTCTAAAAGCTGGCTGATAATTAAAAGGGACACCTACCATGTCACAGTGTATCTGGACCTCATTACTGAGATGTCATTAGCCTGGAAGAAACTAGAGAACAAAGAATTATGGTTTCTCTTACTTGTTTTTACTAATGATTCACTGGACAGATAATTATTGAATTTAAAGCATTTTAAAGGCCTAAAATGAAAAACTTCGTTTAAAGCAACAGAAAGCAGATGATGTTCATGTAGAAGAGAAGCAGCTCAGAGTCATACACAGCTGTATTGCTTTCTCTACTGCCACAAGTGGAATTTGATTATGTCTGTGATTCATTTTTTAAATGACACATCCTTAACATCATGGTGTAACTCAAAGCTTTTGGCGACGATGAAGCTGTTTTCTTGTCCTAGAAATAATGCTGCCTTCTACTTACTCAGGAAACTAATTCAATGACAAACTAAAGTGTAATGTTCTGAATTGGTACCAAGAATTTACTTAAGAACTAGGGAAAAACCATGAGAATAATAAAAGTATTTGTAAAAGTAATCAAATGATGCCAGAATATAATAATTCTTAGATTATGTCAATATCAGATCTGTTTTTGGATAGAGGTAGAGTGTGCTAGTTTAAACAATAGCCTCTCGCATCAGCCACATGCGAATTTAAATTCTTAATTACTGTGTGAGATCAGGAATTATTTTACTTTTTCTTTTTTAAAATCAGATAATAATATTTATCTTAAGGGACTGTCGTAGGGATTAGATAAGATTATATAAAAATGATAGAAGTAAATCTCTCACCACAGTCCTAGGCATACAGTAAGTACTTAACAACTGATAAGAAAAAAAAAAGCAATCATATGGAATGAAGGATGTGGGCCTCTTACTGGGCTTTTCTGATTATCGCTTGCATGATTTTGAAGATATTAAATGAAATACAAGATATCCAGAAATATTGGTACTTACACTTGGAAATTACTATATGATACTCTTAACATCAACATATGCTTCACTCTTTTTTTACCTTCTCTGGTGCTTTCTTCGGCTACCAATAAATGGTAGGAAATATAAATAAGGTCAAAAGTGGCAATTATTTCTCTCTCTCTCATGACAAATGGCATATAATCTACTAAGGTTATTTGAACAAAATGTACTATCTTCAAGCTCTCAACCGGCAAGAACTAAAAGTAAAAGGAGGTGAGTATGGGGAAGGAAGTCTTCAGACCTCTGGCAAGCTTTTGACAGACACCAAAAGTTAGTGGGTAGCGAACTTCTTTTTTTTTTGGTGATATGCGGGCCTCTCACTGTTGTGGCCTCTCCCGTGGCGGAGCACAGCCTCCAGACGCGCAGGCTCAGCGGCCATGGCTCACGGGCCCAGCCGCTCTGCGGCATGTGGGATCTTCCCGGACCGGGTCACTAACCCGTGTCGCCTGCATCGGCAGGCGGATTCTCCACCACTGCGCCACCAGGGAAGCCCGGTAGTGAACTTCATATCCACTTTAGGATTCAGTAGACTTTTCACTGAGGGACAAGGCCAGCCAGTATGACCTCTTGAATTGTCAGAGAAGGTCAGATGGATGGGTCAGTTGGGTGCACTGTCTTCACAGTGCTTCTCCTGGCTGTTGAACTTTCCAAGCAACCCCAGATCTAATGACAACTTCACATTATGGAATTTTTAGGCTAAACAAGGTAAACTAATTGTGCTTAATTAATTGTCTGTACTGACAAGGTGTAACCATTATAGTAAGCTGAATTAGCCATCAGCTGATGGCCTGGAATAGATTATAATTTTATTTAAAAAAATCCTCCATTCATAACATATGTAAATCTATGAAAAATATTAATTAAACTTAATTTATTTTTAAATAAAGTATTGGGAACCACCACAGTCTATTCTCTGGTATCTATATACTTCCTAAAACAGAGCAGTTCTTTCTCGGAAGTGTTGAAGTGGATTGAGAGACTCCGTGCATGTGAATCTCCTTTGCCAAGATCTTACCCTCTTAATAATTTTCTAACATGTAAGGAGATCCCTATATGGAACATTAGTATTAAGGAACACCAGTCTTATAAACAAAATGCGGTATGTCATAGCTTTTCTGTATGCACATGCTAGGATTCAGGGGATCTAATTTTAGCTATTATATTTCAGAATATTGGCCATATCTAATAGAACTATGCATTAGGTTTTGTAATTGTTCTTGATGTGGGTATAACCAGTGAAGCATTCCAAAATCCAAAAGTTATACATGTAAAAAATAAACTAGCTACATTGACAATATACTCCTGGGATTGAGAGGGGCTGAGATTGAGAATACATTTCTAATTGCCTGCCACTTCCCAAGTGTTGTGGTTATTTAAAATTTTTGTAAATTTTCTCTTGTTCTGTTTTTAATGATGTTTCTTACCTTTAATTAGCTGGTGTCCACTAGTGTTTGCTTAAGTCTCCACATTTCCAATGACCCCTATGGACAGGATACTTCAGAGTAATGAGTCATGGATGTGTTGTTATTCCGTGCAAAATGATGACATTTTTGGTGCTTAGGGTAGCCTTTCTGGATTCAACTGAATGTACAAATAGATGTTCTAAGCTGAAATGAAGGTGGGGTTCCTTAACACCAAGCCACTTTAGCATCTTGTGTGAGACGTCCTTCCTCTGATCTAGAAATCTATATTCTTTCTGTCATTCTGTCTTCCTGTACTAGAGCAAAAATGAGATCAACCCAGCCAGAACTGGCAGATAGATTTGAAGGACCACCTCCATTTCTGATTATAACACCTCTTGTTGAATCTGGAAAGAATATATCTTTATCTCCATCTCTGGAAATTATAAAGTAAAATTCAGATACTCGTTGTTTCCAAAGACAACATCAATGGTTCCAGTCATGCTTCCTATATGAGGATCCTGATGATTGGTTATAGCCACAGAGGCACTATCAATGCTTTCTGGGATGAGGATAGATATAAACAAACCAAAAAACCAAGGAGTATATAATTTCCTTGATTCTTGCACTCACTCTACATAGGAATAGAAACCATTCCTTCCTTCAAAATATATTCACTGAAATTACAAATGATTTCTGATGTGGAAACATCCATTGAATTCCTATTGGTTCAGGATAGCAAGCTAAATCAAAAAGCAGCACTGAGGAGACTATTGCTAACCTTAATCAAATTCAGCCCCCAACAGTAACTCTTTAGAAAGTTAAATGCTGATTGAACCAATTGAAATAATCAGCCATCTTCCTCTGATTAGAGAGAAAAGAGAGAGCTGACAAAATCGGTGATTATATTGGCCTTAGATTAGGTTGGTGCTCAAATCCTTTACCCAGATAAAGTCTATTGACCAACTTGTACTTTCTTAAGGAATCACAGCATGAAACAAAGACAAGAGATGAGTCATAGTCCTGTGTGATGCTGAACAAACTGACATTAAGTCATGATTCATGAGATTTTAGCTTTGGGAATTGCAAAGTCTTTTTTCATATTCAGAAGTTAAAGATGAAGAAATTTTAATTCTTAGTTGTGATCCTAAGGAACAATAAAAAAAGTCCTTTTATACTATGTTGATTTTTTTAATGTTCTAAATTATATGGAATAAATGATTAAAATTTATAAACTATTTGCTTTAAATCTAAAGGAAGTAATTTTCTAGCTCTTTAACCCTGAGCTAGAAATTAGAAGTATGGAAAGACTTACTTATTTGATTTTAAAAAAAAACTGCCGTAGTGAGATGGATGGACTTAGAGTCTGTTATATAGAGTGAAGTTAAGTCAGAAAGAGAAAAACAAATACCGTATGCTAACACATATATATGGAATCTAAAAAAAAAAAGGTTCTGAAGAACCTAGGGGCAGGACAGGAATAAAGACGCAGACGTGGAGAGTGGACTTGAGGACACAGGGAGGGGCAGGGGTGGGCTGGGATGAGGTGAGAGAGTGGCATGGACATATATGCACTACCAAATGTAAAATAGATAGCTAGTGGGAAGCAGCCTCATAGCACAGGGAGATCAGCTCGGTGCTTTGTGACCACCTAGAGGGGTGGGATAGACAGGGTGGGAAGGAGATGCAAGAGGGAGGGGATATGTGTATACATATGGCTGATTCACTTTGTTATACAGCAGAAGCTAATGTACCATTGTAATTATACTCCATTAAAGATGTTGAAAAAAAAAATAACTGCCTTTGTTAAGAAGCCTAGGATACAAGCACTAAGGCATCATTAAGTATAAAAAATATTTAGGCCAAGAGATGACAGTGGAAATGCAAAGAAGAAACCAGGGCAGTTGAAAAACACACTCAAATAATGGTGCCTCATTAGTACATTGAAACAGTCAGATTTTTAAATAATGGTCTAAAACAGAAACTAGGCCACTTGATTCACACTGGGGCAAGGGTTATAAAGATGAGGCTCTTCCACAAGAGGAACATTTTTAGAGCAAAAACCTTGGCTCTATTTTCTTGTATTATGAACAAACGAACAAAAAATGGGTGGCACAGTGCCACAACTAGAGAAAAGTGTGATTTCTGAGGCTGCCAGGATTAAAATTATAGCAAGCCTTAAATAAATTCAACAAATAAATGGCACGTATAGAGAGAGTATTTGGCATTTTTTGACTGATGTTCAACATTTAAATCCAATAGTATGCCAATTTCTTTAGGGAAGGGGTGGTTACATTTCCTTCCTTCTGTGTCTTTTGGTGGAAGGATAATTGCTTCTGCATGCCTTGATTTGTAAAGCTGAGAGGCGTGTAGCATTCATCTTCTCCTTGCTTCCAAAGGAGTGGGCATATAACCTAACTTTGACTGATTGATTGGGTACTTTCTTCTAGGACTTTGAATCTTGCGAGTGTGAATCAAGGGCAGAAGAAACAGTGCAATAGACTTCTTTCTGGTGACAATGATGGAGAAATCATCATACAGATTTTGCTATGAGCAACTGTATATTTCAAGGGCCTAGCCCTCTCATGCTGCCTTACAATCTGGTCCTTCTTCTTCCATCAATTCTGTGAGACCCTGAATTCTTTCCAACCACTTCCCTTTTGCCTAAGAGTCCACTTCTGTTTCTTGTGCTGTGGAACCACAACTCTTCCACTGTGGGAGTGAAACGTCGCCAAACTGCAGGGTTAAGCCTCAATGCAATGAGCTCCAAGTTTCCCTGAGGAGTAGGGGTTATTGCATTTTGAAGGCTCATGGAGATATTTTAAGAATGAAAGTACTTTGAAAGGAGATGCATAATATTAGTATACATAGACCTTTGATGCCTGATAGTGGTTCTTTTTTTTTTTTTAATATTTATATTCTATCCTATAACCACATTTTCTAGTTGTTCATCATCCTTAGTTCTACATTTATTTATTTATTTAGTGTGTGTGTGTGTGTGTGTGTGTGTGTGTGTGTGAGTGTGTGTGTGTGTGTGTGTATGAGAGAGAGAGATACGCGGGCCTCTCTCTGTTGTGGTTGCGGAGCACAGGCTCCGGACGCGCAGGCTCAGCGGCCATGGCTCACGGGCCCAGCCACTCTGCGGCACGTGGGATCCTCCCGGACCGGGGCACAAACCCACGCCCCCTGCATCGGCAGGCGGACTCCCAACCCTGATAGTGGTTCTTAACAGGGGATGAACTGCTCCTGGAAAGTTTAAAACCTCCTGAAACACAAATAGCCTAGTCCCTACAGGATTGAGAATAGAAACCGATCTTTATACCCAAAGACATATACAGAAGAACACTGTACTCTTGCTTCATTAGGTAGGAGCTCTTACTGATCTTTTCCACATTTCTTTACTTAAATGTTTACATAATATCTGTCAGAGCAGGGCAGAATGAAATGATAGCATACATCCAAAATCGGAAAATGTCTAGAAATCATGCAGTCCACCCTATTCTCTTTCTTTCTTTTTGTAAAATTAATTAATTAATTATTTTTTGGCTGGTTTGGGTCTTTGTTGCTGTGTGCGGGCTTTCTCTAGTGGCGATGAGTGGGGGCTACCTTCGTTGTGGTGCGCGGGCTTCGCGTTGCAGTGGCTTCTCTTGTTGAGGAGCACGGGCTCTAGGCACGCGAGTTTCCGTAGTTGTGGCACATGGCTTCAGTAGTTGTGGCTCACGGGCTCTAGAGCACAGGCTCAGTAGTTGTGGCGCACGAGCTTAGTTGCTCCGTGGCATGTGGGATCTTCCCGGACCAGGGCTCGAACCCGTGTCCCCTACATTGGCAGGTGGATTCTTAACCACTGAACCACCAGGGAAGCCCAGTCCACCCCATTTTCTGATGTTGTAATTCCCTCTATAACACATTCTGAGCAGTTGTGTTGTTGATTGAACACCTACCTTTAGTTATTGAATGTTCACTACCTCAAAAGGCAGACTGCTGTGCTACATAACAGCTGTATTTATTAGAATGTTTCTTTTGACTTTGAGCCTGAATATATTTTCTTTCAAATTTTATGTATGTTTTTATCATAAAATTTATCTCTGGAGATACAAAAAATAGTTTACTTCAAATACTTGCTCATGACCTCCTAAATCCTTTTTTCTTGTTATATCTGTATCACTAATTAAAGATCAAAAATTTTAAATGGGGCAGCACAGATGACATAATCTAATACACAGAAAATCCTAAGAAAGCCACTAAAAGTGATTAAAACTAATAAACAAATTCAGCAAGATTGCAGGATATAAGATCAATATTAAAAAATCAATTCTATTTCTATATAGTAGCAATGAGCAATCCAGAAATTAAATTAAGAAAACAGTTCCACTTCACCTACATTTTTGGTCCATTGATTTTCAACAAGAGTGCCAAGACAATTCAATGGGGGAAAAATCTTTTCAACAAACAGTGCTGGTATAAATGAATAACCACTTGCAAAATAATGAAGTTGGACCCCTACCTTACTTACACGCAAAAGTTAACTCAAAATGGATTATAAACTTAAATGTTAAATTTTAAAATATAAATTTCTTAAAAGAAAATATAATATTAAATTTCTGTGACCTTTGGTGAGGCCATGCTTCTTTAGATATGACACCAAAAACAGTGTGAAAAAAGCAAAAACAGATACATTGGACTTTGTTAATATTGAAAACTTTGTGCTGCAAATGACAACATCAAAAAAGTGAAAAGGCAATTATAGAATGGGAGAGAATATTTTCAAGTCATATATCTGATAATGGACTCATTCAGTATATATGAAGAACTCTTACAACCCAACGATAAAAACAAAAGTAGTTCAATTTCGAAAATGGGAAAAGTATTTGAATACCTTTTCTCCAAAAGACATTATACGAATATGAAAAGTGCTTATTAGCCATTAGAGAAATTCAAATCAAAACCACAGTGAGATACCATTTCACACCCACTAGGATGGCTGTTATTAAAAAGACAGTGTGGCAAGTGTTAGAGAGAATGTGGAGAAATTTTGGAACTCTCATACATTGCTTGTGGGAGTGTAAGTTGGTGTAACTGCTATGGAAAACAATTTAGCAGGTTCTCAAAATCTTAAACATGGAGTTATATGACTTAACCATTCCATTAATAAGTATATATCCAAAAAAAATATGCCCCCACAAAAATTTGTACATGAATGTTCATAGTGGCAATATTCATAGTAGTCCAAAGGTCAAATGACCCAGTGTCAATAAACTGATGAATAGATAAATTAAATGTGGTATATCTATGTACCCATGTGATGGAATATTATTCAACCATAAAAAGGAATGAAAATATTCATTCACCAGTGCTCAGAAACAACATTATTCAAGGCAACAAAAAGTGGAAACAACCCAATTTTTTTTGGAGCAAGAGATGAATGGATAAACAAAGTAGGCATATATATTCAATGGAATATTTTTCAGCCTTAAAAATGAACACCATTCTGATACATGCTACATCATAGATGAATCTTGAACACATTATACTAATGAAATAAGCCAGACACAAAAGACCATATATTGTATGATTCCATTTATATGAAATGTTCAGAATAGCTAACTCTATGAAGAAAATTAGAATAGTGGTTTCCTGGGGGAGCTGAGGGAGGAAATGGGAAGTGGATGCTAATGGGTATGCGATTTTCTTTTTGGAGTGATCAAATGCTCTAAGATTAGATTTTGGGGTTGCACAACTCTGTGAATATACCAAAAACTATTGAGTCAACTCAATACTTCAAATACTCAATACTTTAAATCGGTGAATTTTAGGTATGTGAATTATATCTCATTTAAAATATATTAAAAACAAAAAACAAACAAAAATGGGGCAGGACCAAGAACAGATCTTTCAATAGGCTGGATATAGAAAAAGACTATCTCCATCACGCTGTGTGATTTCTTTGCAGCCTCACCACATTTTGTAATTACTTTGCTTGTTTACTTATTTTTGCCACTTTTATTCACTAACCTCTGAGTTCCTTGAGGGCAGGGATTATTTATGTCCTGTTTATCATTGTATCCTCAGAATAAATACAGTGCTGGAACTTATAGGTACCCAATAAAGATTTGTTATTGTTGGTAGGTCAACTGAAAGCTACTTCTAAGCTGAAATTAATACAGTAAGCAACTTAGGCAGTAATGTTTTCCAAATGGTTAAGAACCCACTTTGCCAGTCTAAACTTCTCTATGCTGCTCATGAAAATATTTTGAAAGGCCACGTTAACAGCCATGTAGATATTTGCTATCCACAATATTATACTGCAACAATAATAAAGTGAAATGAGCTGAGTTAACATAATGTTCTCAATGAGCCTGAAACAGCATAAGAGTTTCACATGATGGAGCTGAATTTATTAAAGAGTTCAAGAGGCTAAGAGACAGTACATCTGAAAAAAGTTTTTCACACAATCCCTAGACCAATGATTCCCATAGTATTGACATCCTAATAATGAGAACGTTATCTTAAACATGCACAGTGTTGTTCACTTTACAAAAATCTTTCATGTATATCTTCATTTGGCCAATAGTCAAGTGAGTATAAGTCCAACCAGAAATCTAAACAACAGCCTAGAGTTTCCCTGCTAGTAAAGAGTCTAAAGATTCTAATCACTGTGTATAAAAATGGGATAATGCTCTCAGACATCAGTAATGGGAACCCTGCAGTAACTGCCCATTTTTTAAACTTCTCAGGGACACTACAAACCCTGGAATAAAGATCCATGCTTCTCTCTTTTGTCCTATACTTTTCTGGATTCTTATGTCATCCTTTGACATAGATCATCTATACATCATCATCTTCTATCAAAGCCTTCTTTTAGAATCCATGTATTACTCAACATTCTTTGATAATAGGAGTATCTTCAGGTGGTTCTCTTATCATGTCCAGTTACATGTCACCCATGGTTGACTCACCATTATTGTGGCTACAGTTTCCTAGTGGTGGGACAATATTGCCATTTGGAATGAACAAATATGTGAAATGATTAATTGACTCCAACCTCTAAGTGTGACAGACCAAATGCTGCTCATTCTTAAGACCATTTGATTGGTTGGTAAATGTTTCCTAAGCCTGTAGCTTGCCAGGTACAGTTGTATTTATAAGGAATTCCACAGAAACCTCAACACTGTCTTGAAAGAATAAGATTTACTAAAGTCTTCACTTCTACATGAATAAATGCCCAAGATCTATAACTGAGACAGACCTCATGCTGGTTTCCTCATAGTTATTTTAAAAATTAAAGAAGTGCTTTGAATCCCTTGAACAGTGAAGGTGGGGGTCAGAATTGAATCTCTTCAACACTTTGTTGTTTCGATGGTCATTATTTCACTTGTGTTTGGCAGGAAAGAGATAAAAGAAGTTAGAATGACTTCTTCTTAATCATAAACCTAAGAGGTTGTAAAGAATAAAGCTTTAATTCAACCTAGATTTTCCTTCCCAAACACACAATCATCAAGTTCCCCCCACCCCTTGGCCCTTGTAGAATGACTACCATAGGAAAAGGAATCAATGAGATCTCCTGCTGAGCAGAATTATTTGGGGGGTAAAATTTTTTATTAAAAAATTCAACAAAACAGTGTTCTTTGCACCATCCCTTTAGATGTAAAAATTGCTTTGTTCTACAGAATACTTCTTTGCAATGGTATTTGAGTGTACTGGCACTCTGATAGTCTACTTCTGTTTCATGGTATTAATAACTCTTTCTTCCTAGAGAAAATGTAAACAAGGATGAAATTACTTTAATTGTTCTGTGATCTCTAAGTACAATATTAAAAGGGATATGATGATTTTATGACTTGGTTTTGGTATGTTACTGTTTCTTTTCCCAAGTTGATTATTATATAGTAGTGGGGAAATTGTTCACTCTTTTCTTTCATAGCAAATAAAGTAATGATAGAAGCTGTGGAAATGAGCACTGGATTTGGGGCCAGAAAAGCAGAAGTTGAATCCTACCTCTGGCACCTACTAACTGTGCAAGATTGAAAAATCTACTTAAATTCTGTGGGTTCTGATTTCTTCATCTGGAGACCATAGACCCTGCCTAATAGAGAGAGGTGCTATTAGAAACTTAAATGCCATAATGAAAGTGAAAACTCTGGAAACTAGAAAGCACAAATAAGTATTATGTGGCTTTATTATTATGAGCAGGTTACCTTCTAAAGGTTCATTTTTCAGTTAGTTATTTGGAACACAAAAGGCATTATTTCATAGAAAGTGTACTATACAGAAGAGATTCTCAAATCTATTCAGGTGGTGAAGACCTGAAAGGCGTAGTGCTTTTTGAAAGACACCATGAAGTACTGACATATTTAGTTCCCTCATAGGAAACAGTAATGTTCAGTAATGGAAAAATGTGAATTAAGTATATGTATGTAACATCAAATCACAATCATGAGCACGTGCTTCCATGAAAGGAGCTTTATCCATGTACATCATGAGTTCCTTGTCTAATCATCATTGGTGCCTTATTATCTGCTAGGCTAATTGCAGATAGGAAGCAATGGTTGGCAAAGATTTAAAAACTATCAATGGAAAAATTTTAATCAAGAATATATTCCAAGTATATGGATTCTACTTAAACCCCCTCCCCCATCTCTCCACACTACTGTGACTGAGCCAGGACTAACTTGTGAATCATCATTATGTGAGAGCAGAGGCTGAGAACTACCATCATAAAGGGTGATTATGTACCCAGGCCAGCTCACAGACATCTATTTAATACATAACGTGGCTGTTCTAACAGCAGGAACAGTTATTTTATAACTGTATAAAACCAGAGTTTTCAGGTTAGAAAATGCTGGTCTTTGAAACGATGATGAAGATAAATTCTAATCATCTTTATGGGTGCTTTTAGGATTAAAGAAAAGCAGCTTATAAAGTCTTTCCTTACATAATAATGAAAACCACTGAGATTGAAAGCCCTAAGAAAGCTACTATTGTTGCTCTTGTTAGAAAGAAATATTCTTGTTAGTCCAGTGAAGACTTGGTTAATGTAAAAATTATACTGTTTCTTTTCTTCCCTCTCTACTACTACCTCATCATCTAACACTTAAACATATATATTATTCCTTAAATCTGTGGGCCATTTGGTCAAATAATTCACTGGAATGGAAGAGCCAGACTCCAAAACATGCCTTTCATTTAGGACAATTTAAGAATCTAGCTTCCATCTTTTACTGACACTCACCAATTAATTACTAAGCCATGGAGGTGAGAAGTCAAATTGTTTTCTTTGGGAATGTTTCAGTTTCCATGGCTTGGGCATGAGTTTTTTCATTAAGCTTTGCCTTCCTCTCCTCATGACCACAAGCCATCATGGCATAAAAACATCTCATGCTCACGTAAAGGTCACAAAAAATGGTGTCAGGGGACTGAATTCGGATCCCAGTACTGCCTCATTAAACTTGTAACTCCACTTATGAGGATGTTGGCTTCCTTATATTTAATATAAGAGGACAAGATTTAGGGATGCTCTCATACTGATCCAGATCTGTGCTCCATCCTGCATAAGCACTGGGTGGGACGCTGGGCCTTGAAGACCTTAGCTCTCCTCCTATCTATTGTACTCAAAGGCTCAGATGCATATCGAGATGTCCTAACTTCTTTAAAAATATTCTGAAATACATGTGTGTCATTCACGAATTTCTCTAATTACAACAGACACGAGGCTTTAGTGTGAGATAGATAGCCAATCACACTGATAAAGTCAAAACTTGCCAAAAGACAAGCTCTCATCAGGTAGTGCTGAAAAGAGGAAGAACAATGAAAGTGGTCACTTGGTCAAGGACAAAAATAGTAATGGTAACTTGTGCAGGAAAAAGAATGGTAGCATGGCCATGAAATCATGGCCTAATGAAGGATAAAGTGTGGTATGTGTTGCCCTTCTCTTTTTTTTTTTTTTGCGGTACGCAGGCCTCTCACTGTTGTGGCCTCTCCCGTTGCGGAGCACAGGCTCCGGACGCGCAGGCTCAGCGACCATGGCTCACGGGCCCAGCCACTCATGGCACGTGGGGATCTTCCCGGACCGGGGCACGAACCCGCGTCCCCTGCATCGGCAGGCTGACTCTCAACCACTGCGCCACCAGGGAAGCCCTGCCCTTCTCTGAAACTACTTAGGATCCTGTGATTTTTTGCAGATGGAAACAAAAGGAAACTAAGACATGTACTTTTAAAATGTCAGTACGACACAGTAAGAAGCTGTGTTCAAGACTGAATTACTTTTGAAATTCTTCATGCCCTCTCTGCATCAGAATTAATATCAATGCCCTTTGCCATGTGACTCTACGGTACCACCAGTAGAGTGGTTGGAATCCTTTTTCCAACCCAGTGATGTTGGAGTGGACTTTGTGATTTACTTCAACTAACAGAATGTGAGTGGAAGTGCCAGTGCCAGTTCAAGACCGAGCCCTGCCTTCTGTGATTTGTCATGGGAATATACCCTTCATTGCTACTGGTCCAAGGAGAATGAAGAGCCAAGTGGAACAGAAGTGAACCCAATCTATAACTTTCGATCAAGCCCAGACTACCTGTAGCCCAATACAGAGCTATTCCAGTCATCCCACAAATTTGTGAGCAAGGAAAATAAATGCTTGAAGTCTGCAAGTCTTGCATTTTTTTTTTTTTTTTTTTTTTTTTTTTTTTTCGGTATGCGGGCCTCTCACTGCTGTGGTCTCTCCCGTTGCGGAGCACAGGCTCCGGACGCACAGGCTCAGCAGCCATGGCTCACGGGCTTAGTTGCTCCGCGGCATGTGGGATCCTCCCGGACCAGGGCACGAACCCGTGTCTCCTGCATCGGCAGGCGGACTCTCAACCACTGCGCCACCAGGGAAGCCCAAGTCTTGCATTTTAAGGTCATTTTTTACCCAGCCTTATCGTGGCCATAATTGACCAAAGCACTTCGAAAATTTTATTTAATATGTTAGAAGATAGAATTAGCTATCAATAAACTAGGTAATAAGTCTACCTCCTTTTCTTTCTTCTTCCCTATCTCCCTGTGTTCTTCCCTTTCTTTTTCTCCATTCTTGCTTTTCTTCCACAAACATTTGTCTACTGTGTCCACAACTGTGCTGGCTAAGAAAAAACAGCTGATACAACCCCTGTCCTTAAGAAATGTGAGAGATATAATAAGTGTTATGAAGAAGCAGTGTAATAGAGATGCTTACACCTGAGGAAGTTAACTTATTCTGGAGAGTTTCCCAGAGGGCAGGAGAGTTCAAGATAAAGGACAAGCATCAGAGAGGAGGAGGGAAGAGAAACTTTCCAGGAGATGTAAAAGCATGCACAAAGATTTTGAGACAGGGAAAAGCAGGTTTTAAGAACAAACAAACATCATCATGATCAACAACAAAAACAGAGTACAATGGAAGGCAGAGGAAGGCAGGGAAAGTGATGCCAGAAGCAGGGAAGTAGACAGGTTTGTAGTTCTTGGTAGGCATTTTGGGCTGTTTTCATCAATGAGTTAGGATTCATTGGAGAATTTGAAGCCCAATGTGCTTTGGTCTTTGGGTTTTAAAAAGAGTCTCTGGCCTCAGAGTAGAGAGCTGATTGGAAGATGGAAAGGGTGGACCCAGAGGGTTGCAGGCTTTGGCAGTGGAGTGAGTGCAATGTTCTTGGCTTGCCTAGGAGGAAGGCAGTAGAAATGGTGAGCAGTGGTTGAACTTGAGAGACATGTAGGCATATAAGAAGATTGAACATGGAGGTTGAAGAGGAAAAAGTAGCTAAGGATGCCTCTGGCTTGTTCAAGTTGGTGGAATTGGTGCCTTTTCCTGAGTAAGAGAACACTAGATTAGGAGCAGATGCTGCTGGGGAGGTCATGAGTTCATATCTGAATGTGTTGAGTTTGATGTACGTATGAGGCATCTAGTAGAGTGTTGAGGCCAGAGACCAATATGCTCTAAATCTATTTCTAGATTGAATAGGAATAAACCCTGGAACGAGTGCCACCCTACCTTTGAACCCCTGACTAATCCCATGCTTGAGAAAATAAATCTATCCAAATGAATATAGTACTAAATACACAAAATATAATAAACAACTGAAATGCTCAGAAACTTTTTTTATTAAAGTAATTAGTTCTTTGATGTAGTATTCAGTTTCTTTGGAAGTTAATAGAATAAGTCCAGAAAGATGTTAAGGGATCTAGAAAACAGGGATCCAATAGAGGAGAAAGGCAAATGGAACTCTAAGGTGGATGGTTAAGATGACACCTGTGCAGAAGCCAGAAGAGAAATTGGAGAAGAAGGATAGGCCTCTGAGGAAGATGTCTCTAAGGAAAATAAAATGACAGAATATTTAATGAGTGTGAACATCTTGAAACTTTCAGTCTAGTAGAGGATCAAAAAGAATTAGCAAAAGTACTTAGAAAGTTCAGCTAACAACAACAATAAAAAGGATAATGACTAAATCCACCAGAGGAAAAATGATGATAGTATACTATGTAACTTAACTGGGAATGAAATGTAAATAGTTATAATTATGTAATCAATGAGAATCAATTTAATTTGAAATGGTGATATAACTACTTTGGGAAGATGAAAGATGGTAGAAGGACTTGCAAGAGAGTTAGTGTACCATTTTTTAAGGAGAGAACTTAATATAAAGCACATATGACTGGAAAAAGCATAAGTAGCTTTGTAATTATGTTATTAAAACCCTTGAGGTACTAACCAGAAGAAATAGCTAAAAGAAGTAATAATGCATGCCAACAAAAAGGAATAAGGGGAGAAGAGGTGAAGGAATACTGTTTTAGTCATAAACCAGGTAGTATTTGACTTTAGAAGTTATGTGCCTGCATTACTTTTGTTTAAAAAACATACATTTAAAAAAGCAAAAGCAGAAGCAGTTGTTAGGCTTCCGGTAGGTACAACTTTCTTTTACTGGAGTATTTTGGTTGAGCATGAATTTGTAATTTAAACACTCCAACACCCTATGCTTCGACAATTAAATTCTTCAGTGCAGGGAATAGCTTCTATTTCAGAAGGGCAAGAATGATAACCAGTGAACTTGAATCTTCCTTAAAAGCAGTCAAAATACTTGCTAGAGAACAACACCTGTCAGTCAAACTTTGGAACTCACACCTCTTCCCTGGCCAGTGCCCATGTCCTCTTCTTCTTATGCACACACATGGGAATTTGTCCAGCGGTTCCCTCTCTGCCACCACCCACTTCTCCACACCAGTCCCACCCTTGCCCCACTGTTGCTGTGACACATGTAAAATTTTTCCAGCTTCTGGTCTCCCATCTGTCTGTGAATTAGGCAAGAAAACCCCTTTCGGTGTTTTGGGTTTTTTATATCTCCCTTCTACAGGGTGTTACAAAAATAGCAAACGTCAGGAGAATGACTGGGCTCTAAGTATCTCACAGAGTAAGTTCTAGCCCCAGCAGTCTTGGTGTTCCTTAAACTTGGTGTTCCTAAGTTTGATAATATCCTGCCATTTCCTTGGTTCCATTCTGAGAAGTCCTAAGGCTGCCTGCCCTGAAAACTCTTGAGCAGATTGATGTAATTTTTCTGTGTCATTTTCAGTTTTATTCTGAAATGAATGAACTCTTGTCATTCAACACGTATCACATTATTCATGTAGTTCCAAGCACACTCATCTCCTCACTGTCACTAGAACACATCAAACACCCTCCCGCCTCAGGGTCCCGTCTATCTGGACCCCTCCTCTCATGGACAGCCACATGAGGCCATGCCCCACTTCCTTCAGATCTTTTCCCAACCATCACCTTGTTTATGAGGCCTTTCCTGACCACTCTATTTAAAAGTACAACCCTCTTGAAGCACTCTCTCCGCCACACCCATACCACTTACTGCCGTTTAAGTTTAATAGGTACTTATTTTTTTTATTGCCTGTCTTTCCCTTAGAAGGAAAATACATGACAGCAAGAAATTTTGTCCATTTTGTATCCCAAGTGTCTACAACAGTTTCTAGTATATGTACTCAATAAGTATTTTTTGAATAAATGAAATAATATCAATTAATAGTAGATCTTAATTGGTCCAGTGAATAGTACAACTTTTAAAGCATTTTCCAACAAATAAAGACAATAAACATGAGAAATACCTTAGATTAATTCAAAATATGCATACTTCGAATCCCAGGTTCAAATATTAGATGCTGCAAGAGAGAAAATGCCCATTTTCTAATACAGTAGTGGGTAGTCAACAAGTATTTAGTGAATGACACTGTGGAAGGCAGAGGACATATTTCAATGTGAAACTAGAGTCTCAAGTAGCCCCAAGGACTTATGTAAGTCATTATGAGCAAAAAGTCTTGGAAGGGGCAGCATGAAACGTGTGTGAAGAGCAATGGAAGGAAGCAGAACTGAGTGACCAGCACCAGATTAGACTTAGTCCTCTCAGCCACGGGCAATATCTGCACTATTTAACGTGGAGCGATTGAGTCAGTTTTGTATTCTACAAAGAAATCTCTGTTATGGAAGTGAAGAGGATGGATTGGGAAGACTGGGTAATGTTGACCAGGCCACTTGTGAAATGATGGGGACCTGAACTGAAACATTGATAGTAAGATAAAGAGGAAGGTTAAATATTTAGCAAGTCAGACCCTCATACATTCTGGGACTTTAAGTGGTGCATGGCTTTGGAACACTGTTGGCAGGTCCTTCCAATGTTAAGCATGGACTTACCATATGAACCAGAGATCCACTCCTAGGTATCTACCCAATGAAGCTGGAAGAATATGTCCATACAAAAACTGGTGCATGAATATTATTCGTAAGAGCCCCAAAGTGGAAACAACCCAAATATCCATCAACTGTTGAATGGATAAACAAAATGTGGAATATCTGTACAATGGAATATTATTGGGCCATAAAGAGGAATAAAGTACAGATAGACGCAACAATCTGGATGAACCTTGAATACATTATGCTAAGTAAAAGGATCCAGACAGAAAAGACCACTTATTGTATGATTCCAAATTCATAGAGATAGAAAATAGATTAATGGTTGCCAGGCACTAGAGGGAGAATACATGAGAGTGACTGTTAATGGGAATAGAGTTTCTTTTTGAGGTAATAAAAATGTTCTTGACTTAGAGCAGGGTGATGGTTGTACAACTTTATGAATATATGAAAACTACTGCATTGTACACTTTAAAAGGGCAATTTTTATGTAATATGAACTATATCTCAATAAAGCTGTTATTTTTTAAAAAGAAATATTCAACAAATAAAATAGACAGACTTTGGTGACATATTAAATGTAAAGGATGAAGGCGAGTGTAAAATAGAAGGAACTTGAGTCTTTCGGTTTGTATAAGTGATGAGAGGATGGTGATATTTTCCCAAAGTAACTTTAGGAAATAAAGGGGATAGGCAGGGAGATACCAAGAAAAAAATGGGGAGTTGGACAAAGGATGCCTATGGGAAATACATCTATGGGTGGAGTGAATAGTGGAGATTTCTTTGTTTTGCTAAATTAATTTGAAAAATTATTGCAGGAGGGGAATAAATGATGGAAAATGTACACTGCTTTTTAAAAATATAATCAGACTAGTCAAATTTGGTTAAGAAGGCAAATATAAGTTGCCCAGCCAAGAAATATATAGACAGAAATAACAACAACAACAGAAAAGTCATTTGGAAGGAATAGGTTTGAAATGGCACAGATTCAGTGTAGAGAATTATTTTGGCACATGAAACAGTTAATATTTTACCACATTCCACTGGGTAAATTGCATGGGCAAAATTGAAAAAGGAATTCAAGTAAAATTTGATCTTTAAAGACTTTATGGATTAGCGGCTTGGAAGAAATATTCTCAGGCATAAACATGCAGATCTTATATACCTGGTGCCGATACTATCAGCTTTAGAAGCTGATAAGAGCACAGATACTTTGAATAAAATTGACCTCAAGTTGCATGGTTACCACTACTGGCTGCTCCTGACCTAGCCCACCTCACTGCTGTTTGCATCTGCACAGGGATAGAACAAAGGAGTTTGAACTTGATCTGTCTCCAGTTCTGAACTCTGAATCTGAGTCCTCCTTCCCAGGACTCCTCCACGTTCACATGGTGTCTTTGAGCCATGAGTACTACCCCTCAATCCCTGTAGTACAAGGATGGTTTGTTAGAAGAGGTTGGAGCTGATATTTCTATTTTTATGCAGGAAACTGTACCCCTTTCCAATCAGGTGATCTCTTCCATGCCCCACAGGCCAATCCAAAGTAATATGAAAGAACCACGTGACTTCAAACCATTGCTCTACCCTGAATACCTGTCTTAAAAGCAATGTTAACAGTTATCAATGCTTAGGTATCCACTATATGTCAAATAGAATATAAAACTGAAGTTCAGTCACTCAACCTATGCAGGCCACATGGCTGGTAAAGAGTAGAATTGGAAATTAGACCCGGGGCACCAATGCCGAAGTCATACTCTTTACACTGCATCAGCTGATTGTCCACTGAGAAGCCCTGTTAGTAATAGCAAACATCTTGGTTTCCCCAGCACATTTTTGTCAGAGCATTATTCCAGAAGAGGGCTGTCATTCTACTCAGAAACCCACAGTGCTCTACACCTCCCAGAAACACTGTATTAGTCCCACAGCCCATTAACACTGCTGCGTTTAAGCACTGTAGCATCTAAACCATTTAAACAGAATTCCATCCTGAGATGGATTTCATCCATCTTTTCAGAAGTAGTTTCCTTTTCTTTCCAAACTGCCCTTCAGCAACCCAGCCTTGCATATCTAACACCCTTGATGTTTGGTACACTGCTGGTAGAACCAAGTTCACGTTTCATTTAGGGATTATTTTACGCAGAAGCATTCAAACTCAACTTTGTGATTTGGAGCACTTGAAACACAAAGAAAATGACTGGCAGTATCTGATTAACACTGAATAATTCAGAATTAATCAAAGTGTATTTTAAGCAGAATGTCTAAGCTAACACATTTAGAATATGAGCTATATGATGACGCAGAAAAAAATGAGGAGTTTTTAAGTTCAAACACATTTAGAATCAGTATTTTAATAGTAGCAACACTTCACAGTCTTTTCATTTTCTTTGTCTCCCACGGATGTATTTCCTCCCAACTCCTGATATTTTAATTTTTCCCTGTGGTAGTATTTATTTTAAGCTGTACTATCATGCAGTTTCTTCTCTTCTCCACATCAACAGAGAGGTATGTGGCAGCACAACCCTACAGAGCTAAGGGTGCGGCCAGAGGCAAAACGAGCAGGCATTTCTAGGAGCGGGAGGTTGTGCAGAAGAAATGCAGTTCTATAAACGTGAGTAGAAGACCGGGGAAGCAACAGGGTGCTGTACCCCAGGAAAAGCCGGGACCCCATGAAGCCCAGTCACTGAAAGGTACAGTAAGTCCCCTACATACAAACAAGATCTGTTCCGAGAGTGCGTTTGTAAGTCCAGTTTGTTCATAAGTCCAACAAAGTTAGCTTTGGTGCCTAACTAACAAAATCGGATATATAGTGCTGCACTGTAATGGGTTTATAATACTTTTCACACAAATAATACATAAAAACTAACAAACACAAAAAATAAAGAAAACATTTTTAGTCTTACAGTACAGTACCTTGAAAAGTACAGTAGTACGGCACAACAGCTGGCATCCAGGGGCTGGCATCGAGTGAACAGGCAAGAAGAGTTACTGGCTGGAGGAGGAAGAGGAGGTGGGAGATGATAGAGCTGAAGGATCATCAGCAATAGGAGATGGAGGGCAAGCTGCATGTCACAATGTAAGCCAGACTTGTGAACTAACTTAAGTGATTGGACATGTGAACGCATGTTCGCATCTTTGAAAGTTTGCAACTTGAAGGTTCGTATGTAGGCGACTTACTGTATTACATACAAAGGAGTATCATCAAGCAAGTAAGAGTAATACAAATAGTCATATTACTTGTTTATCTATTAAAAAATAATTTATAATTCATAACCATACTTTGCAGTGTCCCCTTTCTCACATTACTCTTCATTCTAGAATTCTCTTATCTCTTTCAACAGTGTCAACACATCTTTTTCCCCCTTGTTTAGTTCTCAACTCCCCTCCCAACACCCAAGGAGCTCATCAAATGGTGTTTGCCCTTTACTTTCTTACCCTGCCTTCTCACTTTTCCTATCCTCTCCCGCCGTCCCCAGTGCTATTTCCCCCAGGTGGCATCACTTGTCTACTGCAGAGAACAACTGTACTTCTGTGGAGTATGGAAATGACATCCTTATACTACGAAAGCTACCAAGTCTTGAAATGCCGAATATCATAATTACTCTTCCCAGTGGCCTTTCCTTCTAGTGAACAAGGCTCTGTCCTTAGAGAATCAACAACTCAGGAGCTTCCAACAAAACGTATTGACTGCCCACTTAGGCTGTAAACAAACAAAAAGTTCAAAGCCCCTTCTCTTGTGTAATTGCCTGAAACCATAGCCTATATATTTGGTTTGAAGCAGAGCTGGACCTCAACTGGGAAGAGAGTTGTAGACAAATACATTTATGGAAGCCGAAGACTTTCCTACATTTCCCAGTTACCTAATTTAGCCAAATCTTACCTGCAAAAACTCAGTAATGAGGTGAATTGAGATTTAAACCACATGTTCCTGAAAGCCTTCTACCCCAGTTATGAGCCCATAGTCTTCCAATCTGTTAAAATATTAGAAATACACTTAAAATACTGAAACATATGTTAAAATAATATCATATAAGCTGGGTGAGCATGAGTGGGAACTTACTGTGCAATTATCATCAGGCCCCAAGGCGAGTGCAGTGAAATCAACTACTAGGGAACAGATTAGTCACCGGTTAGGTGTGCAAACTTGGGCAAGTAACTTCTCTGAGTTTCAGTTTTTTAACTTCAAAGTGAAGGGTTAGATAATCTGGTCTCTGTGAATCTTTTCAGCTACCAGATTTTATTATTTTAAGTTATGTGGGTTGTTTTCAGCTCTCAATTTCATGTCACCTCTAATAAACTTCTAAAGTTTTCCTACTTCCTCCTCTATATGTTTTGATCTGAAAAGACAAAGAGAATCGAATCTACATTTATTATGCCAGGGAGAAGATCCAGAGGCAACTGGAAGATTAATATTCTTATCCCTAATTACTTTAACAAATATTGATTTCCCCTGCTATTTTTCTGGACTACCTCTAGCTTTTTATATTTCCAATACAGTTTAATTTTAAAGCACGTGACATCTTATAAACCTTTGAAGGTTATATTTTCTGTCTGTGTGTGTCTCAAAGAATTATTTTTGTTTTCATTATGTGTTCATGCTGCTTAGTTAAAGGCATTAACAACTGCCTTAACTTCGTATGTTCATGAGGCTCCTTTCAAAGGGCCTTATCCTGGTAGTCTGCAGAATGATAGATGAGGTTACTAAAATGCTGAAATGCTAAAAATAAATCTTAGTAAGATTTACAATACAATTACGTAACCTCAAAATTGAGGGTTCTAAAGGTACCTATTACAGAAATGTTCTTACCCCAGCTAATTATCTCTATTAACGGATTCATACACTGAATTATTGAAGCTGCTCTTCTGTCAACCCTCTCTAATGTGGGGAAGTAGTTTATGAAGTTATCTCTTGCAGTTGACCAAACTGAAGCAACAGTATTGATATGCAAATTATTTATCTATATTTTTAAAGAATTATTAATTTTTTCCTTAATGGCAGTAAGATTAGGGATCTCTTAGACTCTCCAGTCACATGGATTGAATTAGAGTAAATCATGTATACATGCTTGTTTGGGTTTGACCAATAATTCCACTTACACAAAATTTTGCTTCATATTAGGTAATAGAATGCAACCAGGTACCAGAAAAATGGAAATAATATTTTAAGGCTATAGGACCTAGCCAGATTGAAAAATGACTGTTGATACTCTCCTATTTTGGGGGAGGCCCTCTTTTTTCTTCTTCAGCACTCTTTTCTATAATATAGGAATGACAATGGCTGCCTGCGTTAGATTGCAAAAATGACCACAGATTCTTCCCTTGCCTCTGTCCTCCACCTTCGTGATGTGACTTTGTAGCCCCTTCTATCTGGCAGTGAAATCTATTGCTTCAATCTTTGGATCTGGACTGGTCTTGTGACTTGCTTTGACCAAAGGAATGTTGTGGAAGCAACGTTGTTCCAGTGCTCAGCCTAGAACCAAAAATATTTTTCATGTTTCCACTTGCTCTTGGGGTCCTGTGTGCATCTTTTGAGCAAACTTGGGCAAGCCTGCTGTGGGATGAGTACATATGCAGAATCCAGCCAAGGCTCCAGAAATGTGACCTAAAGTGGCCCCAAATGTCCCAAACTAGCCTAGATCAGAAGATTCACTCAGCTGAGCTCAATCTACTTGGTTACCCACAGAAATACAAGCTCAACTAATGGTTGTTGTTCATGCTTGTAAGTTTTGAGGAAGTTCTGAAAGGAGCAAGTGATAACTTACATGATGCCCAAAGTTCCAGGCTGAGATATTCCCCCGTAGTTTATTTTCACCTCAAGCGTCTCAATTTATAAACTTATAGTTCATATTTCTTGTCAACCTAAACTCTCTAAATGGATTAGTCAAAACAAGCTGAGCTGAGAGAGTAAGTTCCTATAAGATATAAATGACTCTCCCAGAAACAAGTTGCATTTAAAAATGGAACTTTCCCAAGTTAATCTTGTTAGAATTTGGGGATGACACATAGACTGTTCCTCCTTCCCCCCAAACACTTCCAGGGTAGATAGTGACAAATGGGGAATAGATATTGGCCACTCTGCCATCTTAGTTTTTATTTCCCTTAATATATGATCTCTATTAGGGAAGGTAGAATGTATTGATTTTTAATATCTTATTACCTTTTTAACACAGTTTGAAGCTAAAACATTCTCTCCAATTAATGCATTTGGTTTTGAATGAAATGAGTTGTTTTTTATTGAAAAAGAATAATGCATGCCACCCAAGAAAAGCTTACTAACATTATTCCTTTTGCAAACATTCATCTAGCACTTATTTTAGGCTCGGTATTGTTCTAAATTTGTACACGTTGACTTGGCTCACTCTTACAGCAACATTTTGCAGGAGATAATATTATTTTCATGTTTTGCAGATGAGGAAACTGAGGCACTGAAGGGCTAGTTGACTAGGTTCACAGGTCCCAGAGCCCAAGGCCCAACCCCAGTATTCTACTGTGTAGAATACACCCAGCATCATACCAAACAAATATCACAGCTGTTAACAGTGTATACTTCACTCATCTTTATATACTTTGGATTTCCTTAATATAGTAAACAGTTTTAGACAAACACAATAAATGCATTGCAGTATTTGGTACATACCTTATTTTTATCAAACAAAGACTTTTATAAAATATTGACCTCAGGTACCTCTTCCCTAATTTTTATATATCCTTTAACGCGTACAGTTTTGTATGACCTACATAGTTTCTGGAGCCATTCTCAATCTAACTCAGAGCTTGATCATAGCTTTAATTGATAATATAGAGTAATAGCTCTTTGCTGTGTACATCTTGCAGGACTGGTGGGATGATTTTGCACAGAGTGCTTCTCAAGAACAGAAGAATATAGTGTTATATTTCAACACGTCTTATTCTTTGTACTATTTTTATCACTAAGTCGAGCAGCAGGCAGAAAATGAACTCACTCTTAAAATGATGAAACTCAATCATCTATTTTAGACAATGAATTGGTCATTCTGTAATGTTCAATGTTAATTTAAATGCAGAGTTTGCTGCAGGGAGAAACCTCCTCTGCCTTTATAAAAGCAGAAACATTTACCAGTAAAATAGACCTATTATGCAAGAGCTGTAAGGCAATGAGATTCACCACTGTGGTAGCATTATAACATTCCTCATGAGAAAAACTGAATTCAGTTAATTGGTCACATTTATAGCCCATGCAACATCTGCACTTAAATTATTAAGCATCACTAACGTTCTAGAATCTCCCCCAGAAAGCTAGGAGCCAAGCTGCTTTGCAGGCTCTCAGTGGTGACATATCTTAGACCTAATGACAGAGACACAGAAGGCAAAAAATCTGGTTTCACTGTACCTGCTCCTGTCCTGCTGCTGGAGCGATCTGTCTGTTAGCAAAGTCTGGGGTAAAAGTGACACCCACAACAAAGGCTCACAAAAACTGGAGGCCTTGGCAAATGCCATCCATGTTTCCTGGTCAGTAAGAGTGTGTGGGAATTTGGATCAAGTTCTAAGATTAAAACAAGACTCTATGTGGTATCACTATTTAGAGTGGAGACATTACATAGCAGTTGCATAATGCCACCAACTGTCTAACTACCATACCAGCCCAGCTAGCAGGACTAGCACTAGATAGCAATTATCTAGTTCTTTTCTTCTTTTTTGAATTGTATTTTATTTATTTATTTTTTATACAACAGGTTCTTATTAGTTATATTATATATATATGAGTGTGTACATGTCAATCCCAATCTCCCAATTCATCACACCACCACCAACACCCTCCCTGCCACTTTCCCCCCTTGGTGTCCATACGTTTGTTCTCTACATCTGTGTCTCCATTTCTGCCCTGCAAACCGGTTCATCTGTAGCAATTATTTAGTTCTACTTTAAGAGATTTAAATTCATTTTACTGAGCCCTTGGTTAGGATAGACCAATGCAATTGTAGTCATTTCTCATCTGATCCCTTGGGTTCTAAGGCCATGCGTTCACAAACATAGAGCCTCAAGTATTTCCCTTGACCCTGATAAGCTTCAAGCACCTCAGTGACCAGCACTAGTTAAGACTGAGGGCTCTGGACCCAGATTTCCTGAATTGAATTCTGGCTCTGCCACTTACTAGCTGGATGGGCTTGGGGATGAAAAGTAAACTCAGTGTCTCTATTTCCTCATCTGTAAAATGGGGATAATAATACCTACCTCACAGGGTTGTTTATGAGATTAGTGCATGTAAAGTACTTGGAATAGTACTGAGCATGTGGAAATTGTCCAGTATTTTTTTATTATCATAGTAATTATTATGGGCAGAGTGAGAGTGATAATGCCTGCATTGCCATATCATTTTCAGGATTAAGTGAGATAATGTATGTCAAATGTTCAGCATGCTGCTAACCATAAACTAGGTACCCAAGAAGAATGACTGATAATGGTTATCATTTGCTATGCATTTACTGGGTGTCAGTCCTCATGAAAGTATTTTACATACATCCTCCCAACAACCCTTTGAGGTAGGTATTGGTGGCAGCCCTATTTTACTGAGGAAATAACTGAGGTATAGTAAGTTAAGTAATTTGATGAAAGACAGGGAAAAACTGGATGTATTAATTAAGAGAATGTGAGCTGCTGTAAAAAAACAAGCCCATAGATCTTAGTGCTTAACATAATAGGATGTTATTTCTTATGTACTATCCTGAATGTGTGATCCTTGGTGGGAAACCCTCCTCCAAGCAGTGGTCCAGAGATCCAAGTTCCTTCTGTGCTGCGTTTTCAGCCTTTTACACGTGCCCTCCAAGGTCACTATGCTTGTCTGCCTCAAGAAAGCAGAAGGGAAAAGGACATGGTGAATCACACAAGGTTAAGGGAAAGCCCAAGGCACATGGCACTTATGTTCATACTTCATTGCTAGACTTTAGCTATAGCCACACTTAACTGCAAGGAAGACCAGCATATATAGTCTAGCTGTGTGCCAAGGAAGCATAGGGTTTGGTGATAAGCCAGCCATGTCGGCCGTGGTGACAGGGATGGGACTCAAATGCAGAGATTTGGACCCCAAGCAATTGACTCTCTTCGTGTCTTTATGTCTCCTCTTTTTCCAAAAAGGCGCTTGGAAGATATAAAACATCATAAAAAGGCAAGTCGTCATCTCCACCCTTAGCTCAGCTTCCATAGAGCTGAATCCTGTGACGCCACCGTAATATAATTTGAATTAAAAATATGTTCCTGGAGCAGGATCATCAAAGAACAGCTTTAGTGATCTGATTCATAAGTACTCTATGTGGCTTCTTAAACTCCTTAGTCTTAGATTAACATTTTCCATTCACCAGAACTCACTCTTTGGATCTGCCATCTACTGGGCATTTCTATATTTTCAGATTATGTCTACAAAATACTGAATTCGTTGAATCAGCCTCATCCACAATTCTATTTTTGAAAGGGCTTTAATTGAAAAACAGCAAACAAAAACCAGGAGGGACTGAATTTTTGATTATGAGTTTTAGAGGTTGTATTTCCAGCCCATGACATTCAGGTTTGCCCAGAATTAGATTGCCCTTCTATTGAAATCACTTTGGGAATTGTTTTGGCCCCAGGCTGCATTCACTTGTTTGAGAATACAAAAATGTCTATAAATATCATGTAAACCATTTCAGAAATCAAATAGAACATAGTACCCAGCTGTGTCTAGTGCTAAACATACCTAAACGAGTTACACTTAACAAGGCTCTGCAAGATGATTTGGGGCCTTGTGGATCCATTTTCAGTCATCTCATTCTTCTAGCTCTATATCACCTTGTGGTAAGAATCAGTACTAGGGCTTCCCTGGTGGCGCAGTGGTTGAGAATCCGCCTGCCGATGCAGGGGATACGGGTTCGTGCCCCGGTCCGGGAAGATCCCACATGCCGTGGAGCGGCTGGGCCCGTGAGCCATGGCCGCTGAGCCTGCGCGTCCGGAGCCTGTGCTCTGCAACGGGAGAGGCCACAACAGTGAGAGGCCCGCATACCACAAAAAAAAAAAAAAAAAAAAAGAATCAGTACTAACAGGTTGATATTTCCTTCTTAGTAGTATGTCCCTTGGTTACCATCCAACATAAAAGGAGAGCTTGAAAATAGTGAAAATGTCTCCTCTTCTAGGGTGTGACATTTTGGAAGTTTACTCCATATATCACAATACCAGCATAACATTCTTCCAAAGAAGAGCAGGCTTAAATAATGAGTAAAAGTGAAAACCAAGAGGAATGGTTCTTCAAGGTTAATCCTGGCCACTGTGGCTGATGGATTTTTAGAAAAAGAAGTACCTATCAGGCAGCATGCGGTTCCATTCAAGAAAGAGATGGAATCACATGAGGTCAGGGGGACCGTCTCCCAGTGTAGAACAGACCAGCTCTTCATCCTCAGTGTGTGGCCGGGCTGCTACAAGATATTCATCCTCCTCTGGAATGGGAGAGGAACAAACCAATACCATCTGTGCTGGGCTGAGAGGTTTCCTTCCCTCAGTGGGAAATGAGAACCACAGAGAGTTGTTCTTACATAGAACATTTGCCTTTAGGAAAGTTGAGAAAAAAAATCAATGTGAGAACCAAAGGTGATTTTCAGATATGCCCTCTTTTTCATTTGCAACTGGTGGTACTTTTTGGAAATATTCAAAAGTGGGCTTGGTGGAGATGTTTTGGAAGGAGGGGATAAATCACATTGTCATTTACCCTGGAGATTCTGACACGCCCTCGCAGTTGTGCTCTCCTTGCCTGTCCTTATCACCATCATTCCCATACCCTCAATGAGGTCATTGTAACTGCCCTTCAGGAAAGTAGAAAAAAAATGAGTCACTTTAGGTAGCTCTCATTCTCATTGCTAATTCAGAATTTTTCATTGTTTCCCATGTGAATAATAAACTTCTTCAATAGCTTATGTTAGGAGGCAACATACAGTATTGTGTCTTCTTGGCCAGGACTCATCCTTAGCAAAATCAGGTAGAATGAAAAAAATGTGTTAATTTTCCTTCATTCATCTTTCCCAGTTTCCTGCCAGGTTTGCCAGACAAGCAACCTGTCTATTTTCAGTTCTGGCTACAGGATTATGTGACCTAAATGCCATAGAAGTCCAGGGAAGGGTGGTATTAATTGAGGCACAAGTATTTGTGAAAAACATCAGGCAGGAGGGCTTGAGGCTAATATATTTGAGCGGGTACAGGAGTGTGTGGACATCTCAAATTTACTCTTCAAATACATCTCAGATCCATTCACTCTTCACGGCCATCAGCCATAATTTTGAATGGATAGCCACCTGATTGACTTTCAGATGAAAGTGGTGAAAAGCTTTATAATGACATCTGAAACAAATATTGAGTCATTAAAAACACAGTGAAACAATCTCATTTATATTCCATGAAGTGTCATTCTTATTATTATGAAAAAGAAAGCAATTTTTGTCATTATGCAAATAATGTTTGGTAAAGACAACTGAACCAGGCTCTGATTCTCTTTTACCTTGGTGGGGTTTTTTTTGGGTTTTTTTGTGTGTTTTTTTTGCGGTACACGGGCCTCTCACTGTTGTGGCCTCTCCCGTTGCGGAGCACAGGCTCCGGACGCGCAGGCTCAGCGGCCATGGCTCACGGGCACAGCCGCTCTGTGGCACGTGGGATCTTCCCGGACCGGGCCACGAACCCGCGTTCCCTGCATCGGCAGGCAGACCCCCAACCACTGTGCCACCAGGGAAGCCCTACCTCGGTGTTTTATAGCAGGGGTCCCCAAACCCCGGGCTGAGGACAGGTACCAGTCAGAGGCCCATTAGGAACTGGGCCACACAGCAGGAGGTGAGCGGTGGGCGAGCGAGCTAATTTTCATCTGCCGCTTCCCATCGCTCCACATCACTCGTGTTACCGCCTGAACCATTCCCCTACCCCTACCCCACCCCTACCCCCATCTCTGGAAAAATTGTCTTCTATGAAACTGGTCCATGGTGCCAAAAAGTTTGGGGACCACTGTTTTATAGAACTAAGGAGATTAAAGTAAGAGCTCCAAAGACAAAGGCCTGATACTTTAGTATTTTAAATTAAGATTTAATGATCCTTTCCTGATTGTACAAATAAGTCATATGAGAAATAAGAATATATCAAAAAGTATTCTTAATACAATGGAGAAAAGACAGCTGGGATAAGTGGTGCTGGGAAAACTGGACAGCTACATGTAAATGAATGAAATTAGAACATTCCCTAACACCATACACAAAAATAAACTCAAAATGAATTAAAGACCTAAATGTAAGTCTAGACACTATAAAACTCTTAGAGGAAAACATAGGCAGAACACTCTATGACATAAATCACAGCAAGATCCTTTTTGACCCACCTCCTAGAGAAATGGTAATAAAAACAAAAATAAACAAGTGGGACCTAATGAAACTTAAAAGCTTTTGCACAGCAAAGGAAACCATAAACAAGATGAAACGACAGCCCTCAGAATGGGAGAAAATATTTGCAAATGAAGCAACTGACAAAGGATTAATCTCCAAAACATACAAGCAGCTCATGCAGCTCAGTATCAAAAAAACAAACAACCCAATCCAAAAATGGGCAGAAGACCTAAATAGACATTTCTCCAAAGAAGATCTACAGATTGACAACAAACACGTGAAAGGATGCTCAACGTCACTAATAATTAGAGAAAAGCAAGTCAAAACTACAACGAGGTATCACCTCACACTGGTCAGAATGGCCATTATCAAAAAATCTTTTTTTTTTAAATTTTTTAAATTTTTTTAAATTGAAGCATAGTTAATTTACAATGTTGTGTTAGTTTCAAGTATACAGCAAAGTGATTCAGTTATACATATAAATACACACATATATATATTCTTTTTCAGATTCTTTTCCATTATAGGTTATGACAAGATATTGAGTATAGTTCCCTGTGCTATACAGTAGGTCCTTGTTGTCAGTTTCTCTCTTTTTTTTTTTTTTTCCCCCGTACGCGGGCCTCTCACTGTCGTGGCCTCTCTCGTTGCGGAGCACAGGCTCCGGACGCGCAGGCTCGGCGGCCATGGCTCACGGGCCCAGCTGCTCCGCGGCACGTGGGATCCTCCCGGACCGGGGCACGAACCCGCGTCCCCCGCATGGGCAGGAGGACTCTCAACCACTGCGCCACCAGGGAAGCCCAGTTTCTCTTTTTAATGTCATATTTTGAGCATTTAATTTTGTTGACTCCTTTTTAAGTATATGTTATTTAGTAATTCTATCATATTTCAATAAATGGATGTGCCATATTTATTCAACCACTCTGTTCAATATTTATGTTGTTCTCAATTATTCCATATTATAAATAATACTATGATGATATCAAACGGGTTTTGTTTTTATTTTTTGGCCACATCGCTTGGCGAGCAGGATTTTAGTTCTCCCACCAGGGACTGAACCCATGCCCCCTGCAGTGGAAGCACAGAGTCCTAACCACTGGACCGCCAGGGAATTCCCCTCAGTTTTATACATAAATCTTTTTTTTTTTTTTTAATTTATTTATTTTTTTGTGTGATACGCGGGCCTCTCACCGTTGTGGCCTCTCCCATTGCGGAGCGCAGGCTCCGGACGCGCAGGCCCAGCGGCCATGGCTCACGGGCCCAGCCGCTCCGCGGCACGTGGGATCCTCCCGGACCGGGGCACGAACCCGTGTCCCCTGCATCGGCAGGCGGACTCTCAACCACTGCGCCACCAGGGAAGCCCCTATACATAAATCTTTGACTATTTCAGTTTATTTCATGAGGATACATCACGAGAAGAGGAAGTACTGAGTCCAAGAATATGAACCCTGTCAAGAATCTCAACATAGTTGCTCAATTGCTTTCCAGAAATATTTTTGATATTTTTAACAGATTTACATTTCTACTACCACTTAGGATAGTATTGGTCTCACCATGCTCTTGCCAGAATTGAGTATTTATTATTATACTTAATTCCATTTCGGGCAGTGTTCTTTAACACCAAAATGTTACTCCTGGGTTGAAGTCTAAAATCGACCTTTTCATCTGACTATACCCTCTCTTCTCAGATTCCTGAAAACTTCTTGCCTCCACTGTTTTTCAGTACTCTGCTGTAGGTCCATGTCATAAAATCTGTATATCAGTGCCATGTTACTGCAGTTTTCTTTACATTATATTAAAATCATTTATGGAGACTTTGTTAATGTCTCGATTTTATTAATCTTTATATATTCCCCAGCACCTGGTATGAGTCCTTGTACATAACAAGTGTGCAATAAAAATGCTTTGTAAAATAATTCATTGTCAGTGACCATTCAACAGCTTTGCAAGTATGTAACTTGCTCACTTTGTGATTCAAAGAACTAGCGTAAATCATTAAAGTATCCAATTAGCTAACTACTGATCTTTCTCCATTATAGATGCAGAAGAGGCGACTGTAAACCATTTCAGTGGGCAAGTCCTTAGATGCTAATATATTTTGTTTTCTATGTTTGGTCCTGAGACCAGACAACTGTTGGTTCTTGAAGAGTTCAAAACAGAAGCCATGAAGAATATGATTTTCCCATTTATTTACTTATTTATCATAATATATTTCCATAAATTTATGATCCTAAAGCTATGGTCTTGGATTTATATCTTAGTGGTAATTAATATACCATTCACATAGTTGAGTAAATATCTAGTGATATTTGTTTGGCAACTAAGTAAATTCTATTTTGAGCAACCCAAGTCTGCCAGTCCCTACCTGAAAAAGATTAATGAATTAACTAAATTGTGGCGGCTCTGTTTTTCAGGCCACATGGAACTGTATTTTAAGAAGCTCAAACCAGATTCTCCCAACACACATTTCTCATTCAAGGGGAAAATCCAAAAATCTGCTCTGTTTTCAAGAACGTCAAATTGCAATTTCCTGTCCTGACTCAGATCTCTTTCTAGACACTTATTGAGTTCTCTGAAGATAATTCATATTGGCTAAACTCAATGAAGCAATGCAAAACTCCTACACAATACCCTTTAGCACAAAATAATTAGCTTCGGGGCTCTACTTTCAGTGGGTAAGAAGACTGATTTGCTTATCCAATATTCAAAAACTCTGTAAGTGTTGGAGAGTAGAAATTCATTTTTGAAAGCCAGTGTTAGATTTAGGGTATTTTTATTTACAAGCTTAGCAGTGGTTATATGGCAGTAAAAAGAATTTATAGAACAAGGATTTTCCACTCCCTCCAGTCCATGAGGAATGTAAAATGGCGGTGGGTCATTTTGTGATAAATTTAAGATTGGCAGGAGTTTAAGACCAAAGTGAGGAAACTCAAGGTTAAGAATTACAATCATTTTCTCAAAGTGACTTCCATGAGTCTGTAAGCACCAAGATTAAATGCCTTTACTGTAAACCCCATAAGGCTCTCTTTTTTAATTTCTATGCAAATAGAAACACAGGCAAGAGAGAAATTAGTTGCATTCAAAAATCAAAATAAATCAAAGTGCTAATGAAAATAAGGGTAGAAAACATAGATAGAAACTCCATCCCAGGAATGTAAATGGCTGGAATCATAACATCAAAATACTATTGCACTCTATTAATCTAGGCCCATCAGTAAAAATCTTTCAATAGCAGATGCCTGTAATTTGGTAAGCTTTAATATTTAAAACTCTTGCAAGGAGAGTGGTGAGATAAATCCAAGTTTGTATTATAAATGTTTATATATTGGCTCACATTGGTGAAATTTTTAAAAGATGTCTAAAATGAGAATGTGACATGACTATTGAATGTAAATTGACTTGCTTTTAGAATTAGATAAGGAGGTAAAAACTTGTAGAAACACCAATACAAACCATAGTATCCTGTTGTGGATATATGAACATGAAATCGTAGACTAAAATACTGAGTTATTTCTCAAAGCTTTGGTAATTAAGAAATAACTGCTGGCTTACATGAAAAATTCATGATATTACTCAAACACATCATAATGTTATGATTGTTTCATTTAATCAACATCTTAAAACAAGACAATTTATTCATAACATACTGTGTCAGAACACATGAATGATATTGTATTTAGTGGAAATGAGTGGCTAATCATCCCTAAATCAATAGCACCTATTTGCCAAATTTGGTTCCAGTTGACCACCACAGATTGTGAACCTAACACATTCTGAGTTTACAGACTTTTACATTATGAGTGATTCTTTAATATCATTACTGCTGTTGTAACAATCCATTGTCTTTAAGTGTCTCAAGTAGGGTAGAACCAAAAAGTAGGGATACTGTAGGAAAAAAATCTTCCTTCTCTCTTAACCCATAAAAATTACAATAAGTATCCAACATTCCCCTAGGGGTGGGAAACTTCATATAGATAAAGATAAATCTAAGTTTACCAAACTATCTTTAGAGAGAAAGGATTTGAATAATTATAAAAAATAATTTAGATTCAGTTATCTTAGATATAATATTCACCTAGGGTTGACCTTTCAAGAAACCCAGTAAAATATAGAAAAATAGATAAACAACAAGGACCTACTATATAACACTGTACTCAATATCTTGTAATAGCCTATAATGGAGTGCTTCCCTAGTGGCGCAGTGGTTAAGAATCTGCCTGCCAATGCAGGGGACATGGGTTCAAGCCCTGGTCCAAGAAGATCCCACATGCCACGGAGAAACTAAGCCTGTGTGCCACAACTACTGAGCCTGTGTTCTAGAGCCCACAAGCCACAAATACTGAGCCCGTGTGCCACCACTACTGAAGCCCGCACAGCTAAAGCCTGTGCTCTGCAACAAGAGAAGCCACCGCAATGAGAAGCCTGTGCACCACAACAAAGAGTAGCCCCCACTCGCTGCAACAAAAGAAGGCCTGTGCGCAGCAACAAGGACTCAACACAGCAATAAATAAATAAATAAATTTATTTTTTAAAAACCTATAATGGAAAAGAATATGAAAAAGAATATATATATATAGCCAAATCACTTTTCTGTACACCTGAAACATAGTAAATCAACTATACATCAATGAAAAAAAATCAAGAATAGAAACAAAGAAACCCAGTAAATGTGCTTCTCCAAAGAATCAGAATTTTTACTCTGATTGCTAACCAAGATTTAGCTTTCTAATTCCTCTCTCAAAGTTTCTCTGAACTCTGCATTGCACACACACACACACACACATACCTCTTGATGATGATATAAGTATTTCAACAAACAAAGGCTATATGTCACAGGAAACCAGAACAAAGATTAAAAAGGTGAGACTTAAGCATGGGAGATTTCTTTGGAGCCCTCAATTGTGAATTGAAAACATTCTACTGTACCTCTAGGCAGGCCTAGAAAGTTGGGGCTTGGCAAAATTTGCCTCTTCAATCCCATATTACTTAGCTCTTCACCTAGAGTGAAGCAGCCACAAGGAATTAAATTACTTGGAACAATTAATTGTAAGGCAGTAATGACTTGGATTTTGAATAGGGACTATGGTAGGCAGAATATTGACCCCCCCAAAAGATGTCCAAGCCCTAATCTCCAGAACCTGTGAATATGTCAGGTTACATGCCAAAGGGAAAACAAGGTTGTGGATGAAATTACGATTGCTAATCAGCTGACTTTAAATTGGGAGTGTATCTTGGATTATCTAGGTGGACCCAATGAAATCTCAAGAGTTGTTAAATGCAGGAGAGGGAGGCAGAAGAATCAGAGTCAGAGATAAAGTGATAACAGAAACAAGGTTGGAGTAATGCAGTGTGAGAAGTACTAGACCTCCATTGCTGGCATTGAGGATGGAGGAAAAGGGCCATGAGCTAAGGCATGTGAGCAGCCTGTAGAAGCTGAAAAGTGGCTTCAGCAATAAACAAACCAGAAACACTGGAGTAGATGCTAGTTTATAAGTAGAATTCACCTGAAAATGTCATAGTTTATTCCTTTCTTCGAAAGTTTGATTCAAAGACTCTTGGAAGCAGGAGGAACTAGTAGACAATGAGCTCAATTCTCTTCAAAAAACATCAGACAATGGTGGAGAAAAAATAAAAATGTGAGTTTATAAATGTTTGGGTGATTATATATTGGTGCTATTTAAGATAATAACAACTACATGACAATTCCATGGAAAAATATGAAAGCTTTTAGTTTAACCAATATTTATCATTTTTTATGTTGGAATAGATAATCCCAGAATGGAACTGTTCTATAATAAGCCTGATATGCAAGAATATAAAATGAAAAAAAATGTTTGTAGACAGATTAAAGATGTGATGACTTTATTTTTTTATTTTTTAATGGTTTTTTTATTGTGGTAAAAGTCACATAATGTAAAACATACTACTTTAACCATATTTAACTGTACAGTTCAGTGGCACTAAGTACATTCACACTGTTGTGCAACTCTCACCATCATCCATCCCTTGAATTTTTCACCTTCCTAAACTGAAACTCTGTCCTCATTAAACACTAACTCCCCATTCCCTCTCCTCCCTTCCCCATTCCCCAGCCCCTGGCATCAACCAATGTATTTTCTGACTCTATGAATTTGACTATTCTAGGTATCTTGTATAAGTGGAATCAAACAGTATTTGTCTGCACCTAATATATACTGGAATGCATTTTAAAAGTTAACTTAATATATGTCCTTCAAACAAATTGTAGGACAATCTTTTCTTTTTTTTCCCCCTGTGCAATACAGTAGGCAACCAGCCATTGCTAAATTCTTCCTTTGAAAGAGAGACGGTCTTTGTTTCAAAGAAGAGTGGAAGCAATTCTTTCAAGTAGTTTTATTTGTTTGAAATTCCTCCCTCCACTCTTTGGATTCCTAATATAAAAACAGCTAACGGGCTTCCCTGGTGGCGCAGTGGTTGAGAATCCGCCTGCCGATGCAGGAGACACGGGTTCGTGCCCTGGTCCGGGAAGATCCCACATGCCGCGGAGCAACTGGGCCCGTGAGCCGTGGCCGCTGCGCCTGTGCGTCCGGAGCCTGTGCTCCGCAACGGGAGAGGCCACAACAGTGAGAGGCCCGCATACGGCAAAAAAAAAAAAAAAAAAAAATAGCTAACATTTGTTACATCTCAGGTCCCATGCTTAACACAATTTGGATATCTTATTTCATACATTTTCACAGGACATAATAAGGGATGTACCATCACCCCTGTTTTTCAGGTGAGGAAATTAAGTAACTCGTCTATCGTGGCAAGGGGCAAAGTAGGAATTTTAATTCAACTCTATGCAATTCTGGAACCACAGCTTTTAGCTACCATATGATCCATCTTTTTTAGTATCTGAATATTAACTGCTTGTAGTCAAAGATCCCTTACATACCTAGAGAGTAGCATGTCACTTTCAAAGTACAGGTTTCCCAATATAGTAAATATGTATAATGTCTTCCTTATAATATTTGTGCTTGAGTTTAGGGAGACAACCTGAATTAAATAGAAAATGCTCTAAGTTGAGATCAATTGGCTATGTGCCTTCAAAAATAAATAGTAGTAATAGTTAATATATATTGTCTTTATGTTTTGACCCCAAAACTGGGCCAAGGGCTTTTCATATTTTATCTTTTTTAACCTTCACTCATGAGGGATCCTATTTTACAAGAGAAAGAAACTGAGGCATAGAAAGCTCATCCATCAGCCTGAGATCACACAGCTGATAATAATTGTGAGTCCAGTTTCCAGGCCCATACTGAAACCACTATTATTTCCTACTTTGTGTAGCTACATGCATATAGTCTTGCATAGGACAAAATATGGCAAGTTAAACAATATGCTCATTTTGGGTTCTATTTAAATGTTGGGTGGGATTCAAAAGAGGAAAAATGTAATTTTGCAGCACAGAGAGGGCATGATGTTTTGTGCCTGAAATATTCTTTGGCAGCTCAAAGTAAGTTCCAGATGGTTCCTGACTGGGCTAATACCTCATAATCTTTCAATGTTGAGTAAGTTTTCCTTGCTTTATTTGTCTGAACCACCTTAAAATCCTGGGACAATTTTCCCCTCATCCATTTTCAACAGGTTGGTACTATTATTTCCCCAATCTGCTATATCAAAGTGCAGCTGGTGCCTCAGATCTATGTGGGCCCCTGAGTCATGAAAAGTGGGTACTTAGCAACCAGATCAGATAAGCACAGGATGTTCCATCTTTAATAGCATGATTGGCCTTCCAAATCACTTGTTAACATTTTAGACTCTAAACTGATCTAAAAACAGTTCAGACTAGGAAATAGATAGGAAAATAATTTCTAATCATAGTCTAACTGACAAATGTTATGGCCTGAAATTTACCCCAACATTTTCATGGGTTTTTTTTCCCTTCCAGGTATTGGAAGTGACTTTTGCTACATAATAATCACAAATTTCAAAGGTTGACTCAATATTTTCCTGTTCTTATTTTCTTCTTCATGTTAGAGAAACAAGAAAGGAGTTGTTGTTGCTAGGAAAATACTAATAGCCACCAACTGGTTTCCTGACATTTGAGCAAGCTTAGAAGTCCATCAATAGTATATTATCAATCAAAGCTGTTTCAGACAATTTCACAGCCACATCAATCACTGACTGTTCTTGACAAACTGCAAAGGGAAAAATACTCATAATATTCTACGGTATACCTCCCAGGCTCCCACCTGGAGAATCAGAATTTCTATTAGCTTACATGCTACTGACATGCACTCATAAGAAGAGAACCTCTGAGAAAATGTCTATATACATCAAACTAGGTTATTGAAAAGAAGGTTATGTCTTAAAACCAATAGGCAGATCAGGCAACTTCCTATGCAGTATAATATACATGACACCATCAGAGAGATTCTCACCTGAAATTCTTCTCCATGGTTTTGCCCACAAAGTTACAACTACATTTCTTAGTTCTTTGGATTAAGATATAGAAGGTATTTGTTAAAATGGAAATATCGCATGGGGTAATACCTGAGTTCATGCAATGACAAATGCCTAGGCAGTGCAAGTTTTCAAGGGAAGGAGATCTGAGACTGGAAAGAGAATCAGAAGTACCACATGGGGAAATGGGGATGGAGGAGAAATCAGAGACTGGCCTGAGATCCTTGGGAAACTGGGGGCAAGGTGAGGGGCTGGATAGAGTGGGAAATAAAGAGAGAAGGGACAACAGAGGGAGAGACAGGCAGAGGGTAAGAGTTTGGGAAGACAGACCAGACAAACTGGCAAATCCAAAATTTTGTCAAGAGTTAAGCTTGAATACATAGAGTTGTCAAGTTGGCAATTTTATAAAGAGGCTTAAACTTGTTCATACCGTTGATTTAGTAATTCTGTTTTGAAGACTTGGGTCTAGTAAAATGATCCTAAAAATAGAAAATTCACATTATTATTTATGATACCAAAACACTTGGCAACCAGCAAAATGTCCAACCATGGGTTGATCATTGAATGAACTGTGTTTATGTACTCAATTAAATCTTGCAAATACTTTGAAAGCTATGTTTCAAAGAATATACAACAAAAATATGTATAATGTTGAGTTTAATAAGAAAAATACAAAATTGAATACATAGAGTAATTGTTATAATAAAAATGCATTAACATATTGACTGGGGCAAATCAGGTTTTTAAGTGAGTGTGTTTTGGTGAAGTGAGTTATAAATGATTAACCCCTCCATCATTATTTCTTTTGACAATCTATATTTTTCAAATGCTCTTTAATAAGCCAGTATTATTTTTGTAATGGAAATAATTCAAGTATCAACATCACTATGATCCCAAGGCTAGACCCCAAGGCTGGCTAAATAGGCATTCCTCTGCTCCAAAAGACTTGAGTTTAATCAATGACAACAATCCCAGAGGGAAGAGAGATCCCTTGGATCAAGAAGATAAGATTAACTCTCCTAGTAGAGTTTCTAAAAAAGAATTTTAAAATTATTACTAACACATGGAAAAAGAACACATTAGGATTATTGAATCAGATCAATTAATTGTCTTCTGTCAGGCAAAAAGAAAAAAATGTAAATGTAGCCGAGTTTTGGTGGGAGTTGCAATATCTTCAGAATAATTATTCAGAATTTGCCTAAAAGTTATTCAGAAAAATAGGTCCTATTCTAAGGGTAATGTGGGGACACTTGAATCATCTGTCATCTTGGAAGGCTAATACTAAGCTGATGTTGATAGTAAGCAGATGATCAGTTATTGCTACCATAATTGGATTTGTTAGAATAGGAGACAGAAATAGGGATAGATCTATTTTCTTCCTCAAGAGATTTGACATTTTAAAAGATATCTCTGCCAGTGGAGAATTTGGTGAAGGCTGCTCATTTATAGTGAAAATTTTAGAGAAAAACATGTTGCACGATGATTCATCTGAGAGTGCCAACCTATTTAAATGATGACAAGGTAGTATTTTAATGCTGAAAGGAGCCTCGGAGTATATCCAATATTTCAGAGGAAAAGTGTTTACATTTGTAGGTGAAATTATTCTTTTCAATACTCATAGATGGGCTGGGCCATCACTGAAATGGGAGGCAGCATACAGGGTGTGGTGGACATTGGAATTAGGCAGAGATGGGTTTGAATCCCTTATCCATTGCCTTCATAAACATATTTCATACCTTTGAGCATCAATTTGTCTATGAAAGCAAATAATAGTAATATTGACTAGGCACAGTGCCAAATACTTTATATGCATTGACTCACTTAATTCTTATGTTGACTCCATGAGGAAAGTACCATTATGGATAAATAAAACCATGCCTATAAGGCAGCTGGCACATTCCACAGCACATATAAAGGGACATCATAAATGTGTTCCCTTTCCCTTAACAGTAACACGATCCTGGCCCACAACCCACCATTACATGAAGAGTGAGTGGTTTGTTAGAGTGCGTAGCTTTTGCTGTTTTCTACCCACTTGGACAAATTTGAATAATTTTCATTTTACTGAAAGCAGATCCTGAGACAAGGATTTGGAGGCAAGTAGTTAATCTGGAGGACTGGAGAAGTAGTAAAGGAAAAGGGGGAAATTCAACAAAGGGTACATTAATAAGTGAGTCACTGCTTTGGGCGTTTGGGTCTCAATCCTACTGGGGCCCTTCCTCAAGACTATTTAAATACCTCAGAATATCTTTCTAGGAGGTGAGGGAGCTAGAGAATTTATGTCACTGCTTCAGGGCCACCCCAGGGCCATTCGTTCTCCTGACTTTTATTCTTCTCCATACTCACTTTGAGGAAGCTCCCATACTTCGAAAAGCAACAGGCCAGTGACCAAAGGGGTAAGCAGAGGACACATTCACAGCTTCTGCTGTAGCTATTACATGACAACCTAAAGTAATAGGAAAGTGTTAGGCTTACTCTGGAAGGAAAGGGTTACCAAATTTCAGTAATTCTACACTTCCTTCATTTGAGTAGCCCAGATTTCTAGTAGCATATGCTTTGCACAGACTCAGCAGAAATCACACCACATCTGGAGTTACATGAGACGTAGATGCACAGAGCGACCATTTAACAAGTTATTCTAGCTGTTAAGAACAAACAGTTAAGCAAATAGACCTGCTGCTGCTTGCCCCCAGCTGTGTGCCCCAGCCAAGGACACAAGACTCTGAAGCATTAGACAAAGGTGTCATGAAGAAGAGAATGACAGCAGAAAGATGGTAGGAGAAAAAGAGAAAGAGACAGGGTTTAAGAACCCAGAGGCAAATGGAATTCAGGGACCCGAAGAACCTGGCAAACAGCCTCTCTGATAATAGCATAACCATCAAGCAACAAATTCACGTTCCAAATAATGCAATGGCCCAAAGGCAATAAGTATTTGCAACCAGGCAGGTAAACATGCTGAAACAATGGCTCTTGAAGTCCGACAAACCCTGTGTTATGTCTCAGGATAAAGGTTGAAAGCAATTTGCCAGGACGTTTTCCAGCAGGAGATTCAAATTAATGCCCATTATGCTAGTCTTCCAGCTAACTGGACATAAAGGCAAGACCCAGTGTGGGTGATTGAGAAGTAGTTAATAGGACAATTAAGGGAGGAATATAGGTCCTGTGGAATGAACCAGCAGTCCAATTCATTCACTGACTCTACAAAAAATGAAGACATAGTCCTTGATCTTAAGAAGCTCATGTTCTAGTAGGGGAGGCAGATATGCAAGTAGACAATTCTAATCCCCTCTGATAAATGCCATAGTACTGTTAAAAAGAGAATACATTGATATAACAGAGGAGGAAGAGTTAATTAGGGCCATGAGAGGTCTGGGAAAGCACCCTCTTGTTGCTAATACCTTATTGGATATTAGAAGTAGACTCAGCATAAATATTAATCACTTTGCTGTACCCCTGAAATTAACACAACATTGTAAATCCACTATACTTCAATAAAAAAATACTTAATTGGGGATATGGGCTGGATGGATAAGCTTGGAAATAGAGAGGGTATCAAATGCATCGTGCTCTCTTAAATATACCCTCTTTACAGCAAAGACGAGAACAAGGACAAGATATAGCCCTCTTGGAAGTGAGACACCATCACAGTGGCAAACAAAGCTAAATAAGCCAACATATGGTATCACGTGCCATGGATGTAAAATGAGTCCACTGTTCAATAATAAAATTTCTTTACTCTAGCTTCTAATAGTATGTTTCAAAAATTTTTTCAAAATTTTCCAGGGACAGAGTTGCCTTCACTCATTATTGATTTTTTTCATATTTAATATATTAAATATTAAAAGCTTCAAAGCTTTGGGACTTCCCTGGTAGAGCAGTGGCAGTTAGGAATCTACCTGCCAAAGCAGGGGACACGGGTTCGATCCCTGGTCCGAGAAGATCGCACATGACACGGAACAGCTAAGCCCGTGCACCACAACTACTGAGCCTGTGTACCACAACTACTGAAGCCCACACGCCTAGAGCCTATGTTCCACAACAAGAGAAGCCACCACAATGAGAAGCCCATGCACCACAGCGAAGAGTAGCCCCCGCTCGCCACAACTACAGAAAGCAACTGCGTGGGAACGAAGACCGAACACAGCCAAAAATAAATGAATAAAACAAATTTTTTTTTAAAAAGAGCTCCAAAGCTTTGGGAATACTGGTATACCACCCCTTTGTGACCCAGGGATGTGGACTCAGGATGAGAAGGGACATTTGAGAGAAACATCTCTATCTTGAGTGAACCTGATGTGTGTGTGTGTGTGTGTGTGTATGCATGCAGCATCTGGAGAGATTACCTATCAATATCTCTTTCACTAAAAACTTCACTTGCATTCAAAGGACAACAAACTTTGTTTAGCCAAGCAAACTTTCCCTAATCAGAGAGATGTAAGGGAAGTTCTTTTTGCTGTAAACAGTAGGAGGGACACAATGGTGCCCACTTTAATAAATTGCATCATCGAACGGATGTTAGGGTGTATTCCAGTCAGCAGGCTGGAGTACTGAGACAGTTTCTTCAACCAGGATGCAACAAATCCATTATTAAGGGACCAGGAAACAGCCTGGCTGCAGCTTAAGTGCATTCTGATGCTATCAGCTGTTACATGGGGGCAGATACAAGTATGTCAAAAGTCCCCTGGGACTCTGGGTGGAGGCGTGTAACACCCAGCCCCCACTCTCTCCTTGACATTGGGAGTCAGAGCAGCCCAAGGAACTATGGCTGTACATTAGGAAGATCTGAGATGGGACTAGAACAGGGAGACAGCTAACAATATTAACTTAAGGATATAGCATCAAACTAATTTGATAAGCTCCATCTTATGGTAATTTACCCCCAGTCAACTTAGAGCTGTATGTTGACTGCACTTTATTTTTGGATGTCGTGGTCTGGGATGCCCTAAATAAGGATTTAGAAAAAAAAAAAAAAAAACTTGTATATATGTAATTGTTTAAAATTTGTTTAAATATGAAAAAAATCATGAATGAAGTCAACTTTTGCCTTCTCTGGAAAATGTTTAAAAGAAATTGAAATGCACTATTTGTGGTTAGAATAAAGGAATTCTATTATTCAACAGTAGACTATATATACAGAGGCACTAAAGTAAGCTTGGAGAAAAATTTAAACTCAGCTGAATTCACTTGAAGATTCCACAGAGATGGTTAAGGAGGCCAAAAGTCTTAAATGTGCTTCTTATATTTTATGTGTATATGAACTACCTAGGCATCTTGCTAAATGCAGTAGGTCTTGGGTAAAGCACAAGAATCCGTATTTCTAATATGGTGCATTTCTAACATCTCTAACAGGCAGATGATATTGGTAGGGGGGTCATACTTTAAGTAGCAAGGGTCTAAGGTGAGAGCTGGTCTATGCCTCTCCACCATGGACTTTGAGTGCTGTGCCACTCTGAGAATGTGACTTTGTGCAGATAAAGAACTTTGACATCATTGTGCTAATAGGAATATCTGCAAGAAGTCAATAGCAGAAAGTACAAGGGACTTGGCAGCTGTAAAAATCTGGGATTGGTTCTAAGCTGTGCACTTATTAATTGTGTGACCCCAAATGAGTCATTTAACCTTGCTGAGACTCAGTTTCCGTAGTTGTAAAATGTGTAGAATAACCTATCTTCCTACATCTGGGATAGTTTTTAAGATCAAATGGTAGTGGCCAACATTAATTGTGTGCTTAGTATTTGTCAGTCACTGTGATAAGCCCTTTAAATATATTAATTCACTTAATCTTCACAATAATCCAATGAATTAAATACTACTATTATTGTAGCCTCCCCAAGGGTATGCAGGCACCTGCATATATTCACAATTTGATTTTAAAATGCATTATGAAGTTCACAAAGAATGCAATTGAAGATTCAGAATAAGGGGTAGAGAATAGGAACTTATGTATTGTTTATTGCCCAGTCAGAGCATGTGGAGAGTTTTTTGTACTGTCTAGGCACTTTCTCTTCCTGTTCAGGTCCAGAAATCTTTTCTTCATGTCCTTTATTGTTAAATATACCACTCCTGGCAGTTTAATATCTCCCAGCACAGGAAAAAGATAACCCTGCCATCTGTGTTAGTTTTCCATGCTGCATATAAACTTACCTCAAATTTAGTGGCTTAAAACAACACTCATTTATAAGCTCATGGTTCTCTAGGTTAGAAGTACAGTTAAGGCATGGCTGAGTCCTTTGCTCAGGTATCACAGGCTGAAATCAGCATGTTGGTTGTGCTGTATTCCATTCTGAAGGATATGGGGCAAATCTGTTTCTGAGCTCCTTCAGGTAGTTGTGAGGGTCACACCAATGAGTGTTCCTTGCAGCTGCTGGACTAAGATCCTTATTTGCATGCTGGCTCTCAGTCAGGGGCTGGTCTCAGCTCCTAGTAGCCACCAATTCCTTGCTACATGGCTCCTTCTATAAGTCCTCTCAACACTTTGAAACACTTTTGTCAAGAAGAGACCAGTCACTTTTAAGATCTGGTCTGGCTCACAGAGGATAATCTCCCTTTCTTAAAGTCAGCTTTGTCATATAGCATAACCTTATCACAGGGGCAAAATTGATCATATTTACAGTCCTAATGATTATGCAGATTATGTACACCAAGGGGCAGGAATCTTGGGGGCCAGCCAGAATTCTGGTTCTTTGGAACTATTTGTATTTAAACAATACAGATCATCTTGTCTTTGTATCTTTATACCTTTCTACTACCATTTATTTAATTCTGGTTATATAATGATTATATAAGGTTATATATTATATGTAGGAAAAATGGCACATCACAAGCACAAGGAGAACAATGATAATATGGCTGATATCTCATTAGAAAGAATGATAGCCAGAAGACGTTGGAACAAGAGGTGTAAAAAGGGGCTTCCCTGGTGGCGCAGTGGTTGAGAGTCCACCTGCTGATGCAGGGGACACGGGTTCGTGCCCCAGTCCGGGAAGATCCCACATGCCACGGAGCGGCTGGACCCATGAGCAATGGCCGCTGAGCCTGCGTGTCTGGAGCCTGTGCTCCTCAATGGGAGAGGCCACAACAGTGAGAGGCCTGCATACCATGCAAAAAAAAAAAAAAGAGGTGTAAAAAAATGACATCAACCCAGAGTTAATATCCAGCAAAGATAGCCTTCAGGAATGAATGTTGATAAAGATATTTTCAGATAAAATGTTGATTAAAATTCTGATAAAGATATTTTCAGAAGCTGAGAGAGTTAATTACCAACACACAGATTAACATTACAAGAAATGCTGAGGAAAATTCTTTAGGCTGAATGGAAATAACACCAAATAGAAACTCAGATATACAGAAAGAAATGAAGAACACAGCAAATCATATGTATGTGGAAAAATCAAAGAATATTTTTCAAAAAGAAACAATGTTTATTACAAAAATTATAACATTATGTTTGAGGTTTTTAACAAATATTAACACAAAATATATGACAATTATAGCTTGAATTATGGAGGAGTGAATGGAATTAATTATACTGCTGCAAGATTTTTATATTTTATGTGAGGTGCTACAATATTAATTCTAAGTAGTTTGATAAATTAATGTGATAAATGAAGGATACCTATTTTAATCCCTGGAGCAACCACTAACTAAATAAAAGTTACTGTTAAAAAGCCAGTAGAAAAATTAAAATGGAATACTAAAAATGTACAATCAATTCAGAAAAAGGTAGCAAAAGAGTAACAGAAGTAAAATAGCAGATTAGACTGATAGACAATGAAGAGCTACATATTAGATTTAAATCCAACAATATTGATACTTCCATTACATAGATACAATGTAATTTTTCCAGTTAAATTACAGAGATTTTCAGACTAAATTAAAAAACAAGACGCAATATATACTGTCTTTAAATATAAACACACAGATACGTTAAAACTAACTGAGTAAAAATTTATATTTTATGCAATTAATAGTCACAAAAGTGCTGAAATGGTTATATTAATATCATAGTAGACTTTAAAGCAAGGACTATTAGCAGAGATGAAGAGGGGCATTTCATTTAGATATTGACACGCTGATTTGAAAATTTACGTGGAAAGACAAAATATCTAGAATAGCCAACACAATACTAAACAATATGAAGTAAAACAAAATTGGAGGATACCCACTACCAAAATTCAGGACTTACTATAAAGTTACAGTAAACAAAACAGCATGGTATTAGCAGAAGAATAAACACATAGATCAGTGGGACAGAATAGAGAGCCCAGAAGCTCTATACAATTACACTCAACTGACTTTTGAAAAGAAACAAAGCAATTCAATGGAAAAAGCATAGTCTTTCTCAACAAATAGTGCTGGAAGAGTTGATGTCTATATACAAATAAAATTAACTTAGATGTGTATTTTAGACATTTTACATAAATCATCTCAAAATGTATAAGAAAATTCAATGCAAAATACAAAACTATAAACCTACTTGAAAAACATTAATAGAAAATCTATATGACCTTGATTTTTTAAATAAACACCAAAAGCATGATCCATGAAAGAAAAACTGATGAATGTACTTTTCTTAAAATTTAAAAATTCTGCTCTGCAAAATATATTGTTAAGGGAATGAAAAGAAAAGCCTCAGTCTGGTAAAAAGTATTTGCAAACACACATATGAGAAAAGACTACCAAAACACACAAGAACTTTTAAAACTCAGAAATATAAAAACAAACAACCCAATTTTAATAATGGCCAAAGATCTAAACAGAAATCTCACTAAAGGGAATTCCCTGGCTGTTCTGTGGTTAGGACTCAGTGTTTTCACTGCTGTGGACTCAGGGTTCAATCCCTAGTCATGAAACTAAGACCCTGCAAGCGGTGCAGCACAGCCAAAAAAACCTAATCTCACTAAAGAAGATGTGATGTGTCAGTGTAGGTTCATCAATAGTAACAAATGTTCTGCTCTGGTGTGGGATGCTGATAATGGGACAGGCTATGCCCGTGTGTGGGCAGGGGGTGTATGGGTAATCCCTGTATCTTCTGCTCACTTTTGCTATGAACCTAAAATTTCTCTAAAATATAAGGTCTATAAAAGAATAAAGTAAAATAAACTGAAAAAAAAGAAGGGCATTTCAACAATAAAAGGCTAATTTACCAAGAGCACACAACAATCCTAAATGGTATGTCCCACCAACAGATTTTCAAATGAAAAAGAAACACAAAACTAAAGGGAGAAATAAATCCACAATAGGTGTAGATTTTCAATATTCCTCTTTCTTGCAAATGGCAAAGTAGGAAAAAATATTAGCAAAGATATAGAAAGAACTTTTCTTTTTGACTTTAGTAGAATAACTAGAACTGAATTTGCCAACTGCCTTAACAACGAGAAAACTGGACAACATATCTCAAACAACTGTTTTTAGAAGTTGAACAATAGGCAGGACAGGACTGTGATCCCAGAGAGAAAGGAATTAAATGTGGTGAGACTTGTAATATGCAACTTTCTGTCTGGAGGTGCTTTCTGAACCGTCTTGCAAGGTGGACTAATGAAACACATTACAATAATCTCACTCAGTAGAGGAGGCAGAAGTTGTAGTTCAGGAGCTTAAAGGTGGTTGGAAATTGTGAGACAGAGATCCAAAGAGGAGAAGTCACACAGCGAAAGAGTTTTAGAAATTTGCATAGGGTTTCCCTTGAATCTCTTGCTGAATACCAAGCCATATAGGTAAAGGATGAAATACCCTGAAGACAGGCAAAAACAGCTGGGGAGCTCCAATCTGAGCAATTCCTAGAGCTCATTCAAATATAGGAGACAGGAGGATCTTCAAGATGGCGAAAGAGTAAGACGTGGAGATCACTTCCTCTCCACAAATACATCAGAAATACATCTACACGTGGAACAGCTCCTACAGAACACCTACTGAATGCTGGCAGATGACCTCAGACTTCACAAAAGGCAAGAAATTCCTACGAAACTACCACGTACCTGGGTAGGGCAAAAGAAAAAAGAAAAAACAGAGACAAAAGAATAGGGATGGGACCCGCACCAGTGGGAGGGAGCCATGAAGGAGGAAAGGTTTCCATACACTAGGAGCCCCTTTGTGGGCGGAGACTGCAGGTGGTGGAAGGGGGAAGCTTCAGAGCTGTGGAGGAGAGCACAGCAACAGGGTGCGGAGGGCAAAGCGGAGAGATTCCCGCAGAGGATCGGTGCCGACTGGCACTCACCAGCCCGAGAAGCTTGTCTACTCACCCACCGGGGTGGGAGGGGGCTGGGAGATGAGGCTCGGGCTTCGGTAGGATCGCAGGGAGAGGACTGGGGTTGGCGGTGTGATCACAGCCTGAAGGGGCTAGTGCGCCGCGGCTAGCCGGGAGGGAGTCCGGGAGAAGTCTGGAGCTGCCGAAAAGGCAAGAGACTTTTCTTGCCTTTGTGTTTCCTGGTGCACGAGGAGAGGGGATTCAGAACGCCACTTAAAGGAGCTCCACAGATTGGCGCGAGCTGCGGCTGGCAGTGCGGACCCCAGAGACGGGCATGAGACGCTAAAGGTGCTGCTGCCGCCACCAAGAAGCCTGTGTGCGAGCACAGGTCACTATCCATACCTCCCCTCCCGGGAGGCTGTGCAACCCACTGCCAGGGTCCCGTGATCCAGGGACAACTTCCCCGGGGGAACGCAAGGCATGCCTCAGGCTAGTGCAACGTCTTGCTGGCCTCTGCCACCGCAGGCTCGCCCCGCATCTGTACCCCTCCCTCCCCCCAGCCTGAGCCAGAGCCCCCGAATCAGCTGCTCCTTTAACCCCGTCCTGTCTGAGCAAAGAACAGATGCCCTCAGGCGACCTACGCACAGAGGCGTGTCCATATCCAAAGCTGAACCCCCGGGAGCTGTGCAAACAAAGAAGAGAGGGGGAAATCTCTCCCAGCAGCCTCAGGAGCAGCGGGTTAAAGCTCCACAATCAGGGCTTCCCTGGTGGCGCAGTGGTTGGGAGTCCGCCTGCTGAGGCAGGGGATACGGGTTCGTGCCCCGGTCCGGGAAGATCCCACATGCCGCGGAGCGGCTGGACCCGTGAGCCATGGCCACTGGGCCTGCGCGTCTGGAGCCTGTGCTCCACAACGGGAGAGGCCACAACAGTGAGAGGCCCAAGTACCGCAAAAAAAAAAAAAGCTCCACAATCAACTTGATGTACCCTGCATCTGTGGAACACCTGAAATGACAATGAATCATTCCAAATTGAGGAGGTGGACTTGGAGGCAACGATATATATATATATTTTTCCCTTTTTCTCTTTTTGTGAGTGTGAATGTGTATGCTTCTGTGTGTGATTAATCTGTATAGCTTTGCTTCTACAATTTGTCCTAGGGTTCTGTCTGTCCTTTTTTTTTTTTTTTTTAGTATAGTTTTTAGTGTTTGTTATCACTGGTGGGTTTGTTTTTTGGTTTGGTTGCTCTCCTCTTTCTCTCTTTCTTTTTTAAAAAAATAATTATTTTCTCTTTTTTATTTTAATAACTTCTCAATTTTATTTCATTTTGTTTTATTTTATCTTCTTTCTTTTTCTCCCTTTTATTCTGAGCTGTGTGGATGACAGGCTCTGGGTGCTCCAGCCAGGCATCAGGGCTGTGCCACTGAGGTGGGAGAGCCAAGTTCAGGACACTGGTCCACAAGAGACCTCCCAGCTACACGTAATATCAAATGATGAAAATTTCCCAGAGATCTCCATCTCAATGCCAAGACCCAGCTCCACTCAATGACCAGCAAGCTCCAGTGCTGGACATCCTATGCCAAACAACTAGCAAGAGAGGGACACAACCCCACCCATTAGAAGAGAGGCTGCCTAAAACCACAATAAGGCCACAGACACCCCAAAACACCCCACAGACGTGGACCTGCCTACCAGAAAGACAAGATCCAGCCTCATCCACCAGAACACAGGCACTAGTCCCCTCCACCAGGAAGCCTACACAACCCACTGAATAAACCTTAGCCACTGGGGGCAGACACTAAAAACAACGGGAACTATGAACATGCAGCCTGCAAAAAGGAGACCCCAAATACAGTAAGTTAAGCAAAATGAGAAGACAGAGAAACACACAGCAGATGAAGGAGCAAGGTAAAAATCAACCTGACCTAACAAATGAAGAGGAAATAGGCAGTCTACCTGAAAAAGAATTCAGAATATTGATAGTAAAGATGATCCAAAATCTTGGAAATAGAATGGAGAAAATACAAGAAACGTTTAAGAAGGACCTAGAAGAACTAAAGAGCAAGCAAACAGTGATGAACAACATAATAAATGAAATTAAAAATTCTCTAAAAGGGATCAATAGCAGAATAACTAAGGCAGAAGAACGGATACATGACCTGGAAGATAAAATAGTGGAAATAACTACTGCAGAACAGAATAAAGAAAAAAAGTGAAAAGAATTGAGGACAGTCTCAGAGACCTCTGGGACAACATTAAACACACCAACATTTGAATTACAGGGGTCCCAGAAGAAGAAAAAAAGAAAGGGACTGAGAAAACATTTGAAGAGTTTATAGTTGAAAACTCCCCTAATATGGGAAAGGAAATAGTTAATCAACTCAAGGAAGCACAGTCCCATAGAGGATAAATCCAAGGAGAAACACGCCAAGACACATATTAATCAAACTATCAAAAATTAAATACAAAGAAAAATTATTAAAAGCAGCAAGGGAAAAACAGCAAATATGGGCTTCCCTGGTGGCGCAGTGGTTGAGAATCCGCCTGCCGATGCAGGAGACACGGGTTCGTGCCCTGGTCCGGGAAGATCCCACATGCCGCGGAGCAACTAAGCCCGTGAGCCATGGCCGCTAGGCCTGTGCGTCCGGAGCCTGTGCTCCGCAACGGGAGAGGCCACAACAGTGAGAGGCCCGCATACCGCAAAAAAAAAAAAGAAAAAAAAAAAAAAAAGAAAGAAAAACAGCAAATAACATACAAGGGAATCCCCATAAGGTTAACAGCTGATCTTTCAGCAGAAACTCTGCAAGCCAGAAGGGAGTAGCAGGACATATTTAAAGTGATGAAGGGGAAAAACCTACAAGCAAGATTACTCCACCCAGTAAGGATCTCATTCAGATTTGACAGAGATATTAAAAGCTTTAGAGACAAGCAAAAGCTAAGAGAATTCAGCACCAACAAACCAGCTTTCCAACAAATGCTAAAGGAACTTCTCTAGGCAGGAAACACAAGAGAAAGAAAAGACATACAATAACGAACCCCAAACAATTCAGAAAATGGTAAGAGGAACATACATATCAATAATTCCCTTAAATGTAAATGGATTAAATGCTCCAAACAAAAGACATACACTAGCTGAATGGATACAAAAACAAGACCCGTACATATGCTGCTTACAAGAGACCCACTTCAGACCTAGGGACACATACAGACTGAAAGTGAGGGGATGGAAAAAGATATTCCATGCAAATGGAAGTCAAAGGAAAGCTGTAGTAGCAATTCTCATATCAGACAAAATAGACTTTAAAATAAAGACTATTACAAGAGACAAAGAAGGGCACTACATAATGATCAAGGGATCAATCCAAGAAGAAGATATAACACATGTAAGTATTTATGCACCCAACATAGGAGCACCTTAATATATAAGGCAAATACTAACAGCCACAAAAGGGGAAATTGACAGTACCAAAATCATAGTAGGGGAATTTAACACCCCACTTTCACCAATGGACAGATCAGCCAAAATGAAAACAAATAAGGAAACATAAGCTTTAAATGATACATTAAACAAGATGGACTTAATTGATATTTATAGGACATTCCATCCAAAAATAACAGAGTACAATTTCTTCTCAAGTGCTCATGGAACATTCTTCAGGATAGATCATATCTTGGGTCACAAATCAAGCCTTAGTAAATTTAAGAAAATTGAAATTGTATCAAGCATTTTTTCTGACCACAACACTATGAGACTAGATATCAATTACTGGTAAAAAATATGTAAAAAATACAAACACATGGAGGCTAAACAATGCACTACTTAATAACCAAGAGATCACTGAAGAAATCAAAGAGGAAATCAAAAAACACCTAGAAACAAATGAAAATGAAAACACGACAACTATGGGATGCAGCAAAAGCAGTTCTAAGAGGTAAGTTTATAGCAATACAATCCTACCTTAAGAAACAAGAAACATCTCAAATAATCAACCTAACCCTACATCTAAAGGAATTAGTGAAAGAAGAACACAAATACCCCAAAGTTAGCAGAAGGAAAGAAATCATAAAGATCAGATCAGAAATAAATGAAAAAAAAAATGAAGGAAACGATAGCAAAGATCAGTAAAAGTAAAAACTGGTCGTTGAGAAGATAAACAAAATTGATAAACCATTAGCTAGACACATCAAGAAAAAAAAGGAGAAGACTCAAATCAATAGAATTAGAAGTGAAAGGAGAATTAACAACTGACACTGCAGAAATACAAAGGATCATGAGAGATTACTGCAAGCAACTATATGCCAATAAAGTGGACAAGCTGAAAGAAATGGACAAATTCTTAGAAATGCACAACCTTCCAAGACTGAACTAGGAAGAAATAGAAAATATGAATGGACCAATCACAAGCACTGAAACTGAAACCATGATTAAAAATATTCCAAGAAACAAAAGCCCAGGACCAGATGGCTTCACAGGCGAATTCTATCAAACATTTAGAGAAGAGCTAACACCTATCCTTCTTAAACTCTTCCAAATTATAGCAGAGGGATAAACATTCTAAGACGCCACAATCACCTTCATACCAAAACCAGACAAAGATGTCACAAAGAAAGAAAAGTACAGGCCAATATCACTGATGAACACAGATGCAAAAATCCTCAACAAAATACTAGCAAACAGAATCTAACAGCACATTAAAAGGATCATACACCATGATCAAGTGGGGTTTACCCCAGGAATGCAAGGATTCTTCAATATACACAAATTAATCAATGTGATACACCATATTAACAAATTGAAGAAGAAAAACCATATGATCATCTCAATGGATGCAGAGAAAGCTTTTAACAAAATTCAACACCCATTTATGATAAAAACCCTCCAGAAAGTAGGCATAAAGGGAACTTACCTCAACATAATAAAGGCCATATATGACAAACCCACAGCCAACATCGTTCTCAATGGTGAAAAACTGAAACCATTTCCACTAAGATCAAGAAAAAGACAAGGTTGTCCACTCTCACCACCATTATTCCACATAACTTTGGAAGTTTTAGCCACAGCAATCAGAGAAGAAAAAGAAATAAAAGGAATACAAATCAGAAAAGAAGAAGTAAAGCTGTCACTGTTTGCAGATGACATGATACTCTACATAGAGAATCCTAAAGATGCTACCAGAAAACTACTAGAGCTAATCAATGAATTTGGTAAAGTAGCAGGATACAAAATTAATGCAGAGAAATCTCTTGCATTCCTATACATGAATGATGAAAAATTTGAAAGTGGAAATAAGAACTCACTCCCATTTACCATTTCAATAAAAAGAATAAAATATCTAGGAATAAACCTACCTAAGGAGACAAAAGACCTGTATGCAGAAAATTATAAGACACTGATGAAAGAAATTAAAGATGATACAAATAGATGGAGAGATATACCATGTTTTTGGATTGGAAGAATTGACATTGTGAAAATGACTCTACGACCCAAAGCAATCCACAGATTCAATGCAATCCCTGTCAAACTACCACTAGCATTTTTCACAGAACTACAACAAAAAATTTCACAATTTGTATGGAAACACAAAAGACCCCGCATAGCCAAAGCAATCTTTAGAAAGAAAAACAGAGCTGGAGGAACCAGGCTTCATGACTTCAGACTATACTACAAAGCTACAGTAATCAAGACAGTATGGTACTGGCACAAAAACAGAAATATAGATCAATGGAACAGGATACAAAGCCTAGAGATAAACCCATGCACATATGGTCACCTTATCTTTGATAAAGGAGGCAGGAATATACAGTGGAGAAAAGACAGCCTCTTCAATAAGTGGTGCTGGGAAAACTGGACAGCTACATGTAAGAGAATGAAATTAGAACACTCCCTTACACCATACACAAAAATAAACTCAAAATGGAATAAAGACCTAAATGTAAGGCCAGACACTATTAAACTCTTAGAGGAAAACATCGGAAGAACACTCTACGACATAAATCACAGCGAGATCCTTTTTGACCCACCTCCTAGAGAAATGGAAATAAAAACAAAAATAAACAAATGGGACCTAATGAAATTTAATAGCTCTTGCACAGCAAAGGAAACCATAAGCAAGATGAAAAGACAACCCTCAGAATCAGAATGGGAGAAAATACTTGTAAATGAGGCAACTGACAGAGGATTAATCTCCAAAATTTACAAGCAGCTCATGAAGCTCAATATCAAAAAAACAAACAACCCAATCCAAAAATGGGCAGAAGACCTAAATAGACATTCCTCCAAAGAAGATATATAGATTGCCAACAAACACATGAAAGAATGCTCAACATCATTAATCATTAGAGAAATGCAAAGCAAAACTACAATGAGATATCATCTCACACCAGTCAGAATGTCTGTCATCAAAACATCTACAAACAATAAATGCTGGGGAGGGTGTGGAGAAAAGGGAACCCTCTTGCACTGTTGGTGGGAATGTAAATTGTTACAGCCACTATGGAGAACAATATGGAGGTTCCTTAAAATCTAAAAATAGAACTACCATACCACCCAGCAATCCTACTACTGGGCATATACCCTGAGAAAACCATATTTCAAAAAGAGTCATGTACCACAATGTTCATTGCAGCTCTATTTACAATAGCCAGGACATGGAAGCAACCTAAGTGTCCATCAACAGATAAATGGATAAAGAAGATGTGGCCCATATATACAATGGAATATTACTCAGCCATAAAAAGGAAGAAAACTGTGTTATTTGTAGTGAGGTGGATGGACTTACAGTCTGCCATACAGAGTGAAGTAAGTCAGAAAGAGAAAAACAAATGCCATATGCTAACACATATTTATGGAATCTAAAAAAAAAAAAAAATGGTCATGAAGACCCTAGGGGTAAGAAGAGAATAAAGATGCACAGACTTACTATAGAATGGACTTGAGGATTTGGGGAGGGGGAAGGGTAAGCTGGGACAAAGTGAGAGAGTGGCATAGACATATATACACTACCAAATTTAAAGTGGATAGCTAGTGGGAAGCAGCTGCATGGCACAGGGAGATCAGCTAGGTGGTTTGTGACCATCTAGAGGGGTGGGATACGGAGGGTGGGAGGGAGGGAGACGCAAGAGGGAAGAGATATTGGGATATATGTATATGTATAACTGATTCACCTTGTTTTAAAGCAGAAACTAACACACCATTGTAAAGCAAATATACTCCAATAAAGATGTTAAAAAAACCCCAAAAAACAAATATAGGAGACATTGTGTTACGACTAGCTAGAGTGGAGTATCCTCACTGATCTCCTAGGGCACTCAGTGGAAAAAACACCAGAGGATCATGCCTTCATACTAAAGCTATACTTGCTCCAAAGTAAAGGCTGATCTAGAGCCCACCCTAAAAAAGGTAAAAATGAAGGCTTGAGACAATCGAGCTAATCAGCAAGAAATTTAATTGTTGGCCATAACATAGTTTAATACACTTTAAAGGACAACAACCATAATTCAGACACGCAAAATGTAAAATCATGATGCCCAAGGAAGAAATGCCAAGAAGTAGACCATTGTGACCTATAAGCAGGAGAAGAAACAGTCAGCAGTTACAAATCCAGAAATAAGATAGTTAATAGAATTATAAGACAGAGATTCTTAAATGGCTATTATAAATATGCCCAAAGAATCACAAAAAAACCATGATGATAATGAGAGGATAAATGGAGGATATGAACACCAAACAGAAATTCTAAAGATGAAAATCACAGTATCTGAAATGTAAAATTCACCATTTTAAAAAGCATTTGACTAAGTTCAGCATGCATGATAAAATATCTCAGCAAATTAGGAATGAAAGTTAACTTCCTCAACATGTTATAGGGCATTATGAAAAGTCTATAGCTAACATCATACTTAATGATGAAGGACTGAATACTTTCCCCCATTAAGACTGAAACTAGGCAAGGATATCAACTGTCACACCTTCTATTCAGCATTACATTGGACATGATAGCATATGAAATAAATAAATAAATGGTTGGTGAAGTCTGTGACTTACTTCTTGCACTGAGCCCCAATTGGTTACACAGTAAATACAAAAGTCATAGAATGTTCCCTCCAGACACAGCGAATTCTAACCCTCTCCTCCTATTTATGAAGAATCTATGATGTGCCTCATTGCTGCAAGGAAACATAGTTCATATGTGTTAGGAAGATAATGTATTGAAACATATTTCAGTGTTTTTTTTTTGTTTTTTTGTTTTGTTTTTGTATTTGTATCAATGTGACCTTCCCCTCCTCCATCCCCATTCTTTCAGAGATATCCATTTGCCTTGGGAGGATTAGGATTGTTAAAGCTGGGATACAAAGAGAAAGAGGAGTCATTCAGCTCTTGCATACAAATTAGAATTTTTGAGTCTGCAGCAATAAAATTATCTTAGAAGCCAGGCTTCATAGAAAGAGAAAGTAATTTTAAAAATTTCTTTAGAGATCATTAACATATTATGAGCTAGGTCTGACAGATTAGATCACAGGATTTCTTCCATAGTGTAGAGACAAGATTGATTCTGCCATTAAGACTGCACTGTGAGGCCTGGTGTTCCCAGGAAGATGAATGGTGATCAGTGATACATTTGAGTATAGTCCATGACAGAAAGGGAGATGAGATGGAAACCTGTCTCTGTGTTCTGGTGAAGTGTGGAAAGGAGAAGACAGTGAGAGATGAATTAGCTTTTGCTACATAATAAGCTGCCTCAAAATTTACTGTCTTAAAAACTACAATCATTTATGTAGTACATGGGTCTGCAGGTTACAAATTTGGTTGAGCTCAACTAGGTAGTTCTAGTCTTGGCTGCGCTTACTCGTAAGTTTGTGATTAGATACTAGGTTGACTGGTGGGTCTAGGATGGCCTCAGACGGGCCAGCTTCTCTCCATTTTCCAACTTCTTCCCTGTTCCAGCCAGCCAACCCGGCTTTTTCATTTTGTGGTGGCAGTGTTCCAAGAAAACAGGCTGAGGCACTAAGGGTTTTGTGGCCTACAGTCAGAAATGACATCACTTCTGCTTCATTTTATTGGTCAAAGCAAATCACAAGGCCAGTCCAGATTCAAGAGGTAGAGAAAGAGACTTTACCTTTTGATGGGAAGGACTTCAAAGTCACATTGCAAAGGAGCATGAAGGGGAATAATAGTGGCATTTTTATAGACAATTTTCCACAATGGTCACATTCCCCTCTACTACTTGTACCTCTTCTTCCTGCTATCGGAGGGTGTGGATAAATAGGGTGAAAGGACGATGAAAACCATAGAGCCTTGTCCTGATTCATGTTTGGGTCTCTAAGAGGAGACCCCAGCACTGACTTGGGGAGGCTAAGATTAGCAGCATGAGATGCTGAGTCAGAAGGAAGTTCTGAGTCTAACCCCCTGAATTCTCTCTTGAGTCCTTGGTGATAAGAGTGGAAGGTATCCAAGAGTTTCAATGTGACCTGTTGAGGTATACTAAAGACAGAAGATGGCGCTGGGCAGTAACCTCCCAGACAGGTCATTATGCTGGAGTCAAAATGAGTCTTTGTCGAAGGCTGTGGGATCCTGAGCTAGGTCAGGCATCAATTGAGCATCACCCCCAGACCTCAGCGTGGTACCATCACCAGCAAGAATCCAGGTGGGTTGGGTCAGCAGATAAGACCATGGTACCTGAACATACTGAGAGAAGATAAAGCACAAACCATCAGGCTGCAGAGTTTAGTAGACAATTCCACCAATGTGAGCAGTGACCAGTAGGTGTGGGAAGATTCCATTGCTACTGAGGGGTATGGTCTGAATGTATAACCTCAAAATTCATATGTTGACAGCATAACCCCCAAGATGATGGTATTTAGAGGCAGGGCCTTTGGGAGATGATTAGTTCATTAAGGAGGAGCCCTCATGAGTGAGATTAGTGTCCTTATAAAAGAGGCCTGAGAAACCTCCCTTGTCCCTTCTACCTCATGAGGTTACAGTGGGCCCCACCACCAAAGGACACAGTAGACTCCCTATCCATGCATCTTTAGGGGAGTGGGAAGGAAGACTGGCAATTTATCTCAAAGTCACTGCTTAAACCAAAAGAGACTGAGATTTTGTTAGGTTTAAATTGCTTTCTTGCCCCACTCAGAAGAAGCTGCAGAGGAAGACTACGTCGAAAAAAATAGTTTTGAAAACTATATTTTCTTTGTGTAATTAGTTTATAGAACAGTCGAGCTGAGTGAGGTACAAATGTGACAAGGTTTGATATGTCTTCAATCACTGACTTCAACCACATTCAGTTAAATCAACCTTTCAGGTAGAACCCATAGATTTCTTGTCACTTTCAACTAATAATTAGTCTAATCCAAATAACTTCATGGTCTTGGAGGTGGTCAAAATTTCTGAACTGGGACATAAAACATATTAATTATAAAAGAAAAATATTAATAAATTGGACTCTATTAAAATTAAGAACTTTATCAAGTTCATCAACAGACATTATTAAAAGGAAATGAAAAGATAACTGACAGAGGGGAGAAGTTGTTTACTAAATGGAATAGTGGAATTCATACTTGAGTATATAAAGAATTCATGTAAATTGATAAGAACAAGAAATCAATTAAAAAATGGACAAAAGGGCTTCCCTGGTGGCGCAGTGGTTGAGAATCCGCCTGCGGATGCAGGGGACACGGGTTCGTGCCCCGGTCCGGGAAGATCCCACATGCCGTGGAGGGGCTGCGCCCGTGAGCCATGGCCACTGAGCCTGCGCGTCCGGAGCCTGTGCTCCGCAAAGGGAGAGGCCACAGCAGTGAGAGGCCCGCATACCACCAAAAAAAAAAAAAAAAAAAAATGGACAAAAGATTAAATAGACACTTCACAAAAGATAATATTCAAATGGCCAGTAAACACATGCAAATTTGCTTACTTTCATTATTCAGGAAAATGCAAATTTAAATTACCACGAATATTATTACCAATCCAGTGGAATAGCTAAAATAAAATAGAAACTATCAAGTGTAAAATGAAGATGTGGAACAACAGAACTGCTCACAAACAGCTACTGCTCTCTAGAAAACCTTGTTGATTACTTATCTCAAAACCAAATATATGACCCAGACATCCTAATACTGAGTACATATTCACCAGAAAAGTAAATATATTTTCACCAAAGCACATATACTGAAATATACATTGAAGAATTATTTTTGATATCTCCAAACAGGAAGTTATCCTTATGCCCATAAACAATAGAATACATTGTGGTATATTCACACAAAAGAATATTTTCCAGTGATGAGAATTACCAATATCTATAAAAGCATGAATGATTCTCACACACATCATATTGAGTGGACGAAGCAAGACCCCCAATAAAACGTATTATTCCGTTTGTATCAAGTACAAAAACAAGTAAAGTGAATGTATGTTGTTTGAAGTCAGGATATTGGTTACTCTTTGGGGAGCAGACTTGGAGAGTGGAAGGGAGCAAGGGGCGTCTGGGAAACTGGAAATATTCTGTTTCTGATCTGAACACCAGTGTGTTCAGTTTGTGAAAATTCAGCAATCTGTACACGTAAGTGAACTTTTCAGTATGTTTATTACATTTCAATAGAAAGCTTTTCAAAATCTGATCTAGGCCATTTGAAAAGTGCAATCTCATACTTCCTCCTCTTTCCTCCAACCCAGTGTCTTTTTAAAAAAAAAAAAAATTATTTATTTTTGGCTGCGTTGGGTCTTTGTTGCTGCGCGTGGGCTTTCTCTAGTTGCGGCGAGTGGGGGCTACCCTTCGTTGCAGTGCGCTGGCTTCTCACTGCGGGGGCTTCTCCCGTTACGGAGCACGGGCTCTGGGCGTGCAGGTTGCAGTAGTTGTGGCTCGCGGGCCCTAGAGCGTGGGCTCTAGAACACATGCTCAGTAGTTGTGGCACAGGGGCTTAGTGGCTCCGCGGCATGTGGGATCTTCCCGAACCAGGGCTCAAACCCGTGTGCCCTGCATTGGCAGGTGGATTCTTAACCACTGCACCACCAGGGAAGTCCCAACCCAGTGTCTTTTAACCTGAGGTTAGAAGGTCCTGAGTAGAGGTGGAGATATGGTCTACTTTCTCAAGGCACCTGTGCTTCCCGTTCTAGTTCTTACTCTCTGGATTTGGAGAGATGGAAGATAAGATGAAAGAAAAGCAGACAACATTGTTTTTCCTTAGCTGACCATGTGATTGCACTATTGTTGACAGCCATTGCTTTTCTGGACCTTATGATCATCTCTGATACCCTTGGTGCAGCAGGCAAAACACTGGCTCTCATGGGCACACATGTGAGTCAATTTGAGGTGCTGAACCTGTGAGGTTTCCCAGTGGACAAGTTCACTGGCACAGGAGATATGGTTTTGCCCCTTTCATCACTACTCCCGACTTTTATCCCCCAGAGTCATTTACCCCCACCCCACAGCCCCCTCTTCTCTCAGGGTCCCTGGCCTGCAGAAAGATTCCTCAAGCCTGGCTGCCTTTGGCAGTTCTGCTTAACCCATAGGAAAAAAGCATCCTCTCCATACCAAATTGCACAGTGCAGGCTGCTCCTTCTCTCCAGCTTGCCATTTATCTCCCACTATCTCCACCCGTGGGAGATTAGATTGGGTCAGAATAGTCTAAATATATGTCCAATTTGAAAATGCCACCCAGTCTCATAGTCACTCCAGATTTATGAATGGCTTTCTTGAACCTTTCAGTGGTAGACAGAATAGCGGCCCCACAAATTCATCCATGTCCTAATCCCTAGAACCTATGTCTATAGTATGATACAAGGCATGGGGGATTAACATTGCAGATGGAAATATGATTGTTAATCAGCTGAACTTTAGATAAAGAGACTGTTCTGGATTATCCCAGTGTGTCCAGTGTAATCACAAGTGTCCTTAAATGGAAAAGAGGGTGGCAGCAGTCAGTGTTAGAGTGGTGCAATGCTAAAACAACTTGATCAGCCATTGCTGGCTGTGAGCTGGAAGGGGTCCACAATCCAAGGAATACAGGCAGCCTCTAAGAAGCTAGAAAAGGCAAGAAAACAGATTTTCCTCCTAGAGCCTCCAGAAAGGAATGCAGCTCTGCCAACACCTTAATTTTAGCACGGTGAAACCCATTTCAGACTTCTGACTTCCAGAACTATAAGATAATAAATTTGTGTTGTTTTAAATCACTAGGTTTGTGGAAGTTAGTTACAGCAGCTGTAGGAAACTAATGCAACCTGTCTCTTATCTTGAAGGGAGGATGGAAATCATCCCCTCTCCAAAGTTATGTACTTTCTCTAGATAGGGTCAAAGCTATTCTCTTCCTCCATCTCTGCTCTTAAGTCCCCTTTCCTTTTATCTCCTGGGGGAATAGGGAGGGAGGGGGTAGGTATTGAGACAGTGGTCGGGGGTAGCAGGGTCTGTCTTGCTACATCTTGGGAGGTTCTAGAGAGGATGTCTGGTCCTCACCTGCAGGTCTTTTTAGATGCAGAGTCACTTCCGGGCTCTCAAACCTTGCTTTGGCCCACTGTCTCTAATTCTGGGGCAACAGTGTAAGTAAGTCCAACAACATGCTGTCAGATTTGCATACTGATGGGTGAGATGTACTTTAAAAGCTTTTGACCACATACTGCATACATAAGCTACACTGTTTGAGGCACAGATTCAAAGCAGTTCTTTCCTGACATTAATAATTTATTTTTATATTTTAGTGATGAATATACATACATAGGTTAAAAGTCTAATATTATTATGATGCTGATCATTTAAAATAGAAGTACCTTAGAGGCTGCACCTGGATACACATCCAAAGAAAATAAAAACACTAATTCAAAAAGATACATGCACCCCAATGTTCATAGCAGCATTATTTACAATAGCTGAGATATGATGCTTAATATCAACCTAAGTGTCCATCAACAGATGAATGGATAAAGAAGATATGGTATATATACAATAGAATATTACTCAGCCATAAAAGAGAATGAAATTTTGCCATTTGCAACAACATGGATGGACCTGGAGGGTATGCTTAGTGAAATAAGTCAGAGAAAGATGAATACTGTATGTCATCACTTACATGTGGAATCTAAAAAATAATTTAGAAAACAAATAAGTATAACAAAATAGAAATAGGCTCACAGATATAGAGAACTAGTGATTACCAGTGTGGAGAGGGAAGCGGGGGCAAGATAAGGATAAAGGATTAAGAGATATGAACTATTTTGTATAAAATAAATAAGCTACGAGGATATATTGTACAGCACTGGGAATATAGCCAATATTTTATACTAATTTTAAATGGAGTATAATCTATAAAATATTGAATCACTATGTTGTACCCCTGAAATTAATATAATATTGTGAATCAACTGTACCTTAATATAAAAAATATAAAATAGAAGAACCTTGCCCATTTCCCAAGAAGACTCCTCCAATATCCAGCCTGATTGGTACATGCTGAAAGCTGGACAGCTCAGGGGGCCGGATGTCTGGCTTCCAGTATTCAGATTTTCATTCATTACCCTGTTTTTACCTCAGTGACCAATTGCTCTCTCAGCTTGCCTTGGAGAGTTACCTAACTCAGGGTGTGGTATGAGAGTTGGGGGATGTGAGAGCTCAATGAACCATGTCCAATGTTTTCAGCTCCACTCTGTGTCCTGGACTTGATTTGGAAGATTCTAGCCCCTCCTATCACTGAGCTTTTGAGGATTCTATAGCAAGAATCAGCTTTCCTATTATTGTCATTCTCTCTTCCCCCAACAGACAGTTTGATTTTAAGCATCTCTACTCTGCTAAATCAGTTATGATTCATCCATCTATTTTCCAACCTTCAAGATTCTGTTGACAATCTCGCCTGCTGTCATCTCTTCTCCTGATCTCCTGTCTTTGTATAAAGACACAAAATTTTATGCCTTATATCCTTTTACTGTTATTGATAGGGTTCTGGGATGGAGCAGAGATAAGCATATGTGATCCATCTGCCTTATGCATCTGCAAGTCTCCTGTCTTTGTTTCTTTAAATCCTTCTTAAGTTGTGTATGAATATTACTTGCAGGAAATGGTGCAAACATAGCAATTCTACTTCTTTGATTAAAAACAAGCCATTTCTCCCATTTTGAACTCCTTCAAGAATGCCCATAATCTTACACAATTCAAGAAATCTATAAAGCTTGTGTGCTTCCAGTAGCAGTTTAGATAAAGTGGCAAGAGTGCGCTGAGTGGGTCAGATTGTAGAACCTGGTTGCCATGGTCACAGGCTCTATATAAATGGAGCAAACAATATCAAAACGGGCCTGCTTCTTAAAGGGCACACTTTTGCTACTGGCAGTTAAAGGGACATAAATAAATCAAATTCTTGCTTTTGACAAGCAGGTACTAAAAGAAAACTAAAATATAATCTTTCAGGACTTGATTTTAGTTGACTTTCAGAGACTATTTATTTCTCTACAAAAGAGACTGACTTCATTTTTAAATTAGTTATAGATAAGCCCTTTGGTGAATAAGGGTCTTAAGATATTTTCTCTGCTCATTTGCACTTAATAGTAATGACTATTAACATCAAAGGTAGATTTATATTATGTCACACAGATGGTAACTTCAATTTGGGATATCCGAGACTTTTTTTTTTAATTTTAGTTTTTACTTCATTTTGATAAAAACACTTAAATAAGATCTACTTCCTCAGAAGAATTTTAAGTGTACAATGTAATATTCTTCATTATGGAAACAATGTTGTACAGAAGATCTCTAGAAAGTACTCATTTTGCATTACAGAAACTGTATACTTAGTGATTAACAACTCCCCATTTCTTTCAAATGACTCATCAGTTACCAGCCAACCAATCATTTGTCTCCAAAGGTCCTTCCTCTGTACTTTGACTCAGAGAACCTAGAAAATTCTGATGTGATGCTTTAGAAAAATGTAGTAAAATTTAAATCAGAGCTTATGCAACAAAATGCATTCTAGGCTTCTAGAGAGGTACATGAGGAAAATATAATTCTCCAGTTAGATTAGTTTCTGTTTCTGTTTTCAATTGGGGGAATTGGATATCCCAAGTTGAAGTTACCATCTGTGTGACATAACATAAGTCTACCTTTGCTGTTAATAGTCATTAATATTAAATGCTAATGAGCAGAGAAAAGATCTTAGGACTGTTATTCACCAAAGGAACTTTAATCAATCAAAAATTTGTTCTCCAATTTATCACCTACTCACAACTTCCCCCAATTTCTGAGACATATAGAATAGCATAAATCTAAATAAATATACCAACATTTATCCCAAGCAAAAATTATATAATACGGAATATATAATTATATAATACGGAACTCAGAAAACAAGTCATTTTTACTTTGGAGCCTGTTGGTCTCTAGATGAATGGAATGATGAGTTCCCTCTGGTGGTGAACTTCGCAATAATAATAATTGAACAAATGCTATTGTTTAACCGTAAAACTGATGGAATTTAAAAGATCTTTGAATTGTCAACAGTTGTGCCATCCAAATTACCATTTAGATTCTTTTTCAGGCTCTAGGGAAATAGATCAACATAGAATATTTATTCATTTATTTTGCTAGAGTCATCTGACACTTAAAGTAAAAAGCTGGCTCAGAAATCCAGTGATACTGTTTTCTCATCTAGAGCTTCTCTGAAAATTTGTAGAACCATTCATTCACTCACGCACTCAGGTACGGAGTGTATTTTATGCAGGAACATTGGAATTCTTGTGGGGTGGGGCTGCGGTGCCGAGGAATTGATATTTCTGCATCATTGCCATAGTTCATTGGCATAAACCTACATATACATATTGTCTTTGTGGTAGCTGGGGACAGGATTTACTGCCCTCAACTTCTCTTCTTTTATTTGTAGCCAATAAGATTGTATCCTGTTCCCTTGTCTTTGTATAAAAACATAAAACTGTAAACCTTATTTCCTTTATTGTTATTGAAAAGATTTCTGGAATGAGGTAAATACACATGATCAGACTGCCTTGTATATCTTCTCTTACCATTTTAATTAAAAATGTATTTTTATACAATATTGCGACAAGACAGTACAAATCTTACATTTGGCCTTGAAAAGCATAAAACTGAAACATCTAATACAGGCAGCCTTACAAAGTATGGTATGGTAAGGGTTCCCCACAGCAGCAGCTTTCCTTTTCTAGCCACAAATTTAGAGCCTTGAATGCAAGCTCAGTCATTCAGTTTACATATATACAAACAACAACAACAACAACAAAAAACTAGAATGAAAACTCTAAATTAAAAATTACTCAAGAATCAATCAATTTATAGCCCTTTGGTTAAATTATTTAATTTACCCTATAAATATACTTATTAAAATGAAAAATAATTCTAGAATATTACTGAAAGGAAAAGAGCAAACATTTTAAAGCACCAAGATTTTTCTGAAAACAAAATGTCATTGAGAAGCATATACTGTCTTGCAGCGTAATTGTGTGCACTTGGTAAACACTCAGAAAACAGTCTTTATTGTTTTTAGATTCAAACAGCAAAAACATGCTGGACTACCTTGATGTTTCTCTTTCTCAAATGACATTTTTAAAGTTACAACTGGATCCTGTCAATATGTCTAACAAAAAAAGATCTGTCTTTGATAGGATAATGATGTGAAGGCAAAGTAGAGTCCATAAAACCAAGAAAGACACATATGGAATCATATGCTGTCAGAATTGTGGAAAGAAAAGAAAGTTGTTTTGGTGAAAATTGAAAAGTAGTCTTCCCTTCATTTTCCCCCTTGTCAGAGTAGGGTAAAGGTTGAGAGGTATATAATTTAAAATTTTATATATCATATCATATATATCAGAACTGTAGACAATCAGGGCTTGAAGCTGAATACAGTGGTTCCAAGAGCTGGCTGTGCATCAAAATAACCTGGGAACTTATTAAAATTGTAGACTCCTGAGACTCCTCCCTTCCCTGCCACCCTGGAGATTTTAATTCAACAAGTCAGAATGAGGCCAAGGCATCTATGCATTTGACAAGTGTCCTCCAATGATTCTGAAGCAGTGGGTCCACTGGGCAATATTTAAGTACCATTCCTCTTCATGGCTCCCCCTCCTTGACTCAATGTCACCTCCAAATAATGATAACTGTATTGTATTATCACTTTGTCAGAAAGTCCTTCCTTGACTATCCTAAATGAGGAAAACTCCCCTATCACTTTCCAGTGTATCAGTCAGGACAGGCTTGGTTGTGTTGTGGTAACAAACAGCTCCACATTTTTATTAGTTTTAAACAACAAAAGTTATTTTTTACTCACATAAACTTTTCATAAACTTAAAGTCCAGGTAATTTTCACCCAAGCCACCTTCTATGTGGTGACCCAGCATTCCAGTCTCCTGTCTCCATATCAACATGTGCTTTCTTGATTGCCACATAAAAGGGAGAAATGCTAGAGAGTCAAATAATATCAATCCAATAGTGCAGCCTGACAGTCACATAACTATTCTACTTACATTTTGTCATCCAGAATTAGTCAAACGGCCATGCATGAGGGTAAAGAAGTAAACCTATGTGTACTTAGAACTACAAGAGAACCAGATATTCATTAGTAACATTTATCATACGATACTTAATTTTTGCCTGTCAAACACTTTTTGATAATATCATATATCTACTTGCTTATTTGCTTATTGTCTGTTCTCACAAAATGGCAAAATTTTCTAGGTCAGGATCTTTATTTTGTTTTACCACCAGTGACTGTTACTCTGCCTGGCACATAGTAAACACTCAAAGAATTGTTGAATGAATGAATAGATGAAGACAGAGTGCTGTCTAGTAGGATTCTGTGAGTTATTTAAACTAGGTTAGTAGGGAAAAAACAAACAAACAAACACCCAGAGACAGTAACTGTTTATTCCTTTAGCCTGGGAGAATTAGACAATTAAACATTTATTCAGTACCTGTATTTTCTAAGGATTGCAAAACTGATTGAACCAATATAATCACAACCCAAATTTAGAGTATGTGTCAGTAAAGAAGAAAATAAAATACTAAAATCTTGTCACTTAATGATAAACTGGCAGTGATGATCTGTTCTATGAAAGCTTTTTTTTTTTTTTTCAAGACAATTATCAAGACATTTCTTAACAGTAATCTCCCCAGGAAAACTTAAAATATGGTTCAATTTACACATGAGTTCTTAGGAATATATCTACAAAGTCAACCATGGTTGTAGTAACGTTTTCATTCTATAGAGGTTCTCAACAAGAGAAAGGAAATCCAGTCATAGAACTTTAGGAGCCATTTTGGTTCTCCAGCATATTTCATCTCATTTGGAAACTCTCTCTAGTGTCTAAAAAGAATAAAGTTCATTGATAGTGGTAGAGAACACAAACATCAATTTGAAAGAAGCAAATGAAACATTTTGAATATGATTTTGAATAAGAGAGAAGTATTTTAATTGTAAAATAGTTATGTGTTTAAATTATATTTCTAAGATATTTTTCTTTTTTTCAGCTTTATTGAGGTATAACTGACAAATAAAACTGTAAGACATTTAAAGTGTACAACTTGATTCAGTATATGTACACATTGTGAAAGGATTCTTTCTGTCAAGTGAATCAACACATCCATCATCTCACATATTTACCTTTTTACCTTTTTTGTGTGTGAGAACATTTAAGTTCTACTCTAAGTTTTTAATTTTTTTTCAAATACACAAAAATATATGAAAGGAAATGTGCACAATGGCTTATTAGTTCATTAACTGTATACAATTTATGCATGTGGTTAGAAATTCAAAGACAATGGGAAGACACAAAACTAAGACAGAAAGCCTCCCTTCTCCCCACCTTCAATTTAATTCCTATTAAAGTCTCCTAATCAATTTCAGGAAAAGCAAACAAACAAAATCATATGCATCTTTCAGCAGGTATATATGTATGTAGAATGTTGTCTTTTAAAAAATCTGTGTAAAACGGATCAAACTCTACAAAGTATAGTTTGCTTTTATCAGGAATATGGTGATATTTTGAGGGTGAAGTAGGGGAATATTGAAACCAGAGCAGTCTGACATGAAATAGGACATTTTGACTAAGTCATTTTGACATGACATTTTGACAGCAATGACATTTTAATGTGATCATTTTATCTTGACCACATAAAGCAACTGCTTCAAAATGTAAAATCAGTGTTTTATTACCAAATAAAGTGTGCAGACCAGACATCCCTGAATCTTCCTCACCTTTGAGCAGTATATCCCGTGATACCTTCCTACCTTCGTTGGATATGCATTTCTGTGTTGTGCATATTTTTTATTCTTCCCAATTTAACTGATAATAAGTATTTTTGCCATTGCAATAAAAACAGAAGGACATTTTGCAGATTCTTGGTAGGCTTTTTCACTGTGTTTTCTCACAGTGTACTTTGGAGCTGAAGCATTACTAGATGTATACAGCGGTCCTCCCTGATTATCTGAAAACCTTTAAAACAAGGTATCTCAAGGAAGCTGCTCTGGGGTGAGCTGTAGCTCAGTTCAAACGCAATAAAGCTCTGAACCAAAGATTAATTCTAGATCTAGCCATAAATCAAAGCCAAAGACAACTATGATACATTTCACAGCAAATTGTCAATTACAAATTGGCACTAGCAAAATCATTAAATCATTATTCTGTCTCCAAAAAAATATAATAAAACACAACTTCAGAAAATGGTACTCGTTAGCCACTGGACAAAAGATTAATGGAGAGAATTTCATGATCGATCTGTGGGAAAGCTGTTATATCACTCCTATGAGTGAAGCTTATAGACTACAATGTGAATTGCATACATAGAGGATGGCATTTTTGGAGTTGTGTACTGCAGTGGCCCTAATGCATGATTTCTACACAATAGCCCTATTATTAGATGTTTGAAGTGTGGGTCCGCAGACCTTCTTCTTCCCCATTTAAGTTCTCTCTCCCTTCTCAGCATTGGTTTTGAGATGGACAAATCTGAGAAGGCGCTGGTAAATTCATGTGCCTAAATTTTTCATTTATGTGTTTAACGAAATGGGAATTTTTAAAAATATTAAGAATGTTAAGCCAATGTTACTTAAGAGCCCATTTAAAAAATCTGTTGATTCCAGGGCAAATTTTATGGCAACGTTCAGCCATAATGTCTTTAAAAGTTTTAACACACCTCAGGACATTTGTCTCTGCTTCAAGAGAGCAAACAAAAAGCACCCCAAAAAAAAGCAAGCAGAAACACGATTGTCCCCTTGTGCTGAAATGGCTCAGCCTTGCTCAAAGCCCACCGGTGTGGGGGGGAGGGGGGTGGCCAAGTGGTACAGTTCACAGTCTGCATGGCCACCAAAAAGTCTGTGGCCTAAAGAAAGAGGGCTTATCTTGTAACTGTAAAATCAGATAACGTTCACTTCTGATTCTTAAATTGCTACACCCTAAGCCCCTCCATACCTAACTTCAATGGACACAAAAATGTTCCTCTCAAATGTATCTCCTATTTTCTTGGCCAAAGGTCTGCCCCAGGACCTTTGTCTATTGTCTCTTTTCTCTGCTCCTATCTGTTTGTCCTGCCACCGACTCCACAGCAGCCCCTGTGCTATATGACCCTTGTACGAACCTTGTCTGGTGGGGACCACTGCCTCGGAAGGTAATGGTACTGATTCCTCCGCTGTGGCTTCCAAATTACAGTTCTGGCTGGCCCTTCTCATTCTTCACACTACAGTTAAACCCAGGTGAAACTTTTAACTAGACTTCCTGAAGACTTGGGAGAGAAAGAGAGAGGGGAGGGATAGAGAGAAAGAGGGCGGGGGGTGGGGAGAGAGAGAGAGAGAGAGAGAGAGAGATGCATGCCACCACTCCATTCCCCACCAAAACAAAACACACACACACACACACACACACACACAAGAAGCCTTAAAAAGATTATCCCTAGATTACATGCTATGCCATAAAAATATTCTTAACAACAAAGAGCCCAATATTACATGGACCCCATTCTCTTAGTTTGATAAAACACATTTAGAAATCAGAAATACAAAGAAATTGCAAAAAAAAATCCCCATATATATATTTTTAAATTAATTAATTAATTTTTGGCTGCATTGGGTCTTCGCTGCTGTGCGCGGGCTTCCTCTAGTTGCGGAGAGCGGGGGCTACTCTTCAATGCGGTGCGTGGGCTTCTCATTGCAGTGGCTTCTCTTCTGCAGAGGACGTGCTCTAGGTACATGGACTTCCGTAGCTGTGGCGCACGGGCTCAGTAATTGTGGCTCACAGGCTCTAGAGTGCAAGCTCAGTAGTTGTGGTGCACGGGCTGAGTTGCTCCACGGCATGTGGGATCTTCCCGGACCAGGGCTCGAAGCCATGTCTCCTGCAGTGGCAGGCGGATTCTTAACCACTGCGCCTCCAGGGAGGTCCCCTCATACATTTCTATATATTTAAAAATCCTCAAACTCCTAAATAATCTATGAGTTAAACAAAACATCATCATAAAAATTATAAAATATATAGCACTAAATGAATAACATCGAAATTAGCATATATCAAATGATAGGAGGTGTAGCCAAAACTGTTCTTATAATCAGCTCAGGAAACCCTGGAATGGATGAAGTGGTAAACATAACAAAACTCCTGCTTCATTTAGGGAGTGATGCCAAGTAGTTAGGATTTTTTACAGATAAGTTTTACCAAACCTTCTGGAACTAATAATCTTTATACACACTGTTGCTGAGATCTGCAATGGTCATACCTCATCTCCTTCTGTTATCATTTCTTCTTTGAGCCTATCTGTGAACTCTTGTTTTAGAGAAGCCATAATTTATTTAATGTATGTGGTTTCATAGAGAATTATTTATTGAAAACTTTTAATCATTTCAGATAATACTAATGTGTATCTTAGTCTGTCTTTGCTTATCATTTCTCTTCTTTTTTCTTGAAATATTTTTCCCTTAAGTCCTGAGCTGGCTTGTTTTGTTTTGTTTTAAATTGTTGCTTCTCATGTTGGAATGAGGGTGTCTTCCTGGATCAGCTATTTCCAAGAGAGGAGAGTTGGGAAGGAACCAAATGGTGCTGACAGCTTAGACTTTGGTTCCTTGGACTGTTGTCTCTGAATATTTTCTCATAAACATTCCTCACCAGGGAGTTTAATTCTACTCAGAGCAGGTGATCTTCCTAGCTTGGATTCAAGTCCCACGTGTGACCAGACTTGGTGGGTTGCACAACACCTACCATTTCTCCATGCTTTTCCACGTCATCAGCCTTATTGCAACAATGCCCTGTCTTCTCTCTTCTTGCAGCCCGCCCCTCCTGCCCCTCCAAGAAGTCAAAAGAGTGCAAGGAAACTTGCACAGCCTGTCCCTGGTCCCTGAGGAATCAGGATATCTGCTCCACATCTGCAGTGGCAGGTGGCATGCTTCCTCACTTTGACCCATTAAGCTGCTTATCTTCATTTGTGTGTCTTGGGGTTACAGTGTTTCATATTTTTAATGAAGAAGAAATTTCTTTGTTTTCTATTCTCTTGGTCCCTTTTGTTGGATTCAGGGAGGAGAGGGAAGAAGAGATATGCTTTTACCACTATCTAAAACTGGGAGACCCATCATTGTCGTAGTGACCTAGGACTGTAAGGCATAAGGATTTTCTATCTCACAGATCCATACCTAAGTAATATGTCCCAGGGAGATGGTGTAAGAAATTTTACCTTTTATTTAATTTAGGGAATTTATTTAAGAAGTAAGTAGAATAAAATATGAGTGAGGGCTGGGTGTATGTCACTACTAATTTTAAAAAAGTGATCTTAAGCCAGATCAAAATGCTCTCATAGCTGGGTCAAAACAGCCTCATCATAATGTCCTTGACATTAAAGCAAGCATATCAAAACACAGAAGCATCCAAATGTTATGTGCCTGCTGGTAAAGTGCTGAGTGGAGACTGTGGGGGGAATGAACTTTATTCTTTTGTAGGCATGAGCATCTCACGCCAAAGAAATAGGTTCATAATCTCGAAGCAGGTGTCATAAAGGTTGCTTGTCACACATATAAACTTTTCCAAACTCCTATTGGGTTTGCACAAAGGTTTGAAAAGAATATCAACCATAACTCTGTGCTTCACCAGGCCCTTGGTTAGGACTATTAGGTTTATCCTAATTAATTACAAAAAATACCAAAACCACATCTCTTTCTTTTTTTTTTTTTTCCTGCACTCTAGTTCACTTTATTTATTATTTATTTAAAAATTTTTTTTAATTTTTTAAACATCTTTATTGGAGTATAATTGCTTTACAATGGTGTGTTAGCCTCTGCTTTACAACAAAGTGAATCAGTTATACATATACATATGTTCCCATATCTCTTCCTTCTTGCATCTCCCACCCCCCCTATCCCACCCCTCTAGGTGGTCACAAGCTTTTGCACAGCAAAGGAAACCATAAACAAGATCAAAAGACAACCCTCAGAATGGGAGAAAATAGTTGCAAATGAAGCAACTTACAAAGGATTAATCTCCAAAATTTACAAGCAACTCATGCAGCTCAATAACAAAAAAACAAACAACCCCATCCAAAAATGGGCAGAAGACCTAAATAGACATTTCTCCAAAGAAGATATACAGATTGGCAACAAACACATGAAAGAATGCTCAACATCATTAATCATTAGAGAAATGCAAATCAAAACTACAATGAGATATCATCTCACACCAGTCAGAATGGCCACCATCAAAAACTCTAGAAACAATAAATGCTGGAGAGGGTGTGGAGAAAAGGGAACCCTCTGGCAGTGTTGGTGGGAATGTAAATTGACACAGCCACTATGGAGAACAGTATGGAGGTTCCTTAAAAAACTACAAATAGAACTATCATACGACCCAGCAATCCCACTACTGGGCATATACCCTGAGAAAACCATAATTCAAAAAGTCATGTACCAAAATGTTCATTGCAGCTCTATTTACAACATCTCTCTTTCTTAATGCACATCTGCCTCTGGGCGTTTTGGAGGTCATTTTGCAGAGTTACTGAGAGACAGAATTCATTAAGGTTGACCTACCAGTGGTGACTAATCACAACGTTGGAAGTCGGGATTCCCGTTGGGACAGTGGGCTAGTTTTACATGTGATTAATGTGGGTAGTTTACTTTAGATGTTCGTTAAAAAATCCCTGACTCAAAATACCTCTCTTACTGTCCTTCCTCCTATCCCTTGAATCTCCATACTGTCATTCCTTAAATTATAGGCATCTGAAGTGTTCTTTGAATTGAATAGAAGGGATACATAGTGAAAGAGAAGAGCATGGCTCTTGGAATCAGACAACTCTAAGTCCAAATTCTGACTTTGTTGCTTACTAATTGTTCAACTCTCAATTTCCCCAATTGTATGAAGCAGGAATAACAACAACTACCTTGTAATGTTGTCAAGAGGAATAAGTAAAATAGTTATGTATGTTCATTATGGTTAGCTGTGAAAAGATATAAACAGAATCACATACTTGCATAGTTAAAAGCATAAGCCTTCCTGTTGCTATAGTAATTCCAAGGGCACATCTGTACCAAGGTCCACAAACACAATTATGTTAGCAAAACACTTCGACATAGTTACACTTTATTTTGAATACGTCAAGTTGACGTCTGAAAGTCCTTTGAGCAAAAGTATTTTTTAAAAAGTCTTATTTCTATCAGAAGAGCACACTCTCCTCCAACTGTTCCTCAGAAAAGACAGGAAATGATTCAAAATATCTAATTTTCATTGGCAAAGATGAAACAGACTGTGTTCATCTTTTGGCCTTTGCCTATAAGAATTTTTTTAAAAAGTAGAGAAACCAAAAGAGTGAAATTACAAAGGTTGAAATTGGACTTCAGAGAACTTACCATTCATCATAATTAATTTCCTCTGATTCAAGGATTTTTTGCGAGATACATATTCATTCTTTCAAAAAGTTTAAATAAATATTGATAGGAACATGCAGTCCCAGGCATATTTTATTTTATTTTATTTATTATTTTTTTTAATTTTTTTTTTTTATGGTATGCGGGCCTCTCACTGTTGTGGCCTTTCCCGTTGCGGAGCAGAGGCTCAGTGGCCATGGCTCACGGGCCCAGCCGCTCTGCGGCATGTGGGATCTTCCCGGACCGGGGCACGAACCCGTGTCCCCTGCATCGGCAGGCGGATTCTCAATCACTGCGCCACCAGGGAAGCCCGCCAGGCATATTTTATGTACCTAAGATAATGACTAGCACTTCTTAGGTATTTGCAAATATTATTTCCTTTACTGAGACTCTTTAGACTTCTTATTTATAGTTTTATAGTTTACATTTTTCAGAATGGAATTTCTGATTCCTAATTGAAAGTTAAGGAGTCCAAAGTTCTGGACACATATTTTAGTTGGTTGCCTAAGGATTAACATTTGCCCATGAACATCTTTCTAAAGGATCTATGTCAACATCTTAGTAAAACAGTAGCATGAACTTAATTGAGTTTTAAAATGGAATTGAATTTTGATAATTGAGGATTTTTCAGGCCACAGGTCATTGTTCCAATCCTTACAGCAGTACCTGTTAAGGTAGAAATATGAAAGATGGGGATAAACGTGCACTAAAGTAAGAAAATAACCTAAATCTAACCAATAAGATTTTTTTTTTAAAGTCAATATCTTGTGGTTTTCTTCTTTGTTCTAAAAATTATAATGCATTAAAAATAAATTTAAGAAATTGAAGGCTATAATTGATTTTTAGTTAATTGATGTTTTACTATATCTTGATAGCAAATTATCTGTTTCATTTGTAGGTATGGCAACAAGAGTAGAGAGTGCTAATTAAACTTAAAATAAACTTGGTTTTGGTCATCAAAAATATTTATTAAGTATTGACTCTAGTTTCTGCAAAAGAAACCAACTTTGGTATAAAAAGAATAGTGTTTATTCAGTTTACATATTATGTTATTGACTTAACCTATGGTAGAACTCACATGTAAATACAAAATGAGCATTAACTAGAACTGATCAAATTGTCTAAATAGTATTGATAAACACTCCCTTAGGATTTGAAGTCATTGGCAGAGTAGATTCCTAATTTTAAACATTCACACACACACACACACACACACACATCTAAGGAAGTATAGACAATGCAACTAATTTTATTTTTGAATTCTGAATTTTGTTTATTTTTTATACAGCAGGTTCCTATTAGTTATTCTTTTATACATATTAGTGTATACATGTCAATCCCAATCACCCAATTCATCACAACACCCACCCCAACACTTTCCCCCCTTGGTGTCCATATGTTTGTTCTCTACATCTGTGTCTCCGTGATGCAACTAATTTTTTAAGAGAGCCACTTTTTTTAAAGATTAGAAATACTGGCTTTTGTTTGTGTGTGTGTGTACCATAAGGATTTATATGAACCAGAAACATTTCTATCTATGGCTAAATGAACATGTTGCTAAAGTATACAGAATCACCATAGCTCATTTCAGTAAACAAACTTTTAACTCTTCATGGAAGATATTTAGGAAAAGAATAATTTACAAAATAGAAATGGAAGTTTTACTAGAACCAAGAGTATCTTATTGAGACCATTTTTTATCTCCAGTCAGAGGAGGCAAGGATGGATTCATTAATCAAGGTCTATTTAATCTACCAGACTCAGCCAAGTTCAGGGAGGATCTATAAGTGGATACAGCAGCATCTCACCAAATGTCACTTATTTAATAATGTCAGTTATCTAGACATCGACATGAACTCAAGCATGCATCTTAAAAATGCTTAGGATAAGAAATTAAAGTAAAACAGAAGTCACAAAGTCCTCTCAATAAAATTTACTCATTTTACTATAAATAAAGTCCCTCAAAACCTATTTCTTTGTTTTCAATTTGAGTGAAATTCCTACAATCTACAAATTATGCACCATAGGAATTTCGGTGGTTAAATTTAATTACTTAATTTAGAGTTGAGTTAATAATAACAGCAAAATGATGATGATGATGCTGCTCTTCCTTCTTTAGTCTGCTCAGAGTTGGTAAACTGAGCTTAGAGAGCTGATAAATTGTCCAAGGTCATCCAGTCAGATATGTATTGAGCATCTCTTTCATGTCAGATACTCTTCTGGGTGCTTGCGCTGAATCAGTGAGCAAAGTAGACAAAAATCCCTGCTGTCATGGAGCTTCCAATTTAGGTAAAACATAGGATAAGTAAGACTATAATAAAATATTTGGTATGTTAGAAGATGGTAAGTTATATAGAAAAAGGAAAAGAGCAAGATAAGCAGGTCATGTGTGTTAAGGCAGGTTGTGATTTTAAACGGATTATTCAGCGTGGGCCTCAGGGGTAAAAGTGACATTTGGGCAGACTTGAAACTCATGAAGGAGTTGGTCACGTGAAGTTATAGAGGAAGACAGTTACAGGTTGAAGGAAGAAACACGTAACACTGGAATGTGTCTTGAATATTCCGAAAAGCAAGGGAGCTTTGGTTGGCATATATTGTGAGCAAGGTGGAGGACTAGTAGGGTTGAGGTCAGAAAGGTAATGGGCTGTGTCAATGAAGCTTTCTAGGGAATTCCCTGGTTGTCCAGTAGTTAGGACTCTGCACTCTCACTGCTGAGGACCTGGGTTCAATCCCTGGTCGGGGAACTAAGATCTCACAAGCCATGCGGTGTGGCCAAAATAATTTTAAAAATAAATTAATTAATTAAAGAGTAATGCAAGTGTACCTAGAAAACATAACATAAAAACAAAACAAAAACAAAAAACAGCTTTCTAGGCCATTGTAAGGACTCTGGCTTTAACTCTGAATGAAATCAGGAGGCTTGGAGGGTTTTGAGCAAAGGAAAGCATGGCGTGATCTGACTTAACAATTTTAGATCATTCTAGGCTGCTGGTTGAGAATAGATTGTAGGAAAGCAAGGCAAAGTGGGGAGACCAGGCAGGAGGCTGCCGCTCCTCCTAACTAGTCCAGTTGAGAGATGTTATTGGCTTGGGTCATGGAGGTGTTGCGTCAATAGGTGTTGGCTCTATTTTGAAGTTGGAACAACAGGAATTTCTGGTGGAGTGTGTGTGGTGTATGAAGCAGTGGGACGAATTAGGAATGACAAAACTATTTTGGCCAGTCAACTGGAAGGACAGTGTTGCCTTCCATCAAGATTGGTTTTCTGGGAAAGATGAGCTCAGTTTTGACATGTAAAATTGAGATGCCTCCAGGACATGCAAATGGGAATGAAGGTTGGAAACTGTATATGTGAGTCTAAAATTGGGCAATGAGGTCTGGAGTAGAGACAGAAATTGAAGGGTCAAATTTGAAGGACATATTGATGTTTTGTCACTCACTATTTAGTAAAGAGAATGAGGATTTAAATTGTGCTTGGTTATCTTTAGTCTCCTATACTTCATAATCAATTTTTCCAACTTATAAATAATTCTAACTGAAGGGTTTATTAAATATTTGGCTATTAATTACCCCCTCCCCTCATCCCATCAGTATCTTCTGATGAAGAAAATGAAAACCTGTTAAAAGAAAGCAGCATAACAGCAGGAATTATACTTGCTCTAAAACCCTACTGATGAGCAAATAAATGCACTTTCACCATGAACTTTGTGTTTGCTTAAATTAGCTGTTTCAGAATAGTAAAGAGTTTAGGGTCAGTCAGCCTGCTTCTTGGAATTCATATTTTGATTTATAGTTTTTAATCTTAAAAATAAATCTAAAGAGACCCACACAGAAGCCTCCTATTCGGCTACCAGTCTGCAGGCATAAGGAGATATGTCGTTGTCCTGCTTTACTTAAAACCAGGCACTGATGAACTTGTAGAAGTATCTAAGAAACATATCTCAAAAGAACCATCAGGCATTATTCAGAGTCCCCATCCTGGTGAAGACATCTCTGTTTATTGAATAGGGTTATAGCCATCTGGTTGCATTGTGGGGAAAAATCTCCCCTAGCTCCCTTTATATGATATAGGACGTAGTCAAAATTTATCTTTATTACAAGGTAAGAGGGAAGAAAAAAGTTAACTGGTATTGGCAGCTGCTTTCCCACCCCAACTTGCAAGATAGAGAGACCAGTAGTGGTTTCTAAGAGTTAGGAAAAGGATATCCTGCAGGATCATGCCAAAGGAAGAGAGAAAATAGCACAGTGTTTGGATTGGAGAGTGACTGAATCTAAGAAAGGTTAATTCCCACAAGATGGAGAAGACAGCCAGGGTTCTGCAATTTCTGCTTTTATACCAGGACCTCTGAGTTCCCTAGCTATTACAGAACACTAGAAAGAATGGTCTGTAAGGTGTGGTCCTGCACACTAATACAAAGGCCAGAAGCAGAATTGCTTAAGCCTGAGACTGGCACAAAAGCAGCAGAGCCACCACCGTTCTTATAAGAAGAATGTATATTAGATTGTATGTTAGAATTATCAAAATGCTAGTCCCAGAAATTAAGGACCTAAATAAATGGAGAGATATACTGTATTCATGAATTGGGAGACTCAACATAGTAAAGATGTCAGTTCTCCCCAAATTAATCTATAGGTTTGATGTAATTTCTATCAAAACTCCAGCAGGATTCTTTATAAGTATGTTTGAGCATGTGCACGTGAACATGGGCTCAGGGCACATTACGGGTGAGCCGTGTGGCCTAAAGCCAAGAGATCCTGTTTCTCTAAATTGCACTGGATGCCTCGGCTTGTGTCTTGCCTTAGAGGTAGGCAGAAGACCACAAACTTGTCTGAGATTTAACTTCCCTTTGACCAAGTTGGGACTTGAAAATACAGAACTGATTTTGTTTTTTTACAGAAATAAAATAATGTGGCATGTTTGCAGTCTGGTTCTATATACTAAAGTGCATTTAGCCTCCAGGAAAGGCTCCTCAAAGTTTTGTTGAAATCTTATTTCTTTAGATCTGTTTATCACCATTTCCTTTCCCCATTCCCCTCCCCACCCCAACTCTATACTTCCATTCCCTTTAATGCATAATTCACTTTCACACATCTGTACTTCCTGTATTTCCTTTGAATGTTTTCTCCTCAGTAAAGCCTTTTTAGTTCTCTCAAAATAATTGTCTTCAAGCATTTTTATTTATGCTTCTATTTTAGCACTTTTATAGAGAACATATTATATTGCTATGCACATATTTATGACCCCCACTAACATTATGTTACTTTAGAACAGCAATCAAGTACTTTTCATTTTTCTAACCCTATTATATAGGTTAGTGTCTTGCTCATTTCAAGGTTCAATAAACATGTTTGTTGTTTATTTAATTAAAAGTTAATGTATGCAAAGCAAGGAAATAGAAGTCATACAGGTTGGAAAACAAAAATTAAACTATTTCTGTTTTCAGATGACTTAATTTTCTTCATAGAAAATCATAAGAAAGCTCCAGAAAAAATTCTAATCGGTGAGTTCAGCAAGATGGCTATGGATAAGACCAACACAAAAATTCAATTACATTTCTGTATGCAATCAATTAACAACTGGACTGAAATTTAAAACATGAGGCAATATATAATCACTCTAAAAATAAAATACTTGAGTATAATCTATCAAAACATGTACAGGATTTGTATGCTTAACACTACAAAATACTAATCGAAGAAATCAAAGAAGACCTAAATAAATGGAGAGACATACCATGTTCATATATTGGGAGACTCAACATAGTAAAGATGTCAATTTTCCCCAAATTGATCTATAGGCTTAATGCAATGTCTATCAAGATTCCTTATAGACATAGACAAAATTATTCAAAATTTATATAGAAATGAAAAGGAAGTATAATAGACAAAACACATTTGAAACAGAAGCATAAAGTTTGAGAAACTACATTACCTGATTTTAAGACTTATATAGTTACAGTAATCAAAACAGTGTGGCAGAGGATTGGACACATAAATCAATAGACAGAATAGAGATTCCGGAGCACCAGGCAAGTACAACCAACTGGTATTTGACAAAGATGTAAAAGAAATTTAATGGAAGAAAGATAATGTTTTCAACAAACAGAATTGGAACAATTGGACATTGAGAGGCAAAATAATGAACCTTGATTTAAACCTCAACCTTATGTAAAAATTATCTCAAAGTGAATCATAGATGTAAATGAAAACACAAGAGTATAAAACTTTTAAGAAAAACCCTCAATATGAAGGGTTAAGCAAAGACATCTTAGAACGACACCAAAGGCACAATTCATGAAGGAAAATTTGATGAATTAGATTTCATCAAGATTAAAAACTTTCACTCTGTGAAAGAACTATTAAGAGGTTGAAAACAAACCAGAAAGTGGGAGAAACTATTTGCAGATCATGTACGTGACAAAGTACTTCTATCCATAATATACTTTAAAAACTCTAAACACAAAAATAAGAAAACAAAAAATTCTATTAGATAAAGGACAAAACCCACAAAACTTCACAAAGAAAATATACAGATTGCAAACTAAATGCATAAAAATGTATTCAATGTCATTAGCCACTGGGGAAATGTAGATTAAAACCCCAATGAGATACCAGCATGCACCTGCCAGAATGACTAAAATAAAATGCTGAATAAAAAGTAAAATTAAAACATACCAAATACTGGCAAGAGACTGCATCACTCATACTTTGTTCATGGGCCTGTAAAATGGTACTGCCACCTTAGAAAATAGTTTGGTAGTTTCTTAAGAAAAAACTAAAACTACAATTACCTTATAACCCAGAAATCACACTCTTGGGCATTTATCTTAAAGAAATAAAAACTTAGATTTATACAAAAAGTGTATGTGAATGTTCATAGCAGCATTATTTGTAATAGCCAAAAATTGCAAATCAGTCAAATGTTCTTCAGTGGGTGAATAACTAAACAAATTATGATACATCTACACAATAAAATACTACTCAGTAATAAAAAGGAAAAACTACTGATGTACTATATACTTGGATGGATCTCAAGCCTCAAAAAAAGCCAGTCTCAAAGGGTTTTGTATTGTATGATTCTATTTATAGAACATTCTCAAATTGACAAAATTGTAGTGATAGAGAAGAGACCAGAGTTTGCCAAGTCTTAGGGGTGAGAAAAAACTGTGACTATTAAGGGGTAATAAGAGGGAGTTTGTTTGTGTGTTTGTGTGTGTCAGAGCTGATGGAACAGTTCTATACTTGACCATGTTGAGGTTCCTTGAATCTATACATACAATAAAATTTCGTATACACCAAGTTTTTAAAAATGCCTGTGAAAACTGATGAAATAAGGTCGGTACCTGAGTTAGTATTACTGTACCAAATTCAATTTCCTGGTTTTAATAATGTACTATGGTTATGGTTGTGTAAGATATTATCATTTGAAGAAGTTGGATGAAAGGTACATAGGAAATCTCTACTATTTTTACAACATCACTAATTATTAGAGAAATGCAAATCTAAACTACAATGAGGTATCACCTCTCACTGGTCAGAACGGCCATCATCAAAAAATTTGCAAACAATAAATCCTAGAGAGGGTGTGGAGAAAAGGGAACCCTCCTACACTGTTGGTGGGAATGTAAATTGGTACGGCCACTGTGGAGAACAGTATGACGTTTCCTTAAAGAACTAAAAATAGAGCTACCATATGATCCAGCAATCCCAATCCTGGGCATATATCTGGAGAAAAATATAATTCGAAAAGATACATGCACCTCAATGTTCATTGCAACACTATTTACAATAGACAGGACATGGAATCAACCTAAATGTCCACTGACAGAGGAATGGATAAAGAAGATGTGGTACATATATACAATGAAATATTACTCAGTCATAAAAAGAACAAAATAATGCCATTTGCAGCAACACGGATGGACCTAGCGATTATCATACTGAGTGAAGTAAGTCAGACAGAGAAAGATAAATAGCATATGATATCACTTATATGTGGAGCTTAAAAAATGGTACAACTTCTTATGAATCTTAAAATATTTAAAAGTAGAAGTTACCTTTTTAAAAGTTCATGAATGTCAGGAGCTAGATGAGAACTCACTGTAATTCTGGTCATTTTTTTCTGTGAATCTAAAACTACTCTAAAAAATAAGGTATACTTTTAAAAATAAAATAAAGGGAAAAATAAAGCCCTTGAAACAATGTTTAAAGATTTATGAAGGACCCCCTCCCTCCAACGGTTTTTAGATATTGATAGCAACATTTGTCTTTTATATTGCTCCAACAAAAGGCTCAAATTGCACATGAATATATTTCACAGAAATAAAAGATTGTCTTTAATAGCAACTTAACAACACATGAGCATAAAACTCTTGTCCACATAGCAAGTGTCTCATGTTCAAATAGCATTTTCAAGAATATCTGTATATTGATTCGGACTATCAGCCTCTGCATGGATTATAGATATTATAGATTTAGGAATGCAGTATGTGGATTCTAAAACTCAAGTAAACCTTGAGAAAGTCCACCTTTCTAATTCATTCGTGTGGCTGTGAAATCCAAATTTATATCATATTTAGTCAAGGATTCTCCATGATTTACAATACCCCTGAGAAATGGCCACAATTACAAGATTAAAGACAAATCTCAAATGGGTAAAGATATCTTTTACAATATTTTCTCAGGAAAAGTTGTTTAGATCTCTATGCCTCCTCTAGATTACACTTGTCACAGGGATACTGGTATTAGAAGCTTTTAAAAAATATATAATTAATATACAATATTATATTAGTTTCAGGTGTACATCATAGTGATTGCATAGTTTTATACATTATGAAATAATCACCACAATAAGAGCAGTTACCTTTCATCACCAATAAAAAGTTGTTACAATATTTTAAATTATGCGTACATTGCATTTCTATATGCACATTACATGTGTCCTTATCTGTAAGAACAAACATTCCTGAGACTTACTATTTTATAGCTAGAAGTTTGGTACCTCTTAACCCCCTCCACCTATTTAGAAACTGGTGATTGCCAGAAGGTGGCTGGGTGGTGGAGGGGCGGACAAAATAGGTAAAACAGAAGCTATTTTATGAGTGCTCCGTTCAGCTTCTTTTCAGAAAGTTTCCACTAGTTAATATAGGAGGTAATAAAAAAGCCCTTTGTTAAAGATCTGGCTGTCTCAAGACATATTTACACCATTATAGGAGGCTCTCCATCCATTTCCCAAGGAAACTGTCAAAGAATCTCAGCTCTAACTAAGAGAAGTAAGTAAAGTTCCACCTGTCTCCAGCCAATGAATCAATTTATTTGAAAGCTAGAACCAAAACTTTTCTTAGAAGTGAAAATATTAAAGAAAAATATAGGCACATTTATCATGTAAGTTACCCTTGAGTTCTTACACAGACCTAGGTTGCTATCCAAATCATGCTGGTGCTGAAGCTTAATTTTAAACAGAAACTTTGTGGGAATTAAAAGCAACCCTCATATCAACTGTCCATAGGCAATCAATACTGTGCTGGGAAGATCTCAGAAAGCTTAACCTTGCCCAAGCTTGACAGTGACCGAGGTTTGAGGTTACTGCTCTATACATCTACACAAAAGCCACTCATCAAGCGACAATAAAAGTAAAGCATGTTTACCTCTCAAGTTTCCAGAGACCCTGAATTCAAGGACCTAGATGTAGTAACAGCTATCAGAATTGAGAAAGTCCTTCAAATATAGTTCACATCATTTTTGTACATCAGGCTTCTATAAGAAAAAAGATAAATGTGAAATCAAAACTTTCAGTGTTAACTTTTTCAGCTTTTTCAGTGATGCTTGAGCAAAGTTCCTCCACAAAGTAAAAGAGCATCAGATTTTCCTAGGGATACTCAATGTGCCCTATATTTTTGTTCTCCACCTCCCCACCCCACTCCCAAAATAACGTATACTCAAATACAACCTCATTTCCTAAAAAATGCTACTTCGTAACCCTGGAGATATTTTCTACAAACATCTAATTTATTGACTTCTTTCTTAGAAGGCAAAAGAGTTATTGACTTCCAAATACTCACCATTACATTGCAATAGACATGAGCTATTCTGATTCTTGTTGCTTCTTCACCTTAGCATGTTAGCCACAAAATACCAGGTGAAACTGAGGCACCCTCTATATCAGTTGTGTAAATATATCCCTTCTCTCATTGCCTAAGAAACCCTGATATCATGTAGGAGCTGTAATAATCCACTATCACCCCTGTATCCATATTTTCACTATGTCCATCATTTGGGGGTGTCTTGCTTTTAAAAAAGCATTCACCTTTAATTATATCATCACCAATGAAATTTGTGAGTCTTTTCTTTAGTCTTATGAGCACTAAGACTTCATGATAATCTTGGGATAGCTGTTGGTTCTACAGACATTGGATTTGGTTGCGTTATCTTCACTTAAAAGAGTGACTTGTCTCTTCATCTGGTAAAGTTGTATGGTAAAGACATAGCTTAAGGAATCAGATGAGGAATATAAGCTCTATGATCAGAAAAGTTGATTCTTATGAGACCATCATTTTATTATAAAGAGATTTTTGTTTGTTTGTTTTTCACATCACCATCTTACCAGATGCAGCATGTTTGGGAAGTGCTCATAATACTAATGACTGTTCAATATAGATATGATCGATCTAAGGACTCTAAAGACATTTTAGAGCTTTCTGGGGTCCTAGAACTAGGAGCTAGCTTGAAAGAGCTGCAGAGAAATAGACATGTATTGGGCTATGCTTCATAATCCAGTTGAAGCACTGTCTTTTCCCTGAGAAAGGACAAAGGAGCTTGGTTAAGAAAAGCTTTAATTTGTGGCATTGTAAAATTAAAAATTTCAATTTAGTTGTGAAGTCCCTTGTGAATGTAACCCTCTTCCAGTGCAATTTTTATTGATTCTTTTAGTTGTTCAGGTCTGGTTGAGTCCATAGGTACTGTGTAGCATCTCCAGACTCAATTAAGCCTTGGAGTGTAATATAAACAGGAAGACCATAGCCTTTGGAACAATATTACCTGAATTTGAATCCCAGCCTTCTTATTTGCTGGCTGCATGGACCCAAGTCACCATATTAAACTTCCTTGTTTCTCAGCTTCCTCGTTTTCAAATGGAAGGATAATAATACCCAACTTACAGAATTGTTGTAAGAATGGAATGAATTGTTATGTTGTAGTGTTCAGAACAGTACCTATTATATATTGACTGCTCTCTTATCAATGTGAAGAGGATGACAGCATTCCATTAGGATTACTGCTTAGCTGGTTTTGTTCACTTAATGACACAAGATCTTTAGGTATTTGCATGAAATTAAGGCTGAATGTAAATTTCAAGAGGGAAGAAGGGAAGAACTAAAAATGTTAAATTTGGAAAGGTCAAACCCACGTTATGGAATAAGAAACATATCCATATACCTATATCATTATTATTTTATATATATATACACATACATGTGCAAATATACATGCTGATACAGTTGTAAAATATAAAATTAATGTATACCAAAATTGTTTTTCAAATATATTTTAAATATATTCTTATGTTACATAAAGTTCTGTTATCAACATTTAGTAGGTCTCATTTAGACCCTGGTGAGATCCCTTAGCCTGTGGCATTTAAATAGTTTTCAAACCATAATTTAGGTTGGAAATATAATATCTCATCATATGATTATATTATAATTTATTTAATCATGTTCAAATTCACTAAAAATAAAATAAATGCAAGTTTTAAATAATGAAATAACATTTTTACCTATCAAATCAACTAATTTTTGGAATTTATAATACCCAATTTTTGGTGTGGGTATTGTAAAAGAGTATCCTCATAATTTTATGAAGCACAACTTAGAAATACATATCAAAATTCTTAAAATTTTTCATCCTAATAATTTATTATAAAGAATCAGATAGGTGTATAAGAGGTTATGTACAAGGACTTATGATATCATTTTTTGCAAACTCTATGTCCAATAAGTAACTAAGCATCCTGCCTTCCTCACCTATCTTCCTTCCATTGTTAGTGAGGGAATAATGTAGTCAATACTGAGACATGATCTTTGATTTACTTGTCCTAGGTCCATTGCTTACACGAATGATGAAATAGATTTTATTTCCATAAAAAGCTGATGGCATATAATTGGCTATTGATGTCACTAAACACAGTGATCCCCCTTTATCAACCAAATCTTTGAACAGAAAACTCTACCTGATGCTTTTGAACCAGAGCTTAAAGCCATTCAGTAAGTTTACCACACTTTATGATTTTTGTGTGGATCTTTGTTAGAGGATTCTGTAAAAGTGATTCCAATTGAATAATATTGCTTTCAGGGTTACTTTCAAAATGATGATGACAATGATTAATCCAATTAGAAAATGCACCACTATTATTAAATGATACAATTAAAATCTAAATTATCTTTGAAGAACCAAAAAAATAACTAAATAAAAATATCTATGGCTACTTCCAGGAAACTTGACACTAATTTTTCCTTATAAAAATGGCAGGAAATAAAAAATACATTTTAATGCTATTATAATAAAAATAAAATACATAGTATAAAACTTGAGTAAATATATTCTTATGTATTTAGGAAAAACATTCATTTGTAAACATTAAGTAGTCCACTAAATGAAGGCAGCTAATTTGGGAGAATGAGACAAATTATGTAACATCAAGAATATCTGATATTCACTAAATAGTTAAAAATGTTATGATTTTAATTTTTTAGTCTAATTTATTTAGATATAGAAATTGATTCAAATAAATACTAACATACTTGCTGCTACATTTTAAAAATCTAAATTTCAAATCTTCTCCAAAAATTGTTTTCAACGCTATTCTTTTACACAACTTAGGCATTTCAGTGGATATCAGCCTATCAAAACAGCCACAATCTTACAAGACATTTCAGTGATATTTTTGAGACTATCTGTCAATTTTAGTATCATATTTTTATTGAGTGAAATTCTCAAATAATCAGGAAGTCATTATGTTTAAAGTAACGTTAAACTGCATTCAATATTTTCTCTGTAATTGAGGTACAAAAGAGAACATAAATAAGTAATATAGTTTTAAAAAATAAATATATTTTAGTATATATAGATATATAATAAACAAAATATATACATAAAATATAAATATATAAAATATTTATTTTTCTCTTCAGTGACTCAGTAATATTTATTTATTTACTTATTTATGTATTTATCTCTTTAGTGACCCTATTACAAATAAATTAATGAATGCTGTATAGATAGAGATAAAGATAGAAGGACATTATTTTCATTAGAACATACACGATTGTTTGTTTAAATCCATGCTTTTAGATATTAGGTTGAAACTATCTGAAATGATGTGTTTCTAAAGGCAATATAGTGTCTAAATTTGAATGATTATGCTAAATCTACGAAGGAAGTAACCAGTGTTATGGAAACACCTTCGTACAGTATTTGATCAACTCAGAAAAACAAGTGAAATGCACCATTTTATCCATGACTTGTATTATGGGTAAGGTTAGATCTGTATTTGTTTTCTCTAAACGAAAATGTAATTAATGGCTTGGAAAAAATTACTGCAAGCAGAAAGATGCTCCCTGCACTGACAAGTTTTGAACCATGAATGCCAGTGATGCCTGCTTATTTTTAGAATCACTCATACAGCTCTGGATTACTAAATGCTTGAACTCATATTTGCCCATTAGTAAAACTTTTGTCAAAAGTAAAAATCTCCTGCTCATCAAAAGATCATTAAGAAAACAAAGGCAGGACAAAATTAGAAGAAAATATTCATAGTATATATCTCATGAAGACCTTGTATCCAGAATATATTAAGAACTCTTACAACTCAAAAGTTTGTTTTGTAAACAGACTCTTCACAAACTAAATTATATAAATGGTTATTAAGGACATGAAAAGATTCACTATCACTAGCCATTGGAAAAGTGTGTATTAAAACTATAATAAGCACATTACACATATTAGGATGACTAAAATTTAAAAGATTAACAGCCTCAAATGTTGGTGAAGATGTGGAACATCTGGAAATCTTGAAATCTTATCATTGCTGGCTGGAGTGTAGATGATAAAACCATTGTTGAAGAACTGTCATCTACTTTTTTAAAAAAATTAAACATGTCATCCTATGATTCAGCATTTCCACTTCTAGGTATGAATTTACCCAAGAGAAATGAAAATATATGTCCACAAGAAGGCTAGTACATGCCTTTATTTTACTCTTATTCTAAAATGAAAACAATCTAAATGTCTATCAACAGATGAATGGATAGACAAATTGTGGTATATTCATACTACTTCTAAGTAACAAATATGAACAAATTGCTGATACATTAAGCAAGATGGATGCATTTCATGGACATTATGTTGAGTTAAAGAAACCAAACACAAAATAGTACACACCATATGCTTTCATTGTTGGGAAGTATCAGGAAAGGTGAAAGTCATCTATAGTGATAGAAATTATATTAGTGATTCTTAGAGCAGGGAATGGGGGTGAGGAAGTAGTAATTAATTGCAAAGAGTCATGAGTGGACTTTCTGGGTTAAATAAATAGTCTGTACATTGCTGGATTAGGGGCTACATGGTATATACATTTCTCAAATATCATCAAACTTTATACTTAAAATATCTACAATTTATTCTATGTATTATATGTAAATTCTACCTCAGTGTAGTTTACCGAATGAAAAAATAAAAATTAATCAAATAGCACAGTAGCTAGCATACAGCGTTAATAAATATTTATTAGTTTAACAAACTTAGCTTTTGTTAGGTGCTTCGAGATAAGAAGATGGAAAGACCAATTTTCCTTGTTCTATCTTTCAAGTCTTTTCAGTTCTCAAAATTTTAGGTGCAAAATACTACCCCATGTAACTTTGTTACACTCACAATATAGAGAGTTATAAAGACAGAAACAGAAGAGTCAGGGAAGTTGCCAGAACAACTCTAGCCCAAATTTCCCTGAGAAATAACACCAAAGCATTAATAATAATGTTTCATTCACCTCTATATACCTGACACGTTAGGGAAGCCAGCACGTAACCAGGTTGATGAATCACAGTGAATGAATGAATGAATGACAGTCCATATAGCTAATATTAACCACTACTTCATAGGAGATAGGCTGAATTCTCAAACACTGTTGGCGCATGTGCTCAAGGGTTGAATCAATTTGGCTATACTCCTCACTACTCCTGTCTATGATGACACATAAGCAAGGGAAACAGGCCTACTTTTTTTGGATAGATTTTCATGGCATATTTAATATGGTCCCCACTGAATATCTGTCAAATGTCAACAAATATCACATTTGTCCTTGTGCTCCGCTTGCTCTGAATAATCTTTCAGAGTAGAACAGACCTCAGAGACTAATTTGACTCCTTCATTTTCAGATTAAAACCCTTGACCTCAAAAAGTGCATTCTCTGGGATTACACAGAGTGTTGATAGAAAATCCAATTCTATTAAAATCCTAGTTTGGTATTTTTACTGGCATAAAATGCTCACTATTAGAGAAAAAAAGAATCTCTTACCATCATTTAGAAAGAGAGAGAGAGGAGGGGGGAAAGAAGAAGGAAGGAAGGATGGAAGGAAGGAAGGAAAGGAAGACAGGGAGGGAGAGATGGAGGGAGGGAGAGAGGGAAGAAAGAGAGAAAGCAAGCAAGCAAGTCCTTCCTTGGCTTGCCAAAACCCAATCACAAAGATAGGAAGAATAAAAGGCCCAGGGAGTAGGAAGTCACTTCAGAGCCTAGTTCTCCAATGTTTTGCTTGCTTCCAGATGTTCTTTCAGACTAGTCCAAATCCCTTCCAGTGCTGTGTGACTGTGCTAATTAATTGTTAACTTTAGCCTTCTATTAAAAAGCTGCAGGGCTGGAAACCAAAAGAGGACTGTTAAAATATTAAATAGCCCTTAAGCCTGGGGCACCGGCTGATTAGCAGCAGGGGACAGGAAGACTATTTCCCCTGGTACTGAGTGGCTAAATTAAGGAAACTGAGTTTGTTACACTCCTTTTGAAATGCTCCTTCTGACTTGTTTCCATTTTCAAAGGCTGGACATCAAAGAATCAGGGCCCTCTCGTCAGCACCATTTTGGACCATGCAGCTCCCTATCATACGTACTTACAGTGCCTTGAGAATGATGTGATCATTTCCAAATGAGGCCAAAATTCATTATATTAAGTGAAAATTGGGGGTGAAATAGATTTAATGCCATTCTTTGCATGTAGCTAAAGTACGATTGAATCCATAAAAGACCAACGAAATAGGCTCAAATGTGGCCACTCTGCAACCAGTGTGTGGCAGTGTGTTGATTTTGATAATTAACTAGGAATATCAGTTGTCTCCTTGCTGGCTGATAAACTACAGATCAGAGGAAATTCTGGCAGAGGAAGAGCAACAGAAAATGCTTTAGAAAAGACAGTTTGATGCCCTTTGCTTTCATTGACTCATGTTTTGAAAATTGTGTTGGGGACTAAGGGAGATATTTCAATAATATTAATGTTGACTGGGGTGAATCATTGTTCTCTGCATGTCATTAAAAGGCAGGGGGTGGAAATATACAATGTGCCTCTTGCCAGAGACTAAAGTCTTAGGAGGGAGAACTGGGTATGTCCCACTTGTTCTAAAAAGAAACGGAAAAAAGTATTAGAGAGATCCTTAAGCAAGTATATTGTATGTTCTCAAAAAGAGTTTCTGTGAGAATTTTCATCTCATCTTTGACAATACTTCTAATCACGTTCTGAGTGCATTTACAAATATCCAGTGAAAGAAAACTAGTTTATCTTGCAAATGGAGATGCTTTCACTTTGATTGGGGGCACTGGAATAGAAAGGTACAACTTTCTTATAGAACAAAGTCACCCAGTAACTGTAAGCCACAAGAAATTCCAGGACACATCTCCAAGAAAAATTATGCTCTTCAAAACATTGCATATGTCAGCCTCTGAGTAAGAAGTCATTAGCTCCTTATTGGGCCCACCATGTAACCCATGCCGTGTCTTATGACGTATGACAGGAACTGTTTTGAGGGCTTTACAAATAGTAAGTCATTTAATCTTCATAACATCTCCATGAGGTGAGAACTGATATTATCCCCATTTCACAGAGTGCACTGAGCCTTGCTGTGGATAATGAACTTGCTCAAACTGCACAGCTGGTAAGGATTGAGATTCAGACCAGATTGGCTCCAGAGTCCATGTTCTTAAACATAATACCTTCCCAATGTCATCTTGACAGATTAGAAAATTAGGTTGGAAAGAAAGATGCTCCCTGCACTGACAAGTTTTGAACCATGAATGCCAGTGCTGCCTGCTTATTTTTAGAATCACTCATACAGCTCTGGATTACTAAATGCTTGAACTCATATTGGCCCATTAGTAAAACAGGATAACAACATCTAAGCTTTAATATTACTGAGGAGATTAAATAATTTAGGGTACATGTAAAGTGCCTAAATTTTAGTTCAGCAAATCTTTCTGTTTGTTGTACCTTTACCAGATGCTGGGGAGACAAATACGAGTAAGACATGGCCCATAGGTTGTTCGTTCCAAATGGTAATTCTCAGGCCATCACCACTGGCTTGGGTGGTGTCAGAAATGCACAGTCATCAGGATTCTTGTCAGAAATGCACAATCTCAGGCACGGCTCCAGACCCACAAAAGCAAAATCTACATCTTTAACACCATCCCCAGTAATGTGTGTGCGTATTAACATTTGAGAAGCAAAACACGATACACACACGGTTCACTGCCTGCCAGTTTGTTTGCCTGTTTCTCTGTAACCTACATGTACAAGGTCCTCTCAAACAGGATTCTCCGGGAAAGTACTAATTTCAAATACTTTTGACAGACTTCGAGCGAGTCAGACCAAGCGTTCTGGTCTCATGTTTGGAAAAAGTGATCTGTGTATATGTTTTGTGTCTCAACATTTTCCAAATTTTTTATGCTACAAAAATGCCTTTAATCTTAACTAATAATTCCATCTTCTGCTCCATCTGTCTTGGTTCTGCCTGGCCACATTCCTGAGGGGTTTTTCTGGGGGCTGGCCTCTGGATACAGTGCCAGATCTCATGGTAGAGTTACACAATGCAGTCTTCTTTAGAGCACTCAATTCCATCTCCCAGAGCCCCTCAACGGGGCAGGGAAGCCTCGAATCAAATATACACAGAGTTTCAAAAGTTAAAATATAGCCAAAAAACTGAAATACCAGCTCATATCATTAAGAAAGTACAGTGGGATAAGGAGATTAACAAGTACAAAAGGAGCCATAGAAATAGATATGCAACATGGGAGAGGGTTTTGAGATCATCCAAGACCCTGGAGAAGCTCCAGAAAGCACAGTTTCTTAGGAAAAAGAAACAAATGCTGTTTCCTGGTGGACAATGGTATAAATCAGAACAAAAGGAAAAACCACAAGCTATTTCTTGGAGGTGAAATTGCCCCATGGATGGGATTGCGTTTGGGGTACCTTAAAAAAGAATATCTGAAAGTTACTCTCAGCAATAGATTGCTGTGAATGACAGGTCCACAAACAAATTCACCAAATCCTACAGTCTCTCGATGCTGAATTTCCCCCCTTATACCTTTAAGTACAACTAAAACTAAACCTTGCAGTTTGATATGCAAAGAGTACTGGTCTGGGACTCAGGAGAACCTAAGTTATTCATGGCTCTGCCGTCACCTGGCATTTAACCTCTTTGTGTCTCAGTGTTCTCATCTTTTAAATATGACAGTTTGACAAGTTGGTCTCCACAACTGCTCCAATTCTAAGGTTCTCTGACTTAAAGATTTCACTGTCATCTTCCTTGCAAGGTGCCCCAGGCCTCAGAGCCACTGCTTCTTGCTAATGAACCACACCTGTTGTCCACATTTGCTCATTTTCTGCTCAGAATATTCAGCACATGGAGCATCACCATAGTTCTTTGTCTTTTTAGCTTGTTAGAAGACAGTAGCTCCTGCTGCAAGGAAGAAGTGAGGGAATCTGTTGGGTTTGGGGGGACAAAAGAGAGAATTAGCATTAGAAGAACAAAATGAGGAGAAGAAAGAGAGAGAAAAATGGAAAGAAAGAGTAGTCCGAATGTGCCAGAGAAGTATGGCCCTGATCAGGGGAGAAAGATTACCATTAGGAGGGAAGGAAAGAAGGATGGAAGGAGAGAAGGAAGGAAGGAAGGGGGTAAGGAAGGAGAGAGTGAAGGAAGGAAAGAAGAGAGGAAGGGAGGGAGGGAGGAAAGAAAGAACCAAAGTGTCAGAGAGGAGGGAGGGAAAGACAGAGGCCAATTAGGTGTCAAGTAAAGGGAGTAGTCATTTAATTCATCCCATCCTCATTTCTACCTCTGCAGTAGACATACACCTCAAAATCCAAAACACAAGCCTTGTTAGAAAACAGTGACTCAAGCAATGATGTTGCTTAATGAAGACGAAATTGGCTTCTTACACCTGATGTTCTTTTCAGTGAAATGGCCCAATTTTGCTTTTGAAGATAATGCCAACTTCCCTTCTCCCTCCCAAGAGAATTTGCTGTTTTCATTTGGTATCTTGAATAGTCCTTGCCGCTACAAAAGGCAGAGTTCACATTTATTTGAGAAAAGTGCTGATTTCATGTGGTTTGACACAAGAGCGGTGTTTTAGCTGGAAGCCCAGAGCCACAATTGATTTCAAGGAAACCTGGTGCTATTGACAGAGTACTTCCTGCTGCACTTTCTAGAAGCAAGAAATTCAGCTGAAAACAAGATATGCTGGCATCTGTCAAAGGAGCAGCTGGCAAAGAAATTGAAATATGATGGGGGAGCCAAGACCTGCATCCCTCCCATGCTTTGACGTAAAGTTATTGTTTGATCTTGAGAAAGTCAGACTCTCTGAACATTAGTTTCCATACAAAAAGATGGGAAAATATCAGGACTTATTTCCTCAAGGATGTTGCAAGTTTCCATCAATCTCCTTAGAAATATGCATTGTCTTGGTACCTATGACTTTCTCCTTCTTGATATTCTCCACCAAATAAGAAATATTTTCCTCTCACTTTTGAAAGGCTTGAAAATTGCTTTACCTTGATATGTCATTTCCAATTCAATTTGAAGAAAATCAAATACATTTCAATAATATAAGGAGAGATCTTACTGCATAGGAATTGGAAAAAACAACAACCTGAAACTTTACTTGGTCTTCAAGAGAGAGACTAATCAGAATTGATACAATGGTTACATTATAAAATTCAGAGAGAGAAAATTGGCTTCTTTCTTTTACATTTCACTGTAAGTAGGAATTTCCCAGTACAATATTCAATTGACATAACAATTTTATACATATAATGGTACTTCTAAAGCATTTAAACTGAGTTGATTTTCTTTAAATCCTTGTTTACATGGTAACTCTACTTAGTAAATCTTTTTTTTTTTTCTCCAGAGTGAAAGCAGAAGAAGAATATCAGGCAATAGTTTGGGCAAATTATCACAAAATTTGACCACGGAGTCTTAATTTCTAAGATTTCTCACCAAATCCTCTAATTAAAACAGGAAGAGATCTTAGAGAACATTTTCCTCAAATATTTATTTCACATATAGAAAAATCTTAAGTCATAAAATCAAGTTAATTGCTTTCAGTTATATGAACAATATATGGAAGGGTCAGAATTTGAAACCCCTTTTCATTAAATTATCCTGTCTCGTTGAAAGAGGTTTCTTAGGGCTTCCCTGGTGGCTCAGTGGTTGGGAGTCGGCCTGCCGATGCAGGGGACACGGGTTCGTGTCCCGGTCCGGGAGGATCCCACGTGCCGCGGAGCGGCTGGGCCCGTGAGCCATGGCCGCTGAGCCTGCGCGTCCGGAGCCTGTGCTCCGCAACGGGAGAGTCCGCAATGGGAGAGGCCACAACAGTGAGAGGCCCGCGTACCACACACACACACACACACACACACACAAAAAAAAAAAAAAAAAAAAAAAAAAAAAGAAAAAGAAAAGAAAGAGGTTCCTTATGACTAGTGAGGAAAAAAATATTTCCATTTCCATGGATAGTTCCAACATGGCAACATGGGTTGGGGATTACAATGGCCACAGTCAACTCTTGACATCAACCAAGAGGAAGTTGTAAGTTACTTTGCATCGATAAAAATGAAGAAAAAAATGTCTATTGTAAGTTACTTTGCATCGATAAAAATGAAGAAAAAAATGTCTAACAGTAAAAAAAGGATATTAGTAGGGCAACATTATTGGCTCTTTTCTTTGTTGTTGCTTGCTGCTCTTTCCCTCCCTACTAGCAATGTGGCACTTTAACTAGGGGACCTCTGATTGCTGTTCCTTTAATATAAGCAACGCCTTCTCCAGCTGCTACTTTCAACTTCTCCCTTATCATCCAGGACTTCCAACAACTCACTCTTTTGCTGGAGTCACACCCTTCCAGGTCATCTTCTTGGCAGAGGTTCAACTTATGATGACCCTAAGCAGGCTCTATTCTAGGGTTCCATATCTGGTGAGAGGGAATCATACATCTCTAGTCCACATTCAGTAGAAGTACAGCTCGCTCCCAATGCAACCTTCTCTCTCTTTCCTCTGCCATCTCCAACCAGCCTCCTACCTAGAGTAGATTCACCACTACCTGAATTCCCAAATTCAATGTCAAACTCTCTGAGCAGTTCTCTTGATGCTTTTTCTCTCACTGAGCTTAAAGTGAAGGCGATGCACTCCCTCATCTCTTTAGGGTGAGGTTGCACAGCACAACAAAGACCTTCTCTATAAAGTCCTCATTGCAGGCCACTTCCACCTCTTTTCATTAACTTACCTGAGCTTTGGGTTTTAGTTTATAAAATGGAGACAATCATATCATCAAACTTTCAGTAGTGTTCTGAGGATTACATGAGATTAATAATGTGTCAGTGCTTTGAAAAGCATAACCTGCTAGACACATTTCAATTATTACTATAATATTAATTATTTCTCATTGTAGAGCCATCCAAAAATTCAGCTAATTTTTAATCAAATATAGATCCGATATTTGCCCCCAAGCCTCTCTCTATCTCTTTACTGACCTCCTTCATTCTTGTTTCTTCCCTAAAATCCAACCCCATTTTAAACGTGCTAGTGGTTAAAGTACAAAGATATGGATGTACTGAAACAGTCTGTAATTTGCAAATCCCCACATAAATCTCTGATTTCAGGGTTTTCTAATCGAGCCAATTAAATTAGCATACTTGTCTGGCACAGTTAAGCTCAGCCTGGGACTAATCATTTTTCCCTTATTATATAACATTGATGTGCTTGGAGAATAGAAAAAAATGTTATTATGATTTCAGTTGTTACAGATGGTGTTTTCTTCATTCTTTCAAAATAATTTTGGTTTTGGAGTAAAAAAAAAAGAAAAGAAACAATATAGTATTACCCAACATGGCACAATAAAGAAGAAATCTAGTAAGATTCATGTGCTTTCTCACATGAGGTAATGAGGGTTAAGCAAATTGAGGAGGAAAGCCAATAGTTATACGATGCACTGTATTATGTTTTAAGGAAAACATAAATATATGAGAAATTTGCTTTATAGCCACAGACCAATCAGTGTTTAGCTCTACCGAGCCTTTAAAATATAGATTGGGTGCTTGTAGATTCCATCATATCCACTGAACACAGGGAATAAATAGCTTGTGCAAAGCAACTTCTATTTATTTCTTGTAGACCATCAGAGCTAGGAAACAAAGTGATTATCATTGACCAGTTGGTGGCAAGATTAATTCTTTTATCCAGCTTTGGGTAGTGGTTAATAACACAGGCTCTAAAGAAGAACTGCCTGGGACGTCCCTGGTGATGCAGTGGTTAAGAATCCGCCTGTCAATGCAGGGGACACGGGTTAGATCCCTGGTCTGGGAAGATCCCACATGCCACAGAGCAACTAAACCTGTGTGCCACAGCTACTGAGTCTGCGCTCTAGAACCTGTGAGCCACAACTACTGAAGCCCACATGCCTAGACCCCATGGTACGCAACAAGAGAAGCCACCGCAATGAGAAGCCCACACACTGCAGTGAAGAGTAGCCCCCACTCTCCACAACTAGAGAAAAGCCCACGCGCAGCAACAAAGAGCCAACACAGCCAAAAATAAATAAATGTATAAGAAGAAAAAAGAACTGCCTGACAAATTCTGGGTTACTGCCTATGCGACCTCAGGCAAATTCCTTAACCTTCTTGTGTCTCAGCTTTACCTGCAAAAACAGGGCTATCTTACCTGTAAAATAGGATTGCTATGACTAGAAAATTGAGTCAATAGATACAAATGATGGAAGATAAGACAAAACAATAGGCTCAGCTCTTCTGGTACTTACAGGTCTGGGAGACAGACATTAAAACACATATATAGAATGTTTAATATGTGTTAAAAAGAGAGATATAATGAGATATAAAAGGGAGATAGTCAGAACCAGGAAGTTGGAGAAATGTTTCCTGAGTATGTGCTGACTTGGCTAAGATATGAAAGATAAGTAGGAGATAGGAGGAGAGAACATTCTAGGCAAAGAGAAAAGCCTGTGCACAAGTTCACTTGTAAGAATGTGAGAATGTGCTAGCCCAGGTGAACCATAATGGATTAAGGTTGATGGCAAAGGAGATGGAAAGAAGTCAATAATGGGACAGATACTTAGAGGTAAAATCTCTGGGACTTGGATTGAATAAGATATACAGGGAGAAGGAAGTATCAGGATTTTTTCTAAGACTCTGGAATATAAACCAGGTTGACTGGTGATAGCATTCACTAAAAAGTGAAAGGTGATGCCTGAGATTTTTATTCTATTATTCATTTTTAAAAGGTATATGCTGAGACTATGTCTCATCCATTATATAGCCTTTAAAAGTGTTGAAAGAGAGTAGGTGATTAACACTATTTGAACCTCCGTACTATGGCCAGGAACCATGTTGGTTCTTGTAACACACAGGAATGTTGTAACTCTGAGTAACAAAAAATGTGAGAAACAGTAGCTTTATAAGATAAGGGGCTATTGATTTCACATGATAAATCTTGAGAAACCTACTCTAGGTCAGCTCTAGCTGCTCAAGAGTATCATGAAGGAAGCAGACCTTTGCTTGTTTCCTTCTGTGCCAGCCTTAGTGTGTGGTTTTATACTCATGGTTCTGAAATGGCTGCTCCACCTCCAGGCATAAAATCATCCTCCCAAACAGGAAGAAAAAGGTAGGACCAAATCTTTGTTATTTTATGAGAAGGAAAGAGAGACTTCCATGTACAACCCATTGAAAGGTGAAAGGTGGTTAGAAAGAAGAGGATTTGGAACAGAAGTGCATTAGACAACCAACAGTTTCTGCCACAGTTCTTTTGCATATTTTAGTTAATTTAATCTTTATGTTACCCCAGTACATATTTGGAGACAGAAGTTTAGAGATTTTAAGTATTTTACTTGAAATTAATCAGCAAAATAAGTCATAAAGCTGGGGTTCAAACTTTGTACTCCTCAACCCTAAGGCCCACATGCTACCAATCACTCCACACTGTATAAATAGCTTAAAAAAATTCGAGATCAAGTAAGTTAAAAAACAGAAGCAAATTATTTTATACCATAGTGTATGGAGACCATTTGAAGGTATAATCATAAGAATATATGATTGTTTTTGTCTGACCTAAGGACAAACATATATCCATTAAGTACATGTATAATGACATCCTGAAAAGCCCTCAGTGAGGTTAACAGGGTAACTTTGATGGCTTCTGTTTTACCAGTTTTATTACATAGTAAAATCTTAGAGGAAAAACACATTGCTAATAAACCTGTGTAATAAGCAGAGCTGAAAAATAGCATCTGTGTTTAGAACTGATGGACAACTCCTTGCAAAGCATAAATTGCTAAAAAGTAATAATGATAATTAATGTGGAGATTTAAAAGAAAAAGTAAACTTGTAAGTGAAACAGCAAGTACATATTTATTCCATGTGTTTTGTGTCTTCTAAGGATATGGTTTTTTCTCTGGTATATAGAAAATGGGGTTTGCATTTAGCTTTTTAATGTAAAACTTGAAATGAGCAAATCACATTGTCAACTTAATGCCTGCTTTGAATGTGTATTTTGAAAGCTAAAATTACCATCAACATTCTCTACCTGACTATATTTCTGGTTTAAATCAGAGGGAATATTTTGTCTATTTATCCCAGCTGCCAAGTGCTGCCATTCCTGCTGGAAAAAAAAAAAAATATATATATATATATATATATATAAAATCAGAAATAATCCAATTTGTTTTGCTCCTATTTTTGTAAATGAAAACATTATTAAGTAAGAGACAGGATAGGAAGGGAGATTTGCTAATTGCTATCCAAAATCAGTTTGATTCAGTTGGGATAGAATAATTCCTTCTACAAATCCGTGGGTATCTAGAGCACAATCTATATAGGAGGCTGCCCAGATTTTCACCTCATGAAGAAAAAGCTTTTGTAAGTGAAAATGGAAACTTCTAACATGGGGTGGAAAATACCTATAGGTAAAATTTTGTCACAGCAAGTACCATTTGAAAAAATAATTCTTCCCATAAACATTTTTTCCCTTTTCTTCAAGTTTTATTCCATAAGTGAGGAAGGTGAGAAGAGAGCTACCACTTTTTTGAGTTCCTTCTATATTCCAGTTACTGCAACTCCTGGTTTATTCCCCTTTTATAGAAAAGAAAACTGAGTCTTTGGTTATGTGACTTGTTCAAAAGTTATGTGATTCATCAGCAGAAGTACTAAAAATTGAACTGAGGTATGGATGACTTCAAATCATTTTCTATAAGCCAGTCTAACAGAGCTCACAACTTTCATTAGAAGAGGTAGGGAAGTAAAGGTTAAATGTGTGAGAGTGAACAAGCTTATGGTGTAGGAAAAATGGGACTAATGGTCAGAGATAGCTAGGCAGAGGTCAGAACTCTGGACAGCTCTAGACTGCTTTGGAAGTTCCTTTCTGACTCTTTTCTCTCCAACACGATCTGTTTTGTTCTTTTTATAGCAATAGCTCTCAGTATTGCTTAAATTCTAATATTATTTGCATATATATACAATTGCATATGCAATATAATTGCAACATGGGGAGGCAACGTGGTATATTGGATATGGAGTTTGGGTTTGGGCTTGAATTTGTAACTTATAGTGAGATATTAAGCAAATAACATAACATAATTTTGTCTCCTCTATCCTCATAAATAAAGAACATATATTAATTAGTGAAATAATAGAGTCTAATTTTAGGCTCAGCACATTGCAATAGGTACTTAGAGCAATATTACTTTCTCCTTCCCTCCCCCACGTCCCCTTTTCAAGGAAAAGTCTATGCAGTAGTCAGGCTTCATTTGGTTACAAGTGACAGAAAAACAGAAAGATAGTTGAAGCTAGATTAAGCATAATAAGGAACTTCATTGGTTCATGTAATTGAAAAATCAAAAGGGAATATTTTCCTTCAGGCATAGCTCAGTCTGGGGGTACATGGCTCTTGTACTCTCCACCTCTCAACTAGGGTCATTCCACATGAGAAATCCTTCATGATGGCTCCAGCAGAAAAGGCAGGACTGTAATGGGCATCCCTTTGCTTTCTGCATCCCAAGCCTTGGAGCAGCTGCTGATTCATAGTCTTTCCTTTACTCGGCATCCACCAGCGGTAAAACTATTTTTTCCAAGAAATCTGTTTTTTATGGGAGTGCTTATTCCTTTGTGGTATAGTACCACAAAGAAAAAATGTGAGGGGGGACTCAGTTACTAGAAAAAGAGGGAAGGGGTGCTAAGTAGGTAGGAACAACCCATGGCCACTTCAAGGGGTTCCCTGTATATCTCTGATTTTGAGGAATTTGGGTTACTTTCAGAAAAAGAAGAAAATCAATAATTCTTGAATATCTTAGATTTTTAAAAACTTTACCTTCAGTAGAATCCATTAATATTTGAATAAGTAAACGAAGTCCTCAGAACCCAAAAGCACACTGTAGTTCCAGTGAAGTGAGGCCCTAGTAGAAGAAGGATGATGTGAACTTGACAGGAACAGCATGGCTAGTGTTATTATCCCTGAAGTCCCAGCTCTCTTTTGATATAAGGACCAGGTCCTGTGAAGAGTCAAGCCCTGATGAACTCTTAACAGATCAGGTTATATCAAGTTCTCAGCAACAGCCTTCTCTGATGCAAGCTCTTTCCCTAAAGGACTTAACACTGTGATGTCATTTTGGTTGTGTTTCATAGCAGTAGAAAGCTCAGGCTAAGAAAATCTGAGATAAACTGTGAAATATTAGGTAAATCACATAACCTAATTTTGTCTCCTCTCTCCTCACAAAAAGCTAAGCTTAGTGTCTGGCATATAGTTAAGAGCTCAATAACCTTTATCTCCGTCTTCCACAAAGCTATGAAATTATCATCATTTACTCTTGATGAGAAGTTAGCCTCTATGACATCATAACCAGAGAAGGCTATAAACTGTGCCTTTTGAGTGTAAGGTATCGTTCTGGTAGAGACGGTCCTGGGAACAGAGCTCTCACCACAAATTCTTCATTTGGTGCTGCACTGCATCCACCCACCCACCCAATAAGTCATTATAGCAAGAACACATTTTTCGTTTTTACATTTTTAGTCTTTTTTTCTCCTGATAGCATTTTGCAAAGTTAAAAAAATAGGTAAACCAGTCAAATAAGGACAAATACTGCATGATTCCACTCATGAGTTACCTAAAATAGTCCAACTCATAGAAGCAAAGAATAGAATGGTGATTGCCAGGGGCTGAGAGGAGGGGATAATGGGGAATCGTTCAATTGGCATAAACTTTCAGTTATGCAAGATGAATAAGTTTAGAGATCTGCTGCAGAGCATATCACCTATCAATACTACTATATTGTGCACTTAAAAAATTAAGATGGTAGAGATCTCACATTAAGTGTTCTTATGTCCCCTCCTCAAAACAAACATACTAACACACAAAACAAAAAACAACAAAGGGACTCAAAACGTTTGGAGGCGTTGGATATGCCTATTACCTTGATTGTAATGATAATTGCATGAATGTACATAGATGTCTAAACTCATTAAATCATATACATTAAATATGTGCTTGTATACCAATTAGGTTGTTTAAAAAAATAAAATAAATGAAAATATCTTTTAAGAAAAAGAAGACAAGTGCTTAAGATTATATCTAGATCCCAGGCTTAGACAGCCATTCTTAAAATCTACCATCAATTTGGATAAGTTTTCAGGATGCAATTCACTAATATAATTACCTAGTTCCATACTGGACTTGCCTTTTTATTTTTATTTTTGCGGTATGCGGGCGTCTCACTGTTGTGGCCTCTCCCGTTGCAGAGCACAGGCTCCGGACGCACAGGCCTAGCGGCCATGGCTCACGGGCTTAGTTGCTCCGCGGCATGTGGGATCTTCCCGGACCAGGGCACGAACCCGTGTCTCCTGCATTGGCAGGCGGATTCTCAACCACTGCGCCACCAGGGAAGCCCTGGACTTGCCTTTTAGTGCATTTCCTAAATACCTAACTGGGAATTCCCTGGTGGTCCAGTGGTTAGGACTCTGCTTTCACTGCCGAGGGCACAGTTCAATCTCTGGTCGGGGAACCAAGTCTTGTGGCATGGCCAAGGGAAAAAAAAAAAACACCAAAAACCACAAATATTTACCTGTTTTCAGGCACACTTCTTGCGAGCCCTTGTTCAATTGTCTCCCTACCTGTTAGCCCAGATTCCTGATTCACTCTGGATCCCATTGTTCTCCAATTCTCGGAAATAGAAAATTATGTCCACTTTTTACCACCGATCAACTTGTCAGCAGTATACCTCTCTCCACTGGAAAAAATTAATATAACGCACACATAGAGACTAGCATTAGGTATAGGAAGCTGGAGGCAATCCACATATTCTTCAGTGCCCCTTCAGTCTGTTCAGGTTTGTGGTTGGTAGGGAGATAGGCCACCCTGTCTCAGAGCCCCCTTTAGCTGTGGGAAGTGTACTCAGCATAGTCTCCAGTTGTCAGCTCCTTTACAGTCTGTCCTGACTTCAGAGAGCCTCTTTGCCCAAAGACAGACTCTTCCCAGAGTCACCTGCATCTGGCCAAGTGCAGGGCACACTGATAGTTAATACTTGCTCCAGAGCTCCCCCTCCGATTGCCAAGACTTTGTCAGGCCTGTATCAATGTTCAGCTTCATTCTCTGCCCATTTCTTCTTCCTCTTGTTTCCCTTCTCAGGTTTTGATGTCTAATTTTTCACCCCTTACTCACCTCAGTGTCTGTTTCTGTTGAGTCCAACTGCCACAAACCTCAGTCCTTTTAACCAGCTGACCAAAACATCACACCCAAATAATCCCTGTAATTTCCAATAACAGATAAGTTTAATGAAATTCCATTATTTTCTAAAAAGAGTAGTTTAGTAAATCCTATAACATTTGCTACATGGAAATTTTATCCATATTTGGTAGTATGGTTTCTGCTCAGTAAGTCAATTCTAACTTTTCAGTGTAGGGAGAACACAACTGACACTTGTATTTGCATATTGTATAATGCGAAACAAACTAATATTCAAGCCATGGCTGTATCTTTTTAGTGACGATTAGAAACACAGATTCATCATCATCATAATCAACATTCGATATTTCAGTCAAATGTCTTAAGAGCCATAACTGCAAAGGAAAGCACAAATATCTTTTTTTGTGTGAAAAAAAATTGTCTTTTTATAGCACACATATTTCTGTAATAATCTTTGTCCAAATATCACCCTGGAGCAACATATTATTTCTGCAAGGAGTCTAATGTATCTTTTCCAGTTTTAGTATGAATGCAGAAGCAATTATGTTAAAGCTAAAAAACTTGGCCCATCATTAGGTAATATAAGCAGAACCCATCACAATAAATATAACTACAGTAAAACAAAAAAATTCTAAGCAAGAAAAAACAGTTTCAAAGCCATGGATTGTCCATTTCATTAAAAAAAAAGAGGAATTAATCATTAAAGCAAATATCCCTGAGATCACAGGCTTCGGCCACCTAAGAATTCCTTTTCAGCTTTTGAATTTGTTTCACCATATCATTTAGCCTCTGCAATTCTCTATGCTCGTTCTGATGGTGTTCTTAAACACTCATTTAATTGTGATGAACACTGTTAATAATAATAAAGAAATAACACTAGACATTTATATGGGGACTTGCAAGTTATACTTTCACAAATATTACCTCATCAAATCTTTTTGGACCTGAAAGTCATGAAGCTCTTTTCTTGCCTCAGCACAACAAGCAAGGAAGTGGTAAAAGCGTTCTTCATGTTCACATAGTTTGTCCAGATCATACCGCCCTGCTTCCTTCTCAGAACCATCATAGCACTTATTGAAAGAACTATTTATTTTTTCCTTTAATCATTTATTTTCTGGTATTCCAACTTAAAGGATACACTGAGTATCCTCACCTCGATAAACCTAAAGGGGGCAGGAACTCTATCACTGGAGACACATTTTTCTTTTCTGTTTATTATTGCTGAGTTCATTGTAGAAGCCTGAACTACATTTCCTCTTCTTCTTGACCCAACTGCCTACTTTTTATTCAGGATGCTCTGCTAGGGACTTCTTTTATGAAGTTTCTTCAATGCTATGCCCCAGAGTGGCCCTGTTACGTTATCAATCCAATTCTCCCATCCAGTGTTCACATTTAGTGTAGTGATATTAACTGTCTACACCATTGGCAAAGAGCAAACTATGGTGTCAAAAACATGTTGCTTTTGCCAGTCTCTTCCTGAGTGATGTATATTGTAAAGAAACGAATAAGTTCATTACTTGTCATTTAGTGTATTATTAAGGAGAAATACTTCAATAATTTAGCAGACACATATTAAAGAAAAAAATCTGTAAATTTTCATCTCCTTTATTACATTTGGTGAATGATTCTGGGGGATTTAAATTTCAACTGAATTAAGGCAGAAAATTATTTAGGAAAATCAAGGTGGTACTCAAAGACAGAAATAAAGAAATGCCCCATAAATGCATATAATATACAGTTTAAATAGGAATAATGATTCTCCTCAGTGGCATATCTTGGTTAGCTGTTCTTAGCACCTGAGATGAAAGTCCCTTCAGGGGTCTAGACTCTTCCAAACATTCATCCCCATTGAAATTATTTGTTTCTCTCCTTTAGCCCAACTTTCTTCTTTTATTTTTTTCTTTAACTATGCCCTCTGGAGCTCCCATTTCATCCTAGCAAACCAAAATCGTACAACCTTATACTCTTCATGATGCATTCCTCTCATATTCTGCATTAAATGAAACATGGCATGCCTCAGAAAACTCCACCCCCGAAGCTGCCTTCTTTCCTGGAAAGCAACATTCTCACTGCCCACAGTAAGGAAAGGAGGCCACTTTTCTTCTTCTTCACGATGGCTTCCAGACAATTATTCCTCCATCTTCATATGAAACCCTCTATTCCTTTGATGCTCATGCCACAAACTACTTTAGTTCAAGTCATGGCACCTTGCCAACAGCCTTCCTCCCCCCCCCCCCCAATTCTTGCCATAATTTGTAAGGTCATTGTAGAAGCTTGAACTACATTTCCTCTTCTTCTTGACCCAACTGCCTACTGTTTATTCAGGATGCTCTGCTAGGGACTTCTTATATGAAGTTACGTTATCTTTATATGATAAGTATAAGTTATCATTCTAGATGATTTGATCTGAGTTTTCAAGACTCTGAACTTTTAGTTACTTGACTTCTTCATATCTAATGACCTTCTCCTCAATTCCATGTCAACCATTTACTCTCATGGTCATAACCTGGATCCTGTCATCATCCAGAAGTTTCCTCACTCTGAGATTAGAAAAAAAAAGACAAAAATTAGTTATTTCCCTCTCTGACAATAGTCATCTCTCTACTCAGCTTTCTCATTCAACTACTCCAAAGATCTTGCTTCTTATCAGAACCTCTAATACATAGACATTTGTTATTCTTTCATATACTTTATCCTATTTCTGCTTTCACTTTCTTTCTTCGGTGGTTTAAAAGGCAAGATCACTGTGTCAATTATGGTATTGGATGCATTCATTTTACAGCTCCAGGTTCACCTTCTATGCTTCTCCATCTTTTTCTATTCCTCAAGCTGTATCAGGCAAATAAGGGATGGCCACGGAAACTGGTAAAAAGACTGGTGATAAAGGTTAAATTATTTAACGATGGAACTAAATTTTTTTAAATATGGGATTTAAAGTGACTGACAAGAATAAATGTATTATATGCCCTGACAATATAGAAATTATAACAACTAAAAAAAATGGAGGGAAACGGGGAAAGACATTGAAGGCAGAATAAATTTGCTGATGTATTATTTGTAAGAGTTGTGTGCAAAAGGATCTTATTTAAAGCCAATAAATCAAGTAATTAAGCTAAAAGAATATTTAATAGTGCAAAATCAAATAGTAAGAAAAACGTTATTGATTAAAACAGGATGGCACTCATACATGAACATACAGCTGACCTATGGACCAAAATAGAAAGCACAGAAATAGACCCAAATACATGCCAGAATTCAGTGGTAAAACTGGACCCTCAGATCACTGGCAAAAGTTTAGGTTTCACTCTGATGTTATACATCATTTCACCGTATTTTAAAAATAATTTTTAAACTGCATGGATATAATACCTGGTTAAAAATTAAACAAAATAATCCAACATTTAAAATTTTTTTCAAAGTTAGAAAAAATGCTATGAAAGAAAGTAATATAATGCTGTAACATAAAATGAAGGAACCTTAATCAATTTGGGATCAGCAAAGTCTTCCCTAAGGAAATGATTTGTAAGCTGAGTTTCTATGGAGGGAAAGTACATCCAGGAACTGAGATGTACTTCTGCTCCAGCAAAAGCAGTGAGAGCAAGAGTGATCTGTGATGAAACTGCTGAGGTATACATGAGTCAGACAAGGCAGGGCCTCATAGGACCTTGACATATCAAGGACTTTATCTTAGGAAGCTATGGATGAGAACCATGATCAAATTGAAATGATCACTCTGACTACAACTTGGAGACAGTTTGGAGGATACAGGAACAGATGTAAGGCTATTGTAGTCATCCAGGCAAGAGATAATTATAGTTTGTGTTAGACTGATGGCCACAGAGATAAAGATAAAGGATAGATCTGATAGATCTGATAGATGGTCACCTGAATTATTAAAGCTACTGCTTATTGTCTGTTATATTTTCATTTAAGTGGGGAATGGGGAAAAAAAATCTTGCCACACAGACTACTACCATGTTGAACCAAAGAAAACTGGCAATATGTTTTTTGGGAAATTACTGAATCATACCAAACATATAAAAATATCTTATCCCCAGATTTTATCATTTTTAATCATGTGCCATATCTTGGTGGGGTTTTTGTTAATGCTATGCATGACATTCCAGCAGAATTACTCAAGCTAATGGGGCCTCTGCTGTCTTCCACACATAGCTTTCAAGATGGGCCCGAACAAGGACAGCCTAAAGAATGAAAGAAGTGAGAAATAAAAGATTGATTGGAAGGTTTATGTGCCAGGCTTGAGAAGGGCACATATCACTTCCACCCCAAGTCCACTGACCAAAACTGAGTCACAATGCCCCATCTGGTTGAAAAAGTGGCTCGGAAGCCTCTTTCATTATAGGAGAGCACAAATCTGGTAAAGTGTTATCTATCTACAAGAAAACATTATTTTTGCATCATTGGAAAATAAATGTATAATCATCATATTGAACGACATAGATATCCATTTCTAATTCAATCTGACTTCAGGAAACTTTCAATTCAAAACCAGCAGCCTGTAGATACATACAATTGTTGGAGATACTTACAATTGTTGGAGCTCCTGATAAAATCCTAATTACGTTTCCAGGCATGTCATCTGAAATTGTTTACCTTAGGTATAAATTTCCTCTGGCCAGTGTACAGCAACAGCAAGTGTCCAACAGTGAATATATTCAAGACTCTCAGCTGGAAATCACAGTACACCCTCTGACCCCAGAGATTCACATCTCTCCCATGTGCAAAATACCATCATACTGCTCTCAAAAATCACCAAAATCTCATCCTGTTATAGTGTCTAGCTCATGCTTAGTATTCAGGATCTCATTACCTAAATCAGCCCAGGTGTAGATGAGACTCTTCAATGCAATTCATCAAATACAGCTCCTCCTGAAAATTCCCTGGTGGTCCAGTGATTAGGATTCCATGCTTCCACTGCAGGGGAAACGGGTTCCACCCCTGGTCAAGGAGATCCCACATTCTGGGGGTGCAGCCAAAAAAAATTACAAATACACCTCCTCCAGTAAAATTCTTCTACATCTGCATCCCTGAGATGTTAGAGACAGGTTATCTGCTCTCCACACCCTCAACATGCAATGAGGAAACATGCCGGAACTGCAATGGACATTCCTACTCAAAAGAGAAGAGGAAGACAAGGGGCATGTTGCAGTCACTGGCCCATAGTAATTCTAAAATCTAGCCAGGTGCATGTTACTGTGTGTTTGATTAGCACTCAGTTCTCCCTCAAAGTGGTTCTTTGTATCTCTTCCCTTTGCCCTCTGGTCTCTTGGTTCTGCTTTGCTGAGTCATCCTCCCTTTTTTTATAAGAAAGGTCTGTGTTCTTAACTGAGTCGTTTTCTCAGCCTACTGCCTGTCCATAAAAGGGTTGGGGCACTGAAGCCTCTTTTCATCTCGGACTCTTTTTGCCCTTGTCAGTCCAATCTGATAGTGCCAAAAAAAAGGTAGGTTGAAAAATAAGATATTTTCAAAAAACATATTAAATTAGCATGGAGAAAAGTGTCTTAGATCTCCAAGCACCTCCTTCAAAGTTTAGTGTTATTTATAATTTGTATTTCATACAAAAGGGAAGACAAAATAATTTACTTCTATAAATTATGAATTATTTAGATAATCAAAAATATAAATGATATTAATACTTATTTGCTAAGCATATTAATAAATAAAATATTTTTACAAATATAGATGAGGCCACTCTTCTATATTTACCCTATTTACCTTTTCCCACTCTAATTTCTTTTTTCCTTCTCCCTCCCTAGGCACCATATAGCTTAGTAGTTAAAAACATAGAATGATTACTTTCCATATTTACCTTTTCCAAGCTGCGTAGTCTTGCACAAAATACTTAACCTCCTTGTGCTTCAGTTCCCTCAGATGTAACATGGTAATAATAATATTTACTGTATACACTATATATATGGTATTGCATTGGCACTCAGAAAGTACCATATAAGTTAATAATATTGTTCAGTGCTTAGGACAACTAAAAGCTTCTAATTGGACTTGTTAGTGAGATAAGAATTCCTTTCCCAAATAGCCAGTGAGGAGTTGGAATGGAGCAAGTCTACCAGTTCTTTACTACCCAATCTTCCCAGTCCTACATTTTATGGTGTGCCAATATATGCTAATTGTCTCACTGAATGGTTAGAGTCATTTCAGAAGTAATTCTTGGTATAGAAGGGGAAAATTAGAACTCTCACTAACTTGTACTTACCCTGACAACTCAAAGTGAATACAACCATGACTTTACCCATCCTATGAGGATGACTTATCCTTCCCCCTAACAGAGAACTTACTCCCTAAGGCCATCATCTTCCTTTCATCTCCATGCAATTAATCTAGAGCAGCACCCGCATAATTCACTTAGATGTCCACTCAGTGTAGACTACATCATAGAGCAATCAGTGGGGAAAAAGCACTCTAGGTCTCAAGGCCAAGGATGAAAAGGGAGCCCCTAGATTATTTTTTCTTTTCAATATCCACATCACTCTGGCTTGTAGGAATATCTGTTATATAAAGTAGTGGGCTGGTTAGCTTAGCATACTTATACATTTAATATAGAGAGTCAATTTCTGAACTACATCTAAATCCACACTGGGAAACAAAAATATCTCTTTTGATTAGAATTTTAAAATAATTCTGGTGCTACAGAGACAGTATCACATGTAAAATTCATTTAATGTGTAATTCATGAGTGAACCATTACAGTGAAAATTTGAGTCAGAAGGTCCAAAATGTGACAGGTCACCACTGATTCATAAATTTTTTCAGAAAAATACTTTTAAAAGAGACTAAAGTATTAATAGTGTTTGTAAATAATTGGGAAATGACCAGAGATTTGCTGGTTATTCCAAGTAGTTTAGTATAATGATTAAGAGCTTTGGGTCTGTAGCCACACTGCTTGGGTTTAATCTTGGTTATGTCATTTACTAGCTACAGCAAATGCTAACAGCAATTTACTTAAATCCTCTTACATACATTTGAAAGGTTCTTTGTGCATAGCCTCCAGCTTCTATGTGCTTTTCTTTTAAAGACATGTGCTTGTGACTTATGTTAGAGAAAAGGGCCCAAGGAGACTACAAAAGCCTCCTCTTACCACACCTGTTAGAAAGTTTGCTTAAGAATTCATCCTTCTAGGTGGTAAACGTAGACTAGATTATGAAAACCCACATCTATGTCTTGAAGTTGAGCAAACTCTGTGCAATTTATACTCAAGAGATACCTTCATAATCAGATGGGGGATGAGATTTTGTTGAAACTGTACCCTTCTTGGCTTCTTGGCTTCTTGGCTTACTTTTCCTGCTTCCCCCACTCCCTTACCCATGAATTCTGGGAACACTTTCTAATAAGCCACTTGCACAAACAAATCTTCATCTTGGGGCTCTTCAACTGAAAAATCTAACCTAAAACACTCTCTAGGTGATCTTGGGCAAGCAACTTAACCACTCTGCTAAATCCAGTTTCCTCACTTGGAAAATAAAATATAAAAGGGAAAGAAAGAAAGGGAGGGTGCTGGAGGGAGGGAGGGAAAGAGAAAGAGTGAAAGTGAAATATGTACAGGACCTGAATGCAAAAATCTACAAAAAATGATGGAAGAAATAAAACTAGGTCTAATAAATGCACAGAGATTACATGTTCACTTGAGTTGGGACATGGAATAGTTAGTAGAAGACTAAATATCTAAGATGTATTCTTTTCCAACTCAATCTATAGATCCAAAGCAATCCCAATCAAATTTCAGCAAGCAATTTTGTATATATCATCAAAATGATTCTGAAGTTATATGGAAAGGCAAAGCACCAAGAATATCCAACACAATACTGAAAAAGAACAAAATCAAAGGACTCACAACCTGACTTCAAGACAGCACAAAGATTATGTATTAATGACAGTGTGATACTGGCAAAAGAACAAGTGCATAGATCAATGGAAGAGAATTGAGAGGCTAAAAATAGACCCATACCAATATAATTAACGAATTTTGGCAAAGTGCAAAGGCAGTCCAGTAGAGACAGAATAGTATTTTTGATAAATGATACTGGAATAATTGAATGTCCATATCCAAAAATATAAACCTCAACACATACCTTATATCTTACACAAAAGTTGTGCATCTTACACAGGATGCTTCATAGATCTAAATGTCACATGGGAAGAAAATATATATCTCTCATGCAGAGGAATTACAAATAATTTATGTAGATGGGTCACCCTCAAGGGAACGGAGCATAAAGCTCCACTCCTTAAGTCTGCACTGCATATACTGACTTCCTTCTAAAGATGACATTTGGAAATGGGGGTGGGGGAGGGTAACTTTACAAAGAAAAAATCTGGCAAACACTACCTCAGCCAGTGATGAGGTCAACATCAACAATAAGTCATATTGATGGTATGCATCCTTGATACGCTGTGATAAGAATGGTACCTTAACTCTGTGGTCTTCCCCCTCACCCCCAAGTAGTTCCTGTCTAATCCTGAAAGAAACATCAGACAACTCCTGATTGAGGTACATTCTACCAAATACATGACCAGTACTCCTAACTGTCAGGGTGGACATGGAAATCTGAGAAACTGTCACAGCCAAGAGGAGCCTGAGGAGACTTACTGACTAAAAATAATATGGTATCCTAGATGGGATCCTGAAGTAGAAGAAGGACATTAGGTAAAAACTAAGCAAATCTGAATAAAGTGTGGACTTCAATTAATAGTAGGGTTACAAAACTATTTCATAAATTGTGACAAATGTACCACAATAACACTAGATATTAATAATAGGGGAAAGTTGGTGCAGGGTATGTGGAAACTTTTTGTACTGTCTTTGCAATTTTTCAGTAAATCTAAACTATTTTTAAATACAAAGCTTATTTTTAAAACGTTTAAAAAGAGCTAATAAAAATAATAAGTAGAAAAATACTTTTGAAAATTAAGCAACCTACTGCTAAATAACTAATGGATAAAATAAGAAATGACAATGGAAATTAGAACATATGTTTAAATGACTAATAATGAACATAACTACAGAACTAACATTGTAGGATGTAAATAAAGCTTTGTTTTATGATGTTAAAAGAACAAGAAAGTCTGAGAACAAGTGAATAATCTAAATAGCCATGATCTAAACATCAATCCAAAAAATGTGAAAAGAAAAATAGAAAAACAAATTCTGAGTAAAAGGGAGAGAATAATAAATAACCATGGCAGAATTTGTGAAATAGAAAATTAGCATATATTAGAGGCTCAATAGAACCAAAAATTTGGTTTTGAAAAAATTAGTACAATTTATAAACCCTTAACAAATCTGATCAAGAACAAAGAGACAAATAACAAAAATCAGGAGTAAAAAATGGGTATCACAGAAATCCTAGACATTAGAAATATAATAAGGGATTATTCTGAACAACTTCATGCCAATAACATTTAAAATGTAGATGAAGTAGACAAATACCTAGAAAAGCACAAGTTTCTAAAACTGAAGCACAAGAAAAAGAAAATCTGATCTGTCCTATAGCTATTAAAGAAATTGAATTTGTAATTAAAACTTTCCCACAACAAATCAGCAGGCCCAGATGGCCTCCCTGATAATTTCAACAAAACATTTAGGGAAAAAAATAACTCAAATACATCAGGGAATTAAGAAAAGAAGAAACATTTCTCAACTAATTTTATGAGGTCAGCATAACCTTGATTCCAAAACTTGAAAAGACTTTACCAGAAAAGAAAATTAAAAACAAAGATCTTAAATGAATATAGATGCAAAAATTCTAAACAAAGTATTATCAAATAAAGTACAATAATTTATAAAATCATCACCAAGTTGGGTTAATTTGTTAGTCACAGTTGGTTTAATATTTTAAAGTGTATCAATATATTTTACCACAATAAAATCAAATAAAAGGAGAAAATCATATAATAATTTCAATTAAGGCAGAAAAAGCACTTGCAAAATTCAACACTGATTTATAATTTTATAAAAATGCATAAACAGGGAAGGAAACTTTTAAAATCTGATAAAGAAAACCTAGATTAAAAAAAAACTACAACACTAACAATGAATTATTTGAAAGAAAATCGAGAAAACAATTTCATTTGTAATAGCATCAAAAATAATAATTAATTAGGAATAAACCTAACAAAGGTGAAAGAATATATACTGAAACTGTGAAACATTGTCGAAAGAAATTAAAGTGCACACAAATATATGGAAAGATACCTCATGGATGGAAGAATTAATATTTTAAAATATCCATATTACCCAAAGAAATCTACAGATTCAGTGCAATCCTATCAACATTTCACTGGCATTTTTTTCACAGAAATAGAAAAAAGCAAAGCTAAAAATTTATATGGAATGACAAGAGACCCCAAATAGCCAAAGCAATATTGAGCAAGAAGAACAGAGCCAGAGGCATCAAATTTCTGACTTCAGAATATATTACAAAGATTCAATAATCAAAACAACATGACATCGGCATAAAACAGATGTAAAGACCAATGAAGGAGAATAGAAAGCTCAGAAATAACCCCATGCATATATAGTCAACTGATCTTTGAAAAGAATGCCAAGAATACACAATGGGAAAATGTTAGTTTCTTCAATAAATGATGTTGGGAAAACTGGACATTCATGCACAAAAGAATGAAATTGGACCGTTATCTCACAGTATACACAACAATCAACTCAAAATGAATTAAATACGGAAACATAAACTTGAACCTGTAAAACTCCTAGAAAAAAAAAGGGGAAATGCTTCTGGACATTGGTTTTGACAATGATTTATTGGATATGAGACTAAAAGCCCAGATAACTAAACCAAAAATAGACTTCTACACAGTAAAGGGGGAAAGAAACTTCTACATAGTAAAAGAAACAAATAAAATGAAAAGGCAATTTATAGCATGGGGGGAAATGCAAACCTTACATGTGATAAAGGGTTAATATTCAAAATATATAAGGAACTCCTACAATTCAATAGTAGGAAAACAACTAACCCAATTTTAAAATGGGCAAAGAAACTGAATAGACATTTCTCTGAAGAAGGCATACAAATGGCCAGCAGGTATATGAAAAGGTGCTAGAAACTTCATTAATCATCAAGGAAATCCAAATCAAACCATGAGGTATCACGTCCCACCTGTTAGAATGGATTTATCAAAAACCAAAAGACAAATATTGGTCAGGATGTGAAGAAAATGGAACCCTTGTTCAGTGTTGGTAGGAATGTAAATTGGTGAAGCCATTAAGGAGAACAGGAGGTTTTCTTGGAGGTTCCTCAAGAAACTAAAAATAGAACTACCATATGATCCACAAATCTTACTTCTGGGTATAAATTCACAGGGATTGAAATCAGGATCTTGAAGAGACATTTGCATTTCAATGTTCATTGCAGCATTATTTGCAATAGCCAAGTCTTAAAAACATTTAGCATGGAAACAACCCAAGTGTCCATTGACTGATGAATGGATAATGAAATGTGGTATACGCACACAATCAAATAGTGTAAGAGAAATAAGAGAGGATGATTTTACGGAGTTTGTATGACCAGCAAGCATATCACTGAACTTGAAATACTCACTTGTTGACCCCTTTTAATTGTGTATGAAGCTTGAAGAACATGTCCAAAGCTGGAAGTTTGAGCACCTGGGCACATGTTGATGGGCAAGAGTTTAAGACAGTAGTTGGCTGGCTGCATATTAAAATAATTTGGGGCCTCATTGTTGGAAATTCTGAACGAATTGCTTGGTATGAGGTGACACACAGTAGTCTTTAGAAGCTACCAGGTTATTTGGTATAAAACTGGTCTAAGGGTGCTGTTCTCCTTTTGCCTCATCTTCCCCTGGAAGACTTGTGCTATGCGGACATGGTGAGAAGTTCTTATTAATAAGGTCTTCTGCCACTTGCCTGCATTCACTGGGTTTCCAGTGTTAATTTTTTTTTTTTTTTTCCCGTATGCGGGCCTCTCACTGTTGTGGCCTCTCCGGCCGCGCAGGCTCAGCGGCCATGGCTCACGAGACTAGCCACCGGCATGTGGGATCTTCCCGGACCGAGGCTCGAACCCGTGTCCCCTGCATTGGCAGGCGGACTCTCAACCACTGCGCCACCAGGGAAGCCCCAGTGTTAATGTTTTTATTCCTTAGTTCTATCAAGAGTTTCTGTATTAATTTAAAAGAGAAGTAAAGCCATAAAACAAAGAGCATTAAGTTACCTCTGCATTTTTTTAGTACATTTTGGTGTGCAGATTTATTTTGCTTTGGTTTTTCTTTCATTGTTTCTCCTATATTTTATCATCTGTCTTCATTTTAATGTCCCAAGTTTCTTGATTTGAAACTTCTCATTTTTATTATTTATTCATTTCATGGTACTTTTAATGTTTATTGTATCTTGTTTTAAATTATTTTACAAACTTCTGGTTTCTTACAGTCTAGCTTTTAATTTTTTTTCATAACTCAAAAGTTGATACTTTCATTATATGTCTTGGGCCCCTTAATTTTTAATAGCTCTGGTTTTAGCTTTGTATGTCCTTTTCCATTTAAGTTTCATTTTATTCTCAGTCATTTTAAGGGTCAATCTTTATTTTTTCTTACTTTTCCACCCCTTACCCAAGGAAGGATAGCAAATATCTTCATTGTGGTTATCCCTTCATTTCCCCTTTAAAGATTTCCCACCTGGTCCAATGTTGGCTCTACAAAATATCTTACTCCTCATTTCTCAGGATACTCATGACAAGCCAGTTACTCAGGACAACTGTGATTCTACCCACTTGGTGTGTCAAAAAATACTGGAACAGTGCTTTCCTTGACATCTTATATTTACTAGCCTTTTCACAGAGTACTAAATTTTGGAACCAATGGTCTTAACATGTGGAACTATTGAACTAAGGAGAAGGCATGCCACCCAAAAGGAGGTGGAAGAGGCTGCAGTTTGATTACGTGACAGTAAGAAACCCAAGGTAAAATTTCTCCTGGCTTCCATGAAGATTTCCTGCTGGTACATTTCCCCAAGAGAACAGCATCAGCTTCCTAGTATCGGGTTCCTAGTCTCTGTTATACATTCACTGGCCTTTACTATATATCTAATTTGGTTATTGTTTTTTCCTTTATAAAATTATAGGAGAAGCTTTCTGGTTTGTGAGTCTTCTCATTTCCATCCTCCAGTACTGATGTGGTGGGAATGCTTGTCAGAGCTGACATAATTGCCAGCAGGTTGTGGTTTTTAGATGGATCCATCTGGACTTTTGCAAAGTGATTCTCATTGTTCCAGTCTCTCCTTAGCGGAGATTCCATGACTGATGAGACTGCTGGAGTCCAGGGAGAAGGGATGATCATCCTAGCCTTTGGCCCTGGGTCTTTTCCTCCTTTGGAAAACATCTCCGGACTTTGGGGAGTGGCTGAGATGGGCTTCTCCTATTTGTTGTCCACCTTCCCAAGGTGGAGAAATAGTATTGGGGGAAACAGTAAAGTCTTTAAATGTGGACTTAGTCATTCTTCAGGCTTTGGGTTATTATAGCCTGTGTTGTGGAAACCTTATGGCTAACAATACGTTGCTTTAGTTCAAGAGGTATGTTACAATCCAGAACACACAGCCCAGCAGCCAAAAATAATTTTAAAGTAGCTGAAATCGTTTGCTCACACTTAATATAAATGACAAAGGAACACAAAACACATGTTTAACAGCAACACTCTTACTTTCTCCCCTTTTTCTTACATATCACATCCCGCAACTGCTTGGACCAACTCTCTCTCTCGTGTTTTCAACTTCCTTGCTACCTAATGAGTGTTACCTCCTTGTTACTTAATGAATGAAGATGTTCATTTCTCTCCTCTCCCCTAACTCCTCATCCCCTTGCCTTTATTATGTGGAAAGGCGTAGACTCCATTTTAAGGAGGTGGTAGCACTAGTCTAGCAGTTATGACTCTTCTTGGAAAGTTGAAAGAGGCATAGGAGAGAAAAATTATGAACACTCAACAATGAGTTGTTTTCATCTGTCACAACCCTTTTAATTGGGGAGAGCTTGTTTGTTCTATATTGGCAAATACACATGAGTCTGTTTTTTCTTTCCCCTTTGGTGACATTTTCTCCTCAACCACACAATACAAGGGATGAGATTTCCCACACTGTCTCATAAAGTGACTCTTTCTCGGTTCCTTCCTATTGAAGTCCTCACCTGCCCCCTTTCATTTTAGAAGGGCAGGCTGTGAGAACTCTCTTCACCTGGCTGACTAACCAAAGAGCCTTGCCCTGTGAAGGTGACTTGATCTAGAACCTACTCCATTTTGAGAAGCTGGTGACTGTGCTATGCACTAAGATTAATTTGGCCACTCAACTGGCAAGGATGGGTGTAGCTTATGCTATGATACAGTGGAATGTATGCTATATTAACTAGAATGTACTAAATCATGAGAAGGCCATGATTGTAATATTTCTGGTCTGATAGATTCTCTGGTGCATCCTTCCCAAGGACCAAGACCTCTCCCCAAATGTGGTTAATTGAACCCTAAATGTACGACGGCTTTTCTCGTTTGAGGCAGAGTAAGGGCATCTCAAATGGAATATCTTGCTGGGTTATTCCAACCACTGAGGTTACTGGAAATGTATTTTTGTCATTTTCATTTTCAGATAAGAATATGGAGGGCTAGAGAGACAGAATAACTTGTCAAACGTTACAAGTTACAGGTAGCAGAGGAGATATTAAAACCTCAGCAGTCTCACTCAGGGGCAACATTCTTACCAACAACCTACACTGAACAGGGTAACAATTCTGATCTCTCATAATCCAAGAGGTTGCCTCCAAGCTCCTAAGCTGGAATCCATTCCATTCCTTCTAACCCTGATTTCTTTCTTAAATTAGATATTATTTTCCTCAATACTCCATATGCACATTCTGTCTCCTTAGGTATACAGTAATATTTCAGTGACATTTTATTCTCCAGGTTGGACTGAATTTCAGTTCTTTTGAGGTAATCAATGAAGTAGAAGTTTCAGGGCAACAAGAGACCTAGAGACCAAGTGGTCTGTTGTCTCTTTATTCTCTATTTAAAACAGTGTTACATGACATTTAGTTACCACCTTATAGACTTTAGAACTTGGCTTTCTTTTGAAAAAGTTTTTTCTTACCTGAGAAGAGATGGGACACCACTTCACATCCCAACTTTTAGAGGAGGAACACAAGATTTTGCCCTTAGCTGGGTATTTTATTCCACAGTGGGACATATTCTGGCCCCTTTAATAACCCCAATTCCAGCAGAAATGATTGGCAGTAATGAGACCAAATCACAATTCCATTAGCTCTTTTGAGAAGTGTTCTTTTGGCAGATCCCTCTCTGGTTACCTAGTACCAACATTTTAAAAGCAAGCTGGCATGATTTTTGGATAAAGATTACTCAAAGGAACTTAAAGTACTGACATTTCATTCATTGAAATAAGAACTCACAGTTCTTGGTGTGAATAAATTGAGAATAGTACCTAACTATAACAATTTGTTATTTCCATCTCTCTCTCTTTTTTTTTTCTTGAAAGGGAAAATGTAAAAATCATTAAGTATAGAGCAAGTGGCAAGGGGTCTTCATGCCTGTGACTAGAAATTTGAGGAGTCCTCTTGGGAAAGTATCATGGTGAAACTACCTCTAGAACCCTGAAACTTAAGATCTTGGCAGATGTTTTGGGGACTAACTTGAAGTAACTACACAATGGATATTTGATTTTCCAGGGAAAATTCCTCCAACAAAGTTATTCAAAGTGCAATCCAATAAATACCCATCTTAGGATCACCTGAGGGTCTGGTTTCAAACGTAGATCCTTGGACCCCTGCTCACATCTCTTGAAACACAATCTCTGGGAGTGGATCTGAAAAATCTACATTTTTAGCAAAATTTCCTTAGGTGATTCTTCTGCACATTAAAATTTGAGAAACCTTTTCTTTTTTTTGGAGGGATAGTGGTGTCAACTTAATGGAAAATTCCTCACTGTATGTACTACTAAGGAAAATGTGGTAATGAATGGAAGTGTGTCCCGGGGAAAATCTGGAAGGAACTGGGCTTATTTCTCTAAGCTTCAGCCTAATGTCATAGTCCATGGTTAAGGTAGATATTTTGGCTTAGTTAGAAGGTGATTATTTTCTCTAGACCTTAATTCTTGCTTTAATAGTTGGCAGTTGTTAGTATTGATGGTGGGAAGGAGCTGAGAGGAATGAGATACCAAAGTCAGGTTTTTAACTCTACTGATAGAATTCCTGTCTGAGGAAAGTTTTAAACTTGGTATAGTAAGAAAACATTTCCCCTCTTATATATCTTATCCATGGATTGTTGTAAAATAAAATCATTTTTGTGCATTCCATGTTTAGGCAAATGTGGATGTCACTTAGTTGATAAGAACCATTGAACAGCTAACGTGAAATCTCGGCCAGGTGAAAAACACTTGTGAATCAAAACTCCAAAGTCCAAATGGGAATTACCAGATTTAAATCTTATTGTAAACTCACTACTCAAACTCCATTAAGAAAAAGTATTGTGGGAGAACATGTCTTGACTATCAGAACGAGTAATGAGACAAATTCTGAGAGGTGTTTACCCATTTGTGATTCTGGAGAGTGGAGTTTAAGGTTACTTAATGAGAAATCTGTCAAAAATATTATAATAATGCAGAGGTTCCCAAACTTTCTCAGTTCAGCATGCCCTTCATGTCTCAGTAATTCTTTCAGAGTGTTCCTGGGTGAAAAGTAGTACATAACACTTCTGTTTATAAAGTAGTTAGGTCCAGACGACTTGATAACAGCTATCCATCAGCATTTGACAGATGTTGAGGGTGTTTCTCTTGAAAATGTAAATAATCCCCCAGCGTCCCTGTGTGTTTGATGCAGCACCTCGGGACCCCCATCTCTGACAGATCAGAACCACAAAAATAGTGTTTACAGCATTTATTGCTCTTTTCCTGGCTTTGTGAATAACAGGTGAATATGATCAGTTACAGGCATTTAACTGATGAGAGTTTATAGAAACTTCTCCTTAAACCCACCCCAAGTAACAAGGTGCATCACACCATTGAATAGTGCAGAGTATAAGTGATGACTTCCGGCCCTTCTATTCTACTGACTTAAAATATTTTTGAGTACTGTACTCTCATCACTTTCTCCCTCATCTCAGGAAATTCAACATGTTCAAAACTGTCTTGCTTTTTCTTCTGTATTCCTAATCTTGGTGAATGACGCCACCATCCACCTTTGAAGCTGGAAACCCCGTGCTCACCTATGCTTTCCCTTCCCCAACATATTCTACACTGGTGGACAAGTCTTGGTGATTCACCTTCCTTTAAAATGCTTATATCCATTCTCTCATTTTCACCCTTAGTTCATCCCTGTATAAGTTTCCAGTTTGGGTGTCTTCCTGCAGCCAATTTTATCTCTCTACAATATTCTTTTTATAAAAATTGCTAGAATGAAGCTTTCGAAAGACACAAATCTGATTATCTCACTCATTCTCTTAAAGCCCTTCAGTAACTCTTGAATCTATCTCTCTACTGGTTGAGTCTAATTTCCTCAGCATTAGCCAGGCCTTCATCTTAGGCCTCATTTCTAAGAAATCTGTGCACTGCCCTTCCTCTCATCACCTCTACTTGTGCAGTGACCCCATGTGAACTCTGCTACCAATTATGCTAATCCACTAACAACTACTATTAGAGACCAGGCCAAGCAAGCCTCTTGTTTTGCTCATTTTGTCCCTTGGCAAGGCCTTCTTTCCTCCATGTGCTTCCCATTTTGCCACTTATGATTCTTTCTTTTAAGTACACATATTTAGTATAAATATTTCTGTACGTCACTCCTTGTCATCTTGGGAACAAGATTGATTATAAGTAATAAGCATACAAGCTCTAACTTATTACTAATGCTTCCCAGGTACTATGCCAAGAGAAATGGACAGCTGATAGTAGCCATGAATATTGACTAGAAAAAATAATGCTTCTGATTTATAAATTAATCAATAGGAAGTTCCCATCCTGGGAATTAGGAGGTAGGAGAACAGCCTCACACTGATGCTTCACCCTGGACCACAGGAGCCTCACTCAAGGTATGTAATCAGATTACGTCTGTTTATCTGTTGAGCCATCCAAGAGGGTAAAATTTTCAATGCAATAAGCATTTACTGAGCACCTGTGCTTTGGCAGGTACTGTGCTAAGCGCTGGCAACACCGATCTAAGATGCTGCTCCTGCCTTGAGCAAAGTCACACGCAGTGGGAAAGAAGATGTGTGCCAGTCAAACCAACCTCAGCCCGGTAGTTGGCAAGGATAGTCAGTACAAAGAGGAAAGTCCTTGAGAAATGGAAAGGTAGCTCAAGGTAGTTCAAAAGCACTTTATGGACCATGAAAAAAACATTCGGCATTTCCTTTGGAAACCTAAACTTGTTAGTACATTTTTTAATGAATAGCTGGAGAAAGAACATCCATTTGTAGTTCTATTTTTTGTAAGCAAATCTCAAATGCAGGTTAACAAGGATTGTAACTTCCTTAACTCAGTTATCTATGCCTTTGGGAGAACTTTCTTTTCAAACCACAAAATCACACATATTCTGGGCCCCAGAGCGTCTAGGAAGAAATTAGGTAAAATACAGCCTTGAAAACATACTGCAAAATCACACCAGAGGTCAGAGATCCACAACATCTAGCCTAGCTTCCAATGTTTATTCCTTGCACCACCCACTTTGGTCTAAACACTGATTGTTGTAACGGTAATTCAGAGCATTGTTTCACTAGGATTAGATTTAGAGAGTCAGTGTGATTCAGCAACAGGAGGAAGAATGTCATGTACTTTTTTCCTTTATCCTTCTATAATCCCTGGTAATTCGTAATGTGTGACCCATTCCCGGGGCACTGAGCTCTCTCCTCTTGAGGTTCCCCCCCTTTCAGACACCAGTGTGAGTTTTTCATTTTCTTCTATTTAAGGTGAAACCCTGCAGAAAATGAGAGTCACAGGTTCCTAGCCTGAGATACAGGAAAACAGAGAAGAGTAGGAGTCACAATGGGAAGAGTTAAAGGGCAGATTATCACCAATGGGTGATGGGGGAAAACCAAAGGTCAGCATCTCCTGCCTCATGAGAGGGACTGTTTGTGAGGGTCTTGTTTTCATCTGCATTAAAACTCTGACTTCTCCAAAGTAAGACTTCTTTCAAGCTTTGAATCGGTGAGAGTTTATATTCTCATAAATAACTGAAGTAGAAAGAAAGAGATATTGATTCTAGCTTCATATCATGAAGTAGAAAAAACATCAATAAGAGTATCAGGTACATGATCTCTAAAATATTCATTGTTAACAGACCAAAGGAAAGAAGCTGGGATAACCATAGCAACACTGAAACATACAAGCCATAAATTCTGCAAAATAGATAAACCAGCAGCAGCTGATTACAGTGGAGAGGAAAAAAATTATTCTAAATTATGCTCTTAGCATGAGATTCTGGTGTCAATTATTTTCTCAGCTAAATAAAGAGGCTGCAATTAGGAATTAAGAACTCAGTTTAATGAGTTCATCATCTCTGTGTTCTTCCAGATTGGAGAATGAAGGGAAACAAATGTTATGGAAAGATTAGAATTCAGGAGAAATTGTAAATATTAAGTTACTTTCATGTGAATCAGCTTTATGTTTTCTATGCTGAAGAAGGTCTTGCTTACTTCTCTGTGCCTTTTGTAATCTTTTACTCTCTTTTGTTGGCAGATATTCTACCTCTCCCATGAAACTTTCCCCAATTCACCAGCCACCTGAGGTCCTCTCTCTAAATATGCATAGTACACAAAGTCCATTCTACCCATGAAATATTAATTATACTATACTTTGGATTGGAGAGGTCTGCAAAGAAATGGAATGAGGGCAACCGATTTCTGGGAGTAAAAGGATTCAGAGGAAATTTCAACCCTCCCGCCCCTAATTCTCAGTCTGGCCTACATTCTTCTCCCCACCGCTTTTTTCCCAAGAAAAGTATCTTTCCCAATCATTAAGACACTTTCCAACATCTTATATTCTTGGCGAAATTCTGTATCCTGTTTAAATTAGAAAGTGTCATAGTCTCTTATGCACGATAAGCATAGAGCCAGAGACGTAATTTCTGACCTTTGCTTGGTCAGGACTATGCATCTAAGATGTTTGTCCTGTGTATTAATGCTAGGTTTGGGGGAGGAAGACATGTCTACTGAAAAGGATCATTGGCACCAAGGTGTTGGTGGCAAGCTTGATTGGCTAGAAAACAGATTTTCACTTCTCAGGAGGACTTGAGGTCCCAGGTTATATCAACAAAGCCAAAAAATGTTTCCTTTTCCCTTATGGCAATGGCCTCTATTGCTTTTTATGGGCTATGCATCATTATATAATAGGCAAGGCGAGTTAATGAATTCGAAGGGGAATATGAAGACAGTTATGATAGAGAGGAAATCTTATCTTATATGAAAATTCTGAAGTTTATAAATCTTGGAGATTTTGTATACTTCAACACCTTAATTTTGTAACTAGAAGATTACCACTACTAGGTACAGAGCTGGGAATGATGACTGCTCTGGTTAATAGCATTTTTCAGCAACTTATAAATGTTCTTATTGTGTTTCTTATGTATGATACAGCTTCCTATTGTGGTCATAAGCTTTAAGGATAGGGATACTATCTCTGTTATTTTAATAAGGTCTTATCTTTAGCAGAGTTCAGGAAATATGGTTAGACGGCCAACAGATGACTGAAGGTGGTAAAGAATGGGATGATAAATTCTTAACAACAACAAAATTTTAATCGGATCTCCAAGTCCTCATCTTAAGTTTTCTTATATTCTACAGTACAATTTGGGGAATGTTTAAATTTTGATGTGGACCCATATATAGGAAATGGTCATTGTAGTAGAAAAATCTTCTCCATTGTGGCTCTGGCTTTATCACAGAGAAGAGAAGGATCCCTACATGAAGTTAAACTATTAAAAGAGAATGATCACCTGGAAATATAAATATTTATAGAAGTCCCTATCTAAATCATGTAAGTACAAAGTTTAAATGCACAGAGTAACTTCATCAGATCTCGGAGGAATAGAATTTGATGATATGCTTTCATTAAGTTAGAAAAAAAATAGAGTTTCAGAAAAAATATAGAGAAATATTACTTTGCAGAGTGGATAAATGGAAAGGAGGGTTTGATATTTGTGAAATGCTTCATAAAAACTCTCATTTAATTGCACAACAACCCTAAGAGTGCAGAAATTATTTTCTCCTCTTAGGAATGAGACAACAGGGATTCACAGAGATTAAAAGGCTTGTCCAAGCTGGTAGTGAAGAACAATTTTGAACCCTGATTTAGCGATCCCAAGTCTAATTTGTTTTGTGACATGCACGGCTACCAAAAACTCATTATCTCAAAAGATGGTTCACCCTTACAACATAATTATGTGCAAAGAGGTTTTGGAAAATTTTCTGAAAGATAATCCCAAAATGGCTTCTTAAGGAAATTTAGGAATATAGTGTTCATACATACTCATATGATGTCACGGAGGAAAGCCATAAATTCCCATAAAGCATGCCTTGGTGCTACTGAGAAAGACTGGGTAGCACGGCACCACTTGCCCAACACAGGATGACATTTCTACGGGTCTTAGAAAGGATCATAAGGATGAGCTTCAGAACTTTTTCTAGATGAAGTCAGAAATCACTTCAATATCACCTGAAACAAATTCCAAGCATAAGTCTAATGATCAGAACAAAGGGCAGGGAGGTAGCAGAGTGAGGAAGGACTTGGAAAGGAAAGGCATAAAATTGGAGGGACCCTCTCTGCTAGATGTCCATCGTGTTTGTTCTTCAGGCAACACGGGTGTTATTACGTCTTAATATCTATACTAGGCTTCTAGATTCTGCATTTTTGCTACCATTTCTGTTGAATATTCTAGAGCCTCCTGAGGCCATGCAATTTGGAATCATATTATCTCCCATATTTATAGTTTATCTTTAGTGTTTCCTTTTTGAAAACTTCTAGTCTTTGTCTTCCAAAGCCTTCATTTCTGTTATATTTGGAAAATCCTGACGGATGGCATTATAAAACCTAATGTTGGGCTTCCCTGGTGGCGCAGTGGTTGAGAATCCGCCTGCCGATGCAGGGGACACGGGTTCGTGCCCCGGTCCCGGAAGATCCCACATGCCGCGGAGCGGCTGGGCCCGTGAGCCATGGCCGCTGAGCCTGTGCCCCGCAACGGGAGAGGCCACAACAGTGAGAGGCCCGCGTACCGCAAAAAAAAAAAGTAATACAGTCAATAGATGTTCTATTATTTACTTAAAACTCACAATCTTGCATTGGGGTTTCCCTTCCTGTTCAGAGCTAAACCCCACCACCAGCTGCTGCTCAGAGAATGCTCTAGTCAGAAATACCCTCAGGTTTACTCAGCTTTGAGCCTGGAGGAGGCCCAAGGGCTCCTGAATCAGCCCCAAAATGGAGTCCCACAGGATCCCAAAAGGATAATACCTCCTAGTCAGCCACCTGGGGTCAGGAAATGCCATAGCTCATTTAGTGCTATTTTCTGTTTAAAAAAATTTTTTTTATTATAGAAGTAATGCATATTCATGAGAACATTTTGGAAATAGTAAAGATGAAAATAGGAGTAAAATTAAAACCATGCATAATCTCACCACCTAGGGATAATTACTGAGAGATTGTTGGTGGATGGTTATATTTTTAGTGCATATAATATGTAGGGATTTTTTTTCAGAATTGAAATTCACCTCACTTATCATTCAATAGTATTCTCCTATAACATGAATTTTAGTGGTATATAATATTGCACTATACAGGAAACACAAATAGTTCATGTAGCAAAGCTACCTTGTGTAAGGCATTTGGCTGGAATGGCAGGATGCCATTTTAACCCTATGACTTTCCCTACAAGGATTTTCCAGATACGAGAATAAAAGTATCGTGTTTGAGATGACAGTTCAAAAGCCTCCACCTAGTTATATAGAGTATATGGAAGAAAGATATTGAATGATTACTTGCCAAGCCAGTTTTTACTTTCACTCCTATGCCCTCACCCCTACCTCTCAGCCCACAAAAGCAAAATACTCTTTTAGACCTGAGAAGGATGGGAAGCGTTAGATGCTGGTGAGAGTGGAAAAGGGGCTCTGCCCCCTGCCCCCATCTCACAGCCTGTAGTTAGTCTCAAGCAAGGGAGGCAACCGAATCTAGAAAAGTTTGTGAATCTGAGAACTGAGGAGTCTCTGCTCCTCTCTCAGTCTAGAATTTAGAGGTAGCAACTCTAGCAGATGGAATTCCCAGAGCCACTTTGGCTGCAGAAAGGCCAGAGGCAGGTATCCTCAGCCTCAGAAACATAAAGGGACACAGCCAAATCTTCCCTGTGTCCTGAGAAGGGGGTGAAAGACCATTATTTCATAATTTCCATGTCGTTTTTGATTGTTTTGTTTCCTAATATTATGACCCAAAATCTGGCAGGAGGCAAAGGATGACCAGATATCTTTTTAATATCATAGCAAAACATTGAATAACACTTGCTTAAGGATTATTTAATTCTCTAAGGAATTATACCTATGTCTGACTTACTATTTGCTATTGGTTAGGGCTCAGACTCTGTGAAGGTATACGTTAACTTGTAGATGCCTGTCAAATCTTACATTAAAAGTTTAATTCATATATATTTTCTCTTTTGTACTAAAGTTACTGAAAGTAGGCTTTTACCAGATTGCTACCTCAATCATATCTTACAGGTTTTGCTGTGATGGTGCTTTTATTTTTATTGTCGGCAAGTGTTCTAAGCAAGTGTCTAGGAGGGGTTTCTCCAATTGCCATGCATACCCTGGAGTGCTCACTGGTTTACCCAGAAGGTTTTGGGGATGATGTCTGCTTCTCTTGCTACCTCCCATTTTCTTCCAGTTTCAATCTTTCCTTCTCTTCCAGCTTGCCCACTGAAATAACTGTTTCTTCTCTGCGGAATGCCTGAGAAATATTAGCTCATTTACAGAAAAAGCTAAGACTGGCATGAATTCATTAACCATTACTAGGCTCAGGTTACCTGTTCTTATCATATCTCCTATCCTCAGGGAATCTGGATTCTTTCATTAGAATTCTACAGAACCAAGATTCCTTGGGCACATATTTAAAAATAATGATCAAAAGACAGACCAAAGAGAAGGCATTTTATTACCCATCATGTGAGAGCAATCAGTGTTTTGACAAATGGCCATGTGACCAGTGCTTCTGAAATATAAGTAATTCACAAAGCAACCCACAACACTATCCTCATGTGTAATATTATCTCCAGTGGCAACTTGAAAAGGATATTTCTCCGTGCAACGTTGAGCTGTAGAGTCAGACAGATCTGACTGCAAATTCTGGCCTCACTACTTACTATTTGCTTTTCAAAGGTTTGAAGGAAAAGTACATAGCTCAGTATATGGCCCTTCCAGGTGCTAAATAAATAGTAAGCATGATTGTCTTTATTCTAACATTAACATGTTGGTGGCCTGCATACATAAAATATACCACGGAGAAAGCTAAGTTCTGCAGCATAAATGTCCTTTTGAAATAGTCATGTGACTCAAAACTCTATTTTACAAAAAATGAAAGGAAATTTATTAGTGTGTTCTCTCTTCCATTAAATGAAAAATCACATTGAATCAGACTTCAAGTCCTTCCCCTTCCAAACTATAATAGAAGATAAGGTGCCTTTCATCTAAACTAGAAAGAACATTGGAAAAATGGATATCCAATTAGATGGGGCAATTTTTCTCTTATCTTGTTCTAAACAGCAGTAGTTATTAGGACCACAATGGAGCTGCTCATTAGACAGAAAAGAGGAGCCTGATCTGAACCGTCACTAAGAACTTGGCTCACAAATGGGTACTGAGAAAAGTGCCCACGTGGCTGCTTGCAGTTGAGCATAGATGGGCACGATGCTGTGAGAGCATCTAAGGAACTTTATAACCTTTTCGGATGTCCTGAGAGACTGTTATCTCTATTCACACAATAAGCTCCAGGGTGGAATCATCATACTTGAGCCAAGAAAGATATCCTAGTCCAGTTTTCTCTTTTCATACATGAAAGACATAAAGTTAAGAAAATTGCCCAAGGTCACATAATTAACTCCAAAATGTCTCCACGATTACCCCCATCAATGTTTGGCAATTCACCTTTACAGTCTTTCCTTTAGTCCTTATTAAAATGCAGGTATGCCCAGGAGGCATGATATCTTCCATTTGCAGAGCTGAAGACTGAGTATTCAACGAAATCTCCAGGAAAGATAATAGGTTGTGTGGAATGAGCCGCAGACCATTTGTGGCAAAGAGACCTGCAGAACTGGAGAGAATAGTGATGGGGAAAAGAAACAGACAGGCCTCTGAATGTGGACAGAAGCACATTCAAGGAAGAAGCCAGAAACCCCATATCTTCTCTGTAAGTTCTCTGGGATGACTGTGATGATTGATACTGATTTTTCTAAGGACTTCCTAACATTTCTGTATTATCATCTAAAAGTCTGACTGATTTACTTTTTTCTTAACACTGGCTAAAGAAAATGCAGAAGCATATCTTTGCTTTTTCTAAAACAGGGTAGGGCTTCCCTGGTGGCGCAGTGGTTGAGAGTCCGCCTGCCGATGCAGGGGACGCGGGTTCGTGCCCCGGTCCGGGAAGATCCCACATGCCGCGGAGCGGCTGGGCCCGTGAACCATGGCCGCTGAGCCTGCGCGTCCGGAGCCTGTGCTCCGCAACGGGAGAGGCCACAACAGTGAGAGGCCCGCATACTGCAAAAAAAATAAAAAATAAAAAAAATAAAATAAAACAGGGTAAAACATAAAATGCACCGTGGTTCAAAAGTGCTGGTATTGCCTGAGCTCAAATTCCACCTATTAGATATTGTGGTCACTTTGAAACATGTCTGAAACTTGTTTGATATGTCTCCCATTAAGAGGCAAGGTTTATGCCCCCATCTCGGTCAATCTCTGCTGTGAAATCTCTGCTGTGAATCTCCTTTGTGAAAATTAGACTGTGGTGGCAATGGCTGTGTGTCACTTCTGGGGCTGGGTCAGAAAATGTCGTGCAGCCTCCATTTGATTCTTTCCGGACATTTGCTTGAAGTGACATCAGCCACTATGTAAGAAATCCCTCTTCAGCAAGACTAAGCACTGATGAGATCATGTGCAGGTGCCCCAGCTTCCAGCCTACAGCAAGCATCAATTGCCTGCCACATGAGTGCACCAGCTTGGATGCCCAGCTTAGTGAAGCCTTCAGATGACCACAATGCCAGCTGATATGTAACTCCAACAACATAAAAGACCCCGAGTGAGAACGGCTAAGCTGCATCCTTCCTGCATTCCTGACATACAAAATCATAAACAGAAAAAAACAGTCGTTTACACGACTATGTTTTGGGGTTATTTGTTACATAACAGTAGTAACTGAAACAGATATTTTTCCTTGGGTTGTGTACATTAATATTCCCAAGTCTCTCTGTCCTTATGAACATAAGAAGGATGATCACTGATCTAGAATATTCCATCCATGTTTTCATCTGCTTCTCTCTTAGACCACCTTTTTTCATTAAAAGTAAATTCTCTACATACCAGACCTTCCATTCACAATAAAGCAAATGAGGAAATGAAAAAAATCATCAACAGATTGATATAACCAAATTTACTTTGACATTATAATCCAAAGGAAAAACAATCTTCAAAAGAAAGAACTCTGAAAAGACTCTTTAGAATTCCATGACATTTCATGTGATGGTTGGATGTTCTCTAGGTTATGAGGTGAAAACTTTATTGTGGGTACCGATCCCAGGATGCTGATGTGCTGGTCCCTGAACCATACATTGAGTGGAAAGGCTGAAACGGCACTGTGCAATTGATTTTCTGCAAAAATAGTAGAAATATTCTTTATCTGCACTGTTCATTTCAGTAGCCACTGGCCACACTTGGCTATGAGTCCTTAAAATGTGGCCAGGGCAACTGAGGGACTAATCAGTTAATTAAAATTAAAATTTAAATAGCCATATGTGGCAAGTAGTTACTTTATTGGTAGCACAATTCTAGAACTTGATTGCTAATCAAGTTCACAGCTTGGTACCTAAAGTGATAAGGAACTTTCTGCCTGACGCAGCTCACTCCACTCACAGCATTCTAATTTTAACCCAACTGGTAGGAAATCTTATCTGTAACTACAGAGAACAGGCATAGTAGGCAGAATAATCACCCCTCACCCCTGCAAAGTAGCCACTTTCTCAATCCCAGGATGTATTAATATGTTATACTATGCAGCGAAGGGAAATTAAGGTTGAAAATGGAATTAAAATTGCTAATCAGCAGATAAAAAGATTATCCTGGATTATATGTGCTGTCCCAATATAATCACAAGGGCTGTTAAAGACGAGAAAAGAGGAAGAGGATGGTCAGAGGATGGCAGTAGGGTCAGAGAAATGCTACAATACTGACTTTGAAACTGGAGAAAAGGGAACATGAGCCAAGGAATGGGAGCAGCCTTTAGAAACCAGAAAAAAAGCAAGGAAATGGAGTCTTACCTAGAGCATCCAGCAGGAATGCAGCCCGGCTGACACTTTGATTTTAACCCATTTATACCCATGTCAGACTTCTAACGCCCAGCACTGTAAGTTAATAAATTTGTATTGTTCTAAGCTGCTAAGTTGTAGGTAATATGTTAGAGCAGCAACGGAAAATGAAGTACATAGTAAATGTACCCTCTTATCCAGAGGGATATCTTTGATGAATCTGGACAGCATTATTCTGTTTCCCTGATAGTTTTCTTCTCACTTTAAACCTCCCTGCGTTCTCCAACAACTGCTCAAATGTCATGGATCCATCTCCCCAAACCATTCTGATCGGTGTCCTTTGGACAAAAATCTGCTTGGCTGACATGGCACTTACAGCATGTCACCCGGCATAGGACACAAAAGTCCATCTGTGGGGACTATACACACTTCCTGGACTTTATTTCTATCTATAAAGGCTAAGAATCTCTTAGCTCTGAGGGGAGACACGTTATTGAATAAACAGAGTTTTCAGTTAACCAACTCCCTCAACCACACTCTTATTTCACAAGTAAAACAATTTTTGCCCCAATTCTCTAGTAATATTTTGTCCATCATTTAGTGTGTAAAACGAGTATGGGATTTGGATTCCAAGGTATCTGCTCTCTCTTTCAACTTTTTGTTTTCTACAAATTTGACTTTTGTCCGATTCATATCCTCATCCAGGTAATTAACAAAGCCCTGGAAGAGGGCAGGCATGAGGACAGGGCTCTGTGACACAACCTTCAGACTCCCCTCTGGCTTCATTCACTCATTCCTCGAAATAGATTGAGTACCTGCAGTTGGGTGACCAGTTGTCCCGACTTGCTTGAGGTGGAGGAGTTTTCTAGGATTAGGGACTTTCAGTGTTAAAACTGGGACAATCTTGGGCAAACAGGGGTCCTTGGACACCTTACATTTATTTCAGTGTGCCTCACTTTGTGTTGGGCACTAGAAAAGGAACCCCAAATACAGTGCAGTCTCTGCTGTCAAGAATCTCACAAGCTAGAATCCAGTTTTCCCCAAACTTTCTTAAGATTTCCTTTTATGTTCTACTTTTCCCTGACAGCCAAGAGGACTGATTTAGTTTTACTCTCTGTAGTTTATGTTAAGAAGAAATAGATATGTCCAGGTTTTTCCTTTTCAAAGTATACCCAATTACCACTTGGGAATTATATTCAGCTCCTAGTTGCAGTAACAAACTTCAAAATAGTGAAAAGTTGTCTTTTTCTCATGTAACTAGAAATCTGGAAGAGGCTGCTTGGGGCTCTTATAATAGTTCCATGATGGAATCAGGGGTCCAGACTCTTTCTCTCTTTCATCCCAGCCATCTTTGCTTGTGTTTTTCTTCTCGTGGTTATAAAGGGGGTGATCCATGTTTTTGTTTTAGGTAGGAAGAAAGAATAGAACAAGGGACAATTAGAGCATGCCAGCCAAAGAGCGCTCCTATTAAGGATTTTTTTTTCCTCAATGCCCTACCCAACAAATTTCACTTACATCTCATTGAGCAGAATTTAGTTGTTTAATGGATTTTACCTGCAAAAAGCCTGGGAGATACCGTTTTTTTTTAGCTGGACACATTGCTATCATCACCACCACCACTCCCGATAATTAATTATATCATTGAGAAAGAAGGGGGAATTAGATATTGGGTATTCAGCTATCCAAAGAAGACTGTCTCTATTAAAACTGTGACCCTGTTCCTCCCCATGAAATCTCTCCTTGTCAAATGCCTTTTTGAAATCTGTTTTTACAATGTCAATGAGATACTGCTAATCTACTATTGTAGTTATAATTCTATCATCAAGATGTGTAGGCAACTCCGGCTAAACTAATGGAATTGCATGAATTTATAAGTGACCAGAAACGGGATGGCTATCACTTAATATTTACAATCTAGAAACTAAAGTAACCAAATTATTTTTCACAGTTCATTTATTTTTTTTTTACATTTAGAGTTGTATTATTTAAGGAAAACTGCAGCTATTAAACCAAAGTTATTATTAAGCATGTAAATATTTTAAATTACATATTTAAAGGGAATATAAAGGCATTTTATTGGTCTGTTTTGAGTAATGTGTATCATATCATTAAAACAGAAATACTGTTTTAGAAACTGCATTTCTTTGAGGTTAAGCTAGCACCATTGCCTTCAAATGTACCCACTAAAACAGAGACATTACCTGACCTTTCTGTAAAAGCTGAGTAATTACTTGGTTATAAAGCATCAAGTAGATTAGCTAAAAGCTACAGTCACAGGCTTGTGCCATTACAACACTTAACTAAATATTTTTAAGTAGAGCTGTTTTAACTGAAAAGGTACTTGGTATGTAGAACCCATTGTTAAAATACACTTGTCATGCTTCAGCTGGAATAAAAGTGAAGTTGAGGAAGATGGCAATGAAGTATGGTTCCTGGACCTCTTGTTCCCACAGGTAAACAAACCCCTTATAATCTACATCTAATTTAAGTAATGCACTCAGGTAATGCATTATTGACAGCTATTGGTACTAGTGATTATAAACATCTTTTATTTTGATATGCCACGCATTGAGAGGAATGTTAATCCATTATCTCTAACCCACATTGTACATGTATGGCAAAGACATAATCTCCATTTTACGGTTAAGGAAACTAAAATCAGAAAAGTCATGTAGCTTGCCCAATGCCATGATTCAAACTTAATGTGCATGAGTCTCCAAAGCATAGCCTGTCTTTCCAGGACACTTTTCTGCCTTATTCACTGGTCCTGTGAGAGGCCTTCAGCCAACAGATTGTCTGAGTATTTGTTGTTTCTCTTTTAGAGCCTTAAAAAAGCACCAGACTTAGAGAAGGAAAAGCCAATTGAGAATCTTGATTTGCCTCTTACCAGCTGTGTGAGCCTGGATTTGTCTTTTCAGTTCTCTGAGCCTCGATGTCCTCAACTGCAAAGTGGTATTATAATATCTAGAAATATCAATAGTAGTATCTACCATATAAAGTTGTTGATAGAATTAAAGAAGATAACACGTTTAAGATAGGGAAAATAGTAGTTACTCAATAAATATTGTTTGAATCACATACTTACCACTGAAGGGGAAAAAGAGAGGTAAAGAGATAGGACCAAAATTTACAGAGTTTATAATAAAATGACTTACATTTATGTAACTTATTAGGAAAGTCAACATAGTGGAGGTTAATTTATTTGACTAACTTCTTAACTGTCTTTATGATATCAGTGAGGTCTAAAGGAATGGGATTTTGGAGAAATCAGTTTTATTAGGACAGTGTGGTATAATAGAAAAATCATAACCTTTAGAATTAGTGGGTGGGGGAACCAGGATTTGAACATAGGATATGAAGTTCATAGGGTGGTGGGGTACCTGGTGGCAATATAGAAATTGTGAACTGGGATTTAAGGAGAATGTAGTTCTGAAAGACAGTATAAAGAAATACCAACTTTATAATATTATTTAGAGGAGACAGACTTAATGGATTAAGGGTCCAATCAAAGCCTGGGATCTCCAGAAGCATGCATTTAGAAGGAGTTTGGGATGCAAGCTATTTATTAGGGATCAACACCAGTGAAAGGAAAAGAGAATAAGCAGAAATGAGCAGAGGATGAAATTAAACTGGGTTCAACTGGGTTCAAAATATTGGCAAATCCAACAAGTATAGCTTGTCAGATTGCCCCACGTGGAGCAGAAATGGCCAGGCCTTTCTACATCCCACAATGTAGAAGCATCCTTAGGAAAATTGTATCTCATTTGAGGTGCTTATTTACAGACCCTAAAAAGTTAATCTGCCTGCTATTACAGCAAATCCTTCCTTGGAGTGGGACCTGGGTGGCATTGCTCAGTTTCAACCTCAAGACCATATTTAGTTCTGGACTTATGAGACCAGGAGGTCAAGAGCACTAATTTGGGATCATGAGATTAGATATGAGTTTTAGATGCTTCTCCATCATTCTACCATCTCTGACCTTGAATGTGTCACTTGAAGATGTAATCCTTAACAGTTTCCCTATCTATAGGGATTTGGCCTCCATGATTTCTGAATTTCATTTAGTCCCTAATATTCTACAGTTCTATGGTTTTATTCATTTGTTTATTCAACAGGCATTTACTGAAGGCTACTATACTGTGCCAGCCACTTCTGGGCATGTAAGGCATACCGGTGAAGACCACTGACAAAGCTCTGTGCCCTCGATGAGTGGATATCCTAATGGTTTTAAAGTTCTCTTCATTATGAGAGAAAGCAGTGAGGTAAGAACTAAAATTCTTTAGTTAAATCACTATAATATTCCATAATACTGCTTCAAAGCAGAGGAATTTTGTACTGAAGGTGTCAGGGAAAATATATTATATTCTAAAAATAATTTAACAACTTATTTACGGGGTCATATCATAGCTTCCACACGCTGTTCAAGCAGTAAGATATTCTTTCCATCTTTTTTCTATGAGAGCTAATAAAATTATTGACAATCTTTCCTTGCTGGCAAAGGCCAGGAAGAAAATTAAGGTCCAGAGGGAAGAAAATAAAATACATTTTCAGAAATTTGGACTGGAAACATGTCAATGCTCTTCTCAGTGATTCATCCAGAAAGTTATTAAAACCACAATCATAACACAATATATGGCAACAAGTGAAGAATATTTCACTGTATCTCATGTGTGCCTCAGTATTACATTTTTCATTTCTGCTGTTGTGATGGGGGGCGGTGGGTAGAAAACATTCCATGAACCTGTCATTTTAACTACTGCATATTCCTTTTAAATTAGACCAACAATCCTATTTGTGCTAGCTAGTTGATTAAAAAAGTTAGGTGAAGCCAACTTTGAGGGAAGGGGGGGGTCTTGATTTATTAGGATTTAATCACTCAACTTAAATGAATATTAAATTAACAAATGCGTTTTTGACAGCATGATTGTAATGTGTGAGTCAACAATAATAAACTCCTTTTCTCAAAAAAAAAGATAAATCTCATGACCTCAAGTTATGAACCAGATTTAGGAAAATCATTCTAGCATATTTCAACATCTTATTGAGTTTTTGTTTTCCTAGTTGGAGCAGAGGAGACAGCATGAACTCTGCCCAAATGTTGCTGCTGCTTCCTTGGTTCATGTCCCAGTGAAACTCATCTCAACCTCTGGGCCCTGAAGAACTTGATTCTGGCCCAGAAATGTGTCCTTCTCTGGCAGAAGCTCAGCTAGATCTGAGGCTGACTGGGTTTCCAGTCCTGTCCGTGATTAGTGGAATGCATCAAGATCACACATATGGAGGAATCCAATTCTAGAAATGGCAGACTGGGTAATCCAGACTGGCTTTCCTGCTGAGAACAACTAGCAAAGTTGAACAACAAAAATCCACTTGAAGGTATTAAACAGCTACTAAAACAGTGAAGAGCTACAGAGCCAAGAGCCCAGAGAAGAAGAAAACCCAGAGAGGTGAGCCAGGCAGGAGGCAGCTTGTGCCTAGAGATGTTGTGTGAGTTCCTAGGAGAATGAGATGTGGATAAGAGCATCAGGCAGAATCACACAGGGCAAGTGGATCAGAAGTGAATTTCAGGTTCCACAGAGGAGTGGAGGCCTGAGAGAAACACCCAGAATCATGGTTGGGACCACAAAGTGCTATCACCCAAGACAGAACCATAAATAGAAGTCCATAGTCCATAGAGAGTAAAGACCAGCATGGAATGTGTTCCATCTCTGATTGTATGAGGTAATGTGAGAGGTTGCCAATGCCTTTCTTCTCCTTCCAGAAACAAACTCATACTACAGAAGACACAGTGCAGGCTTCCATTTATATGAAGTCCCAAACAGGCAAAACTCATTTATGGTATAGGAAGTCAGCACAATTGTCTTGGAGAATGAGCAAGGGTGGTGATTGGAAGAGGAATTGAGGCATTTCTGGGGAGCTGATTAGTTTCTATTTCTTGATTTGGATGGTGCTTACATGAGACTAAGAATTTTATGGTAATTCTCCAAGCTTCCAGATCTCACTGACACCACAATGAGTCTATCCAGTCGAGTAGATGAAGTTCCCTGCAAACTACTCCTACTTAAGGGTAGCTTTGTGCACTTTCCACCTTGCTGTCCTGTGAAGATGAGCAGTCTATCTGCCTTGCCCATGAGCTTAGAGCTTCTCAGACTTTCCCTGACACCAAGAGGTGCTATTCCTTTCTCTGTTAGGCAAGGAGTACAAACCAACACCCCGAAGCTGTTCCTGTGCCCGTCTCCCAGCTAGGGCTGCTATATTTAGCAGCTAAAAATCTAGGATGCACCATTAACTTTAAATTTCAGATAAACAACTAACAATGCCTTTAGTATAATGTGCCCCAAATTTACAAAGGGGACATATCTATGCCAAAAAAAAATTATTTATCTTAAATTTAACTGGGCATCCTGTATTTTCTCTGACAACCCTACTCCCAGCCCATTTCCTTTGTTCTTTGGATGGAGGGAGGTGAGGCTAAGAGGGAGGAACAATAAAGCATATGCTAAAGGAAGCACACACCACTTTAACTGTTTTTTTTCTCTTTCTGCTATATTGAATTAAACATTAGTTTTAACGAACATGCAAGAAAATGTGAATACGATTTTAAGATTCAAAACCATTGACATGTGCTTCCATTAGCATTATGATCCAACATAGCCGAAATTCTCTAACCCCAAAAGTAAAGAGGGCTGCTTATATTTTTCTCCTTTTTTCAAAGATGGACAAGATCCCCTTGTGGTCTGGCCTGAGTTGTCAAATATAGTAACCGCTAACCACTTGTGGCTATTTAAATTTAAATTAATTACAGTTCAACTAAATTAAAAAGTCCTTAGTCTCACCAGCTACATTTCAAGCACTCAGTAGCCACATGTGTCTAATGCTACCCTATTAGACAGTGTTAATTAGAAAACATTACTATTAATGCAGAACATCCTATTGGACAGCACTAATCTAGATTATCTATCTTATTAACACCTGATTATGGAGCCAGAAGTGACAAGTGGGGTGTCAAGCATGGTGTTTTGGAGGCTGCCCGGGGAAGAGGTCTTCCCATTGAGCAGCACCTAGTTTCACCTGGCATCTTTTCTTGGGGCTTTCTTTTATTGTCTGCAGTGGCAAAACTGTGTCTAGATTGAACGCATATTAGAAGCATTTTTCACTGAGGTTTCCTTGGGAACTCACACATATACTACCAAATTACAGTTCTTGGGATGAGACTTCTGGAGAGGTGGAAAGGTCTCTGGGGTGGGAAACAAGAGGTGAGGGTTCTAGTAGCTTCTCTGCCATTGTCCATCCTGAAACCTGATCAAGGCACTCCCCTCTCTGGGTTTCATATTTCCTTCCATAAAGGCACATTTTGTTCTCATTAAAATAAAACTCAACACTGAAACTTGAAAAAACTAATATCATCTCCAGAGTGAAATTCAATCTAAGTGATTTTTTTCATTGTGTGATTACCTCTGAAAACACCAAGTCTCTCCCAGTGTGAATTTCCCAAAAGTAAAGCAATATTCACTCCTCGGAACAGTAACGGCCTCACAATTCAAAACTGGGCCTGATACTTCCAGATTTGGATTTTGGTTTATTATTTCAGTCTGGCCTGAGTGTCCTGGAAAAGAGCCTGGAATTGAAATGTGAAGGCATTGATTTAAACCTGACTGTGAAATATTAAATACAATTACTTAACCATTTTAGACTTGAGTTTCCTCTTTAGTAAAACAGAGGTAATAACAGCAGTATCATATATTTATTAAGATGATTAAGTTAGGTAACATGGTGAGAATGCTAATGGGAATAAAGCAGTAGAAAATATTAATAAATAGAATATGATATTGATAATGATTTTTCCTCTCTTTTGTGCAATAGAAAAAAAAATAGTATTGATTCCATTAATTTCAACTCAGCTATAAGTGCTGCCCAATATCAAGTATTATTTACTATCTAATTAGGAAAACACTTTTATATTTTTAAAATATTGTACTTAATATTGACCAGAAAGGTACACAGTATCTCTTTGTTTATCCACTAATGTACTCTGCTGATGAAAATCCGTCACCTTCTAAAAATTTCTCAGATAAATATTTCAGTTATCAATCGCAAAATAAACCATCCACAAACTTAGTAGCTTAAAACAACAATTTATTATTATTTATCACCATTATATATGTTAGTTATCTCAACTGGAAGGTTCCCACTTTGGGTCTCTCATTGTGTTGCAGTCAGCTGTGGTTATAGTCAGCTGAAAGTTCAACTGGGTTGAAATGTTATTTAAAAAGACTAGAGCCTGATAGTAGTTAAAGAAATAAAGACAGATTTTTTTATTAAGAAACTATTGCAATGGGGAAAATAAACCTTGGTAGAGTATTAGATTCAATTCCGAACACTACAAGAACAAGTGTGGATTTGTAGTAAATTGTGGGACCTGGGTGAGGGGAAATTACTAGGAGGTTACTGGAAAATTACTAAGCGAGGACATCAAGAATAGAAGGATGGAATTCCCTGGTGGTGCAGTGGTTAAGAATCCGCCTGCCACTGCAGGGGACACGGGTTCGAGTCCTGGTCCAGGAAGATCCCACATGCCACGGAGCAACTAAGCCAGTGCGCCACAACTACTGAGCCTGTGTGCTGCAACTACTGAAGCCTGTGCGCCTAGAGCCTGTGCTCCAAACAAAGAGTAGCCCCGGCTCACCGCAACTAGAGAAAAGCCAGTGCACAGCAATGAAAACCTGATACAGCCAAAAATAAATAAATTTATTTAAAAAAAAAAAAAAAAAAAAAAAAGAATAGAAGGAATTCTTGCTAAACTGACCAAACAGGATTCTTTCTGAGGGCAGACCAGAGCGATCAGATATCAAGAGTAGGGAACGAGGAATTTGATTAGATATCAAGAGTGATCAGATATCAAGGCAGGGGGAGGAGGATTCTCTCCAAACTGACTTTGCAGTATTCTTGCTAAAACTGGGTTATGCAGGTCTGGCAAGGATGAGGCCAAGCCTGAAGTCTGACCTAGAAGAGGACTCTGAAGACCTTGACTAACGTTTGGTTAAGGAGAGCCTTTGCCAATGTCCCAGATGGGTCACTTGAATGACTGTCAGTTTGTGATGACTGTAGGCTGGGAGTCCAACAGGGGCAGTCAAATCACCAAAAGTGGCTTCTCCAGGTGGCTTGAGCTTCTCAGAGCATGCTGTCTGGGTTCTAAGAGAGAGTGTCCCAAGATCAATCATTCTAAGAGACTTGGGCAGAAGCTGCAAGTCTTCTTATGACCTGGCCTCAGAAATCTTAGAAAGTCATATCCAATGCATGTTACTGGTCAACAAGTCACTAGGATCAGCCTAGATTCAAGAGGAAGGAAATTATCCTCTTCACCTCTTGAAGTGAGGGACAGAGGAAAAGAACTAGTGCCAGTCATCTTTGAAGACTATCACGATATCCATACTTCAGCTTGTACACTGTCCAGTGACTTCTATACCCTAGTATCTGAAACTTCAGAAACAGAAGGGAGAGGAAATTCAAACAGTTCATCTATATCCATACAACTTAATAGGAAGTATTCTAAAAATCATGTTTCTTTTGGTAAATGGGTATGGATGTTCCAATGAGAGCTAAACAAAGTTGAAAATATGACAAAGCTGCTCACTACATCAGAAACATACCTCCCACATCTCTGACCAAAGTTTGAAATATATCTAGTTAGTTCAGAGAAACACCCAAGTACATGTCAGAGACATCTCATTCCTTGCCCCTACATAGAATTAAGCATCAGATGCTTTTATAATTTTAAATGTATGTATCCCTTAGTAACATTCCCAGATAAAATGCACTATGTCTACTTAAATTTGAATTTCAAATAAATAACAAATATTGTTTTACAATAAGTATATTCCAGTTATTGCATGGAACATGCTTATGCTAAAAATAATTTACTGTTTTTCTGAAATTCAAATTTAACTGGGCATCCTGTAATTGTATTTGCTAAATCTGCAACACTATCCCCAAATAATATTATGGTTTTTTCAGACATTTTCCTCAAGTATATCGAGTGAAGAATAACTTGTACATTTAGTTTCAAAATTACAGTATTTTACTAAATCCCCAATATAATTTAATCCTTCCCTGCATCTAGGTAATCTATACCTAACTAAAAATAATCAAGGGCAAATTGATTATGAGCTTTCTGTAGGAATGAGGCCAGGCAGATAGATATCAAGGATACACAGAACACTTTCTTAAAGACATTGAGATAAATGTTATTTAACATTTCCCAGTAACTTTAGCATCATGACACATTTGCAGAATTAGTAAAGACTTTTTTCCTCTTGGCAACCATAAATTCCACCTTGTTACAATTAATGTTATTTTCTTCTCTTTTGGGTAGAGATGAAAACAGCTGGTCACCACATGAAAATACTTCATCTATTTAAAGGCAAATGTTATCTCTGAGCTTTCTCTTTTTTGAGCCAAATTATGTCTGCTCATTTATCTTCTTTGGTTCTAGTTCCAACCCTTTTATCATTTCTGTTTTTCTCTTCTGGCACCCTGTAAATTTTCCACATTTCTAAAACTATACAGATTGAAATGAGGTTTTATATTTTAATAAGACCTTAGTAGTAACTATAACCATACATATTGCTTTGCTTATATAATTCTGATCTTTAAATATACTATTTTAAATGCATAAATTATATTTAAAATGCACTGACCAAATATAGCTAAAAGCCAATAGATAAACTAAAGTGGAATTCTATAAAAGTCAAATAATACAAAAGAGGTCAGTAAAAGAGAAACAGGGGAACAAAAGACAGAAGTAATGACTGAAAATAAATAATAAGCCACCTAAAATAATAAGGTAAAAGAAGGTCTAAATCCAACCATAGCAATAGTTACATAAATATTAATAGACTAACACTCCAATTAAAAGGTAGAGACACTCATAATGAATCATAAAGCAAGACTCAACTAGATGATGTCTATAAGAGATACTCTAAATTTAATGTAAAGATACCGGTAGGTTGAATAAATGGATGGAAAGACTATATATAGTCTATACTATACATGCTATACAGCATGAAAACAGAAAGCATAAGAAGGCTGGAGGGGCTATTTTAATATCAGAAAAGTCTTCAAGACAAATATACAAGCTATAAAGAGGAATATTTCATAATGATAAAAGGGTAAATTCTTCTCAAGACCTAAAAAATTTAAATGTGTTAACACTTAAAAACACCCTTCCCGGGGCTTCCCTGGTGGCGCAGTGGTTGAGAGTCCTCCTGCCGATCCAGGGGACGCCGGTTCGTGCCCCGGTCCTGGAGGATCGACTGGGCCCGTGAGCCATGGCCGCTGAGCCTGCGCGTCCACAGCCTGTGCTCCGCAACGGGACAGGCCACAGCAGTGAGAGGCCCGCGTACCGCAACACCCTTCCTATGTATGAATCAAAAATTGACAACTTAAAGAGATAAGTAGACAATTCTGTGACGATAGTAGGAGACTTTAACACCCATTGTTCAACAATTTATAGGATTAGTAGACCAAAAAAATCCTGTAAAAATATAGAGGATCTAAACAACACTGTCAACAATCTTTACCTTATTGATATTTACAGAACACTACACTCAACCATAGAAGAATACACATCCTTTGTACTTTCACCAATGTAGACCATATGTTGGGTCATAAAATCAGTCTCAATAAATTTAAAAGAATTGAAATCATGTAGAGATTACCCTCTGACAACATGATTAAGTTAACATGCATAGACATTGTCTTTCAGAGATTTTGATTATCATTCACATTTTCCCACTTTTATTAACACAGTTTACACTTTCCTCTGTGTACAACCATCCTGCTTATTTGGGCATTTCTTCAATGAACCCAGGCTCTTTAATACTTTCAGGTATCTTCCTATGGGCCACTCCCTTCTATTTGAATGTTCTTTATAAATTAAGGAACACAACTTGCTTGATAGTGCACAGTCAATGAGCATGAACTAGCATAAAAGAAAACACCAACAGTCTCTTAAATTGCAGCTCCAATGTCCTGTCTCAGACCACATCAAACTCTCTGCAGCATTTGGTACATGGAAGCATCGTTTTCTTGGACACTCTTAACCTTGACCATGGCTTTCATAACACAGCGTTACCTATGGTTTCTAACCAACCTCCACTCTCTACATCATGGATCCCCACCCCCTGATTCTCTCCTTGGAACTCTTCTCCCTGTGTATTTCCCCAAAAGGATCTCATCATCCCTGTACCTTCCACCCTATTTATGCAGATCAATTTCATTTTTACATTTAGTTCCAATCTTCTTCTTGAGCTTCAAGTTCATAATCCCCATGTGGCTGTGTTGTGCATATACACTCTACACTATAATTCCATATGGGGAAGAAATAATTATATTTCTAGATTTCTCTTCATTAAGTTGCCTGAAGCTTACTCTGAGTACCCAGGCCTGTAGGAAATCAATCTCAGTCGTTATTGCCATTTCTTGCTCCACAAAGATAAGGCACAGTCCCAAATCATCTGGAAGCCTTTCCAGTCATCTCTCATAAGGCTTTTGAATGCCATTTGAATGTGAGATGCCTTTTGAATGCCCTCTGTCTCAGGTCAGAGGTTTCATCAAGTAGAGCTGCATTACTGTTTCCAGTCTACATACACTTGGGGCAGAACAATATTTAGTAAATCTAGATACACCCCCCAGTCTAGGTCTTACTTCCTCAGGCAAATCTTGTCCTCCACCCCAAAGTGCTGACAGATAGCAGCTCTAGATCTCCAACTCTCTGCACAATCCATAAACCTTCAACTTCTTCCAAGTGTGAGGAACAAAATCATTTATCTTCTTTTCTTGACCTCGAAAACACTTAATCCCTCTATTTGTTCTTTCTCTGGGACAGGCAGCATTACCTCTTCAATAAACTTGGGCTTTGTACAATAAAGAACATGTAACAGTTTTTGAGCAGTATTTGATTTCTGCTGGACAAAACAAAATTTCTGGGGCAAGGAAATGCTGAAGTTTGTTTGCTAGAACAAGAAAGTGAGGAAAATACACGGTGGGCACTTATAGATTAAGATCTCAACAAATTATAGAGTGCTTTCTCGATGACTTCTCCTACCATAAGCATTTATAGACAATTCACTATGTGCCAGATATCTAATTTATTCATCACACCCCTCTTCTGTAACATAGACATACTTCTATCTTTTACATCATCATTTTTTTTCAGCTAACATTTATTGTGCATCTTCTCTGTGTTAAAAAATTTATAAGAAGTAACTAATTTCATGCCTGCAACAACCTTATGTCAGAACTGCTATTATTATCCTTATTTTGAGATGGGAACACTTAAGTTTAGAAAGACTAAGCCACATACACAAGCAGTTAGTAGCATAGTTAGGATTTTAAATTCAAGATGATTAACACCAGCAACATCTCTCTTAACTCTTAACCACCATGCAATATTGCCCTTCTCCTTCATATGTTACATATATTTTAATGCATGTCCAGAATTGACCTGAAAACAATTCTTTTTCCCGTTTCCCTGTTTCTGTTATTGATACCACCAATTCTAGGTTCTTGGAGTTCCCACTCTGAAATTATGTTTGACTTCTCTTGCTCCATTCCGCCACCTGATAAGTCTTAGAAGTGCTACCTGAACCATATCTCTTCACTTTTTCCTCTTCTCCATTATTTTCAGATTCTTATGATATATTTATTCAACTGTTCTAATACCTTCCAAATGCTTTCTGGGTTTCTCATCTCTCCTTTCTCTAGTTCATCCTACATACTGTGCAAAGGAATCCTCACTAAGACACACATCCAGTTACTACCCCATTGTCAACTAAACTTGTTCTACATGTTTTGTTCTAGATATCAAGTCCTCTGCAGTACTTCTGAGCCTGCTTTTCCATTCTGATCTCTTGCATTATCCTCTACCCACTTATTTCATGTCACAGTGAATGTTGGCTATTAACGATTTCCTGAGTATAATCTTCAGCCCCTCTTCATTCTTTGCTTGTGTACATGTTATTTTCTCTCTCTGAAATACCCAAATATCCATTCTCTCTCAAAGGATCATATTAAATCCCCGTAACCTACTTCAGAAAAAAGTTTTTGGAAGAGATTGCTGGTGCTCGCCTATGTCCAGTGCTCCTTTCTTCCCTGGACACACAGAAACACTATACTCACCAGCCCTTTGCAGTTAAACAGCCACACGACTAGTTCCAGCCACCGAAATGTAGGTGGAAATAAGATCCCACATACTGTGCAGTGCTGCCAAAAAAAATTTTTTTAAATAACAATAAAATAAAATAAATTTTAAAAAAATCAAGGCAGATGTAATGAATCATACTTCTCTTTTAAAAGTCTAAGAGGACTTCCCTGGTGGTCTGTGGTTAAGATTCCGGGCTTTCACTGGCGAGGGCCCAGGTTCGATGCCTGGTCAGGGAACTAAGATCCCACAAGCCATGTGGCCACAGGTAAACACAACTTTCTAAATTCCCCTTTTCCAAGTATAATTTTCTCTCCTTTAAATCCAGAAATTAACTTAAAGTTTTCTCACGGCAAGTCTTATGCCATGTATGATAGTTATTTGTTTAGTTATCTAATCCTCTATATGAATAAGTAAATCCCTATTGGTCAAAGGGCTGTCTCTTCATCACTTTTTATTGAATTCCTACTATTTGAGAGGCACTAAGCTATGGTGTCAGTGATTCAGTGTCCATTACATGAATGAATAGTACACACTTAATGAATGCTTCTTAAATTGAAAATAATATGATATTTGGAATAAGAGAAAGAGGATCCATAATTCATTCAGATAAAGTCATAATCTCAGCAAATTAAAAGAAACATTGCCTATTTCTTCTTAAGGCTGTGATTTATATTCAACAAAACTGGATTACAGAAGTATCACAATTTTAGATATAAAAATATTTGACACTATAGATTTTGCATACTACCAAACTCATGGAACTCTACAATGTCAAAATCTTTCTTTTACTCTCTAGAATTTAACTCATAATCCTCAGTATAATTATCATCTCAGGTGACATGTACATAATTAGATAGCAAAGGCAGAATTCAACAATGAACAAGAGATAATAAAAGGAACAAAATCACCCTATAGTTTGATTGAGATCCTTATGTGAGCAAAATGTATATGTGATATTCTCTTAAATGGCTTGAGTGAGATTGATTTCACTCATTTCTGCCTTTTCCCAGAGTTAGGTGTATTGGGTACGGTTCAGGGCAGAATCTAATAGAATTTGTGACATGCCAATTCAATCACCTACTGCTGTAGCTGTAAACATGCATCCATTTTGAATTGCCCAGAATTTATTTAGCTGTTAATAAGAGATCAATAAGCCAATAAATATTTATTGAGCACTTGCTATGTCAAATCTGTACAGGAACATTGACTCTGGGCAGTTAAAAGGAATTGGTGAATTATTAGTCTTTGAAGAAAAGGCCATAAAGTATTGAAATAACCTGATAGACAAGTTTCGAGGCGAAAAGAAAATTCTGTTGAGAGATGAGAACACAGTGTCCATAGAAGTTAATTGAGATATATCTTCTGTTAAGAAAAAAAACACTTCGCACTGAAGGGTCAAGATGATCTGTTACCCCAGGAATGAATTAGAAATTTGAGATACTAGGATAAGGCAAAGACCATAAATAATTAAATATAATGTATGTCTATAAAGCTCTTTTTTTAAAAAAAAGAAGTAGAAGTAGAGTGTTTAATTCAGGTCCTTGAGAATCAGGAGGCAGGTATTTTCCACCTGCTGACCCACTGTGGGACACTGGGTAACTCAATTTGCCGATTCTGGGTGTATTATGTTCTCTGTTGAAAGGCACGGAAACAAACTCTGGAGTCTCTTAAGGAAAAAAATAAATTTAGTGGAAGGATACTGACTACCTCTAGAATCAAGAAAAATATTGAGCCAACAGGGTTTAAGAGGAAGAGGACTTAGGGATAACTGCCAGGGTCACAGGAGCAGGAACTCAGGGGCAGTGTCTCTAGAACTCTGAAATGGAAGGGCTGGGTCACAACCAGCTTCCATCCTCCTGTCACCCTGGAATGGAGACCCCTTTCAGCCTCACTTGGGTCTAGGTTTGAGCTGGTAAGGTACCCATTTGACATTCCTCTGGATATTCTGGTTACCAAAGAAGGACAAAAGGGGAATATTGGGCTCCCTAAAACCATACTGAGCCCCAATTTTCTCAACTCCTTTAAAGCAATGAGTCTAGACTAGAAGAGCTCTTGGATCCCTTAAAACTCTCATATTACTTGATTTCTTTCATTAAAGACAAAGAGTCCCATACAGCTAAAATCTATTTTAGGAGGTACATTAATCAAGGCCAATTGAAAGAAATACCCAGATTTGAAAGAACCAAAAAGACACATACTACACATAGTAATTTGTTTGTCACTAATTAGTTGTGTGATCATGGGTAAACCCCTTAAGAATTTCAGTGTTCAACTAAGTATGAATATCCTAAATAGATTGATATGAAGCCCATCACTCATCTAAGATTCTACATCAAATTGATATAACCTTAACCATAAATACCTGACTTCCTATAGGATAGTCTAGAATAAACATTTTGCATCCTAAGTTATTTCCTGTTTTGATCCCAGATTTTAAGCACTTCTATTTAAACTATTGGTATAAACTCTCTAAAATTAGACCCCTTTTTCTAATAAAATGAGGGATTAATTGCTCTGCAGGCAAGAGCTATAATCCACACAAGCAGAGGTTTTAAATTCAAATGGTTTTTATGAGAACACAGCTCTAGATAGACCATGCAGCCTGAAGTATATGACAGCTAAAAATAGCATTAAGTGCACAAGGGTAGAGGTTTGATGTTCGGAGGTAAAACATCAGAATATATTTTGAACTGAATAATGCCATCTGTTCTACATCAAACAACCATAAAACACAACATTTTGATGTTTTTATGCTGTGTTCACTCACCTTTCCTCTTCAAACCATCTCAATTATAATGTTCCTTCCAGAAGCAGGGATTGTTCCTCCCCTCAATTCTGCCAGGCCTATTTTAGCCTTTGTGAATCTTTCAGTGTGAAATTATCTGGCTGCTTGTGTACCCAGGGATCATCTACTGGGTTTGAAATTAGCCTTCAGAATAGTGCTTTATACTTTTTTTTTTAAAGATAATAGATGATGTTCATTTTTCTGATTGCAAAGCACATACTCAAAGGAAATTTGGAAAATAAGGGGAAAAAGATCATCTCCAGTATTAACTACTATTTATAAAGATATTCCCTTCTACTAGTGGATGTGTATATGTGTGTGGTATGTAACATTTTAAAGTTCAATCATATAGAAAGTAGTCTTTATGTTTTTAATAGCTGTATGGTACTCCTTCCTAGGGATAATTTACTAGTTTTCAAACTGTTTTGGAAGACTCTTCTTGACAGTAAAAAATTGATAAAAAACAAGCATTATTCCTAAAACATGAGCTGAATACATATTGAAATTAATAAAGCAGCTTATTAAAATCTTTCCATACTCCTCAGTTTTTCAGTCTCTGCCTAAAAAGACTCTATGTCTTTTCTGCTGATAAAATCTATGCTGAAGCTTGGCCAACTCTTACTGTAAAAAACAAAAGAAAAGGAAAACATAAGTATTTCTTGTAATTTATTTAGTCAGCTGCCATTGGATGATAAGTTAACATTTTAAATGGGTTTCATACAATGATCTGATTAGAACTAAAAATGCTGGTATATCTACCATTTCACATCAAGCTTAAACTCCTTACAGATGCTTATATAAGAGACCAAAAGGAAAAGGAAAAATAATTTCTGATCCTGAGAATTAGGAGAAGGGCACACACACACATCAGCAACAGAATTAACTCAACAAGATCTTCAATGAATGAAGATCAATATGTGATTATTTCTGTCCAGAGGTATATACTAAAGCCATGAGTGATATTTGTATTAACAGACTAATTATTAATCTTTTACTATAGACGTCTTTGAAGTCTTCACCTCCTCCTCCTACTTCTGAAAAGACTTATCTGTTCTTTTATTTGGCTACAGGGATAAATGAGAGACTTGGGCAGAGTTTTGAAGAAATGGTTGGAAAACTGGATTTGGGTGAGGTTTTACTTTGGATTGTGTGCTGTAATTTTCTTCTACCTTTGCTTCCCACCTAAACCAGATCTTTAGTAAAGATCTACATTATAACTAAAAGCTTTTGGATTCTGGTAGTTTTTCTCAGGGATGCATTGATGTTCTGAATTGACCCTGATGCAAGAGTAAGTGCTCTCTGCCTACAATACTTTTTTGAAATTTGGATGGTTGCGAATTTCCAGTAAATGTGTAATTCTGTCCCCGAGGAATGGTGCAGTAAAGTATAAACAGAAAAAAGAAGTAAAAAATCACAGAATGAGCAGTTAGAAAATTGAAAAGCCAGTGTCTTTGGGCACATCACTTAAACTCTTTGCTTCAGATTTATTATCTGTAAAATGGGGGAAATAATCTTTGAAACTTACTTTACCCTGATTTTTTTGTGAGTACTCAATGGGAGAACATTTTTAATTGCTTTGTAGACTAGTGAGTGCCTCATAGTGTAAATGTTTATATCTGTTTATAATGAAGACTATCTGTTATTAGTATTTCCCAGTTGGGATCCCTTTGCTTCTCTGATAGTCTATCAATAATATCTCATTTAAAGTCTGCTGCTCATAAACTGGAGCAGAGATGTCTTGAATAAATGTCCTCTGTTGGCAACACTGTTTCTCCTCATTCACACTCTGTCCATCTCCACCTTACTCCACGCCCAGCGCCCAGGGAGGTTGACCCAAATGGACAGTATCAATGGTCTCCCTGTCTTCTCTTCAACTTCTCTGCTTTCTGGAGGTACCACCAGAAGACCAGAGGGTGGAAGGAGAATGAGGGGACAGTATTCATTCCTGCTTTCCTCTGGCTGGTTATTGTGGGCTGACTGTGTCTCTTCTTCAGAGAACAGGTCCTGTCCAGGGCCTCTCCATACAATCACTCTTTCCAGGGTCCGGTCACTGCTTCCTCCATTTGCCCCTTCAGACCTAGTGGTGTTTGCTCCTTACTCTTGCTAGCCCCGAGGCACTTCACTAGACCTTGTTTCCTTAAAGATTGTCCATGCCTTTGTAAATAGTCCCTTTATTAAATCTCTTCAAATTACTCCATTTAAATGTGCCATCTGTGTTTCTTCCCAAACCCCAGTTGGTACAGGTCTCACCACCAAATTCATTTATATCTTCACCTGTTTTTCTCCCTTAATCTTTCATCATCAATTCCTCCAACCAGAGTCTGTATTGTTTTCCAGCCAGTGTTCCAGTTTTAGTTTCCAAAAAAAGACAATTTTATTTTGTAATGGGGAAGTTTATACTTTTCTTCTGTATTACACAGAAGTATACAAGTGAAAAGCTATAAAGGTAGAACCTCAAATATGAAACATTACACAAATGCAAGTGTTTGAAAGCCTCCCCAAAAACATAACCATATCCCTCCTATTACTTCTCCATATCCACTCTCACTAGTACAATCACACACACACACACACACACACACACACACACACACACACACACACACACACACACACACATCCCTGATTCGAAGTAGGTGAAAGGCCCACAACAATGGCCTCACTAAGTTGCATCCTTGGTTTTTAAGGAATAGACATGTCTGCTGCCTATCCAACTCTTCCAAATGCTCAGGAAAAAGGAGAAGAACCCTGCCAACCTAGTATGTAAATACACAGTCAGGAGTATGCAGAGAGGAGGGTACAAGATAGGAAGAAAGTGGTGGATACCACTTGTTTGTGGCTATACATGGAACACCTCCCAGAAATTTCCAGAAATAGCTAGACAGAATGATTTTGTTTTTAGGGTTCCGGATTGTTTGCAAAAGTAGAAGAGCATTAACACTATAAAAATATCACCTTTCCAAAGAACTGGGAAAACAAAAGTTATGTAAGTTTGAGATGGCTGAGGAAAAATAATGAGAACAAAAGAAGAATAGCATGATCCCTCAATACCAACAAATCTTCAGAAAGGAAGTGGGGAAAACTGTTCTATGATAGTTACTGAAGTGGTCAGGACCCCCTCCAGAGTATGATATGGTAGGAGAGAAGGGCGCATGTTTTCTCCGAAGCTCGCTAATGGATCATGCTTAGCTTTAGGAGACCCTGGTCAGACTCTCTGGCTGATTTAATGATGAGTCTATTGCTATTTAATGTTTTCATTACATTTTCAAGGAGTACAAAAGTTCATCCTTTTTAAAAGGCCAAGGGTGCACAGAATGTCTACAACACAATTACAAAAAGGACAAAATGGGAGTATTTTTAAAGCCATAGAGAGAAAATAAGTTAACAAAGACTTCAAATTGTTCTACTAAAACTCCAGGACATAATTTTCTCAGTTAACAGACGAATAGAAGACTGATCACCATGAATCTCTCTTCTATGTGGTAAATGGGGATAAAAACTGAAATGATGTTCCAGCTACCAAAAGAGGAAAAAGCCCCAACAAATAAACAGACATCATATAAAATGTCAGCGTGATTGAGAAGATGAGAGCAAGCATCTGCTTCCATACTCAGAATTTAAAGCCAGTTACTAAACTCATCATAATGTTCTCAAAATACTTGAGTTTCTTCAGCTCACGTGCAGCCCACGTTGCTTCACTCTATCTACATGGATACTTTATATTGCGTATTGTACTCTGATGAGAGTTGAATCACCTGTCACTACTTACTGTTGACTTCAGCCCAACATCCTTACCTCTAAGCCCATCTCAACACATCCCTAAATAGAAAGTCTTGGTACCATCAATTCCACCTTCATGCACTGATACCTTGGGCTAAGGACTGTACCTTCAGGAGTTCTCAATTCAATTGCCCAGTGCAGCCCAGTGCAGCATTTTATTCTACAAAATCGCTGACATAAGTTAATGAAAGAACTGGATCTCCACGACTTTCTTTCTCTCCAGGCCCTCATCTCTACTGCCTTACCTACTCAGAGCTCCTAGGGCTTACAGCTTGAAAATCACTTCTCTAAGCCACTAAAGTATTGATTTCTCACATTGTCCAAAGACATGAGGCTAAAATACAACAGATAAATGCATTAGGAATTAAGAGATAGAAAAATAGGGAGAAATATCCAGAAGAAAATAAAACTAATGTTTTTGCTTTCCTAATACATGCCAAGTATCATGTTACTCACTTTATATACATAATCTCATTTATTCTTAACCTCATCAGGCAGGGATTTTTATCTTCATCTTCCAGGTAAAGGAAACAAACTCAGGAGATTTGGGTAAATAAACCAAATGGCTACAGCTGGTAACTAAACACAAGAAATTGAGCCCAGGCCTATATCCCAAAGACTCTGTTCTTTCCATAGAGCCCTCCAGTTTCCCAAAGACTTTGCTATTACTTCTGGAGATTTAAAAAAAAAAAAAAAAAAAAATACTAGTTTCAGGTCAGAGAATATTCTTATCGATTCATTAAATAGTTAACTAATAGTGAAAATTTTTAGTTTAAGTTTGTATAAGACTATAAAAACTCAGTTCATTTTGACTTATAATTAGTTCTTTCAAAAAATAGTACTTTAATTTAGAACTCAATGTGTTGGTTGTAGTTTAAGAAACAGGGTGCCACAAGAGTCAGATCTGGATCCTAGATCTCAGTCTATCATGTGCAGGTTGTATGATATCAGATAAGTAACTAGCTTCCCTAAACCTTAGTTTTGTGTATGAAAAATGAGGAGTTGGGCCACACTAGAAGAATTTCTGGAAGCTGATTGACCCTGATTCGTGGCTGTACGAGAAGTGGGAGCCACAGCACTGCTTTAGAAATCCAGTAAATGACTTTCAAAAAAATCCAATGCTTGTTTAGGATAACATCAGAAAGGCCAATGCAATGGTGTATGGACAAAAATTAATTTATCTTGCTAGTCTTTTAAATGTATCTAGTAGAATATAAATCCCATATTAATTTGATGTATATCATCATCTGTTTTTAAATACATGAAAAAGTTTTTCATTAAAAGGCAGAAATATGGTATGGTCCCTTTATAGCTTTGACTCCTACTCCCATTCTACTTCCCATAAAGAATTTTATCCCAAATAAATATATTTTGTGCTTAGAAATATTTTATTGCATTATATAAATTTCCTCTGTAATAACAATATGTATATAAGTGAATTTTATTTTTTCCAAAGGTTCTTTCTAAGGTTCTGTGTGTTAAATTTTTTCTTCTGGATTGAATTGTCATTACAACTATTAGAAATACACAATTAACCAAAACAACATGATCACATCATAAAATCGGATATTTTTTAAACATAACTTTTTACTCGAAATGCATTTACACGAATGATACATATATATGAGGTTTTTCTCCTAATTAGTTCATGTATCTGTGAATGAGAATTGCTTAATTATAGAATAAAGTATAGCCCAGCAACAATATTATTTCATTTTTCATTTTTAGGAATGCAAGCCCTGAGAAATATTGTTCTTGAAAATATGTAGCTGAGAATGGAAGTTTCATTAGAACAATTTCATCCAACTCTTTAAACCCCATTATAGTTCCATGCTAAAAATCACAAAGTGATATCAAAAATTGCTTTTATGTTCAATTAATTGGCAACTCAGATCCCCTCCTTCAAGTTTGTTGAAATAGTTTAAAAATTGGGAACAATCTTACTCACAAAATTATTTGTTATCCATCTTTGGAGTAATTTCTCAGTTTACCACAGAAGCTTTACTAAGCTCTGTAAAATGACTATTAAATGTACTCATGACTAGGAGTGATACCCAAATATTAGCTTATAGTAAGATATGTAGTCAACCAGTCCAATTGGACTAGATGCAGGCCTCAGTGCTAGAGCAGGGTCTTACAGACACCTAATTGTATAGGGTATTAAACTTACGGTTGCTGGATCATGAAGAAGTCTTACAGGTCCCAGGTCCCAGGTCCCAGGTCCCAGGGGAGGGCTGGAGTAGGTCCACTCTAGGATTCAGAGAAGTAAATATTTATCAACCAATTTGAAAGTATGTCAATATTTTAACAAAAGAATGACTTCCTGTTATGCTTTCCTTCAAGAACAAACTGTTTATTACAATTTGAGTAATTGTTTATTACTCAAACAACTGTTTATTACTCAGAAAGGGTGGAGAAAATTGAAATGTTACATTTCAACTTTGCCAGTACAGTATTTTTTTGCAAGATATACCAACTGATTTCAATGTTACAAAATGTTACTTAGTATAGTTTCGGATCCACATTGCAACTTAACTTTTTTTTAAAATTAATTTTTATTGGAGTATAGTTGATTTACAGTGTTGTGTTAGTTTCTGCTGTACAGCAAAGTGAAACAGTTTTACATATACATATATTCACAATTTTTTGGACTCTTTTCCCATATAGATCATTACAGAGTATTGAGTATAGTTACCTGTGCTGTACAATAGGTAGTAGGTTCTTATTAGTTATCTATTTTATATAGTGTGTATATTTTTGATAAAATACTTTTGTCTTATTCTGGTTTAGATATTTTCACCATAACTTTGGAGCTGCTGATTTAGCTCAATCACTTTATAGACAATATCCACATCTAATCTTATTGAAAAAGTCAGTTCTAATTATCAGCAAAACCAGACTAACTTTTTGGCAGGAAAAGTCTAACCTTCTCTTTCAATTTAAATGGCTGCACTGAGATGCCTTCCCATGACGGCCACCTCATTTCTTGACACTAATTTTAACACTAACGGATAAAACATGGCACTTGGCCATGTTGAAATAAGGCACAGTGCCCTTCAGTGCTTTTCACCAATCATCTTTGTCTTTGCTTCACTCTAAAGGGAACCCCTCCCCAGAGGGACACAATCTGTGGCAATAGCCAAGGGATGGGAGAAGAGAGGTTATTAGAAGAAAATATCAGCATTCCTGCCTTCTCTTTCTTAAGTGTATGTGAATTCTGGCTGTGTCCGCATGAATCAAGTTATCCCATATCTAACTCCATGCTTTACACTTAAAAGAATCACGTATAAGACAAGGAAAAACACAAAGCTGGACTTCAAATTGTCCATTTGTTTTTGGTCTGGAGGTTTGTACATCCAAAAGTACAATGTAATAGTCGAAAACATGCTAGATGAATGGGAGGTATGCCTTTCTTTTGCTAAGTGGCAGGAAGGAGACTGTGAAAAGGGAAGGTAAGAAAGGAGAAACACCAGATGTTTTGACCACCACAAACTTTTCTCCTATTTTAGGATACAAGTTAGGGATCTGGAAATTCCTTATTCATTCTTAGGTAACTCTTATGAAGTTTCAGTGTACCTCTTGAGGTATGTGGGCTCCAGTCTGAAGGCTACTAGACTAGATGGTCTTTAGAATTTTCCTTTTGGGGGTCATGTTTTAGACAAGATCTTAATCATTTTCTCTAATGTAATCATAACCGAAAATTTGAAGCAAAAATCCCATCAAGGACTATGTTGACCAAACTAGGCTATCCTGCACATAGACACTTGGGCTGCTGCTGTGAATTGCTTTCAGTGGTGGAAAAAAGTTTTCCTGTGGGTCATTCCCACTCTCTCTCAGGAACAAATTTGTCAGGTGCTGGTAAAAGGAACCATAGCCTCTGGAATACAACAGAACAAAGCTCTATGGCAACTATAGTAATAAGATGGGCCTCCTGATATTCTGGATCAGACACAAAAACAAGTAGAGGATGCTGTGAGGTTGCAAGGCTGTGTACTTAGCCCAGTAGGAGATGTCGGAGAAAGAGACTGTGCTAAGTCTTGAAGGATGAGTAAAAGAGTTACCCAGGTGACAGAGATGGGGGTGGCTGGAGATAGGAGTGTGGGGGGCGGGGTGGGTGGGGAGTAGGTAATAGTATGCAACAATATGCAAATAATCCACATGATATGCTAGATAAGGCCATGGTAGGTCTATTTTATTCCTGGCCTCTCAAATTCAATAAACCTCGGTGGGGTCACTAAGGTCCTGGGTCAAAAATCTGAGCCTTGCTTCATCAAAATCATTTCATTTCATGGAATCTAAGAAGCAATTTATTTCAGACATGTTAAGACATGATGAAAAAAAGAAGAAACCATGTATGATTTGGCAGTTCACTTGGGGATGGTTGACTAAGTTCTGGCTGTCTGATTTATAACAACCCATCACATGACTGAGAAATAAATCAGGTGGGAAATACGGAGACTTTTCTAGGAATGGCATGTTCGTGTCCATGTCCCAGAAGGATCCTCCTTGCTATCTTTCTTGATAAGTAAATGCCTGGGAAACTCTATCAGGCATCTGAAGATTGCTAAGTGATGGAAAATCAGAGCAAAGGGATTCAGTTAATCTAGACCATAGTTTGTATCTTCAACAATGGATAATACAAAGTTTGATGGGTTAGTTTTCCTTCACTCCTGGAGACCTCATTCTAACAGCTGGAATGTCTATATCCGACTGATTCATGATTTTTGATAAATATTAGACACATATATGTCCTTGGAAAATATGGATGCATTTTTGAATAGGCATATCCATACTTTTCATAAATCGTGTTTTTTTTTCAAAAGCTTGCTAGATGGCAACGTAAAATGGTGCAGTCACTATGGAAAGCAGTTTGACAGTTCCTCAGTAAGTTAAACAATAAATTGCCTTATGACCCAGAAATTCCACTCCTGGGTCTATACCCAAAAGAACTGAAAACAGGTGTTCAGACAAAAACTCGAGCACAAGTGTATACAGCAGCACTATTCACAATAACCAAAGGTGACAACAGTCCAAATGTCCATCAACTGATTAATGGGTAAACAAAATGTGGTGTACCCATCCGATGGAATATTATTCAGTCATAGAGAGGAATAAAGTGCCAGTACAGGGTACAAAATGGATGAACCTTGAGAATGTTACACTAACTGAAAGGAGCTAGGCACAACAGGTCAAATGTTGTATGATTCCATTTACTTGAAATATCCAGACAAGTCCGAAGAGGCATAATGCAGGTTGGAGGTGAACAGGGCCTGGGGGAGAGAAGACAGGGCCTGGGAAGTGACTGCTTCATGGGCATGGATTTCCTTTGGAGTGATGCAATATTCTGAAACTCAATAGCAGTGATGGTTGCTCAACATTATGAATGTACTAAATGTCACCAAATTTTACACTTTAACCTGGTTATAATGGTAGATTTTATATTATGTGGAGTTTACCATAATTTTTAAAAATCACACATTAAAAAAAAACACTTGCTAGATACTTCAACCCTTCTTTCTTCCACTCAGGAACAAATTACCAAACTCTACGCTACTTTTAAAATGGCATTTGTGTTTAAGAGCATAAGTACTTCTTATTTAACAAGGGACAAAACAAAAAGACCTGAATTACCCACATTTAACCTCTATAGGAGGGACTTCCCTGGCGGTCCAGTGGTTAGGACTCCGTGCTTCCAGTGCAGAAGGCACAGGTTCCATCCCTGCTCAGGGAACTAGGACTCCACATGCCACGTGGCACAGCCAAAAAAAAAAACAACCACACAAGTCTATAGGAAATAATAGAATATCATAAGCTGGATGGATATATAAATGCCTATTACCAGGGCTTGATAGAATTGATCTTTCTCCCTCTCAATGGGATGATGACGTTAGCGAAACTCTTCTGTTAAAAGCAGGATACATCGCCCCCTTTTAAACTCTCTCCTCCATATAGCTCTGATTACACTGGTTTCTGATGTGATTCTTTTTGGGGGGTTTCACTTAGATAATATTATTTTGATTTATGTAATTCTTCAAGGTCTTCCATGTATGTTTTTAATTTGCTTGGTTTTTAGGCAGGGCAGAATCTATCAAGGGAAATGAAAAACAAGATCAACACTCCTCTGTTGCTGTGTAGTGCCTCTTGACTGTGTCCTGCACTATTTGACGTATTTGGGGATGGTTTGTGGAGCAGGTGGTAAGTGTGTGTACATTACATCAATGTTAGTGCAGGGTTCCAACAAGAGACAGAGAGAAAGTGTGCTGCTTACGTACCAGCAATTTTAAAGGCACGAAGGTCTGTAGAAGACTGAAAACAATACTCTTCAACAGGCAGGTTAGAAACAGGAGCAATTTAGATTGTTGAAGGTAAAGTAACCTTTTGTTCCAAATTATTAGTTAAGGATGATTTTTTTTTAAGCTCATGAAATAAAATACAAGCTTGACCAGTCTTCAAATGAAAGCAAAACAAAACAAAACATTTCTTGGCCTATCACAAGCTCTTGCTCCTTACTTAATTTCCAATAAAACAGAAAACTAGAACCGTTCTGAGTAAAAAGCACATTTTTCTTCTAAAAGAATCAAATGTGTTCTATAGGTTTCTATGAAAATGGTAGTTCAGGTGTCATCTACTTCCATTTTACCAGAATTTCTTGAATGGGTTACTTAAATTTACTACTCCTGGTCATAATATGACCAGCTCACTGAGTTATTGTGAGCATAAAATTAAATAAATTGCTGACATGGACTGAATGCCTGTTATGTGTCAGGCATAGTTCTAAGCACTTCACATGTATTATTCTTCATATCAACCTCACTAGGTGGACCCTATTAATATACCAGTTTGAGGGTAAATAATTCACCCAAAACCACACAGCTAGCAAGTGCTTGGACCAGAATTTGGAGCAGACAGTCTGGCTTCAGAATTTGTGCCCTTTGACAACTCTGCTATGTCGCACGGTGTCCTGCAGACAGGATGTACTTTGGGACATTGGCTTCTTTCCTCCCTATTTGTAGAACTGTGACAGCAGCTTTGCAGATGCCAGTCTTCACAGCATCTTGAAGAACAAATGTTATTTCACCTCTGATCTTCATAGCTCTGAACCCCATTCTGAAGGAAGAGATTTTACTAAGCTATTCTCCACCTGGACAAGGGCTGGTTAAGGCAGGAGAAGAGAGCTGGCCAGAATAGCAGTAGCAGGAATAAGCGGCCGTTTCCTAAGGCTGCCCATGCCGATATGGAGCAGAACGGCAGGACGTGCCTCAGGACAGAGCAGAACAGCAGGTCACTGGGAGCACTGAGAAGCTGGGAAACAACAGGACGTGTAAAGATAGTGCCCTACTGGCTATACTGTAGTTGAGACAAAAAAAAAAAAAAAAAAAAAAAAATCACTAGCAGTGAACCTCTCTTTATTTAAAATTGTGCTATTTTTGATTTTTAGAAATTTTGCATTAAAATTTTAGCTGTCTTGATCACTGAGTTTTTTGGTGCAGTGTGAATACCTCACTTGCCTCACCCTAGTCCCAGCCTTGACTCTGCTCTCATTGCCGGATGACCTGGGTTTCCTGCTGACCCTTCAACATAGCTGCATGGACTTGAGCAAACTCCTTGACTCATGTTCTCACCTATGGAATGGACATAAATCCCCTCCACTACAGAAGGCTTTAGTGATAATCAAAGGAGCTGATGTGGCAGAAGTGCTTCGGGCTATATAGATGTGGGTGAGAGGGAAATAATGCAGAAATTCATCATTCCCTGTACAGTTAGACTAGAAATTAGTGGTGCCCCAAATGGACCACTGGTGACAGAGAGGGAGAGGGAAATACTCTGATGGAAAGAGACCAGACCCTCAGGTGAGGAGGGTCTAGAAGGAAGACCTGCTGCCCCTTCCATCTGCCCTGGTGAAAGTAGAGACCCTGGAGCAGGGGCTTCTGCTTTAGCAGTTACATATTCCTTTCTCACTTCCTTATAGTTCTAGTTTATTCTCCAGGCACTTTTCTAGGGCCTCTAATCCCCAGCCTTAAAGGAGTTAGACTGTACCAAGTGAAAATATTGACAAAGATCTAAGTCCTGACCCACTGTCCTTGTGTTGATGCACTAACGGCTGAAAGGGTCACCAGATGTTTCTTCTTACCCATTTCAACCCAGCCTCTCAGAACTGGGGTGGGGGAACCTCAATCTCCTTTTACTACAGGGACTTAACGCATACCTTCCTGGTAAACTACAAGAAGGAGTTTGTGGATGAGGGTGTAAATGAGTAAACAAGGTAAAAATTTTTCAGAAGGGTCAAAACAATGTCTACCATCATCATATTGTTTCTAGATTATTCCAAGAGGACTTGTGCAAAAAGCACAATTTTAAAAAATCAGATAACACCACATCCATTTTGGTGTATTTGTCCTATTTTTAGTTTTTGAATGAATGTCCCCCAACTTTGAGTAATCTAGTCCCCTTCTCTATAGCTAAGATGCTGAAATGGAGGCCAGAGGAAAGGTTGATGAGTTTCAGATTGTTGGAGAAAAAAAGCTTGTGCACGAGAGTCAAGGGTCTCAGAACAAACTGGTGACTTGACGGGTGGCTGAAGGCAGAGTCTACTAAGCAGAACTTCACTTGGATGCTTGCTTCTGCTGCTACGTTTACAGCCAGTGGAATGACTTGATTGGGTGCTATAAATTATTGAGAATGTGTCCTCAGATTAGTCCTTCACCCACTTTATTGTGTCAATTCGTTTAACCATTCAAGACTAAGCCAAGTTGGAAAGAAATCCTAAGTTAGACTTCCAACTGAATTTTCTTTTTCTTTTTTTTTTTTTTTTTTTTTTTTTGTGGTACGCGGGCCTCTCACTGCCGTGGCCTCTCCCGTTGCGGAGCACAGGCTCCGGACGCGCAGGCTCAGCGGCCATGGCTCACGGGCCCAGCCGCTCCGCGGCACGTGGGATCTTCCCGGACTGGGGCACAAACCCGTGTCCCCTGCATCGGCAGGCAGACTCTCAACCACTGCGCCACCAGGGAAGCCCCACATGTGTCTTTTTGAATCATGGTTTTCTCTGGGTATATGCTCAGTAGTGGGATTGCTGGATCATATGGTAATTCTATTTTTAGTTTTTTAAGGAACCTCCATACTGTTCTCCATAGTGGCTGTATCAATTTATATTCCCACCAACAGTGCAAGAGGGTTCCCTTTCTCCACACTCTCTCCAGCATTTGTTGTTTGTAGATTTTCTGATGATACCCATTCTAACTGGTGTGAGGTGATACCTCACTGTAGTTTTGATTTGCATTTCTCTAATAATTAGTGACGTTGAGCAGCTTTTCATGTGCTTCTTGGCCATCTGTATGTCTTCTTTGGAGAAATGTCTATTTAGGTCTTCTGCCCATTTTTGGATTGGGTTGTTTGTCTCTTTAATATTGGGTTGCATGAGCTGTTTATACATTATGGAGATTAATCCTTTGGCCATTGATTTGTTTGCAAATATTTTCTCCCATTCTGGGGGTTGTCTTTTCATCTTGTTTATGGTTTCCTTTGTTGTGCAAAAGCTTTTAAGTTTCATTATGTCTCACTTGTTTATTTTTGTTTCTATTTCTATTACTCTAGAAGTTGGATCAAAAAAGATCTTGCTGTGATTTATGTCAAAAAGTGTTCTTCCTATGTTTTCCTCTAAGAGTTTTATAGTGTCCAGTCTTACATTTAGGTCTCGAATCCATTTCGAGTGTATTTTTGTGTATGGTGTTAGGGAGTGTCCTAATTTCATTCTTTTACATATAGCTGTCCAGTTTTCCCAGCACCACTTATTGAAGAGACTGTCTTTTCTCCATTGTATATCCTTGACTCCTTTGTCATAGATTAGTTGACCATAGATGCATGGGTTTATCTCTGGGCTTTCTATCTTGTTCCATTGATCACCTCCTTTGTCATAGATTAGTTGACCATAGGTGCATGAGTTTATCTCTGGGCTTTCTATCTTGTTCTGTTGATCAATGTTTCTGTTTTTGTGTCAATACCATATTGTATTGATGACTGTAGCTTTGTAGTATAGTCTGAAGTCAGGGAGTCTGATTCCTACAGCTCCATTTTTTTCCCTCAAGACTGTTTTGGCTACTCGGGGTCTTTTGTGTCTCCATACAAATTTTAAGATTTTTTGTTCTAGTTCCATAAAAAATGCCATTGTTAATTTGATAGGGATTGCATTGAATCTATAGATTGCTTTGGGTAGTACAGTCATTTTCACAATATTGATTCTTCCAATCCAAGAACATGGTATATCTCTCCTTCTGTTGGTATTATCTTTAATTTCTTTCATCAGTGTCATAGTTTTCTGCATATAGGTTTTTTTGTCTCCCTAGGTAGGTTTATTCCTAGATATTTTATTCTTTTTGTTGCAATGCTAAATGGGAGTGTTTCCTTAATTTCTCTTTCAGATTTTTCATCATTAGTGTATAGGAATGCAAGAGATTTCTGTGCATTAATTTTGTATCCTGCAACTTTACCCAATTCATTGATTAGCTCTAGTAGTTTTCTGGTAGCATCTTTAGGATTCTCTATGTACAGTATCATGTCATCTGCAAACAGTGACAGTTTTACTTCTTCTTTTCTGATTTGTATTCCTTTTATTTCTTTTTCTTCTCTGCTTGTCATGGCTAGGACTTCCAAAACTATGTTGAATAATAGTGGTGAGAGTGGGCATCCTTGTCTTGTTCCTGATCTTAGAGGAAATGTTTTCAGTTTTTCACCATTGAGAATGATGTTTGTTGTGGGTTTGTCGTATATGCCCTTTATTATGTTGAGGTAGGTTCCCTCTATGACCACTTTCTGGAGAGTTTTTAACATAAATGGGTGTGGAACTTTGTCAAAAGCTTTTTCTGCATCTATTGAGATGATCATATGGTTTTTATTCTTCAATTTGTTACTATGGTGTATCACATTGATTTGCGTATATTGAAGAATCCTTGCATCCCTGGGATAAACCCCTCTTGATCATGGTGTATGATCCTTTTAATGTGTTGTTGGATTCTGTTTGCTAGTATTTTGTTGAGGATTTTTCCATCTATATTCATCAGTGATATTGGTCTGTAATTTTCTATTTTTGTAGTATCTTTGTCTTGTTTTGGTATCAGGGTGATGGTGGGCTCATAGAATGAGTTTGGGAGTGTTCCTCCCTCTACAATTTTTTGCAAGAGTTTGAGAGGGGTGGGTGTTAGCTCTTCTCTAAATGTTTGATAGGATTCACCTGTGAAGCCATCTGGTCCTGGACTCTTGTTTGTTAGAAAATTTTTAATCACAGTTTCAATTTCATTACTTGTGATTGGTCTGTTCATATTTTCTGCTTCTTCCTGGTTCAGTCTTGGAAAGTTATACCTTTCTAAGAATTTGTCCATTTCTTCCAGGTTGTCCATTTTATAGGCATAGTGTTGCCTGTAGTAGTCTCTTAGGAAGCTTTGTATTTCTGCATTGTCTGTTGTAACTTCTCCTTTTTCATTTCTAATTTTATTGATTTGAGTCCTCTCCCTATTTTTCTTGATGATTCTGGATAATGATTTATCAATTTTGTTCATCTTCTCAAAGAACCAGCTTTTAGTTTTATTGATCTTTGCTATTGTTCTCTTTTTTTCTATTTCATTTATTTCTGCTCTGATATTTATGATTTCTTTCCTTCTGCTAACTTTGGGTTTTGTTTGTTCTTCTTTCTCTAGTTTGTTTATGTGTAAGGTTAGATTGTTTATTTGAGATGTTTCTTGTTTCTTGAGGTAAGCTTGTATAGTTATAAACTTCCCTCTTAGAACGGCTTTTGCTGCATGCCATAGGTTTTGGATCATCGTGTTTTCATTGTTATTTGTCTCTAGTTATTTTTTTTATTTCCTCTTTGATTACTTCAGTGATCTCTTGGTTATTTAGTAATGTATTGTTTAGCCTCTATGTGTTTGTGTTTTTTACATTTTTTCCCCTGTAATTCATTTCTAATCTCATAGCGTTGTGGTCAGAAAAGATGCTTGATATGATTTCAATTTTCTTAAATTTACTGAGGATTGATTTGTGACCCAAGATGTGATCTATCCTGGAGAATGTTCTGTGAGCACTTGAGAAGAAAGTGTAATCTGCTGTTTTTGGATGGAATGTCCTATAAATATCAATTAAATCTATCTGGTTTATTGTATCATTTAAAGCTTCTGTTTATTTATTTTTATTTTGGATGATCTGTCCATCGGTGTAAGTGAGGTGTTAAAGTCCCCCACTATTATTGTGTTACTGTCAATTTCCTCTTTTATAGCTGTTAGCAGTTGCCTTATGTATTGAGATGCTCCTATGTTGGGTGCATATATAATTTATAATTTGTATATCTTATTCTTGGATTGACCCCTTGATCATTATGTAACATAATGTCTTGTCTCTTGTAACATTCTTTATATTAAAGTCTATTTTATCTGATATGAGTATTGCTACTCCAGCCTTCTTTTGATTTCCATTTGCATGGAATATTTTTTCCATCCCCTCACTTTCACCAACTGAATTTTCATTTGCTGTATTCCTCTGTTTCAAGGACTGCATTAGTAAATGCTACAGCTGATATTTCTGTATTTCAGCTGCATCCCGTAGACCTGACATCGAGTCTGTGCTCCTGTTAGGAATGACGCATTTTGTTTTTAACACACTGATTTTTCCTATGGATAGTCAATATACATATTGTTAGAAAAATAAGTCATACCTCTCTCCATCCCCGGAAGTGCTTCAGGATCAGTCTTCACTAATATTATATAGTTAATCACAACAGAAAATGGGGAGGAGGCTAATGAACTTATTCATGACAGGATAAATAAAGATATCAGATAAACAAGTAACCAGCTCTGCCCAGGGCCAACTACATGGAGTTTGCAGGGTTCTCCTGGCTACAGAGTTTTTCCTGAAATATGCATACATGAGGACAAACAGAGATTGAGGCATCATATTCTAAGCATCTGATTCTAAGCTCCTTGATGAAAAATGTTCTGCTTTAGCATAGGAGAAAGGGATTAAGCAATGGAACATCTTCTAGGATTCCCAAGGTGTCTAAATTTGAACTGCTGTAGCAGCTTAGCTACAGCCAACTACAGGATTATCCAAACATCTTCAACTCCAGACTTCTCACTGTCATTATGAACCCTCTATCAACTGAACAAAGAATAAGTAAATTCCTGTGCTTAGTCTTCTTCATCCAGTCATTCCTCGAAAGCCCATTGAGAGCCTACTTGTGTTAGTAATCTATTGCCCCATAAAAAATGATCCATTTGTAGCCAATTAAGCCAACCGTGCTCTTTTCTACATGGGGGTCTGGCGTGTAATGGCTGCAAAAAGCAGTCTCCTCGGTAGTGTGTGCAGCCTGTTGCCTGTAAGGGTTGCCCTAATGGACCTTGGAAACAGCACTTTCCAGTAGTCATTTGTGACTGGCATGCTGTCCCCAGTCTAGGCTCCACACAGGTATACATGGTGCCTTTGGAAAGCCCCAGGGCACAGTGGCCAGGGTCCATATTGGCCAAATAATAATGTGAATCCACACCAAGCTGCAGAACAAGGAGCATGTGATTGAGGCCCTACACAGGGCCAAGGTCAAGTTCCCTGGCTGCCAGAAGAGCCACATTTCCAAGAAGTGGGGATTCACTAAGTTTAATACAGATGAATTTGAAAACATTGTGGCAGAAAAGTGGCTCATCCTAGATGGCTGTGGGGTCAAACACATCCCTAATTGTGGCCCCTGGACACATGGTAGGCCCTGCACTGAGAGACTTGACGCCATCCCCTCCTCACGTACGCCCACCAATAAATCCTACTTTCCTGTCAAAAAAAAAAAAAAAAAAAAATCAAAACATGGGTGGCTTAAAGCAATAAACATTGATTATCTCACATTTTCTTTGGGTCAGATATCTGGGCACAGCTTACCTGGGTCCTCTGCTCCAGAATCTCTCGCAGACTGTAAAGAAGGCATCTGTGGCTTTAGTCATCTCAAGGCTTGACTGGGGAAGGATGTACCTCCAAGCTCACATGGTTTTTGGCATCCTTAAGTTCCTTGTAAGCTGTTGTCGAGAAGCCACCCTCCGTTTCTTGCTCCATGGGCTTCTCCAATATGGCAGCCTGTTTGTTGAACATGTAAGCCAAGAAAACAAGAGTGAGAGTCTGCTAGCAAGAGAGGGGTCAAAATCTTTTGTAACGTAATCATAAATGTGACACCCCATTTTTCTGTCCATATGCTATTGTCAGAAGCAAGGCACTAATTAGGTCCTTCCTACATTCCAGGGTAGGGGGATTACACAAGGAGGTGAATACTAAGTCAGGGGTATCACTGGAAGCCAGGTCAGAAGTCACCAACCACACTTCTCTATGGCAGGCTCTGTGCTTTGTGATAAAAATATGGTGATGAACCAGAAGAATAAGGCTGTCTCCCTCCTGAAGCTCACTGTCTGGGTTTGAGATACTGAATCATGAAACTCCAGGAGACATATGTAATACGGAGACAAGGGAAAAAGCAGGAGGGTAGAGAGATTCAGCCATGCTTTCTTAGAGGTCCTTAGAGGTCAGGTGGATGAATGAGAAGTGGGTCTCTGAAAATTCCTTTAGAACTCACTAGGGCAATTTCCAGTATAGATGGAGTATATGGATGCTAACAGGAAGTAATTTAAAAGGTGCGAAATAACTTCTCTAATAAAACTGCTGCTTAAAATCTCTTTACAAGAAGACAATGCCTTTCATGTCTTAATGACAAATGTGTTCTAATGCAAATAGTTCTGGAACTGGTCACAGTTTGTCACAAGGTCAAACTAAAGTGCAAACACCTGGATGTCAGAATCTTCATGAAAGCAAATTTGGTAGGGGAGGCCCCTGCCATGGTGGGGAATCGCAGGAACAAGGGGAACTTGGCGGGTTGCTATTTTTCTCATTATTTCAGAGAGTAGCCCCTGTTTGCAAAATAGGGGTAACAGTAGTACTTTATGTGACAGGTAGAATAATGACCCCTCCCAAAGATGTGCACACCCTAATCCCCAGACTTTGTGACTATGTTACTTTACATAGCAAAAGGGACTTTTCCGATGTGAGTAAGATTATGAACCTTGAGATGGGATGATTATCCTGGATTATCTATGTGGATACAATTTAGTCATGGGAGTCCTTAAAGTGGAAGAGGAAGGCAGAAGAGCAGGAGAGGGAGATGCAAAGAGAGAAGAGGCAGGAGAAATTCAAAGCATGAAGATGGAGGAAGAGGGCAAGAATCAAGGAATGTGGGTGGCCTCTGGGAGCTGGGAACAGTCCTAAGCCATTAGACAAGGACATGGAGACAGTCCTACCACTGAAGACACTCAACTCTGCCACAACCCGAATAAGCAGGGAAATGGATTCTCCCCTAGAGCTTCCAGAAGGAATGCAGCCCTGCAGGCACTGATTTTATCCCCATGAGATCCAACTCAGACTTCTGACCTACAGAACTGTAAGATAATAAATCTGTGTCGTTTTAAGCTAAGTTTGTGGTAATTCATCATGATGGCAAAAGAAAACTAATATCCTTACTCACTGGATTCTTTTAAGGACTCAAATCGTTAATATATATTGAGAGTACTGGAAATGCATCTGGCACACAGTTAGCAAGCACTGTGCACATGTTTCCCATTATTGTGACCCTGCAATCTGGGAGTTCTGAGCTGATAGATGGAAAAACATGGCCCAGCTGAAAAAAAAAAAAAAAAGGCTGAAGGAATGTCTCCACATACTGTCTATTTCCAAATAAATCTCCTTTAATGATCACATGTGTCATGGAATAAGCTGCAGGTTCCTGATGCCAGGGCCTGAAAGGAAGGTGACCAGTGAACAATATTTTTAGTACTATCCAGTAAACTGAATAAAAGGCCCACTGGCCTTTCATGATCTATCATTCTATTTTTTTTCATTCTGGTAAAGTAATTTTCTCTAGATTTAGAGTAATACATTTAGCATTGAAATAAGACTTGAACCATCTGTCAAACCTAAAAACAAATCTATTTCATGATGTGTGTTCATCTTATTTTTGCCAGAATATATGTTTTTCTCCTTTTTTTTCTGTTTATTCACCACCTTATTCACCACCATATGCCCAGCACTTACATTGCCAACACCAACCAAAGAGTTGTTAGCTGAATGAGGTAGAATCACTGCAAGAAATATTAGGGATTTTTTTAAACCCTACTTATCTTTCTACTGAGCTCCTGTATTTACTAACAAATCATCAGAGTCAAGAATCTTGCAGGTAGAAAGGGAAACCAAGATCTTTAGGACCAGTCCTATCATCAGGGAGTTTATAAACTTGTGGAGAGATTAAAATGCATGCTAAAGAATAACTGGTAATACAGGGCAATGCATCATAAGATGGTGGTCTCAACGTATGGGGTATTTGCTCTGTGGCCTGCAGTGTAATCTCAGGCTATGCAAGAACAGAGCACTAAATCACACTGAATCAAGAAAGCCACTTTGCTTTCCAGCCTTCTGACTACTTTCAGAAGAAATCCTCACTTTCATGCTAGGGTGCCCTCTAAATTCTTCTCATACTTGGTTTGTCTCCGTCTACACCGCCCAGAGAAGAAGCCTCAGGCTGAGAGACCCAGGCTGGCCCTGTATAGCTAAAATTTAATTACATTTTTTGGCTCCTGCTGTATTTATTTCCATAGATACCTTCTGTTTATGGCAAGTGAAACACTTTTCTATTTTTAGTAGTGGTATAATGTTTTCTTTTAAAATTACTTCACTTAAAGTTTTAAAAAGTGAGTCCAATTTCAATTTGTTTAAAGTGAATACTGCCCCAGATGGTTCATTGACATGGCAACAATTATAAAAGTGTTATAAGAATAACTAAACTTTGGGATAACAAAATGGAGTGTGTGGTAAAGGCATAGGTATAATATCTGAGAGGAGGGTGTCACTATAGTCAACTTGGTTGGTCAGGTTCTGAGAGGCCATGATGGAAGGAAGTGGAATCTGGTGCTGGGTTTGCCACAGGAGAGGATATGGTTGTACAGATGCAGGAGTGGGAAGTCTGAACCAAAGCAGGAATGGCCTTAGATGGCAGTAAGCAGAGCATTTCCACTAAGGTACAGGTGTGAGGGGGGTAAGTTGTGACAGATGAACCTTAATGAGGTTGTAGAAAACCTTTCATTACAAGCTCTCCTCCGTTGCCTCAATTAAAAAGTGTTTGCTTCTGCTCTCCAGGAGCTGACCCAGAACTAGCTCCCAGGTGCCCGATGATGGTGCAATGTTAGGAGGCCCCTCCTATACTTCGGGACCCTGTGTCACTGCACTGCTGTGGTTGATGGAGTTGCTGGTGGCTCTTTCACACACCTCAAACCTTCTGCCGCACAGCCCGTCAGCAAAGGCTATAGAGCCCTCTGATGTGTTAATACCAATATTCACTTTATTTATATACCATCTGGACCATTTGCAATGTGGAGCTAACCGGTATCTCCCTCACTTTCAAGAGTCTGCAACTCTAGGAGATGTCCCTGAGTTCAACATGAATACTCATGGTTTGTTTAGAATGTGTGAGCTAAAAAAGTCCTGTTTTATATCTAGGAATCTCCCAATAGCCGTTCTAAAATCAATCATGTATGCTCCTCTGCCTGTACTTAAGAGTAATGGAAGGGCTGAATTTCCTGGGATAGAGACATGGACGCAGCTGGCAGTTTTAGGATTTTAAATTTCATATATTTTAAATTCCTTTGTTTAAAGAGTATATGTCTTTAAAGTATAAAGAATGCAAGTGTTAGACCTCAGGATTGATATTTTTAGCCTAAAACATTAATGATGGTACCGCCTCTCTCCACCTGCAAAGACACCTGCAGTCCTCTGACCACCAGAGACACGGCTACTTCATTTCTGAATGCTAAGGAGGGGGATCCTGAGAGTCCCAGCAGGGAAAAACTGGGAGCTCAGCTGGCTTAGTGGCCTGGAAAAGTAGGACCTTGCTCACTGTGTTATGAGAAGGGCAAGAGGAAGTCTTTGAAAGCAGAGATTTGGTTTTCCTGACTTCACCTACCAGTAGGGACTGAAGTCTTTGGATTCAGGCATTATATCTCCACTGTTCGTATCCTTTGAAAAGTAGCACAAGGTACAGTGGCGTCTTAGCATGAATCACAAACCCCTCAGAGTCATCATGGGGCAAAAGATACATATAAAACTGATAGAAAAGAGGCTTAAGAGAGAATCAGCACATGAGAAAAGCAGTGTTTAATGAGCTTACTTTGAATGCCTGGTGAAGAAGAGGCAGGGGTGATGTACACAGTATTTTACAATAATACAGTATGGGCACTGAAAGGACACCTCAACCTAATCAGAATATGCACAGGCCCTCAACAGCTGGTAGGGCTACAATGGTACATTCTGACTGAGCACCAGTACTAAGAAGGGGGGGCCATAATTTAGGAGAGCACCCCAAGGACATACTCTAAGAGCTCACGTAATAGGCACTCATTCAAGATAGAGAATACTTACTGAGTTACTACTGTGTGCAATGTATTGTACCAAGTGTGTGTGTGTGTGGGGGGGGGGAATTTTCAAAAGGACTGCGCTTTATATCTAGGCATTGTGCATTACCATAACAAATAATGTTGAGGAAGTTCTTGTTTAACTCTATATTCAATAGTGTACTTAGCAATAAAAAAAAAGAAGCAGTAAAGTGATGTCACTGTAGGAAACTGGCAACAGTACGTGGACCCACCGCACCCTACCTCAGCTCTATGCACGTCTGTGGGCTGTAACAGTGATAACTCGTTCTCTCAGGGGTTCTGTTTAGCCTGAGCTGCCTCCCACTGAGCTCATTAGGTCATGAGCTTCATGGAGATCCACTAGGAAAAAGACCCATCTGACCCCACATGATGATGAGAAACAAGTGACAACCTGGCCTCCTCAGACAAATTCTTTTGTCTTAAGCTCTGGTCTTTCCAGCTATTTACTGAAAGTTGTAAAATTAACAAGCAGCTTCCCTTTTAGGCTGTCATTTGAGGCTAGTGTTTTCAGAAAAGCTGATGTAGAAAAGTGACAAATGACACAGGGGTTAAAAATTACCAACCATGGTAGAATGATACATTAAAATTGTCATTAAAATGTCACATTTCTCCCAGTGGATGATTAAAAGCATGTTGTCTTCTTGAGACACTGGAGAAATGGTGAGACAGGAAATTTTCTGCTCAACTACTGACCAATCCGCCTAGAGAAAAGTCATTTCAATTGAGCCACCAGCTTGCAGAAGATAGAAGAGGAATCTTTGGGGCCACAAAGTTATATAGTGGGCATCCACTATTTTTGCATATCTAGCATTTGTTACCCATTCTTTTGGTAAAGGCACCTAATTTTCCTTGGGGACTAAACCTCTCCTACTTTCAAGTCCAAATTTCTCCATCTTCTGACTCCAAAGATGGGCATATGGCTCAGGCCATGTTCAGCAAAATATTGCATCCACTTGGACACGGTGATTGCTATAGAGATGGGCACATGAGTCAAGTGAGATCAATAAGAGTCAATAAGACTCAACCTTGAGTCCTTATTTTAGAACAGTAGGAGGGGAAACTTCATTCCACTAGGTTTACTGAGTGGATAGGACGTCAGCCTAGTATCACCGGCAAATATTCTGCCACCGCAAGGAGAGCCCAAAGTTTGGGTGAAATAAAGAAGCTCTAATGGCAACTTCTAAATATCTGGACTGAACCCTTGGAGTTAATGTAGAACTTGAACTAAACACCCTTTATATTTAAATTAATTTGAAAGGACTTTCTAAACAATTCAGGTTATTTTTGCCAGGAGCATTTGTATCTGCTTACTCTAGGTAACAAGTCGAAAGTCTTTGTTTCTTGGTTAAAAAAATTTAGATTTCAAAATTTGAGAGATGGGAGCATTCCCAATGGCCCTGAACTTTCTCCTTAGGCAACAGCCAATTGTTCTGGTCCTGAATAAGATTTAGAGCCGTGAAGAGGTGGACAAGCAGAAGAAAATGCCTAAATGCCACCAAGAGTGGTCTACCTTAAAGCAGGAAAGTCACAGAGACATCAAGCCTAATTCAGCAAAGACATCTGTGATTTTTTTTCCAGTCTTTGGAGCAGCACAAAACAGTTAACTATTCTGCAAATCACTCCTTTACTATATTCTGTCTTTCTGATTTAATTTTATATCCCATCTTTTCATTGACAAACTCTATCCTGAAGAGCAAGAAATAACACCATCACTGTCTATCAAGGTATCTGGTATTTGGGGAAATCTTTAAAAGCATGGAAGAAAATTAGAAATGTGTGATAAAGAATGCATTGTCCTACAGCTGTTAATTATGGGTCTGACTGAAAAGATTTCCATGTAAATAAATTTTTTTAAAGCACTGATTTTTATCAGGAGGATGAGAATAACCATAATGGAATGGAAACATCCATTCTAATGGACTGGAGGACCAACAATTACAAATCTGTATCTTCCTATGTTATCAACTCTCTGCTTGTAGACAAATAAAAGGATATTGGAATGGTTTCTATTTTTGTTTTCTTCAATTTATCTTGTTTTAGCATTTGATCAACATAGAATTAAAGGTGAGACCATTGCGATCACTGAGGAAGCTGTAAAGTGTGAATTCTAGAGGTAGATTAATTGATCTTGGCTCAGCCAATGACCATTTGTGTGGATTTAGACAAGTGCCTTAACTTTTCTGAGCCTTAGTTTCTTCATTTATGCAACGAGAAACATTACCAGCCACATCAGTGTATAGTGGATTTAAATAAATACTACATATAAAACATGGAATTTTTTAAGGGCTCAATAAATATTTCTCATTACTATTCTTACTACTGTTAGCACCTCGAATCCCTCAGGTAGGAGCTGATATCCCACAGTGGTTTAAGGGTCTTAGCCCAGAATTACTCAGATGAGTTTTGGGGCCAGGTCTAGAACTCAGGTTTCTAGATTCAAAGATCTGTGCATTTAATTGCCATCTTCAAAATATTCTATTTGAATCATATTTTTAACTACAGTTGGGAAACTCCAGATATTTCCTTTAAAAAAACAGGCTATGGAGGAGCTTCAAGATGAAGGAAGAGTAAGACGCGGAGCTCACCTTCCTCCCCACAAATGCATCAGAAATACATCTACATGTAGAACAACTCCTACGGAACACCTACTGAATGCTGGCAGAAGACCTCAGACCTCCCAAAAGGCAAGAAACTCCCGATGTACCTGGGTAGGGCAAAAGAACAAATAGAGACAAAAGAATAGGGACGGGACCTGCACCAGTGGGAGGGAGCTGTGAAGGAGGAAAGTTTTCCACACACTAGAAGCCCCTTCACGGGCGGAGACTGCGGGTGGTGGAGGGGGAAGCTTTGGGGCCATGGAGGAGAGCACAGCAACATGGGTGTGGAGGGCAAAGCGGAGAGATTCCCACAGAGGATCGGGGCCAACTGGCACTCACCAGCCCGAGAGGCTTGTCTGCTCACCCGCCAGGGTGGGCGGGGCCTCAGAGCTGAGGCTCGGGCTTCGGAGGTCGGATCCCAGGGAGAGGACTGGGGTTGGCGGCATGAACACAGCCTGAAGGGGGCTAGAGCGCCACGGCTAGCCGGGAGGGAGTCCAGAAAAAAGTCTGGAGCTGCCGAAGAGACAAGAGACTTTTTCTGGCCTCTTTGTTTCCTGGTGCGCGAGGAGAGGGGATTAAGAGCGACGCTTAAATGAGCTCCAGAAATGGGCGTGAGCCGCGGCGATGACCGTGGACCTCAGTGACGGGCATGAGACGCTAAGGCTGATGCTGCCGCCACCAAGAAGTCTGTGTGCGAGCACAGGTCACTCTCTACACCACTCCTGCAGCCTGTGCAGCCCGCCACTGCCAGGGTCCCGTGACCCAGGGACAACTTCCCCGGGAGAACTCACACGCGCCTCAGGCCGGTGCAACATCATGCCGGCCTCTGCCGCCACAGACTCGCCCCACATCCGTACCCCACCCTCCCCCCAGCCTGAGCCAGAGCCCCCGAATCAGCTGCTCCTTTAACCCCGTCCTGTCTGAGCGAAGAACAGATGCCCTCAGGCGACCTATACGCAGAGACGGGGCCAAATCCAAAACCTGAACCCCGGGAGCTGTGCGAACAAAGAAGAGAAAGGGAAATCTCTCCCAGCAGCCTCAGGAGCAGCTAATTAAATCTCCACAATCAACTTGATGTACCCTGCATCTGTGGAACACCTGAATAGACAATGAATCACCACAAATTGAGGAGGTGGACTTTGGGAGCAAGAAGTGTTATTTTTTCCCCTTTTTCTCTTTTTGTGAGTATGAATGTGTATGCTTCTGTGTGTGATTTTCTCTGTATAGCATTGCTTTTACCATTTGTCCTAGGGTTCTGTCTGTCTTTCTTTTTTTTTAATTACTTTAAAAATTTTATTTTTGTTAATAATTATTTATTTTTTATTTTAATGACCTTATTTTATTTTATCTTCTTCTTTCTTTCTTTCTATTCTTTCTCCCTTTTATTCTGAGCCGTGTGGAAGACAGGCTATTGGTGCTCCCTCCAGGCGTCAGGGCTGTGCCACTGAGTTGGGAGAGCCAAGTTCAGGGCACTGGTACACAGGAGACCTCCCAGTTCCACATAATATCAAATGGTGAAAATCTCCCAGAGATCTCCATCTCAACGCCAAGACCCAGCTCCACTCAATGACCAGCAAGTTATAGTGCAGGACACCCTATGCCAAACAACTAGCAAGATAGGAACACAACCCCACCCATTAGCAGAGAGGCTGCCTAAAATCACAATAAGGCCAGAGACACCCCAAAACACACCACTAGACGTGGACCTGCCCACCAGAAAGACAAGATTGAGCTTCATCCACCAGAACACAGGCACTAGTCCCCTCCACAAGGAAGCCTACACAACTCACAGAACCAACCTTAGCCACTGGCGACAGACACCAAAAACAACAGAAACTACGAACCTGCAGCCTGCGAAAGGAGACCCCAAACACAGTAAGTTGAGCAAAATGAGAAGACAGAGAAACACACAGCAGATGAAGGAGCAAGGCAAAAACCCACCAGTCCTAACAAATGAAGAGGAAATAGGCAGTCAACATGAAAAAGAATTGAGAATAATGATAGTAAAGATGATCCAAAATCTTGGAAAAAGAATAGACAAAATACAAGAAACATTTAACAAGGACCTAGAAGAACTAAAGAGCAAACAAACAGAGATGTACAACACAATAAATGAAATTTAAAATTCTCTAGAAGGGATCAACAGCAGAATAACTGAGGCAGAAGAAGGGATAAATGACCTGGAAGATAAAATAGTGAAAATAACTACTGCAGAGCAGAATAAAGAAAAAAAAATGAAAAGAGTTGAGGACAGTCTCAGACACCTCTGGGACAACATTAAACGAACCAACATTCAGATTATAGGGGTCCCAGAAGAAGAAGAGAAAAACAAAGGGACTGAGAAAATATTTGAAGAGGTTGTAGGTGAAAACATCCCTAATATGGGAAAGGAAATAGTTAATCAAGTCCAGGAAGCATAGAGAGTCCCGTACAGGATAAATCCAAGAAGAAACACCCCAAGACACATATTAATCAAACAATCAAAAATTAAATACAGGGCTTCCCTGGTGGCGCAGTGGTTGAGAGTCCGCCTGCGGATGCAGGGGACACGGGTTCGTGCCCCGGTCCGGGAAGATCCCACATGCCGTGGAGCGGCTGGGCCCGTGGACCACGGCCACTGAGCCTGCGTGTCTGGAGCCTGTGCCCCACAAGGGGAGAGGCCACAACAGTGAGAGGCCCGCGTACCACCAAAAAAAAAAAAAAAAAAAAAAAATTAAATACAAAGAACAAATATTAAAAGCAGCAAGGGAAAAGCAACAAGTAACACATAAGGGAATCCCCATAAGGTTAACAGCTGATCTTTCAGCAGAAACTCTGCAAGCCAGAAGGGAGTGGCAGGACATATTTAAAGTGAAGAAAGAGAAAAACCTACAACCAAGATTACCTAGCAAGGATCTCATTCAGATTTGACAGAGAAATTAAAAGCTTTAGAGACAAGCAAAAGCTAAGAGAATTCAGCACCAACAAACCAGCTTTCCAACAAATGCTAAAGGAGATTCTCTAGGCAGGAAACACAAGAAAAGGGAAAGACCTACAATAATAAACCTAAAACAATTAAGAAAATGGTAATAGGAACATACATATCTATAATTACCTTAAATGTAAATGGATTAAATGCTCCAACCAAAAGACATAGACTGGCTGAATGGATACAAAAATGGGACCCATATATATGCTGTCAACAAGAGACCCACGTCAGACCTAGGGACACATACAGACTGAAAGTGAGGGGATGGAAAAAGATATTCCATGCAAATGGAAATCAGAAGAAAGCTGGAGGAGCAATTCTCATATCAGACAAAATAGACATTAAAACAAACACTATTACAAGAGACAAAGAAGGACATTACATAATGATAAAGGGATCAATCCAAGAAGAAGATATAACAATTGTAAATATTTATGCACCCAACATAGGAGGTCCTCAATACATAAGGCAAATACTAACAGCCATAAAAGGGGAAATCGACAGTAACACAATCATAGTAGGGAACTTTAACACCCCACTTTTACCAATGGGCAGATCATCCTAAATGAAAATAAAAAAGGAAACACAAGCTTTAAATGATACATTAAAAAAGATGGACTTAATTGATATTTATAGGACATTCTGTCCAAAAACAACAGAATACACATTCTTCTCAAGTGCTCATGGAACATTCTCCCAGATAGATCATATCTTGGGTCACAAACCAAGCTTTGGTAAATTTAAGAAAATTGAAATCGTATCAAGTGTCTTTCCTGACAAGAACGCTATGAGACTAGAGATCAATTACAGGAAAAAATCCGTAAAAAGTACAAACACATGGAGGCTAAACAACACACTACGTTATAACCAAGAGATCACTGAACAAATCAAAGAGGAAATCAAAAAATAACTAGAAACAAATGACAATGAAAACACAATGACCCAAAACCTATAGGATGCAGCAAAATCAGTTCTAAGAGGGAAGTATATAGCTATACAAGCCTACCTTAAGAAACAAGAAACATCTCAAATAAACAACCTAACTTTACACCTAAGGCAATTAGAGAAAGAAGAACAAAAATACCCCAAAGTTAGCAGAAAGAAACAAATCATAACAATCAGATCAGAAATAAATGAAAAAGAAATGAAGGAAATGATAGCAAACAACGATCAAATTAAAAGCTGGTTCTTTGAGAAGATAAACAAAGTTAAAAACCATTAGCCAGACTTATCAAGAAAAAAGGGAGAAGACTCAAATCAATAGAGGTAGAAATAAAAAACGAGAAATAACAACTGACACTGCAGAAATACAAAGGATCATGAGAGATTACTACAAGCAACTATATGCCAATAAAATGGACAACCTGGAAGAAATGGACAAATTCTTAGAAATGCACAACCTGCCAAGACTGAACCAGAAAGAAATAGAAAATATGAAAAGACAATCACAAGCACTGAAATTGAAACTGTGATTAAAAATCTTCCAACAAACAAAAGTCCAGGACCAGATGGCTTCACAGGCGAATTCTATCAATCATTTAGAAAAGAGCTAACACCTATCCTTCTCAAACTCTTCCAAAATATGGCAGAGGGAGGAACACTCCCAAACTCATTCCTCGAGACCACCATCACTATGATACCAAAACCAGACAAAGATGTCACAAAGAAAGAAAAGTACAGGCCAATATCACTGATGAACATAGATGCAAAAATCCTCAACAGAATACTAGCAAACAGAATCCAACAGCACATTAAAAGGATCATACACCATGATCGAGTGGGGTTTATCCCAGGAATGCAAGGATTCTTCAATATATGCAAATCAATCAATGTGATACACCATATTAACAAATTGAAGAATAAAAACCATATGATCATCTCAATAGATGCATGGAAAGCTTTTGACAAAATTCAACACCCATTTATGATAAAAAACCTGCAGAAAGTAGGCATAGAAGGACCCTTCCTCAACATAATAAAGGCCATATATGACAAACCCACACTCAACATCATCCTCAATAATGAAAAACTGAAACCATTTCCAGTAAGATCAAGAACAAGACAAGGTTGCCCACTCTCAACACTATTATTCAACATAGTTTGGGAATTTTTAGCCACAGAAATCAGAGAAAAAAGAAATAAAAGGAATCCAAATCAGAAAAGAAGAAGTAAAGCCGTCACTGTTTGCAGATGACATGATACTCTACAAAGAGAATCCTAAAAATGCTACCAGAAAACTACTAGAGCTAATCAATGAATTTGATAAAGTTGCAGGATACAAAATTAATGCACAGAAACCTCTTGCTTTCCTATACACTAAGGATGAAACATCTGAAAGTGAAATTAAGAAAACATTCCCATTTACTATTGCAACGAAAAGAATAAAATATCTTGGAATAAACCTACCTAAGGAGACAAAAGACCTGTATGCAGAAAATTATAAGACACTGATGAAAGAAATTAAAGATGGTACAAATAGATGGAGAGATATACCATGTTCTTGGATTGGAAGAATCAACATTGTGAAAATGACTCTACGACCCAAAGCAATCTACAGATTCAATGCAATCCCTATCAAAGTACCACTGGCATTTTTCACAGAACTAGAACAAAATATTTCACAATTGGTATGGAAACACAAAAGACCCCGCATAGCCAAAGCAATCTTTAGAAAGCAAAACAGAGCTGGAGGAATCAGGCTCCCTGACTTCAAACTCTACTACAAAGCTACAGTAATCAAGACAGTATGGTACTGGCACAAAAACAGAAATATAGATCAACGGAGCAGGATAGAAATCCCAGAGATAAACCCATGCACATATGGTCACCTTATCTTTGATAAAGGAGGCAAGATATACAATGGAGGAAGGACAAGCTCTTCAATAAGTGGTGCTGGGAAAACTGGACAGCGACATGTAAAAGAATGAAATTAGAACACTCCCTAACACCATACACAAAAATAAACTCAAAATGGATTAAAGACCTAAATGTAAGGCCAGACACTATCAAACTCTTAGAGGAAAACATAGGCAGAACACTCTATGACATAAATGACAGCAAGATCCTTTTTGACCCATCTCCTAGAGAAATGGAAATAAAAACAAAAATAAACAAGTGGGACCTAATGAAACTTAAAAGCTTTTGCACAGCAAAGGAAACCTTAAACAAGATGAAAAGACAACCCTTAGAATGGGAGAAAATATTTGCACACAAAGCAACTGACAAAGGATTAATCTCCAAAATATACAAGCGACTCATGCAGCTCAATATCAAAAACACAAACAAACCAGTCCAAAAAATGGCAGAAGACCTAAATAGACATTTCTCCAAAGAAGATATACAGATTGCCTACAAACACATGAGAGAATGCTCAACATCATTAATCACTAGAGAAATGCAAATCAAAACTACAATGAGAGATCCTCTCACACCAGTCAGAATGGCCATCATCAAAAAATCTCCAAACAATAAATGCTGGAGAGGGTGTGGAGAAAAGGGAACCCTCTGGCACTGTTGGTGGGAATGTAGATTGATACAGCCACTATGGAGAACAGTGTGAAGGTTCCTCAAAAAACTAAAAATAGAACTACCATATGACCCAGCAATCCCACTACAGGGCATATACTCTGAGAAAACCATAATTCAAAAAGAGTCATGTACCAAAATGTTCATTGAAGCTCTATTTACAATAGCCAGAACATGGAAGCAACCTAAGTGTCCATCAACAGATGAATGGATAAAGAAGATGTGACACATATATAATGGAATATTACTCAACCATTAAAAGGAACAAGACTGAGTATTTTGTAGTGAGGTGGATGGACCTAGAGACTGTCATACATAGTGAAGTAAGTCAGAAAGAGAAAAACAAATACCATATGCTAACACATTTATATGGAATCTAAAAAAAAAAAAAAAAAGAAAGAAAACAAATGATCAGAGGAACCTAGGGGCAAGATGGGAATAAAGATGCAGACCTACTAGAGTATGGACTTGAGGATACGGGGAAGGGGACGGGTAATCTGGGACCAAGTGAGAGAGTAGCATGGACATATATACACTACCAAACGTGAAATAGTTAGTGGAAAGCAGCCGCATAGCACAGGGAGATCAGCTCGGTGCTTTGTGACCACCTAGAGGGATGGGATAGGGAGGGTGGGAGGGAGGGAGAGGCAAGAGGGAAGAGATATGGGGACACATGTATATGTATAACTGATTCACTTTGGTATAAAGCAGAAACTAACACACATTGTAAAGCAATTATACCCCAATAAAGATGTTTTTAAAAAAAGGTTATGAAAAATCTTGGAAATAAAAACACAGATGATAATTTAAATCTGTTAAATTGCCAAGAGTCATAAAAGAATGAGAATATTTAAACCTGCAATTAATGTGATAAAAAAATTCTATGCCATACACCAAGGAGAAAATTATGAATTTCCCCAGAATATTTGGGGAAACTGTCAGGCTGACTGATAAGGAAACTCCTTTGCTAAAATTCTGGAGGCAAATTTCCCTGGAAGAAAGAAATTCAAGAAGAGCAAGACAGAGACAGGTAGAAATCTTAATTAAGCCTTCACCTGATGTTACATAAGTGTCTTTGTTGCCTAATTTGTTTTCTTGGCTTCTTAGGACCTCTCCACCAAGGCTCACCTTCCCCATAAAGAACTTTATTCTCACATTTCAAACTTTTCCTCTTCCTTATTCCTCTCTCCCATTCCTCACACCAAATTTACACATGAGGCATCCTGTTTTCTCTGGACTCTGTTGAGTGATAACTGTTCAAACTGATGTACTACTCTGGGTTAATTGTGTGACAGGAGCTAAGGGCTCTGCATGCCACCCTCTCAGGACATATCTGCATTGCACATGATTATTTTAGAAGCTCAAGGTCTTAACCCAAAGGAAGAAAGTTAATGAGAGAAACTTCAGGTAAGTGAAGGGAAGGGTAAAGACAGAGAGGCTGGTGGCAAAGCTCGTTAACAGTAAAAATCCCTCACCTGGATAAAACAGACAGCTGCTTACTATAAAATCTCATGGACCTTTTCTGGAAGTTGGGAAAGATAGTTTTACCTTAAGTCAACCCCAGAATTCATCCCTATATCCATATACTGAATCTGATTTGAATCTAGGTCTCTATAAAAATATCCTTAACTGGAGCCTAATTACTCTCAGCAAAATTACACCAAGCTCAGCTTATTGGCTATGAGTATGAATAATATTTTTATTATTTTCCAAAATGAATGCATATTTTCTTTAAAATATCTCAGATTTCTTTAAAAGTGTTCAGAAGCAGCATTTAATGTTCTCCTTCAACACTGCATTTGAGATTCAGATACTATGAATACACCAGAAACCAGTCAGCTCTGGACCAGATGTGTACAGATAGCCCATCACACTTACTGCTGAACGTTTTGTATAAGAGAGGGATAGTTTAATTTGCCTACTTTTGACATATTTACAAATGTAGAAAATCAAATTCTTCATTTTGGCAAATGCATCTAAGGCTCATATTGAAACAATAATATTTAGTATAGACTTTCAAGCTAGTGCATGATGGTATTTTTAATGATTCCTTTAATGATTGAATTAATGAAATAAAATCTTTACAGAATTAAGCAGAGATATAATTTTCCCCTTTCACACCACTGGGATCTTTAATACATAAAAACAGTCTGCTCTGCCAAGATGGGGACCGTGCTGTCTTAAGAAGTTACCAATGAATTTTGAAAATATTTTCCATGCCCATGGGAGGGACACATAGAGCAAGACAAATTGATAAAACATAACAGTTATGAACTCACCATGGAGCTTTGGCTGTGCATTGATTGCCAAGGGAATGCCTTTCGGATGTTGGATCAGAGAAACTACTTTATTCCCCAATGTATCCAGTAGGCATAATAGCTCTAAGACAATCCCTACTCTTCAAAACAAGATGGCAATAAAGAATTGATTGGATTTTGTGAAATATGTAAGAAATATCCATTCAAATTAGTATTTTGGGCCAAAACTCTCAGACTTGGCCAGACAATTATACTTGTTGGAGACAGTTGAAAACTCAAGGTTATTTAAGGGAAATGCTGGTGTCCAAAAGAAGCCTATTCCCTCTAAGGGCTAGTGGAAAACCTTTTGTTTCTGATAAAATATTTTTCCTGCATGTCTGTTAGAATCTCATAAATAGTTATGATCAGTTCCTTTGGTTGTTTAAACATAAAGTTTATTTCAGAAATCTAGAACTTTATATGTGTTGGTATAAAAATTCTTGATTAGAGAAGTTTTGATCAAGATATCAAATTTAGTTCCTCAATGCCAATAGTTCTGAAACAGAACTGTAGGAAAGCAAAATTGTAATTTATAATTTTTCACTTAATTTTGTATGTGCCTAGGTATAAGAAGTAAGAATTCAATCAAATGAAGGATGCTCCAAATGGTCTTAGTCCTGTCCTGGGCAATCCCTGGGCCTTCAGTCCTGGAAAGAATTATGGGGTCCAGCAACAGCATGAATCAGATGGCTTGGGACTTCCAGCTCAGTGTGAACGCATAGTCCCCATTCAGGAGAGAAAATCCAGCCACCCAGTTCAGCATCATCAGCCAGAATAAGACTGGACTCCTTTGGGTTTGCTCTGGCTTAGAATGTCAGGAGTTGGCTCAGAATTTAACCATCCATGTAAGTAAAGCAGAGTTTCAGCTCTTCTGAATTCTCAGTGACAGTTCTTACTTCAGGCACTGTGCATAGCAGACACATTCTGGCTCTTAATTGTTTAAAATCTCTAGCATTTAAAACATACACAGGGCTACTCATCGGAGGAAACACAGATTCATCCTCAGTGTCAAAATCAGCTAATCAGCTTTCACACACACCTGTGAATATCTGTGAACATATGCCCTCAGCCTAGGTGTCAGTAAGACTGTTTTTCCCCATTTATCACTTGCTTAAGATCCAGTCTCTTACGATCACTTCTCCTTCCTCATTTGGTATCCAGCTGCTGAACCATATGAGCTGCATCCCTATTCCCTTGTTGGACTGGCTTCCAATTAGGCTTGACCCCCAATGGGATGGAGATGTTAAAGCAAGAGAAAGGGGCTTGGAGTATTCTCCTCCCCCCTGTGCCCCTGTTTCAGCACTGTGGTTCTGGTTAGGGTTGTAGAGCTGCTCCTCCTCCACAACTACTGGGGGGCTCCGGTGATATTATTTGCTCCCCTGGACCTCAACCCTAGGGATGATAATGACCTCCCTCTGTTGCTAGCCTCTGAGAACTTCATCATCCTTTGCTTATTTACTTAACCTTACCCTCACCTCTTAAATAATACCTGAATGTAAGTCTCTTCAATTGAACTATCTGAATGGAATTAATGTTCCTGCCAGGAATCTTTTATACTTTAAAGTATTCAATAGATTCTTTCATTTCAATGAAGGATCATTAAATAAAATTACATTGTGGACCAAGGAGGAATTACAATTATGTAAAATAACCCAGGATAATGTAAAACAATGGTAGGTTTTATGAAAATAGTAGAGTATATTCCCTTTAATCCATTCATATTCAATTTTTTTTCTAAAAGAATATAAAGCTGAGGGGAGCCAGCTTTAGATCACTGAATCAGGATATGTGAAAGCTACATTAAGAGATTTGCTCTCACATTAATATGGACTTTTAGAAGCCCAACATTATTTAAAACATGGAGTGAGTTAAGGATAGTTTACCATTGAAACCAAATTCTAGCTTAATTAATATTGGCACTTTTTGCACTGTAATTCTTGGTATAAAAACATCATTTAATTTTATACTAGGGAAGGAAGACTAGAAAGAAAAATAATACACTTAGAAGGAATTGAAGTACCCGTTTTTTATAAGGTGGCCATCAGCATTGTTTTACCCACCCCATCACCATAAAGATTGTTTCCGGTTTCCAGGAAAAGGGAGACCATTGTTGATAAATTGTAGCTAAATTCACCAAACTAAAAATAATTACTTTTCCAAGAGTAGCATGTATTAAGGAGACATGAAACAATAGAGCACAGCTAATAAATATATTAAAGTTAACTCTTCAAGTGTATGCAGATGGCTATACTTAATTGGTTACAAAACAACATGAGGCTCAGTCATAAAATAAATTAGTAGGATATCAAATCTAATTGTAATCCATTCTAGTTGATATCCATCTTTTACTAAGTCAGTTGAACCAAAGGAAAAGCTTCATATAATACAAATATAGCTATGGTATTGAATGAGTTGGACTTCAAAGCTACAGCCAGAAAGAAACTATTCTATCTTTATTCTATCTTACCACTGCTACCTTCAGTTTACTCTATGAATCATTCTTTCCCACCCCCTGCAAGAAAACAGAAATAGATATCATGGATTTTCTCATCATTTTCTGATATTAAAAAGCTCAACCCAATCTAATATCAAAATTCGTATATCACCTCTAAGTTACCGTTTCTCTCTGCTCTGGCTTAGAATTGACTCAGGCTTGAAAACTTGCTCTAGGTTGTAAGTAGGGAGCTGGTTGGCTTCTTCTGTCTTCCTAGTTTCCCTTCCTCTCTAGTCTTTTAGCTGCTGTTCCTCTGGAACCAGGTCCAGAAGTAAAGAAGAATTAGTGGGAAAGAGAACAGTCTTGAGATTTCAATCTGACTTTGAAGGTCCTGGGTACCTCTTTCTCTCATAGGGTGTTTTCTGGGTTCTTTGATGATCTGACCTCTCAGGGGACCTATCCCCAGCATAGGAAGTACTTATACACTTCTTCTCAGGTCCTGGATTCCAGTGGTCCAGCTATCCACATGGGCCTCTGTATTAGTCAGTGTTCTCCAGAGAAACAAAACCAATAGGATACATAGAAAAAGATGATACATAAGTTCATAGATACATAGACATATAGATATCTGTATTTCTTATAAGGAATTGGCTTGTGCAATTATGAAGGCTGAGAAGTCCCAGGATCTGCAGTCAGCAAGCTGGAGGCCCAGGAGAGCTGAAGGTGTAGTTCCAATCTGAGTGTGAAGGCCTGAGAACTAGGAGAGGCTGTGGTATAACTTCCAGTCTGGACTCCAGCATTCTTGAGACCCAAGAAGAGCCAATTTTTCAATTCAAGTTCAAAGGCAGGAAAACAGCAATGTCCAGCTCAGTCAGTCTTACTCAGTTTTTTTTTTTTTTGATATTGTTGTTCTATCTAGATCTTCAATTAATTTGGATGAAGCTCACTCACGTTGGGTAGAGCAATCTGCTTTACTTCATCTGTTGATTCAAATGGTGATCTCACCCAGAAACACCCAGAATAATATTTGACCAAATGTCTAGGCACCCCATGACACAGTCAAGTTGACACAAAAATTAACCTTCACAGCCTCTTAGGCTGAGACTCCTTTACCATGACAAACGTCTTGCTCTTATCATTGGTCTTTGTGTTTTAAGGAAAACTGTCCTTGATTTGCCATTAATGAAGTATAACTTGCACCCACTGAACCCCTTTCCACATGCCCTGTTTTTGGATCAGTTCCAGACAGCCTCTCATGCTGATGTCTCCAGGAGAGATCAGGCACCTGTGCCTGCATCTACCCTTGGGGACACATGCTTTTCCAAGTAGTTCCACAAATGTAACTTTCCTCTGGGGAGGAGAAAAGAAACGCACAGCACTTCAATAAGAACTCTCTTCAAAGGTGTTTCCACCATCAATCTTCTTGAAATCAATCTTCCACTTAAAAAAAGTCCTGGTTCTTGAAGATGGGCTATTGGTTGCAGAACTAGTTTTAGGTGACCCCCTTGACAAGTGTTGCACTGATGACCTAGTACCTTATTTTAGGATGTAATTATTAGCTGTTACTGTTATTCTCAGCTTTGGGTCCACAGCTGAACTCTAAGACCAAGAGTCTAATTTTAGTATCCTGTTAGAGACATGGCTTTGCCTTTGGGCAAGTTGGGCCATTCTTATAGAAGGAGAATTTTGAGTTGGAAATTCACCCTAAAAATTTTCTTCTACACATTTCTACTTACATTTCAGGGTTCTTGTGAAGATCTAATGGGATAAATATTGTGAAGAGTGTATAACAGAATACACATTTTAATCTGTTTCAAAACTAGCTCCAAGTTTTAAAAGGTAAAACTAAGTGACATTGTTCTCTCTGAGCTCTTATACAGAATACATAGATAGCAGATAAGAGAATAAAAGAGAACAGTCTCAAAGTCTACTTCCATCACTCCAGAATCCAGGGAGAGGCAGAATTAAAGTTCTCACCACTCCGGGCAGGAAAGACATGGGTTAATGAGGAAGAGTGGATGCTACTAAGTATCATCCCTGAAGCCTATGGTTTCAACAGAGGCAAGGGCAAGTCAAAGACTGCAACATTAAATGTTCTATAACTCTGGGTTGCTGCTTGAGTGAGAAGCCAATTTATCTGTTGTTTCTGGGGTAACTGAGTTTAGCCTTCCCTCTTATCAAGGGCAATTATACTTGCATTAGCCAAGAAATGCAGCCCCTTTATTTTATATCACTGTAATCAACTATACCCTTACAATCCAATTATGACATTTTCATCTATATCCCAGTTACTGCACTATAACAAAGTTTTATCTTATTCCTGATAATATGAAGTTTACGTGTTTCATGGAAGTAAGGGGACAACCTGGTAACTAAAGGAAGAAAGTCTCATTCCAAAGTAGTATTTTCTTAGAGATCTATAATTCAGAAAAGGAAGATTGTGCAGAGAACCCTACCAAACCAAGGTGTAGGTAGTTAAAATTCCTGCGGTACATTTTTAAAGACTAGGTCGTTTTATCTGTGAGTAGCTAATCCTACTTCCTCAGAGTTAGTAGTTCAGTTTTCAGTGTTTTCCCTCCCTAGGGATAGTAATGGTAGTTAATATGAACATTACTTCATCAGATACATCCATTTACAATCTCTAAAATGGTACTACTTTATTTATCAAAAAATATTGTTTGAGCAGTGAAAGTGATAGTTCTAGGTGATGGGGATACAAAATTGACAAAGACATGGTCCCTGCTTTCAAGGAACTCATGATCATTTGAGGAAACAAATACTCCATGTACTATAACATGATATACAGGTATATTCATGAGGCACTAGGTTTAAAGTGTGGTGATGATTCTGAGCGTAGGCATGTTGTGGCCTTCAAATCTGACATTTGAAGAAAAGCAGAATTTCTGCAAACAGATGAGGGAAAGGATATCCTGGGAGAGATAACACATATACTCAATGGTAAAATTGCTTAGAAATCCAACACTTAAAATGTTGATGTCATGAGATAGAATTTCAACTGCCTCTTTGTCAGGCACACATTTTACTAATGAGAATTATCATTTTCACATAATTCAGGGAACTTTATCATCTTCAATTATTGTTGTCCTCTGCCAGAAAAATGAATGCATTACTTATTCTCCCTGCTTTACTTGCAGGAAGTCTCACTTTATTTCAGCCAGATCTTTTATGTTCCATAGGTTTAACAATTTAGGAGGTACTTTCCATACTTCCATGTCTTCAAATGTGTTATTCATTTTTCTTGAAATACCCTTTCTTTCACTCATCACATACTTCCTGTTCTTTGTACATTTTGCTTCTATTTATCATTGTAGATTTCCCATAAAGATTCCAAGAAGCTTTCCTTTACCACTTCCCTTCCATAAGAACTTGATGCTTCTCCTGGGTACCCCAGACCACATTGTACATATAATTTTCATAGCACTTATCACTCTTTACTATTACCAATGGTTTGTCTAACTCCTTTATGCTTGTTCTGCTCAGGTATAATCATCTTCATCTCTGATTCCATAGTGATTATCACGGGGCCCGGCATAAAAAAGGTAACTCATGTTTGTTGATGAATAAATGATGTGAAAGAAATGAAATCAAAATCCAACACTTGCCACAAATCCAATGGTCTTTTAGTTCCTTTATGATAAACTATCTCAAAAGTTACTTGTTTTCTTAAGTACCAGTGTAATCAAAGTATATCCTGATTATTGAAAGTGTTGTATTTTTTAGTTCTAGGAATATATGGCCATGCTCTTCAAGTGCTCTCTCTGTAGTCTGAACATAGAATCATAATCCAAAAATATCTCAACGGGCTGGAGTAAAGACTGAATGTAAGATGTTGAAACCTGACAGAGATAAATTTAAACTTCTGTACAACTACATAATTTGGGAGGGACAAAACTCAGCAGGAGAATAGCTGAAAAAGACTTAAAAGTTAATTTAAAGGTAACTGTGGGCTTTGTATAAATCTGGAGTATGATTTGTCCCATGAAAAAGCTAACACAATCTTCAGTTATATTAATAGAAATATTGTTTCTAAAATGAGGAAGATAAAAATCCTATTCTACTGTATTCTGATTAGCCTACACTCTGAAGTAATGGTCCTTAGACTGGAATATAAATTACCTCTGGGAATATACAAAGACTTGAAAGGGAACAAGCACATGAATATTTTAAGTGGAATCAATTTCCAGATCATCACCATCCATATTTATTCTTTTCACAACTAATCTTTCTGAGAAAATGACTATGGTCAAGATTCCTCTCTACCCCCACCCCCTATCATCATTTTCCCATGTTATAAAAGAAAGACATAGCTCTCACTCACCCACAGTCTTGTGTTGCTCAAAGGTTTAAAACACTTCAGAGAAAGAAAAAAGAAAGAAAAAGGACAATTAATTAGGTCTCATTTGTTTATTTTTATTTTCATTACTCTAAGAGGTGGATCAAAAAACATCTTGCTGTGATTTATGTCAAAGAGTGTTCTGCTTATGTTTTCCTCTAAGAGTTTTATAGTGTCTGGCCCCACATTTAGGTCTTCAATTCGTTTCAAGGTTTCTTTTTTGTATGGTGTTAGAGAGTGTTCTAATTTCATTCTTTTACATGTAGCTGTCCAGTTTTCCCAGCAACACTTATTGAAGAGACTGTCTTTTATCCATTGTACATTCTTGCCTCCTTTGTTGTATATTAGTTGACCATAGATGAGTTTATTTCTGGGCTTTCTCTCCTATTCCATTGATCTGTATTTCTGTTTTTGTGCCAGTACCATACTGTTTTGATGACTGTAGCTTTGTGGTATAGTCTGAAGTCAGGGAGTCTGATTACTCTAGCTCTGTTTTTCTTTCTCAGGTTTGCTTTAGCTATTTAGGGTCTTTTGTGTTTCTATATAAATTTTATGATCTTCTGTTCTAGTTCTGTGAAAAATGCCATTGGTAATTTGATAGAGATTGCATTGAATTTGTAGATTGCCTTGGGTAGTATAGTCATTTTAACAATATTGATTCTTCCAGTCCAAGAACATGGTATATCCTTCCATCTGTTTGTGTCATCTCCAATTTCTTTCACCAGCATCTTAGTTTTCAGAGTAGAGGTCTTTTGTCTCCTTAGGTAGGTTTATTCCTAGGTATTTTATTTGTTTTGATGCCATGGTAAATGGGTTTGTTTTCTTAATCTCTCTTTCTGATCTTTTGTTGTTAGTATATAAGAATGCAAGAGATTTCTGTGCATTAATTTTGTATCCTTCAACTTTACTGAATTCATTAATGAGCTCTAGTAGTTTTCTGGTAACACCTTTAGGATTTTCTATGTATAATATCATGTCACCTGCAAACAGTGACAGTTTTACTTCTTCTTTTCCAATTTGGATTTCTTTCTGGTGAGAATGTAAATTAGTAAAACCACTGTGGAGAACAGTATGGAACTTCCTTAAAAAACTAAAAATAGAACTACCATATGATTCAGCAACCCCACTCCTGGGCATATATCTGGAGAAAGCCATAATCTGAAAGGATACATGCACCCCAGTGTTCATTGCAGCACTACTTACAATAGCCAAGACATGGAAGCAAGCTAAATGTCCATCAACAGAGGAATGGGTAAAGAAGATGTGGTGCATATATACAATGGGATATTACTCAGCCATAAAAAAGAATGAAATAATGCCATTTGCAGCAACATGGATGGACCTAGAGACTATCACACTAAGTGAAGTAAGCCAGACAAAGATAAATATCATATGATATCACTCATATGTGGGATCTAATTTTAAAAAAAGAAAAGAAACAAATAAACTTATTTACAAAACAGAAACAGACTTACAGATATTGAAAACAGACTTACAGTTACCAAAGGGGAAATATGAGTGGGGGTGGGGGAATGGATAAATCAGAACCTTGGGATGAACAAATACACTACTATATATTGATATAAGATAGATAACCAACAAGAACCTATTGTATAGCACAGGGAACGCTACTCATTATTTTGTGATAACCTATATGAGAAAAGAATCTAAAAAAGAATGAATATATGTATGTGTATAACTAAGTCACTGCTGTACACCTGAAACTAACACAACATTGTAAATCAACTGTACTCCAATTTAAAAAAAGAATTTTAAAAATACAATTAAAAATAAAACAAAAATTAGACAAATCCATTCAAGGATAGGTAATTCATTAAAATATCATCCCCATCTATCTTAAAAAGTACTTACAATAAATATTTACCTTTTTGTTTACTAATCATGTATTAAAATTTGTACTACATTTATGCTTTTACAAGTGGTATACTGACATTATTGTGTTATATACTTATAAAAATTTTTAATACATAAATCCTTATCACAAGAAATAAAAAACTAAATAGATTTCATTATTGCAGAGAATTAGTGTCATTAATATATGACATTAAGTAAAAAAGTATATTACATTAGGATAAAATTCTGTGGAGGAAATAAAATAGAATTATGACTTCAAGGAGAAATAAGAGTGAGTCTAAATCATCAACAAAATACAAATGTATGTGTGTATGTTCAAAATGACTAATGGTGGGTATTAAATCACTTTGATGTTCACATTCCTTTTGATACATTAAAAAGAAACATGGGACAATTTTATCTTTAGAATCAATGCCTCTAATATACTGGAAATTACATCCACTACATCTATTTATACTTATGATGAAAGGTTTCAAATGCCTATCTAAAAATGTTCAAAAGAGTACATACTTTTTCAAAGTTCTTTTAGGCAGCACACGAGCAAAACTATCCTTTGCCCTGGTGAATCACATTTAATACTGAGCATAACACTTCAAAGGGTTGTAGAAAGGAACTAAAAGATGTTCAAGAATCACAGAGTGGAAAAAGGACTTGAAATCATCACATATGAGCATTCTTTAAAAAAAAGAGTCAAAACAATGAGTACTTATCTAGGAGAGGAAAAGAATTTATAGGCACATAACAGTGATCTTTAACTTGAGGATATGTGTTTTTAGCTTACAGGGCAAGTGAAGACCTAATGGGTGAAAAATATTTCAGATATTTCAGCTCTTATTTTAATTTCCTTCAGGGTAGAGGGCCTTTCATTTACCACTATATACACAGTACTGTGGTGCAATCCTTGGCAAATAATAGGCACACAAGTATTTGTTAAAAGAATGAGTGAATGTAGTATGAGAAAAAATTTCCTATGATTAAATTTTCCCAAAGGTTAAATGCACTGCCACAAGAGTTCACTTCAGGGGAGGTGCTTAATTTTAAGTTTAAAGGGGATTAATATAATAGAGTGCTGTTGGCTGAGATAGATTTATAGGGTCACCTTCCTCTTCTGGGATTCATGATATGATTTCTTTTACATCAGGAAGAACTCTATATTAGGACACAAAATCATTAACAGAAAAAAAGAATTGCACTTTTTACATACACACTTTTGAGATAGAGATTGTTTTCTTTGCCCAACATTAACAATAATAGTTTTTGTGTTAAATAAAAGTCACTCTAATATTGTTAGGGAATGTTGAGTTTGAGGTGGACATCACTAACTTAATTGGGACAACTTCAATAATTAGAATAAATTATAACCTTAACAAGAGTTGGGCGGCTGTGTTAATGGCTTTCTAATCATGTCTGTGACACACTAATTCAATAATTATGGCCAATATACTGAATTTTCCATCAGGGTTATCTTAACTGGATCCAATTAAGGAAGGCATCTGGATGCCTCTTGAAATAAGCAGCAGAAATTAAATAGAAAGAGGACTGTCTATGCCATTTATTTCCAGAGGACTTAGAAATTCTTTTTTCATTTTTATACTGGAAAATTCTCTTGAACTTTTTTGGTAAGAAATTTTTATGTTTTCTCTAGTAAACAACAAAGTGAGATAAATATCTAGATGATATAATTCAAGGTGATAGAAGTCCACACAGAAACCCTGACCCTTTGAAACTTCAGATGCCTCTAACCCATCCTGGTCCACCCACTCTGATTTCTTCCAATCTGTTTTAACCTTGGCTTACTGGGTTCCTGGACTCCTATAACCTGGGGTGGAGAACCTGCATGCTAGTGAAGAGATGCTTATTCATCTGATACCATGGACAGCTCCTCCTCCTTTTCCCAAGTAAAAAATTAACAATAAAATTCATTTTGTTTCTCTCTCTTCTAAAAAGCTTCTAAAAAGCAAGATTAGGTTTTCAACCAAGCCAAGGTGTAAACCCAAACTTCAAGAGTTCTATATCTTTAGTGAATTTTTCTATAGGAAAATACAAGAATTCTATAAAAAGCTTTGGCAGCTGCAGACCAGTTGGCTCAGGTAACCATCTTTCCAGGTATCTCTCTGAAGACTCTATTTTGAAAGTCAGTACTTCTCACCAGAGTAATACATATCATAATCTCCCCCAAGTTATACCATATTATCATTATTTTTTCTTTTAATGAAGAGATGTTATTGGAGCTTTTTCCCAACCTGCCTCTGTAAAAAGAAATGTAAGTGAATCTGGAAGTCTGGGCCCATGCCCTAGTTTTACTGCTGACAAACTGTGTTTCCCTGACTTTTCTGAACTTTAGTTTTATACATTTTTCATAATAAGAGGATAACAGCTGCTATGTACTGGCTACACATAAATATTACATCCCTGATACCTATAATAATATGAATAATATAAGACAAAGTCACAAATAAAGAATGGCCAACTAATTTTATTTTCTTTTTAAAAAATTAATTAATTTATTTATTTTTGGGCTGTGTTGGGACTTCCCTGCTGCACGCAGGCTTTCTCTAGTTGGGACGAGTGGGGGCTACTCTTCATTGAGGTGCACAGGTTTCTCAATGTGGTGGCTTCTCTTGTTGCGGAGCACAGGCTCTAGGAGTGCAGGCTTCAGTAGTTGTGGCACATGGGACCACTAGTTGTGGCTCGTGAGCTCTAGAGCACAGGCTCAGTAGTTGTGGCACACGGGCTTAGTTGTTCTGTGGCATGTGTTATCTTCCCGGACTAGGGATTGAACCTGTGTCCCTTGCATTGGCAGGCAGATTTTTAACCATTGCACCACCAGAGATATCCTTAATTTTAGTTTCTTGACCTCTCCTCTACTTTTCCTTTCCACTCTTTTCAGGACATCCTACCATTTCATGTTTATATTTAAAATTGTCTCCATTTTTCTCTCCACCAGGAATATTAAATATTCAGGGAATAAATATCTTCATTTTTTTCTCCACAATGGTCTATAAACTAGTCAATTGTCCCTTCCTTGTAACAGAAAAAAACTAGAATTCTTTTGTTTTATCCCTTCAAACCAGTGATAATTCTTTTGCCAAAATAATCATCTGTTCTGAGTATCTGCTTTTTCACCTGTCTTAGAGCTCCTGTTGGTACATTGTACTCCTTTTAGAACTTTTCTGCTACATAAGCACAAAAATAAGGCAGGGAACAAAAATCCTGGTGCCCAGGTCTCCATGGCCCCACTTGTCAATCTCTGAGAGCACAGAGATATTACTCTCCCCTTGAAGATTATCTGGTCTATTTGTCATTCCCTAATTATTTCATTAGCTTACCTGGACCAAAGTCAAGTTGTTGGAATTGAGTGGTCGCTTTTCTATCACAATACTGGCTTTATTCTCATCTCTATTCCTTCCCCATCCCATCTCCCATAATTCTTTCTTAAACGGGAGCATGTTGAAGATTAAAGGTCACAGATAGTGAAGCCAGAACAACAGTATTTGAATTCTATCTCCACTGCTTGCCTGATAAGTGACCTTGGACAAGCTATTTACCCTTCCTGAGCTGTTTCCTCACCTGTATAATGATGATAAAACCAGCTAACCAGGGACTTCCCTGGCGGCACAGTGGTTAAGAATCTGCCTGCCAGTACAGGGGACACAGTTCAATCCCTGGTCTGTGAAGTTCCCACATGCCGTGGAGCAACTAAGCCCGTGCTCCACAACTACTGAGCCTGCACTCTAGAGCCCACGTACTACAACTACTGAGCCCACGTGCCACAACTACTGAAGCCTGTGCGCCTAGAGTCCATGCTCCACAACAAGAGATGACACTGCAACGAAGACCCAATGCAGCAAAAAATAAATAAATAAATATTTTTTTTAAAAAAAACAGCTAACTTAAAATAACATGGGTAAAGACATCTTTAGAGGGCTTACCTGGTGGCGCAGTGGTTGAGAATCTGCCTGCTAATGCAGGGGACACAGGTTCGAGCCCTGGTCTGGGAAGATCCCACATGCTGCGGAGCATCTGGACCCACAAGCCACAACTACTGAGCCTGTGCGTCTGGAGCCTGTGCTCCGCAACAAGAGACGCCGCGATAGTGAGAGGCCCGTGCACCGCGATGAAGAGTGGCCTCCGCTTGCTACAACTAGAGAAAGCCCTCGCACAGAAACGAAGACCCAACACAGCCAAAATTAATTAATTAATTAATAAACTCCTACCCCCAACATCTTCTTTAAAAAAAAAAAGACATCTTTAGAAACCACAATAAATAACAGTTGACTTTGTACCAAGTATGATTCTGCATGTTTTCTGGTCAAGTGGAATGTTATTGAAAAACATAATCTATAGTAAAGATAATCATCTATATTACAGAGGTTATATGATTATAATGTCTCCAAACACTTTCTTTATAAGCAGTATCTTATGGGTAAAACATGAAAGAATGGTACATGACAACATAATAAGACTAGAGAGTAAATCTGATAAAACATTTGATGCTGTATTACATAATTATGTAATTACATAATTATGTATTCAATAATGTCCTAAAAAAAGGACAAAAATGTTTTAAAATAAAATAATTTTGAAATTCACAGTGAACAATGTCAATGATATACCCATAGTTTAAAAAGATATTAATCCTCAGGATTTTTTCTTTTTTTGTTAGTACTTACAAAAATAGATTATCATAGAAGATGTTTTGGATATATTACTACTTAACTATTCTAAGTTAATTGTTAGTATTATCTTTTGAGAAACAAAACGGGATGTATATAATCAGACTACAATGCTATCAGTTAATCAAATTTCCCCTTTCTTTATAGACTAGTCAGCATTAATAGTATTCAGTGATCATTTGCACTGTCACACATTTGTCAATAACACACATTTGTGCATTTTTACAATCAGTATTTTGAGACTTCTGAACATGAGGTATTTACTATTCACTCACTCCCAAGAACATATACAAAATGTTTCTATGGAATGGGGCTTTTTGAAAATTTGCTCCTTTTCAGTAAACCAATTTTCACCATTTAATGTTACTTAACTACAGCTTGAAGTACACCTACAATTCATACACATTTTACAAATAATTGGAATTTTAATATGTAAATATTATATGCAATTCTGGGTGAGGGCAAAAGCAGTTACACATTTGCCACAAGTAAGACTTATGTTTATGCATGCTTTGAGGATGAATAATGCAGAAGGTAAGTAGATAGATGGGGAAAGGAAACATCTCAAATGGAAGGAGATAAAATGTTGAATTTGGATGTCTATATAAACCTATTCTAGCATCTATGTCAAAATTATACAACCTTATAAAGAGGATTAATATTACCTTAGAGTAACTTAAAGAGAGAAGAATGAGTTCATTCATCCACAGTGGTATTTGTCATAGATAACTGAGATGCACAACCTTTCAGCAATATCATTCTGTCCTCACAATACCATATTGTGGTAAGTTGCAAAGGCATTACAACCTCCAGTTAAATAAATGTACAAAGTAAGAAAATAATTCATCAAGATTATCGATAAAAACTTTAACAATAGAGCAGGGAAATTTGCCCACCATATCATGCATCCTGAGTTTCCTCCAGGATAGGTATTTCAGAATTATACAACTCAACATTTTTCAAGAATAAGGAAACATGTTGGGAAATATTCTGTTCCTCCATTTTTAGTTTAGTTATAGACACTCAGGAAAGTATTTAATAATTTCACTTGGGATTGCTTATTAAAAATTTAAAAAATCAATGAGAAATTAGTCAAATCAAAAAAAGTGAAAAAGGAGATATAGATAGATAGATACATAGACAGATATTCTCAACTTGGAAAGAAAGTAGAGGAAACTGGTTCCACGAACTCCATCAGCTCCCTTGTGGATGAAATGAGACTTTTCATTCACAGGATAAATAGATGTAATAATCTGCCTAGAGAAAAATGACACAGTATATCCACCACTGCCTATTAGGAGTCTCCCATAAAAATCTAATGGGATTCCTTCAGCTCTAATAGAGGAGTCCCACTGAATACTCCCTTCTCTGAAATAGACACAACTTTAAAAACAGTAAGAAGATATCTATACCCCCAAATTGTCCTCAATTCTCATTTTGTCTCAGCTGCATATACATACTTTCAGAATCATTTTTTCATGCTCCTGTTTTCCTATAAACATTTTAGCCACAGAATAAAGCACCCCAATTATTTAACTTGATATTTTACTTTTTCTTATTACAAAAATAACACGTATTAATTATGTAGAATGTAGAAATTAGGAAAAGGTACAAAGGACAAATAAAAATCACCCATAATCCTACCATGTACTATTAACAATTGATGAGTTTAAAATTATATTTTTCAACCACCTTAGAAGGCAACCATGATATAATGTAAAAAGCTTGACTTGGACTCCAAATTTGTCTCATTTCTCCATACAATAAGATACTTTCATAAAGTGGATAAATAAATGAGTCTAATCTACAAGTATAATCAGAGATATATCAGAAAGCATTGTGTTGTGGGGAATAAAACAAGTTCAAAAAATATATTCGGTCTGAGGCCGTTTCTGTACCTTTTAAAACAGGGTATCAATGTCTCTGTATGTCATCTGTGAATACTTAATAGGTAAAAAAAAAAGACAACCACATAGGAAAGATACTTCAAGATAGTGAGGATCTTTGGGAAAGAGGAGATGAGAATGGAGGGTTGGGGTGTGAACTGTATTGCGAAAATTTCACCTCTTTAAAAAGTGATACAAAAAAAAAAAAAAAAAAGTGATACAGGCATGTGATGGAAATACACACTATCTTGGTAGTGGTAAATAGTTCACTGGTGTCTATGTATACCAAAACTTAACAAATGATACATTTTAAATATACACAGTTATATGTAATATATGTCAACTGTAACTCAATAAAGCTGTTAAAAAGCAAAACATGATATAAAGAAAACATGGTAAAAGATAATATAATAGATCTGAATTGTAGTACATGGTTGTCTGTAATATCTTTTTCAATACTTCTTGGTATGCCTTAAATATTTTATAAATAAATAGAAAGAAAATGCTATTTTGTCTGGAAAGCAGAAATAAATATAAAATGATAAAAGCTTATTCTTTATTTTTTTAATCTAAAAGAAGTACCACTTTAAAAAATTTGTATGTGGTGGGTGATGGCAAACAAAAGTGCAGTTTCTAGAATTAAAACTGAGACACAACTTCAGGGGAGCCTCAAGAAATATGGTGTTTGTGCTTCAATGTTATTTGAGGTTCTATTTTACTCTACAGAGGAGAATCTTTGCCTCTTTCTGTCAAGGGCAGTAGGTACATTATATGTTTCTATATACTTTATTTAGCTTGGAAATTTCCCTTGACAGTAAACAAAACTTGTCAATACCACGGTCTTCATCTAAACTCAGTGGCTTTGCTGCCTTTGGCTGTCTTACAGTCTCCTGCCTCAGTATCCTTTCCTCGGCATCTTTACCCCATCTGATCTTTTATGTGTATCCCCATCAGAGAAATCTCCCTGCAGGTTCCTATTTCCCATCCATGAAACTGGATATTGCAAGTAACTATTACTAGAATTGTTATATGATTAAATAAATGAACACACATGAAGCAGTGAAAATAATGCCCAGGACATAGTAGGCACATGAGAAATGTTATTTACATATTATTACTTTGTTTAAAAATATTATGTATAAAATATATCTAAACATATAAAAAATTATTATTTTGTTAAATTAGTAACACTTTTCCTCACTCTGAAGAAACATCTAGAAGTTGTTCATGGTTTCCAACACCAAGTCTAACCTTCTGATTCCTCCATCAAAAGCTCCATTAAAGCTCCATCACTGCTTTAATGATTTTTACCACTTTTTTGGGCAAAAATTGCTATAGCCAAGTCTATACTATTTTCATTCTGATTAGCTGTGCATTTTTTTTACTTTTTCCTCATCTAACTTTTCTGAAACCTCCTCCATAATAATTCTCAGGCCTGAAAATCACTTTATTCTCTACTTTAAAATCTACTTTCTTCTAGTATCTGAACATGTTGACCTTTGGAACACACACATAAAAGAGAGAAGCAAAATAAGGTGGTATAATGTGTTCTCCCAGTTACAATGTAAGCTCTTTAAGAGAAAACACTCTCTTTCTGCATTTTAGGATGCCATGTTTGACACAAAACTCAACAGGTAGTGGGGACTAATGATGGCTAAAAATCCTGGTGGAGAAATGATTGTTTGAAAAGTGAGGATTATCTCATTCAAACTAGTTTAGGTTACATTTGGAGTCACTACTTAGCTCATCATTTCTAATCCTGTTTTCTTCTTTATTTCAAGATCAAGTTTCTGAACTTTTATCCAAGTTAAGTAACTTGCCCAGGGATTGACCTCTATGAAACATCATAGAGCCAGGGTTCAAAGCCAGGATTGTTTCACTCTAGAACTCACTGTGCAACTGCCTCTTCCTGCAGCCCCCTGCGTGGAACATGGTCCACTTTTCCTAAGGGAATGGTGGATCCTGTAAATGCTCATCATTTTCAGTCCTCTGCTTTCTCATTTCAAGGTCAAGATTCTGAATTTTTCTCTAAGACTGCCTCATGGTCTGGAGTGAAATCAGCCAGTCTTACTGGTCTGGGTAAGCCAAGTTGCTTACACTCCCAAGAGAATATGTGAAGGGGAAGCTGAGAGATGGAATGTATTAGAACATGTTTGAGTTCAGTCTTCACCTCTACAGACTGTTTCAGTCCAGTCCCCAGAACCCTCACTATAGGCAGAAAGACACATAGATACCTAAAATACTTTAAAAGATAATCAAGCCGAACTATGTCTTCTACACAGAAATTCTAAATTCAGTCTTAGAAAATTATCATTTTTCAGTGTTGTTCTCAAAAGTTTGCATATTGCCGTGAGTGGAAATTATCTTTTTCTAAAGCAACTTGTCAAATTCTTTGGGCTTAGATATTTCACTGCTATGTATGCAATGGAAACCCTGAGTTCCCGACAGCTAGCACAAGAGGAAGCTGAAGTCATTATCTCCTCCTTACACCTCTGAGGGCTATGAGGGGAGCTCCTGGGATTAGGTTCACAAACCTAGAGAGGCTATGGATTCTCTATTGCCTCCTGGTTGTTTACGTGCAATTAAACAACTGTGCTTCCAAAACTGGGTACGTTTTGACAAATCCTCTTAGGCTCCCAGCAGAGGGGCTCTGTGGTGTTGAGAACAGTATACTTTCCATCTCAATTATGCTTTAAAAAAGCACATGCTGAACCTAAACAAATATGCCTAAATATTTAACAGTGGCACTGAGGATGCTTAAGAAGGCAATACTTAGCGATCTAGATCCATGGTTCTCAAAACCACAATAAGAGCCACAAAAAAATAAAATTAAACTGCACAATAGAATCATCTGCAAGTTTTATAAAAACTTCAGTGCTTGGGACCGATATGTACACGATCTCTGATCTAGATACTATAAGAAAAATAAATTAAACCCTGAGCTTACCTACAGTAACTTTATTACCAGTCTCGTCAGTTAAAAATCATAGTTTAGGGCTTCCTTGGTGGCGCAGTGGTTGAGAGTCCGCCTGCTGATGCAGGGGACACGGGTTCGTGCCCCGGTCTGGGAAGATCCCACATGCCGCGGAGCGGCTGGGCCCGTGAGCCACGGCCGCTGAGCCTGCGTGTCCGGAGCCTGTGCTCCGCAACGGGAGAGGCCACAACAGTGAGAGGCCCATGTTCCGAGAAAAAAAAAAAAAAAATCATATTTTAAAAGACCCCTGGCTTTTACTTAAATGATGTAGAATTAACCACACCCAGAATTTCTTAACCTGGAATTGTAATGGCTGCAGAGTGTGCCAGTACTTCTGGCCATTTTGGCAACACAAGCATTGCCCATGGCCTATCTGACCAGCATCTTCTTAGCTACTGAGGCTTTATCTATTAATCATGCCAGACTTAGAAGAAAAATTGGTGTGCTAGAACAAAGGCGTCGCTTCTCTATAAGCTCCGAGAGTGAAACAGTGTGATGGACAAAGTAAAAAGAATAGGTTATACTTACACACTCCGGACATGTCACAAGTCTGAAACAATAAGATACTTTTTTCCCAATTATTAGGAAACTAATAACCACTGAATGTTAACCATGTGCCATGCAATGACATATATATATAATCTCAAATAACCTTCAAAAAAGCTATGTGAGGGTTATATATAAATATATTATATATTAAGAATATAATACATTCTTTTTTAAACATCTTTATTGCAGTATAACTGCTTTACAGTGGTGTGTTAGTTTCTGCTTTATAACAAAGTGAATCAGCTATACATATACATATATCCCCATATCCCCTCCCTCTTGCATCTCCTTCCCACCCTGTCTATCCCACCCCTCTAGGTGGTCACAAAGTACCGAGGTGATCTCCCTGTGCTATGTGGCTGCTTCCCACTAGCTATCTATTTTACATTTGGTAGTGCATATATGTCCATGCCACTCTCTCATTTTGTCCCATCTTACCCTTCTGCCTCCCTGTATCCTCAAGTCCATTCTCTAGTAGGCCTATATCTTTATTCCTGTCTTACCCCTAGGTTCTTCATGACAATTTTCTTCTTGTGTTTTAGATTCCATATATATGTGATAGCATATGGTATTTATTTTTCTCTTTCTGACTTACTTTACTCTGTATGACAGACTCTAGGTCCATCTACCTCACTACAAATAACTCAATTTCGCTTCTTTTTATGGCTGAGTAATATTCCATTATATATATGTGGCACATCTTCTTTATCCATTCATCTGTTGATGGACACTTAGGTTGCTTCCATGTCCTGGATATTGTAAATAGAGCTGCAATGGACATTTTGGTACATAACTCTTTTTGAATTATGGTTTTCTCAGGGTATATGCCCTGTAGTGGGATTGCTGGGTCATATGGTAGTTCTATTTGTAGTTTTTTAAGGAACCTCCATACTGTTCTCCATAGTGGCTGTATCAAGTTACATTCCCACCAACAGTGCAAGAGGGTTCCCTTTTCTCCACACCCTCTCCAGCATTTATTGTTTGTAGATTTTTTGGTGATGGCCATTCTGACTGGTGTGAGAGGATATCTCATTGTAGTTTTGATTTGCATTTCTCTAATGATTAATGATGTTGATTAATGATGTGTTTGTAGGCAATCTGTATATCTTCTTTGGAGAAATGTCTATCTAGGTCTTCTGCCCATTTTTGGACTGGGTTGTTTGTTTTTTTTGAGATTGAGCCACATGAGCTGCTTGTAAATTTTGAAGATTAATCCTTTGTCAGTTGTTTCATTTGCAAATATTTTCTCTCATTCTGAGGGTTGTCTTTTCATCTTGTTTATGGTTTCCTTTGCTGTGCAAAAGCTTTTAAGTTTCATTAGGTCCCATTTGTTTATTTTTGTTTTTATTTCCATTTCTCTAGGAGGTGGGTCAAAATGGGTCTTGCTGTGATTTATGTCATAGAGTGTTCTGCCTATGTTTTCCTCTAAGAGTTTGATAGTGTCTGGCCTTACATTTAGGTCTTTAATCCATTTTGAGTTTATTTTTGTGTATGGTGTTAGGGAGTGTTCTAATTTCATTCTTTTACATGTAGCTGTCCAGTTTTCCCAGCACCACTTATTAAAGAGGCTGTCTTTTCTCCATTGTGTAAAGAATATAATATATTCTTAATTCCTACTTTATGAATGAAAGAAAATTAAAAATCACAGAATTTATCACTCCTTCAAGGTTCCATACTTAGAGATTGGTAGAGTAAGAAAGCAAAAGAGTACTGCTTGATTTAGATATTTCTTCTTTTCCTATAACACTGTTTTCTCCCCAAACAAGAAATGTTTTTTCCCCTTAATTATTCCCTGGAGGCCTAGGCTTATGTCTAGGATTGATTTTACACTTAGTATTTTCTGTGTACCATCCATTCTTTATGAAATCCAGAAAGCAGTTACCCCCTGCGATACCATGGACATGGGAAGCTCAGACATTTCAAGAGACCCTACCATTGGGAGGGTGTGTTGTTAACTGAGCCCCAGTTGCCACTCAACTGTATCCACCAGTTGCTTTGCACCAAGACCATGCTATCCCCAAGCTGCACTCAGCCAATGACTGAATGTGATGGGGATATTAGTGCCGGCCCATTCCTGCCTGAAGTGGGACTCTTCCAATGGGCAATGTTTGCTCAGGGACCACATGTCAGCATGACCAAAACTTCTTCAAGCCTGTGCTACAGTCTGGAGCTCCTCTCACCTCATCCTCTCTTCTCCCCTTTCACAGAACTTCACCACCATCTGCCTATTCCTGCTCCTTCACCCTCTATCCCATTTGTTAGTCATTTCTCCCAACAAATCCCTTGGCATTTAATCCCATCATAGAGGCTGCTTCTCAGCGGACCTGAACCAATACTTTTTCTCTCTCAATATCTGTCTCTCAATCTCTCTCTCCTCCTCAAACCCTTTTTGACCTCCCCTTCCCCCTCTCCCTGTCCCATTCCCTTCCCTTTCCCATTGCCCCCCCCCTTCATTTCTTCCACTGATTGAGCTCTAAGTCTTTCAATTCAACTGTGTTCTTCTTTATAACTCCATTTCAATTGCTCCTGTAGAGACTACACAATATAATAGACCTGCCTGGTCTTCGGCCACTGTGTCCCTCCTGGCCAGTTACCTTTTTCAAGTGGAAAACTGATTCTATTGCAATAATTTGTAAGCCCCTTTGGTGACTTCTCACCTTCTGCAGGATAAGACTAAAGACCTTGAATGACATACTAGTCCCCTTTTCACCTGGCCCTGCGCCCCTCACCACCATTGGCATCTAAACTCCAGTCAGAACTGAAGTACTGTTTCCCGTCGTTTCATGCCTCTGGACATGGAATGTGGGTTTTCTCCTACCTAAAATTCCCACATCCGTCCACCTGTCAGAGAATATAAGAACATTTTAAATTAGTGAGAGTAAGTGATTTTGTCATAACCTTCTGTGAGTTTGTTTTTGTAAAGTTTGCATAGTTAGTCTAAAAAATTATTTTTCTAATTCATATGATTTGATCCAGTGATCCTTTAAGAAATTTATCCCATGGACACAATAAAAAATGTACAAGAAGATTTGTACACAAGGCCCACTCATCACAGTGTTAATTGTAATAACAAAATTGTGTAATAATCTAAAGGTTCAATAAAAGTAGATTGATTAAATAAATAAATAACTGGCCAATGATGAAGTGGAAATATATGTAGCCAACAAATATGAAATTTAAAAAGGATAATGTCTTAGAAAACTGTCTATATTAAATAAAAAAATAAATTTTAAACACTCCATGCCTTAGGTGGCTCAATTTTAAAGTACCTAGGTATCCATATCTATGAATATACATACATATACAACAACTGAAAAGACTTACGTCTTCCTGGGAAAGTAGAAAGCATGGGTGTCCCTGCTTTATTTTTTCTATTTTTTTCTATTTTCCAATTTTTCTCCCATAAACTTATTCTAGTTTATAATCAGAAAAAGTAGCTAAGCTAAATATTATTTTCAAAACCCCTTAATAAAACTTTCTGCTAGTGATCACAACAACATGCCAGTAATAGCATTCACCATAAACCTTAGCAAAATTCACTTTTATAGAGAGGAGAATATTCTATTCAATAGGAAAAGGAAAAAATATCAAAAAACATTCTCAGACTAAAGAATAGACTATGATAGCACCTAAAGTACTGGAGGCGTGGAGTAGAGGAAGAGACTTTGTTTAGGTTTTATAACACCAGTAAATTCAAAAAAGATTCACAGACTAAAGAATAAATGTTTAATCATACCTGAAGAATGACAAAAATATTGCCTTATAAACTGAAAGCAAGTCTTTTAGTTTAAGCCTATACAACAGTGTTTGACATTAATAATGCATAATAAATCATTATTCACAGGTAAGCACATTTAAGCCTTAAGTGTGTATTTATTGAGAAAATTAGTATTTGCTCATATGACCAATTGCTAGTCTTTCTCCTTTTGAGAAAAAAATAACAACAACAAAAAACCCCACATTGCTAACTGATAACAAAACTTACTTTAAAAGTTATTTTCATTTTCTTTTCATTGTGGGTTATTTTCCTTACTCTGAGCAAACTAAAGTAACTGTTTGGATTTTGTTTTCCTTTCTTTCACATGATTGACAAAAGCATGATTTTCCATTTTCAAAGTAATAAAACAGGATCAATAAAGTAAACCTTCTCAAAGCCCAGTAATCTCTCTAAGACGTGAAAAGCTTTTTTACCTGTCTGGATCCAATTTAATTCCAACAGTTAGCCAAAGTGCATTTTGCAGAATCTCAAAAATAAAGGTATGGTTAAAAAGAAGTGGAGGCAAGAATATACAGAGAAAAGACAGCCTCTTCAATAAGTGGTGCTGGGAAAACTGGACAGCTACATGTAAAAGAATGAAATTAGAACACTCCCTAGCACCATACACAAAAATAAACTCAAAATGGATTAAAGACCTAAATGTAAGGCCAGACACTATCAAACTCTTAGAGGAAAACATAGGCAGAACACTCTATGACATAAACCACAGCAAGACCCATTTTGACCCACCTCCTAGAGAAATGGAAATAAAAACAAAAATAAACAAATGGGACCTAATGAAACTTAAAAGCTTTTGCACAGCAAAGGAAACCATAAACAAGATAAAAAGACAACCCTCAGAATGAGAGAAAATATTTGCAAACCAAGCAACTGACAAAGGATTAATCTCCAAAATATACAAGCATCTCATACAGCTCAATATCAAAAAAACAAACAACCCAATCAAAAAATGGGCAGAAGACCTAAATAGACATAATAATATAATAACATAATAATAACAATATAATAATAACATAATAACATAATAATAATAATATCCTCCAAAGAGGATATACAGATTGCCAACAAACACATGAAAGGATGCTCAACATCACTAATCATTAGAGAAATGCAAATCAAAACTACAATGAGGTTTCAACACACACCAGTCAGAATGGCCATCATCAAAAAATCTACAAACAATAAATGCTGGCGAGGGTGTGGAGAAAAGGGAACCCTCTTGCACTGTTGGTGGGAATGTAAATTGATACAGCCACTATGGAGAACAGTATGGAGGTTCCTTAAAAAACTACAAATAGAACTACCATATGACCCAGCAATCCCACTACTGGGCATATACCCTGAGAAAACCATAATTCGAAAAGAGTTATGTACCAAAATGTCCATTGCAGCCCTATTTGCGATATCCAGGACATGGAAGCAACCTAAGTGTCCATCAACAGATGAATGGATAAAGAAGATGTGGCACATATATACAATGGAATATTACTCGGCCATAAAAAGGAACAAAATTGAGTTATTTGTAATGAGGTGGATGGACCTAGAGTCTGTCATACAGAGTGAAGTAGGTCAGAAAGAGAAAAACAAATACCATATGCTTACACATATATATGGAGTTTTTTTTTAAAAAAGGTTCTGAAGAACCTAAGGGCAGGACAGGGATAAAGACACAGGTGTAGAGAATGCACTTGAGGACCCGGGGAGGGGGAAGGATAAGCTGGGACAAAGTGAGAGTGGCAGTGACATATATACACTGCCAAATGTAAGATAGATAGCTAGTAGGAAGCAGCTGCATAGCACAGGGAGATCAGCTCGGTGCTTTGTGACCACCTAGAGGGGTGAGATAGAGAGGGTGGGAGAGAGACACAAGAGGGAGGGGATATGAGGATATATATATACACCATGATTTCACATTTGCTTGCAGTTTGTCAATTCTTCAAAATAGGAGCAGAAGATGGAAGGAGTGGACAGAGGAATTTTATATGCTCTGGAGTTCTGGAATTTCAGAGGAATACTGAAGGACCTTTCACACTTTTCTTTGGAAAATAAAGAACTTCCTACCTCACTGAAAATAAATAAAGAAGTAAAGACAATTAAATGGGTGGATTTGAAAACTGGGAGTCTCCTAGGCTATTATTTAAATGTAATAGAACATTATTGCCAAGTCTTTATCAGTGAGGTATTTATATCACTCCTTTTAATAAAATAAAGACAAAAACATGTGTAGATATATTTACCAAGTGTATACACAAAGTTATATATATATATTTATATATATATTTACATACACACAAACACACACTTCATTTTTCTAAGCCTGATCATAGTTTGTAAAGAGTATACCTCAGATGTCCAGTGTTCTCAGTTATCCTCCTGTAATGTTATATCAGGATGGTTTCAGATATCTGTAATTATATAGTAAAGCACCCCCAGAATTCAGCAGCACAGAATTATAGCTGTGTTATTTGGTGATGATCATGTGGATCAGACATTTGGGCAGGGCTCTGCAGGGAAGCTTGCATGTATTACACAATCCCTGGCCTCCCCCGGTATGCCTATGATGGCTCAGAGCTGGTGGGGACAGCTGCACCTCTCTATTCTTGTGGTACTGGCTGGGGTGACTTAACTGATGCTGGAGGACCCACGACAGTTGCCCTCACAGATGCACAGATGCCTGGGTGTTGACTGCCACATGAGACAACTCAGTTCTCTTCCACATGCTCTCTCCTTTTGTGGACAGTCATAATTCAATAATCTAGCCTAAACTTTTGTATATGGTGACTGGCTTCTAAGAGGACAAAATGGAAGTTTGCACAAGTTCTCTTAAGGCCTAGATCTGGAACTGGTAGTATATCATATGCATCATAATCTATCGGTCAAATGAGTCACAAGATCAGCCAAGTTTTAGGGATGCAAGGCATTGTTGGTGGTCGTCTTTGGAGACTACCCACCCCCAAGATCTTACTAGCATGACATTTTTCTCCCAAGGAGCTAAAATTTATCTGCCATATCAGGGTTGATAATTCTAAGGAAATTACAAAATGATTCAAGAAATTTTCTAGTAGCATAAAACCTCAATGAATTTGGGGAATGATATTTTCTACTCAGTTGACCTTTCTTGTTAACTGAAAGCTGACTGAATTTATTTCTGTTATCTGCTGTTCAGGTTGTGCATTATTAGCTTCTCAGTCCTCTTCCGTTCACCATTATTCATATACTCATGCAATGGAAGTTTATTGAGCATCTTTTCAGTGCTAAGTAGGAACTGTTCCAAATGCTGGAAATGCAACAGTAAAAAAACAGACAGTCTACCCTCAAAGGTCCTCTATTCTGGAAGAGAAGTAAAATAATAAACCAGTCATTAGAAATATATATGATATGTCAAGTAGCAGTAAGTACCATGAAGAAAGATATATGGGGTAAGGGGATAGGGAAAGACTAGCAATATATTTTTAGGAAGAATGATTAAGGAAAATCTCTCCTGAAAAGCTGCATCTGAGCAGAAACCATAAAAGAAGTGAGAGAATGATCCCTGTGTGTTTCTTGGGAGATTGGAATAATTTGGGGCAGATGAAATAGCAGGTGTAAAGGTCTTAAAGCAGGAGCCTGCAAGGAAGCTAGTGTGGCTGGAGCAGTGTATGAAGGGAGAGGGATGGGGCCAAAGAGGTAGCAGAGGGCCAGACCATGTAGGCCTTGCAGGACAGGGCAAAGACAGGATTTTACTCTGAGTGAAGTAGGGAGCCACTGTAGGTCTTGAGAAGAGGTGTATAATGATCTGACTTACATTTTAAAAGGATCGTGTTGGCTGCCGTGTGGAGAATAGCAGGTCAAGGGGGGAGTGGGGGATCTGTTGGGAGGATACTGCAGCAGTACAAGTGAGACATGATATGGACTGGGTGTAGGGATTTTCTATTACAGGTAATAGGACATGGTTAGAATCCAAGTCTATTTTGAAGGTAGATCCAATGGGATAGGTTAATGGATTGAATGTGGAGTGCATGAAAAAGAGAGAAAGTAAGCATGTCTCCAGAGCACTCAGTCTGAGAAACGGAGCAGGTGATGTGCAATTTACTGAGAGGCACCAACTTTAATTTCAGTTTTTTGAAAAACACCTCCCTAAAATGTACTACACTTCATTACTACTTTATTAACTATGAGTACAGAGAAAATGTCAGTCTCTGCTGTTTACCTGATCCTACAAGAGGCTCAGGACCATTATTTTAAATACATATCACCAATGTATACAGAATGTGATGTCTTGTGAGTTATTCTTGAGTCTGTACTGACAACATAGCAGACCTCAAGAGTGGCTTTAAAGAGAATTCTAAAAAATAATAAGCTTTTGCAAGCTTGTTTGGAGGTCATCATTTTTCCCCTTGAAATAGAGAACAGAGAAAAAAAGTAATGTGTGGTTCTGCTGAGTTATAATTTGTTGTTTGATTTAATGATACTTAGCTTATCACTGACCAATTCATTAATGTGTAAAATAAATCTTGATATATGACCAGGATAAAACAAAGGGGACTCTAATCTAGTAGTCACTAGGGTATCACTCTTCTGAAAATTAACATTGCTTCTTTAGAGTCAGTGATTTCAACCACCTCGTTTTTTGTTTTGTGAGATTTGCATTCCTTCACCAAATTTAATATGATAAGATGCTATTAAAATAACATGAGACAAAAATTATTAGCAGGAGAAAAGACCAGGAAAGTAGCACTAAAAGCACCTGATCACCTTGGTCTCATTTCATAAAGCTACAGCATATCATCTGTGGTCCTTGAGAAAGAATTGAGGGAGGAAAATTGCCAAGAGTTCCTATAAGTCTCTCATGGAGGTAATAACATATTATCCCTTTCTTCCAGTATTCCTCAGCTGCTAAGAAATACCCTGGTAAACCTTGGCAAAGGCTCAGCACTGTCATTTTCACAGTGGGAACAACATTGCTTGCTTTCTTGGATATCAGTAGTGGTCACTCCCCAGAGGGGATGCTGGCTACTTCACAGGTCTGCTTTTAAGCCCTGTACTCTCTCATTGTAGAAAGTTCTCCCATTATAATTTTTACCACCTGCTTCTAATATTCAGGCTGAGACTGTCTCAGTGGGGAGCCTGGCACAATATTTGAACAGATCAGCCAAACTGCCCCCACATGCCTTGCTGACCCCAACATGCCTTGCTTCCATCCTCAAAACAAAATCTATTCTCCCAACTCAGCCCTCCGTGAAAGAAGTACCCAGGACATAAGGATAACTATGAAATTTAACTAGTTTAACAGAAATACATTTTCTGTAAAGTCAGACATGTATATTTTCATTAACAGCATTAATTCAAACAAAATGGAGAACCAGGCAATTCATTTAGAAGAAAGGGGGGATTTAAATTCAGATTTCCACACGTTTATTTTATTGTGAGACCTACCAATGCACAACAACATAGATTGGTACAATTTCTATTTTACTAAAACAGCTTTAAGATCCATACTTTGCAATATTAGAAAATCATTTATACAGCAAATATTTTGTACAGAGAGATGTACCCGACATTATGTGGGTAGATTTATGCAGTCTAGTGAGGGAGTGTATTAATTTTCTATTGCTGCTATAACAAATTATCATAAATATAGTGGCTCAAAACAATTTGAATTTATTATTCTACAACTCTGGAAATCAGAACACAGGTCTTGCTGGGCTAAAATAAAAGTGTTATCAGGAGGACTATGCTGCTTTCTGGATGCTCTAGAAAAAAATCTGTTCTCTTGCCTTTTACAGCTCCTAGAGGCTGCCTACACTCCTTGGCTCTGAGCCCTCTTCCTTTATCTTCAAAGTTAGCAATATTGCATATCCCTCTTCCTTAGTTATATATCCCTTTGACCTCAGCTAGAAAAGGTTTTCCACTTTTAAGGATTTATGTGATTAGGTTGAACTAACCTGAATAATCCAAGGAACTCTCCCCATTTCAAGGTCCTTAACCTTAATTCACATCTACAAACTCCCTTTTGCCATATAAGATACTTTATTCTCAGGTTCCCATAATCAGGGTGTAGACATCTCTAGAGGGTCACTATTCTGTTTTCCACAGAGAAACATGATAGAGTGAGACCAGAGGTTAAACTTCATAAGAAGTAGTGTTAAGTCCTCAAGTTTCTTTGAAATTATTAACATTTAATGGGAATGAAAAAGAAAATGCACAAACTTTCTTGCCACAATTTGGTTAGAATTTTGAAATCTGACATCCATAGTTTGCCACTTAGTATTTCATCTGGGAAGATTTTTTTTAATGGAATGAGTTTGTTTTATTCACACTCATTTCAATGCACCCAAGAAATCCATTTGCTCAAGCACTTAATTTTCCCATGAACCCATCTGGTATGGTTTGAATTGTGTCCTCAAAAAAATCACATGTTAAAGTCCTAACCCTCAGTGCCTCAAAATGTGACTTTGAAATAGGGTCATTGCAGATATAATTAGCTAAACTAAAATTAGTTCATACTGGAGTAGGGTGAGCCCTTATTCCAATATGATGGGTGTGCTTATAAACAGGTGATATTGGTGGACAGGCACACGGGGAGAATGCCATGTGGACATGAAGACAGAGATCAGAGATGCATCTACAAGTCAAGAAATGCCAACGATTGCCAGCAAACAACCAGATGCTGGAGGGAGACATAGAACAGACTCTCCCTCACATCTTCAGAAAGAACCAACCCACTGACACCTTGATCTCAAAATTTCAGCCTCTAGATTGGAGGAACAACAAATTTTGTTGCTCAGGCCACCCAGTTTGTGGTACTTTGTTATGGCACCTCTAGAAAATTAATATACTATCCAACTCAGAGAAACCACTCGGGAGGCACATGCCCTGCCAATCATTCTTGGACCGTGCTAGGATTGACCAAATCACCTCTCCCAGAAAGGGATATGAGTAAATGGGTCCAAGATAAAGTCAGTTATCTTGTGTGTGTGTGTGTGTGTATACATGTATATGTGTGTGTAGTATATTCATGTATATATGTATATATATATACATATACATGTGTATCTATACATGTGTATCTATGCATGCATATGCATGCAAATATTCTCAATATTCTAAACACTGAATTTTCAAATATTTAAACCTGTACTTGACTAGAAGTTAAACAATACATGGAACAGACCAAGGGACTTACTAAAGTCAACAAACCCCCAAATTGAGTTGGTGTCTTACACTGTCTGAAAGATAATCAAGTTAGGGAAATATATACATATGCATATTCATTTGAGAGAGTATCAATTAATACTTCTACCAAAGAAATGTGATGTGAAACATTTTTCTCTTTACCAATGGCAGGAGTAAAAAATTAATCCCAATTTCTTGCCAAGAAAACCAATTTGTTTTTCAAGAAATTTGGAGTTAACGTGTTTCCTGGACTTAGCGTCCTCTCTCTCTCTCTCTCTCTCTCTCTCTCTCTCTCTCTCTCTCTCTCTCTCTATATATATATATATATATATATATATATATATATATATATATATGAGAATTGTTTCATAAGGTCTTACACAGGAAAAATAAAATGCAGGACGGAGGGATAATGAGTTGAGGGCCAGCTAACAATGCTCAGATTTCTGACCAGAGAAACTGTGAGATACAATTTTTCTCAAAAAAATGACTATGTTTACGGTAATTTGTTATACAGCAATAGATAATTAACACAGGCAGTCAGTCTTTTGAGAGGGATGACTACGTGTGTTTTTTTCTCACCTTTTATCTACAGTACATAGCCTAGTATTTGGCACACAGTAAATATTGGTGGAAAGGAAGCAAGGGAGGGCATATGATGTCCTGGGATCAAGGAAAGTTACAGTCTAGCTGAGACAATGCTACTAAAATATATGAAGCAATTTGGAAATAATTCTATGCTGATTTCTGGCCTTGGGTGTTTGAAGATGCTACACCTGAAAGGATTGGAGGAAATGTGGATGGGTGAAAAGGAGGTGGGGAACCTTCTGAAGCTAAGGAGTGAGAAGCAATGAATGGGTCATGCCCAAGACAAGTAACCTGGCCCAAGAGAAGGACATGGTTGGGTTACGAGTTACTGAGAAACAGCCACCTTGAAGAAGGTGGTGGCTGTGAGTGCCTGATGGGGCTGAACATGTCTGTTATTTGGGGGAAAAGACTTAGGTGGGCAGGGCCCAGGCTGATATGCATGCAGCCCCTGTGGGTGGGATAGTGAAGGAAACTTCTGCAGGAACAAGCTGCCCATCATTGGGCCATAGAGCACTGATGGACACGTTCTGATTGCCATCTGTTCACACAACAGCCAGAGCCATCCTTTGAGATAGTGAGTCAGAGAATATCACACTCCTTAGGGCATATCACCCTTGTCTTTCAGAACCCTTGCTGACTCCACATTTCATTAAATGAGAGTCGAGAGCATAAATCTATGAGATTCTCTCATGTCTGCCCCCTCCTTACCTGCCACCATCCCTCTCACTTTGTTCCTGGCACACAAGTCTCTTTTCTCTTCCTCAAACATGCCAGACACAGCCCACCATAGGGAACGCTAAGTGTCTGGAATGTTCGTGTCCCAGAAAACTGCTTGCCTAATATCCTCACCTGTGTAAAATATTAGCTGCATGTCATCCTCTCAAAGAGGCTTATTGGGACCACCCTAAAATGCCCTGCAGTCCCTGTTGATCAAGTCCTTTCTCTATGTTAAAGTCATTGATTATATTTATTGTCTGGATACTCTACATTAAGGCAGGGCATTTTTGTTTTTTGCTTTATTCTCAGATATAAAAACTTCCTAGAAAATAGCCTGATAGGGAATGAATGCTCAATAAACATTCATGAAATTGGACTAAATTGAATTTCAGGGTGAGTTTAAGAAAGGCCACTGTGTCCGAAAGGATGGAGCCATGGAGAAAGCTCTAGGCCACCTAAGTGCAGAGCTAATTTGTTCTAGCTGAACTCTGCAAGGCCCTGTTCCTAGTGAGAGGTGCCAGGAGGCTATAACATTGGGCTATTGATTCCTTCTAGTGTGTTTTTCATTTCAGTTATTGTATTGTTCATTTCTGTTGGTTTGTTCTTTCATTCTTCTAGATGTTTGTTCTTTCATTCTTCTACATCTTTGTTAAACATTTCTTGCATCTTCTTGATCTTTGCCTCCATTCTCTTTCTGAGGTCCTTGATCATCTTCACTATCATTATTCCGAATTCTTTTTCTGGAAGATTGTCTATCTCCACTTCATTTAATTGTCTTTCTTGGGTTTTATCTTGTCCCTTCACCTGGTACGTAGTCCTCCGCCTTTTCATTTTGTCTATCTTTCTGTGAATGGGGTTTTTGTTCCACTGGCTGCAGAATTGTAGTTCTTCTTGCTTCTGCTGTCTGCCCTCTGGTGGATGAGGCTGTGTAGCAGGCTTGTGCAAGCTTCCTGACGGGAGGGGCAGGTGGTGGTAGAGCTGGGTGTTGCTCTGGTAGGCAGAGCTCAGTAAAACTTTATTCCACTTGTCTGCTGATGGGTTGGGCTGAGTTCCCTCCCTGTTGGTTGTTTGGTCTGAGGTGACCCAGCACTGGAGGCTACAGGCTCTTTTCTGGGGCTAATGGCAGACTCCGGGAGGGCTCATGCCAAGGAGTACTTCCCAGAACTTCTGCTGCCAGTGTCCTTGTCCCTGTGGTGAGCAACAGCTGTACACTACCTCTGCAGGAGACCCTCCAACACTAGCAGGTAGGTCTGGTTCAGTCTTCTATGGGGTCACTGCTCCTTCCCCCTGGGTCCTGGTACACACACTACTTTGTGAGTGCCCTCCAAGAGTGGAGTCTGTTTCCCCCAGTCCTGTCAAAGTCTTGCCATCAAATCCTGCTGGCTGTCAAAATCTGGTTTTCTGGGGATTCCTCCTCCCATTGCAGGACCCCCAGGTTGGGAAGTCTGATGTGTGTCTCAGAACCTTCATTCCAGTGGGTTGATTTCTGTGGTATAATTGTTCTCCAGTTTGTAAGTCGCCCACCCAGTGGTTATGGGATTTGATTTTATCGTGATTATGCTCTCTCTCACCATGTCATTGCAGCTTCTCCTTTGTCTTTGGATGTGGGATATCTTTCCTGGTGAGTTCCAGTGTCTTCCTGTTGATGATTGTTCAGCAGTTAGTAGTGATTCTGATGTTCTCGCAAGAGGGAGTGCAGGAGAGATAAATTTTAAAGACAAGCAAAAGCTAAAAGATTTTACCACTAACCTGGTTTTTACAAAAAATGTTTAAAGGACTTCTCTAAATAGAAAAGAAAAGCCACAACTAGAAACATAAAAATTATGAAAGGAAAGACTCATTGGTAAAGGCAAACATGAAGTAAAGGTCAACCACTTAAAAAGCCAGTAAGAATGTTAAAAGACAAAAGTTGTAAAATTGTCTATCCACGATAAGTAAATGAAAAATACACAAAACAAAAAGGTATATAAAATATGATGTCAAAAACATTAACCTTGAGCAGGGGAAGTGAAAATGTAAGGTTGTCAGAATGAGTTTCCACTTAAGGGATCAGCAACTAAAAATAATTATGTGTAGATAGATGATTGATAGGGAGAGCGAGAGAGAGAGAGATAGATAGATAGATATAAACTTCATGGTAACCACAAACCAAAATCTATAATAGATACACCCCCCAAAAAAGAGAAAGGGATTCAAACATAACAGTAACTGTAGTCATCAGATCACAAGGGAAGAGAACAAAAGAAGAAAGGAACAAAAAATAAGTACAATAACAACTCAAAAACAGTTAACAAAATGGCAATAAGTACATTTTATGAAGCTAGCATCACCCTGATACCAATATCAGACAAAGACACCACAAAAAGTAGAAAATCACAGGCTAACATCACTGATGAACATAGATGCAAAATCCTTAACAAATATTAGCAAAATTAATTTAATAATACATTAAGAGGACTGTACACCATGATCAAGGGGGATTTATCCAAAGGATGCAAGGATAGTTCAATATCCAGAAATCAATCAATGTGATACACCACATTAAGAAATTGAAAAAAGATGATCATATGATCATCTCAATAGTTGTAGAAAAAGCTTTTGACAAAATTCAACATTCATTTATGATAAAAGCTCTCAACAAAGTGTATATAAAGGGAACATATCTCAACATAATAAAGGTCATATATGACAAACCCACAACCAACAACACACTCAATGGTGAAAAACTGAAAGCATTTCTTCTAAGATCAGGAACAAGATGCCCATTCTCACCACCTTTATTCAACATAGTATTAGAAGTCCAAGTCTCAGCAATTAGATAAGAAAAAGATATAAAAGGAATCCAAATTTGAAAGGAAAATGTAAAACTGTCACTGTTTGCAGATTGCATGACACTACAAGCAATGATACTACATAGAGAAAATCCTGAAAATGTAACCAAAAAACATTAGAACTAACAAATGAATTCAGTGAAGTTGCAGGATAAAAAATTAATACCACATTGTCTCCTAATAGGCTCTGTACCTGGAACTTTAATTTATTCACTACCTGCCTTTCTCTAGACTGCTGTGAAGAATCACTAACATTAATGAATAAGTTCTTTTGCAGTTTATGATATAAAGTTGCCCATGTTAGAAGCAGTTGATAGCAAATCAATACCTACAGTTCTCTTTTTTATACAAGAGCTCATATTTAGCTATATAACAGACCAAAAGATGAAAAATAATTTTATTTGTATAGAGTTAAAGACCATTACTTACCACAAAGCTATAAAGGACCTAATTTGGTTGAATTATAAAAGTTAGTTTTCCAAGAAGAATTTAGGAGTGTAAGGGGGGAAGAGATGACAGTTGACCACAGACTCCATTAGAACAATAATAACTGGCACATATTGAGTATTTACTCTGTGTTCTATACTTTATAAGCAGTATTTCATTTTACTCTTGCCACAACACTGTGAGACAGGAACCATTATCAAACCATATGATTTATTAGGAAAACTGAGGCTCAGACTATTAAATAACAAGAGACATTATAGTTGGAAGGGGCAAAGCTTAGATTTCAATGCCTGCAGCCCTTCTGAGGACCTTGCACTGTAATTATTACTGACATGAAGTCACCAAGTTAGCCAAAACAGACATGGCCTCTAAGTAGGAGAATCTTTTTTTCCTTGCTCTAGGTAGTTACTTTTTATTATATTTGAGTTCCATTATTTAAAAAGGAATTTACAAAACAAAACATCTTGCAGTTATAAACTCTTTAGTCAACTGGATTTCCACCATATTGCTTCTAAACAGTGCCCTTCCTCACTCTCACTGCATCACTCTGCCCCCATCTGGCAGCAGCATAAAGACACAGCAGGGAAGAAAAAGATTTCTTAAAACTACATTTGCTTCCCACTAGCTACCCACCCTACGTTTGGTCAGCTAGGTGGTTTGTGACCACCTAGAAGGGTGGGATAGGCAGGGTGGGAGGGAGGGAGACGCAAGAGGGAAGAGCTTTGGGAAAGTATGTATATGTATAACTGATTCACTTTGTTGTAAAGCAGAAACTAACACAACATTGTAAAGCAATTATACTCCAATAAAGATGTTAAAAAAAAACAACCTACATTTGGTGATAAACTTGTGAAATATCTGTCCTTTTGTTATGAGTTAGGACACCAAGGACTTTCCACAGTTTAAAATATCATATTTGACAAAAAACTTTTAAAGAAACTAACAAAGTCCATTAAAATAAATAAATGCAGCCTGTTTCATTTTAGTAAAAACAAGTTTATCAACTTAAATTGGACCACATCTAAAGAAAATATTATTAAGAAAATATGTAAAATTATGCAGTTGAATCACCACAAAGATTATTCATAGTGTTATGTCCAATTCTAATCATTAAGCATAAATTCTTTACACAGAATCAAGATTCAAATATTAAATTGAGCTGGCCATTTTGATGCTTATGTTATACACACAGTAAAAAGGAAATGAAAGAAAAAACAAACTGTGGCAAAAATAAAAGTGCCCAGTTTGAAAAATATTTTATTTTAAATGAATGCAGACTGTGAAAGAAATGCCTCAGCTCTCTTATAATTAATTATCTCTAAATTGCCAAATGAGCAACCTCTAGTTAAATTAGTTCAAGCCAGCTACTATTCATTTAGGGTTATCTCAGTTAATTGTCAAAAAATAAGTGGAAATATGGTAGTATTCTGTGGCCTATAAAATCCTTCCAAAATCATAGATGCCTTGTTCTTGGGGACATAATAATAATGTGTTTTGGGTCTATACACATGAGGATTATAGTCAGCAGCCTACAAAACAGGACAAAAGTGGGATGGGGGTTGGAACCATGATTAAAGGAACCATGAAATTTTGTAGATATAGTAGATCAAATATGAGGATTTCTGAAAATGAAGTATAGAAACTGAATCAGACTTTAAGGTGAGTATAATAGAAAACTGCAAAGAATAGTGTTAATAAAAAGTTAAGTCCCTCTCACACCCACCCACCATAAGCTGGCATATAGAGTCTCTTCTAACAAATACCCCATGTTCTCTCTTACGTTTGGTCTCCTCTAACATTTTTCCTTCTCTCTCATCTCCAGTGTTTTGTGCATATTGTCCATGTGCCTGAAACACTGCTGCTCCTAACTTTTTACCTACTAAGTGTAGCTCATTCTACAGTTTAAGCTTAGCTATTTGCCCTCACATATCTTCCTTTATCACACAAGATGGAGCAAGACACTTTGGCTTGTCTAGCATCTGTACACACCTTATCAGAACATAAATAGACCACACGGAAATGTTTTGTTTACCTGAGAGAATCTTCTGCTAAGCTAAGGGTTCCCTGAAAGCAGGGCATGAAATGTGTTCATGAATAGTCAGAGAACCCAGCATGGCATCTCATATAAAATAGTATATAATCAGGCTTGATATTTACTGAGCACTGACTATGTGTCAAGCACTGTCCAGTGCACTTAATAAACCTTAAGAGAATTAATCCTCACAGAACTATTGCGAAGTTATTACCTCCAAAGACACAGAGGACTTTGGCAATGGCTCAAGAACCCACACAAGTGGTAAAGTGGCAAATTTGGAGTTCAGAGCTCACAGTCTTCATCACTGAAGGGTACCTCCTGTTCCACTATGACTGTGCATTCATTCAGATCATCATCTTCATTTGTGAAGGACGATTGTTGAGATCTCTCTTCATAAAAGAGAAAAATACCCAAGATAATAGTTATAATTAAGGATACTGGAGAATTTTTTAGAATGAAGTGTGATGTGCCTTCAAGAACATGCCTGGGGTAATCCAAAGCGAGACATTTGCTCTTCTGGTTGCCAAACGAGACTTTATTTGGATGGGGGTGAAAGTTAGAAAAAATGATTGTGGAATCATAGTACCAAATCCAAAAAGGGTTGGGGTACAAATTTGGCATCAATTCACCTATGAGATTCTGGAATCCCCTCTGCAATACTTCATCAGAGTATATCCAGGGCCAGGGCAATTGCCATCCAGGCTTTTTCTTTAGTTTAATTGTTAGAGAAGTCTTGCTAGAAATGTCTTGCCTTTGTTCCGTTGAAATCTGTTTTTTGTTGGTCTTATATATTTCCTCTAGAGGTGAACAGTGCAAACCACAACTGTTCCATACAACTGCTCTTCCAGTGTCTGAATGTAGCTGTAATGACCATTCTATATCTTCTCTCTAAGCTAAATATCCTTAATTTCTTCAACTGCTCCTCATGTGATTTGGTTGCCAGGCCCCTCATCACTCTTATTGCTTTACTCTTAACAGTTACTAAGAGCTGAGTTAACATGAAAGGTAATTGACTAAGGAGAAGTCAGTTCTCAGTAATGCACCTAATATTTCCTGATCTCTAGTTCTGCTTTCACTAAAGTAAGAGGGACTAAGAACTACTAGGATGAAGTGGAAATGAAAGGAAAATACACATCTTTTCTATGTGTGTTCACAGTGAAATTACCCAGGACTTTCTGTATTTGAGGATTGCCTTGAGCTCAGTGATATCAAGCCCACTTTACACAGCCACTAACAAGAATTTAGGAAAAATTAAAAGTGTATTCATTGACATGAAAAAATGTTCATGATACAACATTAAAAAGAGAGGCAAACTTATAGATAATGAATAATAATTATATATGTGTATGTTTCAGTGTAGAAAAATATTTAAAACAAATCTTATAGAAGGATATGATGACCTATTTATCATAATTTTTGCAATTTTTTCTAAGTTCTCTAGAGTGACAATGTATGTTGCTCCTACTATCAGCTTGGGGAAAAATTTTTTTAAATACTTAAATGTCATTGCCTAAATTATAAAATAATATTAATAAAGTTGGCTAAAAGCAGAGAAATTAAAAGGGTGTGCATATGCGTGTGAGAGAGAGAGAGACAGACAAACAGAGACGACAATTTAAACAGGCAAGGTCCTTTACTGGAGAAGTGAAGAATTTTAAAACAATAGAAGACAGTCTATATACACAAGACTTTTAAAACTTAGTTGGGCAACTGCCATCTTGGATGCAGTGTCCTTCACCCCACTTCTGCACACAACCGCCTGAGCTGAGATGCTGGTGGCAATTCCTCACTAGGAGCTCTGGTTGTGAGAGCTGGGTGTGAGGCCTCTGCACGTAGCCCCCAGTGAGCAATTGAAATCCGACTAAACACAAAGGAAAAACAAAAGGCAACTCAGAGCTGTGTGTATATTGAAGGCTACTGTTTTTCTCTGTGGAACACTGCCTTTGGGTCAAAACAAGGAAGAAGCAGGTGATTCTAATGTGCAGTGCAGAAGGACAACCACTGCAGGACAGCTTCTCCAAATCTGAAGGCACTCCAGCTGTGTGGCTGACAGGGTCTTGGTGCTCTGGCCAGATGTCAGGCCAGAGCCTCTGAGGCGGGAGAGCCGAGTTCAGGACATTGGATCACCAGAGACCTCCTGGCATCATGTAATATCAATCGGCAAGAGCTCTCCCAGAGACCTCCGTCTCAATGCTAAAACACACCTCTACTCAATGACCAGCAAGCTCCACAGCTGGACACCCCATGCCAAACAATTAGCAAAAGAGGAACACAAACCCACCCACTAGCAGAGAGGCTGCCTAAAATCATACTAAGTTCACAGACACACCAAAACACACCACCGGAGGCAGTCCTGCCCACCAGAAAGACAAGATCCAGCTTCATCCACCAAAACACAAGCACCAGGCCCCTCCACCAGGAAGCCTACACAAGCCACTGAACCAACCTTACCCAGTAGGGGTACACACCAAAAACAAAGGGAAATACAAACCTGCAGCTTGTGAACAGGAGATGCCAAACACAGTAGGTTAAGCAAAATGAGAAGACACAGAAATATGCTGCAGATGAAGGAGCAAGGTAAAAGCCCACCAGAACAAAAAAAAAAAAAAAAAAAGAAGAGGAAATAGGCAGTCTACCTGAAAAAGAATTCAGAGTAATGATAGTAAAGATGATCCAAAATCTTGGAAATAGAATGGAGAAAACACAAGAAACGTTTAGCAAGGGTGTAGGAGAACTAAAGAGCATACAAACAATAATGACAGCACAATAAATAAAATTAAAAATTCTCTGGAAGGAATCAATAGCAGAATAACTGAGGCAAAAGAACGGATAAGTGACCTGGAAGATAAAATAGTGGAAATAACTACCGCAGAGCAGAATAAAGAAAAAAGAATGAAAAGAATTGATGACTGTCTCAGAGACCTCTGGGACAACAGTAAATGTACCAACAATTGAATGATAAGGGTCCCAGAAGAGGAAGAGAAAAAGAAAGGGACTGAGAAAAAAATTGAAGAGATTATACTTGAAAACTTCCCTAATATGGGAAAGGAAATGGTCAGTCAAGCCCAGGAGGGGCAGAGAGTCCCATACAGAATAAATCCAAGGAGAAACACACCAAGACACATATAAATCAAACTATCAAAAATTAAATACAAAGAAAAAATATTAAAAGCAGCAAGGGAAATGCAACAAATAACACACAAGGGAATCCCCATAAGGTTAACAGCTGATAATTCAGCAGAAACTCTGCAAGCCAGAAGGGAGTGGCAGGACATATTTAAAGTGATGAAAGGGAAAAACCTACAACCAAGATTACTCTACCCAGTAAGGATCTCATTTAGATTCAATGGAGAAATTAAACACTTTATAGAGAAGCAAAAGCTAAGAGAATTCAGCACCACCAAACCTGCTTTACAACAAATGCTAAGGAAACTTCTCCAGGCAGGAAACACAAGAGAAGGAAAAGACCTACAACAACAAACCCAAAACAATTAAGAAATGATAATTGGAACATACCTGTCTATAATTACCTTAAATGTAAATAGATTGAATGCTCCAACCAAAAGACCTAGACTGGCTAAATTGATACAAAAACAAGACCTGTATATACGCTGTCTACAAGAAACCCACTTCAGACATAGGGACACATACAGACTGAAAGTGAGGGGATGGAAAAAGATATTCCATGCAAATGGAAATCAAAAGAAAGCTGGAGTAGCAATTCTCATATCAGAAAAAAATAGACTTTTAAACAAAGACTATTACAAGAGACAAAGAAGGACACTACATAACGATCAAGGGATCAAGCCAAGAAGAAGATGTAACAATTGTAATTATTTATGCACCCAACATAGGAGCACCTCAATACATAAGGCAAATGCTAACAGCCATAAAAGGGGAAACTGACAGTAACACAATAAGAGTAGGGGACTTTAACACAGCACTTTCACCAATGGACAGATCAACCAAAATGAAAATAAATAAGGAAACACAAGCTTTAAAAGTTACATTAAACAAGATGGACTTAATTGATATTTATAGGACATTCCATCCAAAAACAACAGAATACAATTTCTTCTCAAGTTCTCATAGAACATTCTCCAGGATACATCATATCCTGGGTCACAAAACAAGCCTTGGTAAATTTAAGAAAACTGAAATCATATCAAGTATCTTTTCCGACCACAATTCTATGAGACTAGATATCCATTACAGGAAAAAAACTGTAAAAAAATACAAACACATGGAGGCTAAACAATATGCTACAAAACACCAAGAGCTCACTGAAGAAATTAAAGTGGAAATCAAAGAATACCTAGAAACAAATGACAATGAAAACACAACAGCCCAAAACCTATGGGAGGCAGCAAAAGAAGTTCTAACAGGGAAGTTTACAGCAATACAATCCTACCCAAAAAAACAAGAAACATCTCAAATAAACAATCTAAAGCAATTAGAGAAAGAAGAACAAAAAATCCCCAAAGTTAGCAGAAGGAAAGAAATCACAAAGATCAGATCAGAAATAAATGAAAAAGAAATGAAGGAAAAGATAACAAAGATAAATAAAACTAAAAGTTGGTTCTTTGAGAAGATAAACAAAACTGATAAACCATTAGCCATACTCATCAAGAAAAAAATAGAAAAGACTCAATTCAACAGAATTAGAAATGAAAAAGGAGAAGTAACAACTGACACTGCAGAAATACAAAGGATCATGACAGATTACTACAAGCAACTATATGCCAATAAAATGGACAACCTGGAAGAAATGGACAAATTCTTAGAAAAGTACAACCTTCCGAAACTGAACCAGGAAGAAATAGAAAATATAAACAGACCAATCACAAGCAATGAAATTGAAACTGTGATTAAAAATCTTCCAACAAACAAAAGTCCAGGACCAGATGGCTTCACAGGCCAGCTCTATCAAACATTTAGAGAACAGCTAACACATATTCTTCTCAAAATCTTCCAAAATATAGCAGAGGGAGGAACATTCCCAAACTCACTCTACAAGGCCACTATCACCCTGATACCAAAACCAGACAAAGATGTTACAAAAAAAAAAAAAAAACTATGTTCATCTCTGATGAACATAGATGCAAATATCCTCAACAAAATACTAGCAAACAGAATCCAACAGCATATTAAAAGGATCATACACCATGATCAAGTGGGGTTTATTCCAGGAGTACAAGGATTCTTCAGCATACACAAATCAATCAATGTGATACACCATATTAACAAACTGAAGAAGAAAAACCATATGATCATCTCAATAGATGCAGAAAAAGCTTCAGACAAAATTCAACTCCCATTTATGATAAAAACTCTCCAGAAAGTAGGCATAGAGGGAATTTACCTCAACATAATAAAGGCCATATATACCCACAGCCAACATCATTCTCAAAGGTGAAAAACTGAAACCATTTCCACTAAGATCAGGAGCAAGACAAGGTTGCCCACTCTCACCAATATTATTCAACATCGTTTTGGAAGTTGTAGCCACAGCAATCAGAGAAGAAAAAGAAATAAAAGGAATCCAAATCAGAAAAGAAGAAGTAAAACTGTCACTATTTGCAGATAACATGATACTATACATAGAGAATCTTAAAGATACTACCAGAAAACTACTGGAACTAATCAATGAACTTGGTAAAGTAGCAGGGTACAAAATTAATGCACAGAAATCTCTTGCATTCCTATACACTAATGATGAAAAATCCGGAAGAGAAATTAAGGAAGCACTCCCATTTACCATTGCAACCAAAAGAATAAAATACCTAGGAATAAGGCTACCTAAGGAGACAAAAGATCTGTATGCAGAAAATGATAAGACACTGATGAAAGAAATTAAAGATAATACAAACAGTTGGAGAGATATACCATGTTCTTGGATTGGAAGAATCAACATTGTGAAAATGACCCTATTACCCAAAGCAATCTACAGATTCAATGCAATCCCTATCAAATTACCACTGGCATTTTTTAAAGAACTGGAACAAAAAATTTCACAATTTGTATGGAAACCCAAAAGACCCTGAATAGCCAAAGCAATCTTGAGAACAAAAAATGGAGCTGGAGGAATCAGGCTCCCTGACTTCAGACTCTACTACAAGGCTACAGTAATCAAGACAGTATGGTACTGGCACAAAAACAGAAATATAGATCAATGGAACAGGATAGAAAGCCCACGGATAAACCCAGGCACGTATGGTCACCTTATCTTTGATAAAAGAGGCAAGAATATACAGTAGAGAAAAGACAGCCTCTTCAATAAATGGTGCTGGGAAAACTGGACAGCTACATGTGAAAGAAAGAAATTAGAACACTTCCTAACACCATACACAAAGATAAACTCAAAATGGATTAAGGACCTAAATGTAAGGCCAGACATTATGAAACTCTTTGAGGAAAACATAGGCAGACACTCTATGGCATAAATCACAGCAAGATTCTTTTTGACCCACTTACTAGAGAAATGGAAATAAAAACAAAAATAAACAAATGGGACCTAATGAAACTTGAAAGCTTTTGTACAGCAAAGGAAACTATAAGCAAGATGAAAAGACAACTTTCAGAACGGGAGAAATATTTGCAAATGAAGCAACTGACAAAGGAGTAATCTCCAAATATACAAGCAGCTCATTTAGCTCAATATCAAAAAAACAAACTACCCAGTCCAAAAATGGGCCGATGACCTAAATAGACATTTCTCCAAAGACATACAGATTGCCAAAACACACATGAAAGGATGTTCAACATCACTAATCATTAGTGAAGTGCAAATCAAAACTACAATGAGGTACCACCTCACACCTGTCAGAATGGCCATCATCAAAAACTCTACAAACAATAAATGGAGAGGATGTAGAGAAAAGGGAATCCTCTTGCACTGTTGGTGGGAATATAAATTGATACAGCCACTATGGAGAACAGTATGGAGGTTTCTTAAAAAACTAAAAATAGAACTACCAAATGACCCAGCAATCCCACTACTGGGCATATACCCTGAGAAAACCATAATTCAAAAAGAGTCATGTACCACAGTGTTCATTGAAGCACTATTTACAATAGCCAGGACATGGAAACAACCTTAGTGTCCATCTACAGATGAATGGGTAAAGAAGATGTGGCACATATATACAATGGAATATTACTCAGCCATAAAAAGAAACGATACTGAGTTATTTGTAGTGAGGTGGATGGCCTAGAGACTGTCATACAGAGTGAAGTAAGTCAGAAAGAGAAAAACAAATACTGTATGCTAAAACATATATATGGAATCTAAGGGAAAAAAAACGAAGGTTCTGAAGAACCTAGGGACAGGACAGGAATAAAGACACAGAAGTAGAGAATTCACTTGAGGACATGGGGAGGGGGATGGGTAAGCTGAGACGAAGTGAGAGAGCGGCATGGGCATATATACACTACCAAATGTAAAATAGATAGCTAGTGGGAAGCAGTTGCATAGCACAGGGAGATCAGCTCAGTGCTTTGTGACCACCTAGAGGGGTGGGATAGGGAGGGTGGGAGGGAGACGCAAGAGGGAGGAGATATGGGGATATATGTATATGTATAGCTGATTCACTTTGTTATACAGCAGCAACTATCCCAACAATGTAAAGCAATTATACTCCAATAAAGATGTTAAAAAAGAAACTTGTTAAGAATATAAAAAGATATCTACAATACATTTGAAATTCATGGAAAATAAGTGCGAGAAAAGAACTCTGAGGAAAGAAAAATAACTGAAGGTTGATGGGACTTGCAAAGGTGGATTGATCTAGATTTTAAAAGACAGATAGGATGAAGTCAGAGAAAATGAAAGGACAGTAGAATGAAAGCATGAAGGTGGAAATGCACATGGCAGGTTCAGCGGACAATGAGAAATCAGACTGGCTGCAGCAGTGAGTCTGGGGAAAGAAAACGCATTAGGACAGTATTGGAGAAAAGACTGGGCTGAAACCTGTTATTCAAGGCCAAGATATTTAAATTTTTTCTGTAAGGCTAGGGAGATCCCAAAGACTTTCAGCCTTGTTTAGTGGTAGAAAGAATAAAATGATCAGATGTTTTATTTTTTAAAAATTTGATATATCTGACAAATGAGGAAAATTTGGAGTCAAATAGCCTATGTAAGTGTCCTCAACACTTAAGCTCATGGTGATAAGCATGTTTTAATGGAGGGTATAGGCATGAAAATGAATTGGTGAATGAGTAGCGGCTTGAGGAAGAAAACTGCTTGGGATACTCTGGGTGAACAAAAAAAATTCAAGAAGAAAATAAATTTTTAATGAGCCCATGGTTTAGAACCTATAGGGTTGAGAGATTAAGAACACCACTGACAGAAGAAAAGAAAGACAGAGAGGAAAACTGATGGAGAATAGAGAAAGTTTATTTTTAGATACATTTAATGACAAAGCACTCAAATGAAAATGCCCACCAGACACACAGGGCTGTGGGAATAGATGTCAAGAGATGTTGGGATTAGAGATGTCATTCTTAGAGAGCAGGAGGAACAGATGCTATGGAGAGGGGGAGAAGGTCAGTCTCTGAGCAGGGGGAAAACCATAGAATAACCAAGAGGAGAAAGTACAAGTGTGAAATGTGCTGAGAAATCAAGGCTGAGGGTCCTCGGTTGAGTCATCCGTATGTCTGCTATGCTTTGCAAAGACAGCTTTAATAGGGGGTGTAGCCATCAGAGCAAAACAGGGAGGAATGGGGTGCTGGAGGGAGGGAAGAGGGGAGCTGCCATCTCCTCTGGCTCCCAGCCTTGTAAAAATGTTTAATGTCATTGAAGTAAAAGAAATAGAGCAAAGATCAGACCTACTACATTTTAACTGGGTCAGCTTAATTGCCAACAAAAACTTTAAAAGCAAATGAAAGCTGCATAAGAGAATAGTGGTGAAGTTGAGTCACAAATGGAGAATCCTAGAGAGATGGAAAGGTCTTTTTATCTTTTCTTTTGGGTGTTCTGATTATTTTTTAGATACAGCATATGTGGATTGATTTAAATAGTCATCTGTAAACCCACTATGTTAAAATAATTTTTTAATTCCTTTAGAATAATATTCAATTACTGATAAATTCTCAAACAGGTTATAAAGAAGCTATAGAGAGCATGTCTGATTTTTTGTGATGTATTAAAAGTAATATTAACAAACAAGTCTCATGGTACAGTCGGAGCTGCCCTTTCATTCAAATAAATAATCACTGAGAGTTTGCTGTGTACCAGGCACTGGGGTTATAATACTGAACTACTGAATAAAACACAGCTCTTACTCTAGTGAGATTTGGACTGAAGGAAGGGGTGGAGGCAGCTGTGGATAAATAACAACAAACAATAAACAAATGACATGCCAAGTCATGATTACTACTATGAAAAAGACTGAGTGAAGGAGACAGAGAGTGAAAGGAGCTATTTTTATAGGGGAATCAGAGAAAGCCTCAGGTGACATTTCAGCAAAGACAGGAGGAGAGTGAAGAGGTGGGCAAACCACGCAAAACATTCCAGCCAGAAGACATATGTGGTACAAAAGCCCTGAGATGATGAGCGGAGATGCCAGTGTAGCTGTATGTGTGGGAGTCAGGGCAGAGGTGGGGTCAGGGGAATGGTAAGAAATGAGCTGAGTTACACTGGGAGGAGGTAGATCATGAGGAAGTTGGCAGAACCTTTGGCTTTAACCCTCAGTGAGACAGACAGCCAACCCACAAAGAATTTTGAGCAGAGGAATGGCTTGACTCAGATTTGAAAGGATAACCCTGGCTGCTACATGAAGAATCCACTCTGTAAAAGGGAGGGCCAAATGTGGAACTAGGAAGACCAACTAGCAGGCTGCTGCTGAGATGGGCAAAGGATCAAGGTGTCCTGGACCAGGGCTATAGTGGCGGTGGTGGTGAGAAGTAGTTGAATTTCAGTTATAGTTGGAGGGTACAACCAACAGGATTAGCTAATAAACTGGATTTTAAACGTGAGATAAAAAGACAGGTCATGGATGCCTTCAACATTTTGAGAATGGAGTTGTCATTGACTTGAATTTGGAAGACTGAGGAATAACAGGTTTTGGAAAAGGTGGTGTATTCGTTTCCTGTGACGACCATAACTAATTGTCACAAACTAGGTGTGTTTTAAAAACATCAGAAATTTTTTTAACATCTTTATTTGAGTATAACTGTTTTACAATAGTGTGTTAGTTTCTCCTTTACAACAAAGTGAATCAGTTATACATACACATATGTTCCCATATCTCTTCCCTCTTGCGTCACCCTCCCTCCCACCCTCCCTATCCCACCCCTCTAGGTGGTCACAAAGCACCGAGCTGATCTCCCTGTGCCATGCGGCTGCTTCCCACTAGCTGTCTATTTTACGTTTGGTAGTATGTGTATGTCCATGCCACTCTGTCACTTTGTCACAGCTTACCCTTCCCCCTCCAAATATCCTCAAGTCCATGCTCTAGTAGGTTTGTGTTTTATTCCAGTCCTACCACTAATCTCTTCATGATATTTGGGGGCCAGAAGTCTGAAGTCAAAGCATTGGTAGGGGGCTTCCCTGGTGGCGCAGTGGTTGAGAATCCGCCTGCCGATGCAGGGGACGCGGGTTCGTGCCCTGGTCCGGGAAGATCCCACATGTCGCGGAGCGGCTGGGCCCGTGAGCCATGGCCGCTGCGCCTGCGCGTCCGGAGCCTGTGCTCCGCAACGGGAGAGGCCACAGCAGTGAGAGGCCCGCATACTGCAAAAAAAAAAAAAAAAAAAAAAAAAAAAAAGCATTGGTAGGGCCACATTCCCTCCAAAGACTCTAGGGGAAAATACATCTTGGTTCTTCCAGCTCTGATGGCTCTTGATGGTCCTTGACTTGTGGCAGCATAATTCTGATGTCTTCTCTCATCTTCCCATGGCCTTTTTCCTTGTGTCTCTGTATTCTTCTCTTCTGTCTCCAAGGACATTTGTCATTGGCTGCAGGGCCCACCCTAATCCAGGGTGATCTCATCTTGAAGTCTTTACCTTAAATATATTTTCAAAGTCTTTTATTTCAAATGAGGTCACTTTCTGAGATGCTACATAGATGTAACTTTAGGGGAAACATCACTAAACTCCTACAGGTAGGAAAAAAAGAGTTCTACTTGGGCATGCAACATTTAAGATACCTCTTAGCTATTCTAGTAGAGATGCCAGGTGGGCTGTTGAATTTCATTTTCAGTTCAAGAAACAGGTCCAGAATGGGAAAAAAAAATTAGGAGTCACCAGCATATAAGGGGTATGTTTCTATTATGATAGTTACCAAAATATCTAAAACATCTATTTTTCAGACTGAAACATAAGTCAGAAATCCATTTTTTAACTTTTCAATATAAAAATATTTTCTTAGAAAGGGCCTGAAGAATAGAAGCAAAGCAAATTCATAATAAATAAGATACACAATATCTAAAAACCTCTGTACTTGAGGATAACACTTTGTGAAACTAGAATCTTTGTCTTTTCTGGAGCCATTAAACAAGGAAAAGGACAATGTAAAATCAGCAGTGTACATACTCTTGTGCCAAGAATTGCATATTACATAGCACAATAAATTCTCTGATATTCCACTGCCATAAAGTTTTGTTCTAGATTCATATTGTTCACACTTCATCTCCTGTACACTGATCTCTAAAGAGAAACAAATTAAAGCTGAGAGAGTCTCAAATCTCAGCCCTTCAGGCACAAAAATTGTCTCTACTAGGAATATCTAAGAAGTTGAAAAACAAAACCTCTCTTCAATAGGAAAACAGTCACAGCATAAAAGAGGAAAAACAAATTTGTATGAGAAGTAAAATAAACACAATTATTATCAGCTTGAAGTATAACATGCTGAATTTTGCAAAATGTGAAACTTTTATAATGTTATTCATAAAAATACGTTAAAATATATTCTATGCTATTATATAAGGTTTAGAATAACTCCACTTGACCTAACATAGAAATAACCAGTAAACTCTTTCAACTAGTCTTGTCAACGATTCTGATTAATAGAATAATCTGGGTTTTTATAATGTTACTATGGAAATAATTCATAAGTTTACATTTCAAAGTATCTGAGTAGAATAAAGTCAGACAACACTAAAGCTTAGGCTGAGAGTAATCTGACTTTCTTTAGTAATGTTTCATTCCTTTAGTATCTTATAGTGGCTCAAGTGTTACCACTGTGAATATGTTATTGCGTTAAAAAAAAATGGAAACAGATAATGATTATAATTCAGAGGATGCCAGTCCAACAGAGCTTTCTGCATATTGTGTAAGATGCACATCATGGTCTTAAAATGAATCCTCTCACTGAAAGAGGTTTGCTTTTTGTTTTCATTTTTGTTTCTTTCCTAAAACAGATTCTAGAAACAGCAGATGACTACTTCCCATGCTTCTTTAGCCTAACTCCAGCTCCTAAACATCCACCTCTCCTGCAGGGGCCAACAAATAGATGGGGTCTAAGGGTACCAGTAATACAGCTATTGCAGGAGTCTTTCCTCTGTGGGCTAGGTGGGAACCTGATGGAAGAAACTGAAGAGGCTCCAAGGATCTGAATGCCATGGTATTTAAAGAACTTGGCTCCAGAAGATCCCTGTACTCTGCAGAGGAGGTGAACATTCAAAGGATAAGGGTACCAGGTCTTTCTATTAAAAAACTGGTCTGAATTTTCTATATTCCCAGTAGTGGGAAAGGGAGAGGAGTCTGGGAAACAGAGAAAACAGGCTCTCTTTGTTGCCTCTACAGGGACAGCTGGCTGCCACTCTAGAGACATCTCTTTTCTTATACATGATACATGGAGTCTTTTTAGTTAGAAGTGAACCTGGATGACCAAGTAAGAGTAATTCACATAAGGGGGGTTGGCAGCTGTGAAGAAGAACAAAGAGAATGCCTGGATTTGACCCTAATGAAACAGAGTTGCTGGTGGAGACAGAAAATAACTTGAATAACGACATAATAAGAATGCCCAATGCAAATCAAGAAAAGAAAAAGAGGTTTTCTGGAATTTAAAAAAAATGTGATTTTGAAATTTGGAATGTTTTTAAAAATTAGTAAATAAATTAAGGTAGATAGTAACTGTTAAGATCTGAATTTTTTGTCTCAAAAGCCAACAATCCCATTACTGGGCATATACCCTGAGAAAACCATAATTCAAAAAGAGTCATGTACCACAATGTTCATTACAGCACTATTTACAATAGCCAGGACATGGAGGCAACCTAAGTGTCCATCAACAGATGAATGGATAAAGAAGATGTGGCACATATGTACAATGGAATATTACTCAGCCATAAGAAGAAACAAAATTGACTTACTTATAGTGAGGTGGATGGACCTAGAGACTGTCATACAGAGCGAAGTAAGTCAGAAAGAGAAAAAATATATATCATATGCTAACACACATATATGTAATCTAAAAAATAATAATAATTCTGATGAACCTAGGGGCAGGACAGGAATAAAGATGCAGACATAGAGAATGGACTTGAGGACATGGGGAGGGGAAAGGGTAAGGTGGGACGAAGTGAGAGAGTAGCATTGACATATATACACTATCAAATGTAAAATAGATAGCTAGTGAGTGGGAAGCAGCCGCATAGCACAGGGAGGTCAGCTCGGTGCTTTGTGACCACCTAGAGGGGTGGGATTGGGAGGGTGGGAGTGAGACGCAGGAGGGAGGGGATATGGGGATATATGTACACGTATAGCTGATTCACTCTGTTACACAGCAGAAACTAACACACAATTGTAAAGCAATTATACTCCAATAAAGATGTTAAAAAAAAATCAAGTGGGGTATAACTCTGGGGACAATAAAATATCAACACTTTCTGGGAGGGTGGGGAGATAAACAAGCATAGCACAGAGGATTTTTAGGGCAATGCAAATATGCTGTATAATTTTATAATTATGGATATATGCCATTATACAGTGGTCCCGACCCATAGAATGTATAACACCAAGAGCGAACCAACCGTAAGGTAAACTATGGGCTTTGGGTGATTATGATGCATCAGTATAGGTTCATCCTTGCTTACAAAATATAATGTTCTGAAGAGTGATGCTGGTAATTGGGAAGGCTCTTCACATGGGAGGCAAGGCAGCGGGTATAGTGGAAATCTGTGTACTGTCCTCTCAATTTTGTTTTCAACATAAAATTTCTTTTAAAAAGTTGTCTGTAAAAAAAAAATCAAATGAAAGAAAGACACAGGTAGAAATAATTAAGGAAGATTTAAGAGACCTGAAGGAGAGATCCAAGACACCTAAGCAACACAAATATCAGAAGAAGAAAAAGAAACAGAGGAAGCACAATAATTAATAATAGAAGCACATTCTCACATCTGAAGAAAGACACAATTTCTTTCATTTTCTCATACATGAAATGATCCTGGTCTTCAGCACAACTTGCAGGTTTTAAAACAGGAGCTCTTAATTGGAAACTAGCAGTGCAGGTGCTAAGTTCTGGACATACATTAATTATTTATGGGACACAGTGGAGCCATCTTCCACAGAGGTAATTCATACACAACACACAGACCACATGTACAATTCCTAAAACTTCTGGGAAATTAAGAATTCTACATAGATAACCTGCTTCTGAGCAACTCTATATGGAATTCTTTATCTGGATATGGTCTCAGATTCCTGGAAAGTTGCCCACTCTCTGGCTCACCAAAAAATTAAAGTTTTTTAAAACCTCGAAAATCAAGGCAGTGATTTTAGTTCTGAGTTAACCTCTAAGGAGGCGATGGCCAATATTCTTCCCCCAAGAAACTACTGAAGTCAGGATGTTGATAATAGGGATTCATTAGGTTTGGTGAAAATCCAAGGGCACCTGATCTGAAGATCAGAAAGAAGCCCAGGCCCCATCCTAACAATGACCTCAAAGTTTCTCAATGGTCCAAAAAAGGCAAAGCCAACGAGAGCCAACTTCTTATAAGGATTCTGCAGTATTAAGTTAGCCAAATTTGAAAGAAAAAGTGTGGTATTCACGTTCAAAGTGTATGTAGTTCTCTGTGTTCACTCTTCCAGTGTTTGGGTACTACACAGCTGCAACTGATTACGATGTTACATTTATAAAAGCAATGTATTTTAGCTATTTTGTATTGTTTACAGCACATATGTCTTATCTAATATAGAGTTTTTTAAATAAAACTGTTGAAATACATAGAGAAAATAGAGTTTATCTTTTTCTATAAAGCAGTTTAAAGTACATCAAGTTTGACCTGGCTACGTTTTAAAAAACCTTAGTGTATTGGTGCTGCATAAAGATTAAACAAGTGGATTATTTTTCTTGAGTGAACACTGCTCTGGTTTTTGAGGGAGGGTTTCTTTTCTCTGTGTTCTGTATTATAGTGGAAAGAGACTTTTTCAAGATAAACAGGGTTTCATGAAACTTTCCATCTATGGAAAGAAAAAGACTTCCAAAATGCTTTTGGAAACTAATGTTATGGAAACGAAACCACATGTTTCAACAAAATAAATCTTTACTAACCCTTTAAACAGGAAGAAAATCTAGACTTGTTTTAAACTTAAAAACTGCCCTATGAATCAGAGCTTAGAATTAGGACTAGTTAGAGGTTCCCAGACCTAGTGAATTTTTCAGCACAATTAGTGTTTCCTTACCTGGTTTTGAAAGGCAACTATTCCAGATTACCTCTGTACTTTTCCTTGTCACCCAAGGAAAACATTCCAAAGCTCCACTTTCAGTCAAACTAGGTATACTAGTGACCACAGTAGTTTCTTCTGCATCCCCAGGGAGGCACCCCACGACACAATTCAGCACTAAAGCTGCAGAATTCATGATGGAGAATCTGGGGGCTGGAGATCCTATAACCATGGCTGGACTACAAGTAAGAAAGCCCTCTCCAGCTCCCCAATATATTTTAGGAGGAAATACTTATCATCAAAATTTCACTCCTGTTTTAACTTTTTTAAAAAATTATAACATTTAAACCACCCCTTTCAGAAGATGTGAAAATACTTAAAAGCACAAAGAAGAAAATGTATATGATTTATAATCCTATTCTCCAAGGACAATCACTTTTAACATGTTACTAATCTATACCTCTAGTATTTTTATACAGACTTCTACAGTTTTACTAACAAAATTGAGCTCACACTGTATATATTATCCTATAATCTTGTTTTTCTTATTTGGCAATAAATCTTAAACATTCTTCCATGTCATTAATTTTTCAAGAACACAGCATTGTAATTTCCTGTAAGAACTTACAGGAGCATAATTTTTGGCTAAATTTTTAGAGCAACTCTCTATAGAGCATAATTTTTAAGCAACTCTTTATTTTGCTATTATAAATAAGACTAAAATGAACATCCTTATAGGTACATTTCATGGTATATTCATGAATAACTCTTTGTTATTTGACAAAACCACTTCCCCTTTCAGTCCCTCTACATGGTCTTCACATCACACATTCCTCTGTTTCTTTGATGTCCATGCCATCAGATTGTATCACACCATTGTCAGTCAGGACTCTTAGCTTAAAGAGAGGGAGTAAATTCTGGCTAACTTATGCCCAAAAGTGAACTTACAGGTAGTTTACAGAACCCCTGGGAAGAATAGAGGATTCACGGGAGACACAATTCTGGCCCCATGAACCAACTTCTGTCCCCACTGCTATATAGAAAATCCACAGCTTCCACCCCATTCTCACTGAGACTGGATACTGGATACTAGATAATTGTGCTGCTGGAGACTGGAAGGAGCTGCTGCCGTCATCATTTCTAGAATGGATGCAGCAGCCCCATATTTCTTCATTTCCCCAAATTATACTGCAAACTCTAGCAGGTGTGTCTGATTATCAGAGCACAGGCTATGGCATCATATTCATAGCCATGATGTATCTTGGAGATAGAACTACCTTATAAGGTCAGAGAAGCCTCAGGAAAACAAGGGGCTCATATTTCACACAGTCTTATTTTCCATTTCTTTTCCTGTCAGTAGTTTGATGTTATCAGCATCCTATAACTTCTAGGTTTCCTGGTCTTCTAACTTGCAAAGATCTATTCCTTCACCTCACCTTAGCCACCATCTCTGTAGTCATCTCCTTGACCTTGTCATTATTGTTATCTGCACCATCCCTGAAATCTTGGCTTCAAGTACCATGACCACCATTGCCTGTCTTTATCTGCTCTAGTATAACCATTCTGCCTGTTCTTTAGCTCCCCTCAAGTCCTCTGACTCATTCATTATGTCATGTACCAGTTATCTAATGCTGCATAACAAATCACTCCAAAATTTAATGGCTTAAAACAGAAAGGATTTGTTATGTCATAGTTTCTGTGGGTAAGGAACCTGGACGTGGCTTAGCTGGGACCTCCAGGTTAGGGTTTTTCACAAAGGCTTCAATCAAGAGGTTGGTCACAGCCGTGGTCTCATCTAAAGGCTTGACTGGTGGAGGATCTGCTTCTAAATTGTTGGCAGGATTCACTTCCTTGAAGGCTGTTGGACTGAGGACCTCAGTTTCTCACTGGCTGTTGGTGAGACGCCAGTCTAAGTTCCTGGCCATGTGGACCACTCTATAGGGCATCTCACAACAGGGCAGCTTACATTATCAGAGCAGGAAAATGAGAAGAGAGACGGTACTACTAAGATAGAAATCACAGTCTTCTATAACCTAATGTCAGAAATGACACTCAATCTTCTTGGCTGTACTCTGTTTACGAGGAGAAAGTCCCTAGGTTCAGTCTACACACAAGGTAAGGGAATTGCACAAGGGTGTAAATACCAGGAAGTTTGTATAATTAGAAGCCATTACAGAAGGTGCTTACCACATACAATCGTCAGCCATTTCTTCTGAGGCCTCACACGGATAAGATTGCACTGCTCCATCCTTCTTGTCATTGCCTGTCCCTTTCTTCCAGTACTGGCACGCTAAGGAAAGCCCCAATCTTGTTTAGACCCAGCTATATATCTGTGATGCACCCAAGTCGCTGATCATTGGTGAGAAAATTACACAACAGTGCTGTTATCCCTTAGAATTTATGATCATAAACCTCAGAAGATCAACCAACACAGCCCAATAATCATATTATACTGCTTTAATTCATTTACTTTCTCACTCACCCAAACTTATTTCACATCTTACACTCCCTTCTCCAACACCTGTACTCTGTCCAACCATCTCACTCACAGTCAATAGCCTTGCCTCATACTCTATTGATTTAAAGAAAAAAAAAAAAAAGCAGTGCCTTCCTCTTCCCACCACCAAAATTCATCATCTCATATCTTTTCTCATAATTTCTCCTGTTACATCAAACAAAATGTCACTGCTCTCAACAATGGCCCACACCTCCAGTAATGCTCTGAATACCATCTTTCTCCACATTTCCAAAAATTCACCTTCTGTAATTACTCCTTCTCTCTCTTCTATCTTCAATGGCTGCCCCACTACTGAATCATTACTATCAACATAAAAATCGGCTGCTGTCTTAGTCAGTTTCGTTTGCTATAACAAATTACCATAGATTGGTGGCTTAAACAGCAAACATTTCTCACAGTTTGGAAGGCTGGGAAGTTCAAGATCAAGGTGCCAGCAGAGTCAATGTCTTGTTAGAGCCCTCGTCATTGTTCATAGATGGTCCTCTTCTCTCTGTATCTTCACATGGTGGAAGAGATGATGGAGTGTGGCGAGCATTGCCCTCTGAGGAAGGCGCCATTAAGACCCTCATAAGCCTCAGGGCCCGATTGTACTCTCCTCGGTATGCATCCTGGATTTTATGGGATGAACGTAAAAAGGGAGATGGCCTTTGGCCAAATCGCTCCAAGGGACCTGCTCAGTTACTGGGAGTCCCTGGTTGTTCCCTAAAGCTAGGAAAAGCAACCCTGGAGGGGAAGTTGGTGCCTTTGAGCGAGAAGCCGAGAAGCCAATCAACCAGCTGATGCCGATAAGGCGTGACTAAGCCGAGAAGCCAATCAACCAGCTGATGCCGATAAGGCGTGACTAAGCAAATTCCCTGCTTTAGGGGTATATATACGGCTACGCTTTGTTGTTAAACTTGCCTTGCAACCATCAGTTGCTTGTGCCCTTCTGATCCCATACCTTGGTGCGTTCAGTTCCCTACCCCCTCTCGTCGATTGTTGCTGCACTTTGAGGACCCGCCGCGGCTGGCGGCAATGGAGCTCTCTGGAGTCTCTTACAAAAGCACTATTCCCAACTGTGAGGGCTTGGCCTCATGACGTAATCACCTTCCAAAGGCCCCACCTCCGGATATCATCATATTAGGGATTAGGTTTCAACATTCGAATGTTGAGTGCTCAACACAAACATTTAGTCTATAGAACCAATTAACTTTAAAAAATAAAACCTGTCTCCAAGGATCGGACCCTGTCACTTTCCTTTCTTCTATCTACATATTATACATTTCTTTGTAGATGTGTAAAAAAGAGATATTTTGTTAATATCTTTAACATTTATATAGCAATGATTTCAAACATTTTATCTTCGGGCCTGTTTTTTTCCTATAATTCTTGCGTCATATATTCAACTGTCTCTTCAATGCGTGTATGTCTAATAAGCATCGCAAATGTAACAGGGCCAAAATAAAACTCTTAATCCCCTCCCTGCTGCCCCTGCAACCCACTCTTCTTCTGGAATTGCCATCATACAACTGTTCAAGTTCAATATTTAAGTGTTGCCCTAAATTCCTTTAAGTTTCCTCATGTTAAATCCATCAGCATGTCATGTCTACCCAACTTTGAAATATAACCTGTATCCATTTTTTCTCTATTTTCATCATGCCCCACACTTGTCTAGGTCATCATCACCCCCCCACTGGATTCATAATAGCTTCCTAATTGGTGTCTCTACTGCCTCTCTTGCTCCTTGTATAATGCATTCTTCATACAACATCAAAAGTAGGACTTTAAAACCCATGAGCCATGGCCGCTGACCCTGCGCTCTGGAGCCTGTGCTCCGCAACGGGAGAGACCACAACAGTGAGAAGTCCGCGTACCACAAAAAAAAAAAAAAAAAGTGAAAGCCAGATAATGTCATTTCCATGTTTAAAAATTACCAATGGTTTTCTAATGTATTTTTAATAAACTTCAGGCTTCTGACCCTGGTTTATAAAGCCTTACATGATCCGGGCCCTACCTACCTCCCCACACTCATTTAACGACTCTCTCCTCCTTGTTCACCACACGTTGACCATTCTTATTCCTACATTTGAGCCTTTTTATTAGCTGTTCCTCCTCCTGAAATGCTCCTTCCACATATGCAAAAGGCCAGTACCCTCTGTTCATTCAGATCTCTGCTTTCAGCTGAGGCATTTTGAATGTGATCTCATCCAAAAGGATTCCCTGATATGTCCCATCTAAAGTAGCCTCTTAGCAGCCCCTTCCAACCAAACTACTTACATTACTGCATAGCATGGATCATTATCTGATTTTTTTTCTTTTTTGCTGATTTATTTTGCCTTATTCTTTGTCCCTGTAGAGGAAGCCCTTGCTTGTCTTGCTGACCACTCTGTCCCCGGTGCCCAGAGCAGTATCTGGCACAGAAAAAGGATTCAATAAGTATCTACTGAATAAAGGATCATCTTCGCAAGAAACTTTCTCAAGAAAGAGAATTACAAGGTCAAATAATAAAACAATGCCTCTTCAGAAACCTTTATTTCAGAGAATCTGGTCACTTTCAGCAAACCAGAACTTTGTCTGAACTTCCAACTGCAGTGCTGGGCGACGCGAAGCAGGAAGACGATGCCTGTGTCCCTGACACACAAAGTACTACCATGGCGTCCTGTTACCTGACCACAAGCTCTTTCACTTCTAATCCCTAAACCTGACTTTCGTCTAGAAGATTGATGGGGCCCAAATCACTTGCTTTAAAATGTCTAGAGCAGATTCCTTCCATCTTGCTCTTCAGGATCCTTTTCCATGGCCCTTCAGTTCCTGCATTAAACTCAATGCTTTGCTCCCTCGTAAGCACAGAAAATGAAAGTAAACATAAGAAGTTAGAAGTACTCTTACTTTTTTTTTTTTTAATTTTGAAAGGAAAGGAGAAAAATTCTACCACATTCTTTCATTCACTCAACTAACATTTTTGAGAACCTACTCTGTGTCAGGCACTGGTCTATAACTTGACAGTGAAGAAAACTGGATTTTGACAAATCATGCCTTTTCAACTTAAATTATGTAGTTCCTTCCAGCAGAAAAGGACTTCCTCTTCCCATAGTTGATAACACTTGTCCTACTGAGTCAACAAGACCTAAAACTGTCATTGACTCCCCACTTTACTCATTAGACATGCACTGTGGGTTAAGAAATGAGAACGAAAGATTTAATTACTTTAAAAAGGCTTTCGTTTTATTTCCTGAGGACAAGGATACTTCTCATACCCTACTATATTCTGTACAGCACAGCCTAGTGTCATGTGGAGTCGCTTAACCCATTTGTGCTGAATTGTTAGATGAATATTTTAAAAACACATTAGTATCGTTATTAGGAATATATCTCTTCAAATTGACGGTGTCTTACAATTATAAATTGCTTTTTCCTTTCTTAGTGGCACATGAAAGAGAAATAGTGCATCTTACAATCAATAATGTCTTAGATTCAACAAAATGCTATATTAATGCTGAGTGATTTGCATTTCAAAAGTTCTGGTAACCCAGATGCTAACAGAGTGAGTAGATGATACCCTTGGGGTAAGGAGAGGAAAGTGTGCACGAGACATCTCTCTCGGTATGGTTAGTTCTGCTCTCTGCACCCGAATGTGGACATAAAGTATTCCAACAGGCTTCCTTAGATTTTCTGCTTTCTTCTGTGAAACAACACATCTGTATGAGTCCAAGCTCTGGATCTATACTAGCACCACGACCTTAGAAAGTTTTTTAACTTTATCGTTCTGTTTTTTTCCCTGTTATATAAATTACGGAAACTCCTTCACAGAGTTGTACTTAAAGTTAAATGAATTAAACCATGTAAGTACTTTAACAGTTCCTGGCAGAGGAAACCATCAGTAATTATTTTTTTCCTCCCTTTTTCTTACTGGAGCATATCAAGTTCTTCCCTCACCTTTTCCACTTCCCAGGACCCTTGGAAATAGAAGATATACTGGGAGGAACCAACTTTTCCACACCATGTAGTGGGAAGGCTGGTCTCCAAAGTCAGAGAAACTGTATCCTGGTAAAAGCTCTAGTGTAGGGTTTCTCATCCTTGGCAATATTGACATTTGGGGCCAGTTAATTTTTTGCTGTGGGGGGTTTATCTTGACATTGCAGAATTTTTAGCAACATCCTTGGCCTCTACCCACAAGATGCCAGCCAGTAGCACCAGCCCCGAAGCTGGGACAATCAACTATGTCTCCATAATTCCCAAATGTCTCTTGGGAGCAAAATTGCTCCCTTCCCTCATTGGCAACCACTGAGCTGGTGCTTGCCAGCAGGTCACTTGGGCATTTTCTCTATCTTTAAAATAAGAATGATGGGCGCTTCCCTGGTGGCGCAGGGGTTGAGAATCTGCCTGCCAATGCAGGGGACACGGGTTCGAGCCCTGGTCTGGGAAGATCCCGCATGCCGTGGGGCAACTAGGCCCGTGAACCACAACTACTGAGCCTGTGCGTCCAGAGCCCATGCTCCGCAACAAGAAAGGCCGCGATAGTGAGAGGCCCACGCACCGCAATGAAGAGTGGCCACCACTTGCCGCAACTAGAGAAAGCTCTTACACAGAAACGAAGACCCAGCACGGCCAAAAATAAATAAATAAATAAAAATTTTTAAAAATAAACATAAAAATAAGAATGATAGGAATTCCCTGGTGGCACAGTGGTTAAGAATCCGCCTGCCAATGCAGGAGACACGGGTTCGTGCCCTGGTCCGGGAAGATCCCACATGCCGCGGAGCAACTAAGCCCGTGAGCCATGGCCGCTAGGCCTGCGCGTCCGGAGCCTGTGCTCCGCATCGGGAGAGGCCACAACAGTGAGAGACCCGCATACCGCAAAAAAAAAAAAAAAAATGTATTGTCTCACGTAATTACCTTTTGACTCCAAATGCCACTGACTGACATCCTTTACAAAGAAGCTATTGTACTTATATTTGTATCTAAATTTTAGAGTTTGTTTTTGCACTGACATTACTTTCATCAAATCATTCATTTATTGTACTGTATAAAAACAAAGAGTAGGTAATTTGATGAACACTGATTAGTTTAAACAATGCTTCGATAATATCTTCCCATAAACTTTTCTCTGCTGATGTTTTGTGACACACAACCTCTGCAAATATTGCAATCACCATGTACTGCTTTTCACCGAGACTTGTTTTGGGAAAAAAGAAGAATTTAACAGGATATATTTTTGCTAGAATTAGAAAATAAAAGATTGAGACTTAAATCTGGCTTTGTCATGTTTCTTTAAGTGCTTTTGCTCCAAGGGGTTTAATTAAAGAGTTTGACAATCTGTCAATGTCCTAAGATAGTAAATGAGTAATGTACCCCAGACCAGTCTTAGAAGAAATGAAAGTGGGAGAGAACAGATGAGAAAAAGCAAAAAGAAGGTTCCCCACCCCACATGAAAATATTCTCATATACCCATCAGGGGCTTAAATTTCCCCGTTAAAATGCAATTTCCCTAACAGGAGCAACAACATATTTTATCCATTCTAGGATACTTTTATATTTTCCCATTCCTAAAATCTGAATGTTTTACAATCAATGTCAATGTGTACATTTAACTTAGGAATAATCCCTCTGGCCCCAACAAAAAGCTATAAAATCGGGGACATTGCTTATAATTAATGACATCTTAGTATCAAGGAAATATCAAATATCAAAATTTAAAATAGCTTGGAAATTAGTTTAACAGAGAGAGAAGAGGAGCTTCCTGAAGGTTTATGAACCAAGAAACACTCATCAATAGGTTTTTAAATTTTTTCTATTATTTTGGAAATTATCTTCATAGGCAAGAGAACTTACTGTCACTTTTTGCAATTATGTTATTATTTCCTAATAAGAAGTGAAATGTGATATATGATGCTGCTGTACAGAATGCGGAAACATATAGTTTCCATCAGTTCCATAACAGCATTGACCAGAGTAGGAACTGAAAGAATTTTTTAAAAACCTCCTCATTTTGATTATAGCACGTGTCTGTCTGTCTCAAGATTCTTATGCTAGAAAATGTAAAAGAAAAAGGAGTACTACAAAGCTTGTGCATACTAAGGTTCTATTTTCATCCTGAAAAGTCATGAGTGTTTTCTCTTTGTGGAAGGGGTCTTACCTTCCGAGAATATGTAAAGTCAGCAAACCCAAAGCAATACCATTTGTCTTCCAACCTGGAAAGACATAGGACAATGTGGCTCTTTCTTGAGAGAAGACACTTGAAAAAGGCAAGGACTTCAGCAAAACTTGGAGATGTCCCAACACAAGAGCTTTGTATATTCAGCATGGAAGAAGGGGCTGGTGGTGAAAGCCAGACTGTCCTTCTGTCCAAGTGCCCACTTGGGGGAGAAGTTTGGAGACAAAAAGCTTTCTAATGATGGAGCAAAGAGCCTGTGCAGGCTACAGTCAAAGGGCTGTAGAGAGGTGCAGACACTCAGAAAACCAAAGGTTCTGGAAGGTCCTGTCATGCAGACCTCAGTAAATGTGACATAAGGATTCACAATCTTTTCCCAGCTGACATGGATTCAAGAATGAGGACTCTGCGGAAATAACCTCACAGACTTCTGGACAAAGGAGATCTATTCATTTATTCAAATGTTTAATGACTATTTCTTGTGTGCCGGGTACCAGTCTAAGCACTGGGGATACAGCACTGAACAAAGCAGTTAGGATGCCTGTCTATGGCACTTGCATTTACTAGGAAATGTGATGTGATGAAGTGTCTTTAAATTTGTATTGTTCTTCCCTCTCTGCTCTCTCCTGACAAGGCAGACTCTGGGGGTTTCAATTCCTTTTCTTGATTTTCATAGAAATGGAACCATTTAGTACATACTCGATCATCTTTCATTCATCATTTGACAGTCATCTGATGAATGTTACAATAGTTTGCTCTTTTTAATGCTGTGTAGTTTCTTATTCTGTGAATACACAACATTTTATCTAGCGTACTATTATGGACATTTGGGTTGTTTCCAATTTTCTGCTTTAATGAATTAGGCTATGATGAACATTTTTTTGCATCTCACTAGAATTTAATAATAATGTTGTGGTTTCATTTTATTCTTTATCGCTACTTTTTATTAAGGAAAATAATACTAGTTTTCTGTTTGAAATAGTAATAAACTTTTCCTGTTAAATTTAATTACTCTGAAAAAAGATTTAATCTATAGAAAAATATTACATAAATATTTATAGATTAAGGAATATATTTGTTCAAGTTCCCAAAGGAAACAGCCAAAAGACCGATGTTTGAAGAAGTGTTCCAGGACAATAATAATTGGTAGCTAGAAATGAAAAGGTTTAGAGAATAAATACTACGGGAATTTAGCAAACAAAAGGATTACAAGGGGCTCGAGCAAATGCAAAGCCTTTGGATTTCATTGGATTGTGAATACCTTGAAGGAGAGAATGATATCTCATTCACATTGACACGTCCATCACCTGAAAAAAAGTACCTGACCCCAAAACTCGTTTCATGAGCATGGGCTATGTCTGTACCTGAGGAACAGAATTCTCTAAGGAGAAATCACAGGGTAGACTCCTGGCAGGGGAAACAATGTGATAAAGAGAAAAGACAGGCAAGAAGAAGTAATGTTCACAAAGTAAAGAGAACAAACTGACTCAAGAAGATCCTTATAGGGTAGCAGCAAAGGATAAAAGTGGGAAGGGAGGGGTGAGGCCAGACATGGGGCTAGGGAGGCGTAAAGTTGAGTTACAGATCCCATCTTCATGGACTGTAGTCAGACAGTTAATTTTGTAGACTGCACACTTGAGAGTTTTCCTCACTATGGGAACTCGAAAAACATGAAGTAGTTTATCAGTGGACAGCAGCTCAAAGGAAGCCTCTGAAAGTTCCATAGCAAGTGGGGGCCTAGTCAGCTTATCGCCTTCCTCTTTATCGGAAGGGTTTTCTGCAAAGTCTCAGATGTTGATTGCAGTTTGCACTCTTGTTCTTCATGAGCGGGAATGTTTTCAAAATGAAGTACAAACTGCCGCTGCCTGACTCACATATTCCAGGAACTTTGCTTCCAGAAAAGAAATTTAGTCTTTGTGTTCCCTTTTTTTACAGTCCATGAACATCTCATATTTCATCCGAATGGGAAAGTTCTCCAAGAAGAGTCCCCCTCCCGTAACGCAGCTGACATTGATTTAGAAGGGACTAATTAAGTTTAAAGCTAGTCAGAAATATATGAGGCTTTAGACCGTGAAATATCTTCTCATCAAATGTGCATTTTGCCAAAGCAGACATGCTGCAAAATTCTGCATCTCTCGTTAGGAGTGTGCTTCATGGTGCAAACAGAAATCTTAATCTCCCCGCAATAATTATTCTTATGGGCTGTACGAGTCATTATCAGCTTTGTCATCTCCATGAAGTGCAAACTTAAAAATGTAACAAATAAGGACAGTACTAAGCCCTGTGTGCCGACAAGAACACATCTCATCAATGCATCCATGTTGCGGAGCAGTACAGTAGCACTGATTTGGGGTACACACAGAGCAAGGTGCTGCCTCACACACAGGCTGCGGATTAGAACCAGGGCCCAGAGCAGCCCCAGATAAGGACTAGAAGGCAGTGCCTGCAGAATTTAGACTTAGGAACTCTGGGTTTTTCCCACTCTGAATTATATGACCTGAGGCAAGATGTTTCACTTACCTGCAACCTTCATTGTACAGGTAAGGAACCGAGACGCTCCAAAGAACGTTTCAGCTCTAGTATTTTCAGTCTAGACCTTCTGGTAGCGTGAGGAAGTGGACATCTTGTGGGCTGCCCCTTGTACTCAGCAAGCATAAATCTTGCTGAGATATGTTTTTGAGTCATCATAATTATCATCCTCATCTCATATTTCATGTAGGATGATGATGTTTCTGACACATTAGCAAGACATGCATTTGGAGCTGCTTTTTCCAACAGTGCATAAAAGGTTTGCATGCTCCAGCCTTATTCTTTGCCACCATTCGCCTGGGAATAAATGTAAAGAGGTGAAAAAATGACCATGTGATAACAATGCTTGGGGAAACGTGTGTATTATTTTCTGCTTCTTATTATTCATATAGTGAAAGCTCTCAAAAATGCTACAGTAAAGAAATCCTCAAATTCCACTTCCCTCAATTTCTTTCACCAGGAGCTTTCCCTCTCTTCTGTCATAGCCCTGCCCCACCCTCAGAACATTACTGTTCTGTCACATTTTGAGAGATGCTACCGCTTTGTGCTCTATTAAAAGATTGAAAGAGGAGAGTTCAATGCAGGTTGGAAAAATTAACAGCATGTAAAAGAATTTGTTTTGGTGGGTTTTAGAATCCCAGTCATTTTTCCAAGGATTAGACAAGAAAGAAAAGGTTCAAACAAGGTGAAAAGAGAGTTGGGGAAAACTCCAGATTGAATCACATAGCCAAAAGTAGTCTGGATTCTCCCCTAGAATTGGGAAGTAACTAAATGGGGAAGTCGCAAGAGAACAAATGCAAAGCACTGATAATTGTATGAAAATGTATTCTTCCTCACTAGTACTCTGAGTAGCACATATTAAAATAATATTGAGACACATTTATTCTCTCAGATTGGCAAAGGTTTAAAAGAGTGCTAAGAATCATGATTAAGGAGAGTGTAAATAGGTATCACTTCAATGACGGGGAACTTGGCCATATAAGTAAATGCCTCCAAAAATGCACGTTTCATTTAATGTAGAAATTCCACTTTGCGGGAATGTATCCTAAGGAATTAACCAGGCAAATGCACAAAGATGTGTATAAAGTTGTTTACCACAGTATAATTTATAAGTGAAAAATGGAAATGGTGAAAAATGGAAAGCCATTTAAATGTTCATTTAAAGGTGACTGATGACATGGACCTTATTTCCATTAAAAGTTACTGTGGAAAGATATATTTACTCGATGGAAGGTGTTTAGGATTCATTATTAAATAACAGGAAGTGTATTTACAATATACTGAGTGCTTTGATAAGATATTTGTAAATGTGTGTGATGATATACAGTCTACTGTTAACAGTGATTATTTCTGGGGGCTGGAGTTACAGCCGCCTCTTGTTTAAATTATATGACTCTTCTAATTTTTCTAAACCAAAACGTATTACTTATATAATAAAATAAATTCAGTTTTTTAAAAAGAAAGCAAATTCCGATTTGGAAGTAGGAGAAGCACAAAAGATTCTTTAACAATTTTTCAGCCCCCAAATGTTGAGGATTTTCAGAGGCCCCCTCAAATGTACCACATAGAATATATGCAGCAAAAATAAATCCTCATTTTTTATTACAAGTTTCATGAGATTTCTTTTGAAAATTAATCTCATTACAAATGAGATTATGAAATTATGTGATTCTGTGATATGTTTAAAATCATGGGGCTTCCCTGGTGGCGCAGTGGTTGAGAGTCCGCCTGCCGGTGCAGGGGACACAGGGTTCGTGCCCCGGTCCGGGAGGATCCCACGTGCCGCGGAGCGGCTGGGCCCGTGAGCCATGGCCACTGAGCCTGCGCGTCCGGAGCCTGTGCTCCGCAACGGGAGAGGCCACAACAGTGAGAGGCCTGCGTACCGCAAAATAAATAAATAAATAAAATCATGAAATGAGTTAGTGATTTGATAGAGAGGCTGGTATTTACTAGTGATTGTAGGTTACCCTTTGGCTAGAATATTTGTGGACTCTGTTTCATTTATCTGTTGTTGTGTTACAAGATATACCCAAACTCAGTGGCTTAAAAGAAGTATATTTTATTAGTTTTATGATTTCATGGGTTGACTGGGTGGTCTTTCTGCCTTGTCTTATCTTGACTTACTCATGCAGCTGCTTCCAGCTGATGAAGCTTCTGCAGCTGGGCTTCAGGTGAAATCTTCTTGCTACTTGGTCTTTGATTCCAGGTTTCTTTATGGCATGATGGTCTCAAGGTGGAGTTCCAAGAGAACAAGACTCAATACACAAGCTTTTATCAAGCTTCTGCTGTGTTCTACTTGCTGATGTCCCATGGGCTAAAGCAAGTCTCATGGCCAAGTCCAGAGTCAGTGTGGAAGGGGGATATACAAAGGCATGGGTACAGAGAGGTGTGATACATTGGGTGCCATTACTGTAATAATTTACCACAGTTTCCAGTCAACAGGATTATAAAAGACTCTGCTAAACTTTACACAATCTTAAATCAGGGCTTCTAGACTACAAGGCAGAAGGGAGGTCATTATAATAATGGCTCCAAAGAATAACACTTCCCTATGTTCACACTCTTTGCAGTGTGATCCTAACATTCTTCCCTTCTAGAGGTAGATCCTTTTCTCTGCCTTGAACCTTAGCTGGTCTTGTAACTTGCTTTGACCAATAGAATGTGGCTGATAAGTTCTAGAGCATAAGCTTCAAGATGCTTTGAAGCTTCTGCCTTCACTTTCTTGGGTCATAGAAGCCATGTAAATAAAAATGGGTTAATCTACTGAATGATGAGAGACCATGTGAAGAGAGAGGTCCCAGACTTCCAGCCACCCCCATCAAGCCTTGGACATGAGCATGAGGACATCACAGACTCTCTGGCTCTAGTGGACCCACTAGATGGATACAGCCATAGGAGCAAACCCATGTGAGACCATCCAGCCATTCCAAAGACTTGTGAGAAATGGTGTTGGGGTGATTTGTTATATAGTGATAGAAAACTGATACAGGGAGTAAATACTAATTCTTATTTAATCCTTATACTAACCCTGTGGAGTAGTTATTAATTTTCTTCTTTTACAAAGAAGAAAACTGAGACCCAGAAAGGTTGAATAGTTATTAATGGCCCTGTAGAGTAGCTATTAATTTTCCTCTTTTACAAAGAAGAAAGCTGAGACCCAGAAAGGTTGAATTTCTTGCTGCAGGTTCTACAATTAAAAAACTGAGGGGACACTGTTCTGCTAACTTGCAAACTCATAGTCTTTCTGTTACACATTACATCTAATTTTGGAAGGTTTAAAATTCCTTTTTTCTTTCTGAGTAAAGATTAATTATTTTAATTCAAGTTTTAATTACTTTCTTTTTCGACAAATCTAGCCTGAAAACTGATACTTGGCATTATCTCCTTTGACTGAATGTTTTCTCTTTCCTTGACTGATTGTTTTTCGGATTAAATTTCTAGAAAATCCCACAGTCTTCATAAATGGGAGGGCAAAGTTGAACTTAGCCCTGAGAAATAGGGGATCAGTCAGGATGGGTTAAATTATTCTTATCAATAAAGAGTTATGAAAATTTTCCTCAAGAAAACCAGCAAGAAAGTTTCAGTAACCAGGATATTCTTCCCTAGAATATTTCTACTTTACTTTTCTTCTGTGTTTTGGTTTGGATAGAATGCCTGTGTGTCTCTATAAGTTTTCTTTTTCAGTTTTTGGAGTTAATATGGGACAGAGATATGTCATAGGCTAGGCAAATCCAGTGACAGACATGTGCATAACTCTATTTGGAAAATGTTAATTGCTTTCCAATGGGTCAGCTATTGCAACAATGCAAATAGTGTTTTGGAGACTCTGAATAATGTAGAAAGTGTGAATAAGTATGAAGATCTGGTGATAGACCATTGTGAGATTAGTGAGTCAAACTTGAACAACACAGGAGGGCACACTCACTGGTTCTGAGTCACCAAACTCATTTTCTCCTTAAGGGCCACACCATGAGATGATGAAAACCATATGCAGGGTAAGAGAAAACACTTCCTTTGTTATTGAAAACGTTCTCTACAAACACACTGGGAGCACATTTTTTTTTGTAACCACCTAAGACACAGCTGGAATAACCATGTCTGAATATTACTGAGAGAGAAAGTGAGTTTAAGAAAAATTTGCATAACTTTGAGCAAGAGGAATGATTTTTCTCTCTTTGGAGAAAGCTGAATCAGAAAGCAGCTCTGAATACTAAACGGAGGCAAAGAGGAAAGAGCCCTGCACTTACCCCTCATTTCCCTTCCATAGGAGACATAAATATACAAGGGAAGCAACCAAGCCTGAAAAATATTATATAAGATAGTAAGGAGAAACCTGAACGAACTTTTTGGCCAACCCAATAAATGCCTATCAACGTTCAGCAAATGAGTGTCCCTGAAAATATTTTGTCCTTACCCTTTTTAAACATATGCATCTAGTTAACTGACTCTTTTAGGACTTGGTACAACTCAGAAGGTGTTTAAAGTGTTAGGAACAAAAGAGTCTCTAAAACCTGTTACCCACTGCCCCCCCGGTTGGAAACAGAAAACAGGCCATTAAATGCAAACCATTCCTAATGACTGTACTATCATTTTCCATAAATAACAAATTGAAATATTGTTTAAGCTTGAAATAGAACTAAATTAAATGGTGGGTCAATCAAATAGCTCTGATTTATAAAGGGGTTCAAAAGTCCCCAGAGAAAATAGTGTTCAGGAGAACTTCTCTCAAACAGAGTAGTTTACCTACTTGACTCCCCAGAGGGCAAATGGAATAAATTGCCATCCAGAGAGGCTGGATACAGTTAACTGTGCTGGTTTATGCAAGCATGGGGCTAGATTGGAATTGTTCTGGATAGTAGAGGAGGATGGAAAAAGCAGGGCTGCCTCCTGTGATTCTCTTTCTCTGCCCTTACCTGAAACATCACTCAATCTCCTTCCCTAAATGCTGAACATATATTTTAAACATTTCAGTTAAACTTCCTGTGGCACACATATAGCTCAGTCTAACTGTGAGTTGAGGATTGATAAATAAACTCAGGCCCAGTTTACATGTGGATCACAGATAAATATTTTGAAGTTAGTGGACATAACCTACAATGTTGATAAAGTGCCAAGAGGCAGAATAAAATAGAAAGCAATTAAACATCTAAATATATTGAAAATAACATTCGAATAGTTGAAAATATTATGGTTTTAACTAAATGTTTTAGCATCATTCTTTTTTTTTCTTTTTTTTTTTAACTTTTTTTTTTTTTTTTTTTTTTTTTTGCGGTACGCGGACCTCTCACTGTTGTGGCCTCTCCCGTTGCGGAGCACAGGCTCCAGACGCGCAGGCTCAGCGGCCATGGCTCACGGGCCCAGCCGCTCCGCGGCATGTGGGATCTTCCCGGACCGGGGCACGAACCCGCGTCCCCTGCATTGGCAGGCGGACTCTCAACCACTGCGCCACCAGGGAAGCCCCATGATTTTAAACATATCACAGAATCACATAATTTCAGCACTTGAAAAATTTAGAGATAATATAATCTAGTGGTCTTCAAAATATCTTTTAGGCTATAGATCTCTTTTTAAAAACTTCTTACTTGTGTATTTTTTAAAAAGAGATACCTTGTTAGGATAAATTCACTTTTGGGGTCCAGATTTATAGCATTTGCTTATAAAGTCATTTAGTGAAAACACAATTTCCTTTTTTAAAACAAAACTGTAAACCCGGGCTCTTAGATGGTGATGAAACAACTCTTGCAGTTTAAGATAACAATTAATCAATATATTTTCTTTTGGCAAAATGATATAACAGAAATCCTTATTCAAGACAGACAAGTAGTTGTAGATATTAAAGGTTATTTCACTATTTGCCTTGAAAGCTCAGGATACCAAGTGGTCAGGAGAAGTATTATAATTTATTTCTACTCAGAAAAATATGAACCCATGAGTAGAAGCAAATAATTGATTGTTAGCCTCCATGAGTTTATATTTAAAATATATGACATTTGGTGATGTAAAAACTACTATCTTGAAAGAGTATAAAACCTATGTAAAAATAAAATTTAAATCAAATGTCTGTGAAGCTTTTGAAGAACCTCTATGGCACTCTGCTATTCTTTGGAATTCATTTTTGAAACTACTGAAAACACAGAAACTGGTTTCTCTTTGTTGTTGATTTTGTTCAAAACTGAAGGAGGCTCACTGAACATTTTAAAAAAATGTTTTCTTCCATGTTTCAGGTGTCAGTGCATCCTCAAAACAATTTGTTGGGCTATTTGAAGAATGTTCCTGTTATTTCCCTTTTTATTTGTCAAGAATTTTTTTTAAAGATTTTTAAAAATTGGGAAAGGAACTACTTAGCAGAAGAAACATCACTATTAAAGTTGAATGGTATTTTTTGACTCATTTGTGTAAATTAGCAACATACTTGAAGTTTCAGCAGGGTGTCTGGATTTTGTCAGCTCAGCCAGTGAGAACGTGCTCTCTTGAAAGCTTGAAGCTTTTACCTTCACCTCTGTTTTTTCCAGGGCTGAGGGTTTAGCCACAGGAGGCTGTGTGCTCTTCATCCAGTTTTAACGAACCCTTTGCTTCCAAAGGGGAAGCCTGACAAAAGACAAGTCTTTAAGTAAGCCAGGTAATTCAGCCATTTGATTGGCTTTTAGAAGGAATGAAAGAGTTCTGCTAAGGGCATGGAATGATCAATGTGGTTATTTCTGTGCTGCTACAGTGCAAGGCTCACCAGCACAACTGGAAGAAACAATTGATTTCCATTCCAAGACATCAGCAGTGAGACACAACAACATCAACAAAAATGTAGAGGAAATATGTATCTAGAATCTAAGAACTCTGAAATCTTTAAATTACTGTTGCCTGAGTAGAAGGGAGGGTATAAGGAAAGTCAGAACGGGAAATGTCAGGAATTATTCATTCATTCAAAAATATTTACTGGCTTCTATCTATGTGCAGCCACTGGGCTCAACACTTAGGATACAGCTATATATAAGACAGACATGGTCCCTACCCTCTTTATATACACAAAAGGACACAAGGGTGAGAAAGCAAGAGGAAAACACCTAGAAGAGAATTTTCAAAACTGACACTAGCTGTGGATGATATCTGGACCTAACCGTTGAGGACACATTTCTAATTCCCCTTTAATCCTTTACACATATTTACCGTGTATTGAAGGGTGAATAGAAGTAATGAGGTGAGATCATGATGTCCTTGAGTATAGCTCTCTGGCCTTTTGGACATGAACCCCACCCCAAGACACACTCTGAGAAGGAAATCTGTCTCTAAGGACAGGTCACAAGGCTGGTGTACAAACCAGGATACCAATTTATTAATTGACACTAAGAAATAGAACTGTTAGATAAACCAACACAGATAAAGTATTATCATCTTGCAGCAGGTAGAGCCACATGAGAAACCAAACGATGAACAAAAACGTGATTTTAGGCAGCAATCTCCATTAAGATAGCATGCACCCAACTTCCTTACTACAAGGCCACTCTCGCCTGTGAGATTATGTTGTAGCTATTGGTTTGGGTCATCGCTGATGCTTCTGCAATTAGCCCATCTCCACTCTTGTGACAGAAAACACTGCCCTGTCATAAGGATGCGCATAACCATGCAGAGCTAATCAGGGCACTTCCATCCCCTGAGCCAAAGGAATCAGTTCAGGGGTGGGCACATGACCCAAACCTAGCCAATCAGTGTTCATTTCCAGGATGTCCTCACCAAGGCTAGGAGCAAAGACCTCCCTGTCTTCTTGGGAATAATTAATTGTTGCTCTCCTCACTTCCTCCCCACTCTGAGTCATCCTTAAAATGTTTTAATATAATAGCATTAAGGAACATGGTTCTTCAGAAACACTTGGTAATACACTCTACACCTCTGTACTGTCTTTGTTGTTGTTGTTCTTTTTGTGAAGGATTCCTTAAGAAACAGCAGGAGTCTAGTCCCTGTTGCAGAATATTTTGCACAGTCATTTGAGTAAAAATTTCTGAAAGCATTCTATAATGGAGTACCCGCTATACTCCAGGCGGGGTATAGACCTGCAATTTAGGGCTAAGCAAACACACACACACACACACACACACACACACAGAAGTGCCAAAACGTCCCTGCCGTTTCTGACCATAAGGTCCAGTGGAAAGATAAACTTTATTTATTTTAATTTTATAAAAATAAATACGTAATTATAAACCCTAAGAAGCATAAAGAAAAGAAAATTTATAAAGAAAAGCTTCATGGTGTAATAAAAATGTGTAAACAAAGTTGCCATGGTTTCTTGACTAAGTTACTGAACTCCGTGTGCCTTGGCTTCCTCATTTGTAAAATCGAACACTGGAATATACCTCAGAATGTGGCTGTGGAGCTTAAATATGAAGTGCTTCGAAGAGAGTCCTGGTTGGGGGGTCAGTCAATTTTAGTCATGACTAATACCATCACCACCACCAACAACGTCATTATTTGTGGAAGGGAACCAGGCCTGGCCTGGGGGTGGGGAAGCCTTCCCTGAGGAAGAAACTTTTGAGTTAAACTGTGAAGGATTAGCAAGAGTTTATTTAGCAGAAGAGTGGAGAAATAGCAGCGTAGCTGTAGGAAAAGCCCAATGGATAGCACATATGGAACTTAGAGAAAATGAGAGAAGGCCAGTGAGTTCAGAGCATAGTATAGGAGAGGGTATCGAGGCTGGAGAGGGGCCTGTCCATGGGTCATATAGGATGGTGAGGTGAAAAGCAAATGATATAAACAAATTTGCATTTTAAACATCACCGTTATGGACTGGATGTCTGTGACCCCCCCAAAAGTCCTCTGGTGCAGTTCTAACCCTCAGTGGAATAGTATTAGGAGGTGGGGTCTTTGGAAAGTAATTAGATTTAGATGAGGTCACAAGGTGCCCCCCCCCCATCATGGGGGGCTTCTTATAAGAAAAGGAAGAGACACCAAAGCTCTCTCTCCACTGTGTGAGGCCACTGTGAGAAGTCACCTTGACCTTTGGCTTCTCAGCCTCCAGAACTGCGAGAAATAAATGTTGCTTAAATGATCCAGTCTGTGGTATTTGTTATAACAGCCTGGGTTGGGCCAGCATGGGTATGGAAAACCTTTTAACACGATGTAATCATCACCTGCATAGGGCAGTGGCAGTGGGTATGAAAGAGGGAGATCCAAGAGCTGGCTGGGGGTCAAAACCCTGGGACTTGAGGAGGGCTGGCTACGGCAGCCAAGAGTGAGGGCTGTCAGGGGCTTCTAGGTGACAGGTTTCTTGATGGAATCAGGTGGAGAGTGATGCCATTGACTGAGAGGAAACTAGGAGAGGACTGGGTGGAGGAAAGAAAGGGGAGCCAGAGAAGTGTCTGGCAAAGGGACAAGAGACCCATGGTGGTTGAGAGTACAAACTCCAGAAGACAGAAATAATGGAGTTTCCCAAGGTCACTGAAACCCTGCTCCTGATAAAACATCACAGATGAACTCAAGGTTTGTCATGACCCTTCCTAGAGACCAGCTTTGGGTCCTCAAAGTAACCTCCTGTGAAGAATGCTTCCTGTCTCTGCCTCCCTGTGGTTTCCCTTACATAACAAGGCATTCCTTCAAGAAAACTGGTGTCCCAGATTTCATGGAGCAGCGGGAGGCTGTGTGAAATGTCCTGCCCCCAGGAAAATAATATCAGAACAAGAAGCTGTTGACCCCAGGGGAGCTTCACTGGCCAAGCCCACAGTTGACCCATCCACGTTCTCCCAGCAGCCTTATCACCCAATGCCTCTGAAAGTACAGTCTGACACCCCTACTTCTGACTCGTGGGGAAAACTGACGCCACTCTGGATTACTAAGATGCCTGAACGTAAAATGTTCCTTGAAGAAATACCATGTTGTTGTGTTTAAGTATAAAGCATTTACTGTTTTACAAGAATAAGTTAACAAAATATTTCATGGTGGAGTCCCAGAAAGGAAGCTTTAAGGAGTGGAAAAATAATCATTTGAAATCAGCATGTCAAGGTTTCAGTGAAATGAAAATTATATATGGCATCAGTTCAAACTGGCATCCTTAGATAATTTTGCCCCCAAAGTGATTTTTTAAATAATTTGAATTAGTTGCCAACATTTAAAAGTTCATAAATTCCAGGTGAATATCAGGGCTTTCAGCTTTCCTTTAAAATGGAAAGTCCTGGCAAAGCTGAGCCCACTCTCACACATGACAATGAGCTGAAGCTCCTTAGCATAGACGTGAGTTCCCTGGTCCATCTGAGTGCTCAGCACTCCTTGGGGTGTCCCACATACTAAGGCTGAGTAGTTCTGCTCTTTTTATCATGTTAGCACTGTTATTTTTCTTAAACAACATGAAAGTGTATATTTCTTCTACCTATGTCTCTACTGAAAGTGGAAAAATTAAAACGACTGAAAGCTCAACATGACCAATCTGGCCTCAAATACTTTTATGGTCTATTTATCACTATCAGTTTGGGAAATCAAAAGTTCCAAGGAAACAGTATCCCTAGAAAGAAGTCAAAGTCAGCCACTGCCATGAAAAGAAAAAACTTGGATTCAGGCATCTTTCCCTTTCAAATCTCCTGACTTGAGTTTCCAATCAAAGACCTAAACAGTCATGAATCACCTCCCCCCACCACCATGAGACCCACCCCACTGATCCCTCTGGATTAAGATGATCTAAGAAAATAGCTGAAGGTTCAGTTTGTTCTACATATGCCCTGGTAAGAAAAATGCCCTGTGATAGGACATTCCATCCAAAAACAACAGAATACACATTTTTCTCGAGTGCTCATGGAACTTTCTCCAGGATAGATCATATCTTGGGTCACAAATCTAGCCTTGGCAAATTTAAGAAAATTGAAATCGTATCAAGTATCTTTTCTGACCACAACGCTATGAGACTAGATATCAATTACAGGAAAAGATCTGTAAAAAATACAAACACATGGAGGCTAAACAATACACTACTTAATAACGAAGTGATCACTGAAGAATTCAAAGAGGAAATCAAAAAGTACTTAGAAACAAATGACAATGGAGACACGACGACCCAAAACCTATGGGATATAGCAAAAGCAGTTTTAAGAGGGAAGTTTATAGCAATACAATCATACCTTAAGAAACAGGAAACATCTCGAATAAACAACCTAACTTTGCACCTAAAGCAATTAGAGAAGGAAGAACAAAGAAAACCCAAATTTAGCAGAAGGAAAGAAATCATAAAGATCAGATCAGAAATAAATGGAAATGAAATGAAGGAAAAACTAGCAAAGATCAATAAAAGTAAAAGCTGGTTCTTTGAAAAGATAAATAAAATTGATAAACCATTATCCAGACTCATCAAGAAAAAAAGGGAGAAGACTCAAATCAATAGAATTAGAAATGAAAAAGAAGATGTAACAACTGACACTGCAGAAATACAAAAGATTATTAGAGATTACTACAAGCAACTCTATGTCAATAAAATGGACAACCTGGAAGAAATGGACAAATTCTTAGAAATGCACAAGCTGCCAATACTGAACCAGGAAGAAATAGAAAATATGAACAGACCAATCACAAGCACTGAAATTGAAACTGTGATTAAAAATCTTCCAACAAACAAAAGCCCAGGACCAGATGGCTTCACAGGCGAATTCTATCAAACATTTAGAGAAGAGCTAACACCTATCCTTCTCAAACTCTTCCAAAAGATAGCAGAGGGAGTAACAATCCCAAATTCATTCTATGAGGCCACCATCACCCTGATACCAAAAGCAGACAAAGACGTCACAAAGAAAGAAAAACTACAGGCCAATATCACTGATAAACATAGATGCAAAAATCCTCAACAAAATACTAGCAAACAGAATCCAACAGCACATTAAAAGGATCATACACCATGATCAAGTGGGGTTTATTCCAGGAATGCAAGGATTCTTCAATATACGCAAATCAATCAACATGATACACCATATCAACAAACTGAAGGAGAAAAACCATATGATCATCTCAATAGATGCAGAGAAGCTTTTGACAAAATTCAACACCCATTTATGATAAAAACCCTGCAGAAAGTAGGCATAGAGGGAACTTTCCTCAACATAATAAAGGCCATATATGACAAACCCACAGCCAGCATCGTTCTCAATGGTGAAAAACTGAAACCATTTCCACTAAGATCAGGAAAAAGACAAAGTTGCCCACTCTCACCACTCTTACTCAACCTAGTTTTGGAAGTTCTAGCCACAGCAATCAGAGAAAAAAAAGAAATAAAAGGAATCCAAATAGGAAAAGAAGAAGTAAAGCTGTCACTGTTTGCAGATGACATGATACTATACATAGAGAATACTAAGGATGCTACCAGAAAACTACTAGAACTAATCAACTAATTTGGTAAAGTAGCAGGATACAAAATTAATGCACAGAAATCTCTGGCATTCTTATACACTAATGATGAAAAATCTGAGAGTGAAATTAAGAAAACACTCCCATTTACCATTGCAACAAAAAGAATAAAATATCTAGGAATAAACCTACCAAAGGAGACAAAAGACTTGTATGCAGAAAACTATAAGACACTGATGAAAGAAATTAAAGATGATACAAATAGGTGAAGAAATATACCATGTTCTTGGATTGGAAGAATCAACATTGTAAACATGACTCGATTACCCAAAGCAATCTACAGATTCAATGCAATCCCTATCAAATTACCACAGGCATTTTCTACAGAACTAGAACAAAAAATTTCACAATTTGTATGGAAACACAAAAGACCCCAAATAGCCAAAGCAATCTTGAGAACGAAAAATGGAGCTGGAGGAATCAGGCTCCCTGACTTCAGACTATACTACAAGGCCACAGTAATCAAGACAGTATGGTACTGGCACAAAAACAGAAATATAGATCAATGCAACAGGATAGAAAGCCCAGAGATAAACCCACACACATATGGTCACCTTATCTTTGATAAAGGAGGGAAGGATATACAGTGGAGAAAAGACAGCCTCTTCAATAAGTGGTGCTGGGAAAACTGGACAGCTACATGTAAAAGTATGAAATTAGAACACTCCCTAACACCACACACAAAAATAAACTCAAAATGGGTTAAAGACCTAAATGTAAGGCCAGACACTATCAAACTCTTAGAGGAAAACATAGGTAGAACACTCTATGACATAAATCACAGCAAGATCCTTTTTGACTCATCTCCTAGAGAAATGGAAATAAAAACAAAAATAAACAAATGGAATCTAATGAAACTTAAAAGCTTTTGCCCAGCAAAGGTTACCATAGACAAGACCAAAAGACAACCCTCAGAATGGGAGATAATATTTGCAAATGAAGCAACTACAAAGGATTAATATCCAAAATTTATAAGCAACTCAGGCAGCTCAATAACAAAAAAACAAACAACCCAATCCAAAAATGGGCAGAACTAAATAGACATTTCTCCAAAACAGATATACAGATTGCCAACAAACACATGAAAGAATGCTCAACATCATTAATCATTAGAGAAATGCAAATCAAAACTACAATGAGATATCATCTCATACCGGTCAGACTGGCCATCATCAAAAACTCTAGAAACAATAAATGCTGGAGAGGGTGTGGAGAAAAGGGAACACTCTTGCACTGCTGGTGGGAATGTAAATTGATACAGCCACTATGGAGAACAGTATGGAGGTTCCTTAAAAAACTACAAATAGAACTGCCATATGACCTCGCAATCCCACTACTAGGCATATACCCTGAGAAAACCATAATTCAAAAAGAGCCATGTACCAAAATGTTTATTGCAGCTCTATTTACGATAGCCAGGACATGGAAGCAACCTAAGTGTCCATCAACAGATGAATGAATAAAGAAGATGTGGCATATATATACAATGGAATATTACTCAGCCATAAAAAGAAATGAAACTGAGTTATTTGTAATGAGGTGGATAGACCTGGAGTCTGTCATACAGAGTGAAGTAAGTCAGAAGAAGAAAAACAAATACCATATGCTAACACATATATATATGGAATCTAAGAAAAAAAAATGTCATGAAGAGATTAGTGGTAGGATGGGAATAAAACACAGACCAACTAGAGCATGGACATGAGGATATGGGGAGGGGGAAGGGTAAGCTGTGATGATGTGAGAGAGTGGCAGGGACATATACACATTACCAAATGTAAGTTAGATAGCTGGTGCGAAGCTGCCGCATAGCACAGGGAGTTCACCTCTGTGCTTTGTGACCACCTAGAGGGGTGAGATAGGGAGGGTGGGAGGGAGGGAGACGCAAGAGGGAAGAGATATGGGAACATATGTATAGGTATAACCGATTCACTTTGTTGTAAAGGAGAAACTAACCCACTATTGTAAAACAGTTATACTCAAATAAAGATGTTAAAAAAAAAAAAAGAAAAATGCCCTGTGAAAGTTAGGCTAAATAATTTTTTCTACTTTTGTATTATAGAATTGGTTCTGTAGCAAAGAAAGTAAGTTTTCTGACTTCATGAGGAAACAAATAATATTGGTTTTCAGGGAAGAAAAAAAGCTTGTTTGGTTGTCTTTAATGATAAACACATATATATTATAAGTAAGATATTGTTTTAATGAGTTCTACCACAGTGGGCTGGCTCAGAAGTGATTGGCAATAAAGAAATAAGTGTAAATAGAGAAAATGAGCTTTTATTTGTCTCTAATTTATAGAGTATTATTAGAAAAAATAAGCAAAGAATATCTGAAAGAAAAAAAATCTGGGATAATTATTAAATCTAAAAGCTACAGATGGTAGAAAAATTCAAATTCTACACCTCTCCTTCTCATCCCCAAGGCTGAGTGTGAGAAAAAATTCGGGAGAACTAGGTAGTTAAATTTTGACAATTCTCAGGGTGCTTCAAAATAAATCTTCCCCTGGGAAATTGATAATTCCTTAATTTTTTAAAAAGTAAACTACAATATACGTTCAGAAAAAATACACAAGTCATAAGGCTACAACTCAGTAAATTACTACACAGTCAACATACCCATGTAACCAACACATGGACCAAGAAATAGAACACTGACTCCTTCCTGCTCCCCAAAAGTAATTATTTACCTGACTTGTAACTCCTTAGATTTCTCTTCCCTGGTTTATGAAGTTCAAATGAAGTCACATAGAATGTGTTCCTTTGTGAATTGCTTCTTTTGCTTAATATCATCTTTGACAGATTTATCTGTATTGTTATGTGTACCCGTGTATTAATTTTCACTACTGTATAGTACACCATTGTGTGAATATACCACAGCTTTGTTATTCATTTTAATATTGATGGACCTTTGGACTTTGCCCAGTTTGGGGATGTTATGAAATAATACTATAACGAGCATCCTTAGGCAAGTCTCCTGCTTCACAGGTACATGAGTATCTATTGAGAGTAGATTTGCTTTGTCATAACATGTGCATTTGTTCAGCGACAATAGACAATGCTCAGTTTTCCAGTGTGGTTCTACAAGAAGTGTGAGAGTGTTCCATTTTCTCACACTTGGTATAGTCATTCTGATTAATTTTACCTATTCTGGTAGTTATACAAAGGTATCTCATCATGATTGCCATTGTATTTTCCTGATTATTTATGACATTGAGCACCTTTTCAAATGGGTTTTGGCCATTTTGACATCCCCCTTTGTGAAGTAACTTTTCGCATCTGTCACCAGGCCCCCCTTTTTAAACTCAGGTTGTCTCTTTTTTATGAATTTCTGGTAGTCTTTACACATTCTCTATAAAAGCCCATTGTCATTAGTGGTAGGACGGGAATAAAACACAGACCTACTAGAGCATGGACATGAGGATATGGGGAGGGGGAAGGGTAAGCTGTGATGATGTGAGAGTGGCAGGGACATATACACATTACCAAATGTAAGTTAGATAGCTAGTGGGAAGCTGCCGCATAGCACAGGGAGTTCACCTCTGTGCTTTGTGACCACCTAGAGGGGTGGGATAGGGAGGGTGGGAGGGAGGGTGACGCAAGAGGGAAGAGATATGGGAACATATGTATATGTATAACTGATTCACTTTGTTATAAAGCAGAAACTAACACACCATTGTAAAGCAATTATACTCCAATAAAGATTTTTTTTAAAAAAAGCCCATTGTCAGTTTTATGTGTAGCAATTATCTTTTCCCACACTGTAGTTTACCTTCTCACTCTCTGTTTTTAAAAGAACAAAAATCATCTTAATTTTAAAGTAAATTAATTTATTAAATTTTTCTTTATATTTGTGGTTTCACATCCTGTTTAAGAAATATTTTCCTCTCTAAAAATTATGGAAATATTCTCCTATATTATTCTTTACAATCTTTATTGTTTTTTCTTTCATAATTAGATTTAAATGCATCTGAAATTGATTTTGTATGTGATACAGAGTTCAAATTTTCTTTTTTTACATAAGGATATCCAATTAACATAGTACAATTTATTGAAAAGACCATCTTTTTCCCACCATTCTGCAGTGCCACATTTGTCATAAATTAAATGTGGATTAGTCTTAGTTATTCTAGCTTATATTAAGTCAAGTTCAGTAGAATATGTCCTCTCAATTTCTTCTTCAAGTTTATCTTATATTCTTGGTTCTTTCAATTTCCATGTAGGTATATAAACGTATATGCACACGTTACAAACATACATATACACCATCTGTTGGGATTTTGATTCTGATTGCACTGACTATATAGATTTAGAGAGAATTGACATTTTTATGATTGATGTTTATATTCTATTGCACATAGTTTTTAAAATTTTACTTTCTTTTTGTGACTAGTATATATAAATATAACATTGCTTTTATTATTCTTATATCAAAAAAATTGTTAAAATCACTTATTAACTCTAATAATTTATCTGTAGAGTCTTTTATATGTTCTACTTACACAATCATTCAGTATGCAAACTCTGATGGTCGTACTTCCTTTTTTCCACTTCTTATGACTTTTGTTTCATTTTCTTGCCTTATTGCCCTGTCTTGGACCTTCAGGTCAATGTTAAATAGAAGTGTTGATAGTGATCATCTATTCCTCATTACTGCCTCAGAAGGAAAGTTATAAATATTTCAAAAGTAAATATGATGTCTGCTTTTTTTTTTTTTTTTGGTAGATATTCTTTATCAGAATGGGGAATATTCTTTCATTACTGGTTCTCTGAGGGTGTTTTTTTTAAATAACAAATGGGTGTTGAATTTTTTTCAAATGCTTTTTCTATACTTATTGAACAAAGATAGTTATGATAGTTATTTTATTCTGCAAATGTAGTGAAATATATTGATTAATGTTTGAAAGATAAAATAATTTGTGTTCTTGGAATAAACACTTGGTTGCAATGTAATTTTTTATATCATGGAATTTGGATGGCTAAATTATGGGATATTTGTAATCTATATTCATGAGAGATATTGGTTTATAATTTTTCTCTCTTAGCCATGTCTTTATCACGTACTAGTATCAGTTATATTGGCCTCACAAAACACGTTGAGAAGTATTTGTTTTCTGTTCTCTATAAGAGTTCATGTAAAATCGATGTTATTTGTTTTTGTACCTGGAATTTTCTTTGTGGGCAAGTTTCTAAGTACAAATGCTATAATAAATTGAGTTTCCTTTTCGCCTGTGTCAGCTTTGATTAAGTGGCGTTTTCTAGGATTTATCAATTTCATCTAAAATTTTGATACACTAGCATAAAGTTGATTATAATATCCTCAAGTCTTTTAAATGTCTGTAGAATCTGAAGTGATGCCCCCCAATTAATTCCTAAAGTTGGTTTTCTGTACTCTCAGTCTTACTTATCAGTCTCATCAGATATTAATCAATTCATTCTTTTGAAAGAATTGACTCAGTGCTTTGTTGATCTTCTCTCATATGATTGTTTTAAAATTCATTAAATTCTGATCTCATCATTATTATTGCCTTCCTTTTCTTTACTATTGGTTTAATTTGCTGGTGTTTTCTTAGTTCATGCAATGGAAGTTTTGTTTTGTTTTGCTTTCCCTTTAGCAGAAATATATTTCATTTCCTCTGATGTCTTTTGAGATTCTCTCTTTAAATCTGGTTAAAACAGTTTTACTGAAAGTACTTATGTGAGGATTTCTTCTTACTTCCTTTTTGGGTAGTTCCTTTTGAATATGTCTTGATATTTTTTATCAGTTAATGCTCTCAACTATTATCTCTTCAAAAATTTATTTTGCTCTATTATCTCTCTCATCTCCTTTTTACAATTTTAGTTATGCATATATTAGATGTTTTCACTATAGCCCATATGTGTCTTCCTTGGTATTCCATATTTTCTATCCCTTTGTCTCTCTATACTGCAGTCTATGTATTATATTTTGATTTATCTTCTAGTTCACTCATTCACTTTTCAGCTGTGATTAATCTGCTATTAAATACATCCATTGAATTATTAATTTATGTTTCATATTTTTTGGTTCTAAGACTTTCATTTTGTTCTTTTTTACATAGTTTCCTGTCCTCTGCCAAGATTCTCTATCTTTTATATCCTTGACACATTAAACATAGCTATTTTAAAGTTTGTGTATGTGTCCATTATCTGAATGTCCTGTGAGCCATTTTCTGCTACCTATTGTTTCCTGTGATTTCGGAGCCCATTTTATTTTCTGTTCATATGATTGGTTATTTTTACTTGTATAGTTGACGTTACATATGAAAAATTGAAGAGCTAATTTGAGGCTCTAGATGTTACTGTCCACCAGAGTTAGAAATTATTAGAAATTCCAAATCTCCTTCATCTAATCAGAGGTTAGGATGATGTAAAACATACTCCAGCCACTATGAGAACTGGTTTATGTCCAGCTCATTCTTACCCTCAGCATATATCCCTTTAAAGTCCCAACAAAACTTTGGTAATTTGTTAGGGATTTTTCTCTTTGTCAGGCCCTGGACTTCAATTTTTGCCCTTCATTCTTTTGAATATTTCAAAAGTAATTCTTAGTTTCCCAATTTTTCTATCATCTTCATTGGATTTGTTAGATACCTTTAGGAAGAAAAAAATAAGCTCTTTGTCTCACCTCTCTGGGATTTCTTACTTTCTCACATCTTGGCTCTTCACTTCCTTGGACCATCTCCTGTACTTTCAACCAGATACTTTAAAGAAATATTTTGTTTTGTTCTACTTGTCTAGCCAAGACCTGTTTGCAAATGCAAATTTAACATTTTATATAAATATATATGTCCAATCCACTATTGCTTAAAAATATGTCCTCAATGATCTCCTTTATCAATCAGACCTTAAACTCTTCTCTTAATATTAATAAGGCATGGAGCCTTGGGGTAAGAGGTGGGGCATACAGATTCAGATGATTACATTATGGCTATAAAAATTCATATTTGGACTATTACATAGGTAGCATGTCATGATGTAATTACAAGATAAAACAATGCATGTAGATATTATTTATGTGTTTACATATTCTTCATCTATGTTTTCCTACATGGATAGAACATGTACCTTGTCAGTCTTGTTTACCACTCTATTCCCAACACCCTTTAGGTACACAACAAATATTTGTTTAATTAATGAATTTTAAAAATAGCCTATATGTCTTCTATAATATTACATAGCCAAGAATTAAGTATAACCTTTTTAAGACATGTATTGATAATGCTTTCTATGAGATATCAAAGATGGTCAGCAATGAGAAATATAGCTGTTGCTACCTAATAGCAAATTAGCTATGGTAAGGAAAGCAAACCAACCCCACCTTTCTGTTTTCACAGCTGCTGCATTACTTCCAACTCTCTTTATCTCTTATCTGGAATATTGCAATATTCTCCAATTAACTTGTCTCTATGCCTATACTATAGTCTTGCTTCTCTCCAAATCTATCCACCAGAGTTCTTCCGAGTCCATTTTCTATTACACAGATAGGATCGGGTCACTGTTTTGGGACTTTAACTTGAAAGCAATGGGAATATCCTTCAAATGCTCAGCAGGGCACTCAAGACCCTCGTAAACTGTGATAGGAATGTGGCTAATAGGAGGAATTCGATACATATTTGTTGAACAACTAGCTTCAGCTAGCCTTCCTCATCTCTCCTACTTCACCCTGCCAAGTACCATCACTGCAAGAAAACTCATTCTTCTCTAAACAATTCATGCATTTTCATGTATGTTTTTGTTGCTCATACCCAGGAAGTCCTAACCTAACCTAGCACTTCCAACTACTCAGTCTTCAAGGCTACACTGTATGGTCCACCAATTCATCGCCAGTTCCCCTGTAGAGATTAACCATTGCTTTACTATTTAAACTCTCTTTGGACTTTTAAACTAACCTATGTTATTATATCACATCTTATGTTACCCTTATTTGTTCAATATTTCTCCATTTTATTTCCAAGCTATTTCAGAATGTTTACCTTAGAATTGCTAGAATATTTAGAATTTATGTATCCATTCCTTATGTTACTAACTCTGTATATACTCATAGTAGGCACTTAATGAATGGTCACTGAATAGATAAATCAAAGGAAGGCCTACAATTATGATAAATTGAAATTATTAGCTTGAGATCCTTGAGTAAAAGAAGCAGAGATATTTAAAGGTGAAAATTATGATAGAAAATGTTAATGGAGAAAATTTTTTCCAGTAACTTCATCTTTCTCTGGTCAGGAAGTGGCTCCAATTCTTAGTGTCAAAATTAGGATACCCAGGTTCCATGTTCCAAGGGGCCATAGATTGAGAGTCACAGGTCTCACCTGTATGACTTCTGTGACTGCTGCCATTCTGAAGTGAGGGAAAATGTTGGTAAGTTGAGAGATTTAGCATCCACACCAACCTACAAGATAAATAAATCTCAGGGAATGGCCACACTCTCAGAAGAGTTGTCTTTTTTTTTTTTTTACTGGCCTTTAGGCTTCAAACACTTTAATGCCACTACACATCACCATGAACAACCTATAAGATCATATCAAATCAACACAGGCCAGTAAAGTTCTTTGAAAACTGATGTATTTAACATTTTTAATAAATCATTTTTAACTCTGAAGACAAAAGGAAAGTGGCCCTGACATAGAACAGAGAAGCACAAATACTATAAATCTGCTTCAAATATCTGCTCATCTTCACTTTCACCACTATTAAAGTGACTTCCAGAAATAGCCAGTTCAGTTGAGCATCGTGGGAATGAAAGCTTAATAGTGTCAGGTCAAACAACTACCCTAGGATGCTCTCTTCATTTCTAGGGCCTTTCCTTCAGGATGTACTGTGAAACTCAAGTCCAAACTCAGAGCCCAGAGGGTCACAGATCCACACATACATTGGGCATTTAGTTGGAGGCAGGACCACAGGAATGAATAGACTCAAAGTTGGAACTGATTTTAGAGAAATTCCAATCAACTCTTATCAGATGTATCAAAATTCAACCTCTATTTGAAAAGTCCCAATAAGGACATCATCACATCCTGAAAGCTGCATTTTTGAAGGACTCAAAATGGCAGGATATTCTTTAATTTTGCACCAATATTTGTCCACATTAACCTCCAATGGTTAGCCTCTGTACTTATGCAGATTGTCCCATCAGCCTCTCTTTCTGATGACTGGCTGGTGGCTTGACTCATTCATCTTGGTCTGGGTCAGTGCCTGATTTATTAGCAATCACTTACTAAATGTTCCTGAATGAATGAAGAGACAAATAAATGAATTTCAAAGACATTCTCTCTCTTGGATAATTAGTCCATCTCCCTACCAAAGCCTTTAGCTGTCATCCATCTGGGCATGAAGCAAGTTAGGATCTTTAATTTTCAAAACATAGACCCATGAGGGCAGGAATCTGTCTATTTTGTTCACTGATGTATCCCAAATGTCTAGAATGGTACCAGACATCTTACAGGTACTCAGTAAACACTTTACATAAAGAAATAACAAAATGCCCTTTGTCCCCATGCCTATCCTTTGTTTACTAATAGCACAATATACAAAACTCTCCATACTTTGCAGAGATTTTAATCTAAAATTGTTATTCAGTTCCTTCCAAAAACCTTATTGAGATAATTTATTTTTGAATGCTAAAAGACGTAATAACCATTTATTTCTTCTCTGAAATTGCTTAGTTCTCTCCCAGTATAAATTGAACACCAGAAAGCTACTAGACTACATTATTTTTTACATACCATATAAATGTCTTCCAGAACAAAAATTAACCTAATACCATATGCTTCTAAGTAGATTTAGAATATGAAGTAGTCATAGGAAAAATGCATGTAAAACTTGTATAAAATTGCCATTGAAGAGATTTTTCAATTAAGTTGCTAATTGTAAACAAACCCACAAAATAAATTTCCCTCAGAATAATGTGCTAAAATTTTTTGACTTGCCTAGAAAATGGCATGCTTCATTTATCAGACAATAAAAGTTATACAAGCCATTATGTTTTGTTTTGTTTGCTTGCTTCTTATTTCATTAAGGAAACAGATGATCTCAGAAAAGAATGACAACCTTTGACCACCAAATCTAGCCATCCACTGCATCAGCACCCTCGCTCTTGGCTCTCATTCTGTTAAAGGTATGAAATGATCGCCTTCTGCTCTAAGACACCCACTTACTTTACTTTGAACACCACCCTCTTGTTTACTCAAAGACTTTTTCCTTGTCATTATTACCTTCTCTTCTGCATTACCACTGTTTCTCTCTCTCTCTCTCTCTCCACTGGATACTTCCATATCCATACAAACATCTCCCATGTTAAATATATATATATTTTTAAACCCTTCACAATTCTCCTTCAATCCTGCTCCATTTCTCTGATTTTTCTATCAGAACTCCTTAAACAGTTATCTACACTTGATTTATCTTTTTTTTTTTTTTACCTTTTATTCTCTCCTTAATTCTGTTCAATCAGACTTTTGTCCCAATTACTCCTGATCGTCAGATTCAATGAATTTCATCTTCCTAGACCTCTCAGCAGCATCTATATATCTGATATCCTCTTTTTTGAAACAAGTTAGTCCTTTGGCTTTAGGAAGGCTATACTCTCTTGATGTGTTCCTATAATTTGACCATTCCTTCTCCATCTCCTCTTTTGGATCTTCCTTCTTCTCTCAGCTGTAAATGTCGAAGGGGCCCTAGACTCAGCCCCAGTCTTCTTTATTCCTCACCTACATGCTCTCCTTAAATGATCCATCCTGCCCCCCAGTTTTAAATATTATCTACATGCTGATAACTCCAGAAATTTATATCTGAGCCACCATTTCTCTAAACTTCAGAGTAACATATCCTACTGACCACTAACCATCTCTTCTTGGATGTCTAATAGACAAGCTTAACATGTCAACCGAACTCTTGTTAGATATATGATTCACAACCGGAGATGATTTTCCGGTATCTGAAGACTAAGCTTGTTCACAATGTCAATGGAGTTAAGGAAACACCAGAGTTTCAGAAACAGCGAAGTCTGTTAAGCCAACACACATTCCAGTATTTATTCTTTATATGCCAACATTAAAACATGATTTGCTTCACAGACCAACTGAGACTTAAAATGGACTTTTACAAATAACAGAGCTGCTGTGAGCTGTTGGCTTAATACACAAATGCCCTCAAACAAAGCTTGGAAAACATGCTTAAAATCAGAGCTGGCTAGAGGTACAGAGGCTTTATAATACAGTAATCCAATTTGTAATTTTGTTTCAGGCAAAGTGGTGTAGTACATGTAGTGACTTTCTTGTTCTACCTTCATCTTTCCTCTGGGACATTGTACCATCACACCTGCCACCCCTAAAGCACGGCTGACCTTGAGACTATGTTCCAGTTGTCTCTCTACTGAAAATATCACCATGGAACACCCTCCTCAGGGCCGGTCTGCACAGGTAGCCAGGACGTCACCAAAGGCTGCTTGTCTCTTGCTTTCCTGCCCCATCACTGACTCCTATCACTGTGGTGCACCTCTGTGCCTCCCCAAGCCATAATCAACGTGATCATCTCAGTAGGGTTCATGGGAAAAAACAGATTCCTGAAATTTTCTCTGTGCTTCCAGATGGCCTTTGTACTTTTGACCATGGCCTTCTGAAGACAATGTTCCTCACCTTTCCTGCCTAACTCAGGGAAAGGCCATGAGAGTGGGCAGCCACAGGGTCAGGCACATAACACCAGTTAGGATAATCACTCAGTCTGGCAGGGTATCATTAACTCTCTCGGGCAGAGAGAGTCTACATAGGCCTCCAGCCTGATGTTTAAAGAAAGCAGAAATGCCAAGAATGATTTTAATCCATGACCACAATCAAGAGTGAAGACTAAGATAGACATATTGGCATCAAGTCCACTGGAAGCAATGTACTCTAGAAGTCACTGCAAGTGCTAGGGGTTTCACTGACTTTGAAATACCTATACAACCAGAGTCTAAAGAACTTACCAGCACGGATTTTGCACACTCCGAAGATTCACTGCCTTACACCTACATAAACAGAGTCATAAAACCAGAGAGTTCCTGAATCCTGAATGCTCTATCTGAATTGTTATCTGCAGAATATATCAACCACCCAAACACAGAATAATAAATCTTAAGATTTTTCCAGAGGTCAGAGTGAGGGGAACAAGAATTTAAGAGCAATATTTTTTTGCTGCTTACAATTTCTCAAAACTACTATAAATTACCTAAGTCTCCTATAATTAATAGGTTTCTCAGAGTTTTATGAGCTCTCAACATGGCCTTTTCAGTTCCTATTAAAGAAGAGTTAACTTCTGAGAGATAATAAATTAAGTCTTTAAAAGTGTGGTAACTTAAGGATTTCTTTGTGTTTCCATAGATTCTTGAAGAGCGATAATAGCTAATTAAAAATACTCAACAGAAATTTTTGCTTCACAGATTTGATCATTATTTTGGGGAGCAAATCATGACAATAGTTTTAACATAAAGAATAAGAAAGTTATTTGAGTCTGTTGAATTATACCTATCCTTATTGTACTTGCCCCTCCTCAGTGCCAAGATTTATACTATAAGTTATTGTTATTGTTTTTTGTTGTGTTGCTCTTGTTTCATTGTTACTGTTTCTGTTGTTGTTGCTGCTTTGTCACAGCTCTGTAATTTTGGAAATTGGCTCTGGGAATAGTTGCCACCAAATCTAGAGACATACAAACGATGGGAAAAATATTTTAGGGGGTAAGTATAATCCCTTCACTCAAATGGCCTATAAAAGTTACCAGTAATTCTTGGCCCATCTAAAATATTTACACAGGAGATCCTAGTAGACATGGGAAAATGCATTGTTTAATAATATCCAAAAAGTATGTAAAATGTTCATGTAGAAAGTCTTAAGATTCTGATAGGGAAATATAAGGAGACCCTTGTGTAAATAATTTTGCTTGGAAATCCAGAGGTTCTATGGATGGAAAGATATGGGTGGAATTCTAGGAATTCTCTCAGGACTACTGTACATTCAAGCTAATATTGTACATTCGTCTGGAGGATTTATATTTATATTGAATGTCAACATAAACCAAAACAATTTTTTTCCTGGCAACCCAGATATGAAAAGTTTTCTCTACCAAGGGCCCCCAGGAAGGTTAAATTCATTAATTCATTGAATTACAGATGTGTTCTTCTTTCAAATGCTTCATCCCTCAGACTGAGCAAGACCCAGTCAATCCCCTGTTCCACGTGGTATTCCAGGTGTGGTGAAGGAGCAACGGGCCAGTGATCTGTGCTTAAAGCTCAAATAATTACTGAATTGAAAGCTAAATTAACTCCTCACACTTTGTCCTCCAAGCAGATGATTTTAGAGTTGTGCAAATGATTCAGGGAGAGGCTAGCCAAGCAGGACTTGATTAGCTCATTTAAGGCACTGATCATTCAGGAGATGTTTATAAAATCCAGAGATTTGCTCATCTGTCCTTTGCCCAGAATCTCATTGCACCTGACATTTCAGTAGATTTAAAAGCCTTGAGGGAGACTGAATGCTTACTCTAGCTGATATTTACTTTCAAAAAGTCATAGCTGTGTTTATGCTCCCTATTGCTGCACACTAAATAATAGCCTTGTGAAATCAGATAGGAATATATGACAGTCGGTGTTTTATCAGGCACCCAGCAGCCCAGCAGCCCAGAGCTCCCAAAACACATCTGCTTTTCTTTGTGGTATATGGTAGGCCAATTTTCTGGGTTCATCTCCTGGTGTTAGAGCCAAGTCCATACAGGTCTGATGACGGCCGTGACCACTTGGGATGGGTCGATGGCACTTAGGTCCTGCCACATTCAGGAAGCTTATTACCATGGGCTCTGGAATCAAATGAACTGGGCTTTGGATCCTGGCTCCAACACTTGCAGCTTTGTGACCCTGAAAAAGTGACTTAACCTTTCTAAGCCTCCATTTTTTTCATTCAGAGGAATATCAGTGTTTACCTGTAGAATTATTTTGAAAGCTATGTGAGAAAATATGTACACAAAAGAAATATCAAAAATGTTTATTACTGTGTTTCAAATAAAAATGAATCTAAAATTTTTATGTAAAGTTAAAGAGGTGAAACAGTATATAGAGAGGTGAAACAGTAGAACTTCCTTCAACTTTTGAGGTCCAAGCCGTAGAGATGAATCAGTTCACTTAGTCTCACAGAGACAAAACATTCTGCTTAATGGCCTGTGGGTCTGAAATGTTGCATTATAAAAATATTTTCATTTATGTTTGCTTTTCCATAAGGAAAAAAATCCCACCTAAATGAATGGGAAATATAGCACTATATTTGAGATTAATCAAGGGAACACGAGTAGATAGCACTGCAGTCCAGAGATCAGGTCCTTGGTCAGTTGCTCTCATCATTAATGCTGGTTTACAGGCACGCATGGAGTTGAAAGGACATCCATTGGTAAACAGTAAGCCTGGATTTGAATCATTTGGATAAGTATTAACCCCAACCTCAGTCCTTCCATCAGTGGATTGCAATAAGCATGCTTCCCCTTTTGTATCTCTTAGAGACTGTGCGTCACTCTCAGTGAGAAATCATATAATTGAGAGGCCTTTGGGAGAAATAAGTGCTAGAAGTGTCATGTACAACATGATAAATATAATTAAAACTGCTGTATGTTATATATGAAAGTTGTTAAAAGAGTAAATCCTAAGAGTTCTCATCACAAGGAAAAATTTGTTTTCTATTTCTTTAATTTTGTATCTATTATGAGATGATCGAGTTCACTAAACTTATTGTGATAATCACTTCATGATGCATATAAGACAAATCATTATGCTGTATACCTTCAACTTATACAGTGCTGTATGCCAGTTATATCTCAATAAAACTGGAAGAAAATAAATAAATAGGAAAGTCCTTTGGAAATTGCAATACATATTGATAATGTAAGACCTTATCATCCATGCAAAAAGAATTCAGACAAAGGAGAGATCAATTCAAGGCCAAACCAATCCCTTAACTATAACATTGTCTCCCTGTTTAACCCAGATCATAATAAATGTAGAATGCACTGCAATTGACAACATTTAGAGGCACACCTTGACTGTCATTAAGGCTTAAATTCATTTCCTATGGCTTAAATTCATTTCCTTCCAGAAAGGAAGCACCTTCCCTGACAGCTCTAGCATAAAAGCTCCAATAACGGCTCTAGTTAGTATAACTTGGGCCACGTGTTTATCGCCAAACCTACCACTGGGATAGCCAGCAGATGAAACAGGAGTTCTGCTTCAGAAAATGAGAGAAGAAATATTACCTACCAGAAAACAGAGAACTTGCAATGGTTTCAACTAAGGGTAAGACAGGCTGTTCTCTGTTCATATTTGCCTGTCCAACTCCATCATTCCTTCAAGTCTTCGCTCAAATTTCACCTGACTCCCCTGCTTAAAATTAGATCATACTCTCTCTCCCACCAGCTCCCCTCCATGCCCCCAGTAGCCTTTTCCTGCTCTATTTTTTCCCTTCCATTTATCTCATTCTCATGCACAATATGACATATAGTTATTGTTTATTGCCTCTTCCTCCAACAGAACAGAAGCTCCTCGAGAGAAGATTTTTGTTTTGTTCACTGACGTATCCCAAGTATCCAGGACTCTACCTGGTAAATAATAACTGCTTAAATAAATAAAATTTTTAATGAAAGAGAGGAAGGAGAATGAGAAAAAAGATTTGTCTTCCCATTATTGTTTTCTTCCCATGAAACTATAGTATACATTTTCGTTCTGCAGCCCCACTTCTGCCTCCAATCCCTGAAGTCTGGTATGTATTTTAAAGCCTTATGCTCTGAATATTAGACTTGAACATAATTGCAATAGATTGCCCTGAGAAGAGGCCAAATCCCATTATAACCACTTTCAGGAACTGTCCCATTTCTTTTACTGCCCTAGAATTGTAATACGAAGAATGCTACTGGAAAAAAGTAGGCCACGGGCCAAGGACTGGAAATATTTTAGTTGTTGGTATTGTTAAGCTGGGATGTTTTGTTGTGATAATATTGAATGTGAGAGAATTATAGATAGTTTTTTTTTTTATTTAAAAATTTTACTTTGAGAGGGCTATTCCTAACATCCAAGCACAGATCATAGTATCTGTCAAAATTTATACAAAACCTGAACACTGAAGTCCTCAGTTTAAAAACAGGCCATAGTTGAGTTCATTCCTTCTTATAGCTCCATGTGGCTTCTTTCTTTGATTTTTTTCTAACTTACAGGATATGTATTTCCTAGAGGAATAAAACTTTTTTTATCTGCCCATCATAACAATGGGGTAGGGTAAATCAGAAGGGTAGATGTTACATTATTATAAGATCTAACATTAAGATCAGTCTTGATAACATTTTACCCAAAATCCCCTGAGGAAGCCAAGAAGAAATTTCTACAGATATATTTTATGTGTACTGAGGTTAGGGCAAGGGTTAGCATAAAATAAATTTATAAAAGGTTACTGCTGTGTGTATGTTGATCACAAGGGGGAAGGGGGAAAACCGATTCCCAAGATCCTTAAGAACCAGAATAAAATACAGGCATAGGGCTTCCTCATTCTCCAAATTAGAAACATCTGTGTTGTCCAAGTTCTCACTTTTTCCCATAATCAAAGGGGTAGCTCCTGAAACAGTGGGGTGTTTTGAAAGCATACCAGGCTCTTTGAAACACTAATGTAGGATGTCCTGAATTTAGGATGTCCTAGGTATTTTTGACTCTTTGGGGATATAGGACTATTTATCCATCATCAGTGGCCCCAATTATTTTGATTATAGAGATTAAATCAATTAAAAAGTAGCATATTTATTTTAAAATACTATACCATAAATTATATTTTGTATACTTTTTTTGCTGTGTTGGCAACTATTTACACAGCATTTATTTATTTTTAACATCTTTATTGGAGTATAATTGCTTTACAATGGTGTGTTAGTTTCTGCTGTATAACAAAGTGAATCAGCTATACATATACATATATCTCCAAATCCTCTCCCTCTTGTGTCTCCCTCCCACCCTCCCTATCCCACCCCTCTAGGTGGTCACAAAGCACCGAGCTGATCTCCCCGTGCTATGTGGCTGCTTTCCACTAGCTATCTATTTTACATTTGGTAGTGTATATATGTCCATGCCACTCTCTCATTTCATCCCAGCTTACCCTTCCCCCTCCCTGTGTCCTCAAGTCTATTCTCTACGTCTGAGTCTTTATTCCTGTCCTGCCCCTAGGTTCTTCAGAACCTTATTTTTTTTTTTTTTAGATTCCATATATATGTGTTAACATAAAGTATTTGTTTTTCTCTTTCTGACTTACTTCACTCTGTATGACAGTCTCTAGGTCCATCTACCTCACTACAAATAACTCAATATCGTTTCTTTTTATGGCTGAGTAATATTCCATTGTATACATGTGCCGCATCTTCTTTATCCATTCATCTGTCGATGGACACTTAGGTTGCTTTCATGTGTATACTTTTAAGAAAGAAAAACTAATTAAACTCTAACCAGTGTTTTCTCATTACTTAGGATATTTATACTTCTAGGTCTAAGAATTTATCATGTCATTCTTATGCACATATATGTATATAAGTGAAATAAAATGTGAGCAAGATAAATTGGTTAAGATATTTCTAAAAGATCTTCTCATTCAGAGTTCAATCTTTTGAATAAATTTTCAGCATAGAGTTTTGGTGATGTGACACTCTCAGAGTTCAGTACTATCTCTGGATTTTCTGCTAATTCTCTGACATCTATTCTGAAAGCTTCATTATTGTTACTTTCTTCATGTTACCAAGTTATCAACTGAAAGTTTTTAGACAAATAAAACTCAGGTCCTTTGTCAAATGGTCTACATACAGTTTGCTGATGGCAGCTTCCAGCGACTGCCATTGTTTTTTCACCCCAATAGGCATAACCTAGTTTGCTTATATGCAAGTAGTAAAAACTAGATCTTTTGATCGACAGCAACTGTAAGACACTATCAACTATAAGATGCATCTTGTATTCAAAGATGTTGAAATGTAATAAAAGAAGTGTATGTTTGAATTAATGAAATACAATAATTCTTCTATCATTCTGTACTATCCTAACCATTTAAATGACAATATGGGAAGAAAAGATCCTGGGGGAAAAAATCAACATTCTAGGAAATATTTGCTGAATTTTTAAAATTTAAATAACCTAGCATGGCCATATTCACCCAAGCACATACTTCACTGTGTACAAATTCAATACTAATTCTTTAGAATCTGCTTTCTCAAAACTTCAGGTCTCAAAAGCACTTGCATTCATTTTCTGAACCATCAGTGTTGATGAAAACTATGTAAAAATGAAGGAGCAATAAAAGACTAATCCTTACCAAATAATGAGAGTCTTAGACCATTAAGCCTTCATTAATCGAATCATGTCTAACATAGCAATAACAATGAATTTCAACTGCAGCTCAAATTTCTTAATAACTTAGTCACCTCAAATCCATTTTAGAAGTAGGTGGGGATAAATTTTAAATAAATTAAAAGGCTTATCACATTTCTTCATAACATTCTTCAGAAGTTTCAGATTATATTTTGCATTACTAAAACCCAACCTGCTCTTCTGTTAAATGTGATCAGTTTTAGTAAATAAGTGCCAACCTTTCTATCACAATTATTGACCTCAACTGAATTGGCAAATGGAATTTGGGGGCAAAGGACATATTATTCAAGTGGATAATTTTCCTTGAGACCTGAAGTATTGTACCACTTATTGGAGTTCTTGGAAACAAATGGAAAATATTTACAAACCCATAATTTTTAGTATGTGCTTACTCCTTCTGCAAAGGACTAAGTACATAGTAAATGAAACAAAAGCCATATTTCTTTCCACTCAGCTTGGCACAAAATGTACTGGTATTTAGATGAGCAATAATATTTGAGGATTTCCTCCCTCAAACATGTTAATTATGAACAGTACCAAGTATCAAACAAAATGGTAGTACTGCATGGGATTAAAGGAGTATTCTGCCGATACAAAGCTTGTGTATGTGCTCAAAATCACTATAGGCATCTTACATTTTCTGGTTAATCTCTCCACACCCTCTCAGCACATGAAAATGGTTTTGTTTGTTGTTGTTCATTGGGAGCACCAATGAACCATATTACTATGTCATTAACCAAGCCAGCAAAGGAATATTAGAATTGCATCGAAAATGAAACTCGGGTGGTGGTAATTACCAGGCCTAATAAAACCACACATGCTTTTATATATTGAATATTTAATAGTTACAGGGCACAATATTAGATTCTGAAAACATTGTGCAGAAGTTTCCTTTTTCCTATGGATAAGAATTTTAAACTCTCCTGAACTAGAGAAGCCCAGAGGAAGCCCAGAGGAAAGCTAAGATGAGTTTGGTTATGGACTTCAAAGCTACAAGCGACTAAAAGAGCTTGTCCACTTCTCTTATATTACAGATAAGGAAACTGAAGCTCCATGAGGCTGAATGTTGCCCATGATAGATGGAAGAACTGAAACCAAAGGCAGGTTTCTGGACTCCCAAACCAGTACCCCTGCCCCTTCTCCATATAGAATATGTGATGGGAGAACCTCAGAAATGAGTCCATTGCTAAAGACTACAATTTCCTTAAAGGCCTAACTTGATCGACCTAGAAAAAAAAATAGCATTGAAATTCTGAGGATATTAGATGCCTAAACACTAAGAGTCAGAATGCATCTGAATCAAACTATTCTAAACAAAAAGTTAACATCAATTTAGGACTCCTTAGTAGTCTAAAGCTCATCACTGACATTAATTAGCAATCCTACACAATATCCCTTTGAGGTAAGCTAAGCATTATTAGCTTTGCAGAACAGATGAGGGATCCAGCTATACATTTTATGTGTTTGTTGTCAAGAGCCCTAGCTACTAAAATTCAGAGATGTGCCCCAAATCCAATCACGCCTAGGAAAGTGGTAGGAGTCTAAGAGCACTAATTTCCAAATCTGGTTTTCAGGTTACGCTGATGCCACAGTGCTTGTTCACGATTAACTTTAGGCTAGCAGTCATGTCCAGCTCATTGCCTGCAAAACCAGTCAGTCAACAGGCATCTATCCATCCCCTGCTGATACCACACTGTGTAGAGGCTGGTCATCTAAGAGGGAACCAAACAAACCAAGAACCCTGCCTGCCTGGAGCTTCCCATGGAGCCCTGCCTCCACCGTTTGTCAAACTTTTCTTAGCACTAACTTACAACTAAGAGAGATGCAAAAGTGGGAAATATGTTTTTATGATCTATTATTATCTCTAATCATGACCATAAAATTTCCAACCAAGATTTCCGACCCACCTACTAAGTGCATTACCCTATGCAATGTACTAGGGATTCAACAGTTCCTTCCAGGTGGCTGACAGCTTGGTGACCTTCCTTCTACTGGGAGTTTACTTACGGCAAGTTTGAAAATATTTTCGTAATAAAAAAAGATAACAAGGCAGGTGGTTTGCACTCATGATGGAAGCTCATAGTTACTAAATGGTTGCTGTGTCCTAGGAATTTAAATAGATAATTTTTTATTATTTTCACAACCCTATGAGGTAGGTATTATTGACACCATTTCATAAATGGGGAAACTGAGGTACATAGGTGAAATAACTTACCCTATTGCAGAGCCAGGATTCAAACCTAAGCGTGTCTGCTACAAAAGTCCATGCTCTTATCTACTGCTGCTGTGCTCCCGACAAGAAAGACAACAGAAATAAGAACAGAGATGTACTCCACCTTTACTCCCAGCTCTGGTATCAAAATCATACTAGCTCTCTCTTAGCCTAAACCAACTAAGAGATGAACAATAATAGAAGTCAGGTCTAGTCTCGCCACACTAAACAACACAGAGGAGACTAATTCTAGGAACTGTTTAGACTGAAGAGAAACTAGATGAAGATTATGATAATATGCTATTATGAAAGCTAAAAAAACATGGGAGAAGAGCTGTTGCCCATAACGACTTTCATAAACCTGCCAAATATTCTAAATGGAGCACTGAACCTTGTGTATTAGGTCCATGTTTGTAAGTAAAAGCCATAGGGCTTTAAAATTAATGCCATCTTTTTCTAAGCTTTGAATTATTAAACCATAATTTACTGAGTGCATGAACTATCACATGGTGGTTAAGAGCCGTGGCTGTAGATTCCAGCTTTGCCACTTGCCATCTGTGTGGTGTGCTGTGACTTAGTCAAATACTCTGAACCCGTTTTCTCATCTAGAATGAGTGAGTATTCAACCCTACATCTCAGGATTGCTGTGGGGATTAAAGGAATTGTTTATATAAAGCAATTGGCACCGAATCTGCATTCAATTCGTGTTATTATTATTAGTCATTGTATGGTCATGTACGAAATGTTCTAGACTGATGCAATAAACTGTAAGAGGTGGTCCTTTCCATCAAGGAACCTATACTCTATTCGATAAGATGAGACTGACAGACAAATCAGGTTGTGCACCATACGAGACAACCCAAGGGAAGTGCTAACCGGTGTAACTACTGTGCACCAACACTTCGGAGACCTTCGTGTACACACTGACCCCCAGGGACCTTGTTAAAATGCAGTTGCTGTTTCAGTGGGTCTAGGGTGGAGCCTGAACGTCCACATTTCTGACAAGTTCTCATGTGATGCTCCATATTACTTGTTCATGGATCACACTTTGAATAGTGAGGCTGTGGATGTCCAGAGGTGGGAGGGGGCTGTCAAGGGCTGGGGCAGTAAGCTTTGGAAGAGGGATGGAAATTGAGCTACGGCTTGAAAGATAAATGAAGCATGGACACCTCAAAAAGAGATAGGTGACCTAGGCATGGGAATGCCACAATAGAAAGATGGAAAGGCAGGAAGACAAGTGGGACAATCAGGAAACACTCAGTTGGCTGACAAAGCCTGTATTCCTGAACCCTCTGTGGGGTGTAGATCAGCAGTAGTTTCCATCTCAGACAGTAGCTCTCAATGCTCACTGGGCACCAGAACCTTGTGGGCAGCTTACAGAATACAGATAGCTGAGCCCCACCCACAAAGATTCTGATTTAGCTAATATGACTTAATCAAACTTTAGGAGTCCATATTCCAAATATGGAGGAAAAAAATATTGCACATAACCAGTAAGCATGCATCATGAAAATCTGCCATGCTGATACTTCACAAGTACAGTCAAGATCTCAGAATCTCTTAACTAGTTGATGGGTTCTGAGCTATGGGGAAATTGACGTAAATTGTATCCTGTGATTCACCCTTGTCTGCATGGCCCATTAGTGCTGCATAAATAACTATGGGAAGATTTATTAATGCCAAAGTTATGTTTTTTTATCTCTAATCATCTATACCTCTGAGGTGATGGCTTATTTATTATTTGATATATTCTTTCAATAACTTTCAGGAGCTGATAGTACACCATTCACTATTAACTTTTTTTTTTTAATCTTAAATATAGGCTCACCATTTTCCCTTTGTTGTCTGGAAGGATGTCAACCCCTTTCCACAATTTCTCAGAAATATTGGCTTATTTCAAAGTTCTTGGAAAAATCCAGGAAACAGGTCACCAGACCCTGCTGATTTGAATGCCCCAGATTTTCCAGATATTCTGAAAGAAATTCATTCCTTTTTCTAATTTGTCATACTTACAAAACCAAATCAGTCCCTGAACAATAATTCATCACTGATCTTTCTGTAGAGGATAAAGAAGATATTAAGTTTGTCTGCCTTTAAATCACCTTCTATAATTAGACTTCCCTTCCTCAATGTGAGAGATGTAAATTTTTACATAATTATTCTCATCTATTTAACAGTCTAAATAACTTTGTGAGTCTTTGATGTCCCTTACCAAGTGATCTCCTGTTTAGCTGGAGCACTCCTAAAATAACACAGTTTCCGTGACCCATGAAAGACACTGAATATATATTTCCCAATACACGTTCTTGGATAATGTTTCTCTGAAGTTTTTTAGGTTCTCTAGTATGAGTGAGACAATTGGGAAAATGTAGGAAGACAGAGATTGAATATCAAGAGAGAGGGAGACAGGGAAGCAGGGAGAACAGGAGGGAGGGAGAAAAGGAGGAAGAAAGAAGAAAGAAAGATCAAAATCCCCATGTTAATTGTGTGAGAAGCGTGGATTTGGGGAGAAATCTTGAGTAAAATATTTCAACAGAAAAATAAGTGTAGACAGCCAAATTATACCTATATTCTTGCTAGAGATATTCATTTGTCTTTTTGACTTTGAACAAGGCTAATGGCTACGACATCTTTAAGTTTCTTATGAAATGAATGTGAGTGTATAAGACACTGCAACACTAGAAAAAGTACAATAGAAGCCTCTAATTGGAGAGCTAGATTCTAAATGTGGCTTCTAATTATAAGAAAAAAACCTCTTCTATGAGAAAATATAATGTTGTAGCTCTTGAATCAACATTTCCACAAAAATATGACGACTTCAATTTGAAGACAGACACTAACAAATGATTTCATACCGCCTTTGTCCATTCAGGCTGCTATAACAAAATATCACAGATTGGGTAGCTTATAAACGACAAAAATTAATTGTTCACAGTTCCGGAAGCTAAAATTCTGAGATCAGGTTACCAGCATGGTCAGGTAAGGGCCGTCTTCTGGGCTGAAGACTTCTTGTTGTATCCTTACATGGTGGAAGGGACAAGCCAGCTCTCTGGGGTCTCTTTTATAAGAACACGGATCTCATTCATGAGCACTCCAACCTCATGACCTAATCACCTCCCAAAGGCCCCACCTCCATCTCGGGCATTAGGTTTTCAATATATGAGTTTTTTTCTTTTTTTTACTGGTGGGGGGCATAAATATTCAGACCATAGCCCACATACACAAAAGTTTAGAAGGTTTGTAAACTTTTCACAATATTATGTTTTTCTCCATCTCAAAGGCGAAATGGTAGAAGAAAATGAGTTCCTTTCAAAACAGTAGCAATAGCAAACACATTGAGCACTTACTATGTGCTAAGTGCTGTGCCACTTGCTTCACATACCTCATCCCATTTGACCTTCACAATAGCCTCATGAGATTGGCATTATTTTACTCTCACTTTATAGACAGGAAATGAGTCTTACTAGAGACATTGGACAACTTGACCAAGATCAAATATTTTGTTAGCCATGGAACTGAATTTGATCTAGACATGCCAGGAGTCCATGATCTTAGCCAGTCTGTTATATAAAATTGACATAAGTCACATACCTTATATTTCAAATACTCATGCATGATACTTCTTTCTTTATATTTCTTTCAGGCAGGAAACACATATAAAATCTATCCAAATGGTAGTGCTTATCCATTTGGAAATCACTAGTCAATGACAAAGAAAAAGCAAAGCTTTGTGCATATGAATTCATATCAACGCTATTAGTCAAAACAAAGGCCTAAGGTCATTTTGTTTGAAGTTCACCTTTCTATTAATGAAAGACTAAAATGTCCTCTAAGACAAATTTAGAAATCCTAGAACAGCCTGACCTTTAATATTTATGCCATAACACAAATGTACTTTGGGTATCATTATCATATTATTGGTATATTTCCGTTGTTCATCCTTCTCTGTTCATTAATCAGGCAAACATCCTGTAAACAGCTAAATTTATACAGAAATATAAATAGGATGGAGCTCATTGGTTATTAACCAAAATATCGAGATCCGTGGGGAGAAAATTATGTTACAAAAACTGTGGCTTGAGGAGTAAACTTTCTCAGTTGCTATCATTTTATCTCAAGTTTAATTTTCTTTTTCTTAGGTAGACCATGAAATTAAGAGATTAAAAAGAAAAATGAAGAGTTTAAAAGAAGAGTGAATTGCTTCATGATATTCAACAATTAGGAACTTTTGAAACAAAATAGAAGTAAGAGGTTATCTAATAGTAATAATTCTTGCTGGCTTTGTTTTATTTTTGAGAGTTTGCCATGTACTAAACCCTTTACATGAGTTATTATTAATTTGGGTTTCCCAGAAGCAGACTCTAAAACAAAGACTCAAATGTATGTGGTTCATTTGCAAGGTGTAGGAAAAACTGGAAAGGGGGTAGAGCAATGAGAAGGGAAAGGAAAGCAGACAATAAAATGTGCATTATCAAGCCAGTTACCATAGCAGAGATGGAACTTTAATCCTGCAGGAAAAGCATTATAAAACACATGTCTTGCAGTTATCCTGCCTGAAGGGTGAGGGAGCTGAGATATTTACACACCAATTCCATTCAGTCATTATTTGTGAGATGCTCCTTGGGCATGAATTCCCTAGCACCTCAGAGCTGCATGCTTCCACAGCTTCAGAGGAAGCCTCAGGCAAAGAGATGCAGAGAGAGACCAATGGAAGGTGACTTGCAAGCATGAAATTAGGAGCCTCAAGAACTTTAGGCAATAAACATACACGTTTGCTACAGATGATCTAATTTAACTTCTTACAATAATCTCAATAACTATGAGTTTGATGGTATCATTATCCCCATTTTAAAGATGAGGACATTGGGGCTCAGAGACATTGAGTGACTTACCTGTGGCCACACAGCAAATAAAAGGCAGAGCTTGCTTCAAAGTAGGTAATCTGACTCCAGAGTCTGTAATCTTAGACATTACTCTGTACACTCTTCCAAAAGTTACAGTCTGAAAAGCTAACTCCACAAATTCCCCAAGGAAAAATATGCTTATATCCTGTTTCGAAAAAGGGTCACATAAATTCCATTATTTAGTCATATTATGCCTACCATTCCTCCCATTTGCAGGTCCATAGCTTTCTATGAAGAACCCTCAAGCATTACTAAAAGGCTCAAGGAAATTTCTTACATGGACTCCCAGACCATCCCATCCACAGAGTGTTTTTCTTTCTGCCCATATCTTCATCTGTGTGTGGATCCTCCACATCCACTGGGCACCACTACTTCTTGCAGGCATTTCCCATATTTCCACCAGGCACCATCACTAATGCGTGGCAGCCCCACAGTACCAAGCTGCATGGTGTTTGTGTGGAAGCAGGAGAGGACAGAAATAGCACTGCCCTGTTTGCCAATATCTTGTATGGAGTAGTTACTAGAAATACTTCTCTGGGTATTTACTCTCAGTTTTCTCATTCCCCAGGACCCAGACGGGAGTCCACAGGGTACTGAGCCAAAGGGAAAGCTACTAGGCTGGTTCTAGGATGACTAAGGAGCTGTTCTAGGGCTGAGCTTGTGCTACTTGACTCCCTGAGCATGAGTCCTTCCCTGTCCTTCCAGGTTTGGGGATGCCCAGCAGTCAGTTTGCCCTTGTCTAACCCCAACGTTACAATAGTATCCACCTGAGCCCACCTGCCCCCGCCATGCCTCAATTTATACTTGGTTGAATGCATTGGCTTAATATTTTATGCATGATTTACATATGCAACATTGTATATGAGATTAGAAATATAGCCTAATAATTTTGTTTCTGGCTGACATTTGCCTCAATCCCTCTCTAACCTTCTAATTTGTCATTCACTGTATCTACAAATACACTCAGAATATGTGCATAAACAAGAATAAATTTTTTTTTTTTTTTTTTTTTGTGATACGCGGGCCTCTCACTGTTGTGGCCTCTCCCGTTGCGGAGCACAGGCTCCGGACGCGCAGGCTCAGCGGCCATGGCTCACGGACCCAGCCGCTCGGCGGCATGTGGGATCCTCCCGGACCGGGGCACGAACCCGCGTCCCCTGCATCGGCAGGCGGATTCTCAACCACTGCGCCACCAGGGAAGCCCAAGAATAAATTTTTTAAGTTTAAAAATATTTTTTGAAAATTTTCCTAAAACCTGTATTATGAGATCTGGAAAATCCACAAAATATGCTTTCTTGACCTAATCATCTGATACCAAGAACATTCTAATGAAAGATACAAAAGAGGGATTATACTTTAGCCCAAAGGAATGAGTCTAATGAAATTTCAGGCTTGAAGCAAATACATGGCAGTGACATGTGGAGCAGAACTTTCCCTGACATTTCTCAGATGTGTAGCTAAACTCCAGCTCTAACTATAAGTGAAGCTTAACGTGAATGAAGAGTTCTATCTTAAATGTTGACCTTTTCAAGCCAAATGATAATTTGCTCTTTTAAAGTGATGATCTTTAAGTGCCAAAAATTAAATAACAGTCACCAAAAAGTTTCTTCTTTCAGAAAGATTAGTCTCCCAAACTCAAAAGTCCAGAAGAAGTCCTGGGCTTCTACCAAGGTTTAATTCAGCAGTTAATGTAATTCAAAGATCTGACTTCCTCCCATCATTCTACTGTATCAGCTGTGGGGTGAGTTTCATCCTCAGCTTGGCTCTCCTCACAGTAATGAAATGGATGAATTAATTCCAGACCTTACATCTTCATAGGCACTAATCAAAGTGTTATGGGCTGAATGGTGTGCCTCCAAATTTCATATTTCAAAGCCCTAACTCCCAGTACCTCAGAGTGTGAGGTAGGTCCTTTAAAAAGAGGTAATTAGATTAAAATAAAACTGTTTATGGTGAGCCCTTATCCAAACTGACTGTTGTCCTTAAAAGAAGAGGAAAGTTGGAAACACAAGGGATACTAGGGGTTAGTGTGCAAAGAGGAAAGACCGTGTGGGGACATAGCAAGAAGGCGGCCATCTGCAAGCCAAGGTAAGAGGCCTCAGGAGAAACCAAACCTGCTGACACTTGATCTGGAACTTCTAGCCTCCATAACTGTGAGAAAATAAATTCCTGTTACTTAAGCCACCTGGGCTGTGGTATCATGTTATGGCAGCCCTAGCAATCTAATACACATAGAAAGAGAGATTTTTCTTATATCTGCTGCAAAAGAAAAGAAATATCTTTTCCCAAGAACAACAGCAAACATCTCCATTATATTATACTAGTTCTGATTAGTTATTTAAGGGATGGAATAGATCCATTTGCCTTGGCTACTCAAGGCCCACTTCTAGAGCACAGGTAAAGTCAATCTCACCCAAATCAAGGCATAAGAATAGTTTCCCCTGAGTGGTTCCCCAGTGAAATTTACACTGGGTACAGTTCCCAGAAAGAGGAGACACAGATGCTGAGCACTGCAGATCATCAACACTGAGAATCTTTCCCAGACCCATATGAGTCAGCAACAGTTTTTCAACCCAGGTTTGCTTCACTCCGTAGTCTAGTATCCTCCACACCTTGCACCACCTCCCCAGTGTGGACAAGCATCCTCTACTTCTTTTCCCAGTTTCAGAAAGCTCGGAAAGAAACAGGCTTATGAATGGAGAGAGGTGGACTGTTTATCCCAGCAGCGCCAAAAAAAACTTTTTTAAGCCATATAAAATGTTAGAAGAGGGCTTCCCTGGTGGCGCAGTGGTTGAGAGTCTGCCTGCCGATGCAGGGGACACGGGTTCGTGCCCCGGTCCGGGAAGATCCCACATGCCGCGGAGCGGCTGGGCCTGTGAGCCATGGCCGCTGGGCCTGCGCGTCCAGAGCCTGTGCTCTGCAAAGGGAGAGGCCACAACAGTGAGAGGCCCGCGTACCACAAAAAAAAAAAAGTTCGAAGAAAAAAAGTAACCTCACCCATAAAGCACAATTAAGGGAAATTTTTCCCTTTTTATTTTTTTAAAAACACTCTGTACTATGCAACAAGACATGAAGCATCTTTGAAACTGTCATCTGAGGAAGTAATGTTCATGAGTTGTTCTGAGATCAATACAGTGTTCTCTTTGTGTTTTCTCCATCCTCCTTTCTTTCCACTAACATGAGGGAGAATAAAGTGCTTTGGTCAGTTATGTATGGGAGAAAATACATTTCTTTGACCCACACAGCTCATAAAACCTTTTCAGAACAACTCTTGTATCAAGTGGAACTTCTCATCTAAACTTGGCTCTGGTCCACTTACCAGGAAAGCTCTTTCATTTCTACGTTAACAAAGGATGTTACTGAGGACTGCCTGGAGTTCTTGTTGGACTTTAAAGTATGAGGAATTATGAAAAGTTTTTCATCCCTTTCCTGAATGCTTGCATTATCCAAATGCTGGCTCAGAATGAGGGCTCAGAATGAGATCCCAGAATGGAAGGACACCGAGGCTTGTCAGTTCCTCGTCCTTAGGAGGGTAAGCGTGTTGTCTCGCTTTCGTGGAAAGTGACAACCCCCGACCCTGTGTGAGTCCCACTGTGCCACAGCTGCTTTTAGATTTCAAGGTGTATATAATTCAATCTGTTCATCCCTAATGAATACAAGTTTTCTTACCCCTGATCACAAAGCTTTGAAACAAGGCTTTGGTTTGTTCAGTTCTATTTTCAATAACACAAATTTTTCTTCGAACACAGCCACTAACTGGTCCTCAAGCAGGTCTCAGTAATGGGCATTTTTCTCAGTCTCTCTGTAACCGCTAACCTTCCCTCAGATCTTTACGAGACAAGCGATAAATCCTTTTTACTGCTACGGGGGAGAAAATAGTAGTCATGGAGGAAAGGTGAGCAGAGACATGCTGGAAATGCCCCATCTGTACGCCTGCAAAGGCTCTGACAAAGCCCTTTGCTTTCTGTAACAGTTATCAACATCTGAGGGGGAGAGAGAGGGGGAATAGGCTTTTTGTTGTTATCCAAGATAGGATTTTTCCCTTACACTATAATACTGTTGAAATATAAAACAACATGAAACAGCGATGGCAAGAGACCTAGAACAGAAATCCAGAAATTCTAGCCCTGATTGTGTTCTAACCTGCTGGCTTCAAATTCTTTATCAAAATGGGGGAGGCCATTCTGGCTTTCAGTCTATCAAACAAATGTTTATTGAATCTCTGTTTCATGTCAGGCATGATGCAAACATCCTGACTTAGAAGGTACATTCAGTGCCGACCTCAAAGAGCCTATAGCCCCACAGGAGCAGGTAAGTAAGTAGATACCTGTCATATAGAGTCATTAGTGCTATGATAAAGTTTACCATAGATACTGGGTGATAGGCATCATATATTATTAAAATTTACATTAATATATATATAAAAGTTCACACATGGTATTGATAACTTTATTTTAATTAAAGATAATCCTAAGGTAGCATCCCAAGTTTGTAGACACTGATGTTGAAGCAGTGCTTTCAAAATCAAACTTTCTAAAGACAATTAAGGGAGACCTTCAAGATGGCGGAGGAGTAAGACGCGGAGATCACCTTCCTCACCAAAAAATACATCAGAAATACATCTACATGTGGAACAACACCTACAAAACACCTACTGAACGCTGGCAGAAGACCTCAGACTCCCCATTAAGCAAGAAACTCCCCCACGTACCTGGGTAGGGCAAAAGAAAAAATAAAGAAAAGAATACGGACGGTACCTGCACCAGTGGGAGGGAGCCGTGAAGGAGTGAAGGTTTCCACACACTAGAAGCCCCTTCGTGGGCGGAGACTGTGGGTGGTGGAGGGAGGAGCTTCGGAACCACGGAGGAGAGCGCAGCAACAGGGTGCGGAGGGCAAAGCGGAGAGATTCCCGCACGGATGATCGGTGCCGACCAGCACTCACCTGCCTGAGAGGCTTGTCTGCTCATCCGCCGGGGCTGGCAGGGGCTGGGGGATGAGGCTCGGGCTTCGGTTGGATCTCAGGGAGAGGACTGGGGTTGGCGGCGTGAACACAGCCTGAAGGGGGCTAGAGCGCCACGGCTGGCCGGGAGGGAGTCCGGGTTAGTCTGGAGCTGCCGAAGAGACAAGAGATTTTTCTAGCCTCTTTGTTTCCTGGTGCGCGAGGAGAGGGGTTTAAGCGCGCAGCTTAAAGGAGCTCCAGAGACGGGCCTGAGCCGCGGCTATCAGCGCAGACCCCAGAGACAGGCATGAGACGCTAAGGCTGCTACTGCAGCCACCAAGAAGCCTGTGTGCGAGCACAGGTCACTCTCCACACCTCCCCTACCGGGAACCTGTGCAGCCCGCCACTGCCAGGGCCCCGTGATCCAGGGACAAGTTCCCTGGGAGAACGCATGCGCGCCTCAGGCTGGTGCAACGTCACGTCGGCCTCTGCCGCTCGCCGCGCATCCGTGCCCCTCCCTCCCCACGGCCTGAGTGAGCCAGAGCCCCCGAATCAGCTGCTCCTTTAAACCCGTCCTGTCTGAGCAAAGAACAGACGCCCTCAGGCAACCTACACGCAGAGGCGGGGCCAAATCCAAACCTGAACCCCGGGAGCTGTGCGAACAAAGAAGAGAAAGGGAAATCTCTCCCAGCAGCCTCAGGAGCAGCTGATTAAATCTCCACAATCAACTTGATGTACCCAGCATCTCTGGAATAACTGAATACACAATGAATCATCCCAGAACTGAGGCAGTGGACTTTGGGAGCAACTGTAGACTTAGGTTGGCTTTCTGCATCTAATTTATTTCTGGTCTTATGTTTATCTTAATTTGGTATTCAGAGTTTATTATCATTGGTAGATTTGTTTATTGATTTCTTTGCTCTCTACCTTTTTTTTATATAAATAGATTTTTTTTTTTCTGAGTATATATGTATATGTTTCTTTGACTTTGTCTGTATAGCTTTGCTTTTACCATTTGTCCTAGGGATCTGTGCTTTTTCTTTTTTGTTTTTTTTTTTTGGATAGTTTTTAGCACTGTTATCATTGGTGGATTTACTTTCTGGTTTGGTGGCTCTCTTCTTTCTTTCTTTTTCTTTTGTTATTACTTTAAATTTTTTTAATTTTTAATAATTTTTTATTTTAATAACTTTTATTTTATTTTACTTTTTTCTTTATTTCTATTTTTCTCCCTTTTCTTCTGAGCCATGTGGCTGAAAGGGGCTTGGCGCTCCAGCCGGGTGTCAGGCCTGTGCCTCTAAGGCGGCTGAGTTCAGGACATTGGACCACCAGAGACTTCCGGGCCCCACATCATATCAAACAGTGAAACCTCTCCCAGAGATCTCCATGTCATCAACACTACGGCCCAGCTCCACTCAATGACCAGCAAGCTACAGTGCTTGACACCCTATGCCAAACAAAGAGCCAGACAGGAACACAACTCCACCCATTAGCAGAGAGGCTGCCTAAAATCACAATAACACCACAGACACCCCAAAACACACCACCAGACACGGTCCTGCCTACCAGAAAGACAAGATCCAGCCTCATCCACCAGAACACAGGCACCAGACCCCTCCACCAGGAAACCTACACAACCCATAGAACCAAATTTACCCACTGGGGGCAGAAACCAAAAACAACGAGAACCACAAACCTGCAGCTTGCAAAAACAGACACCAAACACAGTAAGTGCAGCAAAATGAGAAGACACAGAAACACACAGCAGATGAAGGAGCAAGGTAGAAACCCACCAGAACAAATGAAGAGGAAATAGGCAGTGTACTTGAAAATGAATTCAGAGTAATGATAGTAAAGATGATCTGAAATCTTGGAAATAGAATGGAGAAAATACAAGAAACAATGAGAACCTAGAAGAACTAAAGAGCAAACAAAGAATGATGAAAAACCCAATAAGTGAAATTAAAAATTCTCTAGAAGGAATCAATAGCAGAATCACTGAGGAAGAAGAACGGATAAGTGATGAGTAATATAAAATAGTGGAAATAACTATGGCAGAGCAGAATAAACAAAACAGAATGAAAAGAGTTGAGGAGAGTCTCAGAGACCTCTGGGACAACATTAACGCACCAACATTTGAATTATAGGGGTCCCAGAAGAAAAAGAGAGAAAGAAAGGGATTGAGAAAATATTTGAAGAGATTATACTTGAAAACTTCACTCATATGGGAAAGGAAATAGTCAATCACGCCCAGGAAGCGCAGAGAGTCCCATACACGATAAATCCAAGGAGAAACACCCCAAGACACATATTAATCAAACTATCAAAAATTAAATACAAAGAAAAAATATTAAAGCAGCAAGGGAAAAGCAACAAATAACATACAAGGGAATCCCCATTAGGTTAACAGCTAATCTTTCAGCAGAAACTCTGAAAGCCAGAAGGGAGTGGCAGGACATATTTAAAGTGATGAAAGGGAAACAAGGATCTCATTCAGATGTGGTGGAGAAATTAAAACCTTAAAGACAAGCAAAAGCTAAGAGAATTCAACAACACCAAACCAGCTTTACAACAAGTGCTAAAGGAGCTTCTTTAGGCAGGAAGCACAAGAGAAGGAAAAGACCTACAATAACTAAACCAAAACAATTAAGAAAATGGTAACAGGAACACACATATCAATAGCTACCTTAAATATAAATGGATTAAATGCTCCAACCAAAAGACATAGACTGGCTGAATGGATACAAAAACAAGACCTGTATATATGCTGTCTACAAGATACACACTTCAGACCTACAAACACATACGGATTTGAAGTGACGGGATAGAAAAAGATATTCCATGCAAAAGGAAATAAAAAGAAACCTGGAGTAGCAATTCTCATATCAGACAAAATAGACTTTAAATAAAGACTATTACAAAAGACAAAGAAGGACACTACATAATGATCAAGGGATCAATCCAAGAAGATGACATAACAATTGTAAATATTTATGCACCCAACATAGGAGGACCTCAATACATAAGGCAAATGCTAACAGCCATAAAAGGGGAAATTGACAGTAACACAATCATGCTAGGGGACTTTAACACCCCACTTTCACCAATGGACAGATCATCCAAAATGAAAATAAATAAGGAAACACAAGCTATAAATCATATGTTAAACAAGATGGACTTAATTGATATTTATAGACATTCCATCCAAAAACAACAGAATACACTTTCTTCTCAAGGGCTCATGGAACATTCTCCAGGATAGATCATATCTTGGGTCACAAATCAAGCCTTGGTAAATTTAAGAAAATTGAAATAGCATCAAGTGTCTTTTCTGACCACAACTCTATGAGACTAGATATCAATTACACAGAAAAATATGTAGAAACTACAGACAAATGGAGGCTAAAAAATACACTTCTAAATAACCAAGAGATCAGTGAAGAAGTCAAGAGGAAAGCCAAAAATACATAGAAACAAATGACAATGAAAACACAATGAACCAAAACCTATGGGATGCAGCAAAAGTAGTTCTAGGAGGGAAGTTTATCACAATACAATCCTACCTCAATAAACAAGAAACATCTGAAATAAACAACCTAAACTTACACCTAAAGCAATCAGAGAAAGAAGAAGAACAACAACAACAACCACAACAAAAAACCAAAGGTAGCAGAAGGAAAGAAATCATAAAGATCAGATCAGAAATAAGTGAAAAAGAAATGAAGGAAACAATAGCAAAGATCAATAAAACTAAAAGCTGGTTCTTGGAGAAAATAAACAAAATTGATAAACCATTAGCCAGACTCATCAAGGAAAAAAAGGGAGAAGACTCAAATCAATACAATTAGAAATGAAAAAGGAGAAGTAAAAACTGGCACTGCAGAAATACAAAGGACCATGAGAGAATATTACAAGCAACTCTATGCCAATAAGATGGACAACCTGGGGCTTCCCTGGTGGCGCAGTGATTGAGAATCCGCCTGCCGATGCAGGAGACACGGGTTCGTGCCCTGGTCCGGGAAGATCCCACATGCCGCGGAGCAACTAAGCCCGTGAGCCATGGCCGCTGAGCCTGTGCGTCCGGAGCCTGTGCTCCGCAACGGGAGAGGCCACAACAGTGAGAGGCCCGCATACCGCAAAAAAAAAAAAAAAAAAAAAAAAGATGGACAACCTGGAAGAAATGGAAAAATTCTTAGAAAAGCACAACTTCCCAAGACTGAACCAGGAAGAAATAGAAAATATAAACAGACCAATCACAAGCACTGTAATTGAGACTGTGATTAAAAATCTTCCAACAAACAAAAACCCAAGACCAGATGGCTTCACAGGCAAATTCTATCAAACCTTTAGAGAATAGCTAACACCTATCCTTCTCAAACTCTACCAAAGTATAGCAGAGGGAAGAACATTCCTCAATGAATTCTATGAGGCCACCATCACCCTGACACCAAAACCAGACAAAGATGTCACAACGAAAGAAAACTACAGGCCAATATCACTGAAGAACATAGGTGCAAATATCCTCAACAAAATAGTAGCAAACAGAATCCAACAGCACATTCCAAGAGTCATACACCATGATCAAGTGGGGTTTACCCCAGGAATGCAAGGATTCTTCAATATATGCAAATAAATCAATGCGATATACCACATTAACAGAAGGAGAAAACCCATATGATTATCTCAATACATGCAGAAAAAGCTTTTGACAAAATTCAAAAACATTTATGATAAAAACCCTCCAGAAAGTAGGCAGAGAGGAAACTTACCTCAACATAACAAGGGCTATATATGACAAACCCACAGCCAATATCATTCTCAATGGTTAAAAATTGAAACTATTTCCTCTAAGATCAGAAACAAGGCAAGGTTGTCCACTCTCACCACTATTATTCAACATAGTTTTGGAAGTTTTAGTCACAGCAATCAGAGAAGAAAAAGAAATAAGAGGAATCCAAATCAGACAAGAAGAAGTAAAGCTCTCACTGTTTGCAGATGACATGATACTATACATAGAGAATCCTAAAGATGCTACCAGAAAACTACTAGAGCTAATCAATGAATTGGGTAAAGTAGCAGGATACAAAATTAATGCCCAGAAATCTCTTGCATTCCTATACAAGAATGATGAAAAATCTGGAAGAGAAATTAAGGAAACACTCCCATATACCATTGCAACAAAAAGAATAGAATATCTAGGAATAAACCTACCTAAGGAGAAAAAAGACCTGTATGCAAAAAACTATAAGACACTGATGAAAGAAATTAAAGATGATACAAACAGATGGGGAGATATACCATGTTCTTCGATTGGAAGAATCAACATTATCAAAATGACTATACCAGGGCTTCCCTGGTGGCGCAGTGGTTGAGAGTCCACCTGCCAATGCTGGGGACGCCAGTTCGTGCCCCAGTCCAGGAGGATCCCGCATGCCACGGAGCGGCTGGGCCCGTGAGCCATGGCCGCTGGGCCTGCGCGTCCAGAGCCTGTGCTCCGCAGCGGGAGAGGCCACAACAGTGAGAGGCCTGCGTAACGCAAAAAAAAAAAAAAAAAAAATCACTATACCACCCAAAACAATCTACAGATTCAATGCAATAACTATTAAGCTACCAATGGCATACAAAATATTTCACAATTTGTATGGAAACACAAAAGACCCCAAATAGCCAAAGCAATCTTGAGAACAAAAAATGGAGCTGGAGGAATCAGGCTCCCTGACTTCAGACTATACTACAAAGTAACAGTAATCAAGACAGTATGGTACTGGCACAAAAACAGAAATATAGATCAATGGACCAGTATAGAAAGCTCAGAGATAAACCCATGCTCATATGGTCACCTTATCTTTGATAAAGGAGGCAGAATATACAATGAAGAAAAGACAGCCTCTTCAATAAGTGGTGCTGGGAAAACTGGACAGCTACATGTAAGAGAATGAAATTAGAACACTCCCTTACACCATACACAAAAATAAACTCAAAATGGAATAAAGACCTAAATGTAAGGCCAGACACTATTAAACTCTTAGAGGAAAACATCGGAAGAACACTCTACAACATAAATCACAGCGAGATCCTTTTTGACCCACCTCCTAGAGAAATGGAAATAAAAACAAAAATAAACAAATGGGACCTAATGAAATTTAAGAGCTTTTGCACAGCAAAGGAAACCATAAGCAAGATGAAAAGACAACACTCAGAATGAGAGAAAATATTTGTAAATGAAGCAACTGACAAAAGATTAATCTCCAAAATCTACAAGCAGCTCATGCAGCTCAATATGAAAAAAACAAACAACCCCATCCAAAAATGGGCAGAAGACCTAAATAGACTTTTCTCCAAAGAAGATATACAGATTGCCAACAAGCACATTAAAAGGATGCTCAACCTCACTAATCATTAGAGAAATGCAGATCAAAACTACAATGAGGTGTCACCTCACACCAGTGAGAATGATCATCATCATAAACTGTACAAACAATAAATGCTGGAGAGGGTGTGGAGAAAAGGGAACCCTCTTGCACTCTTGGTGGGAATGTAAATTGATACAGCCACTATGGAGCACAGTATGGAGATTCCTTAAAAAACTAAAAATAGAACTACCATACGACCCAGCAATCCCACTACTGGGCATATACCCTGAGAAAACCATAATTCGAAAAGAGTCATGTACCACAGTGTTCATTGCAGCTCTATTTACAATAGCCATGACATGGAAGCAACCTAAGTGTCCATCAACAGATGAATGGATAAAGATGATGTGGCACATATATACAATGGAATATTACTCGGCAATAAAAAGAAATGAAATGGAGTTATTTGTAGTGAGGTGAATGGACGTAGTGTTTGTCATACAGAGTGAAGTAAGTCAGAAAGAGAAAAACAAATACTGTATGCTAACAGATATATATGGAATCTGAAAAAAACATAAGGTTCTGAAGAACCTAGGGGCAGGACAGGAATAAAGACACAGATGTAGAGAATGGACTTGAGGACACAGGGAGGGGGAAAGGTAAACTGGGAGGAAGTGAGAGAGTGGCATCGAATTATATACACTACCAAATGTAAAATAGATAACTAGTAGGAAGCAGCCACAGAGCACAGGGAGATTAGCTCGGTTCTTTGTGACCACCTAAAGGGGTGGGACAGAGAGGGTGGGAGGGAGACGCAAGAGGGAGGAGATATGGGGATATATGTATATGTATAGCTAATTCACTTTGTTATACAGCAGAAACTAACACACCATTGTAAAGCAATTATATTCCAATAAAGGTGTTAAAAAATATAAATAAATAAAAATTAAAAATATAGACAATTAAATTGTCTGAAAATGCAATCAGAACTTTTCAGAATAGAATGCTTATGAATTATGATTCAATATATGAAAATAGAATAGTTAAATTTTTTAAAAACTGGAAAGTACATCAGATGTCATTCTTTACACCATACCCAGAATGTATAAGTGGAAACATTTCTATAGATTCATACAATTTCCAGATTGAATACTTCTAGGACCATATCATAAAAGATACTAGTTTATTTCAACTCTAACATTTTAATTGTAATATATTTTCTTTGAAACTCTGTTTTGCAAAACATTTCCATTAACTAGTTTCAGTGCAGAAATCCAAAATCTGACATGGAATTAAATATGTTATGCCCATAAATCTCAATTTTTTATATCATAGTAACTGTAATTGCCACTCAGAATAAAACACACACACACACACATACGCACACACAAATACATTCTTCAGTTGATATTAGTAAACACTAATATTCCAGTTATCTTTTGCTGTATTTTTTTACTATTAGCTTTTGAAGTTTAAATATGTGCTTCTATCCATCCACCCTCTCACTCCAGAAATCCACCAATCTAGAATATGTTTGGGCAGAAAAAAAAAAGTTCAACCCCCCATCTTTCTAGAACCTGGGGTTTTGATATTATACAAGACTTCAACCTTTTTAAAAAAATTAATCCAACCTCTGGCATGAGCCTCTTTCCAGTTACTTGGGGTGTTGCTTCTTACCCTAAATTAAATATCTGTCTTTGAGCTTAATGTTCAGCTGCGTGGAAAAATAATAAGAAGAAGAATTGCGTTAAAACAGTTTGATGCATTTTTCGTTATTCAGTTTAGACGCGAACCAAATGGTGTCACCCTGTCTTTTAGCAAATAAATAAATAAATAAATAAACAACCCATCAAAATCTCTAAAAGCAAATTAGTCACATCTCATATTTTTTTGCCTTACATATCTTAATTGCTTGTTTGGAAGGCACATTTTCAAAGCCATAGGTTTGAAGATTATACATTTGAGGCACTCCAAGCTAGCTTTTTCTTTTCAGATAATAAAATCCTTTCACTTGCAAACCAGTACAAGTTAAAATGGAGCTGCCTAAATTTCAGCATCTATTCAAGGTCTCTTGCAAAATTAAGGTTCTTTGTTTAAAACAGCAATAATTCTTCCACCTCTGGGCTCTTTGTAATCTAAGCTTACTGTGAAGAAAGAGTTATTCCATTTTGATCTAATTTCCAACAGCTCAAAGGTTAAGGATAGGAAAGTGGAGGAGTTAATTTCAGTAAATAGACATTTTCTGGAAAGAAATTTTTGATCCATTTACTATAGGTGGGCAGCCCCCACTGGTCATTATTTCTAGGAGAGCCCTGCTCAGGACTCAAGAGACTTTAGAGATAATGCCCTGAAAGTTTAATCTGATACTGAGGCAATCTGATACATGATTCCTTGCAAACCCAGAGGAGAGAAATTTTGCTCATGAGAGCTTGGTACAGGGGTGATTTTAAGTATAGACACAAACTATGGAATTTTCTGGCATATGTTTGAGCACTCACTTTCCAAATTGCCAGGAGTTTGTGTGTGTGTGTGTGTGTGTGTGTGTGTGTACCATAGTCACAATTTCATGATTGTGGTCCTGTAGAGGGACTAAAGCAAGTGCCTTCTATAAAGTGTGAGGATTTGGTCTTCAGATCTTGGGGGATTTTTCTGAAAACCTGAGATATTTCCTCCGATGGTCCTCAATGCTTACGTTTTACAACTTCTCCTGAATATCTGTTAATTCTCATAACAGCTTTCCAGATAGTCCTTCCCATTTTACAGGTGAGGAGACTGAGATACATAGAGTTAATTCATTTTCCCATGGCCCCACAAATAATAGTGATCGGTTTGCAAGTCCAGGCAAACTCTGGAGACTGTACCCTCAAGAACTAAGCATAACTCTACACACTGAGTGGAGGAACTGTTCTCTCTACCCTGCTCCGAGTATATGCCAGGATAATCACCCTGTTCCCAGTATATCCCAGAATATCCAAGGCACATAATGGGTGACCCTTCTCTGGAAAACCTGAATGGCCCTAAATAAAAGTCCCCTGTAGAAGGGAAAACTGGACAATGAAGAAACTTGCAGTCAGCTAACATCTCTCCAGCGTACAGAGCTACAGATCAGTGTGGTAGGCCTCACTCTTAAATGTGAAAAATCACAGATTACCAAGTATTTGAAATGCACAAATGTGAAAGAAAAATATAAAGACCTGGAAAAAACAAAGTCAGTATTCCAACTAGAAGAGCACTTCAAAAGTATAGAGTGATAACAGAAGACATTGCATCCATAAAGCAAAACCAGGGTGCTATATAAAAGGAATAATCATGCCAAATAGTATGAAAAATATATCCAACCCAGCAGAAGAGAAAGCAAAGATGATAAATTAGCAAATTATAAAAAGAGGAATAGGGCTTCCCTGGTGACACAGTGGTTGAGAGTCCACCTGCTGATGCAGGGGACACGGGTTCATGCCCCAGTCTGGGAGGATCACACATGCTCTGGAGCGGCTGGGGCCGTGAGCTATGGCCGCTGAACTTGCACGTCCAGAGCCTGTGCTCTGCAACGGGAGAGGCCACAACAGTGAGAGGCCCACGTACCGCAAAAAAAAAAAAAAAAAAGAGGAATATATAAATGGCTAATATCATTAGTAGTGAGAGAAGTGAGAATTAAAATCACTCTGTAATACAATGTCACAATCATTAAATTGGGAAAAATGTTAAATTCTGACAATATTAAGTGTTGACAAGGACGTGAAGTGACAGAAGCTCTGGAAGAGGGAGAGTAAATATGTAAACTGTTTTTGAAAGCAGTACCTTGCCAAGTTGCAGATAAGCATATCTTATGACTAGCAATTCTACTCTTAGGTATGAATCCCAGAAAAACTCTTAAACATGTACACAAGGAGCCTTGTGCAAGAATGTTCATGGTAGAATTGTTTGAAATAACAGAAAAGAAAAACTGGAAAAAAACAAAATATCCATTAAGAGGAATGTGGATTAGTAAAATGTAGTATAGTCTTACAATGGGAACTATGAAAATGAATAAATGAGTTCCATATATCACCATGAATTAACCTCACAAACACAATTTTAAGCAAAAAAAAAAAAAAAATCAAGTTATGTGGCAATTCTTACAGTATGATGCCATTTATATAAAACATTTAAGAATATAAAATAATATGTAAGGGAAAATTGTAGTAAAACCATAAAAATCTACATAGCAATGATAAACACCAATACAGATACCTCTGGAAAGGAAAAGGAGGCACTGTAATTGGGAAATTATTCACACGGGGCTACGACACTATTTGTAGTGATTTTTTAAAATCAGGTGGCATGTCATATTCGTTATGTTTTTCTCTATACCTCTTTGTGTGTCAGAGATTTTTTTTAAATAATTACAAAATAAAAAATCCAGAAATTTTAAAAATGTAGTAGACAACATTTTAAATTAAATAGAAGGATTGGAATATAAGGTAAATATAATCTTTCATAAAGAAAAATAAGGATAATGAAAATTTTAAAGTGTAAAAAATTAAAAGTACAGACAAACCCAACATCTAACTAATAGGAATTTGAGACAGGAAGCAGAGAGAAATCAAGAGGAAGAAATTATCAAATAGATAATAGAGGGGAAAAAAAGAAATTTCTAGAACAGAACGACATGGATTTTCAAAGTAAGCAGGTTCAGTGCAGGTCCAGAAAAAAATGAATGAAAAAATCCATGCTAAACACTGTGAAATTCAAGTACTCTAAAAATAAAAATACTAAAATGTCCAGAAAGGAAAGATAGGTAACACAGAACAAAATTCAAAGTAGAGTTGAAATTCTCAACAGCAAAACTGCTTGCTGAAAAATAATTGAACTAGGCCTTCAAATGATTTTCAATTAAAATTATATATTTCAACTATTGATCAAATGTCAGAGTGGAACTACAGGAACTCAGAAAGTTAAGTTAGGTGAGAAAAAAATATCTTAGTGAAGCAAATGAGTTTACTAGCATTATTTCATTATTTAAGTATGTGCAGATATCACCTGTATTCAAATTAAGTAAACTAAAATTAATTAAAACAAAAACATATATCAAGAAGGCTCTGCTTATAATTCTAAGGGGTTTACAAAGAACCTCAAACACATTCATAGACCACATGGAGCACTAGGGGCTCTAGGTCAAGGAAAAAGTAAAAAGCTGTGAGATGAAGGAGAGGGCATAGGCAGAAGGTTTGCTTTGGACAAAAAAAAAGATAAGCACAACTTCAATGGTCACGAATGAAAACGGAGGTGGCTGGGTATGGATGCTGCTTAGATGGCAGAAGTCGAAGGAATCCCCATGTGAATATGATGACGGGGATAAAGGGAAGAAAGAGGGAATGGAGGCCTTGAGCAGCACATAAAAGGAAACCTTACAATTAGAATTCTCCTCTCTCTTCTGAAACTGGTTTTGTGTCGACTGACCCTTGTGCAATGTTATAACGAGGGTTACATCACAGAGTAGGCTGGTGGGGACTGAGGCTTAAGCCCCTCCACCACAGTCTCTCTCCAAGTCATCCTAGATAAACATTCAAATAACCATCTGCAAACAAACCTTAAAATCTACGCAGTCTGTACCTTCAAGTCCTCTACTCCTTTCTTTCAAAAACTTTGCCCCTAAGCCTATCCTATTCAGAGATTTTGAGAATTTCATTAATTAGTATAACCAGAAATCAAATATTTGTGATCAGGAAACAAATCTGATTTTTTGAGTACTGGGAATAAAAGTCCTGGCTCACACACAGAGGCCACTCTCTCCCAGAGTCCCCAGTACAATCAGTCCACATCCTTCTGCCAACAAAACAAAAATTTCAATTGGGAGAAAGGTGCTAGCTAGAACTTTGTTACTTGGCCAATCTAGGCAGCAGGAAAGGTCCCAAAAGATGCCCCTCCAATGTACTGACAAAGCCCCTCTTTGCAGAAGAATGACGGATTACCATCAGTAAAGGGACCCCTGAGTAGATCAACCCATCTGAGGGAGCTGTCCGGAGACACTGTGTCCCCTTGGGAAAAATCCCTGACCCCTCCTTTAATTTGAAAACTCTTCACCATCTCGAAGGACAGGAAGTTGAGTTCAGTCTGTTACAAATCTTCATGATGTTAATTGAGTTAGATAGGAAAATAGCTTTGTAACTGACCTTTGTCACGATTCTCAGTTAAAATTTTAGATGAATATAAATTCAACTGGATAGATTAGAAAATAAATATAAAAATGAGGGTCTCCCCATTTCAGGTCATGCCACACTGAGGATAGAAATCACCCCCCTTGTTTAATCTTTTGATGCCTCTGGGCCTTGCATAGTGCCATTAATGTTAACCACTAAGGTAGGCAACTGTCCTTCCTGGATGGCTGAAATGCCAGAAGACTCTGCAAGTTGGATTTACTGACAGAACTGGCTGGTGAAAAGTGCTGGAGGAGGTATACTTTTTGAAAGTCACTGCCACACTGATGGAAATGCTTAAACGTAATAAAAACAGCTCCTAAAAAGTTTGAACATTAGGAAGCCAAAACAATCTGTCTACTAACTTCAGTTTCCAGAGGCAGCCATCCAATTACAGTTTTTGTACTCATTTCACAACTCTGCATCTTTCTGTTCTTGTTGGGACTTTCTAAAGAAATGAATTTTAATCAGCAAAATAAAAGATGAATGATTTCAATTTGAGGTCTTACAAAATCATTCTGAACATAAAAGGGCTAAGTGGAATTTCAAAGGCAGAGAGAGAAAGACTTTAACAGATGAATACAAATTTTTTTCCAACACATTCAATCTGTAAATATTCATTAAGCTTCTACCAAGACCCAGTCACTATATTAGGCACCAGGCATTGTGTTAGTCTCTGGGCAATGTGATAAACGCTGAATCTACACCAGAAAACAGGCCAAAAGACCCATAATGAAGAGATTTAACAAACATTTACATTCTGCCATGTCTTTCTCTGCAGTAGTTGTATAAACTCTAGCCACACAAAGTAAGCAGCTTGCTGATGTCACAGTAGGAAAAACAAGGCTCTTAGACACTAATGAGCTCTTCTAGCTCTTGAAGTTCTTTTGATCTTAATCTCAGTTTCTCCTGTAGTAAATTCCAAATTGTGACATTTAACTCTTTGTCAAACTGACTTTAGACGTGTTCTGCATATAACTCCCACAGATACTGTGCTTTCTAATTAGTATGCACTGTGCCCATCTTTAAGCACTCTCCTTTGGTTATGAGACTAGGCCCAGAAAAGAGGTGCAGGAAATGAAAGCCTACTTGGGGACTCCAGGTGGTATTTGAGCCTCATTGTTGATTTCCTCCCCTCCACACCTCAGTCACCTGATGAAATCCCACCCTCTCACTGCTTCCCCTCTTTCCTAGAGATTTACCCCCTTAATAAGGAGGGGCCAAGAGCAGGTCTAACAGCAATCACTGGAGTCTGGTCCTCACGGGGCTTCCGGGGCACACAGGTACAGGAAAAAGAACTAGGGTCTGGAGTGACCCAACTTGTCTTGAATTCTAGTTCTTATTTATTGGTGGCTGTATAATTCTGGATGAGCCAAACTGACTTCTCTGAGACTCACTGTCCTCATTTGTAAACTACGGGTAACAATGCCCATTTCATAAGATGCTAAGATGACCCCTGAGTTAATACACTTGAAGCAGTTATCACAGTGCTGAGCTAATAGTAGGTTCTTGGACAGTTTTCTTCCCTTTTATTCCTCACTTCTTTCTACTGATAGCAGTAGCTTCTTTGGGCATCAGGAGCCCTCTTCACTATGAGTAGCCTGTATTTTTCTATGTCCTCCGTTTAGATCTTCTCCTTTTCTTCTTGGAGCCTAGGTCAGTCCCTTCCATATTCTAATCTTTTTTAAAATATATGTAACAACTTTATTGAGATATGATTCACATACCATACAATTCAACCATTTAACATGTACCATTCAATGTTTTCTAGCATATTCAAAGACATGTGCAACCATCACAGTAGTCAATTTTTGAATATTTGTATCACTTCAAAAAGAAACCTTTATGTCATTCCTCATTTCTTCCCCAGTCTCCTTTTCCTAGACAACCATTAATCTACTTTCCGTCTCTATGGATTTACCTATTATGAACATTCCTATATGGAATCATACTATATGTGGTCTAACTAGTTTCTTTCATTTACCATAATGTTTCAAGGTGGAAACAAGGTGGAAGCATGTATCAGTACTTCATTACTTTTTATTACCCAATAATATTCGATTGTATGGATATACCGCATTTGTTTATCCATTCATCAGTTGATGCACATTGAGTTATTTCAACATTTTGGCTATTATGAACAATGCTACTCTGAACATTCATGTACAAGATTTTGTATGAACATAGTGTTCATTTCTCTTGGGTATATACTTAAGAGTGGAATAGCTAGGACATATAACTCTTATTTTAACTTTTTTAGGAACAGCCACTGTTTTTAAAAACAGCTGTACTACTTTATATTCCTATCAAAAGAGTACAAGTGTTCAAATTTTTCTACATTCTTTTCAACACACTTACTATCTTTTTTTTATTATAACCATTCTAGTGAGTGAAAAGTTGTATTTTACGTGGTTTTGATTTGCACTTTTCTAACAAGTAATGATGTTGGGCATTTTTTCATGGATTTATTAGTCATTTATATACCTTCTTTGGGTAAATGTCTACTTAGATCCTTTACCCATTTTTAAATTTAGTTTCTCATCTTTTTATTTTTGAATTGTAAGAGCTCTTTACATATTCTATACACAGCTCTAATATATCAGATATATGATTTTCAATTATTTTCTCCTATTCTGTGGGTTTTCTTTTCACTTTCTTCATGGTATATTTTGAAGCACCAAAGTTTTTAATTTTGATGAAATCCAATTTATCTTCTTTTTCTTTTGCTGTGTGTACTGTTGGTGTCATATTTAAGAAGGCTTTGCCTAACCCAAGACCATGAAGATTTACTCCTATACTTTCTTTTAAAGTGTTTTACAGTTTAGCCTTCACATTTAGTCTGTGATTCATCTTGGGTTAATTTTTGTGCATTGTATAAGGAAGAGATATGCCTTTGTTCTTTTGCAAGTATATATCCAGTTATTCCAGCATTTGAAAGATTATTTTCCTCCATTGAATTTTCTTGGCATCCCTGTCAAAATCAATTGACCAAAAATCTAAGAATTTTGGAACTTCTAATGTTCCATTGATCCACATATCTATCTTTTTTCCAGTACCATATTGTCTTGATTACTGTAGCTTTGTAATAAGTTTTGAAGTCAGACAGCGTGAGTCCTCCAAATTTGTTTTTCTGGTTTTGAGATTGTCTCTATCCTGGGTTCATTGTATTTCCACAGGAATTTTATAATCATCTTGTCAATTTCTGTAACAAAAAAAAGTCAGCTGGTATTTTGAAAAGGACTGTGTTGACTCTTTAGATCAAATTGTATTTGAAAGTACTGTCATCTTAACAATATTTAATCTATCCATCTATGAGCATAGGATATCTATTTCCATTTATTTCTTTAATTTATTTCAAAAATGTTTTGTAGTTTCTAGAGTATGAGTTTTGCATTTTTGTTAAATTTAGTTCTAAGTACTGTTTTCCCTCTAATGCCATTAAAAATGAATTTGTTTTCTTAATTTCATTTTTAAATTTTTCACTGCTAGTCTATGGAAATGCAATTGATTTTTATATATATTTTATACCTTGTATAACTCATTTACTAGTTCTAGTTAATTTTTACTGGTTTTCTTAGACTTTTTTAATGTATTAGATAATGTTGTCTGCAAATAGAAATCATTTTATTTCTTCCTTTCCAATCTGGATGCCTTTTATAGCTTTTTTTTTTTTTGCGGTACGCGGGCCTCTCACTGTTGTGGACTCTCCCGTTGCGGAGCAGAGGCTCCGGACGCGCAGGCCTAGCGGCCATGGCTCACGGGCTTAGTTACTCCGCGGCATGTGGGATCTTCCCGGACCAGGGCACGAACCCGTGTCTCCTGCATCGGCAGGCGGATTCTCAACCACTGCGCCACCAGGGAAGCCCCCCTTTTATAGCTTTTTATTGTCAATTGTCCTGGCTAGAATCTCCAGTACAATGTTGAATAGAAGTAGCAATAGTGAATCCTTGTATTATTCCTTATCCTAGGGAGAAAGCATTCAGTCTCTCACCATTAAGTATGATGTTAGTTGTGGGTTTTTCATAGATGTTCCTTATTAAGTTGAGGAAGCTCCCTTCCATTTCTAGTGTGTTCAGTGTTTTTATCATGAAAAGGTGTTGGACTTTTTCAAATGCTCTCTGTGTATATTGAGATTACAGTGTGGTTTTTGCCCTTTATTCTATCAATATGGTTCAATGCATTCATTGATCATCAAATGTTAAACTAACCTTGCACTTCTGGGACAAGCTCACTTGATAATGGTGTATAATTCTTTTTAGTTGAAGAACTCAATTTTCTAGTATTTTACTGAGGATTTTTTACCTATGATCATAAAAGACACTGGTCTGTAGATTTATTATAATGTTTTGACTGGCCTTGTAGAATGAGACATGAAGAATTCTCTCCTCTTCTATTTTTTAGAGAAGTTTTGGAAGGATTGGTTTTAATTATTCTTTAAACATTTGGTAGAATACACCAGTGAAGCCATGTGGGCCTAGGCTTTTCTTTGTGGGAAGTTTTTTGATTATTGACTCAATCCCCTTATTTATTACATTAGTTCCTAGAGCTACCATAACAAAGTACTACAAATTGCCTAGCTTAAAACACCAGTCATATTGGAGTAAAGCTCACCCTATTTCAGTATGACCTTATATTAATTTAATTAATTACATCTATAATGACCCCATTTCCAAATAAGGTCACATTCTGGGTTACTAGGAGTTAGAACATTAACATATCTTTCAGGGGATTCATTCAAATACTTGTTTTGGATCTATACAGATTTTCTATTTCTTCTTCAGTTAGTTTCAGTAGTTTGTATCTTTTAGGAAATTTCTTCCTTTCATCTAAATTATTTAATTGTTAATATGCAGATGTTCATAGTTTTCCACTATAATTCTTTTTAATTATTGTGAGGTTGGCAGTAATGCTCCCTTTTCATTCCTTATGTAAGTAATTTAAGTCTTCTCTTTTTTTTTTTTGTTCTTGGTCATTCCGGCTAAAAATTTTGTCAATTTTGTTATCTTTTCAAAAAACTAACTTTTGGTTTCATTGATTCTATTTTATTAATTTTATTCCATTCTCTATTCATTTTCACTCTAAAATTTACTATTTTCTTTGTCTGTTTACTTTAGATTTGGTTTTCCTTTCTTTCTCCAGTGTTTTAAAGTGGAAGTTTAGGTTATTGATTTGAGATATTTACAGCAATAAATTTCCCTCTAAACACTGCTTTAGCTGCATCTCATAAGTTTTGTTATGTTGTGTTTTTATTTTCATTCATCTCAGAGTATTTTTTAATTTTCTTTGTGGTTTCTTCTTTCACCCATTGGTTATTTAGGTATATTTTGTTTAATTTCAACTTTTTGTAAATATATCAAATTTTTTCTCTTATTAATTTCTAATTTCATTCCTTTGTGGTTGGAAAACATTTTTTGTATGATTTTGATCCTTTTACATTTATCTATGATTGTTTTATAATATAGCATATGGTCTATCCTGGGGAATGTTTAGTATGCACTTGAGTAGAATATGTATTCAAGCATTGTTGGGTTTGTGTTCCATAGATGCCTGTAATGTCTACTTGGTTTATAGTGTTGTTCAGTCTTCTATTTCCTTATTGATCTTCTCCCTCATTGCTCTATCTATTTTTTAAAGTGAGGTACTGAAATCTCCAACTATTATTGTTGAACTTCCTATTTCTCCCTTTAATTCTGTCAGTTGTTTTGTGTATTTTCAAACTCTGTTGTTAAGAGCATATATGGTTATGACTGTTATATCTTCTTGATGGATTAACTTTTTGATCACTATTAAATGTCCCTAGACTCTACTATTAACCAATTTCTTCCCTTAGTTCAAAGTTTTCCATTTGCACATTATATTTTACCACATATTTTATAATATTATCATTGATATTTTTTCACAGAAACTCTTTTTATGAAATCCTAAAATATGTCAGTGTATCTCTATTATGGGCTGGATTGTGTCCCTCCAAAATTAATATGCTGAAGTTCTAACCCCCAGTAACTCAGAATGTACTATATTTGGCAATAAGGTCTTTAAAGAGGTAATTGAGTGAAAATGAAGTCATTAGAGTGGACCCTAATCCAACATGACTGGTGTCCTTATAAGAAGAGGAGATCAGGAGCCTAGGCCAGTCTCATGGGATCCTCCAATGTCCTATATTCAAAAACTCCCCTTGAAGCTGCAGTGAGAAGCCCTAGGATTTCGTGGACTCCTGTCTCCCTCCTGGTCCGAAGGCTCAATACTGCCTATGGAGGCAGAAGGAGCCCTCAGATTCCAAAGTCAGAAATCTTCAGTATCAAATGATGATTCTGCATTTTACTATGTGCCCCTGAGCAAGCTAAATGACTTTTATAGTTTTCATAGTCTGTAATGACAAGGTTAACAATTTTACCTACCTTGTTTTGCTCAACTATTGAAAGAATGCAATAAACAGTTTAAGGCATGTAAAGCTTTATTCTCAGTAGAAGCTGGATATTATAATAATTACTATTATTGCTTCTACTTAATCCATGTTCTCCTTCTACTCATAACCAAGGCATCCTGGCCTACCAAATATGTTGCCTATGTTTTCCTGCCACAATAACTTAAAAATAAAAGGACTGCCTATTCCCTCTCAATTATGTCACAGAATCCCCAGGGGATCCTCATGAATAAGTATTTTCAGCTGTAATACAACATCTGCTATTTTTCTTCTCTCCTGCTCAGACTCTTTTGACTTATCTTCTTCTGTTCTCCAAGCTTGTCATCAAGGGTGCCCATGCTAACAGAGCTATCTTCCTTTGTCCCCAAAGCTGTCAGACCCATAATCCATGCTCACACTGCTGACCATCAGGTGCACTAGGTGCCGCTGTCAGAAACATAAGCATGGTTGGTTCACTTAAACGCTTACAATGTTGATAATACTCCATCCCTTATCAGCCTTCCCTCCTGATTTCCTATGACTACTCCAAACACTGAATCACTGGCATTAATTGCCTCAGGGTGAGAGCAATTATGTACATCCTGCAACCAAGGGGGCAATTTTCAAAGAGATAGGCGACAAAGTTGACTTCTTAAATCTATTAGCAAGCAATATTCCAGAAATGCAGATTTTTTAAATTCCCTTTTCATACCATGAGCAAAACCTATAAACCTGATCATAGAGTTTAATAAAGGCTATCTTGTGTGTATGAATGAAAAAAATGACATAACAGTCGAAGTCCTTTGTTTATTCAGATGGTGTGCTATAAAGTATCTTAAATTATTATATAAGTGAAGCTGAATTCATGACCTAGTGACTTAAACAAACAACTTCATGGTTAGCTAACAAACTAAGGTCTAGTTCCTAAGTAGTATTTAATCTGATTATACCCTGGTGTTTATAACACAGGATAGATTCCTGTTGAGTTTTCCTGCCTCTCTTGCTGAATATCACAGTTCCTCCTTCATTGCCATTTAACATAAAGAGATAAAAATTATTTTGTTATCAAAATAGTAATAATATAATTCTTTTGTTATCAAAATGTTTGTTGAGCATATGTGAAGCATATTTGATTTTGAAGCATATTTGAATAATTGTGAGAAGTCATAAAATATATGATAATTCATAAACAATACCTATTGGTAATCACTTCAGATATAACTGAAGGCAAAAACATGACTTTTTTCTCTTTTCCCATCTTAGGTTGAACTTTTTGCTTATAACCCACTATAAAAATTCAGTACAGGGCTTCCCTGGTGGCGCAGTGGTTGAGAGTCCGCCTGCCGATGCAGGGGACATGGGTTCGTGCCCTGGTCCGGGAAGATCCCACATGCCGTGGAGCAGCTGGGCCCGTGAGCCATGGTCGCTGAGCCTGCGTGTCTGGAGCCTGTGCTCCACAACGGGAGAGGCCACAGCAATGAGAGGCCCGCATACAGCAAAAAAAACAAACAAAAAAAATAACATAAAAAATTCAGTACAACTTCTAATATTTTTAAATATTGGTTGATAATTTCCTGCCTCCTTGCCACAATTGTTTACAACCAGGTCGAATTAAATAAAAGTGCCTCTGACAATTCTAAACCTAAAATCAGAACTCAGAGCCTTTTTCTTCTGTATGGACCTTTTAAAGTTTTGAAGATAATTGACCTAAACATTTGAGTCAAGAAACTAGAAAAAGAACAGCAAAGTAATTCAAAATAAAGTAGAAAAAAAACAACAAAAACAAACAAAATAAAGTAGAAGAGAAGAGATAAACACAGTAGCATAAATAAATAAAATAGAAACATTTTTGTTAAAAAAATAGTATTTTTTTTTTAAACCAGGTGGTTTTTTTTGAAAGATATAACAGAAAATCCTGTGGTAAAAGTGCACAAAAAGAAAGAGACACAAATAACAATATTGGAATGAAAATATGTCAAAACTCAGACACAGAAGACACCTTTAAAATAAAGATATTACTGTGAAAGACTATATAGTTCAGTGCTTTACAAATCTTAAGTGAAATAAAAATAATTTTAAAATATAAACTAATAAAATTGACTTAAGAAGAATTAGAGAACCCAAAGGAACCAGAAATAAATAAATTGGATTGGTAGTCAGAAACCACCTCCCAAGAGGCTCTAAGTCTAAAGGCTTGAGAGAAGATTTTCAACAAGGAAATTTTCAGCCTTATACAAACCATACCAACAAAGAGAAAAATAGGGTGATATACAAAATACATTTCATGCAGCTAGTATATTACTCAATATAGAGAGGAGAAAGAGAGGGAAAAGATAGAGGGAAGGAGGAGGAGGAGGGAATATCAAATGCAGGGTCTGATCTGTTAGTGGGACCCTGTGGGGAGGGGACGCAGTTGGCCAGTTGACTGCCAACGGTTGTGAGACAACAGAGAAGGTACGAAAAGGGAATTTTTTCCTCTTAGTTACAGTCTGGATTCCCTTTAATGTTTTTCTGAGAGCTCCAAGTAAAATATTCAATTCATTTTTAATAACTTTTGGCTACTGAAATTTGTTTTTTAAAAAATGACTGTAGGGCTTCCCTGGTGGCGCAGTGGTTGAGAATCCGCCTGCCGATGCAGGAGACACGGGTTCGTGCCCTGGTCCGGGAGGATCCCACATGCCGCGGAGCGGCTGAGCCCGTGAGCCATGGCCGCTGGGCCTGCGCGTCTGGAGCCTGTGCTCTGCAACGGGAGAGGCCACAACAGTGAGAGGCCCGCATACCAAAAAAAAAAAAAAAAAAAAATGACTGTAAATACTAAGTGAAACAAGTCAGACTGAGAAAACCAAATACCGTATGATATTACTTACATGTAGAATCTAAAAAAGCCCTACTCAGAAAAACAGGGAGTAGAAGTAATTGTTAGGGGCAGGGGAGGTGGTAAGGGAAATGGGGAGCTACTGGTCAAGAGTACAAACTTCCATTTATAAGATTAACAAGTTCTAGAGATCTAATGTACAATATGGTGATTATAGCTAATAATATTGTATCACATACTTGAATGTTCTCACTAGAAAAAAGAAATGGTAATTATATGACATGATGGAGATGTTAGCTAATGCTATTGTGGTAATCATTTTGCAATATTCAAATGTATCAAATTGACACTTTGTACATCTTAAACTCATATAATTTTATATGTCAATTATATCTCAATAAATCTGGGGGGAAAGTGACTATATAAAGAGACTGACTGGTTGGAAGGCCAGGAAGATTTATTTAGTTTATAGAATGCAATGTACTGATTAGAAATGGTAAGACTCTTTCTCCCCTTTTTGAATTATTCTTTACATTGCTAAAGTAGAGTTGTCAAGGTCCAATGAACTTACAGGAAAAATAATCTATTATTTGAAATTATAAAATACTTAATGCATATGAAGTAATATGTACATATGTATATTCATATGTGTGTATATGATATAAACATAAGGTGTACTTACTATTAACTTTTAAGAAAAAAATGCCAATATCTTATAAGGGACCTGTGTTTCTTACTTCTCTACTTCCCCATCTATCTGAATTTTCTGCTTATCATATCATGCTTTTTACTATAGTTACCATTCTCCCAAAACACTATGTTGATAAAGTTTTCACATCTTTCAACTTCATATAAATTGAATCTCCACCTTGCTTTTTCAAGCATTATGTTTTTGAATATAGCTATATTGGTAGTTATGGTTCATCCTTTTTCATTGCTGTAAAATATTCCACTATCTAAATATTCTATAACTTATTTATACATTTTAATGTTGAGGAATATTTAGCACATTTCCAGTTTTTAGGGTGTTTGGAACAACCGGCTATGAAAAATTATTTTATATCATCCAGAAGTGCATATGTGCAAGTTTATCATAGGCATAGACCTGAAAGATGAAGTTCTGAGTCAAAAATCATGTAAATTTCAGTTTTTACAAAACAATACTAAATTGTTTCTAAAAGTAGTTTTACCAATTTATGTTCTAACCAGTATTTCATGAGTTCCTGCTCTTTAACATTAGATGTTTTAATTTTTGTGACCCTGATGTTCACTGAAACAAAATTGTGATGTTATTGGTGTTTCCCTGACAACTAATAAGGTTGGCATATTCTTCATATGTTTTCTTGCCATTAAAAGATGCCAAAGCATAGTTTAGAAGAATTCCTCTAGAAAGAAATCTTCCGTAGTAACGTGCAACCACTCCTCAGTGCCCTGCCAAGCTAGGGCACATTCAACCCACACTTTAGCAAAAGTCTCTGGCCTCCAGCAAAGATTCAGGGAGCTCCTACAAGACAAGGCTTCTCCAGAAACCTTACTTCTCCCTCCGACAGAACCTTCTCAAAATATAGGCCCCAGGTGCCAACCCCAAGAGCTAGTGCAGAAACCAACCAGCTGAGGGAAGTCTTTCTGAGGATACTTCCTGACTCTGAACAACAAACAAAACAATCAAGCAGGCCTTGGTGACATCAGTGTCTGAAAAACAGAATGCACTTTCTGCCATGGTCTTACAAGAAGATTGTGTGGAGAAGCTTGAGGTCAGGTTTAACAGATGAAACTTGAGCTTGTGTCTATACATCATGAGAAGTAGTTTAACATGAGAACATCTATTTCCCAATGTAAAACCCTGTCATATTTATGAAAAAAATTATACGTTACAGAATTAACATTATCTATACAAGGAAAGCCTACATTTGCTACCAGTTCAAATTCTATTTAGTAGCATTTTATTCTCAAAAACATTTACATTTCTCTACTTCTATTTTTTTGTATTTATGTATTTATTTATGTATATGTGAATTTATTTATTATCAACATTCTGGATTGTACAGTGGAAAAACAAAATGGTTGATTCTGAAATGACCCTGTCTTCCATGTGTTTAACAAGATCTTCACTGCATGCTAATTGCTTCAACTCCTTACCTGTTTTATTTTATTTATTTAGCTTTTGTTAAAGATGATTTTTTAAATTTAACTTTTTTAAATATTTTAATTTTGATTGGGGTAGAGTTGATTTACAACATTGTATTAGTTTCAGGTGTACAAAAAAGTGATTTAGCTATACATACACATATATCCATTCTTTTTCAGATTCTTTTCTCACATAGGTTATCACAGAATATTGAGTAGAGTTCCCTGTGCTATACAGTAGGTCTTTGCTGATTATCTATTTTGTATATAGTAGTGTGTATATGTTAATCCCAAACTCCTAATTTATCCTGCTCCCCACATTTCCCCTTTGGTAATCATAACAGGAAATCCTTAATACATTACAGATAGTGTTTGTAAAATGAATTGATATTGTTATGGTAAAGATGCTAAAATCCAAATTTTTCTTTTTATCTTAGAACTTAAATTATAAGAAATAAGAAATTCTTTATGAGAAGAAAACTAGAATTCAACTTTTTCAGGTTAATATCACTGTAGACAGCAAACACAGAAAAATAAATTAGGATGTGAAGATATCTTTGATCAGATATTTTGCATGGGTTTTATGTGTGTGTGTGTATTTCTAAGTTCTGATCAAGTCTCAGATGCTCAATTTTAGATTAATGGCCTCAGGCAGCTCATTTAATCAATTATAAATGTTAGAATTACATATTTTATAATAAACATTTTCTAAAGTATACCAAAATCAGATACATGAGATATTAGAGCAATAAGTAGATTAAGGCTATATCTAACATGCTCCACGGTTCTAGCCTTACATAAGAATGCACAGGGTTTTAATCATACTTCATAATTCTTATTTTATTATTATTCCAAAAGAGACCAAAAAATGGAAAAGTATATTTATCAATGCAAAAGAATTCAGAAACCGTTTTTGAAGAAGCTGGGGGTAAACTTGGGAAAATTATGTCGTTTTTATAACAATTGATTTGCAAATTTTGTTTTGCAGCCCTTTTTTCCCAGAAATAATTTCTGGTATAAATGTAAGTGATATGAGTGTTCCACTTAAGAGATTGGAATCCATTTTCTCATAAATTGCAATTGTAACTGTAATTGCATGAAGATCATTCTCATATATTTCACTGTTTTAATATTTGGGCCTTTGTTTTAATGCTTTTGTTCTTTATGTAAGATTTTCATTTATTGGTTTCTGGAAATAAGAATCTAGAGAATTTTCTGCCAGAACTTCTGACAACTGGATGGTTCCTTTGCTCAAATTTGATACAAGGTTGATGAGACCATTGGAATCTTATTTTTTAAATAAAAAAACTCTAAACTTTGATATTTCATACATTAGTCTAAAGCCCTCCATGTGAGTAATTAGGTATCTAAATACAGACTCTGTACCAGAAAAAAATCAGACACCAGAGGTTAATTAAATCTAAAATAATTGAAGATTTATGGCTTGTTGATAACTATTTATCTTAAATAATCCACAAATAGGAATGAAATTAAAATTCTGGGCAGATCCATCAAAATGATTATCAAGAAAACTGACTGGCTAGTCCCACATTCTGCCATAGCAGAGCCTAAACAAAGATTTATATGCACATGGGTCTGCCCTCAGGGCCCTAAAATAGAAAGGGCAGGCTGAGATGTAGAGGTAATGAAGGTAATAAAAATAATCAAGTGAACAATCTAATCAACTCATAATTGAGTACTTTTCTTACATACAAAATATGACCTTATAATGATAAAATGGACTTTTTAGCTGTAAGAACTTTTTTTTTAAACATCTTTATTGGAGTATATTGCTTTACAATGGCGTGTTAGTTTCTGCTATGTAACAAAGTAAATCAGCTATATGTAAACATATGTCCCCATACCTCCTCCCTCTTGTGTTTCCCTCGCACCTTCCCCATCCCACCCCTCCAGGTGGTTACAAAGCACTGAGATGATCTCCCTGTGCTATGCAACTTCTTTCCACTAGATATCTATTTTACATTTGATACTGTATATATGTCCATGAGACTCTCTCACTTCATCCCAGCTTACCCTTCCCTGACTCCATGTCGTCAAGTCCATTCTCTACATCTGTATCTTTATTCCTCTCTTGCCACTAAGTTCTTCAGAATCTTTTTATTTTAGATTCCATATATATGTGTCAGCATACAGTATTTGTTTTTCTCTTTCTGACTTACTTCACTCTGTATGACAGACTCTAGGTCCACCCACCTCACTGCAAATAACTCAATATCATTTCTTTTTATGGCTGAGTAATATTCCATTGTATATATGTGCCACATCTTCTTTATCCATTCATCTGTTGATGGACACTTAGGTTGCTTCCATGTCATGGCTATTGTAAATAGAGCGGCAATGAACACTGTGGTACATGACTCTTTTCGAATTATGGTTTTCTCAGGGTATATGCCCAGTAATGGGACTGCTGGGTCATATGGTAGTTCTATTTTTAGTTTTTTTAAGGAACCTCCATACTGTGCTCCATAGTGGCTGTATCAATTTACATTCCCACCAACAGTGCAAGAGGGTTCCCTTTTCTCCACACCCTCTCCAGCATTTATTGTTTGTACAGTTTTTGATGATGGTCATTCTGACTGATGTGAGGTGACACCTCATTGTAGTTTTGATCTGCATTTCTCTAATGATTAGTGAGGTTGAGCATCCTTTCATGTGTTTGTTGGCAATTTGTATATCTTCTTTGGAGAAATGTCTATTTATGTCTTCTGCCCATTTTTGGATTGGGTGTTTGTTTTTTTGATATTGAGCTGCTTGTAGATTTGGGGGATTAATCTTTTGTCACTTGCTTCGTTTACAAATATTTTCTCCCATTCTGGGGGTTGTCTTTTCGCCTTGTTTATGGTTTCCTTTGCTGTGGAAAGGCTTCTAAGCTTCATTAGATCCATTTGTTTATTTTTGTTTTTATTTCCATTTCTCTAGGAGGTGGGTCAAAAAGGATGTGGCTGTCATTTATGTCATAGAGTGTTCTGCCTATGTTTTTCTCTAAGAGTTTTATAGTGTCTAGCCTTACATTTAGGTCTTTAATCCATTTTGAGTTTATTTTTCTGTATGGTGTTAAGGAGTGTTCTAATTTCATTCTTTTACATGTAGCTGTCCAGTTTTCACAGCAACACTTATTGAAGAGGCTGTCTTTTATCAATTGTATGTTCTTGCCTCCTTTATCAAAAATAAGGTGACCATATGTGTGTGGGTTTATCTCTGCGCTTTCTATCCTGTTCCATTGATCTATATTTCTGTTTTTGTGCCAATACCATATTTTCTTGATTACTGTAGCTTTGCAGTATAGTCTGAAGCCTGGGAGCCTGATTCCTCCAGCTGTATTTTTCTTTCTCAAGATTGCTTTGGCTATTCGGGGTCTTTTGTGTTTCCATACAAATTGTGCAATTATTTTTTCTAGTTCTGTGAAAAATGCCATTGGTAGTTTGATAGGGTTTGCATTGATACTGTAGATTGCTTTGGGTAGTATAATCATTTTCACAAAGTTGATTCTTCCAATCCAAGAACATGGTATATCTCTCCATCTGTTTGTATCATCCTTAATTTCTTTCATCAGTCTTATAGTTTTCTGCATACAGGTCTTTTGTCTCCTTAGGGAGGTTTATTCCTAGATATTTTATTCTTTTGTTCCTTAATTTCTCTTTCAGCTTTTTCATCGTTAGTGTATAAGAACGCAAGAGATTTCTGTGCATTAATTTTGTATCTTGCTACATTACCAAATTCATTGATTATCTCTCGTATTTTTCTGGTAGCATCTTAGGATTCTCTATATATAGTATCATGTCATCTGCAAACAGTGACAGCTTTACTTCTTCTTTTCCAGTTTGGATTCCTTTTATTTCTTGTTCTTCTCTGTTTGCCGTGGCTAAAACTTCCAAAGCTATGTTGAATAATAGTGATGAGAGTGGACAACCCTGTCTTATTCCTGATCTTAGAGGAAATGGTTTCACTTTTTAACCATTGAGAATGATGTTGACTGTGGGTTTGTCATATATGTTCTTTATTATGTTGAGGTAAGTTTCCTCTCTGCCTACTTTCTGGGGGTATTTGTCATATATGGGTGTTGAATTTTGTTGAAAGATTTTTCTGCATCTATTGATGGGTTTTCTCCTTCAATTTGTTAATATGGTTTATCACAGTGATTGATTTGCATATATTGAAGAATCCTTGTATTCCTGGGATAAACCCCACTTGATCATGGTGTATCATCCTTTGAATGTGCTGTTGGATTCTGTTTGCTAGTATTTAGTTGAGGATTTTTGCATCTATGTTCATCAGTGATATTGGCCTGTAGTTTTCTTTCTTTGTGACATCTTTGTATGGTTTTGGTATCAGGGTGATGGTGGCCTCACAGAATGAGTTTGGGAGTGTTCCTCACTCTGCTATATTTTGGAAGAGTTTGAGAAGGATATGTGTTACCTCTTCTCTAAATGTTTGATAGAATTCGCCTGTGAAGTCATCTGGTCCTCGGCATCTGTTTGTTGGAAGATTTTTAATCACAATCTCAATTTCAGTGCTGGTGATTGGTCTGTTTATATTTTCTATTTCTTCCTGGTTCAGTCTCGGAAGGTTTTGCTTTTCTAAGAATTTGTCCATTTCTTTCAGGTTGTCCATTTTATTGGCATAGAGTTGCTTGTTGTAACCTCTCACGATCCTTTGTATTTCTGCAGTGTCAGTCGTTACTTCTCCTTTTTCATTTCTAATTCTGTTAATTTGAGTCTTCTCCCTTTTTTTCTTGATGAGTCTGGTTAACAGTTTATTAATTTTGTTTATCTCTTCAAAGAACCAGCTTTTGGTTTTATTCATCTTTGCTACTGTTTCCCTCATTTCTTTTTCATTAATTTCTGACCTGATCTTTATGATTTCTTTCCTTCTGCTAACTTTTGGGTATTTTTGTTCTTCTTTCTTTAATTGTTTTAGGTGTAAGGTTAGGTTGTTTATTTGAGATGTTTCTTGTTTGTTTGGGTAGGATTGTATTGCTATAAACTTCCCTCTTAGAACTGCTTTTGCTGTATCCCATAGGTTTTGGGTCGTCATGTTTTCATTGTCATTTGTTTCTATGTATTATTTGATTTCCACTTTGATTTCTTCACTGATCTCTTGATTTTTAGTAGTATATTGTTTGGCCTCCATGTGTTTGTATTTTTTACAGGTTTTTCCTGTAAGTGATATCTAGTCTCATAGTGATGTGGTTGGAAAAGATACTTGATATGATTTCAAATTTCTTAAATTTATGAAGGCTTGATTTGTGACCCAAGATATGATCTATATTGGAGAATGTTCCATGAGCACTTGAGAAGAAAGTGTATTCTGTTGTTTTTGGATGGAATGTCCTATAAATATCAATTCAGTCCATCTTGTTTAATGTATCATTTAAAGCTTGTGTTTCCTTATTTATTTTCTTTTTGGATGATCTGTCCCTTGGTGAAAGTGGGGTGTTAAAGTCCCCTACTATGACTGTGTTAGTGTCGGTTTCCCATTTTATGGCTGTTATCATTTGCCTATGTATTGAGGTGCTCCTTAGTTGGGTGCATAAATATTTACAATTGTTATATCTTTTTCTTGGAATGATCCCTTGACCATTATGTAGTGTCCTTTACCTCTTGTAATAGTCTTTATTTTAAAGTCTATTTTTTTCTGATATGAGAATTGCTACTCTAGCTTTCTTTTCATCTCCATTTGCATGGAATATTTTTTCCATCCCCTCACTTTCAGTCTGTATGTGTCCCTACGTCTGTCTCTCTAGACAGCATATATATGGGTCTTTTTTTGTATCCATTCAGCCAGTCTATGTCTTTTAGTTGGAGCATTTAATCCATTTATATTTAAGGAAGTTATCAATATGTAAGTTCCTATTACCATTTTCTTAATTGTTTTGGTTTTGTTATTGTAGGTCTTTTCCTTCTCTTGTGTTTCCTGCCTAGAGAAGTTCCTTTAGCATTTGTTGTAAAGCTGGTTTGGTGGTGATGAATTCTCTTAGCTTTTACTTGCCTGTAAAAGTTTTAATATCTCCATCGAATCTGAATGAGATCCTTGCTGTGTAGAGTAATCTTGGTTGCAGGTTTTTCCCTTTCATCACTTTCAATATGTCCTGCCACTCCCTTCTGGCTTGCAGAGTTTCTGCTAAAAGATCAGCTGTTAACCTTATGGGAATTCCCTTTTATATTATTTGTTGATTTTCCCTTGCTGCATTTAATATTTTTTTCTTTGTATTTAATTTTTGATAGTTTGATTAATATGTGTTTTTGCATGTTTTCCCTTGGATTTATTCTTTATGGGACTCTGTACTTCCTGGACTTGACTATTTCCTTTCCATATTAGGGAAGTTTTCAACTATAATCTCTTCTAGATATTTTCTCACTCCCTTTCTTTTTCTCTTCTTCTTCTGGGACCCCTATAATTCGAATGTTGGTGCGTTAATGTTGTCCCAGATGTCTCTGAGACTCTCCTCAACTCTTTTCATTATTTTTTCTTTCTTCTGCTCTGCTGTAGTTATTTCCACTATTTTATCTTCCTTGTCACTTATCTGTCCTTCTTCCTCAGTGATTCTGCTATTGATTCCTTCTAGAGAATTTTAAATTTCATTTATTGGGTTGTCCATCATTGTTTGTTTGCTGTTTAGTTTTGCTAGGTCCCTGTTAAACATTTCTTGTATTCTCTCCATTCCATTTCCAAGACTTGGGATCATCTTTACTATAATTACTCTGAATTCTTTTTCAGGTAGACTGCCTATTTCCTCTTCATTTGTTTGGTCTGGTGGGGTTTTACCTTGCTCCTTCATCTGCTGTGTGTTTTTGTGTCTTCTAATTTTGCTTCACTTACTGTGTTTGGGTCTCTTTTTCACAGGCTGCAGGTTTGTAGTTCTCGTTGTTCTTGGTGTCTGCCCCTAGTGGGTAAACTTGGTTCTACGGGTTATGTAGGCTTCCTGGTGGAGGGATCTGGTGCCTGTGTTCTGGTGGATGAGGTTGGATCTTGTCTTTCTGGTGGGCAGGACTGCGTCCGGTGGTGTGTTTTGGGGTTTCTGTGGCCTTGTTGTGATTTTAGGCAGCCTCTCTGCTAATGGGTGGGGTTGTTTTCCTGTCTGGCTTTTTGTTTGGCATAGGGTGTCCAGCACTGTAGCTTGCTGGTCATTGAGTGGAGCTGGGTCTTAGTGTTGAGATAGCAATCTCTGGGAGAGCTTTCACTGTTTGATATTACATGCAGCTTGGAGGTCTCTGGTGGACCAGCATCCTGAACTTGGTTCTCCCACCTCAGAGGCACAGGCCTGACACCCAGCTGGAGCACCAAGAACCTGTCAGCCACATGGCTGCTGGGTGACTATGGATTCCGCAAAAAGCACTGAATGAAAAGTTGAGAAGCTGAGCACAGTTTTCATTAGTCTGTGGAACTGCTTCCGTAGAGTAGAACCTGGAAGCTTTCTGAACCCCATCCTTTTGGTTTTTTAGGGAGGCTTCATTTCTAGCTCCACTCTCCTCCTTGGAGGTCAGGAGGATGGACAGCTGTAAGAAATTTAATAAGTAAAAATAACTGTTGTCCTCTTCCAACTTGGGAATATGTATACTTATTCCAGTGATTCTGTTATAGCTCAAAGCACTCTGCTTTTCAAACTGCTTTCAGGCATGGTTGTGCACAGACTCACATACACACACACACACACACACACACACACACACACACACACACACACACATCTAACCCATTTCTTATAGTGCTATCTCCCTTTTGTCCAAAAGATTATTAACCAGCTTGATTAACCAGGTTAGAACCAAGAATCAAGTCCAGCATAAATTCTAAAAGTCTAATCCATCCTCAAAAAATAAATCTACCACTATTTCAAGTGTTTTAAGATGATAATTCCAAAGAAAAACTCAAAAGTGTTTTCCAGTTTGAAAACTGATTTTGGATCATAGGTATAATCCTCCTACATTAAAGGAATGCTTATTTATATTCAGAGGTTCAGGCAAGTTTGTGAATTTTTTTAATCAGTTACAAGGCCTACATGGTAAGAGTTGATATAGTCTATCATATCTTCATGAAAGAGAGGGATGGGGAATAACTCTAAGAATCTTTTCTATGATGGTTGAGGACCACTGCCAGTGGGTAAAATGAGATCTTCTAAGATTTTTAAACACAAGCATTTGTAAGCATAGTTAATTAGCATATATGCCTAGGTAGGCAATAAAAGGGAATAGGGAATTTCAGTGATCAGAGGAGATTTGTATGCATAGCTATTGTGTTACTCAGCTGAAGGGTGTATGCAACGAACTCTGCAAATCTGGTTCATTGCATTGTGTGTAAGGAAGAAACCAAGATGGTAAGATTTCTTCATGGTCATATCCTTAGTCACTATTGTCAACTTATAGAACATTTTTGATGAAGTTGGAGCACAAAATTTTAGCTTGTGTTAATTCAAGCAGATGGCTCACTCTCAAATTTCAGAGATTCACTGCACCACATACTTCCTTAGATCAAGAGCCCTTCGGCCTCAAAGACTTTGGAAATAAATACCTCTGGGAACCCACCATGTCAGCCCCTCCAGTAGCTCATTCCATTGGCCTCTAAGCATCCATACAACATATCAATACATTTACTATGCTAAACTACCCTAAGCTCAATGGAGAATCCTGGATTTGAAGAATTGCAGATCTATCTCACAATTTTAGAAGAAGTTGCACTAAAAAAATACTTGTTGAACATGTCACTGTGAATCAGGCTTTAATTTTCTATGGAAAATTCCATTAGCATATCTCAGGATGTGTCCAAATTTTCAAACATCTGTCCTATCATTATTGCTCAGTTTCAAGAAAAATTCATTTTACTGGTGTCAGTGTCAGTCAAGACTTCTGCCCATGTGTCAGTCAGGACTCATTATTTTGCAAGTGAAAGAGGATGAGGGGAAAGCCTGGGAGAAAAGGATTCATTCTCCCTCAACCATCAAGGGCTTAACTGCCTTTGGACTGTTGCAAACCCACCCCATGCCAGTCACTGTGGCAAGGGAAGTGCCCTGTGCTTTACCCATTCAGGGTCCACCCCTGAAGCTAAGCTATGGGTGGTAACAATCGCTTGATGCGGATGAAAAGGAGATCAAGATGTAAATGAAAAGGCAACAACGAAGTGTTTCACTGATCAAGAAAATATTTATCTCTTGTGATTTCTTCTTCCACATGGCTATCTTCTAAACAATGCTTAGGATACCTGGGTTTCTTGAAAGTATCTTTGCTTTCATGAAACTGCTGAGTTAAAAACTAAAGAGTCGTCATCTGAGATTTCAGCTTGGAATTAGGATGGAGATGCATGTTACATGAATATATAGTCCACCTTTCAAGAACTATTTAATATCAGCAGTCTCAGTTCACTAGGCAATAATCACCAGACCAACAAAAATGAACATTTTGACAAAAAAATTTGATAAGCTTTTCTAGGCTTATTACTAAAATCTCACCTTCTTTTAGTTAACAGACTATATTTCACTAGTGCAGTACATATCTCTAGGACTAGAACACACATTCATCACATGGCTCACAATGAGAACACTTCTCGATTTTAGGACATTCTCAGAATCTCTGACTACTCAGGGAGCTTTCTGGAAGGTAGATATTTTCTATAGGAAAGATTCAGACTCGGTCTTAAAAAGACATGCCTGTGGTTAATGGTTCTATGATCTGCTTCATCTGGAAAAATTTGCTGAGGATATTTGTAGATTCTTCTTCCCCAAGATCCTGAGATCTAGCTGGGGTGGCGGGAAGATTTGACCATTCTGAGCCCAAATAAGAGTGGGAGAGAAAGGATCTGAAGAGTGGGGTCTCTTACTATTATTATTTTGATGGGAAGAATAAGTCTAGGCATCCCACCATTCAAAAGAGCCCATCCATATTCTTAGGCTAAGATAATAAAAAACTGTGACTCTAAGGAATAAAGAGGTAGTGATGTCATAATCTCATTCAGTAAAACCATCTCTCTCTGTAGTCCCATTTACAAAATAAACTTGAAGGCATAGAGATTACTTTCTATGTGTCAGAAAACATAAGTTTCTTTCCAACAAGTTCTTCAAACACTATCTTAGAGAGCTTCCCTGGTGGCGCAGTGGGTGAGAGTCCGCCTGCCGATGCAGGGGACACGGGTTCGTGCCCCGGTCCGGGAGGATCCCACGTGCCGCGGAGCGGCTGGGCCCGTGAGCCATAGCCTCTGAGCCTGCGCGTCCAGAGCCTGTGCTCCGCAACGGGAGAGGCCACAACAGTGAGAGGCCCACGTACCACAAAAAAAAAAAAAAAAAAAAAAAAAAAAACTATCTTAGTTTACTCTTGTACAGCTTATGCAGTCAGTGAGCTCATATTATAGACTCTCAGAAGATTAGATGAATGAGACACTGCAATACTGTCATCAATTTCAAGCTAGCTGTTCCACTAATTAAACAGATTCTAATAGGAAGAACTCACCTAATTCTGGTTGAATTGTGGGCCAAAATCCCGTTTACATGGTCAGGATGTTTGTCTAAGTCAGTATCTAAATCCTCAAGAATAAGACTTAACAATGTTTGGTTAAGTTTGAATATCAAAGGATCCAAATACCATTATGCAGCAATATAAATATGCAGCGACATCTTAAAACATCAAAGCCAAGCATTTGGAGATGATGTAAAAGAAGAATAAAAAAGGATTTTCAGGGCTTGATAATCTGCCGATTTTCTGTGCGTAGCATTTTCCATAATTTGAATTTTCAAGGTTTCCTCATCAAGCAAATAATTTCATAATATATCAGAAAGTTACATATACATATGTGTTTATATACATACATATACATACACACAAACATATGTATGTAGGTATAAATAAATCACCTTTCTAATAGTTACATAGAGAAGGAATTCCTTGATCAGTTTTCTTTAGGCTAAATTAAGGCTTCATTTCCCTACTAGTTTTAAAAGACCAGTGTGTGCACTGGGGATATTAGGAAGTGCACTGGGGATATTAGGAAGAACACTGGCATAGCAGTCAGGATTTCAGGATTCTGAGTTCTTTTCCAGCTCTGCACTGTTCAGTCAGCTGTGGGACAGCCCCAAACTGCAATAACAAAGAGCCATCTCAGCCCCTTGGCTCCAGTGGGCTTGGCTAAGCCTCTGTTTATGCTGCTTCTAAGCCCAGCTTCTCCCTCCATACAATCTTGCTTCCCTCACGCTCTCACAGGTATTGCTTCAAAACACACTCTCCAATATATTTTGTGTCTGCAAAATTCAATCTCAGAGAAAAACAAATACCGTATGCTAATGCACATATATGGAATCTAAAAAAAACAGTAGACAAACCTAGTGGCAGGGCAGGAATAAAGACGCAGTTGTAGAGAACGGATGTGAGAACACAAGGGGGGAAGGGGAAGCTGGGACGAAGTGAGAGAGTAGGATTGGTGTATATACACTACCAAATGTAAAATAGATAGCTAGTGGGAAGCTGCTGCATAGCACAGGGAGATCAGGTCGATGCTTTGTGACCACCTAGAGGGGGTGGGACAGGGAGGGGATATGGGGATATATGTATACATATAGCTGATTTACTTTGTTGTACAGCAGAAACTAACAGAACATTGTAAAGCAATTATACTCCAACAAAGATTTTTTTTTAAAGTGGAAAAAAAAAAACAATCAGTTTCCTTGAAAACTCAACTAGAAGCACCGTCCAAAGCAGGTTGGTGGTCATCTAAAGATGAATTGGATTCACAAGGATCCTCAATATAATTTCACTAAAAGCATTATTTTAAAAAATACTGGCAGTATTCTTTATATATAAGTTCATTTAAAAGCCAAAGAGGAATCAGAAAATGTATCATATCCAGGATCTAGAAAGATCTCGGCACATAGTAAGTGCTCAGTAAATAACTGTAGAATAATTGAATCAATACCGCTTTCAGCAAATCAGTGGCTAAAGGATAAGCTGAGGTTAAAAACCAGAGGACCTTGGCCAAAAGCTTTTAACTTCCCTCCAAGGGCTCCTCAATCCCTCCCTCCCTCAGGGGACTAGGTCAAATAATAGTTTAATCCTGAGGTCAACACTGCTGATAGAACAATTGCACCACCAACTTGGGGGTCACTTCTAACTCCAGAAGGAGCTCTTTTTCATTAAATGAAATAATCTAAAGAAAGCATTTTGCTTTCCCAAATCAAAATACTAGATCTTTCTAAATGTATTTGTTTAAATTTGGAAATATACGTCTAGAGATTTGGAGGGGAGGAGGACAAAGGGGAGGAGGGAGGGAGATGAGGGTTCTGGTAGTGTGTGTCTCTTCTTTTCTATTATTTGGTTTGGACAGGAAATGCGTGCCTCTAATGATTGGAAGCAGCTGTGGGTTGTGACATCTGGGGTAAGAATCAAACAGAAGTTCCTGAAGATGCAGCTCTTGAAACAAATCCCTTAGTTCTTCCCTGTTCCATCCTAAACCTCCCCGGCACACGCTGCACCCCCTTTCCCTCCCATATGTAAGTGATGTAATTGCGCAGGAGACAAATTTCACTTGGGAAAATTTCAGGAAGGAAAGAACCTGGCGGAAGGGATGATGCAGGCTCAGATGGGTCCTGAACAGGGTGGGAGTTGACCAGGAAGTGACCTTTCAGACTCCTGTCATCATAGAGTGGTAATCCTATAGCTACAGTGCACACCTGCAGGATTACCACATTGCATCAATCAGGACAAGCTAAATTATGCTGCGGTAACAAATGAATCCAAAATCTCAAGAATATTTTCTTCTCATATGATCCCTGGGCATCAGGTGTCAGTTCCCATCTACTCTACTCCGCCTTTACTCCTGGATATAAAGAGAAGGAGCAGCCCATACTGAGGACATTGTTAGGCTCACGAAAGAGGGAAGACAGAGGGAGATGACTAACCAAGAGCTGTCCCTTAAAGCTTTCACATGAAAGTGATGTGTGTCACTTTTGTCCACTTCATTGGTCAAAGCAAATGCCATGGTGACATCTGAGCTCAGGAGGATGGGGACACCTAACCCTCCCCTCCCATAGGCAGGGGCACCAAAAGTCACATGGTCAGGCCACCCAAACAATAAGTGGCAGGGTGGGGATTCTACCAAAATCTTTATCAGACCTCTTGCCACTGCACTGTATTCTCCCCTGCTTAGCACAGTACCTGGCACCACGCAGCCATCCAATAAAGACCTGTCTGAATGAATTAAGTGAACAAAAAAGTGAATGAGTTACTAGATGACTGTGGAGACTCAATTCTGCCCAGGTTTTATCTCAGCAATGCTAATTTATGGAAAAGACCTATTGGCTTTCATTGAGAAAGGCCTTTTACAAAGTAACCCTCTATGTCACCTTCCACAGTTCTCATGAGGACAAGTCATCGCTGGCAAAACTGTCAATACAAATAAGCCAAAGAAACGGTGTCAACATTCAGAGGCTCCATTTTTATAGTTAAAAAGAGGCACCAGGGAGGCTGGCCAGCTTACATTCTGAACTGGAGCCAAAAAGCTATTGCAGTAGCATGCATCAAGACTTTGTGTACTTTTCCATTGTGAGAGGTTGAGCTACTGGGTAATATTTCCAGCCTGGCCTTTCTGTGACAGCTAAAACCAGAGTTTAACAATTTGTAAGAAAAATCTTAAGTGACATGTCCAATGTATACTATACTCCCCAGTTGACTGAGGACAACCCTATCATCTTGCTATGGTACCAAGTAAAATGAAAACAAGATTCTACGAAGTTAATTTGTCCAGATACTTTTTCGGTGAAGGTACGTAAAATACAAAAGCAGCTGAGAGTTATTTTTCAGCTCATTCTGAAATGTCTTCTTTATTTGGGCAATTTCAACTCATGAAGACAGATTTAAAGTTTTAAAATAGTAAAAATTGGGTGGGAAAAGACATTCTTTGATTTCCATGTGAATGTCTCTCCGTTTTCTGAAGGAGGATGAGAAACCCACTGAAGTATTTTGTATCCTGTTACAGTTGGTGCAGTAATACATGAGCAATATGTAACAAAGTGGGCAGAAATTTGTTACAGCAAGGGAATCAACTTTCTACAATTCTAATAATGAGTAGCCCAGTGATTTTTATTTAAGCATATGAAATGAACTTTACTCTCGTTAAAATTTGTTGTATGTTATGGCTAAACATTAGAAGCTTCTAAATTGAGAAGTTTAGGTCTTGTGTTTTGTATATTATACATTGGGTCTCCAATGCAGCCCTAAAATAACAGATGATCAGTGCAAATTCATCAGCAGTAATGTCCCCACAAGGGAAGGAAAGTTGACAAATGTGCTTCCATTTAGTCTGTTCTTAAGGCTCATTATTTATTCATCTCACGTCTTCTTCCAAAATTTGAAGATGTTAACAAACAAAGAAACATTTCAATTTCACGAACTGGCCTTTCTCATTAGGAGCCAGGGCCACTAAACCTCCTTTTAAGAGGCAGACATCAAAGGTCCACCTTCCCTGTGATACTTCTCTATGTAGAAAGAGAAACACAATTCATGAGTGGATAACTGCCCCCCAATAGTTAGAGACCTAACCTAAGTCTTTGGTCAGGCTATGGTTAGTGTGTGAGTATTGAGATACTCTGTTTATTTATGTATTCAATGTTCGGTTTGGTTTTTAGCTTTATGCCAATAATAACAACAAAAACAGTAACACTTAACTGTGTCTCTTCTATGTGCCAGGTGAACTTCCTAGCACTTTACATGTACTTAAACATTTGATTTAACCTCTATGCCGTGGCCCATGGTTTTCAACCTTGGGAGCATATGAGAATCATCTAGTGAGGGTTTTTTTTAAACACAAAATGCCCAGGACAACTAAGTAGACTCTCTGAGGGTGGATCCAGCCATCAGCACTTCGTAAAGCACCCCGGACGATTCCAAGGTGCAGTCAGGGTAGTGAGAGTAAATAGTCTGACCTATTCCAAAAACAGGGCACAAATACAGTCATGCAGCTTTGGTTCATCACTTAAGACCTGGTCTATTAGCAGGAAATTTAATAGTTTCTTCTTGAGACATGCGCCCCACAAATTATGAAAGTAATTGGGAACACATTTCGTCCCTATTTGGGTGTTGTTGAGAGTCAGTATTACTTTCAAATGTTAAACAGAGAGAGTGAGAAAGACCCATAACAGTCCACTGCTGCCATCAGGTCTCATTGCCATAGGGTGTCACTGCAATGCTCTATGGGTGCAGCTTGTCTGTTCCTGCGGTAACCTTGCCAGCCCAAACTTGCCCAGAGACCACCCCTCAAAGTCAGCTTCCTTCAGAGGTCTCATTGCCCTGCCCTGCCATGGAATTTTGGTTAGGACCACATAGTGCCTCCTGGGATTGTCTCAAACTACAAATTTAGGGAGAAGGGAGAATATGGATATGGCGGTGAGGGGTGCAGTGAAATTAGACTCTTTTTTGATGTTTCAGTATTTATTGATATCATTATCATTTAAGTCCACAGGGATGGACTTTTTTGCTACCTACCCAAACATAACTTGGAATCACTTCTTCATTGTCTCTAATGTAAAAGTAATTAGCTTTTATTCTCACTGGGTGTTATGAACGGAATGTTTGGGTCTCCCCAGAATTAATATGTTGAAGCCCTCATACACTTGTTCTGATGCTTCAGTATTTATTGACATGCAAATATTTGCATGGTATTTTTTGTCTCTCTTTTTTTTCTTTTTTATTGTGATAAAATACACATAACATAAAATGTTTACCATCTTAACCATTCTTACGTGTGCAGTTTGGTGGTATTATATACATTCACATTGTTATACAATCATCACCATCCTCCAGAGCCATAATTATTTTTACCTTGTAATACTGTGACTCTATAGGGAAATGAATAGTAATTCCCTATTCTTCAGTCCCCCCAGCCCCTGTCAACCACTATTCTACTTTCTACCTCCAATCTTGTACACTTTTAAGTCATGTGTAGCTCAGTAGTTATTTATGCTCCTGATGGTAACCCAAATCTCTTCCCCTTAATGCATCTCGAGTGTGCTGTCTCCCCACACGACACATGGAGAAAGGAAGGGCACCAGGCACCAGTGTTGAGTGGCATTTCCCCCTCCTACCTTGGGAAGCAGGGACACTGTCCATTCGTAGCCCCATCAAGTTGCTTGGCAAAAAGGAGCTCTCAGCACTCAGTCCAATAGAACTTTCCCTGATGATGAAAATGTTCCATATCCGCATTGTCCAATTTGGTAGCCACTCGCTACAAGTGGCTATCAAGCACTTGAAATGAAGCCATGAAAAGACTGAAGTTACTATTTAAGTTGAAACTGAAATTTAATTTTATATGTGACCAGTGGCTACCGTATCGGAAAATGCCACTCTAGATAAGCTCGTGCTCTGGCCTCAGCCCTGGATTTTGTGACCAATCTGCTCTTTCCGAGGTTTTGAATCCTGAAGAAGGAATGTTACGTAACCTCTCTGAGCCTCAGTTTATACACTTATCCATCTATACAGTTAAAATTATTTCTGTCCTGTAGGTTTTGGTGACGCATATATGCAATAATAATGGCAGCCTGTTTTACTTCGCTCAGGCTGCTATAACAAAACACCCTAGACTGGATGGCTTGAACAATCGAAAGTTATTTACCCATAGTTCTAGAGGCTGGAAGTCCAAGATCAAGGTGCTGACAAATTCAAATCTTGATGAAGCCCTCTTCCTGGTTTATGGCTTTCAGATGGCCGCTTTCTTACTGTATCCTCACATGGGAGGGAGGGATGGGGGAAGATAGAGAGGGTGGGTGGAGGGGGGAGATCTCAGGTCTCTTATTCTTCTTATAAGGACAATGATCCCATCCTGGGAGCCCTACCCTCATGACTTCATCTTAATCTCATTACATTCCAAAGGCTCCACCCCCAAATACTATCACTTTAGGGGGTAGGGGTTCCATATATAAATTTGGTGGTTAAACAAACATTCTGTTCATAACACCCAGTGAGAAGAAAAGTTAATTACTTTTCAGGTAGAGACAATGAAGAAGTAATTCTAAGTTACGTTTGGGTAGGCAGCACTATGGACTGAAATGGCAGTGATGTTGACCTCTAATTCTACCAGCTCCTGGCTTTAGGAAGCCGTCAAAAAGATGTAGATGGGATTTACCCTCAGCATGTCCAAACCATACCTACAAAATGCTGGACATTGTCATCCTACAAGGACAGGAGAAGAGAGCTGATTTCCACAGATCCTGATGAGTTGAGAGAAAACAGCAGGATTATGAATTGGACTCATTTGTCTGAACTTCAGCTCTGTGCCAACTCTCTCAGAATGAATAAAATTGAGAAAAGGAACCTGAAAACATAGCCATGACAGGTTAATAGGATTTAGACAACTCTATCTCCTTAACTTTGCAAGGGAAGCCTGGCAATATATGAAATTCAAGCATCATGCCAGGTTGACTAAAAGAGTTGTGTGTTATTTAAGTCACCGCACCTGAACTTCAAAGACATAGGTCACAGCTGCTTCCCCCATATGTCCTAAAATTTCTAAAGAGTTGGCTGGCACACAGAGGGTGGGCAATCTGGTAGCAAGAGGTTCTCCTTTTGAATTTGCCTGTGCATGGTAAGTGCCCAGTTTTTATTTAGATTGTATATTTCTTTGCAGTGAGGTTGATGGAAATTCAAATGGGGCTGAAGCCTTTTCAAGCCATACCTTTGCTCCAACAATTGTGTATCTGAAATGAACAAGAGCTTGAATGGCTAGGTGATAGGTAGTCCAACATACCCTATATGCTCTATGATATTGTGGGATGTTTCTTTTTCTGTTATTTTCCTTTTCCTTTCTTTTTTTTTTTCTTTTTTGGCAGAAGCAAAAGGATAAACAGAATAATCATGAATAATCTCCTGTTATAAGAACATTATGGTGGGGGGGACCTTCAAGATGGCGGAGGAGTAAGATGTGGAGATCACCTTCCTCCCCACGAATACATCAAAAATACATCTACATGTGGAACAACTCCTACAGAACACCTACTGAATGCTGGCAGAAGACCTCAGACTTCCCAAAAGGCAAGAAACTCTCCACGTACCAGGGAAGGGCAAAAGAAAAAACAGAGACAAAAGCATAGGGATGGGGCCTGCACCTCTGGGAGGGAGCCGTGAAGGAAGAAATGTTTCCACACACTAGAAAGCCCCTTCGCGGGCGGAGACTGCGGGTGGCGGAGGGGAAGCTTCGGAACCACGGAGGAGAGCACAGCAACAGGGTGCGGAGGGCAAAACGGAGAGATTCCCGCACAGAGGATCAGTGCGACCAGCACTCACCAGCCCGAGAGGCTTGTCTGCTCACCCGCCGGGGCGGGCGGGGCTGGGAGCTGAGGCTCGGGCTTCGGAGGTCGGATCCCAGGGAGAGGACTGGGGTTGGAGGCGTGAACACAGCTAGCCGGGAGGGAGTCCGGGTAAAGGTCTGGACCTACCGAAGAGGCAAGAGACCATTGTTTCGGTGTGCGTGAGGAGAGGTGATTCAGAGCACTGCCTAAATGAGCTCCAGACACAAGCGCAAGCCATGGCCATCAGCGTGGACCCCAGAGACGGGCATGAGACCCTAAGGCTGCTGCTGCAGCCACCAAGAAGCCTGTGTGCGAGCACAGGTCACTCTCCATACCTCCCCTACCGGGAACGTGTGCAGCCCGCCACTGCCATGGTCCCGTGATCCAGGGACAACTTCCCCAGGAGAACGCACGGCACACCTCAGGCTGGTGCAACATCACGCCGGCCTCTGCCGCCGCAGGCTCGCCCCGCCTCCATGCCTCTCCCTCCCCCCGGCCTGAGTGAGCCAGAGCCCCCGAATCAGCTGCTCCTTTAACCCCATCCTGTCTGAGCAAAGAACAGACGCCTTCAGGCGACCTACATGCAGAGGCGGGGCCAAATCCAAAGCTGAACCCCGGGAGCTGTGCGAACAAAGAAGAGAAAGGGAAATTTCTCCCAGCAGCCTCCGAAGCAGCGGATTAAATCTCCACAATCAACCTGATGTACCCAGCATCTGTGGAATACCTTAATAGAAAACGAATCACCCCAAAATTCAGGCAGTGGGCTTTAGGAGCAACTGTAGACTTGGGGTTTGCTTTCTGCACCTAATTGGTTTCTGGTTTTTTATGTTTATCTTAGTTTAGTATTGAGAGCTTATTATCATTGGTAGATTTGTTTATTGCTCTCTTCCTTTATATATATATCTTTTCCTTTTTTGTGAGTGTGTATGTGTACGCTTCTTTGTGTGATTTTTGTCTGTATAGGTTTGCTTTTACTATTTGTCTGATGTTTCTGTCTGTCGATTTTTTTTTTTTTAGTATAGTTTTTAGTGCTTGTTATCATTGGAGAATTTGTTTATTGGTTTGGTTGCTCTCTTCATTTCTTTATTGCTTTTCTATATTTTTAATTTTAATAATTTTTTGATTTTAATAACTTTATTTTATTTATTTATTTGTTTGTTTTTTCCCCCTTTTCTTCTGAGCTGTGTGGCTGACAGGGTCTTGGTGCTCCAGCCATGTGTCAAGCTGAGCCTCTGAAGTGGGAGAGCCAAGTTCAGGACATTGGTCCACCAGAGACCTCCCAACCCAACGTAATATCAGTTGGCGAGAGCTCTACCGGAGACCTCCGTCTCATGCTAATACCCAGCTCTACTCAATGAGTAGAGTAGCAAGCTACAGTGCTGAACACCCTATGCCAAACAAAAAGCCAGACAGGAACAAAACCCCACCCATTAGCAGAGAGGCTGCCTAAAATCTCAACAAGGCCACAGAAACCCCAAAACACACCACCAGACGTGGTCCTGCCCACCAGAAAGACAAGATCCAGCCTCATCCACCAGAACACACACACCAGACCCCTCCACCAGGAAGCTTACACAGCCCGTAGAACCAAATTTACCCACTAGGGGCAGACACCAAGAACAACGAGAACTACAAATTTGCAGCCTGTGAAAAAGAGACCCAAACACAGTGAATGAAGCAAAATGAAAAGACACAAAAACACACAGCAGTTGAAGGAGCAAGGTAAAAACCTACCAGACCAAGCAAATGAAGAGGAAATAGGCAGTCTACCTGAAAAAGAATTCAGAGTAATTATAGTAAAGATGATCCCAAATCTTGGAAACAGAATGGAGAAAATACAAGAAATGTTTAACAGGGACCTAGCAAAACTAAACAGCAAACAAACAATGATGGACAACCCAATAAATGAAATTTAAAATTCTCTAGAAGGAATCAATAGCAGAATCACTGAGGAAGAAGGAAGGATAAGTGATGAGGAAGATAAAATAGTGGAAATAACTACAGCAGAGCAAAATAAAGAAAAAAGAACAAAAAGAGTTGAGGAGAGTCTCAGAGACCTCTGGGACAACATTAACGCACCAACATTCGAATTACAGGGGTCCCAGAAAAAGAAGAGAAAAAGAAAGGGACTGAGAAAATATTTAGAAGAGATTATAGTTGAAAAGTTCCCTAATATGGAAAGGAAATAGTCAACTCCAGGAAGCACAGAAAGTCCCATACAGAATAAATCCAAGGAGAAACACACCAAAACACATATTAATCAAGCTATCAAAAATTAAATACGGAGAAAAAATATTGGGCTTCCCTGGTGGCACAGTGGTTGAGAATCTGCCTGCCGATGCAGGGGACACAGGTTCATACCCCAGTCCAGGAAGATCACACATGCCGCTGAGTGGCTGGGATGTGAGCCATGGCCGCTGAGCCTGTGCTCCGCAATGGGAGAGGCCACGACAGTGAGAGGCCGGCATACCACAAAAAAAAAAAAAAAAAAAAAAAAAAAAAATTAAAAGCAGCGAGGGAAAAGCAACAAATAGCATAAAAGGGAATCCTGATAAGGTTAACAGCTGACCTTTCAGCAGAAAATCTACACGCCAGAAGGGAGGGGCAGGACATATTGAAAGTGATGAAAGGGAAGAAACTGCAAGCAATATTACTCTACATAACAAGGATCTCACTCAGATTCAAGAAATTAAAACATTTACAAACAAGCAAAAGCTATGAGAATTCAGCACCACCAAACCAGCTTTACAACAAATGCTAAAGAGCTTCTCTAGGCAGGAAACACAAGAGAAGGAAAAGACCTACAAAAACAAACCCAAAACAATTAAGAAAATGATAATAGAAACACACATATTGATAACTACCTTAAATGTAAACGGAATAAACACTCCAACCAAAAGACATAGAATGGCTGAATGGATACAAAAACAAGACCCGTATATATGCTGTCTACAAGAGACCTCCTTCAGACTAAGGGACACATACAGACTGAAAGTGAGAGGATGGAAAAAGATATTCCATGCAAATGTACATCAAAAGAAAGCTGGAGTAACATTTCTCATATCAGACAAAATATACTTTAAAATAAAGACTATTATAAGAGACAAAGAAGGACACTACATAATGATCAAGGGATCAATCCAAAAAGAAGATATAACAGTTGTAAATATTTATGCACCCAACATAGGAGCACTTCAATACATAAGGCAAATGCTAACAGCCATAAAATGGGAAATCAATAGTAACCCAATCATGTCAGGGGACTTTAACTCCCCACTTTCACCAATGGACAGATAATCCAAAATAAAAATAAATAAGGAAACACAAGCTTTAAATGATACATTAAACAAGATGGACTGAATTGATATTTATAGGACATTCCATCCAAAAACAACAGAATGCACTTTCTTCTGAAGTTCTCATGGAACATTCTCCAGGATAACTCATATCTTGGGTCACAAATAGAGCCTTCATAAATTTAAGAAAATTGAAATCATATCAAGTATCTTTTTGGACCACAAAGTTATGAGACTAGATATCAATTACAGGAAAAATTCTGTAAACAATACAAACACATGGAGGCTAAACAATAAACTACTAAATAACCAATAGATCGCTGAAGATATCAAAGTGGAAATCAAAAAATACCTAGAAACAAATGACAATGAAAACAAGACAACCCCAAACCTATGGGATGCAGCAAAAGCAGTTCTAAGAGGGAAGTTTATCAAAATACAATCCTACCTCAAGAAACAAGAAACATCTCAAATAAACAACCTAAACTTACACCTAAAGCAATTCGAGAAAGAGAAAAAAAAAAAAACCCAAAGGTAGCAGAAGGAAAGAAATCATAAAGATCAGATCAGAAATAAGTGAAATGAAATGAAATGAAATGAAGAAAATGATAGCAAAGATCAATAAAACTAAAATGTTCATTGCAGCTCTATTTACAATAGCCAGGAGATGGAAGCAACCTAAGTGTCCATCATCGGATGAATGGATGAAGAAGATGTGGCACATATATACAATAGAATATTACTCAGCCATAAAATGAAACGAAATTGAGTTATTTGCAGTGAGGTGGCTGGACCTAGAGCCTGTCATACACAGTGAAGTAAGTCAGAAAGAGAAAAACAACTACCATAAGCTAACACATATATATGGAATCTAAGAAGAAAATAAAAGGTCATGATGAACCTAGGGGTAAGACAGAAATGGAGATGCAGACCTACTAGAGAATGGACTTGAGGATGTGGGGAGGGGGAAGGGTAGGCTGTGACAAAGTGAGAGAGTGGCATGGACATATATACACTACCAAACGTAGAATAGATAGCTAGTGGCAAGCGGCCGCATAACACAAGGAGATCAGCTCAGTGCTTTGTGACCACCTAGAGGGGTGGGGTAGGGAGGGTGGGAGGGAGGGAGACACAAGAGGGAAGAGATATGGGAACCTGTGTATATGTACAACTGATTCACTTTGTTATAAAGCAGAAACTAACACACCATTGTAAAGCAATTATACTCCAATAAAGATGTTAAAAAATCAATAAAACTAAAATCTGCCATTTAGAGAAGATAAACAAAATTGATAAGACATTAACCAAACTCATCAAGAAAAAAAGGGGAGAAGATTCAAATCAACAGAATTAGAAATGTAAAAGGAGAAATAACAACTGACACTGCAGAAATAAAAAAGATCACGAGAGATGACTACAAGCAACTATATGCCAATAAAACAGACAACCTAGAAGAAATGGACAATTTCTAAGAAAAGAACAACCTTCCGAGACTGAACCAGGAAGAAATAGAAAATATAAACAGACCAATCACAAGCACTGAAGTTGAAACTGTGATTAAAAATCTTCCAACAAACAAAAGCCCAGGACCAGATGGCTTCACAGGTGAATACTATCAACATTTAGAGAAGAGCTAACACCTATCCTTCTCGAACTCTTCCAAAATAGAGCAGAGGGAGGAACACACCCAAACTCATTCTACGAGACCACCATCACCCTGATACCGAAACCAGGAAAAGATGTCCCAAAAAAAGAAAACTACAGAACGATATCACTGATGAACATAGGTGCAAATATCCTCAACAAAATACTAGCAAACACAATCCAACAGCACATTCAAAGGATTTACACCATGATCAAGTGGGGTTCATTGCAGATATGCAAGGATTCTTCAATATACGGAAATCAGTCAGTGTGATACACCATATTAACAAACTGAAGGAGAAAAACTATACGATCATCTCAATAAATGCAGAAAAATCTTTCAACAAAATTCAACACCCATTTATGATAAAAACCTTCCAGAAAGTAGACATAGAGGGAACTTACCTCAATATAATAAAGGCCATATATGACAAACCCACAGCCAACATCGTTATCAATGGTGAAAAACTGAAAACATTTCCACTAAGATCAGGAACAAGACAAGGTTGCCCACTCTCACCACTATTATTCAACATAGTTTTGGAAGTTTTAGCCACAGCAATTAGGGAAGAAAAAGAAATAAAAGGAATCCAAATAGGAAAAGAAGAAGTAAAGCTGTCACTGTTTGCAGATTACATGAAACTATACATAGAGAATCCTAAAGATGCTACCAGAAAACTACTAGAGCTAATCAATGAATTTGGTAAAGTAGCAGGATACAAAATTAATGCACAGAAATCTCTGGCATTCTTATACACCAATGATGAAAAATCTGAGAGATTAAGGAAACACTCCCATTTACCATTGCAACAAAAATGATAAAATACCTAGGAATAAACCTCCCTAAGGAGACAAAAGACCTGTATGCAGAAAACTATAAGACACTGATGAAAGAAACTAAAGATGATACAAACAGTTGGAGAGATATACCATGTTCTTGGATTGGAAGAATTAACACTGTGGAAATGACTATCTACCCAAAGCAATCTACAGATTCAATGCAATCCCTATCGAACCACCAATGTCATTTTTCACAGCCCTAGGACAAAAAATTTCACAATTTGTATGGAAACACAAAAGACCCTGAATAGCCAAAGCAATCTTGAGAAAGAAAAACGGATCTGGAGGAATCAGGCTCCCTGGCTTCAGACTATACTGCAAAGTTACAGTAATCAAGGGGCTTCTCTGGTGGCGCAGTGGTTGAGAGTCCGCCTGCCGATGCAGGGGACACGGGTTCATGCCCCGGTCCGGGAAGATCCCACATGCCGCGGAGGGGCTGGGCCTGTGAGCCATGGCCTCTGGGTCTCCGCATCCGGAGCCTGTGCTCCACAACAGGAGAGGCCACAGCAGTGAGAGGCCCGCGTACCGCAAAAAAAAAAAAAGTTACAGTAATCAAGACAGTATGGTATTTGCACAAAAACAGAAGTATAGATCAATGGAACAGTAAAGAAAGGCCAGGGATAAACCCATGCACATATGGTCACCTTATCTTTGATAAAGGAGTCAACAATATACAATGAAGAAAAGACAGCCTCTTCAGTAAGTGGTGCTGGGAAAACTGGACATCTACATGTAAAAGAATGAAATTAGAACACTTCCTAACACCACACACAAAAATAAACTCAAAATGGGTTAAAGACCTAAATGTAAGGCCAGACACTATCAAACTCTTAGAGGAAAACATAGGCAGAACACTCTATGACATAAATCACAGCAAGATCCTTTTTGACCTACCTCCTAGAGAAATGGAAATAAAAACAAAAATAAACAAATGGGACCTAATGAAACTTAAAAGCTTTTGCACAGCAAAGGAATCTGTAAACAAGATGAAAAGACAACCCTCAGAATGGGAGAAAATATTTGCAAACCAAGCAACTGACAAAGGATTAATCTCCAAAATCTACAAGCAGTTCATGCAGCTCAATATCAGAAAATCAAAAAACCCAATCCAAAAATGGGCAGAAGACCTAGATAGACATTTCTCCAAAGAAGATATACAGATTGCCAACAAACACATGAAAGGATGCTCAACATCACCAGTCATTAGAGAAATGCAAATCAAAACTACAATGAGGTATCACCTCACACCGGTCATAATGGCCATCAACAAAAAATCTACAAACAGTAAATGCTGGAGAGGGTGTGGAGAAAAGGGAACCCTATTGCACTGTTGGTGGAAATGTAAATTGATACAACCACTATGGAGCACAGTATAGAGGTTCCTTAAAAACTAAAAATAAAACTACCATATGACCCAGCAATCCCACTACTGGGCATATACCCTGAGAAAACCATAATTCGAAAAGAGTCATGTACCATAATATTCATTGCAGCTCTATTTACAATAGCCAGGAATGGAAGCAACCTAAGTGTCCATCAACAGATGAATGGATAAAGAAGATGTGGCACATATATACAATGGAATATTACTCGGCAATAAAAAGAAATGAAATTGAGTTATTTGTAGTGAGGTGAATGGACGTAGTGTTTGTCATACAGAGTGAAGTAAGTCAGAAAGAGAAAAACAAATACTGTATGTTAACACATATACGTGGATTCTGAAAAAAAAAAAAAAAAAAAAAAAAAACTGGTTCTGAAGAACCTAGGGGCAGGACAGGAATAAAGACGCAGAAGTAGAGAACGGACTTGAGGACACAGGGAGGGGGAAGGGTAAGCTGGGACGAGGTGAAAGAGTGACATGGACTTATATACACTACCAAATGTAAAACCGATAGCTAGTGGGAAGCAGTCGCATAGCACAGGGAGATCAGCTCAGTGCTTTGTGTCCACCTAGAGGTGTGGGATAGGGAGGTTGGGAGGGAGAAGAAAGAGGGAGGTGATATGGGGATATATGTATACATATAGCTGATTCACTCTGTTATACAGCAGAAACTAACCCACCATTGTAAAGCAATTATACTCCAGTAAAGACGTTTTTTAAAAAAATAACATTATGAAGAAAATCCCCAAATTCTTCAGTTGTTTAAATGTTGTGAAAGAGATTTATTTAGAAATTAAATCATTTTTGAGCATTTCTCAGAACAAATATACTTTCAGAGAATCAAGAGATCATTACTTCCCATCTTTAAAACTGTTGTGTGCCACTGATGTATTTTCCTGTGGGGGAAATTATCCCAAGGACAAGAGAGGTCATGAGCTTATGCCATGGTTGACTTAGACATGCCTGAATTGATTTCCTGGGAATGGAAAGCAATTAATCCATCTTATCAGCAACAGAGTTTGTTAATGAATCAAGCATGTGCCTCTTTCTTTTAACATCTTTATTGGAGTATAATTGCTTTACAATGGTGTGTTAGTTTCTGCTTTATAACAAAGTGAATCAGTTATACATATACATGTGTCCCCATATCCTCTCCCTCTTGTGCCTCCTTCCCACCCTCCTTATCCCACACCTCTGGGTGGTCACAAAGCACAGAGCTGATCTCCCTGTGCTAAAGCATGTGCCTCTTGATGAGACTTGAGTGATTAATACCATCGGAGAAAGGATTAATGCAAACATCATCTATTTTTATAGCTATCCTGAAATAACCCTGTGGGAATGTTGTGAACCTGGTACAGGTCACCAAGTGAAGAAAGTCAAAGCCCAGTTCCTCTTGCAAGAATGACCTTGGCTACTTGTCAACAAGAAAGAGCTCTCGTAACAAGACTCTTTAGTGAGGAAACTGCCTGAGTTTGCCAATTACCGGAACGTCATCTGGGGAGAGCATGCTATTCAGGGAATCCAGTGGGCAGTCTATATGAACATATTTGCAGGTGATTTACTCTATGCATTATGGTTCACCGGTTTTGCCTCTCCTCTTTGACATGGGAGGAATCAGCAGAACTGGAATGTGGCTACTGCCTTTTATATTCAACTTTGAAAGTTTCAACGTTGTGTGTATCATCTCATGGAAGTCCTCATTTATTTTTTTAGAAAGTGTTTCAAAATGATCATACTACATCACTGATATAAGACTACTCCTTAGCTACGCTTTGGAGACTCAGCTCAGGCATCACCTGCTCCAAAACTTCTTCTGATAACCCCTCACTTCTCCCCTCTCCCAAATTCCCAATCTTACTCCCCCAGCAGCCCATGGTAACCTGGGGTTTCCTGCATCACAGACCTCACCACAGTGTCGAGAAAGTTCCTGCTTAGATATCCTTTTCCACAATGGACTGGAAGCCTCTCCAGGCTGGGGTCTGTGTCTCCTTCTTCCTGTGACTCCGTGCAGAGCTCTGTGCCTGGCACAAAACAGGTTCTCTGCAGCTGTTAGTTGAGCTCAAATGAAATTGAGACCCTTGAGGATGGGATTTCCCAGTGCTGCAAATGGGCTATTTTAAGTCCCCTTCCTATGTGAAATAAGAGGAGGCTTTCACAGCCATTAAATCTCCTATGAGCCATTTCTCAAAACTAAAATATTTTTATATGTATTTTCGGCTAACCCCTGGTGTTTTCCGGTCTTCAGCCAAAGCTCTTCTGCATGCTGTGACCCATTCCTTCTTTTCAAGTATCTCGATACTTGTTTTTTTTGAATCTCCATGGTGTTTTTCCTTCTACAAATTATGTTTCCCTTTGGACTTCTTTCCTCTGGCCCATGAAAGTAAAGTTTGCCTAGCATTCCTGATTTTTACAGGAAGCCCTAAGAAAAAAATAGAGAGCTATGCTCCATGTTTTAAATAACGTTCATTTGTCTGGTGATTATCTACCATTGCAGTATCGTACTAAAATTCAACAGAAAATGTTTTGACAGAATACCTTGCCTATTTATGAAAATGTACAATTTTATTTAAATGTCAACAATGTGTAAAAGAAAATTCAGGCTGAGTATCTTGGGGAAGTAATTTGCCATCCCAAAGATGAGCAAGGTACAAAGGGGAAAGTATATAATCAACTCAAAATAAAATCAAAATTAGACAGTACCTTGCAATTGTAGATCTAAAAGGTCTACAAAGAGCTAAAAGGTCTTCTTAATATGTGAACCTTTCTGTCCGTGTGATATTAGACTGGGATTTAAGTCCTGTGAAGGCAGAGACCGTGTCTGTCTTGCTTACTCCTCTTTCCAGCTTTCAACACAGCACCTGGCTTATAGGGTGTCTCAGTATTTGTTAAGCAAATTAATGTCTTTCTGAATTAGTAAGTGGGTAGATCTATAGAAGAGGGTCCAAGTAGATGAAAGTACTACCTACTGCCTTCATATACTTCAATATAGCACTGGAAACAGAAATATTCTCAATCCAAATGAATCAAACCTTCCAACAATCCATCTACCAGACACTGAGATCATGTGAAAATTATGCATAAAATAAAGCCAAAAGATTGGTCCTTGTCTTGAAGGCAATACTCTCTAGCTATGGACCCCATACACCCATGAAATACAATAAGAAAGGCAGTAAACTCTTCTGTCCTTCCATTTTAAACACTAAACCAGGAAAAACTATACATGACAAAGTACCTACATTCCATGGTTTTATTTTTAACAGAATACTTATGAGGAAAAATAAATATTTCTCCAACTTCCAGTTTAAAACTGAGAAGCTGGCTGTGCCTAGGACACTAGAGATGAGAAAAGTACAGAAATGGGAACTTCTACTCGGAGGTATAAGCTTTAGCTGTATAATCTGAAATACTACCAGTAACAGCAGGAGTTAACATTTACTGGGCTTATTTGCAGCCACATGGATGCAACTAAAGATTATCATGCTAAGTGAAATAAGTCAGAAAGAGAAAGACAAATACCATATGATATCGCTTATATGTAGAATCTAAAATATAACACAAATGAACAGAAACAGAATCAGGGACATAGAGAATAGACTGGTGGTTGTCAAGGGGAAGGAGGAGTTGGATTGGGAGTTTGGGATTAGCAGATGCAAACTGGTATATACAGAATGGGTAAACAACAAGATCCTACTGTATAGCACAGGGAACTATATTCAATATCCTGGGATAAACCATAATGGAAAAGAATATGAAAAAGGATGTATATATATGTATAACTGAATCACTTTGCTATACAGCAGTAATTAATATAACATTGTAATTCAACTATACTTCAATAAAAAAATTAATTTAAAAAATAAAAATAATAAATACATACTGGGCTTAACATGAACCAAACCAAGAAGAACTTTTCCCTTTTCATTTACTGCTCCCAACCACCGCATGAAACAGCTGTAATTAATTTATTATCAGAATTTTAGATTTATTTTTAAGTGGAGGATCAGAATGTATAACTGTTAAAGGTTATGGACGCTAATCTGTCAAGTTTAACTTATTCAAGGTGATGTGGTCACTGAGTGGGCTGGGCCTGGATCTGAACACAGGTGGTCGGACGTCAGAGCTCACCTTCTACCGCTGCAGGTAGTGATAACCAAGGCTTGCGCTGGGCTCTACAGCTAGTCGGTGCTGTCATTTCCAGAGCTCCACTGAGCCTCCTAACAACTTGGGAGGTATCATTTATATCATCAGCTTATAGATGAGAAAATGAAAGCACAGAGAGGTCAAGGAACTTCTCAAAACTACAGAATATGTACCTGGAGACACCAAATCCTGACATCTTTTTACTACAGCACAGTGCCTCTCAAATGACAAGCATGTGTCATCATTCTGTCACTAAAGTTCAGGAAGGCCTAAGCTTCCAGAAAATGTTGACCTTCAGGACGTTCACATGAATCAAAGCAAAGAGAACCACAGTTGCAGCTTGCTGATATTTTTTCTTAATTAATGGGCATTCATTTCCTCCATCTACCTCTCTTGCAATGACTGCTACTCTTTGGCCTCTGAGCTGCCCAAATCTCCCCTGTAGGTTTTCATGCACTGGAAATAAGTGTAGAGAACCAAGCAGTGTCTTAGGAGCCCAGCAGGCATCGGAAGCCATGTCTTGCATTCCAGCAGCTGTTTCAAGTGGGAAGAACTTTTGGTAATCTCTCCTCAGAGCTTTTAAGTCTTTGATTAAGTAAATTCTTCAAGACAGCACAAGATCCATGTGGTTTACTTTTTACATAAATCATATAATGGGGACCTGATAACATTCCAGTTGCTCTTTGCAGTTGCTCAGAGAAATAACGTCCCTTCTGATATGCACTAGCCAGGAAAGAATGGCGTGTTCTGGGGAGGCGGGCTGAAGGCTGCCATGCAATTTAGATAAAAGATTTCCAATGAGCATCTGAGTCACAGATCATTCATTTAATGATTTAAAATTATCAGGAAGCATCTGCCCCCCGCCAACCCAAAATGTGAAACACTGATAAGCTCTAAAAAAAATGCCAAGTTAAACACAATTTATTAGCTTAACAACCTCCTATTCATTTTGCAGTTGTCATCATCAACAGAATCAAATCACAGCTTCCCACAGTGCTGGGAAAAGTGGGAAAATGAAGGTAGATTACCTGACCTCAGAGAACTCAGACTACAGCAGACGCTGTTCCTTCTACCTCATTTTCCCTACCTGAGAGGTTTTCCCCAAATGAGAAGTTTGGATTGGAGATTGTTCTCAGGGTTGACAGCCCTGCTGTCAGTGTTCTCCAGAGAAACAGAACCAATTGGATACCTATAGATATATATATAAGAGGAGATTTATTATAAGAATTAGCTTATGGAGGCTAAGAAGACCCTCGAACTACCATCTGTACTCATAGAACAAGGAAAGCCTGGGGTGTAGTTCAGCCCGAGGACAAAGGCTTGAGAACCACGGGTCTGCTGGTGTCAATCCTAGAGTGTGAAGGCCTGAGAACCAGGAGCTCTGATGTCCAAGGGCAGGAGAGATGGACATCCCAGCTTAGAACGTGAGTTTGCACTTCCTCCACCTTTTAGTTCCATTGGAGTCCTCAACAGGATGGAGGATGCCCACCCGCACTGGTGAAGCTGATCTTCTTTATTCAGTCTACAGATTCAAATGCTAATCTCTTCCAGAAACATCCTCACAGACACACTCAGAAATTATGTTTTATCAGCTACCTGGGCATCCCTTAGCCCAGTCTAGCTGACACATAAAATTAACCATCATAGAGACCATATTTAAGAGATCCTAGTCAGTTCACATTAAGTCCCCAGAGAGCCTCTTCTGGTTGACCCATCTATTCCCTGCTCTCTAAATGCTGGAATCCTACAGTCTTTTATTTTTAGAAATATGTAACTGGAAAGGGCCTCCAGAGATCTTCAGCTCTGGTATCCTGCTTCACAAAGGTTTGTAACTTCGTTTTTGGAGACCTCAAGAACCTAATCCATAATTTTCGCTTGCTGATGAGGCTTTTTACTGGCTCCAACAATCTAATAAAACACTCTCTCCAGAAAATTAAAGCCATGTTCTGTTGGATTCTATACAGCTGGGGAATACTGTTAACTTTTTATATCTGAAAAAACAATCATGAAGTCTTCACTGCCTTTTCTTTCATAAGACAACTGTCTCAGTTAAATTTATTCTGTAGGCAAGTAACAGAAACCAACTTCAGCCACCTTCACAAAGAATTTGTTACAAGGATGTGTGGATATTACATACTCTGTAAGGGTACTGATCCTAAACATCAGGAAAGGACTAGAACTACAAAATGGAAAGACTCTATAAGCAAGGTGACCCCCCTATCGGTAGCAAGTAGAGAGAATACAGACAGAAGCCACACTCCCCAGGTTCAAGTCCCTATTTTACCACAGGCAGCTGCTTTCAGAGAAGAAGGGCCTTTGTCACAAACCCCTCCTCACTCATGGTCAAATCATATACTCCTTTCTGAACTCCCTGCAGGTCCATTACACTTCCCTAAATGTTGTCACTGGAGTATAGAACAAACTTCAGGGGCAGAATTAGAGAAATGCACTACTCTTCACCTACAAATCTTGATACTATACATCAATGAGAAGCACTCATAGAGTTTATATATATACCTAATGTCACTACACTGACTAGGTAACTGAGCTACACTGGGAAGAGAGGGAGCTGATATTTACTGAGCACCTATTATGCCAGACACTATACAAAATGTTATCTCTTTTAATCTTGTGAGGTAGGTGTGGCTAACTTTTCTAATGTTTTATTTTCTCATGTGAAAACTGAGGGTAAAATATTTGGCCATGGTCACCCATTTCTATGGATGGAGTGTGGTGTCCCCCCAAGAATTCCTGTGTTGAAGCCCTCATCCGCAATGTAATGGTATTTGGAGGGGGGCCTCAGATGAGGTTATGAGTGTGAAGCCCCCATAACAGGATTGGTGCCCTGCCTAAGCCAGAGCTTTTTCTCTCTCTACCATGTGAGGATACAGCAAAGAAAGTGGCCATCTATATAAACCAGGATAAGGGCCCTTACCAAGAACTCAACCAAGCTGGTACCCTGATCTCAGGCTCCAGCCTCAAGAACTGTGAGAGATAAATGTTTGTTGTTTAAGCCACCCAATCTATGGTAATTTAGCCCAAACTGACTAAAGACACCCGTTAAGACAGTAATGATACAGACCACGTCACCATCTCTCGTTAGTTCCTGATTTTCAGTCTTTGGGTTGATAGATAGTAAATATGCGAATGCAGGGCACTGACTCTTGTTACTCAACAATGAATTGTCCTCCTCCGCATGGGCAAAACTTTCTGGTGGTGCTTAAGGTGAGGAGAGGGAAGAATGTTCCAGTTTAACTGCAGGTAGCTCCACAGCCGCCCTCTGATCCTGACAAGCTGGCCAAGCAAGCAATGCTCTGGACAGGAAGCACCTTCCCTGAAATTCTTCAGGCAGACCCTCAATCTCTCCTACAATTAATCTTTTATAATCATAATCGTGCTCTGTGCTTCAGTTTCCTTCTCCATATGGTGAGGAAAATTATGAGTCCTACCTCATGATGGGATAGTGAAGTTATGTAAGATCATCTAAGCAAAGGATTTGGAACCAGCATTGATATATGGTATATACCTAAAATGTTAGCTGCTCTTCTTGGTGTTGATGAAAAAGAACACTTTATTTCTAAGTAGCTTGGTGTAACACATTATCGCCCTGAAGGGAGAGGTACAGCAATTTCCCTTCTTATTCTACAATCAGCTGAAACTGTCTGTGCGGCTCCGCTCGTATCATCTGGTCACAGAGCCATCCTCCTAATCGCTACTCTGTGCCCATATACATAGACCAGTAGGTCTCAACCTTATTATCCTGGAAGCCCCCTGAGGCCCACCATGATTCCCTAAACCCAGCCCCAGGCCCCTTCAGGGAAACAGACTCTTGCATTTCTGAATATCTTGGAGTGTGGCACTAACAGCTCTTTTGTTCTGGACTATCTTTTCATGTTTGTATAGTAAATAGCTTTGGAACAGGGAGATAGTGATGCCCTCCAGAGCAAAGGGCAGATTTGCCAACTTTCCACTTAATAAAGATAATATCTCCCTCTAGAGCAAAGGGCAAGTTACTTGCAGCTCATTTTAAAAGATTCAGGTTCCAAACTTAGGGTTCCTCAGGTGTGATGCAAGCCCACTACATGCTCAGTACCCACCTGGGTCCTTCCCTGTTACCCCCATGAGACTTGGGGGACAGGTGACCAAAGTAAACATGACACTCCTGATGCTTTCTGTGCTGTGAGTGAATAATAAAGTGCTCTGTCTCTGACCTAGAAGTTTCATGTCTTCTGCCATTATCCATGACACTGTAGCAGACGAGCTTGTTAATTTACAAGTGGGGTTAAAAGCTCAGACCCTACATAGTCCTGACAGCCTCTAAAGAACAAAGTAAAAAGACAGACACAAACATAAGCTTCCCATCGTTACCCTAGCTTCCTATGACTCCTGAAGGCTCTTAGGAGGAGTATTTGGGTACAGTGGCCCAGGAGATAAAAGAAGATAATTCATTCAAGAAAAATAAAGAGCTGTTGAGAATTGCAGTTTGCTATCTGCAGAACCCTTGAAAATAACCTCCACTGGTTTTAGAGTGAAAAACACTAGCTTGCATTTTCTTCAAACTTGTTCCACTCTTGACACAGGGGCACTTTTATGTTCTCTCAGATTCTTCAAGAGCTTTTCCATGACTTTTAAAAACCCTCACAATTATAGAATAACTAAACGAACGTATACCAAAAACTAAAGTATCCTAGTAAGCAGTTTCTCTTTGGTGATATGAAACAGAGCTTTTTTTCTTAATTACTAGCCTCTACTGGCCATTCTAGCATAGTTTTGAATTCATTTAATGAATCAAGATGCTTTTAGCTCAGGTAACAAAACACCATGATTCAAACTGTCTTAAGGAATAGGAAATCTTCTCATCTCACACACACACACACACAAAGTCCAGAGTTAAGGTGAGCGCCAGACATGCTCCATCAGGACTCTCACTCTATTTCTCTGTAATTCCCTTGGCTCAGCCCTTCTCCAACTGGCGAAGATGGCTGCAGGAACTTAAAGCATCTTATACAACTAATTTTGTAACCAGAGAAGGGATTTTTGTTTCATGAGAAGAAAACCTTTCCCAGTGGCACCTAACAGACTTTTTCTTAACATCTCACAGTCCAGAATAGAGACACTCACCCATTCTTAAACTAGCCACTGGCAAGAGGAATGGGCTGCCTTTGGTTTAGACTCAGTATCATGTTACACTTGTTAAATTCTAGGTTTAGAAGGAAAAACATGAGAATAAAAATTGACATTAAAGCTTGATTTTAAGAAGTCTGTGATTTTTCCTCTAGAATTATAGCATTCTGTACTATTCTTATTGTCCTTACCACATTTTTTTCAGCCAGCCAGCCACTCAAGAAGTGTTTATTGAGTGCCAAGCATGTGCCAGGCATTGCCCTAATTGCTGAGATATAGAAGTGAACAAGACAGAGTCCCTGCTCTCATGGAGCACATATTCTTGTGACTTGTATTAGAGTTGTTTTGATACTGTATCAGTCACAGTTCTGCAGAGAAACAGGACCAACAGGAGATAGATAGATAGATGATAGATGGTAGATAGTTGATAGATAGATAGATAGATGATAGATAATAGATGATAGATAGATAGATAGATAGATAGATAGATAGATAGATAGATAGATAGATAGATTTTAAGAAACTGGTTCACTCAATTGTGGGGACTGGCAAATCTGAAATCTGTAGAGCAGAGCAGCAGGCTGGAAACTCAGGCAAGAGTTGATGCAGTTTTGAGGCAGAATTTTTTCTTATTGGGGAAACCTCAGTTTTTGCTCTTAGGGCTTTCAACCAATTGGATGAGACCCACCCACATTATCAAGGTTGAGCTCCTTAAAAATCAACTTATTGTACATGTCAACTACATTTACAAAATACCTTTACAGCAACATCTGGATTAGTGTTTGTTTGAATAACTGGGTACTCTATTCTAGCGAAGTTTATACATCAAACCAATCATCACAGATGCCTTATTTATCTCAAGGCCAGCTTCTTGAAAACAAGGTTACATCATATACCTCTCAGTCTGTAACCCCCACAGAACTTCACACAGTGCTTTGCAGCTAGTAGATGTTCAAGAAACGCGTGCTATTGAGTCCCTTAAGCTCAATTTTACACCACGTGCTCTGTCCGCATGTCTATGAATGAGAAGGGAAGTTCATATCAAAGAGGATCACCCAGAATTGAAGGAAGATCATGAACCAGAAAGCAAAGGCAACCACCCCCAACCCCATCCACTCAGTCTGATCTAAAGACTCTCTTTGGAGCCACACACCCCATCTTGACTCAGGAGCACATCCCAGACCATCACCAATGTCAAGGAATTAGATCCCACTAAAAAATGCTACTAAGTACACCACAGGTCTTTTTTGGAAAATGAACTTAAGCCTAGGGCTTAAGAGACTTCATTTTTTTCCATCTGACCCTGATCTGTTTTTGAGCCATTTGATCTGCTTCTTTTCATAAAGCAGATGTTCCTGGAGAGATCACACAGGGAGCCAGGGGCTGGAGCCAGCTCTCTGATCTGCATGTGTCTCCACTGGCCACCCACGGGTCACCAGGCAAACTGTGGTCTCTGTGAGTCAGAATCTGGCATTTCCAAGCATTCCATACACCTGATATCTTACTGCATCTCCCCCCCACCCCAATCCTTAAGGAGAAATACACTTGCAGTGTGTTCTCTTGGTATGTATGCAGTAGACTGATCCACAAGGCATTTTGTATAAATGGTTTTCTCCTTGAAGTTAATCTAGACAGACTCTCAAGTCTTGACCGTCTGTACCCCAAATTAAGAAAGATAAAAGTTGATCAGTCTTAACTGAGCACCTACTCTAAGCCAGGCACTGAACAAGGCATATACACATATTTAATCTCCCTTAAAACTTTATGAAGTATTGTTATATCCATGATATAAATGAGGAAATTGAAACCAGGTGTAATTCAGGGAACAGATTTCAAGTCAAAGAAAGAGGCAAACCTAATTAAGTGTGGTCACAACACCTTGGTTTTCTCACTGATTGAACAAACTAATCATAAGATAACTATTTGTACTTACTAGCTGAAGAGACTATAATGCAGTTTAACTCAGAGTATTCTGAAGTATCCAGACTTTTCCAAAGCAAATGGGGCAAGTTAGTTTTGAGGGGTTTTTTGTTGTTGTTGTTTTGTTTTGTTTTTTGTTTGTTTGTTTTGCGGTACACGGGCCTCTCACTGTTGTGGTCTCTCCCGTTGCGGAGCACAGGCTCCGGACGCGCAGGCTCAGTGGCCGTGGCTCACGGGCCCAGCCGCTCCACGGCACGTGGGATCTTCCCGGACTGGGGCACAAACCCGTGTCCCCTGCATCGGCAGGCGGACTCTCAACCACTGCGCCACCAGGGAAGCCCTGTTGTTGTTTTTAACATGTAAGGAGTGATGTGTGTGTGGAGTGGAAAGTGAATATAAACATTTTAAATAAAATTCTTTTCTGAAAGTATATAAATCTGACATTGAAATAGAAGTGATACTGGAGTCACTATTTAAAAGGATATTGATTTCTTGACATGTTTTCCAAAGCCACATTCTCTTTCAAGGAGAATCGTCAGGCATGGTCCCATGCCTCAAAACATAAGGCCCTATTAAATAAGAATTAAATTAATTAGCCAATGAAAAAAACATATTCCCCAGTAGGTCTCCAGTCAAGTTGGTTCACACCACAGAAAATTCTTCTGCTCACAAGCTGAGAAAGTAAATCAATCAAGACTTGGCTCTTATCTCAGTGAGCTGTTGAATGAAATGGATGGATGAATGAAATTCTCAAGTCGTGGAGGACACTTCATGGAATGCTGCCAAAAAAATAGCACCAGGAAAGCAAAAAGACAGTCCTCAGAATGAGAGAAAATATTTGCAAATCATAGACCTGATAAGGGACTTGTATCTAGAATATATAAAGAACTCTTGAAACTCAACAACAAAAAAATAAATAACCCAATTAAAAATGAATGAGTTTCAGTAAAATAGATAGCTAGTGGGAAGCAGCCACATAGCACAGGGAGATCAGCTTGGTGCTTTGTGACCATCTAGAGGGGTGGGATAGGGAGGGTGGGAGGGACACGCAAGGGGGAGGAGATATGGAGATATATGTATATGTATAGCTGATTCACTTTGTTACACAGCAGAAACTAACACACCATTGTAAAGCAATTATACTCCAATAAAGATGTTAAAAAAAAAAAATGAATGAGCAAATGATCTGACCAGGGATTTCTCTAGAGAAGAGATCTGAATGTCCAGTAAGCACATTAAAACATGTTCAACGTGACTGGCCAGTAAGGAAGTGAAAATCAAAACTGCAATGAGATATCACTTCACATCCAGCTAGGATGGCAGTGATCAAAGGGACAATAACAAGTGTCAGTGAATACGTAGAGAAACTGGAACTCTCAGACACTGTTGGTAGGAATGTAAAATAGGGTAGCCATTTTGGAAAACAGTTTGGCAGTTTCCCAAAATATTAAACACAGAATTACCAGCAATTTCACTCCTAAATACTTACCAAGAGGAATGAATACACATGCCTGCACCAAAATACACAAATGTTCAGAGCAGCATTATTCATAATAGCTAAAAAGGGGAAACAGACCAAATGTCCATCAAATGATGAATGGATAAATAACATGTGATATATCTATATAATTGAATATTATTTGTCATTCAAAGGAATACAGCACTAATACTTGCTACAAGGATGAACCTTGGAAACATTATGCTAAGTGAAAGAAGCCAGTCACAAAAGACTACACAATGTATGACTCCATACATACAAAAGGTCCAGAATAGGTTAATCTATATAAACAGAATAAATTAGTGGTTGCCTAGGGCTTGAGACCAGAGGTTTGGGGAGAAATGGGGAGCGACTAGTAATGGATATGGGGGGGTTTTTTGCAGGGGAGTAATGAAACTGTTGTAAGACTGATTATGATAATTGGTTGTACAGCTCTGTGAATATACTAAAAAGCATTTAAATAAATAAATTTTATGGTGTATGAATTATGTCTCAATGAAGTTGTTTTATTTTAAAAGTCATTTAAAAAATTGAGGATAGCCTGAAAAAAAAAAAAAAACATGAGATTTTTATCCCGAGAATCTAAATAGAATTTTTCAGAGTAGAACACATCATCTTTATGCAATTTGCCGTCCTTGAAGTGGTTATACTGTTAATAGATGATAAGTTAGATCATTCTTGTTCTCGACACCATAATCTGTAGAAAGAAGCATATGGTAGTATTCTACAGTAATGATTTCTCAGTGAATTTCTGTAGCAATATATCCATGTTAACTACCAATTTTACTATGACTTACTTAACATACTTTTTTTAAAATAAATTTATTTTTGGCTGTGTTGGGTCTTCGTTTCTGTAGGAGGGTTTTCTCTAGTTGCAGCAAGCGGGGGCCACTCTTCATCGCGGTGCGCGGACCTCTCACTGTCACGGCCTCTCTTGCTGCAGAGCACAGGCTCCAGACGCACAGGCTCAGTAGTTGTGGCTCACGGGCTTAGCTGCTCCGCGTAATGTGGCATCTTCCCAGACCAGGGCTCGAACCCGTGTCCCCTGCATTGGCAGGCAGATTCCCAACCACTGAGCCACCAGGGAAGCCCCTTAACATACTTTAAAATCAAGTAAATTTCCTCTTAAAAATACATATATTTAAAAGAAAAATTATTTTCTTATTTAATTAGAAAACTAGTTTCACTTGCCATAAATAAAAGATGACTGTTAAGTCCTATAAAAATAACTCAATGTTTTTCAATTTTAGAGAGCTAAATGTTGCTACCAGAAGACTCTAAGCCCATGACCTGTTATCTTTTTTGTTAAAATGAGAGATTAATACAGAGGAGTATTAAAATCTAGTGCAACAGAATGACACTATCAAAAAATGAAAAAGAACTTAAAAGGAAATCATCTATGCAAGCCGGTGTTATTTAATCCTATATCCATGAACCACCTGAAGCTACCTCTTAACCATCTGCCTGAAATTTTGATGAAGGTGTTTGTTACTGGTTAGTGGGTGTCTTGTCTCTAAATTGCAACTCCAGATCCAGGTGCCTTCCATCCTGTGGCTCCACTAGAGTCCTCTGTATCCAACTGAAAGAGCAATCATGGGAAAGGCACACCCACTTTCTAAAACTCCTGGCTCAGGATCAATAAATATCACTTCTGTTCACAGTCCCTTGATGAGAATTAATCATATGGTCACTCCTAGATGCAAGAGAGGCTGTGAAATGTGGTCCCTACCTGGACCATTATTTGCCAGGACAAAAACCCCGCACCACAGAAGGGGAGCAGACATTGGGGTGGACAGCTCTCTGGGCCACCACCCAATATAACTCTGGGATTCTTGTCAAGATAAGCCATTATCTAAGGCTGAAATGACTTTTGAAAGGATGCCAGGAGTGTCATATGCCTTGTAAGAAACTGAACCTGAGGAAATAGAGTTATTCAATGGGACACTACTCAAAAATAAATAGCCACTAAAAAGAAAACACATCGAAACCAAGCAGGCAATTTTATATTCTTTAAGTTAACGGGACTCCAGAGAGCATCTCCTTATCACACAAAACATTTCACCTAGAACAAATACTTGAAGAGCAGGCACATACGTTGCCTCCCCTTTGAGACTGACCTCCTCAGCCTTCGTTATCAGGTTGGTATGTCCCTCTCTCCCTTACTATCAGCAGCAAAATCTTCTTGTGGATAAACTAAAGCAGAGAAAAATTAAGAAACACAGGCTGCCTGCCTCACTTAGTGGTAAACTGTAAAAGGTCTCAGACACCATTACTTCTAAATCAATATAAAAGCATTTTTAGGCTATCCATTACTCTCAGGAAATCGGTCCTGATGGAGAGATCTTCCAGTTAGAGAATTGTATCATTTTTACAACAAAAACTTGTTTTCAAAAATTAAAACACTAAATTTGTTACATACTTCATACCTTTTAAAGAAGAAAACCAATATTTTTAAACGTGTCATGTAATATCGTGTGTTGTGTACTTCATACCTTTTAAACCAGAAAACCATGGAACAGCATGCAGTCTTTTCCTGATGACTCAGGGATTACCAAGAACATTCATGTAATTCAGGACCTTCTTCACCTCACATTAATGACCAAGACTGGAGTAGCTTGGGAATCCTTATGTCTTCTCTGGCTCTTCCCACATAAGGCTGCCCCAATCTCTCCTCACTTCTCTCCTCCTGCCAGGAATTGCTCCTTTCTTGCCTGGAGATTTGCTCACTATCTGCTGTTGGTTTGAAATAAAATATCAAAACTGCTAAGAGCATCTTGACTTTAACGTTACACAGAAATCCTAAATAAAAGACTTGCGCTTGATTCCACCTCAGAATCTTTAGCGTGTATTACATGACACTGCTCTTGGCTCTTCAGAGTTCCCGTAAGCTCAGTTTAGTTTTCTTTGTTCCATATAGCCAAGTGATTAGACAGCTGAGTTCCAAGTAAATGATCTGGTTGACTATGTTCTCATTCTCTATTAGTTAGGACTCTTTCATTTGCAAATACCCAAGGCCAAATCAAATTGGCTTAAGCAAAATAGGGAATGTATTGACTCCTACAGCTGTAAAGTCCATCAACTTCAGGCATGGCCAGATCCAGGTGCTTAAATAATACTGTCAAAGCTCCATGTCTCAACATCTTTGGCTCTCCTTTCTGCCATGTTGCCTTTGATCTCAGACAAAGTCGGCTACCAGCATCTATGGCTTTACATACCACCAGTTTACCAATCCCAACAGAAACTACATAGCATACCTTCCTCTTGGTAGTTGAACAAAAGTCTTAATGATTTTCATTGGCCAGATTGGGTCACATGACCATGCTTGAACCACTCACAGTGATTGATTGGCCAGGCTTTGATCAGGTACCCAACCCTGGAATTCAATCCATCCAAAACTACTTGGACTGAGAATAGGGAAAATTAAGGCTAATTCCTTAAGATGAAATCAAATTGCTATTAGTAGAAGAGAGGACAGATGCTGGGCAGGCAAAAAAAATAAAAAGAGATGTCCACTGAAGTTTATTACAGTACATTTAATCTAGGTTTCTAGAGGTTTGAAACCAAGGATATTTTTGAATAACCATTTTGCTGTAGAGTCTTTCCTGTTAGTAACACGCCTAACAATTTTCTGTATGCAGGAAGATAAACTTGGCCCTAAAATATACAAAATACCTCTGATATTAGGCCTTTTTAAATAGAACATATTTCTATTTCCTGATTACAGCATGTTTCCATCATCACCCTTATAATAATTTTCACACTTTTTCTCTCACTTGAAGTAAAAATTTCAGTGTGAAATTTCTCTCCTGTCTTCAGTGTCATTATGTTAGCAGTTTTTCAGCCTTTGTAAGTCTTTCTGGAATACCATTTTCTCCTAAAACAGGAAGTATGAGGGCCAAAAATAATCTTTCCTTTTAGCCTAGTAGCTGTCCAGTGAGTGTTTCTGAAAGCTTTAATAAAAGGCAGGATTAGCAGCCAGGGCACTCCAAGCTGGTACTGCACAGAAGTATCTGTTAAATTCCTTTGGGTATCCATCTCCCAGTCAGATGTCCCCTCCCTTTGGGGAGACTGTTTCCACAAGGAATGGGCTTGGTTATACCCTTGGCATCAACTAGGATCTTCCCAGATGCCGAAGGGATGCACAGAGTCCAGCCCCACTCAGTTCTGTGGCCAACATGCTTACATGGTGAGAACTGGCGAGGCAACCTCCCATACATCCCGCCCTCCCACCTCCATAAATCCTACCATGGTGTAGGGGCCAGGAAACAGATCTGTTCTCTATTCAAAGGCCGTGGAGGCAAGAACTCCCAAAGTTATTGCATCAGAATCACCATTCTGTAACTACGCCGTGCGTTCTTCCTGGACTCCACCTGGCAAGGGGTCACAGCATCTCTTGGCTCCATTCACCTCCCTGTGGTTCTGGGGGAAGAACACAGCACCTGCAGTAGGAAGACTGGGGTTTGAAACTTGATCCTGCCATTTACCAGGGATCATGCCTATTCACCTCCGCAGGTGTCTTCTCTCTCTTTTCTGACCACAGTCCCGGTTGTCTTTTAGAGCTAGCTCCTCCCTCACCCCACCATTGTGCTTCTGGTCCAGGGCTCTCCCTGAGCCTAAGCCAATCAACACATCTGCATCCCTCTGGCCACAGCCACTGGTTCAGGGATGGGCCCTGGTCTAAGGCAGTTGGGCATAAGTCAGTCAGAGCAGTTTGCAAGAGCTACTCAACAAAGCATGCTCTTTCCTGCTGGACTTGAAGCTGACTTGCCACATTTTCCTGGGATGTTTCTTGTTTTAAAATGGAAAAATCTCCAGGGAAGCCCCTTCATCCCAGACAAACCAGAGTGGTTGTTCACCCTAGTTGTGAGCACTGGATGTGAGGGCTGGAGCTGTTGCAGCCATTTTGTTACTACATGAAACCTGACAATGAAAACAGCACAAAGAAAAAGGAGCTGACAGATGGAGAGAAGTCAGTTCCTGGTCACATGTTCCAACCTCTGGATCTAGCCATACCTGCAGCAAAAATCCCTTGGAACCTCTCATTATAAGAGCCAATACATTCTCTTTTCACATGAGCCAGCTCAACTTGGATTTCCTGACACTTGTAACAGAAAGACTGCTCACTAATATGTCAGTTATATATTACACAGGTTGCTTAACTTCTCCACACATCAGTTAGTTCACTGTAAAACTAGAATGATATTTCCTGAAGAGTAAATGAGACAGCAGTGTCAAGTGTCTGTCTCCGTGTTTGGCATGCAGTTTTGTTTCCTACCCCTTTACAAGCTGGAGCACTCGAACTCCAAAGACAGAAGGCTGGAAAGGAAATAAAGATGCAGTTGTTCCATAGCTCATTATACACATAGGGAAACTGAGACACAGATGAAAACTAACTTAGGTAAAGCCCTTCAGCTAGTGACAAAGTCAGAAGTAGAGCCAGGCTCCCTGAGTTCTGCCTAGTGCTATTTCTACCACATCGTGAACCCGAAATCTCATTTTCTCTTCTGAGAGGGCCAGTCTGCTGATGCAAAGAGGGGGACAAGTCGTTCACAGTCCGAGGGACTCCACCCAAACATGATAATTATGGCACATCAGGGGCAGTACCAGGAGCTGGCCCAGAACGAGGGCTCACCTGACCAGTCTTCCTAACTAGACATCAGTTCAGTGTCCTCATAGGTCATTGGCAACAGGGCTCTTCTCCCACTCCAGAGCACATGTGCCAACAAGGAGAAGTCATCTTCTGAAGTGAAGACTTGAATGAAAGGCTGGGGGACCCATTCTTCTGCTAAACACTTAATAATAAAATAGATCAACAAGCAGTTGGTCATTGCAAGACTCAGAAGCTACCTTTAGACTTCATTTTATTCTTAGGAAAGTAAAATTCTTTCTCAATACGGAGCTCCCAGCTGTGTTTGTAAATGCCTTTCCCAAAGCAAATGACACGAGGAGCGGGAAAAAAATGAAGAAGAAAGACTATAACAACAGCTTACCACCTGGATTTGGGATGGGGGTGGGGAAAGGGCAAAGAAGGCTGGCCACCTTGTTGTCACCTGAGGGGGGCTGTCCAGTGCTCAGCTCTTCTCTTCTCTCCTTCTGTAGTTTGGAGTCATGGCCAGGGGCCCACTGGTATGTCAGAAGGTGAAGCCCGACTGTCTGCTACGCAGGTGATTTATTTGCCCTGTCCACAGCCTCCTCTCTTACAGCCTAGCTGGTTTTACTTTAAGCTGACTTGAGATCCTAAAAGGAATATTCTCCTTGACTGCCACATGTTTGGGAGGGAGACTGGGACAGAGTGGCCAAGTGATTCCCCCAGGATTGCTGGGCTTGAGTCCAGTTGCTTCAAAAAAATCTTGGAGGAAATGTACAGTACTGAACTAAAGGAATATTCCTCTCCATAGACTAGCAGTATAAGCCCTGTGCATTGAAATGTGTCTGCCAGGCTCTTGAGGGCAGGGACCATTACTGGTTCGCTCACCAAGTATCACAAGACTACGTGTAAGGCACAAAACAAGTTGAGTAAGTGTGAGTTTCATGTGTGTGGTGTTTACGGGTCCATTTCATCACATTTCTCAACCCTATACATTCTGGACCAATTGACAAATAGATAAAAGAGTCAGATCATGATCCAATTGTCAGCTTTATCACCAGTAAAGCTGGATTAGAGGCCTTTGGCTTAAGCCCAGGGCCAAAAGAAAGTCCTTCCTCCTTCCTGTTACCCTCCCAGCTGAGCCTGCTGACCCAGGGACAGGCTGGCAGGGCAGCTGGACCCCTGCCTGCCTCACTCCCCACAGGTTCTGCCATGGTGAGCCTTCCCCAAGGAGAAGAGGAGGCATCGGAACACGCGGCTCTGAAGCAAAGAGCCATGAAGGACCTGAGTGTGATGTGCTACATGGTTTCCTTTCCTCATCCAACCCGTTGGATGAATCACACTTTATCCCAGGAGAAGGAGGAAGAAGTTACAGGAATGCAGAATGATTTTGCCCACTGCATTGCTGAGGAGTTTGACAACACTGCCCTTGGAGTTCAAAAAGCAGACCCACCTTGCAGGTGAAAGTGGCCCCTCACTAGGACTCTAAGCTCTCCGGTAAATAAACTCCTTAAAGAGGGCTCTCTTGTCTCTCGAGCCCACCTCGTCCTCAAGCCCACATGAGAGCGAAAAGCCGCACAGTAAACCTCTCATACCGCTTTGTACTCTGCCATGCTTCGCCAAATTATTTAATTTTCGGGCTTCCGTGGTGGCGCAGTGGTTGAGAGTCCACCTGCCGATGCAGGGGACACGGGTTCGTGCCCCGGTCCGGGAAGATCCCACGTGCCGCGGAGCGGCTGGGCCCGTGAGCCGTGGCCGCTGAGCCTGCGCGTCCGGAGCCTGTGCTCCGCAGCGGGAGAGGCCACAGCAGTGAGAGGTCCGCGTACCGCAAAAAAAAAAAAAAAAAAATTATTTAATTTTCATGTTTTCAGAATAAAGAAACACAATTCTTCATGTAAAACGTGTAAAGATTAGCAGCCCTGTTTCAAAGTATCTAATAATCAGCCCAACCAGGCACCAGCAATCTGAGGGGAGGCAGATGACCACAGTCATGGAGATCCCTCCCTGCTGAGCCAGCTTTAGGGTCAGACTGATGGGGAAACTACAGGTGCTTAATTAAGCCTCAGGACCCCTCACTCACACAGGCCCTGGGGGGAGAGGTGAGACTCTGAGAATGTCGCGTGCTGATATGTTTTTGGAAAATGTACAAAGATAAGTTAAATGAACCTCAAGTGGTTAACACCACTGTCTGTTTCCACTCCGATATCTCCCTCACGTTGAGTGGTATTGGAGCGGCCGTGGAAATTCGGAGATCTGGCTAGAGAAAAATTGATTTAGGAATACTGTACATTGGTTTGGTCCTAGCAGTAATACATGTATGTAATTTGCAGTCACTTCCATGTATAGTTAAGTTATTGTTAACAGGAGTATTTTAAAATTTATTCTCCAGGGGCTTCCCTGGTGGCGCAGCGGTTGAGAGTCCGCCTGCCGAGGCAGGGGACGCGGGTTCGTGCCACGGTCCGGGAGGATCCCACGTGCCGTGGAGCGGCTGGACCCGTGAGCCACGGCCGCTGAGCCTGCGCATCCGGAGCCTGTGCTCCGCAGTGGGACAGGCCACAGCAGTGAGAGGCCCATGTATAGCAAAAAATAAAATTTATTTTTCATTAACATTTTTATTGGGATAATTGTAGATCCACATGCAGTTGTAAGAAATAATACAAAGCTCCCTCGTACACTCTGCCCAGTTTCCCCTAAGGATAACATTTTGCAAAACAACGGTCTAATATCACAACCAGATATTAACTTTGATATAATCCACTTATATTCAGATTCCCAGTTTTACTTGTATTCATTCTTACGTGTGTATTAAGTTCCAACAATCTACCACCCGCGTAGGTCCATGAATCTATTACCATAGCTAAGGTACTGAACAGTGCCAAAGCCACAAAAGTCCGCATGTCATCCTTTTATAACCGCACGCAGCTCCCCTCCTCCCCCTTTCTTTCTCCCTAACCCCAAGCAACTATCATCAGTCCTCCATCTCTAAAATTTTGTCATTTCAAATGTTATATAAATTGAATCATATATTATGTAACCCTTTGGAATTAGCTTTTTACACTCAGCACTATTCCCTTGAATCCACACGTCACCGCATATATCAATCATTCATTCTTTTTTACTTCTGTGTCATGTTCCATGGATTGGCTGTACACAGTTGTTTTCCTGCAACTTACTGTTGAAGGACATCTGCACTGATTCCAGCTGCTGTGAACATTCATGTGCAAATTTTTGTGTGAACATAAGCTTTTATTTCTCTGGGATACATTTCCAGACATGCAATTGCTGTGTCATATGATAGTTGTATGTTCATTTAAAAGAAAAACTGACAAACTGTTTTCCAGAGTTGCTGTACTATTTAACATTCCCATCAGCAACGTATGGGACCCACTAGGTCCAGTTTCTCTGCATCCTCAGCAGCATTTGGTATTATCATTTTTTTTAAATTTTAACTCTTCTGATGTGCAGCAATATCTCATTTTGATTTTAATTTGTGTGTTTCTAATGTCTAATGATGTCAAACACATTTTCATGTGCTTATTTGCCATTTGTATAACTTCTTCAGTGAAATGTCTGTGTCTTCTGTTCATTTTATAATAAGATTGTTTTTTCTACTGTTGCATTTTGAGAGTTCTGTACATATTCTTCATAATAATCCTTCGTCAGATAACGTGGTTTGTGAATTTATTCTCTCCATCTGTAATTTGTCTTTTCATCCTCTGCACTTGAACTTTTATACAGAAAACGTTTTTAATTTTGATCTTTCCAATTTATCAATTTTTTTCTTTTATGGATTGTCTCAGTCCATTCAGGCTGCTATAACACAATACCACAGACTAGGTATTTCTATAAACAAGAGAAACTTATTTCTCACACTTCTGGAGGCTGGGAAGTCCAAGGTCAAGGCGCCAGTATGGTGGGACTCTGGTGACTGCCCACTTCCTGGTTCATAGCTGGTGCCTTCACCCTGTATCCTCACATGGTGAAAGGAGCTAGGGAGCTCTGTGGGGCCTCTTTTATTAGGCACCAATCCCATTCATGACCACCCTCATGACCTAAACACCTCCCAAAGCTCCCACCTATTAGTCCATCACCTTTGAGCGCTACATTTCAACATATGAATTTGGGGTTGACACAAACATTGAGACCATAGTATGGGTCATTCTTTCTGTGTCAAGACCAGGAATATTTTTAATGTCTACGCTGCCAATTAATTCATCAAGGAGCATGATATGATTGTGCAAAGCAAAGGTTATGGGGTAACATAAATGTGTCCCAAGCCACCAACATGAGGAAATAAGTGGGTATGAAGGAAAGCAAGATTTGAAATGTACAGTGTGAGAAGCAAATCTTTAGAAAATTTTTACCATCATCAGCTGTGCAAAACTGCAAACAGAAGATTTGTTTTCACTAATGCCTAGTAAAATTAGTAAAAAAACTATTAAAAATAAAAATAGATCTGGTTAATCATGTGAGAAGATGGAATTATCTTTCTATTACTTCTACAGATTGTATTATAAAACTGTTGCCATCTAAAGAGGTCAAAGAGAATGCAGCCCAGAAACACACATAAGAAGAAAAGTTTCATGGCCGTATGAAGGGTAACTAATTAATAAAAGGTATTGTTATGTTTCTGAATTTTTGTGATGTTTCTGCTGCCAGGTGTTCAAAATTTATAATTTGCTGTGACTTCTTATTCTATATATCTATTTGTGTTTGTAACTAATGTTGTGGTCTTCTTATTAAAGTAGGGCTCCCAGATTAAATAAGCTTCAGGTCCCACAAAACCTAAATCGGCCCCTGACCATGTGTCAACTCTTTAGTTGCCAGATCATGAGATGTTCTGAGGTGTCCCAAGGGAGGCGGCCATGGGAGAGGGAGAGAGATGGTCCAAGAGTACCCACTAGGCTCAGAAGAGTAGTTACTTACCAACTAGTAGACAAATATTTCAGTGTTTTAACTGGTATGCTCCTACTGGTGAAGTCCAGCTAAATATAAGCCCTGGCCCTTGCTTTTCTGTAAGTGCTTTATTGGGGTAGCAGAAACTGGGCAAGGAACCAGAGGCCTTCAGCCTCAGGCAAAAATAATAAATTTGCCCCTTGAATTGTTCAACAGAAATTTATAGAAAAAAAAGCACTGAATTTTAAGATCAGTGGCCCAGAATAGGTAATAATAAGAACATTATAAATCACTAATAGTTATTAGACCAGACGGTTTCAGCTACTTTTTTCCCCCCAAGACTCCTGTGTCAGGCATGCAACAAACTAGAAATGAACTCCTGCTTTTATGGAATCTTTCTGGTCACTGTCCCTGCCCCACTACTCCTAGTCATTGGATAGGCTGCCAAAGGTGATGAAAAACTTCATTCAACCATTGTGCGATATACTGTGGTCAGGTACTGGGGTAGGGGCTTGTTTCTATTTAACCTCATTTAAGCCACTGTGTATGCAAAGCCCCTCAGGTCAGCCATGGCTCTCACTTCTTTCCGGGATCCCCTAGAGGTGACCCACAGAGTCCAAGGGCAGTTTGACAACAAGCAACCTCAAGGAAACAGCACTTAGCTGAAAGGCAAACATCACCAATTAATTACACTGAGGATACTGAGCGACATCATTTAACTTCCAGCCTCAGTGTTCCTACAACCTAACCTAATGATGCCTCTCTGAAGTACTCTGAGGCTAGCCTCTCCAAATGCAAAGGCAAAGTGCGATCCCAGTTCCGCCATGCATCTATCACGTGACCTTGGGCAAGCCACTCTCTCCATCTGTGGCTTGGGGGTTAGTGACGCCTTTCTTGCAGCGTGGTTCCTTGGCTTAAGGAAGAACATATGAATGAAACTTAAGCAGAGACCTTAGAGCTTAGCAAATTCTCAATAAAAAGTAACTACTGCCAAATCTTGTACATTTTTAAACCACCAACTAACAGGAAATGATATTCAACATTGAGACTGACGTTTATTGTCTGTAAAGTAGCAGTGCGTTTCATTCCTGTCGGATGTTTACTATCATGGGACAAGACTATTATTGGAACTAGTATAAATGCTCAAATTTTCATCTCCAGTTCGCTATTTATCTTCAAAGTTATCTATGCACTAGAGAGAAGAAAGTCTTTCACTTCGTTCCATCCATTTCTGAACAATTTTGGGGAGTGATTACTTACATTTAAAAGGAAATAGTAAATTAACTTACAGAGTTCTTAAAATTACAAAGATATATTCACAAATATGTAAATGCTTTGTTAAACCCTGAGTTAATATGTGAAATCCGCAAGGTACCGTTTCCAGTATTTATGAAAAAAAGATGTAGTAAGCAAATTAGCAATATAGACAAGATTTCAAGGATAAAGTTTTCACTTCAAAAGATTCCTGGGCTTGGGCTTCCCTGGTGGCGCAGTGGTTGAGAGTCCGCCTGCCGATGCAGGAGACACGGGTTCGTGCCCTGGTCCGGGGGGATCCCACGTGCCATGGAGCAGCTGGGCCCGTGGGCCATGGCCGCTGGGCCTGTGCGTCCGGAGCCTGTGCTCCACAACGGGAGAGGTCGCGACAGTGAGAGGCCCGCATACCGCAAAAAAAAAAAAAAAAAAAAAAAAGATTCCTGGGCTTCCCTGGTGGCGCAGCGGTTGAGAGTCCGCCTGCCGAGGCAGGGGATGTGGGTTCGTGCCCCGGTCCGGGAGGTTCCCACATGCCGCGGAGCGGCTGGTCCCGTGAGCCGTGGCCACTGAGCCTGCGCGTCCGGAGCCTGTGCTCCGCAACGGGAGAGGCCACGGCAGTGAGAGGCCCGCATACCACTAAAAAAAAAAAAAAAAAAAAAATTCCTGAACTTTTTAAAACAATAGCATAATCTAGCATAATCTAAGCGCTAACCTTACTTTTTTATTAATTTTTTCATGAGAACCGGCCCAGGAAATGTTACTTTTGATACTTTTAGCACTTGTAGTATGAGAACTTGAGAGTAACAGAGGTGCACTGGGAAGAGGCTGCGGAGCAGGGGAACACATAGGATGGACTTTATAATCTAAGACACAGATTCAAATCTGGGTTAAAGTACTTATTCGCTTTAAGTTCTCTCACCCTGTTTTCTCATCTGTAAAATCAAAATAGTGCTTCATATCAGAATTATAAGAAATTAAGGTATGTCAAGAACCCCAATATTTTCTTATTCAAATAATAATTGTTCTAAAATATTTCTAATTCAATCGGATTTTTTCACACCAATTATGTTAATGATAAAGTTTTAATTTATGTAGTTAGCAGATGACACATCATGATGATCTGGGTAACTTCTTATATTAAAACCTTGGGAAAGTATAAACCTATTTGAAAAGAAATATTCTATTGAGATATTGTGGGCCACAGTTAGTTACTTTAACTTCTCTCTTGAAAAAACTGTTCCAAATTTGATCTAAAAAAATAGTTCCCCTGATAACTATAAATATTGGAGCCCAACCTACGTTTCTTGTGGAGGCAAAATTCCTGCCAATCTCTCTGACACTCTTGCTGACAGAAAGTCTGAAAAATCCAGGCCAATAATGCTTCACAGTATTTCTTTTTCCATTCCTTTACACAAGTCCAGTAGGGTCTCAGGGAAGGTAATCAAATATTTTAAAAAAGCATCATAAAGATTTACATTTTAAAAAATGTTGTTAGTCAATTTCAGGAACTTGGCTTATCTTGAACACTTTGAGCCTGTTTCAAAGACATAGCAAAAATATCTAAGTCATCCGTGTAGCTGGCAGCTTCAAATCCTCACACAGTGATAAGGCAATGGAACTTTTAAATAAACCAAATGGTTTTCTTGGCCAAACCTTTTTTTTTGAATCATGTGACAATGTGTTTAATGCAACCGACCAAGGTGGTTTTGGTTTTATCTTCATGTTCTCAAAGGGCTTAATGGGAACTGGGTGTTGATCATTTGCCCGGCAGGATTTTTATAGTGTGGTGTCACGGGCGGGCAAACTGGCACTCAGCAACCTAGTTAGCATAATTCTGATCTGCACGTCCCATGAGGCAGTCCTTCCAGTCAAGGGTGGAGTCAAAGAAGTCAGCAGACCAAAGTCAAAGCCAGATGGAAAACCACAGACTCAACAACACAAATGTCCATTTTCCCAAGAATAAAAACATGCTCAGGCACACATAAGCTAGCTTTCTTACTTCTCCTGAGATGTGCAGTAAGTGTTACTCTAGGAGGTGGGAATGGGAAGTCACCTTGGATCAGACTATCTTTGCGTCAGGAAGTTCACCAGAAATGGCCCTTCATAAACAATTTTAAAAGCAAGTGTCTTTCAGCTGTTCTGGGGTGGGGGGAAAGTTCACGAGTGTTGCTGGGCTTTGCAGTAGCCTTGGGCTCAAATCCTACTGGCAATCAAAAGGGCTGTGTCCCTTCTAATTAACCAGTTTGAAACTATGAGTTTATTCAGGGTCTAAGGGCGCGTCTATGAGATAAGAAAGCGGTTCCAGACACCTCCCTTTTAGGTTCAAAGTTTTAGGCTCAGCCTATTTAGATTGAGGCCAATCATAAAAAAAATAAAACAACCAAATAGGAAACTTCCCAGAAGTAGGAACTTGGCTTCTAGTTGGTTGGCTTGGTTTAAACACTAGAGCTTCAGTACTAAGAACATTTGATGGCTGATGATGCCATGGGACCCTTCCTAACTAGTCACCATGGCAGCCTGAGAGTGTCCTCAAGGCAGAGTCAGCTTAAAACATTCAGGGCCCTTAAGTACTGAGAAGAGTTATGTTTCCCAACCAATCACCATTCCTGCCCTAAATGTCATTCACAGTAGTCATTATACTAAACTGTAAAATAAGGGTAAGAAGATCCAAGAGTTAAAGGCTAGCCAATAATGCTTATCTGATGCTTCTATTGCAATGTTAAACCTTTCAAAAGAAACTTTTACCTCAATTTTTGTGCACCCCCATTGTAGTCTGGATTTTGAGTTATCCAGCCTTGCCTTGAGGGAAATGGTCAACTGTTTGGGAACTCAAAAGATCTACAGCCTTGGAGTCCTGGACCTATTTTTGTCTAAAGAGTCCAGAGCTAAATGGACACTCAGGGAGTAGGAGTCCTCTCACGTATGGTGCGTTTTGTAACTAATGTACTTCCTGGGTCCCTCAGGCTTGCACTGGGTCGTCACATATCCTGTTTCCAGCAACGCCTTGGAGACAGAGAGGCCAAAGTTGTGGCAATATTCCAAGCAAGAGAAAATGTAAGCTGAAACTAGGGCAGAGGAATGAAAAGAAAGCATTGGACAGAGAAATACTGTGAATAGAAAATCAAGAGACTTTTTGGTGGTTTGGGATAGTGAGTAAGGAGGACGGTAAGAATAAGCAAGTGTTTTTCATTTGGGTTACAGGGATGATGGTAACCTTACCAATCAAGATAGAAATTATGAGGAGGTGGAGGAGATAGGTAAGAGGATGAAGAGAGAGGTGGTGATTTGGGTTTATGGCAGGTTGACCTTGTTGACTCTCTCTCCAGGTAGACCTGGATGTCCCTGGGGGCAGGGACACGGATGTGGATCTATAACTTATGGGAAGGAGGACTGAGAGTCATGCAGATGGTTGAATATAAGGAGCCTAGGTAAAATATATCATATATATTTTTAATATAATATATAAAAACCACATTTTTAATATCTCTAAAGAGTAATTTGGTCATCATAATGTGATGTTGCCTTTAAGTTTACTGCGTATTTTTCCTTCCAAAAAAGTTGATCTTAAAAAAGGGGGTTGAAAAAATTAACCATGAACCTGGTTCATGTTTCTCCAAAGTCTGCTTTCAGCTCTGGCTGTGCATACAGATCCCTGATCAGCCCTAATAAGAATAAATGGGTGCAGCTCTTATCAGCTTTCTCATCTATAATGAGATGCTGAGTCCCAAGAAAATACAACTCAGCAAAAGAAATTGGACCTGCCAGAGCATGTGTGAAGACAGGAAGTAAGTTTCATCATGCCCACTTAACAGGACAAATCATTCTGTAGATTAAGGATGTCTATCTTTTCTAAGCCAGACACATTTTAGGATACCGGCAGTTTTCCTCTCAAGCCAAAATTTTTCAATTTTCATAACACAAAATTTGTTTTAAGTACACTTCTTTCTTGTTTCTAACTTAGGGTACCTGGCTAAGGATTTCATCTCTCTGGACCTTGCCCCTTCAGCAAAAGATGAAGGTACTAGGGAAAGTGATCTGAGCAGTCTCTTCTCATCCTAATGGTCTAGTATTAAAAGTAGCAATACAGGGGGAGAGAGAAGATGGCGGAAGAGTAAGATGCGGGGATCACCTTCCTCCTCACAGATACATCAGAAATACATCTACACGTGGAACTTCTCCTACACAACACCCACCGAACGCTGGCAGAAGACCTCAGACCTCCCAAAAGGCAAGAAACCCCCCACGTACCTGGGTAGGGCAAAAGAAAAAAGAATAAACAGAGACAAAAGAATAGGGACGGGACCTGCACCAGTGGGAGGGAGCCGTGAAGGAGGAAAGGTTTCCACACACTAGAAGCCCCTTCATGGGCGAAGACGGCGGGTGGCGGAGGGGGAAGCTTCAGAGCCGCGGAGGAGAGCGCAGCAACATGGGTGTGGAGGGCAAAGCGGGGAGATTCCCGCACGGAGGATCGGTGCCGACCAGCACTCACCTGCCCGAGAGGCTTGTCTGCTCACCTGCCGCGGCGGGCGGGGCTGGGAACTGAGCCTCGGGCGGATCCCAGGGAAAGGTCTGGAGTTGGCAGAGTGAAAACAGCCTGAAGGGGTTAGCGCACCACGGCGGGCCGGGAGGGAGTTCGGGAGAAGTCTGGAGCTGCCGAAGAGGCAAGAGACCTTTTCTTCCCTCTTTACCTCCTGCTGCGCGAGGAGAGGGGTTTAAGCGCGCCACTTAAAGGAGCTCCAGAAACGGGCGCGGAGCTACCGAAGAGACAAGAGACTTTTTCTTGCCTCTTCCCTTCCTGGGGCGCGAGGAGAGGGGGTTAAGGGCACCACGTAAAGGAGCTCCAGAAACGGGCGCGAGCCGCGGCTGTCGGCACAGACAACAGAGACGGGTGTGGGACGCTAGGGTTGCTACTGCCGCCACCAAGAGGCCTGTGTGCGAGCACAGGTCACTCTCCACACCGGCCCTCCCAAGAGCCCGTGCAGCCCGCCAGTGCCGGGGTCCCGGGATACAGGGACAGCTTACCTGGGAAAACGCACGGTGCGCCTCGGGCCGGTGCAGCGTCGCGCCGGCCTCTGACGTCACAGGCTCGCCCTGTGTCCGTGCCCCTCCCTCCTCCCCGCCTGAATGAGCCAGAGACCACGAATCAGCTGCTCCTTTAACCCCGTCCTGTCTGAGCGAAGGGCAGACGCCCTCGGACGACCTACACGCAGAGGCGGGGCCAAGTCCAAAGCTGAACCCCAGGAGCTGTGCGAACAAAGAGAGGGGGAGGTCTCTCCCAGCAGCCTCAGAAGCAGCGGGTTAAAGCTCCACAGTCAACTTGAAGTTCCCTGCATCTGTGGAAAATCTGAATAGACAGCGAAATATCCCAAGTTGAGGAGGTGGACTTTGGGAGCAAGATATACTATTATTTTCCCCTTTTTTTCTTTTTGTGAGTGTGTATGTGTGTGCTACTGTGTGAGATTTTGTCTGTATAGCTTTGTTTTCACCATTTGTCCTAGGGTTAGACCGACCCGTTTTGGGGTTTTTTTTTTTTTTTGGCTTTTTTTCTTTTCTTTAATAGACATTTTTCTTCTTAATAATTATTTTTTATTTTAATAACTATATTTTACCCTACTTTATTTTGTCTTCTCCCTTTCTTCCTTTCTTCCCTCCTTTCTTTCCTACTTCCTCCTTCCTTCCTCCCTTCCTTCCTTTCTTCCTTCCTTCCTTTCTTCCTTCCTCCCTTCCTTTCTTCCTCCCTCCCTTCCTTTCTTCCTTCCTCCCTTCCCTCCCTTCCTCCTTCCTTCCTTCCTTCCTTTCTTTCCTTTCTATTTTTTTCTCCCTTTTATTTTGAGCCGTGTGGATTAAAGGCTCTTGGCACTCCAGCCAGGTGTCAAGGCTGTCTCTGAGGTGGAAGAACTAACCTCAGGACACTGGTCCACAAGAGACCTCCCAGCTCCACGTAATATCAAACGGTGAAAATCTCCCAGAGACCTCCATCTCAACACCAAGACCCAGCTTCACTCAAGGACCAGCAACGAACAGTGCTGGACACCCTATGCCCAACAAAGAGCAAGACAGGTCTACAGCCCCATCCATTAGCAGAGAGGCTGCCTAAAATCATAATAAGGCTACCAACATCCCCATACACACCACCAGATGTGGACCTGCCCACCAGAAAGACAAGATCCAGCCTCATCCACCAGAACAGAGGCACTAGTCCCCCCAACCAGGAAACCTGCTCAACCCACTGAACCTACCTCAGCCACTGGGGACAGCCACCAAAAACAGAGGGAACTACGAACCTGCAGCCTGCAAACAGGAGACCCCAAACACAGTAAGATACGCAAAATGAGATGACAGAAAAAAACACAGCAGATGAAGGAGCAAGATAAAAACACACCAGACCTAACAAATGAAGAGGTAATAGCCAGTCTACCTGAAAAAGAATTCAGAATAATGATAGTAAAGATGATTCAAAATCTTGGAAATAGAATAGACAAATTGCAAGAAACAGTTAACAAGGACCTAGAAGAAATAAAGAGGAAGTAAGTAACGATGAGTAACACAATAAATGAAATAAAAAATACTCCAGATGGGATCAATAGCAGAATAACTGAGGCAGAAGGACGGATAAGTGACCTGGAAGATAAAATAGTGGAAATAACTACAGCAGAGCAGAAGAAAGAAAAAAGAATGAAAAGAACTGAGGACAGTCTCAGAGACCTCTGGGACAACATTAAATGCAGCAACATTCGAATTATAGGGGTCCCAGAAGAAGAAGAGAAAAAGAAAGGGACTGAGAAAATATTTGAAGAGATTATAGTTGAAAACTTCCCTAATATAGGAAAGGATATAGTAAATCAAATCCAGGAAGCACAGAGAGTCCCATACAGGATAAACCCAAGGATAAACACACCAAGACACATAATAATCAAACTGTCAAAAATTAAATACAAAGAAAACATATTATAAGCAGCAAGGGGAAAATAACACAAGGGAATCCCCATAAGGTTAACATCTGATCTTTCAGCAGAAACTCTACAAGCCAGAAGGGAGTGGCAGGACATATTTAAAGTGATGAAGGAAAAAAAACCTACAACCAAGACTACTCTACCCAGCAAGGATCTCATTCAGATTTCATGGAGAAATTAAAACCTTTACAGACAAGCAAAAGCTGAGAGAGTTCAGCACCACCAAACCAGCTCTACAACAAATGCTAAAGGAACTTCTCTAAGCAAGAAACACAAAAGAAGGAAAAGACCTACAAGAAAAACCTGAAACAATTAAGTAAATGGTAATAGGAACACACATATCAATAATTACCTTAAGTGTAAATGGATTAAATGCTCCCACCAAAAGACACAGACTGGCTGAATGGATACAAAAACGAGACCCAGGGCTTCCCTGGTGGCACAGTGGTTGAGAATCCGCCTGCCGATGCAGGAGACACGGGTTCGTGCCCTGGTCCGGGAAGATCCCACATGCCGTGGAGCAACTGAGCCCGTGAGCCATGGCCGCTGGGCCTGCGCGTCCGGGGCCTGTGCTCCGCAACGGGAGAGGCCACAACAGTGAGAGGCCCGCATACTGCAAAAAAAAAAAAAAAAAAAAAAAAAAAAAAAAAAAAACGAGACCCATATATACGCTGTCTACAAGAGACCCACTTCAGATCTAGGGACACTTACAGACTGAAAGTGAGGGGATGGAAAAAGATATTCCATGCAAATGGAAATCAGAAGAAAGCTGGAGTAACAATTCTCATATCAGACAAAATAGACTTTAAAATAAAAGTAGCAATACAGTACTACCTTAAGAAACAGGAAGCGTCTCTAATAAACAACCTAACTTTGCACCTAAAGCAATTAGAGAAAGAAGAACAAAAAAAAAAAAACCCAAATTTAGCAGAAGGAAAGAAATCATAAAGATCAGATCAGAAATAAATGGAAAAGAAATGAAGGAAACGATAGCAAAGATCAATAAAACTAAAAGCTGGTTCTTTGAGGAGATAAACAAAATTGATAAACCATTAGCCAGACTCATCAAGAAAAAAAGGGAGAAGACTCAAATCAATAGAATTAGAAATGAAAAAGGAGACGTAACAACTGACACTGCAGAAATACAAAAGATTATTAGAGATTACTACAAACAACTGTATGCCAATAAAATGGACAACCTGGAAGAAATGGACAAATTCTTAGAAAAGTACAACCTTCCGAGACTGAACCAGGAAGAAATAGAAAATATAAACAGACCAATCACAAGCAATGAAATTGAAACTGTGATTAAAAATCTTCCAACAAACAAAAGTCCAGGACCAGATGGCTTCACAGGCCAGTTCTATCAAACATTTAGAGAACAGCTAACACATATTCTTCTCAAAATCTTCCAAAATATAGCAGAGGGAGGAACATTCCCAAACTCATTCTACAAGGCCACCATCACCCTGATACCAAAACCAGACAAAGATGTTACACACACACACAAAAAAACTACAGGCCAATATCTCTGATGAACATAGATGCAAATATCCTCAACAAAATACTAGCAAACAGAATCCAACAGCATATTAAAAGGATCATACACCATGATCAAGTGGGGTTTATTCCAGGAGTACAAGGATTCTTCAGTATACACAAATCAATCAATGTGAGTCTGTCATACAGAGTGAAGTAAGTCAGAAGGAGAAAAACAAATAGCATATGCTAACACATATATATGGAATCTAAGAAAAAAAAGGTCATGAATAGATTAGTGGTAGTATGGGAATAAAACACAGACCTACTAGAGCATGGACTTGAGGATATGGGGAGGGGGAAGAGTAAGCTGTGACGAAGTGAGAGAGTGGCATGGACTTATATACACTACCAAACGTAGGGTGGATAGCTAGTGGGAAGCAGCCGCATGGCACAGGGAGATCAGCTCGGTGCTTTGTGACCACTTAGAGGGGTGGGATAGAGAGTTCGGGAGGGAGGGAGACGCAAGAGGGAAGAGATATGGGAACATATGTATATGTATAACTTATTCACTTTGTTGTAAAGCAGAAACTAACACACCATTGTAAAACAGTTATACTCCAATAAAGATGTTTAAAAAAAAATTTTTTTAAGTTAATGTCAAAAGGGCATCTCTTTAATAAATGGATCACTGCAGTTTTGTTATCCATTTAGAGCCTGCTTTCCTTTTACTATGTAACCAAGATGTCAGATGATACCTCTATGTGTCTTGATATCTATATAGGATTGCAACAAAATCTCAATTTCAAACCCTGTGCACATCCTAACCCATCTTCCATAATTTCTGCAAACTCCCGAGAGAGGTTTGGTCTCATGAGAACTTCTGGCATTAACCTTGACTTTCTCAGTTGATGAATCAACTTGCCATTTTATATCTGCCCCCTACCCATGGATCAAGATGAGAAACTCAACCTTTTCCTCCATTTCCTCACTTTCTAAAGGGAAATGGGGAGGTGACTTTACTATAGACTTGAAAGGAATACAAGGAGTGTAAACAGAAATATAAACAGTCCATGTGAAAATTAGGCCTTTCCACTGTCCACTTGAGAAGTCACCTGCCTACTGGGCACTTCCACTGGCCAGCTCACCTCTGTGGTGCCCAGTCTCACTCTGAGAGTCTCACTGTGTTCCCCTGAGAGCAGAACAATTTTTAATTTTCTTGTTCTGAGCACTTTAACTGTGTCTTTTATCACTTGTGCTCTGTTTTGTTTACCTCAGGCTCTTTCTCACCTGCTATCCCAAATGTCTTACCTGCTATCCCAAATGTTTTCTCCCTAAGAAGAAGTCAACTGCCAACTGCTAAGAGAATATATTTTTCACACAAACTCTCCCAACACACACAATGGTAAAGGCAACCCTGCTGCTATATTAAGAGCTGTCATATTTCCGTAGCTCCCACACACATTCCAAGAAGCTCTCATTGTCTGGTTCACAAAATGTCCCTGGCCAGATGTTCAGCATCAAAGACATAAGGACCTTGCAAGTTCTAACAAGCCAGAAAAGGGTTGACGTTTCCCTCCATGGAAAATAGCAGTGGCCTTCAACAGGACAGACATTCCCGATTGGTAAGGTACAGCTTACTCTTGGGCTGGGAGTCTTTGTGGGGGGGGAAGTTGTAGGATGTTTACAAATTAAAGCCCATGTTTAAAACCATTCAAATACTTCCAAAAATTAAAGTTATATCTGAAAACCATGAGTATGGTTCTTTCCATAAATTTCTAAAGTCAGTAACTATGATTTTGGTACATACAAGGGGCTGTACCAAGTAATATCTCCCCTTGACCAACCTGGCAAATCATCACAGTTAAACTGGTTATTACTTTAGTCACTTATTTATCACCAGGGGTGAGTCTCATTTTGGGAGTGTATGTAATTTTATAAAATTTACCTTGTTTTGGGCTTCCCTGGTGGCGCAGTGGTTGAGAGTCTGCCTGCCGATGCAGGAGACACGGGTTCGTGCTCCAGTCCGGGAAGATCCTACATGCCGCGGAGCGTCTGGGCCCGTGAGCCATGGCCGCTGAGCCTGCGCGTCCGGAGCCTGTGCTCCGCAACGGGAGAGGCCACAACAGCGAGAAGCCCGCGTACCGAAAAAAAAAAAAAAAATTTACCTTGTTTTCCACAAATTTTTTCTACACGTGAAGGAGCCATATTATGTTTTTTGTCCTTGTTATTGTTATCTAGTATTGCATGTTCCTATATGAAGTATCATTGATTTTATTTTCTTGTTTTTTCTCGACTTTTTAATCAATCATTTAAATTGGTTTTTTATGTCAACAAATTAGCTCAATTCTGATTCTTGATCGAACTTCAAAATAAGCATTTTCAAGACACATAAATAACCCCTACACCTTAAAACAAATAATATTTAAACATAATTTCAATAAATAGATTTTGAAGTGTATTATAGACTTCAACTTCAGAATATTAATTTTCAAAATATATTTGAACATACATGAATATATGCAAAAGTGATATCTTGTGAAATTTCAGAATATTGATTACAGAATTAAGTGAAAATTTATGCCTCAATACTTGCTATTTTGCTTACATAGACTTTGTTTTCAAATTTTTTGATTCAGTTTAGTTTTTAATGTTCTTTGCAGTCGACCTAAGAACTTTTTTGAAAAGCCAATTTTTCTGCAACCAAAGAAGGGCTATAATCCTCTTAAGTATCTTGCATTTAAGTAGATTTAAATTTTTGTGACATTTGTTTTCTCATCATAATGGACAGGACTTTGATTAAAGCCAGAAGGCCATCAGACTCACAAAACAAACATAGAAGTCCAAGAATTGTGTGAGGCCCTATTTAAGCAATCTACTGAGGATTATCTTAAACTTGAATTTGTGAGACCTGATCTTTCTCCTCCTCTGCTCAGATGACTTGTTTTCATGCTCAAGTTAGCAAGAGAAGCAATGGTGCCAAGTACACTGAGCCCGGCACCTTGCAAAAACATCCATCTCACAGAGAAAAGGATTTGAACATTTCTAAGCAATTGCAAGTGCAAAGAAAAGAGCAAAGTCCTTTTATGAAATCGGTCACAGCAGTACAGACAAAATTCAAGAAGCTACTAGTTACAACATCTCACAGTGAACAGCTAATGCCAAAACCCCACATGGTACTACTCATTCCTTATTTAACCAGCCAGTCTGAAAACTCTCTGTGTGTTGGGAAAATAATTCTAAGAGTAAGCTCCCTGACATCACGGCATATGGCATAGAGATAACTATAACTTAAAATAGGATTAAATGCAAAGAATTTCATTACCAGATGATGGATTTATAGGTGTTAGTGGGTTCGAACGCAAGACAGACAACAGTTTGAGTTGGACTGAGGTTTTAAAGAATTGAAGGTGAGTCGGAAGCTACGAGACTGCCCATGAGGTCATTTAGAAGGCTTCCACCCAGCAGCGAAGGTGCATTCAACGTAACACAGGCACTGACTGAAGAAAAAAGGAACCATGTCGTCCTCATGCCCCACCACTGGAGACTGTGCAGTGGGCTGATTCTAATGTATCAAATGGTGGTGATAGTAATATGGACCCCTTGTATGGATCCTATAAGGATTGACTGAGGCCGTGTCTAACAAGCACCTGCCATACAGTAAATATAAAGAAAAGGAGGTGGTGGGAGGAAGAGCAGGAGAAATGGGAGTGGAAGAGGCTTGTTATTGTGAAAATGATTATCTGGGTTTCTATTCCATCAGTGGTACTCTGAGAATATGTATTGCTCTGTAGTATGGTTACTGATTTAGATGTTGAGCTTGTCTGCTAAAGTGGACAGGAATCACTGCCCCCTAGAAGGATGCCTAGTGCATAGTAGCTGTTCAGAGGATATTACTGAACAGGTGGCAAATGACAGCCCAGACATGCTCAGTGATGCCCGGCAGCACATGGCCATCCAACCAGCGTTGCTGGAAGATCTCGTTTCCTGGGTCCTGGCTGCTGCACACACTCCTCCTGTCAACCAAGGAGATGGGCTCCGATGAGACACTTTTGCAAATATCAGCTCTGCCTCTTTAAATTTTCCTGGCCTTTTTAAGTCTCTGGATAACTATCATTTTATGCAAGAGATAACTGAAGTGAAATGTATCCTCCAGTAACTTCAGAAGAGGTTGTGAGAGGTTTCTGGCTAATTGTAGTGCTCAGTAACTTCTGTTAATGGTGACTTTCCGATCAGACGTGCTGTGAGTAATGGGATATGGCAGCCTTCGTTTCCTTACCCAGTCTGAGGACGCCCAAGAGTAGTGCCAAGAGGCGCTGAGTCTGCAGCCAGCTGCCCTTCCCTCCCCAGTATCCACTTGGCAGGCATGGAGGAAAGGCCTCCAGCTTTTCTAAGCTTGATCTCTCTTGGAATGCAGTTGGGAGGAAATCATGGCAGTACAGAGTAGTGGTTAAGGTCATGGGAATGGAGCTGAGATTCAAATAATGTCTCCACTGCATATGAGCTGAGCGGCTTTGGGCAGTGTTACTGACTGAATTGTGTCCCCTCAAAAATTCTTATGTCGAAGCCCTAGCCTTCCAATATGCCTGTATTTGCAAATAGGGCCTTTAAAGTGGTAATTAAGGTTAAATAAGGTCAGAAGAATGGAGCCCTAATCCAACGTGACTGATGGCCTTACAAGAAGAGGAAAAGACATCAGAGATGGGAGCGCACAGAGAAAAGGCCATGTGAGGACACAGAAGGTGGCCATCTGCAAGCCAAAGAGAGAGGCCTCAGGAGAAGCAAAACCTGCGACACCTTGACCTTTGACTTTCAGCCTCCAGAACTGTAAGAAAATTCATTTCTGTTGTTGAAACACCGCAGTCTGGTTTGTTTTGTTTTGTTCTTTTGTCGTGGCAGCCTGAGCAGACCAAGACAGGTAGATGTTCGATCTCAGTCTCAGGTGTTGCTCTACAAATGGAGATAATCATAGACTCTACCTCAAAGAGCTAGTGTGAGGACCGCAGGAGATGAGGTCTGTAAAATGCTGGGCCAGTGCCTGACACACAGAAAGGGCTCCACACTCGTGAGGCATTGATTTGACTAATACAACTCATCCATTTTTAAATTGCATCATATGAGGTCCAGAGAACTTAAATCACAGCTCAAAGCTATTAGCTATTGGACAAGCCCAGCTTGGGAGCCAGGATCCTCAGGGTCAGGACTTAAGGGAATGGGACTGATGGCTATGTCATCAGTATCTAATGTTATCTAGTTCATCCCCCGTACAACAGCTGCCTACATTTCTCATTCCTAACAGCAGTGTAGGGTAGTGGTTAGGGACACAGGATGAGGGTTCTGACCAAGGGCAAGGCGCTGTTCCAGGTGCTGGGAATTAGGAGGTGAATGAGACAGACAAGTTCCCTGCTGTCACAGGGCGAGGTCCTGCCAGCAGGGGGCAGATGTTGACTAGCATCACAGAAGCACGATCGTTTCAGAAAAGGATAACTAAGGTACTCTGCTGGAGAGTGACTGCCCAGAGGGTGACGGCGAAGGCCTCTCCGAGAAGTCTCTCCAGCCGAGACCTAAAAAATGAGAAAGAGCCAGGCAAGACAAGAGCTAGGGGAATGGAGTTTAGGCTCCAGGAACAGGACGTACAGAGTCCCTGAAGCAGAATCAAGCTGAGACACTTCAGGAATAGTAAGAAGGAATTGTGATCGTCAGCTTGTCTTTAACATAGTTTATTGATCTTCCTCTTCTACCTAGAAACCTGGTTTACTCACAGATTAATGTCCAAGAGGTGTTCATTATCATGAGAGAAAAGAAGAATAATCCATGCATCCTTTTCCAATTTAACTGAAACCCAAAGTGAGGACTGATTTCAAAGGGAAAAATCAAAAGAAAGGGAAGGTGATGGCAGGAAGTGGCCAGTGTGAGCAGAGACGGAAACCGTGCAAATACACATAGTGCCTTGGAGCTGGGGAGGGCCTTGGAGACTACCTGCCTCATTTTGAAGATGAGGAGACAGGCAATGAGGGTTCAAGGACCTGATTAAAGGCACACATAAGACAGTAGCAGAACCAGGACTGGAATGCAGGCCTCCCCACTCTTCAGGCAAACAAGAGGCTCATTTCCCCCTTCCTGGTCAATATTTCCCTAAGGGTCTGTGGGGTGCAAAGCTGGGGTACAGTGACTCAAGCCAGAGACTGATGCCTACACTTCAGGGGCTTATGATAAGAGCAAGGTTTAGAGGAACTAAGTAAGTTGCCTAAGGTTGCACAAGTATAAAGTAGTAGGACGTGCTTAAAACTATAGTCTGTCTGCTTTCAACACCTGAACTCTTAATTATGTGTTCAGCAAGGTGGTTCTTTGGTACCTGTCAATCATACACACAGGCTGAGGGTGATGCTTAGAGGAAGTCACAGCTGTGACTTAAGAATGAAAATCAACAAAGGCAAACTCTCCTGAAATTATAGGCTCTTGGTAAAGTAAGCCAAAATCCAAAACACCTTAGGATGTTACCAAGACTGAAGGACTCTCACTCAGGCTTTCCGATTCAGCTCCCCAAGAAGAAGCCTCTTTTGATCTCTTCCTTTGCATCTTCCATTTTCCCCCAGCAATGATGATCACCTGTCCCTCGTGCTGCTCCAGCCCCTTGCACCTGCCTTCATTATATATGTATTAGAAATTCTTATTCTAACATATTAGACACTAGAAAATTATTCTGAGTTAGAAATAAACTAAAACATCTCTTGGGAAAACCAAGAAAATCAAAACCTCTGACATGAAGCAAAAGCCATTGGAACCCAACATTCTGACAGCTCTCCACCACAGGCCGAGGCTGTGGCTCTACCTTCTCATTGTGCCTCTTCACTTTTTAACATTCACAGCCCTGTGAATGTTAAAACAACATTGTGCCCATCAGAAACAAGGTAAAGGGCAGCTTAGGAAAAAGTATGACTAAAGGGCATTGGTCGCCCTGAGACCAAAAACTCTCTGCAGACTCTGATCAAAAAGTCAGACCAGTTTTGTTCCTACTAAGAAATAAAGATCCAGATGTAAGCACCTTTAGATTCATACTTTAAAATCCTCAAGAACCATGCTCTGTTTCCACAGCTCTATTTTACATGCTTGTTTTATGAGCCTCTTGATGCAAATCTAAACCTTGAACGTTCTTCCACAAACCATTAACATTTGAAATATAATTCAAGGAAGAGGCTGTGTGGCAATCCAGTGCTAGCATCCAGAATGGATGAAAAACAAAGGAGGTCTTGGGTGTTTAGAAGAAGTGCCTGCAGGCTGGGGCTGTGGGAACAAACTCCTCCCTTCACCATGGTAACACACACAGAGGTAGCACAGCTCCAAGATTGCATCCCCTCATTTCTCCTCTAAAACTGAAGATCATTTAAGGTTACTTAGAAAGGAATAAAAACAAAAAAAATAAAGGAGAGAAGGCAGGAAGGAAAAATTTAAGGTGTATATTATTCCCTAGACATTGACACCCATCGTAGAAACTCATAGTTCCCTAAGAAAATTTCCATCTATTTTTCCTCTTTTGTGGATTCTCTCTCAGGTGAAAAGGTCAACTACTCTTTCCATGCTTGCTCAACCTTGGATTTTTGTGCTAATATCAACTTACCAATATCTATTTTGTTGAGTACATTGTGTTTACAGAGCACTATGTGGAATTGTAAAAGATGGAGAAAATACTTTGTCACAGCATCAGGGTGAGAAAATTTGATGTATTAAGTTTAATTTTTTTAAATTGAGAAATAAAATAAACACTCTTGAAATCTTTTAAGGATGTTCCTGTTGTAGATAATCTCCAAAGAGGGTTTCATCATTTCCTTCCCTTTCTACATGCATGTTGCTCCACTCTTCAAGAGGGGAAGTCTATTTCCCCTACCCTTCTAACTGGGCTAGCTTTGTGACTTGCTTTTGACCAATATAGCAGAAGTGATATTCTGGGACTTCTGAGTCCAGGCTTTAAGAGGAAACATAGCTTCTGCTAACTCTCTATGAGGAGCCAGACATCATGTATCAAATAAATCCAATTACTCTGAAACCACCATTCTATGAGGAAGCCCAAGCTAGCCAGAGAGAGAGAGACCCTACTAGCTCCCAGTTATTCCAGCCATCTCAAGCAATGCACCAGATTTGGGAATAAAGAAGCCACCCTGGATGTTCTGGCCCTAGCAGACCCACAAGAAGAACCACACAGCAGAGCCCAGCCCGAATTGCAGAAACTTGAGAATTAAAGAATTATTATTGTTGTTTTAAGCTACAAAGTTTGGGGATTCAAGTGGGGTGATTTGGAAAACAGCAAGAGATAACTGAACCAACTCCAAAGCAACATAGAAACCTGGTATTTGGTAATGCATTTAAATGTTATAAAAGGGGTTTATTTGGAGACTGGGGGCTTAAATGCCATTCACTGTTCTAAAAATTTGCATGTGTTAATTCATTTAAACTTCAAAATGACCTATATGAAGAACATACCATTATTATTCCCATCTTACAGACACGGGGAGGTTGCCTGTCCAAGCAGTTAGTGATAAATTTAAGATTCAAATGCAAATAGTTGCAGGCTCCAGATCCATGGACACAACCACTGCACTCTGTAGTCGCTCACAGTAGAGGAGACTTCGGGGCTGAATTGGCAGGTAACGCAGTACAAAAATTGCCAAAATGAGAGAACTGCTCCTGGCAAGAGGAATAGCATAAGTCTTGGGTCAGACATAGGAATGCATAAGACATATAGACAGAATGAGAGGACTGGTTTAGGAAGAACAGAAAAATGTACATAAAGAGGCATTAATAAGAGTCTCAACCAACTGGTAACAGTCTGAAAGTCATGCTAAGGATACTAGCTAAGACTTTGCCCTGTTGTGATTGGCCATCTGTCTTGAGGCATGACACTGGTGTTCTGCCTTTTACTTGTTTGGTGTTTTAGAGCAGGGTTTCTCAAACTTTGCTGCACACTAGCAGAACCTGGGGAAATTTTAAAGCTCTCAGTGTCCAGGCTTCACTCCAGACCACCTACGCCAAAATCCTAGGGAGTAGACCCAGATATCAATATTTTTTTTAACCTCCCCAGATGATCCCAGTAACGTAGACTAGTTTGAGAACTAGTCTTAGGTATCTACACTTTTCCACTCTAGGAGTAAAGGACTCGAATGGCAATGATGCTTTGAACTTCTCAGCAGTCAAAGAACACCCTTTCTAATATATGCCATCTCAGGATGCCCATTGTGGGGACTTTACGTGTGACAGTGGACCTGAACCTTGAGGATTTTTCAGCTCACCTAAAAACTTCCATCTGTTACTGGCACGGTGGATGACTGATTATCCATTTTGATTATGTCTTATTACAATAGTAACATAATTAATGAAAATCACCACATTTTCTTTTTTGTAAAGAACAGTGATAAAAAATGAGCATGCTACAGCAGGTCCCCAACACCTACCTCCTAAGTAGACTGAGCAAGAGAGCACAGTATTCACTGTAATCTCTTCTTGACTGATTTGATTTGACTTTCAAATAGAACCCAGTGAAGGTAAGAAGAAAAGAGGAAAAACCATTCATCTCCTCCAGAACCAAAAAGACAAAGGATAAGTAGAACCCAGGATTTTTGCAACAGAGGAAGCATTAAACACACACACACTCAAAACCTGACTCCACCATTCCCCTCTCAGAACCGAGCGTGTTTAGAAATAATATATGGGGAACTGGATGGCTGACGTGGCCAGTCGAGTAGATGTATCTTCCTTTCCTCTTGCTCCGTTCCCATAAAATGCAGAAAAGATTATTTTAATAAAAAGAAAATCATAATAGCAGTAGAAAACAATAAAGAATATCATTAGTAGATCAAAAATTTCTAGGAACGTATTAAAGAAGGAAGACTGGTGATATTAGACTGAGGATAAAAAAAGACTAGAGAAAATCAAAGCACTGTGTAAGAGAACACTGTCCTGGATTGGTCCTAAGAGTGCTCTAACTTCAATCAATAACTTTAAAGAGTAAGAGGAAGCCCAGACATCAATGGGGTAATTAATTGAATAACTGCATCTAAAAGTTAGGCATTATTATCCTTCATCCCATTTCCATGCACATGTAATGAAACGTGTGTGCAGATAATAAAAACTTATAGCACAGTGAATATTTGTCAGTAATCACAATAGACAGAACAGGTGAAATTTCCCTATTAAAAGACAAAAGCCCCATATTGAGTTAAAAATATCCATTTTCCATTTAGAAAAAACACACCCTGAGAAAAATGAAACAACAAGACTAAAAATTGAAGAATGAAGAAAGAGAATTCTATCAAAGGAGAAGGAAAAGTGACAACATTAATATCAAACAAAATATAATCAAAGTCAAAAAACATTAAAAGGGAAAAATATGGGCCTCATGTATTTTTTTAAGGATCATACACTAAGAAACCATAGCACTAAGGTCCTTTATGCAAATAACACATCAGCTTCAGATACCTTGTCTTCAAACTGAGAAGTTTTCTTAGTGAAACCCAGAAAGTGCACATGTAATTCAATCGAATCTCTTCATTCCCACTGAGGCTAGGAAAGGTGGTCCTGAGGGACCCCTGAGGACATTGACTGCCCTGTCTAAAGATAAGAGGGGAAAAAATGGCAACAGGAAGCAGTGTGTTACTCTAGATTGGAACTGTATTTATATATGAGCCTGAAGCAAGAGCCAAGAGGACTTTTGTTGACTTCACATGATTTGGGAGCCATGTAAAACCCTGACAGTCCCCAATCATGAACTTGTTCAGTTCTGTATTTGGAGGAGCTTTATTCTGGTCTGGCCAGTCATTGAATGGGCTGCCTTGGGGGGCAGTAAGCCCTTCCTTCTTGAAAAATCTGAGCCTGGGATGGAGATCTCCCTGCAGTGGTGGTAGAGTAAGGACACATGCATGAAATGGGTGATCAAGCTAGATCGTTTCATGCAGATGTATCATTCTAAACCCACAGACCTGTGAATTAAATCAATGTAAATTGAAATGAACACATCCAAGTTAGCAAGGAAAACAAGGAAGGGGGGAGTATTTTCTTGCAGCTGACATGTATATTTGAATAGTCAGCTTCTGAGACAAGGGGAGTACAAGGTCTCTCCTCTAATCTTCTGACATGAGGAAGATGGCTAAATCTGTCTGTAGTAGATTGAATTATACTGTGCAAGTACTCACTTCCCTCATGTCGCACTCCCACAGGAAAGAGTATACATTCCAGCTTTGGTCATGTGACTTGCCTCGACTAGTAGTATGTCAGTGGACATGCCATATCTAACTTGGAGAAGATGCTTTAAATATGACCTGTGGTTTGGCTAGGCATCTTGCTCCTGTGTCTCCCTCACAAGTCTTAGTTTGCTAAGACTTCCAGAACAAAGTATCACAAACTGTCTCAAACAACAGAAATTTATTTTCTCAGATCTGTAAGCTGAAGTCCAAGATCAAGGTGTCAGCAAGGTTAGTTTCTTCTGAGGCTGTGAGAGAAGGATCTGTTTAAGTGTCTCTCCTTGACTTGTAGATAACCATCTTCTCCCTGCATCTCTTCACATGGCATTCTCCCTAGGTGCATGTCTAACAAATGTACCAATTTGCTAGTGTAGCCAATGGCAATTAACTAGCAAACTTCTTGAAAACTACAATGTCTTACCTTATAAGAAGAAAAACTCCACCAACCATTTCAATGAGCAGTTTCACGGAGTCAACAAAGCTGGAAAGCTCAGGGTTGCATAAGGCACAGAGATAAAGAGAGCACAAGATGGGTGATGGGGACCCTAAAAAGAACTCCTAGATGAGATAAGAACTGCTTACCTCATTTAATCAGCCCTGCCTCTTCCATTTCTTATGTTCAAAGCTAGTGGGATTTCCACAGAGAAATTCATTCACATAATCATGGTGTCCTAAGATGTCCTCATAAGCAGAACAGAAGAATTAGTAAGTAAATAATGTCCAATATCCAAAGCACCCAGGGTAAGGAATATCCCACTCTGTGTTATTCACAGTAACAAGCCAGATGATGTCAAGAAAAAACTGAGATCTGAACTCATATTAACTTCAATGTCTGCATGCTTGTAAAAAAAAAAAATAAGTTTAAGAGAAACTTTCTTACTCAATTCTCTGTTATCCTTTGGACAATTTTTCCCTTTCAAATACAAAGAGAAAGTCTGCCTAAAAATGTTTACCCTCTAGACAGATAGTAACATATTATAGAAAATTTGTCTCTGAATTCTTACCTACTGGACTTCAAAGAAAATATTTCAAAGCCATTACATGTTTTCCATGCCCCTGATTTTATATACATACATCTCTGCACCTTGAATTTGCTTCCCATTATTTCATTGTAATCCCTGCAATAGCCCTCCAATTACTTCTGTTCTCAAGGACTCTTCCCCTAAGTCAAGGCAGGTTTTAGACAGTCTGAGTCAGCCCAGGGAGGGTGAAGTCCAGTTCCAGTTTTGTTGTGCCTTAAGGCTTCCCCTTTCATCTGTAGAATGTGTGTAGCTCACAAGGCCAGCAAAAGGTCGGATGGGCTGGTGGTTATGAGCAAAGTGTATGAATTCAGCCTGCCCGGGTTTAAATCCCAGCTCCCACACTTATCAGCCATGTGCCTTGTGTGATTCCTTAACCTCTGTGAGCTTTAGTGTCCTCACCTATCAAATGGGGCCAGTAATAATACCTCACTTCTAGGGAAGTTCTCAAGATTAAGTAAGCTAATATATACAAAGCCCCTAGAACAGAATCTGGAAAAATTGTAAGGGCTCAATCAATGTTCATCATTGTTAAAGATGGCTTTGAAATCCATACCCGGAGAGAGAGCTAACAGGTTGGTCAACATTGGTGAGAACATGACACTAAGTTTTGGTTCAGGGGCCCTGGGAAGCTTGGCAGCCTTTTGCCAAAGGCATATCCATTCTGGAGCAGCTGTAGGTTTCACTCTTGGCCATGATAAGAAGAAGGTAAAGTTTGCTTTATCTCTAGCACTACCCACTCACAGAGGAAAACATGGCTCTCCAATGCTGAGCCCTTAATAAGTATACTGTTTCATTCATATCATTCAACAAATATTCAGTTCTCACTGGGTACCAGGTACAGGACAGGAGCTGAGGGTGCAGCAGAGAAAAGAAATACAAACTTTTGCTATTTGAGAGCTTACATTCTATTGATAGTTGGGGAAGACATATAATAAATAAAATAAGAAAACTATTCTTAAAAATACAACTCACTGAGAATTACAGGTCCTAGAACCCTCCCATGACTCTACACTAGCTTCTGCCTCAAACTAGATTCACCCTTCTCTTCCATTGAACACATTTGCTGATCTAAAATGTATCATTGCCATTGGTTGCCATACAGTTTGAGGCCTAAGAAGTCAGAAATTCCTGTTTTGAAGATACTATTTTTTAGAACTGCCCTACGACCCAGCAATCTCACTACTGGGCACATACCCTGAGAAAATCATAATTCAAAAAGAGTCATGTACCACAATGTTCATTGCAGCTCTATTTATAATAGTCAGGTCATGGAAGCAACCTGTGTCCACAGACAGATGAATGGATAAAGAAGATGTGGCACATATGTACAATGGAATATTACTCAGTGATAAAAAGGAACGAAATTTAGTTATTTGTTGTGAGGTGGATGGACCTAGAGTCTGTCATACAGAGTGGAGTAAGTCAGAAAGAGAAAAACAAATACTGTATGCCGACATATATATATGGAATCTTAAAAAAAAAAAGTGGTTTGGAAGAACCTAAGGGCAGGATAGCAGGAATAAAGACACAGACATAGAGGATGGACTTGAGGACATGGGGAGGGGGAAGGGTAAGCTGCGATGAAGTGAGAGTGGCATGGACATATATACACTACCAAATGTAAAATAGATAGCTAGTGGGAAGCAGCCACATAACACAGGGAGATCATCTCCGTGATGTGTGACCACCTAGAGGGGTGGGATAGGGAGGGTGGGAGGGAGACACAAGAGGGAGGGGATATGGGGATATATGTATACGTATAGCTGATTCACTTTGTTATAAAGCAGAAACTAACACACCACTGTAAAGCAATTATATTCCAAGAAAGATGTTAAAAAATTAATAATAAAATATATATACTATTTTTTTCTTTAGAACTACCTTATCTATTAAGTACATATGGAGTTGCAGTCCACAGATGGAGTCTTGTTTTAGTGTGATCAGACCTAGTGATGGCTATGTCATTAAAATAATACAATTTAACCTCTCTGAGTTTTGCCTCTTTAAAATAATGGAATTTGTTGACCAGTGGTTCTCAAAGTGTGGTCTCCCAACTCAGCAGTATCAGCATTACTTTGGGACTGGTTAGAAATGCAAGTTCTTAGACCCCATGCCAAAACTACTGAGTCATAGATTCTGGGAGTGGGACCCAGAGATGTGAGTTTTAACAGGCCCTTCAGGCTTTTCTCTTTTGAAAAAAATCAACGTCAATGCAAATCCCAAAAGAAAAATCTTTTTTCATTTCAGCCAGGTTTCTTTTTGAACTTCCATAAGCCATACCCAGTATTCAGTACTCACTTTATAACCCCCCAAATTTTTTCTTGCAATTTGCAGTGTTTCCAAGTTTGGAGATTTAAAAAATATTTTGCACTTTTCTCTCCTGCTGCTCTCTTGATCACACTTCATAAGCTAATTCGTGATGGTAATTTCCAACCTCTTTCCTGTGAATTTCCTCATATCCCGAGTACCTATTTTTCGTGGTTGGCTCCATGCTAACCGTGCCTGCCTTCGGAGACCCTCTCTCTCCCAGGGTTCTCTAGCGTTTCACACAATATTAAACAAAGAATGCAAATCCCCACTCCCACAGGGAGACGCAGCTGCCTCAATGACAAGACACGCGCATGACTCAACAAGACGATACAAGCACCACCACGTGAGACAAAGGAGGAACCACGTGAGGGACATGAGGGACTCCTGGCAGATATCATTAGCCAGAAGGCCGAGGGGAATCCAAATAGGACATACGTGCACAGTTGCAAATCTTCTTTTGCTGTTCCCGAGTATTAAAAACTGAATTTCAAATTTTCAACTAAAAATTCTATTCTCTTTCCACAGTCCCAGCACTTGGATGTTGCCTCTTCCTCTTTCCCAATACTGCTCCCACTATCTACTTCCAAGTCATCATAACCTCATGCGTGGACATTGCTGTGCCCTTCTGAGTTGCCTTCTGTTTTTCCAGTGAAGACTTGATATTGACCAGGTTTGTTCAATGGGTGGAGGTGTACACTGTTTTCGAAAGGACATTTTCAAGTTCTTTAGGGTGGTCCATGAGGAGTTGCCTAATGTGACCGATGAGAGAGGTTGGTGCCAAACTCTCTGTGCACTTTCTCTTATAACTTTTCATTCTCAGAATAGAACTGAGTTTTCCAGGAATATTCAATTGGGATAACTTAGATGTATGTCGGTCCAGCTACCCTGTTTGGAGGCAGTCTTTTCCGTCATCTGGGAAATGTTTTTTTTAAGTGGATAAAGTTTCAATGTAAGAACCCATTTGTGACAGCTATCTCATGGAAGCTATAAACTTTTTTTAGGTATTTGTTTACTTGTCCTTAAAAATAATACGGCAAGAAAGAAGCTAGCTCACTTTAGGACCCGAGGGTCATTGTGGGTAGCATGGTTTTATTTGAATAATGTTAATATTCTGCAGAACTCTCTGGCTCCCAAAGCAATAGAAAAATAAGATGTGTTAACAAAACTAACGGGCTGGCAGTAACCAGAATCAGAGGTTGTGAATTTAATTACAAAAAGTGACATCCAAGAAATTAATGAATCAGTGTCTCAGAATATGGTCAGCAGTGGTGATATCCAGGTCAACATCATGACAAATGAAACAGATCAACATTCATCAAGAAATTACTTTGTAATCACAATAATATATGTCCTCATCTAAAAACTGGACATGGGGTTAGGCTAACTGTTTCCTAAGGTCCTTCCAGCCGTAATCTTCTATTATTCTATGATTTCACAACATCTTTGGGGTAGAGCTGATTATCATCCAAACCACTTGCAGATTTTTTGACCTAGATGCTAGATGGGTTTCCAAAGTACAACCCAGAAGACCAGTGTTAGGTCTGCCTACTCGGTCAGGATTTTGCTGCAACTACAGATATTGCAGTTTTATCAGAAGTCTTAAAATCTTTACAAAAGATTTAGATGCCACTAAACCACAAGCCATCAACAAGTAATGGAACATGGTAAAACTATAAATTTGGAGAAAAACAGGACCTTTGTTAAAGTACAGTTACTTGGTTTGTAAAGTCATTCATATGGCTCTTGCTAGAAGATGGTGTTCCCACCATCTCATATAAATGGTGAGGAAAAACTTGAAAAGAACCAACTAATTGAAAATGTCCAAGTTTAAGTAAACTCCTTGGAGAAAACCACTTACATAATGTGATTTATGGGGTTCTGGGGAAGGTCAACCATACCAAAAATGCTGCCTACCCTAATCAGCCTTCCACAGGCCTCACATTCTCCTGTGAGTCATTCTTCTTTGATCTTAGTCCTTTGATTAGACACTTATTAAAACTTTGAGATGTTATTGACCATTACCACCTTCAGATAAATTATGTTTTATCAGATTAACTACTCACACATTCATCAGGAGAGGAGAATACAAACAGGTGAATGTTGGAATGGAGGAAGAATTAATCCATCTCTAGAGCCTGTGAAGGGGGCCAGGGGAAGGATGGAGGGCCATAGTAAGGAATCCTGAGATCCTAAAGCAAAGGGAGAGAAATAAAACGAGTTTAGAAGTAGGGAGAAACAGAAGGAAACCAGCACTTGATGCAGAGCTACTGTGTGCTGGCCATGCTTCTAGAAACTTTACATTTATTCTTTCATTTTATCCTCAGAATAACCTACTACTTAGATATTATTAATAATAAATTTATAAGTTTATAGAGCTAACAAATGGTAGAATCTTGATATAAACTAACTCCAGAGCCTGGGCATGTTTTCCTCCATACAAGGCTTCCTCCATACAATTCAGAAACCTTATCTCTAGGTCTTGTGCTCTCCGAAGTGCCCAGCTCAGCACTTTGCTACTTATTAAGTGCAGGCCCTTGAGGAAAAAAGGAATGGAAACACCAAAAGCCAAATTTACCTCCTCCCCAATTGTGCTTTAAACCAATGGTTTTCAAATTTTGCTTTTAACCATGAAAACGTGTTTTCAAAATAACCTTAAGCAAAACCTACTCCACGTACCATGGTAGCCCAAAGCCAATTCACCAAACCACATGGTTGCCATGTAAAAGCTTCAAAACCACTGCAGAAAAGATGTGAACAAAAACTCCACAAGTAACAAGATATGAATGACCACTAAACACATGAAAAGTTGCTCAAAATCATTCATCATCAGAGAAATACATATAAAAGCAACAGTGTAAAACCACTACACACCTACTTGAAAAGCTAAAATTTAAAAGACTATGTTCCCAAGAAACCTAAAAAAGACTTGTACATGAATGTGTGTTACAGCTCTATTCAAATTACCAAACACTGGAAACATCCCAAATCCGTCCATAGGGGAATGAATTCAACAATTTTGTTGTACAATTTTGGAATACTACTTACCAATAAAATGAACTACTGATACACACAGCTATGGGGTTGAATCTCAACAATATTATGCTGTGTGAAAGAAACCAGAGACAAAAAAGTTCATATGGTATGTTTCATTTATATGAATTTCTGGAACAAGCAAAACTAACCTCAGTGATAGAAATCAGAAAGGTGATTGATTCTGAAAGCATGTGTGGGATATTGGCAGGAAAGAGCATGAGGAAACTTTCTGGGGTGATGGAAATATTCTGGATCTTCATTTGGTTGTTTGCAACTGTCAAAATTCTTGAACTGGAGGGTGAAGATCTGTGCACCTTGTTGTATGTAAAAGATACATCAATTAAAAAGAACAGTACGGTGGAGAGAAAAATAAAAAAACAAATAAAAGACTAGGTTAACAAAGAAGTGGAACAACTAGAACTCTTAAAACATTGCTAGTGGAAATGCAAAATGGTACAGCCGTTTTAGAAAACAGTTTGGTGGTTTTATTAATAGTTAGATCATTATCACATATGAGCCAGCAATTTCACTCCTAAGTATCTACCGAAGAGAAATGAAAATACATGTCTACACCAAGACTTGTAAATGAATGTTCACAGCAGCTTTAGCAATAAGCACCCCAAATTAGAAACAGCCCAAATGTCCACGAACAGTTGAATGCCAAATGTCCACGAACAGTTGAATGGGTAAACAAACGTGGTATACCATACCATGAAATACTAATCAGCAATTAAAAGGAAAAAGCTATGGATACACACAACAATATAGATGAATTTCAACAACATGCTGATTGACAGAAGGTGGACACAAAAGCGTATACTGTGTGATTCCCCTTATGTGAAATTCTAGAAAAGGGAAATCTAATTTGCAGTGATTGAGAGCAGATTAGTCATTGGCTAAGGTTGGAGTGTGGGATGAGGAAGGATTGTGAAGGGGTACAGTGTTTGGGGCTGATGATAGTATTCTATATCTTAATTATGAGATGGTTTCTTGGATGCATAAATTGGTCAAAATGCAAAGAACTTACAAAATGTATACATTTTACCCCAATAAGGTTAGATTATTTTTTTTAAAGCCACCATAATTACCAAGGAATTGTTGAGGCAGAACTGGGCCCAATTATATAATCACTCAAGTGACATTTTGGTTGTTTCCCTTCATTGAATTTTTTATATCTTCCAGTCTCCAGCTCCGCTCTGCTCTCCTCTACAGCCCCATGAAGGATGGCAACTCCATCTGTCATACAAACTTTCAGCCGACTTCATTACAAAAATACCCCAGGACCAAAGCCAGAGCTAATGAACATCTTAGACCACTTGGAAGAAGAAAGGCTATTTTTTTGGCTTAGGATAATTGAGCTTCACTTCAAATCAGAGTCTAAGCTATTTTCTCTGTACTGAATCCAAATCACTCAAATTCCTGAAATCTGTCCATGGTTGTTGTCTACCTGTTGCCAAAATATCCTGATGAAAAGTGAAACATTCAGCCAGTTGTGTGAATTCTCTGTCCTGAAATCTCAAAGCTCAGCTATTTGGCAGGATAGCAGAACAGCTGAGCAGTCAACTGATGTTTCTGCTGTGGATTGAGAAGCCGTAGAATTATGCAGATAAGGCGTTTGGCAAAAATCAAAATGCAAAGGCCCAATGCCAATGTCCCTCATGGTTGACCAAGTGGGATCCATAGTGTTTGAATCATGGAAGTTTGGATCATAAATGAATCCTGTCCAACTGCCTCTGTTTACAGATAAAGAAATTGAGGCAACTCCTATTCATCCTTTAAAACCTTGATCAAATGCCATCTCCTCTAGAGAGTCTTTCTCTACCTCTCCAGGCTGCTCTCTACTCTGGCTCCCACAGCAGACTAATACTGTTTTCTAGTACTTGCCCCATCACATTCAGTTTGCTTGTACATCTGTCTCCTCCACTTATATTGTAAGCTACTTCAGTAGAGGACTATGAGATTTTACACCCAAATTCTAGCACATAGAGGGTGCTCAGAGAGTGATTGTTGGGTGAACTTGGGTTGAGAATCTGAACAAACTTGTATTCCAAATACATTCCAGAAATACTTCTCCATACCCATATAGTAATGAAATGGTGGCAGTGGAATTCAGAGATTCCAGTCTTAGGCACTAAAAACTGAGCATCTTAAGGTTTCATGTTCCTTAGATAAAGAGAACACTAATAAAGTGAGTTGTAATAAGCCAGCATTGTTCCTGGTATATTATAGGAATATTGTAATTTAGGGAAATTAAGATACATTAGTAAGTATTCATTATATTAATATCAATTTAAATGTAATAGTAATAGTAACTAACATTTGAATGCTTACCTTATATGAGGCACTATTCTGAGAACTATATATGTATGTATTAATTCATTTAACATAATTAGGAAGCATATATTTTTAGATTCTTTTTTAATTTTTTATACAATTTTTAAAGGTTACTTTCCATTTACAGTTATTACAAAATATTGGCTATATTCCGCATATTGTACAATACATCCTTGAGCCTATCTTACACCCAGTAGTGTGTACCTCCCACTTCCCCACTCCTATGTTGTCCCTCCATCCCACCCACTGGTAACTACTATATCAGGAATCTGCCTCTGTTTTGTTATATTTGCTAGATTGTTGTATATTTTAGATTTCATATAGGTGATATCATACAGTATTTGTCTTTCTCTGTCTGACTTATTTCACTTAGTATAATGCCCTCCCAGTCCATCCATGTTTCTCTGTTCTTTTTTATGGCCGAGTAGTATTCCATTGTAAATAAACAAACAACAACAACAACAAAAATATATATATATATATATATATACACTACATCCTCTTTATCCATTCATCTGTTAATGGATGCTTAGTTTGCTTCCATATCTTGGCAACTGTAAATAATGCTGCTATGAACTTTGGGGAGAGAGTATGTATTTTATGCTTATCACTAAAACTATATGGAACTTGATTTTACATTTTGAGACTGATCCTTATGTCTCCTCCAACTGTGACTAAATGAAAAAGAAAGGTGATGAATTTTAACTAAATTTAATTGTGGTAATTATATATCAGGTGTCCTCAACCCCCGGGCTATGGACCAGTACTGGTTCACAGCCTGTTAGGAACCGGGCCACACGGCAGGAGGTGAGCAGCGGCCGAGCGAGTGAAGCTTCATCTGCCGCTTCCCGTCACTCCCCACTGCTCCCCATCGCTCCCCATCACTCGCATTACTGACTGAACCATCAACCCCATTGCTCACATTACCTCTTGAACCATCGCCCCCCCTCCTCCCCACCCTGCCCATGGAAAAATTGTCTTCCACGAAACCAGTCCCTGGAGCCAAAAATTTGGGGACTGCTGATATATATATATATATATATATATATATATATATATATACACACACACACACACACACACACACACACAATCATTATATATGTATATATACACATATGTCTGCATGATTTGATATATATATATATATATCAAATCATTATGTTGTACATCTTAAACTTATACTGTTATATGTCAATTATATTTCAATAAAACTAGGAAAATAAATGGACTAGAGAGCAAAAATTTTTAATTAGGGTGGGAGGGAGGGAGACACAAGAGGGAAGAGATATGGGAACATATGTATATGTATAACTGATTCACTTTGTTGTAAAGCAGAAACTAACACACCATTGTAAAGCAATTATACTCCAATAAAGATGTTTTAAAAAATTTTTAATTAAAAATAAAGAAAAAGAAATAAATATTTTAAATGACAGTAGTTGAAATTTCCCTATCAATCTTTGTTTTCAGATTTCATGCCCACAGCCTATCATAAGTTTCCATTTAAAAAAATCAGACTTACTTAAAAAACTGAAAGTATTCTTTAGAAGCCAAATTTTTCTTCTCAAATGACATTTTAATTAACAGTGTAAGGGGCTAAAAGCATGAGGGTTACATTTCTTTCAATGAAAACATGCACTTTAAAATCTAGAAAAACTGTGCTTAGAGTGAATTTATATGAGGCAAGTGTTCCCAAACTTTGGCCCAAAATATTTCCTTGTCTGTGTTGTCTGTCACCATGGAGCTGGGGAAGATTCAGTAAATAAGGCAGAGTATGAACCTGACAAAATGAAATCCAACCAGGAGGACTGGGCTGGAAGTTTCCATAAAAATGAAAATAAAAAGCAAAGGAATTGGTTTCTTTCCATGAAAGGCTTAAATTCTATTGAACTGGTCCAATAATAAGCCCCTTGGCATAACAAAAGTTTTTAAATTTCTTTTTAAATTAAAAAAAAAAGATGTTTCCAAGCACTTTGAAGGTACTATCTAGCCATCATTGTTAGAGACTTAATATTTCCAACCCTAAAAAAGTGTCTTGTTTTTCTCTGAATCATTCAGAGCACTAGAACAAAATGATCTTGTACACAAGACTCAAAAATGAATGTTTATTGAATTAATGAATACATTAATCCAAATGACTTTTCCCTTTTCCAGTCACTTTTCTGCATCTACAATAAGTCCTGCAGTAACTATTTTGTACAGATGGACAGCTCCTAAATTTCCTACCCAAAGAGTGTCTCAGTCTCTCTTCAAGCCACTTCTGGTCTCAGGCAAGCATCTCAGAGTCTCCCTCTTTCCTCTTTGACCTACCTGGTCTTTGACCACCTCAGGTCCCCAGTTGTTCCTCTGGACCACAGTCTTTATTCCTACCACAGGAAGACCATCCGGGAAATGGCAATCTCAGTCGATGGCCTCATTTCATTTCTAACCTGTATTATAATAGTACTGCTCTGTCTCTGTTGAATGATACTTAGAGGGCATTAGAGATAATTTGGGTGGTGGTTTAGAATTTTAAAAAGTTTTACAGCTTTCCGACTGGTTATAAGTTGTCAAACTCATGAAAAATGTGAGCTGCAGATAAAACCTTATATGAATACTCTTAAAACAGAAAAAAAAAATTACATAATATTACATTTTGTGCAAAGTGAGAGAAGACTCTATAATGGAGAAAAGAAGCCTCTATAATGGAAAAAAATACCTGCATTTGCATCCAGTGGATATGAGTTCAAATCCTAACCGTGCTCCTTATTAGTAATTTGACTTTGGACACTTCTTGGAGCCTCATTCTCTCACGTGTACAGTGAATGTCATAGAGCCATTGTAAGCACTGAATGAGATTACATGTTGAAAGGGATTAAAGACAGAATGGGCATTCAATAAATATTAATTGACCTACAACACATACAATTGAAGATGCAAAGGAAGTGACCATTGAAACTACAAACCCTAAACTCTTATGATATCTCTAGTTGAATTTGGGTGGTATAACACAAAAAGCAATTTTATTTTTCACCTCAGTAATATATTCTCATGGCAACTTTAGTCAAGAGTACAGTTGACTAAATACAGTGCCTCTTACTTGGGGAGCATAGAAGGATAGCATAGAAGTACAATTGCTTTTTGAACAGAAACAACCACAACACAGAGAAAGCACTCATCTATTTTATAGCCAAGTTCAGAAGAGGCACATTATGTTTATGGGAATTCAAGTGTGTGTGTGTGTGTGTGTGTGTGTGTGTGTGTGTGTGTGTGTGTGTGAGAGAGAGAGAGAGAGAGAGAGAGAGAGAGAGAGAGAGAGAGAGGGTCCCTCTATGCCCTTCCACTATTTAAAGTCACCCTTAGACTGTGTTACCCAGAGATTGGGAGACCATGACCAAAGCACTCTGAAAAACCATAAAAGTTTAAATTTTAAGAGCAATTAAGGGGCTTCCAAGGATAAATTTTCCTTATTCTCTGATTTTAGAACCTAATCCCTGAGGCAAAATCAGACCCACTTCCTATTTAAAATATTGGTTTCAGTAATAAATTACAAACATTTGCTATTCACATGCCAGTTCTAGATTTTTTCCTTATTTTTGTCTTCGCTTTAATAGTATCATTTGATTTATCGGAAGAGCAAAATTATATTTTACCTTTTTAACTGAAATATAGTAATATTTCTTCAGATGCCTTTTCAGCTGTCAAAGTCCAAATACTTAATCATTATCACCACAAGATAAGGCCATTCATTAAATTACAAGGAAAGGGTCAAAATAACTTGACTTCATCGGTGGTTCTTGGTTCAGTGTTGTTCCTCTGGTCTATAATATCTGTCCATGGGCAACCTAAAGCCATTTTCCATGTTGAAGATTGCTACCTTCTTTGTGTGTGATTTTGCAGGATGATGTACTCCTCTTCATGGACCGAGAAACACAAAGAAGATTTTAATGTTATTTGTAATGTTGCTTTTTGTTGCGGTGGAAGCCCATGATGTGACCATGAAGTTTGTAGCACTATGTAATCTCCACTAGAACAAAATTTTTGCATTATTCACTCACTTATTTAAAGGTAGTTTGAATCACAACTAACATAGGTAAAATATTCGATTGCCATTTTCTCAACAACCAGAAATTAAATACAAGGACATATAATAACATCTTGACTTCATTATGACATTTTCTATATAAAAAAGCACAATTACATAAAATCATACACCCAATCAATTTTCAAGCACCTAGAAAAATTGAGTTCCTGAGCAAAAATCACTTTGGGGAAATACAAAATTCAGGGCAATTCTAGATAAAAGGTCACCGTATTATCTTTGGTGCTTCTTTATGTAACCTGCAGAGAAAATCATGGAAAGGCAGAGATTTGGCAGCAAAATATTTGTGTTCTGCTATCTGCAGTGGGAAAGATAAAGTTGTGTTAATTTTACTCCCCTGAATCACCCCTATAACACATATTGTCCAGGCAACTTCTCCAGGCTGGCTAAATACCTACCCTGGGTGTCTCTGATGGAGATCCATTATAAACTTGGGAAAACATCAGCCCCTACAGAAACACACCTAGAAAGGAACTCCATCAGCCCATACTACCAAAGGGAGTAAAAGTAGATTTGCAACCTATACTAAGTAGCAATTAATGGCAAGTAAAAAAGAATATGAGCTCTGAATAGTTCCAAATCCTTGCATGATCCACACTATACTTTGCTTTGCACAGCCAATCTTCTCAAAGGGTTAGTTTATTATGAGTGACTTATTCCTCAATAGTCTTTTATACCTGTGATATCTCCACCCCACTACTCTACAGATTCTGCATTTTATAGATACTAACCACCTGCAAGTCATCAAAAGAAGCTTCTTTCCCTCCATCTCTCTGTGGTGGACCTTCTCTTCTCTCTAGAAAAATCTATGCTTATTCAGCTCCTGGGCATTCTGCTCCTCTTCCTCCAACCCCAAAGAAGTAGCTGGTCCCCGAATGACTGCCCTTTGCCCTCTTTTCCATTCTCACTGATCCTCGGCTATTTCAGCCATGTTCAGGGTTTCGAGTACATGTATTCATGTGCATGGCTCCCAACGCTGTCTCGAGGTCCAACATCTCTCAAAAGTTCTCATACTTATTTTCCAAATACTTTCTGGATATCATGTCAACACCAACTCAAAACGTACAACACGATAGAGCCTTTCCAGCATTTACTGCCCATCTTTATTGTTTGCGCTTCCACTGTCTCAATTATGCAGACTCAAAACATTAGAGTCATCTCTCATTCCCACCCTCTTCTTCATCTCTAACATTGAAGGAGCTGTGAAATCTCATCAATTTCAACTCCTCCTTATTTCTAGCTTCTATGTCTCCATTTCACCTGCCATTGCCCCAGTCCAGGCACCTCTCACCTGTCACGAGGAATCCTGTTTTCTTTACCTCCCTCCTCTGTCTTCTTTGATTTATCTTACAGAATGGGGAAGATTCTACATACCAGGATGACAGAGATGGGATTTTTTTTACACAGCCAGGGCCTAGCACGTGCAATCCTAAATATTAAACTACTTTTTATGTAAGCGCAGCTCTGCTCATGTTATCTTTTCCTCTTTTAACATTTCTCTGGTCCTCAGTATTTTCCTGATTACAGAAATACCTTGGGGGTAAATAATGACCATGTTGATGGAAAGAGGTTGCAGAGAGGGCCTGGGATATAATGTAAAGGATAGACACATTGGTAGAAGTGTAAGTTGGGGGACAGGTTTACGAGGAAAGGTAATGTGTTTGAGTTTCGACGACAGGAATTTGAAGTGCTCATGGGACATCAGGTGAATAGAGCCACAGGCATTGGTGCCCATGAGAGACGTCTAGGCTAGAACTGAATGACTGGGACTTGGAGAGAGAGAGAGACGATAGAGCAGGTTGTCCGTGGCATCAGCTCTGTAACCGGATTGCTGGGCTCAAATCCCGGTTCTACGGCTCACTCTGTGAACCTTGTCAATGTTCTCAATCTCTCTAGGCCTCACTTTCCTCATTTTTAGAATGGGCTTAAAAATCTTGATATCTTAAATTTTCATGAGAATTAAATATCATGAGATCAATGACTGGCACTTGGTAAGCACCAGACAGGTGGTTGTTATAATGATTTACATATTAGTTGAAGATTTGAGAGTGAATGAGATCCCCAAGGAGGAAACATGATAAGAGAGACTCCGGAGGAATTCCAGCGCAAACTAGGTACTAACTACAAAATAATAACATATGGTTCTGGCTCTCACAAGGTGTATAATCCTGTGGGAAAGAGTATAACTTCTGCTGTAATTGAGCCTTGAGGATAGTGTGATGGGAATATAAAAAGAAGAAAATTTTGAAAAAGAAACAGAATCTCTCTATCCAAGCACCATGTCCCATTCTTTGGGAGAAGTTCTAAGTGAAAACGGAAGATCGAGATGAGAGAGAAATCATTCCTTCCGTATCAGGGCTAAGAATATAAAAATAATAATCAATGAGGTGTCTATTGGTTTCTGCATCATGTGCAACCCCAATCTGGAGGTGAACTTTCAGGGTTTACCTGCAAGGATCATTGCCAGGAACCTAGGCACATCAGTCCTAGGAACACTCTGCACTGGGGCCCTGCCAGTGACCCGCTCTGGCACTGGAGCTCAGCCAAAACATGCAAAAAATAAAACCCAAAGCCAAAATCCAGTACGCTGTGTGCAGGACAATTGCATTCAACCCTGTTTGATTATTTCCCTCCTCCTATTTACAGCTTCTTCCCTTTTATGAAAGTTTCCATTCATGTCACATTGCACTGCTTTGGGGGAATGTGTTTACTTCTGCCTGCTCAGATCCATCCTTCCACTAAGGGCAGTAAGTGCCAGGAAAAAAGAAGCTACTTCTCAGCCGGGGTTGTGGGACCAGTAAATAGAGGCAGTACCAGTGACTCAGTGCTGCTCAGAGAAGATCAAGGTGAGGAGATCAAGGGAGAAGACCCTCTAGGTATTTTGTTTTCACTAAGCCATGGCAAAGGCCTCCGTGGCCATACCCACCATGGGGATTAGAACCAACCGTTAGGAGACCTGGGTTGTAACCCCACTTCTGCTCCTGTCTCCCCCCCGTGACTTTGAACACGCCGCTTAACTACTATGAGTCTTAATTTCCCCATCATTAAACATAGGGGATGGGTTAGATAACCTAGAAGTCACCTTCCAACATTCTGCCTCTTTAATATGATCATACTCTGGATTAATCTGATGGGTAAGGTCATGCTGAAACTGCAAGGAACCCCAAAGTCTCAGTACTTACCAAAACTCAGATTATTGCTGCTTCTTGTAAAGCCAGCTGTAAGTTTGGGCAACTCTCCAGAGCAATTGACTTCTATGCAGTAACTCACTCTTCCAGGCTGACACAGGCTTTACCTATTATTCATACCATCTGGAGCATATGGTCTCATTGATAACATGCAGGTAAAGAGGGCAACTAGAGAATCATACATGGGCTTTTTCCTGACTCAACTCACATGTGATGTGCATCACTTCCACTCAGTTTGCGTCAAGCAGAATGAATGACATCCCTGCTCAACCCCTGGTGGCAGGGGAGGAGGGGCAAAAGAAGGAGTTGAGAAGTGGAAATTTCTGTGTTCTCAGAAGGGAAGAAGAACTGGATATTGATGAATGCTAGTGATGTCTACACACAGCCTCCTATCCAAGACAAAGAGATTAGTGGCCCTATAAGAAGACATTGTATTTTTCCAGCTGCTTCCTAAGCAGTTCTGACAATGTTTTGAAGTCAGGAGGGAAGATATCACTATCTCCATTTCACTAGTCAGGAAACGTGAAACGTGCCCTGAAGGCTGAGCAACATATGTAATGTCACAGAGTTGCCTAATGCCTGGGACAGGACTAGATTCTGAGTCCCTCTGCTTCCTAGTGATTTAAAGAACACCAGACTGTATATCAAAAGACCTTCATTGGAACCCTGATCATTCATTACATTGACCTACAACTTCCTTGAGCCTCAACTTTCACGTGTACATTAAGAGTATTAGAAACCTAGCTCAGAGTTTCCTTGGGACGATTAAATAAGATCATCAAGGGAAAAGCACCCATCACAGAGCAAAGCAAATATTAGGTAAACAGTATATTTTGTCCATTTAATAACACCACTGTGCTCTCAAACTGTTCAAAAAGATACAAGCTGTGTATTCTGACATCCAGAAGACCCTGCACACAGAAATTCTCAACTAATGTTATAAATTAACCAGAATCAGAGGTATTTTTATTGGAATTTGTCTACATGGAAACTATGACCTCTTGGGGGATTGGGCAGGTGTTACATTTTCCCCAGCATCTAGTGAAGAACCTAGAAGAAAGTAGAAGCTTAAAGCACAGGATTGTAACAACTGGGTGAAGTATATGCTTGGCACGTAGTAAGAGCTTATTATGCATTGTGGTTACTCGGTTTTTCCTTCCTTTTGTGTAATGGAAGGAAGTGAGAGGGGATAGCAGGGAGGGAGGTTGGGAAAAGAGATGTTATGTACTGAATATTTGCGTCCCCCCAACATTCATATGCTGACTCTACTCCCCAGTGTGATGGAATTTGGAGATAGGGCCTTTGAAGGTCATTAGGTCATGAAGGTGGAGCCCTCATGAATGAGATTAGTGCTCTTAGAAGAAGAGGCCAGAGAGCTAGCTTGCTCTCCTTCAGCCACTTGAGGACACAATAAGAAGTCAGCCACCTGCAGACCAGAAGAGGGTCCTCACCAGAGTGCATCCATGCTAGCACTTCCAGAACTGTGAGAAGTAAATTTCTGCTGTCTCTCAGCCAACCAGAATATGGTACTTTGTTACAGCAGCCAGAATTGACTAAGACGAGAGAGAACGTGTCATTCACCACCTCGGAACAGGGGGTGAAAAACCATTAAGGACAGAAAAATGTATAGTTACTTATGTGAAGGATTCTTTGATCATGTTTCTTAGCAAAAAAAAAAAAAAAAAAAAAATTCAACGTAAGAAAATAAATTCCTAGAGTTGGGAGAACAAAATCTTGCCCCATATTGAATGGAGCACGGTAAGTGCAAGGAGAATGATGGGTGATGGGGCTGTGCAGGGTAGTGTGTCTGTGTGTGTGTGTGTGTGTGTGTGTGTGTGTGTCTTTTCTCCCTGCGTCCCCTCCTCCGTGCCATGAATGGAGGCTGCTGCGGGCTCAAAGTTTGCTGTCTGAGTCAAGGACCAAATCCCAACTTCATAAAGTCACCGTAATGATTCAGTGCCGTGGGGGCTTCACGTGGGCTCCTTCAAACAAGTGACCTTGGCTGGCTATCTCCATGGTAACAGCTCACATCCCAAACTGTTCCTTCCTATGTGGGAGGAAACATTTCAGAAGTGGGGAAAGGCAGAATTGAACAGTGGTTTTTCTCTCTTATGACCCTTCTCCTTTGGCATATTGTGTCCTTTCCCTGAACATCACTGTCTCCTGAGGAAACCGTGCACAGAAGAGGAGGTTTCAGCAACTTTGTTTGCAGATGTATGCCCAGGATACATTTTTAAAAGGAGAAGCCTGGAGTTGCTTTTCCGTTAGTTCCTTTTAAGTTTCATGCTGTGCTCAGTATTGCTCAGGATGCTTCACCACGCTTTTCATTAGCGGCTCCCGGAAGAGGAAGGCCCGCATGTCCTCATGTTGAAAGACAGAGCTTGCATGTCAGAGAGGATGGGTACCTTCCCCAGAGCTACAGAGCAACATGGCAGCCTCTACTGAAGCCCCACGTCCGCCCTGCCTTCCTGTGGTCCAGCCCCTGCCTGAGCCACCAGCCTGGTCAAGCTGACATGGGTCCCTCCAGCCCTAGACTCTACCTCCTGTCCCATGACCCATGATACTCCCTGTGATTTCCTCCAACGGGGTGTCTGGATTCTGGGTGAAATGATTAAGCAAATGTATGCTCTCAAACTAGAGAATTCATTGCACTGTAAGCTCAACGTTCTGTCTGTTCCACTATGTCTAGGATCAGAGCAGCGTTTTATAGGATGATAAATGACCCTTCTTCAGCTGAGCCCTGAAAGTGCATGCCTGACCACAAAACCCTCCAGTTGCAGCTCTCAAATGTACCATGGGGTCTACTTTCCAACCAGAATCACAGGCCAAGAGCACTCACTCCTTGGCCCAGCTTCAGCCTTTCCTGGTAGTTTTGATCCCATGATTCTGCCCATGAAAGAAATCTTTTTCTCTGCAGCATCCCTGCCTGACTTTGACGTACAAAGGTGTAATTAGAACAGCATGGAGCAAGCAGGACGATCCATTTACCTCATCCGTAACATTTAAGTGCTTTAAAATATGGTTCTAATATCCTAGGTGCACGGGGCCAAATTCCCTTCTCAGTTTCTCACATGCATGAGTAAATCCACACAGACTAAACCCCTTGGGCCTTAGGTTCTGCTTAGAAGTTTTGTTGGTTTTTTTTTTTTGTTTTTTGTTTTTTTTAAGAAAACAAATATTCCTTTAAAACGACATAGTGTACTCTGCATATTTTTAGGACAATTAGAGTTTAGAATTCCCTCTTCTTCCGCCCATGGTAAAAAGTTTTTTCCTTAACTATTTCCTCCCCAAGAATGACATTAAGCTGGGATACATTGAAGAGCTTCCTTGTCTTTTAAAATAATCTTCTCATCTTACATTGTCAAAGTAGCAACTGGTGGATTGAGATGCTTGATATGGGAAGCATCCAGGCTCCCCTGTACCTTTGCCAGATAAATACTTTAGGGAGACAGTTATTTGTGAACCTAAGGGAAACATTTACTTCAAACAGAAAAAATAAACACACAGGAAATGGAGAAACATAAACATCAGGCCACTCTCTACCATCTGCTTAATTCAGAATGGGTCACCGGTTCGGGTAATTTTTCTTTAGCGTTTCCAACTGTGCAAATAAGATCTTAAAAGAGACAGGCTGGCTGTGCTCAGAGCTATAGCAAAACCAGGGGGAGGAACGTAGACGGCCAGTCTTCATGCGGAGGTGACTGTAAGAGGAGAGAGGGCCAGCCCTAACTCATGGCCTGTGTGCTGAGGTATGTTCGTAAGCTTGTGTATACACAAAACGCTCCCTCCCCATTATGTATATGTGTATACGAATGTATACACAACATCTATACACAGCAGTTCCCTGCCCATTAGTCTGTGCCGCTGTGGCCACGTGTGGATAATATTTGTCCGGGCAGCATGTAAATCAAAGGTTTTCTTGCAACCAAATTTGGAGGAACATCTTCACAACAGTTGCCTTGTCACTGCATGTTCACCCCATGGCCACCAAATGTTAAAACAGAAGTGGATGTTAAGACGTATGGACAGCTTATTTTTTATTCATTGCAAAGCATATCAAAGGAAGGAATAAACCTAGCCCTGCTCACGGTATGATTTAGGCAGAAATGAGATAGGCCTTCATGGGAGTCTGACTTGAAAGATGACCCAGATTCAGAGATGGCTTTGGAAAAAGGCATCTGGGATGTCTTAGAAATCAGGAGTTACACTGACGGATCAAAGAAAACTCATAACTTCCTAGGGAAAACGTGTTTATTTAAATTAAAAAATACTGTGAAAACTACAAACTGTTAAATACAGAAGACAATTTTGTACAACTGAATAGAATAAGAAGGAAGTATATACATCACTTTTTAATAGGCACAGATAGACTTGCACCAAACTTCAGGATTAAGCAATGGAAAATGTGACAACGCACATGTCCATTGCAGTAAAGTTTCAGAATTCAAGTGATTCCAGGCAAGGGGCCAAACTTAACTTGGCTTCTTTCACCTTAAACAGCCCCCTTTGGAGTAAATCCACACTCTGACTTTTAAAGTGAACGGAGGGCCCTTTTTCCCCCAAACGTAAATTTCCTCCAGCACTGTGTTAAGGCGAACTGATAAACCAGCTCCTACACTGTTAACCCTTCCATGGGAACAGTAGTTATGGCTGTCTCCAATCCAGGGAGAGCGTATTAAAAAAAAAAAAAAAAAAAAAAAAAGTTTTTGTTTTTACTAGAATAAAATTTGACCTTTTGGTGTGTTTCTCCTCTGCCTTGTCTTCAAGGGCCTAAAGAGTCTGCTGCAAAGCAACTGACCACAGGAATACAGGGAAACGTTACCAAGCATTCCTGAGCATTTTCTCTTAGATGTCTCATTCCCTTAACTGGAGCGTTAATAGTCCGCTACCCAGACAGCCCTGCAGAGTAAAATGTGGTATCTGCCTCTTTGATTCACTGCTGGGAAAGTGAAAGCAGGGATTGGTTTAGTGATTCACCCTGGATTTCCCAGCTACATGTGTTCTCAGTCTCCAACTGCCCCTTTAAGTAAGCAGATCCTTTTTCAGACTTACTGGCCAAGGGGGAAATATTTTGTCCAAACTTCCTCACACCAGGCCATGTAGGATTTATCACAGAGTCTTAAAATCTAAAGACATCCTTCCAGCCCTCTGGGGATCTAGATCATCAGGAGTCTCGGGAAGGCAGTAAGCCTCTCGATGACATGCCCAAGACCACACAGCAAATCAGATTCAGGGCTTGGGATTAAGAAAGAGAGAACTTGGACCGCAGCTCTGCACAATCTCACCGGAGTATATGCCCTTCTAAGTCTCAGCTACGTGACGAAATGCCGTGTTGTGGAGGCCCACATTATATCCTCTCCCAGCTCAGAAAACTGGGCTGGGAAAAAAAAAGCAGCAGCGGAGCTAATGGTTTGGGTTTGTTCAACCTCACCATCACCCCTTCTGGAAAGATCGGGAAGCTTCCCTGCATGGCCATTCAGAGTGCAGGTTAGATTCTGGGGAAGCCCTTCCAAGCAAAAAACAATGTCATGTCAGCCTGTGATGCTGGATGGTCCCAGATCAGAGTTCAAAGTCACAGGTTAGACAAAGGGTCAAAATAGCAGGTTAGTTTTATAATCCCAGCCAACGTTAACAGGTTTAAAAATTGCCTATTTTTTCCTTACAGAATGCAAATGGACCAGATTCAGATCTCCAGCTTCCTCCCATCAAAAGTCCTCCATCAAATATCCCCCCTCTAACCCAAAAGACCTCTAAAAGAAGCTCTGTAACCCGAGGGGGAACTAAAGCCACAGGTTCACATTAGAGGTACTTACAGCCAATCAGATGTAGAAGAACAAAGCTCTAGGCAAATTGTCAAATCGAAACTAGTCCCTCAGGTTGCCCTAGGCATTTGGCCGCCCTGGGAGTGGGCAGATGTTGCAGGTGTTACCCAGGGCATCCCATGAGGAAACGACCCAAGCACACCGACCTGCCGAATTCTGCACAGGAACCCCGACCCCCAGATCCCAAGGAAAGGTACACACTGCACATCTTCAGGGCTTTTTCAGTGGCACGTCCACACCACAGGCGCGTCGTGGACCGCGGGCTGCTGCTGGCTCCGCCTGAGCCTTGTCCCCCATCCCCTCCCCCCCATTCAGGGGCTTGCCGAGGGTCTCCCGAAAGCGGCAGTTGCCTTGCAAAGGTGAAACCAGACACGAAAAGCGCCCTTCCTCGCTCTAAGGGTGCTGGCTGATGGAGCCACCTCCAGAGGTCCTAGAGGTGCTAGGAATTCTGGTGGATGTTATCCGAGGAGCCTTCGCTGCTTTCGTTGAGGGGCGTCTCCGAAGTCTCCTCCAGCTCGTCGTCCGCCACCTCCTCCTGGATGGTGAGGTGCACGTCGGGCGAGGAGGACTCGGAGCTCACGCTGTCTCCTTCCATGGAGCAGAGGGTGCAGGACAGGGCGGGCGCCACGCTCTCCTGCAGCACGTTCAGCACCATGGGTACCTGCACCGACCTCAGGCCGGACGTGGCGGGCAGCGGCTTCATGGCCTCCCCCCAGAGCCTCTCTTCGTCTTTGTACAGCAGCAGGAGGCTGGATTTCTTCTCCCGCCTCTTGGATTTCACGTAGCCCAGCATGATTCCAACCAAGAAAATGCCGTAGAAGGACATGACCACCAGGACGTAGAAGTATTCGTTGCCGTTACCGCTGCCACTGCCCGGCACATGGGACTCGAGGGGGCCGCTGGGGGCGGCGGTGCTGGCATGTGTGCTGTTCAGAGGCTCCATCTTCAGCATTGAAGCTCTGCTCACACAGCCAGGGTCTGGGGAGAAACGTGCAGGTTAGAACTCTCCCACGGGGCGGCCACAGTACAGGGAGGAGGGCGAGCACGAGGTTTGTGCAACTGCGATATCAAAAAAGCGTGAAGCTGCGTGGAGAAGAAGCAGTAAGAGGTCCCACCAAACAGTAAACAGGGGTCAGCTGCGAGGGGCTGGGCTGCATGGGGACACGGGGCGGTGGGAGGGAATGAGGGGAAGACTTTTAGTTTTCGGGTATACATGTCCATCATATTTTTTTTTTCATAAAGTGAGCATGTAAAAAGCTTTGCTTTTATCATTTTAAAAGCAAAAAAAAAAAAAGAACAAATCAGTGTAAGACGGGTGCATAGAGAAAAGGAATAACGTCTTAGTCACGGGGAAACTTTTTGAACTGATTGAGCAGAAAAAAAAAAGTTTACATTTTGCTTTCAAACGTCAACCTATTTTTAATTCAGGACAAAATTTCCTCAGGAAAAAAAGAAAGGAACAGAAAACTGCATCTACACATTGCTAGAAATATCCCTTCATTATGTTTCCGAGGCAAAGCGGCGTTGCTAACTTACCAAGGGCTGGCAAATTTGTCCCAAGTCCTGAATTCCTAGACCGTCAAGTCCGAGAGACTTCTTGCTCCGTGTGCGGCTCGGCGCTCTGACAGTTCTGCTGCTGCCCTTGGGATATACAGTCAAGAAATACATCGTCACGTGTTCAGGGAGGAAAATTTACAACAGAGGTTGGTCGTGGCAGAGTGAACAGTGAACTCACAGCACGGCAGTTCAACTCACTGAACTTTGCAGCTGTGAACAGAAAAAGACTGGGAAGCAGGAACAGCTTCCCACCCCGCCAGCACCCAGCCAAAGTTTTCAGGTGGCCATGAAAAAGGAGGAAACAATGTGCCCAGCTGGGACTGTTCCCCCGAAGTCCACTCTCATTGAAAATGAGTTCACGCTTCATCTCCCTCCTGGGGAATAACCATGATTGTCTTTCAAGGTTTTCAGAGACAGACAAATACCATAATCTAGATAAAAGATAGTTGCAAGCAAGCGCAGGATTTACTGTCAAGGAACCAGGGCTTAAGTTTCAGCTCTTCCACTGACTATGCAAACGTAATAAATCCTCACTGAACGTTTCCGCACCTCGGGTTACTGATCTGTGAAACTGTTGGACGTAGGGGGCTTCAATACGTAGAATTCTATGAACTGTGCGAGCTTTTGAGTCCCTGTCAGCTCAATCGTTCTAAGATTTAAGGCTGGTGAGTGTGGGTTAGCCCTTTAAAAACACAGAGAGATTCTACCTGCCTTCTGCATCATAATCTCCTAACGCTCATGAATCTTTTTTTTTGTAACAATAACAGATATATATCTTCCAGATGCTTTTCAATAGTCTGTGTGAAGTGGAAACAGGTTACAGCGCTAGATATTTACTGTAGGCAAATTTTTCTCCAGTTCTACGACGCATAAGTGCTCCTCCAGGGCGTCACACAGAGACCATTCACACATCTCTTTGCTGTCAGGGGAGGAGCAGGGATTCTTCGGGTGAGCAACTGAGCACAGTTCAAGCTTTTAAAACCTAGCAGACCCTGCGTTCAAACGGTCACAGAGATCAAAACTGGCCAAGGGATTGAAGGCTTTGGTGTCAGTCTGTCTGCTCCCTGGGATGATTATTCTGAGAAGATTTCATCCTACATTCAAGTCAAGCAGGAAGGATGCTCTGCCCCCAGTTGCCTGTGGCCTGTGAAGTGCAGCCAGACTCGCCTGGGGAATCTACTCTAGAGAAGACACCTCCTGTGGCCCTGCTGTTGTTAAGTTGAAGCTGAAGGGAAACACGATACCATCTCTCTGCTCCATCAGGCACATATGGAGCCCAAGCACGGGGACTTTCACTGCTGCTACATGAACCCACTGGGGTAGCACCTGGCTCTAATTCTATTTGGACAGCTGTGGAAAGAGCAGGACGAGGAGTGCGTGTTGCCGTTTTCCCCACTGGTCTACTTACCCTATGGTTTGGGCAGTGCTTGCCCATAAGTCCCCAGCTGGCTCGACAGCTGACCATTCCAACTCCAAGATCATCCATACACTGGAACTTTGTTCACACCAGTAAAGACATCCAGCCCCAGAGTTACATCTACTTAAAAAGCTCCACAGCTACCTTGGTCAAGGTAGACATGGGCCTTTTCAACTTGTACTTATTGTAAGTACCTGAAGGCTTTCTTCTTCAGCTATGCCTACAGTGGTTTGCCAGGGACACTAGAATAAGAGAGACCCATGAGAGTAATGCCTGTTGATTGTGTAGTGTTGATTCTGTACCCTGGGATGTATGAGATTAAAAATCACCCGGGGGTGGTCAAACATTGCAAACTGGAAGCTTTGAAGAAGCAGAGAGGAGGTGGGAAAGGGGTTACCAGACTTAAGGAACAAGGAAGTACAAAGCCTTGTGCCAAGGAGCCAAACAGAGGCTGAAGTTTCAGACAAGATAAATCTTCAAACCCAAACCAACAGTCCCAAGATGGTAAACCCAAGAAAAGACATGGATGAATGTAGAATGGCATCCAAAGGATAAAGCAATACAGGGACATAGGAAGAACACAATCCATTGCAGGTGTCAGAGAGGGAACAACCCAAGCGAAACTCTGCTGGAGGCCTGCTTGGTGTCCCTGCTGCCTCGGGGACCTCGTGCTGGCTCCTACATATGTTTCTCTTACAGTGAAGTGAAATGTTGCAAGTAAAGCACTTAGCACCATATCTGGAAGAATGTGTATGCTCAGTCTATGCTTTTTGTTGTCATTGTTGAAAGTGTCCTGTTGCTACCAAGGGCTTCAGTTTGCTTCCTGATGGACATGTGTCTTCATATTTTTCATGGTTGCTCTTTTCTCTCCCACCAAGAACGGAATTTAAGATGTAGGCCTTGCAGCCTCACAACACGAAGCTCAGTCTTCTCTCCAGCCCTCACTCATAACACTATTATGAGAATTAGGGCAGTGAATAATGACATAAATAGTCAGGGAGGAAAGAAAAGCATCTAGAAAGTACACTCTATCAGGGCAAGGATGGGGACACACAATAATTATTGATTACATCTACTTTATACCATAGTATCAAGAGACAGCAATGTTAAAGAAATAAATCCTTTGTACAAATATTTTCTCCTAGTCGGTGGCTTCCCACTTTCTTAGCAGTGTCTTTTTGAAGACCAAACATTTCTTGATACTGATAAGTCCAACTTATCAAGATTTTTCTGTTTTGTGTTTTTTGTATCCTAAAAAAATATTGTATAAACCAAGGTCACAAAGATTTTCTCCCATTATTCTCCTTGAAGTTTTACAGCTTTAGCTCTTACATTTAGGTTCATGATCGATTTCAAGTTAATTTTTGTATATAATGCAAGGTATGGGTCAAAGTTTATTTTCTTTTTTTATATGGATGTCCAATTGCTCCAGCACCATTGGTTGAAAAGACTACCCTTTTTCCCATTGAATTATCTTGGAACCTTGTCAAAAATCAGTTAACCATTTAATTGGTCTATTTCTGAACTCTTTAATCTGTTCTTTGGATCTATCTATCTATCCTTGCATCAGTGTCATGCTCCTTTGATAAATCCATTTTGAACTGGGATTTTTCATGAGTCTAAAATATGCTGCAGTCCATCCCTAGCTAAGTGTCTATTGTGAACCAGGCATTGGGAGAGGCTTTGCTTACTTCAACCCTGTGTGGTAAGTATCACCATAACTATTCCATAAATAAGGAAACTGGAGCTTAGAGAGACTAAGTAAATTGCTCAAGACCACCTCAGTAGTAGCAGAGTTAGGATTTGACCACAGGTCTGTACAATTCCAGAACCCATTCTCTTTCCACTACCCTTTGCCTCACTCAATGGGAACCAGGAAAGGAACTGAGAAGGAGTAGAAGATAAAAGATGAGTATCTTTTCAACTTCTTTTGAGTCTTCATAAAACTTTTTAAAAAGTGAATCCCTAGATGGTCAGGTACTCAAACATAAATGCAAACATGCAGTGATAAAGTGTTTCTTCCTAAATCCGTGCTATCTTAATTATTGGAGGCTACACCAACCTTAGTATATTCTGGAAGTTATCAGTGAGCTAGTAATAACTTTATCCTATATCCATATTTTCTATAATGAAACAATTTCCCTTTTGCTTATATATACAAATGATTTCTAGTCTTGTTTTGATTTTTTTCCCCCAACATTATTGTGACACACAACTTTCTCCAGAGCTTTAAGTTTTTAAATTTCCTGGTAACGTCATTTTCACCCGATGACCCAAGGGTCCCTGACCACACATCTCTGAAATTATGTTAGCAGCTTCTGTGACTAAACAAACTCCGTGCTGGGATAATAGTGCAGTGGTAAATCTCATCAGATTAAACGTAAATCTGGAGTCCAGAGATCTGACCCAGCTCAGCCCCACCCACCCATGCTACGTGACTGGCTCGGTTGCATAATTTCTCTGTGTTTCAGTTTTAGCCCCCTCAGGCATGTCAAGAGTAGGATAATTAATTGTCTCAAGATACTCAAAAATGTCCCATAATCCATGAGGCCATCCCTGTCCTGAGGAGACAGTAAGGAACAGAGCAGTACAAGATGTGGTAGAACCAGGCTGCAGGGCTGGTAGAGTGTTAAACAATGAAACCCTCAATGCCCAGCCTAATTGTCTTTTTCCCAGAAACCCTTTCTGAAAAACTGTGTCTGGGAACTCTTGCAGTGGTCATTCCTCGTAATGCCCTGAGTCACCCTCCCTAGACACATACTTTCTAGCATTTCTAGCACTTGGAGTAAAACAGGACTGGGTATCTTATAGTGTTTAAGAAGACCTCCAGTCCCTCCTATAATACCAGCTATGTCTCAGGGGGACGTGGCTGTGGGCAGATCCTGCTTGGACATCACCCGAAAGAGATTAGGATGAAAGAACCCAGAATGCCTGAAATTAAAGAGTGCCTGGTAAATTTGCCATTAACTTGCCTTTGCTATTTATTATTTCAGACTATTTTTCACCTGATATTTATTTAACAAATACTTGTGTAGTGCCTAAAATACCTCAGTAACTGCTCTAAGCACTTTACAAATTTTATCTTATTTAATCTTCCTAAACCTTCTAGGAGACGGGCTTTATTATCATCCATTTTATACAGATCAGGCAACTGAGGCATAGCGTGATGGAGGAGGCTGCCCATCATGACACAGCTAGTACACGGCAGAGCTGGCATCAGAAGCCAGGGCTGAGACTTTGAACCCGGAGTCTTTGGTTCTAACAACTATACCATGTGGCCTCTTCTAGTTATTGAGTTTTTGCACTATGCACCGGAACTGTAGTAGGTGAGAGAAAAGAGAGAGACAGACAGACAGAGAGTCTAAGTGTTCCCTACAGCCTACAACCTGCTGGACACAGAGGACTGGGCTCATTTCCACACCTGGAAAAACCAGAAGGGGACTGTGACCCCAGCTCTGGAGAGAGGTTCCGGAGTTAGGGAAGCCCATGCTTCCGGAGTTTGTCGGGAGAAAGATAGGGGAGTGTTTCGGATAGGCCAGACGTGTGCCACACAGACCTGGGATACTGCTAGCTCTCGTCCAAGATGACAGCCCAGAGGCTAAGAAAGGAGATGCCTTCCCCACATCCAAAGGAAGTGCCTGGAATGGGGTCAGAGGTCATAGCCCCATCCACCAATGGCACCCAGTCTGCCCAAGGCCCAAGGGGTAAGGGGGAACATGGAAGGGGGAGGGGATGTAGCAAAAGAAGCTTTAACTCTAAATGAACTTGAGGATTTTTGACCATGATGTGGGAATGAACATTTTAATTACTGAACTGAGGCTGTTTGGGGAAACTAGGGCAGCCAGGGGATTTTTATTACCTAAGAGAGACCAGAAAAGTTGTGGGATCTGCCCCCAGATTTCCATCACAGGGCAGAGGAGGAGCTGGCCCTAGAGAAGGAATCTGAAGAAGCTGTGGGACTCAACATAAAGGCTTGCTTTATGATGACACCCTGCAAGTCCTGCTTGTTTATCACAAGATTATGTGTGCAAAATGCTTGGATCTGTGCCTAAAACTAGCGAGAGTTCATTTATCATAAATATTAAAGAACATTAGAAAAATGCAGAAAGACAAGATTCGGGGCACTCCATGGCATTCTCTATCTGAAATCTAAGTTGAAGAACCATAAGTGATTGTTCACTATTTTATTCCCAGCACCTAGAAGGCTACTTGGCCCACAGTAGACCTTCTAGAAATATTTGTTGAACGAATAACAGAAAGAAGGTGCTAAGTACTCTTCACAGACCTTCTTATTTAATTTTCACAAGAGCCCACCCAATAGGGCTACTGTGAGCAGAATTTTATAAATGTGGAGACTGGGACCTGAAAAGGTAAGTAACTCCTCCTGCTCACACAGCAGGACATGGCAGAGCAGGGAGGGACCAGCCTGCCTCCTACTGAAATCTCGCGAGACATGTACTCCATGTCTGGGACACACGCTACTCAGTGGCTGTGGGTCACTTCCTCTGACCACGGCTAATAAAGAGGTCAGGACCAGCTTCAGAGCATGATGGAAAAAGTGTGCTAATAATGGGCTTCAGGGATTTCAGCTGAGGAGGGCAAAGCTGACTCTCTTTAATAGAAAGGTTTTGAAGCCCTTAAAAGATTTTCTTACACCTTCCAAGTACCAGATTATCAGATGATACCACAGAATCCAATAAAAACTGAGAGATGGACTCTAGTTAATAATACAGTGCTGTATACTTAAAAGTGGCTGAGAGTAGATCTTAAGCATTTTCACCACACACACACACACACGCACACACACACACACACACACACACAAAGTTAACTATGTTACCTATGCGAGGTGATAGATGTGTTCATCACCTTGCTCTTGGAAATCATTCAAATTATATGAGTATCAAATTATCACCTTGTACACTTTAAATGTATACACTTATATTTGTCAATTATCCCTCAGTAAAGTTAAAAAAATCAAATTAAGAGATGAAGCTGGAGTCTAAAGCACTGGGCAGCCCAAGGCCAACAGGTCATGAAGAGCCACAGCCATGGCTGTACAAGCGGTCAGGGTCCACCCTGCTCACTGAGGAAAGCTCACCCAGCAATGTCAGGCAGGCAGGCTTTGCCTATCTGGTCACAGCTGGAACCCAAAGATACCAAAGCCAGCTCTTCACACACGGTAGCAATTGGGAAGAGTGGCACACGTCTTCCCACAAGCCACCAAGGAGAAAGAAGACCTGGACACTGGATGGCTGAGAGAGAAGCATTCCTTCTGAGCTCAAGAAATACTTCACTCCTGCCCATAAGCAGGAAGCAGTGTCTGAAAAGATTATCCCTGCTGAAGAGTGAGCATGAGGGGAGGAGAATGTAGCCCCATCCTGCCAGGGGAGTCCTGGGGAGTGAGGAAGTCACGTGATACCTTGGGTAGACTCAGAGCTAGATGTCTCAGATTACCCATGTCATGGTCCTGGCCCCATGCTCCACTATGTATACCCTCGATTACTGATATATTCACTGGGCCTATAACTGTTCATTTATTCATTCGCTGATGCATTTAGTCAAATAAATACCTATGTCCTGCAACCTTAACTAATACATATTTCATAAAATTAAAGGATCAAAACAACAACCAAAAAAGTGATTGATTGCAAAGAAATAAATCAAAATAAAAATTAGTGATGCACAACAGTGGCTAGCATTGGGACTTTGTCAGGTCCTAAGTTTCTCGGCTGAATAATGCTGGCTTCCTCTTTGAACAGGACCAAACATTAGTCTACGATGAATCACACTCCAGCTCCCAGCAGCTCAGACACAGGGCTGGGATCTCAGAGCGCTGGATCACCACGGCCCTCCTCAGACTCCAGCGATTGCCTAGCGTGAGAGCAGTGGGGCTTCTTAGCCCTGCTATGACAGTATGACTAGCAACACAGGCCCAACCTCCAGAAGGCCAGGCCCTTAAGGCAAGTCCCCTGGGAAAGGAACTCTTCTGAGGAGCATTTGAAACTGTACTCTATGCCTTTGCTTTGATTTCTGGTGTAGAGAGTTAAGTTTTTCCTTTGGAGTAGGGGGGCAAATTTTACCTCTTTTATCAGTCTAAGAAAATGTTGGTTAGATTATCCAAGCCACCTAGGCATACAAAGAAAAATAATAAAATAATAATCACCGTAGCAGCAAAGAATGAGTAGAAGAGCAACAAAGTGTTTAGAAACACAGTTTCTAGAATCAGATGCCTGCACTTGAGTCCCACTTTCTGCTACTCACCAGCTGTGTGGCCCTAGGCAGTTTATTTAACCCATCTGTTCCTTGATTAAAGTTGTAAGGACTAAATTAGATCGTGTATAAGCACTCTGCACATTGTCTGGCACCTACTAAGCACTCCATAACTTAGCTATTACTATTAGTCCTAACCAGGGCAGGGCAATGTGCCTAACATTTTTAATTGAGATATCATTTGCACACCATAAAATTCACCATTTTAAAGTGTACAATTCAGTGTTTTGTTTGTTTGTTTGTTTTGGTTTGGTTTTTTTTGGTTTTTTTGCTGTACGCGGGCCTCTCACTGCTGTGGCCTATCCCTTTGCGGAGCACAGGCGCCAGACGCGCAGGCTCAGTGGCCATGGCTCACGGGCCCAGCCGCTCCGCGGCACGTGGGATCTTCCCGAACCGGGGCACGAACCCGTGTCCCCTGCATCGGCAGGCGGACTCTCAACCGCTGCGCCACCAGGGAAGCCCAATTCAGTGGTTTTTAACTTATTCATAATGTTCTGCAACCATCACCACTATCTAATTCCAGAACATTTTCATCATTCCAAAAACAAACCCTATACCCAATACCAGTCACCCCATTCCCACTCCCCACAACCACCAGTCATCTTTCTGTCTCTATGAATTTGCCTATTCTGAACATTTCCTAGAAATAGAATCACACAATATGTGGTTCTTTGTGACTGACTTCTTACACTTAGCATAATGTCTTCAAGGTTCATCCATGTCATAACATGTATCAGTACTTCCTTCTTTTTTTTTTTTTTTTGCGGTACGTGGGCCTCTCACTGCTGTGGCCTCTCCCATTGCGGAGCACAGGCTCCGGACACGCAGGCTCAGTGGCCGTGGCTCACGGGCCCAGCCGCTCCGCGGCATGTGGGATCCTCCTGGACCGGTGCACGAACCCGTGTCCCCTGCATCGGCAGGCAGACTGTCAACCACTGCGCCACCAGGGAAGCCCAGGACTTTCTTCTTTTTACAGCTGAATAATATTCCATTGTATGGATATACCAAATTTTGTTTATGCGTTCATGGATATTTGGGTTGTTTCCACTTTATGTCCATTGTGAATAATGTTGCTCTAAATATTTATGTATAGGTTTTTGTTTGAACATATGTTTTCAGTTCTTTGGGGTGTATACCTAGGAGTGGAATTTCTGGATCATATAGGAATTCTAAGTTCAATATTTCAAAGTACCACCAAACTGTTTTCCACAGAGGCCACACAACTTTACATTCTTAACAACCATTTTTGAGGGTTCCGGTTCATTTACATCCTCCTCAACACTTGTTATTTTTCTGTGTTTGATTATAACTATCCTAGTGGTTATGAAGTAGTTTCTTATTGTGGTTTTGATATGCATTCCCCTAATGACTAGAGATATTTAGCATCTTTTTATATGCTTATTGGCCATTTATGTATCTTCTTTGAGAAATGTCCATTCAAGTCTTTTGCCCATTTTTTTTTTAATTGGGTTCTTTGTCTTTTTATTGCTGTGTTGTAAGAATGCTTTATACATTCTGGATAATAAAACCTTATCAGATATATGGTTTGCAAACATTTTCTCCCATTCTGTGAGTTGCCTTTTCATATTCTCATCAGTGCCTTTCATGCACAAAAGTTTTTAATTTTGATGAAGTCCAGTTAATCTCTTTTTCCTTTTGTTGCCTGTGTTTTTGGTATCAGATCTAAGAAATTGCTGTCCTGTCCAAGGTCACAAAGATTTATACCTGTATTTCCTCCCAAAATTTTATAGTTTTAGCTCTTACATTTAGTTCCTTGATTCATTTTTTATTTAACTTTTGTATATGGTATAAGGTAGAGGTTCAAATTCATGTTTTTGCATGTAAATATCCAGTTGTCCAAACACCATTTGTTGAAAAGGCTATTCCTTTCCCCAATGAATGGGCTTGGTACCCTTGTGGAAAATCAATTGACCATAATTGTATGGGTTTAATTGGGCCTCTCAATTCCATTCCATTCCACTGATCTTATATATCTAGCCTAATGCCAGGACCATATTGTTTTGAATTCTGTACATTTTGTAGTAAGATTTGAAATCAGGAAGTGTAAGTCTTCCAATTTTGTTACTCTTTCTTATCGTTTTGGCTATTCTGGGTGCCTTGTAGTTTCATATGAATTTTAGAGGATCAGCTTGTCTATTTCTGAAAAAAAGACAGTTGGAATTGTGATAGTGATTTTATCAAAACCATAGGTCAATTTGGGGAGTATTGCTATCTTAATACTATCAAGTCTTCCAATCTATGAACACAGGATGACTTTCCATTCATTTAGCTCTTCTTTGATTTCTTACAACAAGCTTCATAGTTTTCAGTGAAGAAGCTTTGCACTTCATTTGGTAAATTTATTACTAAGTATTTTATTCTTTTTGCTGCTATGGTAAATGGAATTGATTTTTTCATTTTATTTTCAGATTGTTCGTTGCTAGAGTATAGAAATACAATCAATTTTACATATAGTTTTTATATCCTGCACCCATGTTGAATTTGTTTATTAGTTCTAACAGGTTTTTTAGTGGATTTCTTAAACATCTCTATGTACAATGATGTCATCTGCAGATAGAGATCTCTTTACTTCTTCCTTTTCAATCTGGATGATCTTTATTTCCTTCCCTTGTCTACATGTTTGGGGTTTTTGTTTGTTTACTGAACTCTCTGGATTAACTCTGTACCATCTGTATCCTTTGTCATGTGTGGCCACTGAAGTCTCTATTCAGTTAGTTTAGTGGTTAGCTAGTGACTGAACAGAGATTTATCTTACTTAAACTCCTAGAACCAATAAATTTCCTATTCTTTACCATAGGGTTCTGTGTGCGTGTTGGGGCACACATTCAACCCTTAGCAGGCAATTTACAACTCTGCCTTGGCCTTCACTTCCCACTTGCACAGAGCCTTGCAGTCAGCCAGAGGTGACAGTTTAGGGCCTATTTAAGAGTTTCCTGAGCATGCCCCTCCCCCTATGCGTGTGACTTTCTAGATTCCCAGGAAGAGGTCAGAGCTTTTCAAAGCCCCTGTGAATAGCTCATTCCTCAGTTTTTTTCTTTTAACTTTTTATTTCTGTTTTTTGGAGGGGGGTTTGTAAGTTTATTATTTGCCCCAAACATTATTCCCTGCCTGAGGCAGTCACAAAGTTAATCAATTGTCTCTAATTGTTTCAACAAGTGCTTCTGGATAAAAAGCTTTCTTCGCTGGATGAGCTCTAAATTAAGAAACTAAAAATAGCCTTGCAAATAGTGTCTCCCATGAAACAACCAGAAAGGTAAAATAATGACAATTCTCTAGAAATGAGGCCTTGAAAGAGCTCCCATCCCTCTCTGCTCCCTCTGGTGGCTGCCAGACTACTAGATTTCAGTGTGATTTCATTTTCAGGCTGTTAATTTTTTTAATAGATTTATTTTGGGGGATGTGGACCATTTTTAAAGTCTTTATTGAATTTGTTCCAACATTGTTTCTGTTTTATGTTTTGGTTTTTTGATCCCGAGGCATGTGGGATCCTAGCTCCCCAACCAGGGATCGAACCCACACCCCCTGCATTGGAAGTCTTAACCACTGGACCACCAGGGAAGTCCCTAGGCTGTTAATTTTTAAGGCTACTGTACCACTGAAGAGGAAGATGGGAATAAGGCAACTTAATACACCATAAAGCTTGCTGTTCTTACTGAGATTCAGCCATTTTTCTTGAACATACACTTCCCAGATTGCTGCAAGCCTTTGGCTAGTTTCCAGAGTTCTGAAGAAGTCAATTCTGACCACAGTGCCAGTTTTCTTGTGGCCTTTGTGGAGGAGAGAATTTCCAGAAGCCCTTACTCTGCAATTTTCAATGACATCTCTTCTGCCTAGCATTTTGTATGCAGTATAGCATTGTGGTCAGAGCTTGGGATCTGCCAGCGGACTGCCTGGGTTCAAATCTCATCTCTACCAGTTGCTAGCTGTGTCACCTTGCTAGGTCAAGTTCCTCAAATTGTCTGTTGAGAACTACCTCAATTTCCTTCTCCAGTAAGTAGAGATATAATAATAGTATCTACTGCATAGGATTGTCATAAGGGATTAAGAGTTAACACATGAAGAAAACCTAGTATAGTGCCTGGCATGTAGTAACTACTCAATAAATATTGGTGTTTTCGACACCGCTGTTATTACTATCTCATTCCTCAACGTGCTGCTAGGGGAAGTGCTATTACTCTGTCCTTTGACAAATGAAGAAAGGGGAGCAGAAAGAGGTTGAGGAGGTTGCCAGGGGTCACATAGCTAGTAGTCCCCACTGTGCTACAAAGCAAGGTGCACGGTGATCCCCGAGTTTACGTCTTCATATGCCACTGACCAGCCATAAGAGGAGACAGGGTCTGGTGGCAAATATAATAAAGACTGAGATCCACAGCTGTGAACACGATGATCCCCCAAGGACTGGAGGCTCCCATTGCACCTTTCTTTTCTCAGTACAGAGGGTCCCCAAGTTATAAAAGTTCAACTTACAATTTTTCAACTCTACAATGGTGTGAAAGTAATACACATCCAGTAGAAACCAGACTTTAAATTTTGAATTTTGTTCTGTTTCCCGCGGCTAGCAATATATGGTAAGATACTCTCTCCTGAGGCTGGGCATTGGCAGCTAGCCACAGTTCCCAGTCAGCCAAGCAAGCATGGGCGGTAAAAAAGGAATACCTCCTTAGCTCCCAACCCATCAGGGACCCGAATGCCCTTAGAGCATGGACAGCTAGAAAACCTAGCGGGAATGGTCCAGGGGTCCTGCTGGGGCTGGCAAGGACTGGGATGCTTCTCATATTCAGTCACCCACAAGGAGCGTGGCCCAGACCAGCAAGAAATGAAAAAGAAAAAACAGTTGGGAGGGTATTGCTCTACTCCTGGGAAGTAGACTGAGAAGTAGTCCTGGGAAGGGGACTTTAGCGGCATCAGTGAGAAGACAAAGAAGGAGCTGGACGTGAATGATTTGATGGGGTCGTGCCCCAGGCAGATCAAAGGGTGCTTTGTTTGTTTTCTTCTTCTGAAATCATCTTCAGGGCACCGATGCTGACTTCCTGCCCACCACTTGTTCCGTTCAATCCCCTCAAGTGGGCAAGTGTAGCTATGAGAGCATCACCTTCAGGGCATGGAAGGTAAGCACGCTGAAAGATGAGAGAGGACTAATGCGTCCTGCAGTGTTTAGGCTTAGAGAAGATGGGCAGACCTTGGGAAACTGAGACCTTGGGAAACTAAGGGACCAGGGTCTGGATACCTGGGCTCCAGGTCACCCTCTCCCGCACTGGGGTCATGGGCAACATCTGAGGAGGACCAAGCCCCTGTGAAGAGCAGTGAAGAACATCCTGCCATGTTAGGGCTAACTTGAGGAACTTGAGGGGCCCTGAGGGTGACCCCACACCGCAACAGCTCAGACACAGGCTGCCCTTTGCTTGAGGTGAAGCACCGCTCTGCCGTGCTTCCAGACCTCACTGGCACCTGGCAGGCCATCTAACGAGAGGGGTAATTGCCACCTGAACCTCAAGAACTTTTTCCAAATCACTCAGCCAGTCAGAGAGGCTTCTACAAACTACCCCCCAACCACCACTGTATACCTGGAGCTGGGTGGTGTGTAGGTGTAGGAGGAATCATCCATCAACCTACCTTGAAGCTGGACTGGGGCACCCTAGGGCACAGCAACAGGTGTGGAAAGACAGGAAGGAGGTAAAAAGAAACATTAAAGTTTGCTAGGCTGGGCAAAGACAGAAGTTGGAAGGAGAAGCTCATTTGGAAGAGAAATGGTGTGTTCCCTGTGGGTGCAAGTGCTTGACAGCATACTAATGCAAACGGCCTTGTGCTGTGCAGGAAAAGCTCTTAAATAGTAACGTGCTTCTGAGCAGCCATTTCCCAGCTCCCCGAACTGCTCACTCTGGACCACGGTCTCCATTCCCACATCGTCACCTGCTCTATACCTTCAAAGCCTACTTCAAGTGCCAGGACCTTGTACCACCCGCATAACCACACCTCCTCTTCCGTTAGCCTGAGACAGCTCCCCTCTCCGTTCTGCAGAGTGCTTTGCTTATGGCTGACTATGGCTCTGCAGAGGGCCCTCTAACTATTTTGTGAAGCAAAATGTGTTCAACAGGCTACAAGCTCCTGACTGTAGGGGTGACACGTTATTCATGCTTGTTTCCCCCCGCAGAACCCAGCCGAGGCCCCAATTATATTTACGTCATATACTTATTGACCTAATCAATTACTCAGTATTTGACACATTTCCGGACAAAGAGCTTCCTCACAAGATGGCTGGTTGTCAAAAAGTTCTTATATCAGCCCCAAACTGCATCTCTGTAGCCTCTGACCATTGCTTTTCCCCTTGTGACTAGCTTAGAATGCTTTCATCTTCAACATGATACCCAACAAATATTTAAGTCAACATTCATCCCTTCCCCACCCCCACCAAAGCTCTCTTCCTCTTCTTAAACTTACTCATAGTCTGAAAGGGGTCATAATCTTGACTCAGTAATGAGATACTAGGAAGAAGAAAAAAAAGCAAAAACTGAGTTCAAAGACAGTGAATAACTTGGATTGGTTTGAGGTTTGGATGAGATCCAGCTCCCTGATTCCACGATTCATTCTCAGGGAAGAAAGACACAAGTCCTTGGAATGCTCAGAGGAAACAGTGGATTTCTGTCACCCCCTAAAAGAGCACCCAAGGAAGGACAGTTCTGTAACTGGACACAGCAGTCTGGTGATGCTTTCAGCTCCCTGGCGGTTGAGTGGAGTTTTCCTGCAGACCAACGCTACCTTAGTGGAGCCATGGAGACCTAACGGAAGCATATGTTTTGCTAAACAGATGGAAGGGACCTTAGAGTTGATCTAACCCAGCCCTTCCCATTTACAGGCAAGAAGACTGAGGCCCCCGAAAAAGAAATGAATTAAACAGTTCCAGATGTATCTTCAGAAATCTAAATTTCCAATATTACTAACTGGGCTCATGTCCAGACCCCTGCAATAATAATTTCAGGCAAAAACAGAATGTCTCCTCCTTCACCTGCTCCCTGATACTTCACATCCTCACCAAAGTACAGAAACTCAAAACTAGCATTAAAACATGCGTTAAGGGCTTCCCTGGTGGCGCAGCAGTTGAGGGTCCGCCTGCCGATGTGGGGGACGCGGGTTCGTGCCCCGGTCCGGGAAGATCCCACGTGCCGCGGAGCGGCTGGGCCCGTGAGCCATGGCCGCTGAGCCTGCGCGTCCGGAGCCTGTGCTCCACAACGGGAGGGGCCACAGCAGTGAGAGGCCCACGTACTGAAGAAAAAAAAAAAAAAAAAATGCTTTAAATGATGTCTTCAGCTCCATTGAAGCCTACAGGTAATACAAGTTGTTGTGAGGTTCAAGTTCTTAGGTTAACATATAGCTTCATGAATGTTAATTCTGTTCTTTTAAATTTACAACGTATCCATACACTATATATTTTAATAAGTATAAAATGTAATATGTTTAAAAGATCATAAAGGAAACACTGTGTGAGTGACTTCTATCAACATTCTTTCCTCCAAGAAAAGGGGAGAGAGGGAGACAGGAGAACATTTACAAGGGCTTTCCCAGAAAAGAAGGGTATTTTGAGAAGACTGTTCAAGCGTTGTTTTTTTTTTATGACCATGCAATGTGCACAATAGACATTACAGACCCCACTCCAGGGGTGAGTATATCTTTCGCAAATATTATTGAGTAGAATGTTTTTATACCTGACAGGTTAATGATGTGTTTTTAAGCCACATCAAAATATCGTGTATCCGTCATGGAGACCAGAACAAACGGTGTTCTCATTGGTCAGCAATAAGGCAAAGGGCTTTTCCTGCTCTCTTTTGCCAATACAGCATCTCACTGGGGGGACATGAGGGGAGAAATTTAAGAGAAGGACAGATGGAATAAAGTATGGCAGGAAGAAGCTGGAGAAAGAAAGTCTACCAGAAGAAAAAAAAAACACATGGCACGCTTCACAGCAGTTAAAATGAATACACTAGCGATACACACATCAACACGTAAATCTCAAAAATATAACACTAGACGTTGCAAGCAAATTGCAGAATGATACATACAATGTGTCATCTATCTAAACTTTAAAAGCTTGTAAAACAATACTGTAAGTTGTTGGTGGATAAGAACATGACAGTAAAAGTATAAAAACTTGCACAGGAGTGGTGATCACCCAATCAGGCTGGTGGTTACTTCTGGGGAGGAGAAAGGAGAGAGGAAAGAAAGGAACATAGAGTTTAAAAGAGTATGAAGGTGACTTCGGTTGACCTTGTATGGTTGTGCTTCTTAAGTTGGACGGCAAATACGTATGTATCTGCTAAATTAGTATGTCTTTTTGTATGCCTGAAGTATTTCATAACCAAAAAAACTAAGTCAAAGTTATCCCAAAAGAACTGGAACACCTCTCCCACCTTCCTCTCTTTCTCACTACCTATTGATCTATACATGGTACATATTTTACATAATAAAATGTATATATGTGTAATAAGAGTGAGAGAAGAACACAAATAGGTAAATAAGATGATAGAGGATAAATTGGTAGGTAAGACTGATAGATAAACAGATGATAGATAATAGATACTGATGACAGATAAATAACAGAGAGATTGATGATGGTAAAATAGAGCAATAGATGATTAAAAATTGAGCACTAGAGAGATGGAAGATAGATAAGCTTGGATAGGATTATTTTTATGTGCCACGTGCTTTTCATGACTATCTTATTTAATACTTACAATGACCCATCTTACAGATGAGAAAACTGAGGCACAGAGAACCTACGCTCACAAAGCTATGGGGTAGCAGATGCCCAAATCCAGCCCAGGTGAACCTGCCCCCAGCACTATGCTGATTTCCTGCTCCATGATGCCACTTGGAATAAAGGGGCCAAGGAGCATTCAAAGGTTCTGGTCCTTCCTTTAGAAATCCAGAGAGAGGGGAGCTTGAGAAATTTCCTTTAAGTAAACGAAAATAAATAATATAAATAAAACAAGCTGCTCTTCAGGCAGACAGGAAAACCACCCCCCAGGATCTATCTATCCACCGTCATCCCGATTTCTGCCCACAGCAGAGTGAGGTCTGGCCCTCTTCCCCACTGTCCCATGGAAGACACCCTGTCTCTTCATACACACAGATAACTGCAGAGAGCATCTTATTTGTCAACAGTTGTGCATCACAAATCTTCTCTCCTGTTTTAACTCACATCAGTTGACACTTCAGCACCAAAATATAGATGCTTTTCTGCATTTACAAAACCCAAAGTCCTGTTAACAGTGATGAAGCAAGCTCGGAGGCCTTTTTGGAGGAAAATCTACTTTCCTGGGCCAAAACAAATGATTAACTGCATTGCCCCAAAGGTTCAGGATCAAACCCTGTATGGGCAGTGATTCAGTAGGAAACCTCACCATCCTGGTACCTTCACAACTATTTGTCTCTTTAAAAACCAACAGTGGGGGGCTTCCCTGGTGGCGCAGTGGTTGAGAGTCGGCCTGCCGATGCAGGGGACACGGGTTCGTGCCCCAGTCCGGGAAGATCCCACATGCCGCGGAGGGGCTGCTCCCGTGAGCCATGGCTGCTGAGCCTGTGTTCCGCAACAGGAGAGGCCGCAACAGCGAGAGGCCCGTGTACCGCAAAAAAAAAAAAAAAAAAGAAAAAGAAAAACCAACAGTGGCACGAAATAGCTGGAGAGAAAATACATTCTTAGAAAAATTTGATCTGAGACTGAAGTTCAGAAAATAATTCTCAAAATTCACATCTGTAGTGGCTTAATAGGCTTATTCTTATTTGAAAATTGTCTATGTAGGTTGTTTGGGATTAAAACCTTAAAATACATACCATTTAACCATCTGCTTTGTGTTTTCTCTTAGTATTAAAGTTGTGGTTAAATGACCCATATTTTACATTTAAATATTTGGAAACATGGCCAGGACTCATGAAGAAAACCATACATTTAGCTCGCCATTTCCTCTGGCTAATTTTTAGAACATTTTTGTCTACACCTTTCCTGAAGAAGAATCCTTAATCACACCAAAGACAGATACGTTCATTTCAATGATTTCAATAACAGAAGAAACGAAACTCATATTGCCAGACTACAGGTATTAGAGATGATCTAATCGAACAATTTCATTCTGCAGAAAATCTCTGAGGCGCAGATAGAGAGCCATTTTGCAGACCGACATGGAAGAAGCTGACCTTTGCTTGTGTGCAATCTCCTGCAGGGCCCACCAACATAAGTATTTGTCCTCAGTAATACTAGGTTAGATAGATGGGACATTTCTACAAGGCTTAAACTGTGTCATTTCCTTAGGCATTTTCTCCTCTTGCTTTGACTAAGGTCGATAATGCCATCAACTTGAGTGTTTATGACTTAAGGAGTCAAAATTGCACGCTGAGTTTGAGGATTATGCAGCAACCTTTGTTGTTGCTGATTGTGGCAAAGATAACTTGTGCTTTCCTTCCACTGTGTAGAGCTTTTCTTGGGAAATGACTGCCAACTCAGGATGATATCTCCGTCCCTTTCACACCTGGTAGGGTCAGTTCTCAGCAATGGAGCATGAACGAAAGTGATGAATATCACATCTCAGCTACTATGGGTAAGAATCCAGTGTGCCTTGTTCCTGAATCACTGCATGGAAAGCAGGAGGCCTAAAACCACTGTGGACTCTATGAGTGAGCAATAACTTCTACTGTGGTAAAAGCCACTGAAGTTTGAAAGTTTAGCTTTACAGCAACTTGCCTTATTATTAACACATGGATCAAATGAGAAACATCTCAAAAACGTAAAAATATTGATATATCCCAAGCCAGTAAATTACACGGAGGCCCTGTCTACATGTTCTGCTTCTTAATTAAATAATGAGATTGCAGTTCCCAAGGCTGTGACTTCAGAGCCCTCACCTAAGAAACAGCAAGATCCAGGGCTTCCCTGGTGGCGCAGTGGTTGAGAATCCGCCTGCCGATGCAGGAGACACGGGTTCGTGCCCTGGTCCGGGAAGATCCCACATGCCGCGGAGCAACTAAGCCCGTGAGCCATGGCCGCTAGGCCTGCGCGTCCGGAGCCTGTGCTCCGCAACGGGAGAGGCCACAACAGTGAGAGGCCCGCATACCACAAAAATAAAAAAAAAAAAAAAAAAAAAAAGAAACAGCAAGATCCAACTCAGATCGCCCCAGGAAACGCCCTCGAGAACCACTTTGGATGATTCTGCTAAGTCATTCAAGATACAGCACCCAGAGCGTGTCAGTGTAATAGCCCCAGAATGATTTTTACCTTTTCTTAAGAGGAGGAAAGAATGTAGAGGAGATTAAGATACACAAATCACTCTGCTCTAAATGTCTAGAAGTCCCTTAAGCCCTCTGTTTTACCCCAGGAAATAATGAAAGGCTTAGCTAAAAATGCTCTTTCTTAAAAGGTCCCAAGTTTTTCATGTCTGGACTTTTCAATTGGTTCCTTCAACTTCATCAGACAGATCACTATTAAGGTCAGAAGGAAAAAAAATCAAAAAGCCATTGAATTCATTTGGAACATAACCCGCTGAGGAAATGGCTATGTAAATACAGCCCCAGCTTAAAGCCCTCTGTTTGCTCAGCTGTGTTTATTTACATTAAATATGGGCCCTAACTAGCTCCAGTATTTACTATTCAATCCCATCCTGCTCACCTGAACTTGGGGTTCTTCGCTGAAGAGAAATCAGATGAATGAATTAAACGCTTATGATGTGCTTATTTGCATCTGAATTCACTTGAACCCCCAAAAGTTTGTTCCAGGGGTTCCCCAAAAGTTTGGCCTCAGAGACTTGAAGCTTCAGCCAGCCTTGAAGCAAAGACCAGTACTTTTCAAATGTTTTCTTTAGCACTGGAGCCCATATTTCTAGGGAGAGTTTACACAGAACACAAATAAATGAAATAGGCAAATTCCCAGCTGCTATCATTGAAGCAGGGTTGGGGGTCCCAGAGACCCCCCCCCACCTTTGGGCTGCAAAGGTACCTCTGATTCAATCCCTTTCTGCTACCAAGAAAGAAACCGAGGCCCAGCGGCATATGCCTATATCCACTCAGCAAGTGAGTGGCTGGGCCAGGACCGGACAGCAGCTCCAGGCTCCTAGCCCGATGCTCTTTCCAGACAGTGGGCTCCTCCTCACACGGCTTCTTCTCCAGGTGTGTTCACGCACTCTCTGTGTCTTTGCATTTTCTTCCTAAGTTGGGAGATTTCTACAAATGCTCGTCTTCTGGTTCTGAGGTCAATGCATGCAGCCATCTCTGCTGAAAGCACCCAGGGTCCTGGTGTACAGAAGTCTCACACAAAGGTGGTCAGCAGGTCCTCGGGATGGGAGCTCTCCCCATGAGGTGACAGGCAGCAGTGTCTGCACACTCAGCTACCCAGCTCCTCCCTTTCCTTCTTCTGGTAACTGTGGTTCATACAAGCCCTCGAGAGCTCGCATGCTTGTTCTGCAAGCAAAGAAACACCACTTCTTGGAGATAGAAGGGCGCCCGGAGATCATCTAGATTCTGCACCAACTGCCTCCTTTTACAAATGGGAAAAATTTATGTCCTGGCATTTTTATAAACCGAAGAATACTTTAGAGATCTAAATAGCTGTGTCTGCCAGGACACTTGGAATAGAAAGGGGCTTCTCAAGGTGAGCGTGATTGCATGAACCACCTATTGGGATTACTAGGGTTGCTTAGTAAAATTGTATATTCATGAATGGAGTATGAATCTGCATTTTTACCAACCATTTCAGATGAATCTTCTGCAAATGTCACTGGAATAGTGGAAAAAGCATAATCGTGGGAAGTAGACTTGTGTTCAACCCAGCTCTTCAATCATCTAAGTAGCATGTTGGACCAAACCACTTAAGCTTCCATGTGTCCCATGACAGGGCTGTGTGATGTTCTGGGGGGTAGCGGTGGGCAAAATCCTAATAAAATACTAACCTAGAAGAAGGAGCTTCCGTGCCTTCTGGGAAGGTTCTCTGGCCCCTCTTCAAATACCCTGAGTCAGGTAGTTCAGGCCTCTGGACCAACTCCCTACTGGAGCGGAGTGGAGGGCTTCAGGGCAGCTAACTTGTCTCCATCAGTCACACATCAGCTTCCTCCCCGTGGGCACAGTCCTGAGGTTCTCATGCCTGGACTCAGCTTTATCAACCCGAGGCTGTCTGAATGAATCTCTTCTCTGCCTTCCATTTTACTCTCTCCTTCCTTCTCAGTCCTAACTTTTTTTTTTTTTTTTTTAATAATAAGGCACGCTCATAAACAGTAGACTGCCAGACAAATGTAAACCACTGTTATCATTACTACAAGCCCGGAAGGAGTTGTAAGAGGCAGCTTACCACCCAGCTAGAGAGAAAGGCTCCACCCTTGAGCCACAATTTAAGATGGAAGCTGGTATAAGACCATGTTGAAAGTGGTGAGACAGAGAATCACCCAAAGATACTCTGGGTGCAAATGTAAGACCTGAAACCGTAAAACTCGTGGAGACAAATACAGGCAGAACACACCCTTTGGCAGGAGTCATAGCATTCATGGGACCCTGGTTTTCATCTATTTGCAGAACCAAAGTTGCAGGAAGCTGAGAGGTCACCTGAGCCTAGTGCCTCCTTTAACAGATGAGGGAAACAGAAATCCAGAAGGTGACTTGCCCGAGGTCACCCCAGCTAGTAACTGGTGGAACCTGGAGCGGTCCCCCTCCTGAGCTTCACCACCACTTCACCCCACCCCACATGGTCCTCCTCCAACGGTTGAGATCATCCTGGTCAAAAACAAGTTTATCTCTACTAAGATGCAACTGAGGTAACTTGACCATACGCCCCAGCTGTGTGGGATGATTCCAGGTTACATATATTGATAATTATGAACAGTATTCCCTTTCATTACCAAAAGGGTCCCAGCTTGAACGCCACATTACATGGTCGCCCAAAGCTTCGGGATCTGATGACGATTCTCCCCATTCTCCCTCAGTGGTAAAAACTAATTGGTTTCTGAAGTTTAGCCTTCACAAAATTGTATAATCCTATTGCACAAAAGCCTGCAAACTGGCCATCCACAGGCCAGGCACTGCTCAGAAATGTTATTTGCGGACTGTTTTAAAATTCTCTTAAACGGTTGAGTTAACATTTTTAATTTGAGAAATGTCACTTAAAACCTGGATTGGGCAACTTCTTTTGGAAACTTAGGTCCGCTTCACGGAGGCCATATTTCCTCCTGACAGCAATTGCCTGTCCCAGACTCTCTTTCAACACAACCTTCACTCCCACCAGACTGTGTGCTGCTTACACCTTAACTTCCTGCTGTACGGGCTTTCAAGTCTGTGGTCCCTACATTATACAAACTTATACATGCTATGGGTTGAACTGTGTCCCCCCTCAAAATTCATATGTTGAAGTCTTGACCCCAGTGTCTCAGAATGTAACCTTACCTGGAAATGCGTTTGTTGCAAATATAACTAGTTAAGATGAGGTTTTTAGGTTGGGCCTCTAATCCAGCATGACAGGTGTCCTTTGACAAAGGGGGATTTTGGACACAGACACATATACGTAAAAGAATAGCACGTGAATACGAAAGCAGAGATCGAGGTGATGTGTCACAGACCAAGAAGCACCAAGGATGGCCAACCAGCAAACCACCAGAAGCTAAGGGAGAGGCCTGGGACACATTCTCCCTCAGCCTCCCTCAGCCCTGCCCAGACCTAGATCTCACACTTCTGGCCTCCAGAGCTGTGAGATAATAAACACCTCTTACGTCACCCAGCTTGTGGTATTTTGTTTGGCAGCTCTAGTAAACGAATACATTTATATAAACTTACATAAACCCGTGATTCTCAGTCAGGGGCGACTTTGTACCCAGAGAATTTGGCAACGTCTGGAGACATTTCTGGACCTCACAACCTGGGGGTAGTGGTCCTACTCTCATCTAGTGGATAGAGTCCGGGGATCCTGCTAAACATCCTACAAGGCACAGGAGAGATCCCAGCAACAGAGAGCTATTCAGGCCCAAACGTCAATAGTGCCAAGATTGAGAAACCCCAAATTAGTGGACCTTGATCCCCTCCTTTGTTTCCTGCACAGGCAGGGTCAGATTTATGCCCAGCTCACAGGTTAAAAAGACAGAAGCTGGGGTTCCCCTGGAGGCGCAGTGGTTGAGAGTCCGCCTGCCGATGCAGGGGACACGGGTTCGTGCCCCGGTCCGGGAAGATCCCACGTGCCGCGGAGCGGCTGGGCCCGTGAGCCATGGCCACTGAGCCTGCGCGTCCGGAGCCTGTGCTCCGCAACGGGAGAGGCCGCAACAGTGAGAGGCCTGCTCACCGCAAAAAAAAAAAGCAAAAAAAAAAAAAAAAAAAGAAAGAAAGAAACAGGCAAGAGAGGCACGCTCTGATTTAAAACCACAGCAGAGCAATCGGGGGTTTGTAAAGTGCCTTCCTAACTGTGCCAGCCCATTTCTCACTATCCCTTGCTCCACAATTTTTCATTAGGCAGTTATTTGCCAAGCCCCGACTGTGTGCCAGGCATGGGGCTAGGGGATGCAGCAGAACACCAGACAGGAACAACCTTGCGCCCCTGGGGCAGGAATTTTTTTTAAAAAATTATTTTGCATGCATTCATTCACTTAATCCTCCCCAAGTCCTATAGGATATGATATCATTATCCCCCTTTTGCAGATTTATGAAATGGGGGCTAATTAATGTGCCAGCATTTCAACCCTGGAATTTTCCGTGCCTTTATTTTACCCTTATCCCACACTGACATCCCAGCAGGTCAGTAAGCTGAACCCCAGAACTAATGTCCCCTCTTTCCATCCTGTCATTTTATCCCAGGGCACGCCCCCTAAAGCTCTCACTCTTTGGTCTGGAAACTCTGAAAATGCCCATTATCACCTCTTTTGTCATGCTGATCCCGGCGTGTTCTGTCTGGCAAAAGGGACTGAGACTAAATGTAACCAAGATCCTCTCGTTCTGTGAAATTACCAGGCTATTCACGTCGCGCATCGTGAAACTGGAAACAGGAGAAATTATTCCCAGGCTTTCAGCCTGATGCATTCCTTCCTTATTCAAACTCTTGTTATAAATATTTGAGAAATTGGTGCAGTCAGCTGTAAACGGACACTGACTGCATCTCACTTCAGTTTTCCCTAAGTAGACTAGGGCACCACGTCCCGGACATCACACGGGGGTTGCATTTATATGTAAATAGCAAATGCTGATGCAGGATTCTACAGGGCAGTCAGCAGGGACCACCTCTCAATTAAGGAGTGGGACTTCTTGTTCCACTGCAAGGGCTTCAAATAGGGGTTCTCCTGTGTGACACTTACCTCTCAGTATTTTCATTTCCCCTCCTGTAAAACAGGGGAACTAATAACCCCAATACAAGTAACACGCTTGCAGCAGTGCCTGGCACATAGTAAGTCCTCAGTAAGTGTCAGCCATGAATAGTAGACAACTGCTTCCATCCTGGGTGATCTTGATCAGCTTTCTGATCTGTAAAATGGGAACAATACATGATACCTGCTCCACAGCATCAGTAAAACTTTGTGAGACTTAAGTGGAAACGCTGATTCAAAATCAATTTGTAAATTGCAAGTACTATATGAACGGTTGACTTTTAAAAACTGCACAATGTGAGAGGTGCGAGTTAAGTTTGATTGGAGGCAAAAGGAGGACTGCAGCCCGGGAGACAGCATTTCAGATAGCTCTGAGAAACTGCTCCAAGGAGGCGAGGGGAGGAGCCAGGGTATATAGGAGTTTTGCAACAAAAGGGCAGGTAGTCAAGATGTCAAAAAATTATTGTTAAGTAAAGAAAACCAGACATCTCAAGTTAGGGAATTTAGCACTTTTCTGTGTATGGGAAGATGCAAGAATCTGGGTTCACTGAAATCATTCCTTTGATATGCATCTCAGCTCTCTGGGGCCAGGATCCTGTATTTTCACATCCTGAGTTCCCTCAGGGCTCACCGCAGGGAGTGGCTGCCGTCTGAAGGCTGCTAGATGGCAGGTATTCTTTCCTTCCTGAGTTTCCTCAGGGTTCACCGTCCCACGTTGAGGGGTGCAATCGCAGATGACTGTAACATCTTTTGTTTATTGATATGGCAGGAAATAGTACATTTATAAATATTCCGTTCCATTTATAAATATTCCATTTATCAAAATGGAAAGGTATTGGCGTCCTGGTTCTCTGGGAGGGATGCAGATAAGGTCCTAGCTCCCACGTATAGGCTTTAGCAGGAAATTCAATACAGAGCTCTACCCCTTAACCCCCAGACTAAGTCCTGAAACTCACCAGATGTGTTCCAGAGCTCTCACACACCGACCCTTCTACCGCCTGACTTGGCCATGTCTCTTTCTACCTCCAAGATGATTTTGTCTCAGCACCCTTCCCTGTCACTGGGCATTGCCTGGAGCCCTACCTGGATACTCTGAGAGATTTCAGTGACTGTACATCTCAGACAAATATTCTTGAAGCCCTATTCCTTTCCTCTCCAAAAGCCCCATACAAATATTCTTACCCTCCGCTGAAGCTTCCATCCTCTTTCCTGCATCTATAAATAAAGTTTTGATTCTCCAGATAACCTGCTTCACACCCAATCCAGAGAAAACCATTTCAGTCCCTTGCAAAGATGGTCCTCCCCCTCCACTACCCTCTAAAAATGCCTTCTCAGAAGATGGACAACCTCACAGCCAGCCAGTCTCTTAGTCTGGGTAACCCAAGTTCTTCTCTAACCTGGGTTCTCCAGAAGACGTGCTTCTCTGAGAAAACACTATTTGGGGAGGGCTCGTGGGAGGCCCCAAACACCCTAGAAATGATGTAAGTGAACCTAAGTCCTAGACGTCCAAGGATTCAATCCGAAGGACTCAACATTGTCTAGGAAACCACAACCCCCGAACTCCCATGACCACCCAACCTCCTACGCACCTTGGTTTTAACTAACTCTTGAAGAGAAAGAGACCATTGCAGAGGGCTACCATTTGGAAGGGAAACAATGGAAGTTGGCACAGCAAAGTGCTTTCAAAAAAGACACACTGCATCCACTATTATATTATTTGTTCATTCTGTCTTCTAGGTTGGCTCTTCGAGAAAAGGGCACATAAAGCACTTATGACATTTGGTACATTGTCTGGTTTCTTCTGCCAGGATTCATCAGGGCCTCCTGTGAACTAAGTCTGTACTTCTCTGTCACTCCGGCTCTACTGGGGACAATGATGGCTTGTCTGCTGTCCTTTGCTTGTGTCAGAGCTGGGCAGCTTGCAACAAGATCACCTGAAGACATGGATTCTATCTGCCTCGACTTGGACTAGCTGGCATCCAACCAAATGTGCCAGAAATTTGTGGAAGAAACAAATTTCTTTAAGAAATGCAGAGTGTAAGATACAGACTAAGCAGGTAGCAAAGCAAACATAGGCTTCTCTCCTCCTGTTTAACAAATGCAATCCTACAGTGTTGTCCTTTACACTAGGATTGGTCAGAACTTGTCTGCATTGGACTGACAATTACCTCTCCTCCCATTAACAAGTTAAAAGCAAATGAGGCCTGATAAACAGAACTCCAAGGCGAGCCAGGAGTCCAGCAGACTCACGTGGTCCTCACCAGAGTGAAGAGAGGGTGCGGGCCATCCTAACGTGATCTGGAGAAAAGTGAGAGCACAAAAAACTCTTGAGTTAAATTAATTCCATCAAAGGAAGGGCTTTGCAAATACCAACAAGGCATGTTCCAGTTTTCTGTTGCTGCATGACAAACCACCCCAAACAGTAGTTTAATACAATAACCATCTCATATTATTTATTATGTGATGTTTGCAGGGTTGACCGGGCTCCAATAGGTGGTCCTGCTCCACTTGAGGTCTCTCCAAGGATGCAGTCAGAGACCAACTTGAAGCCTCATCCCCTCACACAACTGGTGCCTTGACTGGGAAGGACCAAACAGTTGGGGGTGAATAGCTGGTAATCCTCGGACATCTCTCTCTACTCTAGGTGGTCTCTCCACCCTACCGATGCTTGGCAAACCTTTAGCAAACCTCAAATCACCTCTAGTGATTCTCCACCTCCACAAACCCAGTGCCAGCCTTTCGTGATACCTATTTTTAAACGTCTTCATTATATTCTGAATTAAAATTCATAGGTAATATAACTTGCCTATACACATAATGTCCAAAAATATTACTATATTAACCTAGCTATCATCAAAAGGAAAATAGAGAGAGGTAATTTGTAACATAATTATAGGAATGTCATTAAGTAAATATTCAGACGTGATGATATTATAGGCATAAGGCAATCAGAATGCTTGCACTATATGCAGACGCACCGTGAATGTGACAGCTACAAATGCAGACTGACACGAATACATTGTGCTGGGGACTCAAGTGCAAAATCAGCTTTAACATCATTAGTGTGATTTTCTAAAACTAAAGCAACTGCGTTAGTCTGCTAGGACTACTATAATAAAAGACCACAATCCAGATGGCTTAAACAAGAGAAATGTATGTTCTAATAGTTCTGGAGGCTGGAAGTCCAAGATCAAGGTGTCAGCAGGTTTGGTTCCTTCTGAGGCTTCTCGTCTTGGCTTACAGATGGCCATATCTTTCCTGTGTCATCCTTCTGTGTATCTGTGTCCTAATTTCTTCTTATAAGGACATCAGTCATCCTGGACTAGGGTCCACCCTAATGACCCCATTTTAACTTAATTATCTCTTTACAGGCCTTGTCTCTAAATACAGTCACATTCTGAGGTACTGAGGGTTAGGGCTTCAACATATGAATTAGCGGGAAACACAATCAGTCCATAAGAGAAACTAACTCTTGGTAAAGTTCTAAACAGAACAAAGTAGTATAACCTCCCGTCAGTTTTCAAAGTAATTGCATTCCCAGGAAATTTACTGTATATTATTAAAACTATGCCTTCCCAACAAATCCACATTATGTTTATATGTAAAATAGGGTTGGATTCTAGGCTCAGCTCAATAAAAACAGGTTTTCCACCTGTATGAATGTCCCTTTGGGCAATTGATAATTGTAAAGGCCAAGAGACAATTCATTTGTGCAGGACTGTGACACAGTCAGGCACCTCCAGCTTCTTCCTACTAAATGCTAGTAACACTACCTCAATCACTGTGACCCGAAAAATGCCCCCTGTAGGGCAAAACTGGTTCCATCGAGGATGTTTGATTTAAAGGAACCCAAGGATAAATCGTAATCATAATATTTCTCTTATCGGAGAAGCATCACCATCCCCTACTTTATTTGCTTAGTAAGATTTGATTTTGTGATTAGCTCTTCTAAAACTGGGGGCAAACTGTTACTGAGTTCAATACTTGAGCTTAACTGCAGGGCTATCTGACACATTGGAAATCACCCAAGTCAAAGAGCATCCCAAACAAAAAATTGTTTTGGTTTTATGCTGTTCCAAATTAGCCACAATGATGAAAATCTGTCAGTTGGTCTAATACATAGTCTAAAGTTGATGGCATGCAATAAGGGAGTAGAATTTCTTCCCTTATTACACTCTTGGGAAAAAAAAAATAAACTAAATTTGCTGTTGATCTAATCTCCTAAAAATGTTTCAAAGCTTGAATGGTAATTTGAATTTTTGGTGTGTATATACATAATTGAAAAAAGATCAAGAACAATATAAAGAAAAGGCTTCATTGTTTAATGAGTAATATCGTGCCCCAAATCCCAGAGTGAATCCAGACCAGATTTGTCTGACTCCAGAGCCGTTCTCCACCTTCACTCAACACCAGATGGATGGGATGTCTGGGAAAAGGATGAAAACAAGGCAGGTACACAATGGATCATGTAGTACTTCTCCAACAAACCTCGAGAGGGTTCTCATGGCAGATGGAGCATGAAGGATGGTCCCCCCAAGGCACCTCATCTTCCATCACCTTTAGATTTCAGTTTATATTTGGACAAGACTCAAATTTCACTCATATTTTCAGTGTCTAGGTCGAGGGGAAAAAGACATACTAAAACATACGTGCTTCAAACAGTTGGGTTGAACAGAAACTTTAAAATTTGTAAATGTTGAATACATTATTGCTTTAATGATTAGATTTTATTGATAAATGGCCTGAAAAGTGACATTACTATTCCATGTTTGGCTCTTCCCTTCTCCAGAACACAAAAGAGTTGGGTCTTTTGAGACATGCCAAAGTAATTATATTTTTGCACAGCTGGAGACAAGACTATTCCACTTGACGAGGTATTGTCCATCAAGACCCCGTCTGTTCCTGCTCCCAGCATTCAGGAATTTCTTCCACAGAGAGAAGTGAGTAGGGAACAAAGTCTTAATATTGTTACCTCCTTTTAACTGATTTTCCTTTAATTACAGCTGTTGATTTATTTACAGCATGAGAGAAATTATTTATGGTTGCATCTATATGTTGAAAGATAACAGACACCTTCCAAAATATTAGCACAAATAGTTTTTATAGTATCCATTGCCAATGTGAATCATAGTGCAAGAGATGAAAATAAGAGTTTGATCCATTTTTTGAATAAATGAGTGACTATGACAGATTAAAGCATTTAAAAACACTGGAAAAGTCAAAATGATCTGTGATGGTGAATATGATGACAGACATGACAAGAGTCTCATCTGAATATTATCATCTAGGGAATAGAAATGGGGGTTTTCTTTTAGCAAAGGAATTCAAAACCATGTGTTTTAGATAATCTTTTTAGTCACAATTATTTGTATTTTGAGTTATTGAATGATTCTCAAGTCTGGCCAGAAGAGATATTGTTTATAAACCATTAAATGTATGCTACACTACTTTGTATTTTGCAATCTCTTCCTGAAATCCCAAGAGTCCCCACCACAGATTCTGTCCCTATCATACTGAGAAGGTCGTAACAGTGTAGGATTAAAGAACAGGATCTTTGCCAATGGTGTGTAACCATTGCTCTCAGAGATCCCACAGGTTTTCCTTGTGACCCTGAACCCATAGGATCATTTGTGTACATGTTACCCAGCAGGGGTTATAAATGCGATAGGAGTTCAGAGATGACAGTAATCAAATAACATGGGATTTAACTAATCCCTTTTTTCCCTCCACTTCCATCTTCTCTGAAAACATTCAGGGATGCCGTCCATGATTGATTAGATCATGTGTGCATGGCTGATTCATCTAGGTCAATGTCATGAGGAAAATACCCGAAAAGTGTTCAGTTACAATGCAATCATTATAGTCGTAATGTATTCAAAGGATTATGATAATTTTACAACAGCCAAATGGAACTTGAACAGTGCAACTCTCATCTTCCATCCAGGCCATTTTTATTATGCATGCCCCATCGACCATTTGGCAATGGACTTACGGGAACTGTTGAACATTATGTGATAGCTTGCACTGAGACTACCAAGGGAATTTGACATAAAAGGAAATATAATGGTTCATTTGTGGGCCCAACATTCATAGATTCCCAAGACTTAAAAATTATTCTTCCATTCAGGACACATTCACTCAGCTGCTATGTTCCCCACATAGGACTATATAACAGATACCAAAAGGCGAATAAGTCCCCTTTGAGAAACACATCACTGAACCAGAAGAAAGACAAGAGGACAATAACCTATGAAATAATGCTGACTGTCCCATATGGTAGTCCTAGCCAAATGTCGCTCTTGAGCACTTGTAATGTATTTAGGCTGAACTGAGGTATGCTGTAAGTATATAACATACACCAGATTTCAAAGAATTTATTATATCTTATTGGTAATTTTTATATTGATTACATATTGAAATGATATTTTTAGATATATTGAGTTAAATAAAATATATTATTAAAATTAACTTTGCATGGTTTTTTTTTTTTACTGTTTTAATGTGGCTACTGGAAATTTTTAATTATGTATCTTGTTCATGTTATATTTCTATTGGGCTGCACTGATATAATGTATGTGCTATATGTGTGGTATGTATAGAAAGAAAATTGTGCACAGAGGAAAAGGCAACAGATTCTGCTGGGCAGAGATTTTGACATTTAATATTGGTCTTTAAGAGATTTCTCTGGAGGAGGCAAACCTTGAGGAGAAAACCAAAATGGAAGAAGCATGAGCAAAGTCACGGAGGCCTTAAAGAGCTTGGTGTGTTTGTGGAATGGGAAGCAGGTTAGTTTGTGTGTGGGGTGATGGGTGGGAGCAGGTAGCAGGAGACAGGCTGGGAAGGCATGTGGAGGCCCACATGGGTAGGGTCTTATTTGCCATGGTAAAGAGTCCAACTCCATCTGTGGACTAAGGAGCATCCTCAAAAGCCTTTAAGCAGGTGGTTGACATGGCCAGGTCTTGTTTATTCTGGGAGCAGAAAGAAGAGCTTGAAGAGGGAAGAAAACAGAGAAGAAAGACCATTCGAAAATTACACCAGGAATAATGAGAGCTTGAATAAGATCCATGATGGTTAGAGCAGAGAGGAGTGAGACTTGATAGGTAATTTTCAAAGCACCCAGGGATATGGTGCTTGCCTTGAAATCAGAAGGACAGATTTTTTTTCCCCCAAGCTAATGCTTATTTTCAATCTGCTAAATGCACTTATTATCAACCAATGACAAAGAATTAAACTCTTGACAATCGTATTCATTCTTGGATTCTTTTGATTTTGTACCATATTTAGATTCTTTAGGGCTTTCTTTTCCTCATTCATCCTGAGTCCACTGAGGACTGTAAGAGGAACTACTTGCTCAGCCATCCCACATGGAGCACTTCCTCTTGAGTCAGGCCCTCCTTTTTTCTCATGCTGTGCTATCGTATCATTGAAAAAAGCTAATCCACGTGGCCAGGCCTGGACTTGAATTGCTCTTCACTTCCGCTTTCCCTTTGCACAAAGGCCACTGAAATCTGTTCTGTGATTCCTCTATTGTTTACATAATAGCTACCTCTGTCTTCTGTCATGTTTTCATTTTCCCTCAGGGAGAAAATGCTACTCTCCCCAGGATTCATGAGAAAAAATGAGGAGTATAGTTCAATCGGCACTAGTCAAAAGCAAACCTTGGAGTGTTCCCAGTAAGTAGCAAGTGATGAAGCTAATGAAAATGTTAGTGGAGGCTAAGAAAGAAAGACAGAAGGCACCACCACAACCATAGTTTATCCCAATAAAAGGAAGTGGGAAGGGAAAGAGAAAAATTTACTATTATTGCAAGAAAAATAGTAGATGAAGTAAGTGGGGGAAAAATTCCACAAGACAGTCACTGGCTACAGCTATAAAATTAAGAATCTTCATTTTTTAAAAATCAGACTATATCTTTGTTCTTAAGAGTCTACAATATGATTGGTATTATCTTCAAATCTTCACAACACCCTTCTGAGTGGAACCTCTTAGGGGGTCATGCATAGCAAAACGTGATACTGAGTTATAAAGAGGAACATTCCATTTCTAGACATCTCAGTTTATGACTCAAGTAGTGAAACCACATGGTCTGCTCATAAGGAAAGTGTAGGGGATTCCGTTCTCTAAAGTAAACATTCAAAAGAATTCTGAAATCAGATACTGACTAGCCAGAACATCTTAAAAAAAACTTCTAGGGGCTGGGAAGCTGGAAAATGCCTAAATCCATCAAGGTTTGTTGATTACAAGGAGCAGAAATTGACTCCTGCTACATAAAGTAAAAAAAAAAAAAAAAAAAAAAAAAAATACTGAAAGGTTATAGAATAATTCACACAAACAAAGCAATAGCAGAGTGGTCAAAATTTGAGAAAATCCAGGAATCAGGAAAGCTCTGGAGAGCTAGGTAGCAGCAACCAAGCAACACTCCATTCAGGGCAGTGCCATCAGGATTCATGAGTTTAACCAAATTCTCTGGATTATTTATTCTCTGTGATATCCACATGCTAAGAAGAGAACGTCTTACCAGTATAGCTTGGATCACCCATCCACTTCTGTCCAGGGAAGAGAGAATTCCTTGACTGGCCATCCCTCCAAGCCTGAAAGCAACAGAGAAAATGTAGTTGAGTCCCCCAAAGGAAGAAGAAAGGGTGCTGTGAAGGCAAAAACAGGTGTCCTCTACAGGACCCGTGCCATTTCTTTATTCATGCTCTTCACTATTCTAACTCTCTCATCTAAAACCTCCCACCCTCATGGTCTACCTTCAATCCACTTTCTTTAAGAAGTCTCCTCTGAATACTCCAACCCGTATTGACCTCTTCCTCTTCTTAACACATACAAGTAGTCATTCACATAATCATTCACTTGACAAATACTTTGGGGCCTTCACTGTGTGCCTGGTACCCTATTGTGTACCCATCCTGCAACGGATACTCTTGCCTCTCCTCCCCGTGATAGTCCAGGTATAACTGTTCGTATCTGAAAACTCGATTTAAGACTTAACAGCATTTATTGGTTGCTCATCAGTCTTTGATACCATGATAGGGATCAAGTTTGGGCCAAATGCTACAACCTAGATACAGGCTCCGAAATTTTTTTTTCATAACTATATGGTACAACTAATAAAACCAAAGTACTTAGAGATAATTTCAAGACAGATCAATTCTAAGTGATAAAAGCAGAGATCCTCAGTTGACATTTAATTTGTAGTTATTAATCCATTCAATAAACAAATATTATTGAATATGTTTACTACATAGGACACTTTACTAGGCAGAGCTGATGTTCAGCAGCATGCACTGGTACACTTGGATCAGTTGTCGAAACAGTGAAAACTCCCATGGCTGGCTGGTGAATAGCCACTGTCCCGCACCTTCAAGTGCGCCATCACCACCCTAGCCATCCCAATTCCTATGGCACCTCTCCAGGACCCCTACATTCCCGCAATCCAGTGACTAGCAGTTAATCTCTGGCACGCGACTCTGCTCTAACCCTTAGGCCAGTGTCTGTTCTGATAAGTACCCTGTCATCCCTGTTGATAAATATTTTTAATATCACTTTGGTTCTAAGTACAGGAGTGGATACAAAAATGGGCAGGTCCTAAGGAGCTTATGTGTGGAGTACTACCAACAATAAAAAGGAACAAAGTGGATGAATCTCAAAAACATTGTGCTAAGTGAAAGAATCCAGACAAAAAAAGAGTGCATACTGTATGATTCCATTTATATGAAGTTCTACATCAGAGAAAAACAAACTGTGATAATATAAATCATCGCTGGGATGAAATGGAGAAGAGCGTTATTGATTGGAAAGGGATCCAAAGAAACTTTCAGCAGTGATGGAAATGTTTTATAGAGGAGGGGTGTTTAAAGTCTGTTCACTTTATTGCATGTAAATTATATATTTTAAAAAGCGCTTACTGGGCTTCCCTGGTGGCGCAGTGGTTGAGAATCCGCCTGCCGATGCAGGAGACACGGGTTCGTGCCCTGGTCCGGGAAGATCCCACGTGCCGCGGAGCAACTAAGCCCGTGAGCTATGGCCGCTGAGCCTGTGCGTCCGGAGCCTGTGCTCCGCAACGGGAGAGGCCACAACAGTGAGAGGCCCGCATACCGCAAAAAAAAAAAAAAAGCGCTTACTCTCCAGTAAGGAAGATAATACCTCCAAAAATTAGTTTAATACTGGTCAGAAAGCCGAAGTCCCGCAAGAGAGGCATATCTAGAGGCTGCATAGCCAAGTGGTATAACCACCCTCTCTTGGGTTGTACAGCACTGTCTGGATTGACATATTGTTCTTGTGACAGGAAGAGTTATTTTAGCTCCCTCAGTTTTCTCATCTGTAAAATGGTGACAATAATAGTAGATACCTAAGGGGTTGTTGTGAGGGTCAAATGAGTTATCCATAGAAAGCATTTAGAACATTTGGCACATAGTAAGTACATAATTAATGTTCACTATTAAAACAATTATTGGACTCCAGAGAAGGAGGGTCATGTTCAGCTGGGAGAGCACTGAGGAAGCAGCGTTTGAGCTGAGTTTTGAAGAACTGTTTATACAATGTGGGCATGGGGAGATGGGAGGAAATTACATACATGTCACTCACCTGGCTACTCCATGCAACAATTCTCTTCAGTATCACTTCCTCATTATCCCTTTGGCTACGTTACCGCCCTCTCTACACGCCCTCAGAGCTCCCAATACTCTCTTGTACGGCACTTATTCTACTTACATTGAATCAATAAATTAATTGATTAATATTTAAGTATTTATTCCATATGTATCACACTTCTCCAGCAGACCAGAAGCTGCAGGTGGTCAAGAGGCTTACTTTTTTTTTTTTTTTTTTTTTTTTTTTGCGGTATGCGGGCCTCTCACTGTTGTGGCCTCTCCCGTTGCGGAGCACAGGCTCCGGACATGCAGGCCTAGCGGCCATGGCTCACGGGCTTAGTTGCTCCGCGGCATGTGGGATCTTCCCGGACCAGGGCACGAACCCGTGTCTCCTGCATCGGCAGGCGGATTCTCAACCACTGCGCCACCAGGGAAGCCCAAGAGGCTTACTTTTATAGACCCAGGTCCTAGCACAGAAACTTGCAGAAATTATTATTATTCAATAAATTAATAAATATATTATTTATCTTATATAAATTAAGTTATCATTTTACTCCATTCACCTCAATTCAGTATGTTTAGTTAACTGGTGGACTGGGATCCCTCCATGAGCTTAAGGGCTAGCTCTGCCACTTTCTCCAGGTGAACGCCAGGCAAGCTAGTTCTTTATATTCTAATCTCCTGATATGCAGACTAGGGTATAGTAAGAGTTCATCGGCATAAATTTCTTGTTACATATAAAGGAATGTTTGTAAAGCATTTTGCACATTTTGTGATGTGCCTGTCACATAGTAAGTGCTTTAAAAATGGTAACGTCAAGATCATTCCCTTCACACAACCTGTAGAGTGGCGTCACTCTACCCATGATGCTGTTATGCATCAAAATGTATCAAAACACTCCTGACTATATGACTCCTCCTTCTCAAACTCCTCCCCCCAACTCCCAACTGACAGACTGTGGGATAAGGCTCAGTATACTTTGTCTTGCCCAAGAACGCATTGCAAAAAAATCTACTCCAATACCAACCAATTGGCTTCCCTTTCCTTTTCCAACCCCAAGATTGTATTTTCTAATTTTTCCAAGAGTGAGTTAGTGATTTTTGCAAAAACGTTTTAGAATTTACAGAAATCTCACACCTACTCTATCTCATTTTACATTTAAATCAACCTAATTATAACATTTTTCAATGTGAGATTAGAAAAGTAGAAAGAGGTAATACAATCCATCCCAGGACACAAAGCAAGGAGTAGGGCCAGGATTTCAAATCCAAGTATTCCAGCTCTGAACCTTACATTCTTTGGCTTCTGGCCTAGAAGTAACTTTCTAGAAATTTCTACCGTAGGAGAAGAATGATATTTCTGAGTGTCTTTCAGTCTGGGTATGATGAGGCCCAATACCTGATTCCTTCCGACCCCAGGTCTAAACTCCAGGGAAATCAGATGGTACTTGATAAGCACAGCTTGAGGCTTCAAGACTTTAATTAGTCACTGTCCTTGTATGAATTTTCTGGAGCAAGAACTCAGCTGAGTCAAGTCCAAGCTCCAGCAAGTAAACATCATTGGAAAACTCCCACCTTGAAGAGGTGGTGAAACAGACTGTCAAGTTAGTAGACAAAAATAAAGAACTAGGTGTAACGGCCTCCAGAGTTCACCAGATAGGATCATCCAAACATTACTAGACTCTGCTTCTATTTTTTTCTTCTGCATCAAATGTTATTAAGATCCAATGAGGTGGAGTTATTTCCTTTTTTTACCCTTGTTAATTATCTCCTTGGGTGTGTATATATATATATATATATATATATATATATATATATATATATATATATTCAAGGCTAATTGTAAGAGTTCTTTTTACCTTAATAAGGATACTAAGTGAGGAGATAAATGTGAAAGTACCTAGGATTTTCAAGGCACATATGGGTACTTAATAAATGCTTATTAACCTGGAATTTGCTGAAGTTTCTTTCTGGGGCCTTTCAGCTTTTCACAGCAGACACCAAGGTCTGCTTTTGTCCTAACCCTACCATGGAACTAAATATACCCAGAATGCAGAGTTCTTTTGAAGCCTTAGTCCCTTGCCTAAGATTTCTGACACATTAAAATACTATTAAGTAAAGTTTCAAAGTCAAAATAATCAGACTGCTTTTCACCACAAACCCTGGAGAAATAAAACTGCAAACAACTCATTAGAAAGGCTGAGAAAAAGCTATTTTGTGGGCTGGCCAAAATAGTGTATTGTTATTTAGAATTTTCTCTGGGATGCTTTCTCTCTAAATATTGCAAGAAAAAAATCAGCTGTTTCACACATGGTGATGTCTAAAACCATTGGCTCAAATTTCACACACAGAAACATTGACAAGCTCCTTCTCTCTGAAAAGAGAAAGGCAGACCACACTGATGCTTCCCCATTTGCATTTCCCTCTCTGAGCTGCCTTTCTGAGTAAATGCCATGATTTTAAAATGAAGTCTGTTTTTTTTCCACATCCGAAATGTCTTTCATTTGCACTCTGGAAATGCTGACGTCAATTGCCTTACAAATCCAGGGGGAAAAAAACACCAGTTAATTGTAGTTGAGAAGACTGTGGAATCTCTAATAATGGTAGGCACAGAGCTTGTCAGCACAGCATCCGTTGCCATAGTTACCTGTGAGGGACGACAACAACTGCACATCACTTAGCTAAATGATCCCACATGGCACCTTAGTGATTATTAGAGAGGGAGCCGATATTCCTCCGGCGAATATGCGAATCAAGTGAAATGACCCCTGTGAGCAGGGTTTTCTCAGGGGGGTTTTCCCTTCCAGATACCAACAGAATGATCGCTTGATAACTCTTAAAAGCAACTTTCAACCTTTGCTTTTGGAACAGTTTAGAAATGCAATGTCACAAAAATTGACCCGTTGAATCACTTTGGACTATATAATACCAGCTGTGCCCACGGCCAAAGAGGGAAAAGCATGTAAACATGCGTTGTTCTATCTTAAACGATAGCAGCAACCAACCAAATTGATCTTTTCCCTTAAATGGCTAGTTTCATTCCAAAACTGTTGTGGAGAGAATGAATCCAAGTGTGTAACTTAGTAAGTGTATATTTTACTAACTTAAACGAGTGAAACACACTGATGCCTTTATTTAAACTGTTTATACATGTAGATGTGCCCACAATTTAAAGATCCTTGGCAGCATTTACTGAGCCCCATGCCCCTTCCATGGAAGGAGAGAGCTGAGAATCAGAAATACTCTGCTCAAGGTTGACCCCGCTTGTTCCAGAAGTTTCATGCAGAGCCATTTTCAGCTCCTTAGAGGCTCTCATAAGGAAAATAGGCACGAGAGTCCAACTCTTCAAATAATGTTAAATTTATTATTTAGCAAGGAGAGAAGGATTTAAAGTCTTGATAAGAAAAATACTGCTCCTGGCATATAAGACTAGATTGTGTTGTTAAAGGAAATGCACCCATACATGCACACACTTTCTGTGGTGAAATATACTAGAAGGCAACAAAATACACTAGGAGCTTGAGGTATAGTGCCTCAACTAAAATGTTCAGCGCTAGACACTCCACATTTTCCAAGAGGAAGGGTCCCCACAAGTAGCTAGAATATAGGAATAATTTTTTTAAAAGATGGAAAACCTAGATTCCCACAAAACCCTGCTCCAAAAATGTACAGAAGAGAAACTCTTTTTGGCCAAGAGCTGCATGGTGTTTTTGCTTTTCAACCTGAAAAACAAAGATAGTGCAAAGGGGTATTATTCTTTCCCATCTGATACAAACTTGGGGGGGGAGAAAAATGTGCATACACAAACATATCTGCAAATCTACAAAGGCATGATGTATTCATAAGCGTTAGTATACTACTGTGATTTGAGTCCTAGGATTTAGCGAGTCTAATATTTTTATTCCTGTGAATATTTCTCAGCTGCCTGGGATAACCTGAAAGTTTCTAGCCTCCTTTCTTAGTGGCTCCATGTCTGAGAAAATAACGGAAAATGAAATCAAAAGCCCTTATTTCATCAGCTGACACAGGCGGGACAGCGGAGGGATCACAGGCTAAGGCTGGCAACCAGCCCTTTTTCTCTCAGAGGAAAATTACCAGAACTCTTTGCAGAGCGGACGCAGAGCAGCCAGCAGTGCTGCCTGGTGTTCTCCTCTCCTCTGAGACTGAGCAGACAGAGCTTTATAAACAAGATGGCAGAGAGAAGCCAGGATTCCACCCCGAAGCAGAGCAGGCCACCTCCAACCAGGTGGTCCTCGCACAACGAATGTGGACATTGAACAGACAGCATGAAACACTAATGGCAAAAGCAGCGCCTAGAACAGCCAGCTGTTCCTAGCATAGCTGTGACACTGGAAGACAGCAGAATGGCCCTTGTGGCAAGGGTGGGTACTGGATTTTTCATCATACGGTTGTGGAAATGGAAGCCCCCAAGAAACCCACTGGCTTATCCAGTCACCCGGCAGACATGAGTCAGTGTCACGGTGCACACCCCTGACTCTGCCCTCCGTGCATCTGCTCTGGGATTGCAGAGGTGCTGGGGCCCATGGGACTCCCAGGACAGAGAACAGAGAGGAGGAAAGTCAACTGAATATTATATTGTATTATAGAGATAATAGAGACGTCAATCTATTGCCTGAGGTCATATTAGTTATAAGCCTTATAAGCGTAAAGACTTCTGACTATATCCTGCTATACTCCAGCTCCTAGTAAGAGAACTAGCTCAAAAAGGTGCTCAGCATATATGACATGAATGAATGAATGAACACATGAATGAATGAAACATTACCTACTTTTCCTCCATAACCAACCCTAATCATAGAAAAAGCTACATGCATGTGTGTGGGGGGGTGTGGGGGTGTGTGTGTGGCTGTATTTCCATTGATTTCCAGCTTCTGAGGTACAGTTGGCCTTCGGTATCCACAGTTCTGTATTTGCAGATTCAACCAACTGGAGATCAAAAATATTCAGGAAAAAAAAAATTCCAGAAAGTTCCAAAAAGCAAAACTTGAATTTGCTGCATGGCTGGCAACTATTTACATAGCACTTACAGTCACAACTATTTACATAGCATAGCATTGTATAAAGTATCATAAGTAACCTAGAGATGATTTAAAGTATACAGGAAGATGGGCATAGGTTATATGCAAATACTATGCCATTTTATACAAAGGACTTGAGCATCCTCGGATCTCGGTGCTCACAGGAATCCTGCAATCAATCCCCTATGGGTACTGAAGCAACTGTACTAAAACCCAGAGGAAAGATATTGTACTAAAGGAAGATACTATACTAAAGCTGAGAGGAAAACATGATCTTTGTCTATGCATATAGTTAGACCATGAAAGTAAAATATGGTTTGGTGAAAATGTCCTACTAGTTGGAGATTTTGAGTCTAGCAACCCCATGGATAAACCATATATCTGAATATTTCAGTATTCAATTCTTATCTTCCCTTTGTGTGTAGGAACCTGAGCCATCCCTAGGAAAGGGCATATGGGGAAAACTGTACCAAGATCAACACTCTGGGGAAAGGGCTGTTAAGGCACCACAGGAAGGAGAAAAGCAGGCGGCTAGCTATCAGCTGGCAGCTGCAATAGAACTGCTATCTGTTGGTCCCTGAAATGCAACCACAGGTATCCTACCACCATCATCATCCACTGTCTCCTGGTAAACCCCTCAAGTTGCTTGTTATCCCTCTCTGGTACCTCCTCTCAGAAACACTTCTTCCCACCAGCCACATTTCCTCATATGAATGCTCTCATTCCACGGATCACATCTACTCTGGACATTCTCTTTAACTAGACTTTGCCCATATTCCAATTTCAGGTGAGGGATGCACCCCTTCCCTCACCTCTGGCACTTTGGAGCCACCACCCCAAAAGGAATGCAATTGGTCTAGAAGAGGAACCACTGTAAGCCATTAGCCCATTTCCAAGCAGACTCTACTGAGTGAGGGAGTTTCTACTTTCAGAGCTACCATAACAGGACAATCTCCTGGGAAGATCATTGTCAATGACACTGTCAGCCAGGTTCCATGTGCTCTTGCCTCCACCATGACCTTCTCTTCTTTAGGCTAGAGCATATTTCAAGAGTACCTTTTCCAGGCTGTACTCACATAAAGGGTAAAAAGACACAGCACTAAATATTCTTCACCTATACTTGCTTTCCCAGTTTAGGTAGGTCAACAGTGCTACTGCCCACTCACCCAGCATGGAAAAGCCAGCATATTTCCATACGTCTACCGAGCACAGCCAAGTAATGTGCTTAGTTCTCAGGAAAAATCTAGCTTTTGGATTTTAATAATGGATGTCTGAATGGGTTCCAAAGGCCCTCTGGGGTTGCCAAGGTTATGTTTTCTTGCAGTCTTCAGCTGAACAGGCTGAAAGGGAAGGTTCCTAAGAGCTGGGAGATAGTATGAAAAGGAAAATAAACAGAATGGAGAGACAGCTGGAGGGTGGATGCCCGAGTTCCTTCTGAACTTTGTACAGGGAGACATCACATGTTCTCTTCTCTTCCTTCAGAAGCAGGGACAGACGGACATGGCCCTACCTCATGGCCAGACGGGAACCCCAGCTTGCTTTTTGAAAATCCATGGGCATTTTTCTCTCTGGTCCTGAAACTGATACACTAATATCGAGGACAGCCTTCTTTTCACTTCCTTTCTGTCTTGATTATCACTCTCTATGCTTTAATCTCTTCTAATTTCCTTCTTCTCTCTGTTTTTCATAGCTCTGTTCTTAGCCCTCCATCCCATTCTCACCAAAGTAAATGGGAAAAGAATTCTCAGGAGGGGAAAGAAAGTATAACTTTCTCATCACAAAAATAAACTTTTGGTGTTTATCCTTAGAGATTATCTTAAATAACATATGTCTTTTCACTCATTCGATAACTGTCAAACTCAGAGCAACAGTCAGCTCTACCCACCACCAGTCCCTCCCATCAGTAAACTTACACAGGCCTCTTAGATAGCCTCATCCACCAGAGGGCAGACATCAGAAGAAAGAAGAACTACAATCTTGCAGTCTGTGGAACAAAAACCACATTCACAGAAAGATAGACAAGATGAAAAGGCAGAGGGCTATGTACCAGATGAAGGAACAATATAAAACCCCAGAAAAACAACTAAATGAAGTGGAGATAGGCAACCTTCCAGAAAAAGAATTCAGCATAATGATAGTGAAGATGATCCAGGACCTCAGAAAAAGAATGGAGGAAAAGATCAACAAGATGCAAGAAATGCTTAACAAATACCTAGAAGAATTAAAGAACAAACAAACAGAGATGAACAATGCAATAACTGAAATGAAAACTACACTAGAAGGAATCAATAGCAGAATAACTGAGGCAGAAGAACAGATATGTGACCTGGAAGACAGAATGGTGGAATTCAGTGCTGCAGAACAGAATAAAGAAAAAAGAATGCAAAGAAATGAAGACAGCCTAAGGGACCTCTGGGACAACATTAAATGCAACAACATTCACATTATAGGGGTCCCAGAAGGAGAAGAGGGAGAGAAAGAATCAGAGAAAATATTTAAAGAGATAATAGTCAAAAACTTCCCTAACATGGGAAAGGAAATAGCCACCCAAGTCCAGGAAGCACAGCGAGTCCCATACAGGATAAACCCAAGGAGAAACACACCGAGACACATAGTAATCAAATTGGCAAAAATTAAAGACAAAGAAAAATTATTGAAAGCAACAAGGGAAAAATGACAAATAACATACAAGGGAACTCCCATAAGGTTAACAGCTGATTTCTCAGCAGAAACTCTACAAGTCAGAAGGAAGTGGCATGATATACTTAAAGTGATGAAAGGGAAGAACCTACAACCAATATTACTCTACCCAGCAAGTATCTCATTCAGATTCGATGGAGAAATCAAAAGCTTTACAGACAAGCAAAAGCTAAGAGAATTCAGCACCACCAAACCAGCTCTACAACAAGTGCTAAAGGAACGTCTCTAAGTGGGAAACACAGAGAAGAAAAGGACCTACTAAAACAAACTCAAAACAATTAGAAAATGATTATAAGAACATACATATCGATAATTACCTTAAACGTGAATGGATTAAATGCTCCAATCAAAAGACACAGGTTTGCTGAATGGATACAAAAACAAGACCCATATATATGCTGTCTACAAGAGACCCACTTCAGATCTCAGAACACATACAGGCTGAAAGTTAGGGGATGGAAAAAGATATTCCATGCAAATGGAAATCAAAAAAAAAAAGCTGGAGTAGCAATACTCATATCAGATAAAATAGACTTTAAAATAAAAAATGTTATAAGAGAAAAGGAAGGACACTACATAATGATCAAGGGCTCAATCCAAGAAGAAGATATAACAATTATAAATATATATGCACCCAACAAAGGAGCACCTCAATACATAAGGCAACTGCTAACAGCTATAAAAGAGGAAATCGACAGTAACACAATAATAGTGGGGGACTTTAACACCTCACTTACACCAATGGACAGATCATCCAAAATGAAAATAAATAAGGAAACAGAAGCTTTAAATGACACAATAGACCAGATAGATATAATTCATATTTATAGGACATTCCATCCAAAAACAGCAGATTACACTTTCTTCTCAAGTGCACATGGAACATTCTCCAGGATAGATCACATCTTGGGTCACAAATCAAGCCTCAGTAAATTTACGAAAATTGAAATCATATCAAGCATCTTTTCTGACCACAATGCTATGAGATTAGAAATTAATTACAGGGAAAAAAATGTAAAAAAACAAACAAAAAAAACCAAACACATGGAGGCTAAACAATACGTTACTAAATAACCAAGAGATCACTGAAGAAATCAAAGAGGAAATCAAAAAATACCTTGAGACAAATGACAATGAAAACAAGATGATCCAAAACCTATTGGATGCAGCAAAATCAGTTCTAAGAGGGAAGTTTATAGTTATACAAGCTTACCTCAAGAAATAAGAAAAATCTCAAATAAACAATCTAACCTTACACATAAAGGAACTAGAGAAAGAAGAACAAATAAAACCCAAAGTTAGCAGAAGGAAAGAAATCATAAATATCAGAGCAGAAATAAATGAAATAGAAAAAAAGAGAACAATAGCAAAGATCAATAAAACTAAAAGCTGGTTCTTTGAGAAGATGAACAAAATTGATAAACCATTATCCAGAATCATCAAGAAAAATAGGGAGAGGACTCAAATCAATAAAATTAGAAATGAAAAAGGAGAAGTTACAACAGACACTGCAGAAATACAAAGCTTCCTAAGAGACTACTACAGGCAACACTATGCCTATAAAATGGACAACCTAGAAGAAATGGACAAATTCTTAGAAAGGTATAACCTTCCAAGACTGAACCAGGAAGAAATAGAAAATATGAACAGGCCAATCACAAGTAATGAAATTGAAAGTGTGATTTAAAATCTTCCAAAAAACAGAAGTCCAGGACCAGGTGGCTTCACAGGTGAATTCTATCAAACATTTAGAGAAGAGCTAACACCAATCCTTCTCAAACTCTTCCAAAGAATTACAGAGGAAGGAACACTCCCAAACTCATTCTATGAGGCCACCATCACCCTGATACCAAAACCAGACAAAGATACTACAAAAAAAGAAAATTACAGACCAATATCACTGATGAATATAGATGCAAAAATCCTCAACAAAATACTAGTAAACAGAATCCAACAACACATTAAAAGGATCATACACCATGATCAAGTGGGATTTATCCCAGGGATGCAAGGATTCTCCAATATATGCAAATCAATCAATATTAACAAACAATATTAATCAATCATATTAACAAACTGAAGAAGAAAAACCATATGATCATCTCAATAGATGGAAAAAAAATAGATGGAAAAAAATAGATGGAAAAAAAGCTTTTGGCAAAATTCAACACCCATTTATGATAAAAAACTCTCCAGAAAGTGGGCCAAGAGGGAACCTACCTCAACATAATAAAGGCCATATATGACAAACCCACAGCAAACATCATTATCAGTGGTGAAAAACTGAAAGCCTTTCCTCTAAGATCAGGAACAAGACAAAGATGTACACTCTCACCACTATTATTCAACATAGTTTTGGAAGTTTTAGCCATGGCAATCAGAGAAGAAAAAGAAATAAAAGGAATAGAAATTGAAAATGAAGAAGAAAAACTGTCACTGTTTGCAGATGACATGATACTATACATAGAGAATCCTACGGATGCCACCAGAAAACTACTAGAGCTAATCAATGAATTTGGTAATGTTGCAGGATACAAAATTAATGCACAGAAATCTCTTGCATTCCTATACACTAATGATGAAATATCTGAGAGATTAAGGAAACACTCCCATTTACCATTGCAACAAAAAGAATAAAATACCTAGGAATAAACCTACCTAGGGAGACAAAAGACCTGTATGTAGAAAACTATAAGACACTGATGAAAGAAATCAAAGATGACACAAACAAATGGAGAGATATACCAAGTTCTTGGATTGGAAGAATCAATATTGTGAAAATGACTATGCTACCGAAAGCAATCTACAGATTCAATGCAATGCCTATCAAATTACCAATGGCATTTTTTACAGAATTAAAACAAAAAATCTTAAAATTTGTATGGAGACACAAAAGACCCCGAGTAGCCAAAGCAGTCTTGAGGGGAAAAAACGAAGCTGGAGGAATCAGACTCCCTGACTTCAGACTATACTACAAAGCTACAGTAATCAAGTCAATATGGTACTGGCACAAAAACAGAAACATAGATCAGTGGAACAAGATAGAAAGCCCAGAGATTAAACCCACACTCCTATGGTCAACTAATCTACAACAAAGGAGGCAAGGATATACAATGGAGAAAAGACAGTCTCTTCAATAAGTGTTGCTGGGAAAACTGGACAGCTACATGTAAAAGAATGAAATTAGAACACTCCCTAACACCATACACAAAAATAAGCTCAAAATGGATTAGAGACCTAAATGTAAGACCAGACACTATAAAACTCTTAGAGGAAAACATAGGAAGAACACTCTTTGACATAAATCACAGCAAGATCTTTTTTGATCCACCTCCTAGAGTAATGGAAATAAAAACAAAAATAAACAAATGGGACCTAATGAAACTTAAAAGCTTTTGCACAGTAAAGGAAACCATAAACAAGACGAAAAGATAACCCTCAGAATGGGAGAAAATATTTGCAAATGAATCAACAGACAAAGGATTAATCTCCAAAATATATAAACATCTCATGCAGCTCAATATTAAGGAATCAAACAACCCAATCCAAAAATGGGCAGAAGACCTAAATAGACATTTCTCCAAAGAAGACACACAGATGGCCAAGAAGCACATGAAAAGCTGCTCAACATCACTAATTATTAGAGAAATGCAAATCAAAACTACATTGAGGTATCACCTCACACCAGTTAGAATGGGCATCATCAGAAAATCTACAAACAACAAATGCTGGAGAGAGTGTGGAGAAAAGGGAACCCTCTTGCACTGTTGGTAGGAATGTAAATTGATACAGCCACTATGGAGAACAGTATGGAGGTTCCTTAAAAAACTAAAAATAGAACTACCATATGACTCAGCAATCCCACTACTGGGCATATACCCAGAGAAAACCATAATTCAAAAAGACACATGCACCCCAATGTTCATTGCAGCACTATTTACACTAGCCATGTCATGGAAGCAACCTAAATGCCCTTCGACAGATGAATGGATAAAGAAGTTGTGGTACATATATACAATGGAATATTACTCAGCCATAAAAAGGAACTAAATTGAGTCATTTATTGAGACGTGGATGGATCTAGAGACTGTCATACGGAGTGAAGTAAGTCAGAAAGAGAAAAACAAATATCGTATATTAATGCATGCATGTGGAACCTAGAAAAATGGTACAGATGAACCAGTTTTCAGGGCAAAAGTTGAGACACAGATGTAGGGAACAAATGTATGGACATCAAGGGGGGAATCTGCCACCAAGGGGGTGGGGATGGTGGTGTGATGAATTGGGCAATTGGGATTGACATGTATACACATGTCAATTTATACACGTGTATAAAATTGACGACTAATAGGAACCTGCTGTATAAAAAAATTAATTAAATGAAATTCAAAAAAATAAAATAAAACAACTGTCAAACTCTCTACTGAGCCCTGTGCAGAGGGCATCAAGGGTAACAGAATAAAAATCCTGCTATCCTAGGAATCCCAGTGTTAGAATAATTTTTTTGTGTGCCTTAAGGTTTTCATACCGATAGAAGCAAGGCATTGTTGGAATACAGTGCAATAGTCTTAACTGTCCCCAGCGATATAGAGGAAGCTTCTTAGAAGGTGTGACATTTGAGTTTAAAGGATGAATAGTAATTCTCTGTGCAGTCAGAAAAGGGAAAGAGCTTATGAGACTAAAGGAAAATCATCTTAAAATATGAGAAGATGAAAAACAACTTCTGTATTCAGGAGACTGCATTCAACAGCAATATTTAGAGATGAAGACTATACAAGTAGGTAGTGGCCAGGGCAAGAGGGTCTTATGCTCTGCATTTAAAGGTTTAGACGTTGTCTCATGCAAGTAGGAAAAACTGAAGTGTTTAAGTCACAAAGCATCATGATCAAGTTTGCATATTAAAAAAATCCCTCTGCTATGGTGCTGCAGATAATGCAGCCAGGACAAGATGGAAGGCAGGGAAACTAGTGAAGAGGTACTGAGAAGTCCAAGCCAGAGATGGTGAGAATCTGAAGTAAAGCAGTGGCATGGATTTTCACATTTTTTGTCATTCAGTTACCAAGGTAACAGTTTTTTCCTGCCTCATATTGCGATGTGGAATCAGACAAGACAATATCTGCATTCTAAGACAAGATCGTGTGTTTTTCTTTGCTTATATCTACTAAAAATTATCTTGGCCTAAGCTCTCCCAGCATAAGTGAGTGGCAGTGATGGTGGGTTGTCATTGTTGGTGATGAAGATGTTGATAATGATGATGACATAGGTCCACATAGAATGTGAGATCAAGCTTCAAACTCCCCTGAATTAAAAGTGAACACCAATTATTCCTTCAAAAGGTTTGAAGTTGTTTCTTCAGAGACAAGAATACCATTATTGAAAGCCATTCTCGCCTTCAACTAGGTCACCCCCAGACACTGCTGAACATCCAAGCCAAAGAACAGAAAGATTTGCTGATTTTATGATGCTGGAACTTAAATATAGAGCTAGAGGCTTCCTTATGTGCATTCTGGTTGATGTCTTCTCTTTACTGCTCCAACAACACCTCCAGGCTCATCTACTACCCTGCTCCTTCTTCTCGAACTTTCACCAAAATTTTCCACACCTCTTGCCCTTGTACATGCTTTTCCATCTGACTAGGAGTCTTTCCCCCAATCCATTCTGCCTGGAAGACTTCAACTCATCTCTCAGTCTTTAGTTCCAAGGACATCACTACCTCTTTGCAAGCTTCTGTGATCCCAGAATGGAGTTGGTTGATCAACACTTAATGTGCTCATATCACTGTACTCAAAACTGTGTTATAGTACTTAGATATTGCACTGAAAGAAAGAAAACCTGATTGAATGAACAAATTAATGAGGAACTATAATCATAGGAAGACAGCAATATAACAGTGAAGCACAGATTAGAAAGTTAATACAATCGAGTAGTGACTAGTGATTACGAACCAGGACAAAATGGCACGTGTAGATGTATTTTTCTGGAGAGAGAGTCAATAGTTTATAAGATTCTCAAGGGGGTCTACAAAACAAAGTATTTAGAAAAATGTTTTTTCTAAAAGAGTGAGAAAAAGTTAACATAAGACATTCTAAAAGAAAATGAAATATTCTAATGTATTTCTGTTGAGTCTTGTTATCCAATCACCTTTATGGAATTGATTCATTAAATGTACCAACCAGGAACAGAAATAGTAAATGTAAACACATCAATTAAAAACCAGATTTTAACTCAAGCAGGAATAATAATAGAATGATCCAATGAGTTCTGCTCTCAAGTCAGACAAAGCCACATAAACTATCCAAAATCCAATAGAATATAACTTTAGATATCCTTAGGTGTTGTATGGGCCTAAGAATATAAGAGGTTAAAAAGATTCTAAAATATATAAACTTCCATTTTTTTAAAACCCCATCAAATTCAAAGATTTAGACAAAGAAGGGGAAAGATATGTACACATCATAAGACCTTATCAGCTTAGCGGGAGCCTTGAGCTTCTCCCAGTACACAGAAAAATTAAAATAAAATTATGTTAAAGTAAAATTAAATTAAACTGCATAACTCACATTCATGAAAGTGGACTAAGTGATCATTCCCCTCATAAAGTCAAGGAATCTTTGACATTATAACATAAATAAACTTAGCACATACCCTTAAGATTACAAACAAGAATACAGATATATTCCTGGCCTAAATTTCTCCTGGTAATAATATAAATTGCAACGAAAGGAGCTTCCAGGGCCCAAGGTCCTTCCATTTGTCCTGACGTGGTCTGCAGCATCAAGGACTATGGGGGGCCATCTAAAGGAGGAGTTGATTCTTTGTTTCTTTTTTAAAATTTATTTAATTTTAATTTTAATTTTTTTGCCTGTGTTAGGTCTTTGTTTCTGTGAGCGGGATTTTCTCTAGTTGCGGCGAGCGGGGGTTACTCTTCGTTGCGGTGCATAGCCTTCTCATTGCGGTGGCTTCTCTTGTTGCAGAGCACGGGCCCTAGAGCGCGTGGGCTTCAGTAGTTGCGGCACATTGACTCAGTAGTTGTGGCTTGCGGGTTCTAAAGCGCAGGCTCAGTAGTTGTGGCGCATGGGCTTAGTTGCTCCGCAGCATGTGAGATCTTCCCGGACCAGGGCTCGAACCTGTGTCCCCTGCATTGTCAGGCAGATTCTTAACCACTGCAACACCAGGGAAGTCCAGGAGTCAATTCTTTTCCAGCTATTTCCTCCAACACAATGTATCAGAAGACACATTGCTGTCGTTGTCCTTTTACAGCATGAGTTCTGGCTGCCAAGCCAACAGCAAACTTCACATCAGCACATCCAGTCCATCAGGAGAATGTGGCCACTGAGGGAAAATCTGAAGGAAGAGCTGTCTGGTACCCAGACAGACTGGGCCCTGTGAAATTGCCCTGGCCACCCTCACGGGCAGAGTCTCCCTTTTAAGTCAATCGTGCACTATGACCAGAGACCCAGGGACCATAAAATTTACCCACGTGAAAAGTGCCATCAAAGAATGATGAGCTTGACTCTTCTGCAAATCACAGATACCACAAAAATCTAGAAGGGAATGACTAGGTGTCTTCTCCCTGTAGCAGCTTTAACCTAGAATACAAAGGTGGTGCTCTGAGGCATCCTGATTGATCAAAATTAAACCTCAAAGAGCTGTGAGGAGACACAGAACAAGAAACATCAGATCTACTAGTATGTTCTGGAAAACCCCTAGGCTAATAATACTCACTATGAAATAAGAAGTCTTGACCCTTTCTCCGTTGTGGTTTGCTTCTGCCCCCAGGAAGGGCCCCCTTCCCATCCTCACCTTGTCCACCTCCCTCAAATCTCTCTTATAGTATCTTTCTATAATCCCTAGAAAGTTATAATATCAGCTAAATTAGAATACCGGTATGAATGTGTGGTTCATATATACACAGAATGTGGAATAATGAGGACAGTTAGCCCCCAGAGTCAAAAGAACTTTATATCATCTTTCCTAAAACTTAGAAATGCTGAAAAAAATCTGTGACTTTGGAAGTGTATATCTGAATCATTTTTCGGAAATATATTTTACCGGTATTTAATGTGCCTTTGCTTTCAAAAATGCATATTTGTGTCCCTTTTTAAATGTCTACTATGACTCCCTTGTTAAATTTTTTTTTTTAAGGAGAGAGAGAAACAGACACTGAGATGAAAACAAGATGACCTTGTCCACAGGAATGACTTAATGACCATTCCAGGACCTTTTTGGCAATAGTCCATCTCTGCATTTCTAGAGTGTGAAAATGCAGGAGCCTGAAACACTGTGCCAAGCCAGAGCAGCTGATCTCCTGGCATCCTTTTGCCAACCAATATTCATCCAGAATAAGCTCCCTCCTGCCAATTGGATTATCGTATAGGTACTCGCTACTCAAAATGTGTTCCCCAGACCAGAAGAAGAAATATCACTGGGCAACTTATGAATAAGAGAAATTCAGAATCTCAGGTCCTCGCCCCAGAGCTACCTGACCATAATCTGTATTTTTCTAAGATTCCCAGGCGATTCTTGTGCACATTAACATTTCAGAAGTCCTGGTGTACAATATACTATCTATCTTACCATTGGCACCTGGAGGACAAGAAAGGGAGAAAGGCATTCACATGTCTACTTCAACTGATGGAGGAAGGAAGAGAAGAACTGAGCTATGGGCCCTGACGTGTTCTTACTTGGTACAGGAAGAAGGATACTTGGATCATGATGATGGTGTGTCTCTCTTAGATGGACTGGGAGCTTGCAGACTCGAATGATTTTTATAAATGTAATTCAATCTCACTCGACTTCTATTCTGACTGCTAGCTAATATTTTTTTGACCATTTACTGTATGCCACAAACTATGTTGAGGTCTTAATATGTACGATCTCACATAATCCTTTTAGTAATATATCAGTAGGTTCTGTTACCTACCTCCATTTGCAGAGATAGAGGCCGGCACAGAGTCATTCATTAACTTGCTCAAGGTCACACAGCTAGTTCTCTGTGATTCCCTCTGGGCATGTCGAACCCAAAGCTCACACTCTTATCCTTAGTGCCAACGTCACTGCTCCTGTGTGGGACAAATGTACATGGCATGGTAATGAGCAGAACCGTTATGCACATGCACATTCAGATGACTGAGCTGCAGATGGCCAGCCAAAGAAGATAACGATGAAAGTTCAAGGTTGCAGAGAGTCAGAGGCCCAGATTAGCTTCAAAGAGAAAGTCAGAGCTGTGTGGGGAGGGACCTTGCTCTGGCCACAGGGAAGTGGTCCTCAGGCTGTGATGTATGGTGGCCAGGGCTCTGTGAAAAGGCTGCTTTTTGAAGCATTTTGCTGAGGGAGGGGCAATCAAAGCTGATGTCCCCCTTGAATGAAGCATTCAGAGCTACTAAGAGTCCCATAAACGCATGACTGAGATGAGTATTTCTCCATCTCTGCTCTTCCCCTTTAAGAGGACAGCGGGAGAGGTCAAGTTATGAAGGGAGCAGGTAGCCGGGAGGGGTGATCGGTGGGGACAATGAATAATGGTGGGAGTATTGTAAGAGGGCAGCTGGGAGACTGTAACAGGAGGAGACAGCGAGCAGACATCCAGAGGAAGTGGTTTGCATGAAGGCTTGCTAAGAGCAACAAAGGTTCTGGGAAAACTGAGGACGCCGTGGGAAGGTGAGTGACCCAGAACTTACAATATGTGCTTCTTGAGATCAGACGATGTCTACTGACTGTCCCATTTTTTAAATTGGAGCCCCAGTGGATAAACAAGGTTTCCAAATCTGAAAAATCTTCATTTTAGTCAAAATACAGCCTGATTTCCCTTGAAGGTCATCCCATCGTGTCTTCAGGACACCTAGGCTCTCCTGAACTTCGGAGCACAGACGTTAGGTTTCCAAACAGGTGAGTCTACCTTTGAGGATTAGCAAAAAAAGCAAGAGCAGGAGCAGTTGGTCTGTTGCTAAGGGAAGATTTTTGTGTGGGACACGGGCTGGCCTCACTTCTGCCAGATCAGATGTGAAAATCTGCCAGTGATTATACCCAGTGCAAGAGTTTGAAGTGGCCCCCACTGACCAAAAAGGTGGCCTCTGGATTCCCACAGCCTTTAGCCTCCCTGAAGAAACAGGACTTGAAAAGATGAGACTTTTCAGAAGTTGTTCCATCTGAGATCCTGGGGTTCAAAGGTGTCAGTGGTGTAGCCAATGAGAGAAAGCTGGCTAGCAATGTTGCTTTCTTTAATAGGAGTTTTTAATTTTATTTTATATGGGAAATTCTCTTTAATCTTAAAACAAAGAGATTTATTTTAAGTCTTTAAAAAAGTCCCTTAAATTAATGTTTGAGCCACAGGACCAGAAATAGAAACATGCTACATCAAGAAATGATCATAGATTCGTCTTGTATTGTCTTGTTTTCTTTCGTTTGTTTTGTTTTCTCATCCCCCCCTTAGGAATTTTTTTTCTTTTATTTGTAGTCTACTTAATAGAAGAAGAAAGCGGACCAGTTCCGCAGACAAAGCTGAGAAAGGTTCTTTTCATCCAGCAAGAGTGTGTCCTCATTCTATGAACACAGGCTTAGCAGACCTGAATAACAAAGGGGGAGGAAAATAGATGTCTTAATTTACATCTTTTTATATTTTCTATCCATTAACCAATTTTTGAAGTTATAGACATCCTTAATTCCTTTATCTTTTAACTTTTACACTAAAATTAAGAGCAATTAACATACAACTATTACACTAGTACTGTATTCTGTACCTGACTTTATATTTATCTTTATGAAGTGAGTTTTATACTTTTGTAAGCATATATCCAAACTCATCAAATTGCATACATTTAATCTGTGCAATTTTTTGTGTATCAATGGAGCTGTTGAAAAATGATAGCTAACTTTCAAAAAAGAGAGGGGGAGGGGAGTGTTGGGCCAACTTGTCACATCCTCAGGGAGGCAGGTGACAGGAGAGACTTTCAAAGTACCATGGACTCAAAGGGCCTTCTGGGTGGAAACAGTCCTGGACTATATTTTAACCCCCAAGGATTCACTGTTACCAAAAGTGGGGGTCTGGCTGCTCGCCACTCAAAAGCCATTAAAGAAGCAAGGTTGGTGGAAAGGAAAGTTTGCTTTATTTTGGATGCCAGCAACCCCAGAGTCGGGGTTGGAGGGCGGACTCCTGTCCAAAGGCCAACTGCCCTCCACCCCAGTGACAACCAGTGGGGAAGAGCTTTTACAGGCCGAGGAAGGGGACTGCATGCAGAAACAGCACGGTCAGCTCTGACAGGCATCTTGAAATTGGTCATCAGTGGTCTGACCAGTGTCATCTTGATTGTTTTATGTACAATTAATCTTCAGTTCCAGGCTTGGTTTGTCCCATTTTCTTGAGACCAATTCTTGGAATTGTGGCAGCTTATGTCATGGTTACAGTCTGGTCATCATGTAGTTAACTTCTTCCACCTGATGGGGATTTCAGTATCTACAAGACAGCTCACAGGATACGGCTCAGAATATTACCTATAGCCCTTGAGAAGGAACTAAAGGTCCTTGACTTTGCTTAATGACTAAACTATTATTATTTGGTCTCCTTTGACTGTTTTCCTTTGTTTCTGCATTTTTCTCACTTCTCTGATTAAACTTATTTTTTGGTTAAAGTTTTTCCACAGACAAAAGGCAGGTGGAGGACAAGGTGGGGAGGGCGGTTGGGGGAGAGGACCATAGGGTCCTGCTCCATTTCATCATCACTGCCTCAGTTAGTCTTAAAATGCCCCCAATACCGGAATTCCCAAGAATTTTCCTCCCAAGAAGGGGGAGGAAAACAATATAGGAAGGAGCATGGAAGCCAGCTGAAAATAGTTCTTAATGACTTAAAGAAGGATGGAGACAGGATGACGGGGGGAAACGACTCCGCAGACTCATCGCAGGACATAACCTACACAGAAGAGTCGTGTCTTCCTACCAGGTTTAGAAATCAGCTGGTGATTTAAAAACTTGCCAGAGAATCATCAAGTCTCCATTCAAGGTACGTGGGGGTCATATCCGGGCACCACCATCAGAATCCAGGGTGAGCTGGGGACCCATTCTTCTAGACCCTTCAGAAAAAGCCACTCAATAGCTTGTTCCCACCTGGTGAGGGCATGTTGCCACCCTGACCCAGACAGGAGGGTGACCTTCAGGGGCACCAGGCCACAAATGCAAGAAGAGGAGCTGAATGAAGGGTAAGCAATACTGATAAACACCTATGGTCAAGGGAAACAGCTTTGGTTTTTCAACATATGATCACCGGTAGGAAAGAATTAGAATCAGGCTGAGTTGAGGGTAAGTAGTGTCCTTAGCATCGTGCTAGAGAAAGCATGGATTCCTGCAATGCACCTGAAGAACCCAATGCGTGGGTCCTTCTATGAAAGGACCCTTTCCTCCTCTGGATTTCTATAGCACTTTGGTGAAAAGCCTTCTTAAGACATACATTATATTCTTCCTTGTTTCGTGTTTATTTGCATACTTTTCTTTCCCTTTTCTTATTAGATTGTAAATTCCCTAAGAACAGAAACCGGTTCTCTTCATCTTGTTTACACCCACTCCCCGGGGGGCTGCATCCACCTGGACCTCACTGACCTCGGATGCAGCCGGTGTAATGGCAGCCTGAGCACACCTCCGCGGTGAGAATAGCCCCTGGGGAGAGCCCACACTGCACACGTCCCGTGACACTGAAATGCACCTTCTTGAGCCTGAGGCATGGCTGCTTCTCTGGGAGAAGTGACAATAAATTGTTTAAATTCAAGAAGATATTTTAGTGAAACAGAGACCATGTGAAGACAGCCCTTGTGCAATATAAATAGCAGACAACGAAGCACGGAGATTGCATTTTGAAGGAGAAAGACAAGGTCACTGTGCCCTCAGGGCTCATTAGTGGAAATAACACTTCCAGGAAAATAACATCTTTTAAAGATGTTTAGAAGTTTCCTAGGTGATCATGAAATTTCGGGTAGCAGTGTGAAGTTTCCAGAATATACAGAGCATGCCATCTGAGAGCAACTTGATTGGCAATTAGGACAACACAGAATCTTGGGGCTAGTCTCCCCTTCTTCAGCCAATAGTTAAAAAAATCAGTGACATGGCGGGGGCTTGATGTTAAATAATGGGCTAAAGCCCTTGATGGCGATAACTAATAATATTGGTGTATGCAGGATTTAATCTTTAACTTGATTTCCTGTGGTGACTAGATGATGAGCAGGAAGACTGGTCATTTATTCCTTGATAGATCCTTTCTGCGGGTATATGAACAATGCAGTAAAGCAGGAGGAATCACAGATTCTACCCTCTTGTGTTCTCCCTCCACCACCACCCCAACAGCAGCCGTGGTGAGGCCAGCAGCCTTCACGTACAGGTGGTGCTCTTGGTAAGACATGCAGGGAACTGTGCTGGCCAACTGCCTCTGTACGTTTACTGTGCAGAGATTATGTCCAAAGCCCACAAAGCAAGGCAAAGACATTCAAAAAACATGAAGTCAAGAGTCAAGCAGACCTGGTTTGATGCCTAGCTCTTCCCCTTACCAGCCTCGTGCAAGTTTCTTAACCTTTCTGAGCCTTAGTCTTACTTATCTGTAAAATGGCAATAATGCTAATAACTCCCTCGTGATCGTTGTGAAAATTAAATGAGGTTAGGCTTGGCGGAGTGTCTAGTTGCTGATGAGTACTGACAGAAACAATATTAACATTATGTGTATTCATCTCTGAAAAGGCCTTGTAAGTGAACCATCTTTCTTCACAGAGAATGAGCCATTTTTAAGCCATCACTCCAGACAGGGAAAGAAGGAGGGGCCCTTACTGATGGTGGAAAACCACGGATCAGCTGGGCACATGTACAGATTTCTACCTTCAAGCTTAGAAGACAACTCTTTGATCAAGGCTAGTTAGCACTCTGCAGGGAGCCTTTAAGATCCTACAGAGGAGACACTCCTTAAACATTTCACGTCATTGTATGTTTATGGTTCCAGAGTAACCAAGATCTTTGAAGACCGCTCTTCCATCAGTCATGTTCTTTCCACTGCTCATGGAGAAAGATCTCTTGGTTTGGTTCTGGGATGTGACCATAAAAATAGGGATGGCAGACCCAAAGCAGTGAAGTAATACCCTGCAAGCTGAGTGGGATTTAGAAACTTTGCATCATTATTAATGAAAAAGGGGTGGAGTGACAGTGGCCATCATTAGGCAACTCTTGGCTTTTCCCATCCCTGATGACTGGAATTATACAGCCAAGACTGCCAAGGATACTCTGAAGAGGACAACATGAGGGACGGGCATTTTTTGAGGCTGATAGACCTCAAAAGGGAGAAGGCATGAAGTTAAGTCACTTCAGATGATTGACAGATGTACGTCAGCATGCATCAACTAGCTTGGCCAGCAGAGTCTCAGTGCCTGGGCCTGACCTAGGCACCAGCCTCATTTGATAGGGCATCATGGACCAAAGTACAATAGTGCTAGATGATAGGGCTCATGACCAAGAGGAAGTGGAAGAATTTTTTTTAAAAAGAGGAATGAAAAAGTTTGCCAGATGCTCAACAGGAATCTCTCTAAAACAAAAAGTCAAAAAATCTTTTTTCTCAGCTATGCATCTGCTATGACCTCACCAATCTTCATTTAGATACCAATTGGTTGACTTTTTTAAAAATGGAGAAATCAGAGTCACAAAGTTCTAGAACCCCTTCCTGTGTACGACCTGACTTCACTTCTCTTAAAATTGGGCAAATAATTGCCAAATGTCAGTGTGGAGTCCAGGGCTGGTCAGAATCACCTAGAGAACATTTATAAATTACAGATGCTGTGAGCTTACCCCACATACACTGACCGAGGACTCCAGCGGTGGAGCCCCCAATGTTTTCAGCATTCCTGATGCTTCTGATGGGTAACCAACTTTGGGAGCTGCTGGAATAGGCCATTTCCTAGCCCAGCTTTACAGAGCCTGCACCAGAACGTCATTATTGGTTGTCCTTGGAACTCGCCATCTGGAAGTTGTCCAGCAAGTTCCAAGAAGATAACGTGATGCCAGTAGCCCATTCCTTCTACTTATCCAGGGGTTTTCCTGCTCCTCTGCTGCAAAAAGTCCCTCCTGCCAAAGCGCTAACGCTTTCCACTTAAATTGGTCTTTACCTTGAGCTGTATCTGAACCTCCCTGCTCTCAAAGTGGAATCCAACTTACCCCTTCTCACGCTGATGACTTTACCTGTTGAGAGTCTTGTAAATGCGACATGAGTTTGTCCTTGAAACACAGTGGCTAAAATATGACAGTCCAGCAAAAAAATCATGGAACAATAATCACTCTGACAGGTGCCCAGTAAAAGTCCTAATGTACCCATGGATTTTTTGCTGAAAAAAATTTAAAAAGATTGTTTTATTTCAGTTCAGTGTGTGTGTGTGTGTGTGTGTGTGTGTGTGTGTGTGTGTGTGTGTGTGTGTTGTAGGGGCGGAGAGATTTAGAGTCAGATTTAAGCAAAGCAATAAATTAGTCATGTATTCCAAAGGAGAGGAAACTGGGGGAAAGACAAGTTTCTCTTTTATCACTTAGGAAAGATACCAGGGGTGCAGAGGCAGCAGAGGTGAGGAGGGTGGGAGAGTAGTTTTTCTTTTTTAATCACGGTTTGTAAATGGTATAACATGTATTGCCGTGACTAAACCTCCCTAAATCATATTTTAGAGAAAAAAAATCCTTTAACCTCCAGTCTTCCTGTGTGAGGAAGAAAGATGTCATGGAAACCATGCTTGTGCCAAAAGCACGAGATGGTGAAAATGATAGGACTGTTTCCATGACTCCAAGAGGAGATGTTGATCTCCATACAGAGACGGTTATCAAGCCTCAGGAACGGTCCCTTGGCTGAGATGCCCTCGACCACTTTGTCCCAGTTACTCTCTGTCAATATTCTACGCAACCTTTAAAGTCAAATTCAAATTTGCCAGCTTTGGGACTTCCCTAGTGGCCCAGTGGATAAGACTCCAAGGTCCCAAGGCAGGGGGCCCGGCTTCAATCCCTGGTCAAGGAACTAGATCCCACATGCATACCGCAACGAAGAGTTCACATGCCGCAACTAAGGAGCCCGCCTGCCACAACTAAGACCCAGCACAACCAAATAAATAAAAATAAATATTTTTTTTAATTAAAAAAAAAATTGCCAGCTTCCCCAGAAATGTCCTCCCCCTTCGGTTAGAGGAGGCCTTCCTTCCCCTGAACGTTAGTTCTTCAGACCTTGAGTTGGAGCAATGATTCTCAACGGGGCGGTGACTCTGTCTCAGGGGACTTGTGACAATGTCTGGATTCATTTTTAATTCAAGTATAGTTAATTTACAGTGTTGCGTTAGTTTCTAGTGTACAGCAAAGTGATTCAGTTATACATATATGTATAACATATATAACATATATATAACATGTATAACATATATGTACATATATGTAGTCTTTTTCATATTCTTTCTCTTCTGTTATAGGTTATTACAATATGGTGATAATAGTTCCCTGTGCTATACAGTAGGTCCTTGTTGGTTATCTAGTTTATATCTAGTAGTGTGTATCTGTTAATCCCAAACTTCTAATTTATCCCTCCCCCCCCCTTTCCCCTTTGGTAACCATAAGTTTGTTTTCTATGTCTGTGAGTCTGTTTCTGTTTTGTAAATAAGTTCATTTGTATCATATTTTGGTTTCCACATATAAGTGATATCATATGATATCTGTCTGTCTCTGTCTGGCTTACTTCACTTAGTACAATAATCTCTAGGTCCATCCATGTTGCTGCAAATGGCATTATTTCATTCTTCTTATGGCTGAGTAGTATTCCACTCTATATATGCACCACATCTTCTCTATCCATTCATCTGTCGATGGACATTTAGGTTGCTTTCATGTCATGGCTATTGTAAATAGTGCTTCTATGAGAAAACGCTAATTCAAAAAGACACATGCACCCCAACGGACATATTTTTGATGGTCACGGCCAGGAGGGAGGTGTTCCTGGCAACCACTGGGGAGAGGCCAGGGGGCTGCAAAACATCCTACGATGCACAGGACAGCCCCACAGCAAACGACTTTCAGCCCCAAACATCAGCAGCGCTGAGGCCGAGAAAGCCTCCCTGCTCGAGGGTGACTCGTGTGCTGCCCCAGCAGCGGCATCTGATGCAGCTGAGCTCTCCTTCCTCTCGATCTTCCTCCTGCTTGGCTTCGAGGACATCACACTTTTTGGGTTTCCTCCAACCTCGCTGGTCCCTCCTTAACTCCCCAACCTCTAAACATCGGTGTGTGCCAGGCTCGGTCCTTGGACTTCACCTCTCCACCATTGTCACTTTAGTCCATGCCTTTAAATATCTTCAGACCTACCGAGACCTGACTTTGCATCTCAGTCCAGACTCCCCTCTGAATTCCAGGTTCGTAGATGTTAAACATCTCCACGTGGACATCTCCGGGGCATCTCAAACTCAGCACATCCAAAAGTGAGCTCCTGATCTTTCCCCCCAAAAACCTACTCTCCAACTAACCTCAGTTCATATGGAAATTTCATCTGCTCAGTTGCTCAGGAAATAACCTCCCGGTCATCTCTGAGTCCTCTCTTTGTCTCAAACACTCCTTCAACCTACCATCAAATCCTACTGACTCAAAATATATCCAAAATCAATTATCACCCTGGCCCAAGCCGCCATCATGCCTCGACCTAGAGCATCACACTCGCCTCCTAACGGGTCTCCCTGCTCCTACCTCTGTCCCCTTCTCAATTCGGGAGCCAGGGGGATCCTTTTAAAATATGAATCGGGGCTTCCCCGGTGGCGCAGTGGTTGAGAGTCCGCCTGCCGATGCAGGGGACGCGGGTTCGTGCCCCGGTCCGGGAGGATCCCACATGCAGCGGAGCGGCTGGGCCCCGTGAGCCATGGCCGCTGAGCCTGCGCGTCCGGAGCCTGTGCTCCGCAACGGGAGAGGCCACAACAGTGAGAGGCCCGCATACCAAAAAAAAAAAAAAATCAGATCATGTCACTTCTATATTCAGAATCTTCAATGGCTCCTATCCATGCCAAGATAAAAGCCAAAGTTCGTAGAATTCTTACATGTTTTCACACGATCCAGCTGCTACAGAATCCCCTACCTACCCCCAGCGGCATCTCTCTGACTCGTATCTTACTGATCTTCCTCCTTGCCTCTGCAGCCACACTGGCCAGCCAAATACATTCCCACCTCAGGACCTTTGCCTTTGCCGTGCCCTTTGCCTAGAATGCTCTTCCCCTAAAATCCCCAAGGCTTTTGCCCCATCAATCTTTCAGGTCTTACCGAAATGTCACCGGCTCAGGGAGGTCACATGATTTTAAATTGTAGCCCTCCACCTCCCCTCGTCGGTTTTAATACTTTTCCCATAGTGCATATCACCATACTTTTCTTATCTAACTTGTCTAATCCTCCCAATAGGATGCAAGCTCTCGACAGGCTGGGGATTTTTTTCCATTGCTGTCTGCACAGCACCCAGAGTAGTGCTGTCTGCAGTAAATGCCCAGTGTGACAAAGGAACGAACCCCCAGTTAGACTTCAAGATTCTCTGGGAACGTGAGACGCTTTGCATCACCCCACCCAGCGTCTTGCCCACGTCTCTTTTTGCTTCTCCCTGACATTGATCCCTCGTATAGGCAGGCACTGTACAAGGAGCTCTCGTACACATTCGTAATTTCATTTACTTTGTTAGGAACTCGATCCATTTCTAATTGAATATTCAATCTGAATGTTTAAAACATCGAAAGGTATCTTCGCCACAGTGAAGGCTTCATCGTGCCTTCTAACCACTTTATCGATCTACCAGGAGTCTGGCTGAGACTACAGATCACGCCTCAGAGGAGAGGCTGAGAGCGGAGTTCCTGCACCATCTTGTTGACGGACTCGGAACTACACCTCCCGAACCGGTCTTCCCGTGTCCCAGCGTGTGTGAAATGCTGCTTCTGTTTACTGCTCTCCTCTCCACCCCCAAAGCAATAAAACTCCTCCCTCTCCTCACCTTCCTGACGTCCCAAACTCCTCCATGACTGGGAGTGCTTTCGATTGGTGATCTCACTCTTTCAGGAAAGAAATCAATTTCCTCCTGGCCCAAGAAGGAGAGAACTGAGGGTGCTTGAGGTATTGACTTCTCCCAAACTGTTCTTCTGCTTAGCAGCTTCACCCAATTCTAGTCCTTAAGTCAGGAAATACTGCAGGTAATGTCAGTGTTTCATATCCAAAGCTGCTCTCCTACGAGGCATGCTTTCCTTGTCATCGTGGAAGGCCATCTCAGCCCCAGTTTCCAAAATTCAGCACCCACCAGCCTGTTGGGAGTTCTATAATACGCTTTTATTTCACTATCAGAACTCAGGCTTTAGATGTAAATCATCCTGGGAGAAGTGCAGCTTGATTTCCAATCATACCAACTTAAATGTCCGATAGACAACCCACAGGCAGGTATTAAAGAGTAGGGACAGAGAAGGAAGGTCACTTGTCACCCAGAAGACAAAGTCTAAAGGTAGACACCAAGGGGCAGAGGCTGTGACAAAGAAAGGTCAACAGAGCCCCCAAATTCAACTTCACACACCCTACTCTTTGCTTTATGTTCAGCCTACCTACACACAGAGTGATCTCACTACTTCCAACCTTCTTTTTTTGTGATATGCGGGCCTCTCCCGTTGCAGAGCACAGGCTCCGGACGCGCAGGCTCAGCGGCCATGGCTCACGGGCCCACCCGCTCCGCGGCACATGGGATCTTCCCAGACCGGGGCACGAACCCGCGTCCCCTGCATCAGCAGGCGGATTCTCAACCACTGCGCCACCATGGAAGCCCTACTTCCAACCTTTGTGTTTGGGACTAGGCAGGGGCAAAGGGGCAGATCCATCTTCATTTCTGAAAATTCGACATTAAAATAATTTATAAAGCAATTCTATTACTCTCAAGAACCACAAACTACAAATTAACTACAGTCACCAAAGTCTGAGAAAAGATTAGGGACACAGATGGGTGGTTTGTAATTAGCACATGAGTTGCTTGAAAGGAGCTGGCACTTCTGAAACATGAGAAGCCTCTCCAATCACTTTAGCCAAGATGCAGGGGTTGGTTTGTTTCTGTGAGATCTGTAAAGAAAATGAACGAGTGTGGAGTCTTAAGTAAATGTAAACTGTAAGGAGAAGGGAAGAGAATAGACAGTTATGGACAGCCTATTTATGGCAAGCTCTATACATATTACACACTTATTTATCTAAATTAATAACTCTCTTCAAAGGCCAGCTATGTGACCTTGGGCTAGTAAGGTAACCTCTCCAAGTCTCATTTTCCTCATCTGTAAAATGATACTGATGTTGTGGAAAACTGTGAAGATTCCTTAAAGCCTTAAGCATAGAATTACCCTATGGTCCCACCATGCTACTTCTGGGGGTACACCCCAAAGAAATGAAAGCAGGAACTCAGATATTTCCACATCAATATTCAAAGCAGCATTAGTCACCATAAACAAAAGGTGGGAACAACCCAAATACCCATAAACAGATGAATGAATAAACAAAATGTGGTCTATACGTACAGTGGATCCAGCTTTTTAAAGGAATGAAATTCTGACACATGTTACAACATGGATGACCCTTGAAAGCACTGCACTGAGAGAAAAGAGACAAACACAAAAGGACAAATATTGTACTATTACAATATTTGTAATTTACTAATTTGTAAGTTAGTCTATTTAAATGAGGCACCTAGAATAGGCAAATTCAATTCATAGAGACAAAAAGTTGAACAGTGTTTACTAGAAGGGGAGGAAGGAGAAATGGGGGCACAGTTTCAGTTTGGGATAAAGAAAAACTTCTGTAAATGGAAGGTGGTAATAGTTGCACAACATTGTGAATGTGTGAATTGCACACTTAAAAATGGTTAAAATGGTAAATTTAATATACATTTTACCACAATAGTAAATAGATAGATAGAAAGCAAGAAGATGGTGCTGAGTTACTATTCAAAGTCATGTGTTTCTCAGTCCCCCAAAATCAATGTTCTTTCTTATATTGTCTAATTCCAAATGGGTTGGATTATGGATTTGTTAAATTTTATTCTATGCAAATAAAATTTTATTCTGTGTTGAATACATGTTGTGAATTAATTGGGGTGGTTTTATTAATTACTGAAGCACAAAAAGAAAAAGCATCCTAATGAATTTTTCCAAGTACATAATACACGAATCTTCCAGCTTTCCTCCTGAGCTGGACCAGTCATGTCCCCTGGGAGACCCCAGCAGGGCACCAATTTCTCTTCTATAGTTCGATGAGAAAAGTCTCCATGATGTATATATATATATATATATTTTTTTTTTTTTTTTTTTTTCATTTGACTGTGTTGGGTCTTCATTGTAGTGCATGGGCTCCTCATTGTGGTGGGTTCTCTTGCTGCAGAGCAGGGGCTCTAGGTGTGCGGGCTTCAGTAGTCGCAGCACACGGGCTCAGTAGTTGCGGTGCGTAGCTCAGTAGTTGTGGCTCGCGGGCTTAGTTGCTCCGCGGCATGTGGGATCTTCCCAGACCAGGGATCGAACCTGTGTCCCCTGCACTGGCAGGCGGATTCTTATCCACTGCGCCACCAGGGAAACCCCCATGATGTACTTTTTTTCCATGTACAATGTAGAAGAATGACTTTTTTCCTCCCATTTTTTTTTGTGTGTGTGTGGTACGCGGGCCTCTCACTGCTGTGGCCTCTCCCGTTGCGAAGCACAGGCTCCGGACGCGCAGGCTCAGCGGTCATGGCTCACGGGCCCAGCCACTCCGCGGCACGTGGGATCTTCCCGGACCGGGACACGAACCCGTGTCCCCTGCATCGGCAGGCGGATTCTCAACCACTGCGCCACCAGGGAAGCCCTTTTCCTCCAATATTAATTGAGATGGAACATTCCAAGACCAAGAAAATGTCATGCATTCGATGATGAGTAAGCTGGACGTTATGGGAATGACAGTTACAGGACACAGCTATTTGCCAAAAATATGACCTATGGGATTTAAGGACCATGTCATGCTGCTCCGCTTGATGATTTTTACTTGGATAAGATGAGAGTACCAATCTGGTTTTCTTTTGAGGGGAAAAATGTCCGGCGTATACTAGGGTATGTGGGGAGGGGGGGCATGGAAGTGTGCACACCCACTTTCAGAGCCGTGGGGAAGGAGGGAAAGGCGGCGCCCAACTCAGAGAACTCTGGCACTTAAAAGAGGAAATAATCTACTCTTCCTAGTGAGCCAAAACAAGCAAGAGATAAGGGATAAAATGCCCAGGTTATGCTTTTCCCTGGAAGGAAAGTAAGCCAAGAGGACTATCACTTTGAAGACGAGTTATAGAATATGAATCTCTCCACCTAGGGTACTCACCATATTTTCTCATCTCTTTCAAATCCTGCAGAAGTGCATAGTCAAGACAGAAAATAGAAAAGGCCATAACATGGAGATGCAAATGGCTCTCCAGATGTGAGTTCATCTTAGGAGAAATCGCACTTGTTGAGGACAGATAAAAACGTGAAACAGGAAGGAAAGTGGTGGAGCTTAAATGTTAAAGCTCAATTCAGAAACATCAATTGAGCACCCACATAGAAGAAATTGAGCCAGACTTCATGAAATAAAGAATAAACGTGATCCCAAACAATCCAGTCTCATAAGCAGAAAATTACCTTGATTTGAATAGTTAATTAAATAAGCAGTATAGAAAGTTCTAGATGGAAAGTTGAACATGTTTAACTCCTTCCCACTCCTGAGTTCGTATTAAAATGGTAGCCAGAAAATTTAAGTGGACATAAACCCAACAACAGTAAAGAAAATTAAAGAGAGGAGGCGGTTAATGAAAATTCAACACATGTCTGGAAGATAGAGGATGGCTGAAGGCGCGTTAAAATGAAAATAAGAGGAAATCACAGCCTGGAGTCTGTGTGGAAGGGAATACATTCCAGAAAAGAAGCTTGTCTATTCTGCCAAACCCTGGTGAGTTTCAGAACTCAGAAACAACAGGAATGATGAATACAGTGAAATGAAGTTGTGAACAAGCAGCAGCTGCATGGCCCCACTGCACTCACTTTAAACACCTGGAAGCCAGACAGCATCCACACCCACCCAGCTCTCCAGTGTAATCATCAGAGAGTTCTCCTCAAAACAAATCAGACGGCCCCACTGGAAACATCTCTGCATTCTGGCATTCAGGATGCTCTCAAACTCCAAAGCCCTCCAGTTGAAAGGTCCTGCCCACATACAGGACATTTTTATTGCCTCACACGTTAATTTGAATGAACGCAAGTATGACCAGCCATTCAGCGTGGAGACCTTTATTTTTGTAATGACTCCAACAAATTTAAAGAAAAATGAGTTATAGATGAGAACTCAAAAAAAGAAAACTCTAATCAGTAATTGCACCATAAGATAAAAATAGGATGCTAAAGAAAGGAAAATTGTGACAAAAATAAGAACTATTGAAAAAATTTTAATGACTACAAACAGAAAAATTCATCACAAGAATTGGAAAATAAAACCAAGATGACATCCCAAAACTCAGGTCCAAAACACGAGATTAAAAAAAGATGATAGAAAAGATAACAGACCTAGAAGACCAATCCATGGATCCAATATCAGACTAACAAGACTTCTAGAAAAAGAGAAACAGAGAACACAGGAGAAGAAGAAATTATCAAAGAAATGATACAAGACAGTGAGAAGTCAGAGGTGTGACTGGTCACTAAGGGTTCAGCTAGTAAGGAAAGATGTCACAAAGGAGAGGAGTTTTCAGGTCAACCTGGAAGGATGTGAAGGATTCTGACTAATGGAGGAGTAGAGATTGCCAGTTACAAAGCCCTGTGAGTAAGAGTTTAGACCAGGAAAGAGGATGGTTTGTGCCCATGGAAACTGCACGGATTCAGATTTAACAACCATTTCTCTAGCATCAGCAGCTCCAGGTACTAGTCTAAGCCCAGTATACTGCAGCCAGTGGAATCATCACAACCAGTTCACAGCTTTCATTTATGGATCAGAACACTTAGCCCGGGAGAGAGAAGTGATGTACGGTCAGCCCTTTGTATCCATGGGTCCCACCATCCACAGATACTACCAACGGAAAATATTCGAAAAAAAAATTCCAGAAAGTTCCAAAGGTGAAAACTTGCATCTGCTATGTGCCAGCAACGGTATTAGGTACTATAAGTAATCGAGAGATGACGAAGCATACAGGAGGACGTGCATAGGTTATATGAAAATTCCACGCCATTCTATGCAAGGGACTTGAACATCCGCGGATTTTGACATCTGAGGGGCTCTTGGAACCAATCCCCAAAGATACTGAGGGACAACTGTATCACACAGCTGGTTGGTGTTAGAGTAGAATTCACCCACAATATCCTCAGGCCCCAAGTCCATCATTCCTTCATTCAGCTGGGGCTGCCACATGCTACAACATGGATGAACCTTGAAAACATTATGCTAAGTAAAAGAAGCCAGTCCCAAAGCACCGCATACTGTATGACTGTATTTACAGAAAATGTCCAGAATAGGGAAATCCATAGAGACAGAAGGTACAGTACTAGTGTTTGCCTAGGCCTGGGAATATACGGTAATGGAAGGTCACTGCTAATCGATATGTAGCTTCTTTTTGGGGTGATGGAAATATTCTTAAAATTAGATTGTGGCAATGTTTGCACTACTCTGTGAATATATTAAAAAGCATGAATGTTATACTTGAGATGGATAAATTGTATGGTATGTGAATTATATCTCAATAAGACTTTCTTTTTAAGGCATAATTAGATTTATGTTTTGGAAAGATCAACCCGGTAGCAGCATGGGAAAAATCAGGAATATAGAAAATGAACACAGAAAGACCAGTGAGTAGGCTGGTTTCACAATCGAGGTGGCTGTTGATGACAGACTGCACTAAAGTGGTGGTGGCAGAGGTGGAGACACGGACCATTCAAGAGAGACGTAGAAGGCATGATACACAGGAGTTGGTGCAGGAGTCCAAGATGGCACCCAGGTCGTAGCTAGATGGATAAATGACGGCATTCACTAAGACAGAGCATGCTGAAAGGACCCAGCTTGCTTTTACGGACAGGATTATTACGCATTTGATTTAGAGGTGCTTTGGGACATCTAAGTAGGGATGTTCGGCAAACAGAGGCACTGGATCGGCACTCAGAGAAGACAGAGCTGGAGACAGCAATGGGTGGGTTACCAGCGTGTTTTGGCTATGAAGCTTTGGGCTTGTAAGAGATCACCTGGGGAGAGAAGAGGGCTTGGGGCTGAACCTGATGAACGCTCTCTGTTTAAAGGGCTGGCTAGAGGAGGGTACACCCACACAGGAGAAGCCAAAGAAAGACCTAGAAATGTTCAGGGGATGGTGCCAGAGGGGTGTTGTGCTTCACGGAGTCTACATTATATTGGTCAACAGTTCCTTTTTTATTCATCTGCTTTATCCCCGTTCTCCTTTTTGTTTGTGCTCTTACAACGTGCATTGCTTTGTGGAGTGAGCATGTTACACACCTCACGCTGGGCTTCTCACTCTGCATATTCACAAGCTCCATTTTGTCCATAGCTTCTAACTGCCTCGGTAGCTCAATTAAATATTTTTAAATAGAGGAATTTAAATAACTGCATAATAGTCCATCATAGGAATGTTCCTTCATTTTAATCTACGTCCCTGGTGTTGGGTACAAGATCTCTTCCTTGCGCCTGTTACTCCTCAGTCTTTAGACAGACCTAGTTGGTGTGTATCTCTGCTGTGTGACCATGTCCAGTTTACTTAATGTCTCTGAGCCTCAATTTTTCTCAACCTAAGGACTGTATATAACATGGAACACTGGTGTGTCAAATACCCAAACAAAGGTGAAGGGATTGCTGTGGACAAAGCTCCCAGTGACAGCAAAGATTCTACATTCTACATAGCTCTGCACTTCCTGGTGTGAGGATCTCAGTCCACAGTTCCTATGAGGCACATCTCCTTGGCAACTTTTGTGAACAAATACATAAAGTGGGACAGAGAGGAGAGGTCTAGGGTTGCATAGGAGCACGGCACGCCGTCACTTAGTGCGGTGTGAGATGCACTGACATCTCACCAGCGCTCTGCTCAGCACTGGCAAACCGCTCCAGTGTTGCCGAAACCAGGAGGGCCACGGGAAGATGTCGTTGCAACCACGTGCGTCAGGAGAAGCCACGGAAACAAAATCACCCACCGCCACCACCATTTCCCCAGGCAGAGGTGGGTATAGTGGGGAGGTCTGTGCTGACCATGGACCCAGAGAAGGCTGCCCTTAGTACCCAAGGACATGCCAGCTCTCTTTCGCCCCACAGAATCTCCCCATCAAGGTGAAAGAGCCCCATGGAAAGTCTGGGTGGAGGTGGGAGGGATCCTGCTGGGGACAGTAGGTGTCTGTGTCCCCATATCGAAAAGCTCTGGGTGAAGTCGCCAGGGGAGAGGCTGCAGATATCTGAGGGCCCCTGAGGGAGCCAGCGTCGGAAGCTACCAGGGTTTATAGAGAACCAACTAGACTTTTAGCACTGATGCCAGACACCACAGCTCGTGCTAACAGAGAAGGAAATCCCAGAAGGTCCAACAGTGCAAGTTCTGACCCCCTTCCTTGAGAAAGTATTTTAAAGTCCAGGATGGGGGCAGGAGGGAGCAAAAGAAGCCCCCAGAGTGGCTGTAAACAGGCATGAGGCATCTTTATGAGGTTAGGGAAAAGCTCTATAACTGGATTGTGGTGATGGTTGCCCGACTCCATAAATTGACTAAATATCAATGAATTACACACTTAAAGTATACCTCAATAAAGTTTTTTAAAAAAAAGAAGACAAAGGAAACCAATGGATGGAACATTTAAATGGAAAATGTGGCTATAACTATCAAATTCAAACCAAAATAGAAACTACTAGAATGACTTGCATGTCAGGAACAGGATAACTAGGATGTCCACTCTCAACCGAAGTTAACAACACTCCATCCTAAGGATAGAGCAGTCTTCCTGTTTTCATCGAGTCAATGTGTTCATTTACACCTCGTCCACCTAGAGCGTCTGGCGCAGCGTGGGGCACACAGCAAGCCGTCAGCCGAGTGGCTGTCATTCCACTGACTGCTCGGGAGAGATGTCAGCGCCACTCCTGGACACCGGGGCAGGCCTGGAGAAGCGAGGGTGGGAGACCACGTGGGCAGAATATGCTTAGTATCTTGGGTCAACAAGGCAGGGATGAGAGGTGTGGAGCTATTACAGCCAGTCAACAGGTCAGGACCAGCAGGAGAGCTCGGAAAGGCCTGGCAGCATTAGCCAAGAGAGCCTGGAGTCTAGGAGACTGGGGTCCACCAAACTAGTTTGCAACGTGCGTCAGACTGACTCAGTGCCTACCCAGCTCTGTCACTTACTCATTTAACTGCTGTTAAGTCTCAGCTTCCTCATCTGTAAAGCAAGATGAACAAGGACACCCATTTTTGTGGCCCTGTCATGGGGATTAACTCACATCAAATACTTGGCTAATTCTCAGTGCTAACTATAATAATGATCATTATCATTATTATTATTATCCCGGAACCCACAAGCATGAGAATTGTTAAGTGTCTCACAGAGCATGGCTGTTCAAGAGGTTTTTCCAATAAAACTGAAATTATTTTTTCTGTATCTTTAAAGCAAAAAAAAAAAAAAAAAAAAGACAGGACTTGGGGGGAAATAGAGAGACCGATCATAAAATTCAAAAGGGAATTCTTGTTACCAACACTGCAGTCCCAGAACCACCCTTTTCTTCACGTATCCATAATCAGTTTCAACATCAAGGGCATGGAGATGACCAGTGGTCGTGGGTGTCTTGCTACGGTGAGTCTGCATCCATCAGACCCTCCACCTCTGGAAATGGCCTTTCCTGCCGCTGCCCAGGGTACCCCGAGTCTGAGAGAGGCTCGGCGTCCACGCCACTTTGGGAAGACGGGAAGTGGCGGGTGGCGAACATTCCGCACGTGTGTTGACAGTGTCACGGGGCTGCTGATTCATGGTAGGAGAACAGGTGGTAGACGGTGGCAGACAGCAACATCAGTTATCCCCACACAGCCCCTGCTGCTTCCCGTACGTAAATGCTGCGGAGGAGGGAAGGCAAGATGCAAGGCTGCCTAAGTTCTACAGAAAATACCTGCATGAGCCTCTGCTTGATTAATGGAACTGGATTCGGTTTTACGTTACTCGTTACTAGTGTGTTCCTGGGAAACAGCAGAACAAAACAATTCCACGAAGGACTCAAAAGGCATAGGAAATTATGATTTGTAATCAGGGAAAAAAGAAGATGAGAAGAGAGAGCGGGAGGGAGGGAGGAAATACAGGACCAAAAAAACCTAACCTGACACGGTGTCCATGGCGGCTCACAGGGATGGGCCTGCCAGGGTCACGTTGCTCACCATCTTTCCCCTTGTTCCCTGCATTTTTAGCCTGAATTAAAGGCTAACTGATGAAAGCAAAACTGTAGCAAACACTTATTCAGAATCTTTCAGGAGAAAGTCATATTACACTAGACTAGGAGGATACAAGGAATCACTAAAGGACTCACAATCTCTGGAACTGAAATTTACCGGAGGAGTTAGGATATATACATTCAGAACAAAATACCAATTGGATAGCTTGCAAAAATTCTAAGGCTTGACCTAGCCAGTCCACTATCAGGGAGCTATCCTATAGATGAGTTTCCACTTAGGCACAAAAATGTCAGTAAGGACTCTCTGTTGTCACACTGATCCTAGTAGTAAAATTTGCAACCACCTAAATGCCCAGCAATAAAAGAATGATTAAAGACATTCTACAATACATCCATGCTCTGGAATACTATGAAGCCATTAAAAAGATCCCATTCATTAATTAGGTGAACCTATGCATACTGACCTAGGAAGATGCCCAGTGTACCCTCAATGAAAAAAAGGCAACTTCCAGAATATACACCATGGTCCATTTATGTTCTGTACTAGTTTGCCAGAGCTGCTAAAACAAACACCACAGACTGGGGGGCTTAAACAACTAAAATCTACTTTCTCGCAATTCCAGAGGCTGGACATCCGAGGTCAAGGTGTTGGCAGGGTTGTTTCTCCTAAAGCCTCTCTCCTTGCCTGCCTCAAGTTCTTCCCTCTGTGTGTGTCTGTGTCCTAAGCTCTCCTCATAAAGACACCAACCATACTGGATTAAGGCCCACTCTAAAGGCCTCATTAAATATCACCTCATTAAAGGCCCAGTCCCCAGTCACATTCTGAGGTACTGGGCGTTAGGGCTTCAACACATGAACTGAGGGGAGGGATATAATTCAGCCTTTAATATGCTCTTTAAAAACTCTGTGTGTAGATGGAGAATTTTTATTTTCAGTTTATATTTCTGAATTGCTAGAAATTTTATGATGAGTATATTCATCTATTATGTTAAACCAGCAATTCTTTAAAAACTATTATGATATTTTTGCAATGTTTTATGTCTGGAATTACTTTCAAATGAAACTTTTTTGAAAAGTGTGTCACAGTAGGGATGGAGCCACAGGCCTGGTCTTTAAAGGACTGTCAATAACCATCCCACAGGGGTGGCCGCTGGCCTGAGGGCAGAGAGGAAACAAGCCAAGGATACACCAGTGCCATAAAACAGAATCAGAATATCAGCCAAAGACAAAACCAAAGAGCAGAGGAGAACTTCTGCCTTTCAGGAAAAACACGGGAGGAAAGTACCACCTCTCTGATCTTCCATTTCTTGTGGGAGCTGCTTTTAAAGATGAGCAAACTACCTACACTTGTTAAAATGGACGATCTGAAAAACAATATACCATCTGAACTGATACTGATAAAGTTCTACATTAGAGGGGAAGGAGAAGAATGTAACAAATCTATTGGATATACATGAAGGGTTTAGAAAAGGTCTGCTTGGAGGACAAAAGTTCCACAGTATTTGGTTATGGTAAAATTCAAATAAAGTAATGAAACAGTAAATAAGAGGAAAAAATCAAACTAAGTATATGAAAACAAAGATATTCAGAACAGGGAAGGAATTACCAAGGGAAAAAATGTTTAACGTAAGAGTAGAGGACGGGGGCAGGTACTCACATATCACATTATAAAGACAGAACAAACAGAACAAGACTGATAAGCAAGCGTAAAATTGAAGGAAGTTTTCAAAAAATATACAAATTCAGCTACGGGCTAAATTGTGTCTCCCCCCACCTCCAAAACAAAAACACGATATGCTGTAGTCCTAGCTCCTAAATCTCAGAATGGGACCTTATTTGGAGATACTCATTGCAGATGGGCTGGTTAAAACGAGGTCATTAGGGTGGGCCTTAACCCAGTCATGACCAAGTCCTTATAAAAAGGGGAAATTTAGACACTGGTATATTTGCAAAGGGAAGATGAAGACATGGAGAGAATGCCATGTGAAGACAGAGAATTGGAGAGATGCATCTACCCACCAAGGAATACCAAAGATCATGCAAACCTCCAAAAGCAAAGAAAAGGCAAGGAAGGATTCTCCTAGAGGTCTCAGAGGGAGCCCAGCCCAGGAATACCTCAATTTCGGGCTTCTAGCCACCAGAAACGTGAGAGAATAGACTCCTCTTGTTTAAATCACCCAATCTGTGGTACTGTTTTATGACTGCCCTAGGAAACTAATATAAATAAGAGGTTAGAAAACATAAGGGTTTCTGGTTATTTCTTTACCAAAACATGAGACAATTTCAAGACTTTTTTCTTAAAAATTATTAATTTTGCCAGAATAAGGAAAATAAAAAAGCTTTAAACCAGTTGTTCTTATAAGCTTGGATTTTTATGACAACAGTAAGGAATGCCATTGTAAAAAGCTTTTAATAAAGTATGAAGAGAAAAATAAGTCAGCCACACTTCCTAAACCAACACCATGTTAGCACATTTTCTTCCAGGCTCTTCTCTATGCAATAAACACACACCACACACACACATTCATACATGCATACAAACACACACACACAGATTTATGACCGGAAGAGCCTGCTGAATTTTTATTCCCACTTTCTTCCCCCCTCCTAAATGATGCATAACATGAAATAATCTTCATGATAAAAGAAGCTGCAGTGACACTTTTCTTGCCTATATAGCCAATCAAATGACTCAAATGAATGTTATATAATATCAGCTGTTTGGGTATTACTGTAAACAACATCACAGTGTAGGTCACTGTGCAGGAATCCACAACTCGGCTATTTTCTTAAGACTCCTAGAAGTGGAATTAATGGGCAAAAAACATAAGAACATTTTCAGCCTCTGCTGCATCTTGCTTTCCAAAGATGAGCTACTGATCAAGTGAACAGATTTAAATCAGATTCCGGTGGCTACTTGTGACCGTGGCTGTAGAACAGCTGTCTTTCCTCCATTTGTGGGCACTTTTTTCTTTTCACTCCCTGAGGTTTTGCCACACTCCTCTTGAGGCAGAAATCATTGGAACCCAGACAGGTAGGTAAGTGATACTGTTGTCAGCACTGCAGCTGAGCAGAGGGCTATTTTGCAGGGCAGGCCAAGCACGTAGCAGAGGAGGGGAACGTGCCCGGCTCGCCTGGCCCAGGGCAGGGGGGGTAGGAGGGGGGCAAGGTGGGGCTGGGCGGCTCAGGACCAAGAGGCCCAGCTCTCAGCACCCAAGCAGGGGGCTTCCAGGGCACACACTTCTGGGCTGTTAGGTCTGGTATTTTATACATCAGCACCTTCTCACCCTTCTTCCTTTCCAGCCCAGCCTGAACCACCACCAAATGGGAGAAGTTGCCCCTGAATGAATCCCACCAAAGTGAAGAGTACTCAAAGACATCCGTAAAGAAGGGCACTGATGCAGAAGGGTTTGCTGAAGAGTGTTTTGAGAAGTTTGAACTGACTAGAAAAATGCACATAACATTAAATGCGGACACGCATATCCGTCGTTATAATTTCAACACTTTAATCTGCTCAGAAAAGTTAAGGAACACCCACTCATTCCCGTGTCAAGGCCCTGGGGTGAAAGGTGGTTTCTAAACAGACATGCCCTTGTAGCCTGTGTGCCTGCACGTGGCGGAATCAGATTAAAGGTAACGTATTTTCATTACTTAAAATCAGGCAACACAGGTACACAGCCTGCTGTCTTTACACGGGTATGTCCGAAGAATCTTTCCATGACAACAGAGACCCACCTACCTCATCCTAAAATTACAGGTGTATTTGATATGGCAGAAATATGAAGCTACCAATGTTTAATAATCTGAGCAAAGTTAATGACAGAAATTAGGCACGACAATCTTTTTAAACTGATTCAAACCAAACACACACTGAAGCTGCCATATGTTTTGTTACAGTTGCAAGGCTACATACAGAGACCGGCTTTTATAGACGTTCACATTAGTATAAAGGTTCATACACCCGGTCTTGTCAGAAATCAACGTGAACAGCACCTGAAGGCAGGGAGGGGTCGGTTTCGGAGACAGGACGCTTCCTCCCATGACGCCACGACTCCGTGCGGGCACAAAATTTGGATGTTTCACTGCTGCCACCTTGCCTTTGCCCCACACATTTTAATGCCAAATTCTGATTTATCATCTCTATTCAAGACTTCAAGCTATGTGAATGTTCTACGCACAGAAAGCCTCTTCTCACCGCTGACTTGGCGGACAGTGTCAAAGCCCAAGGGAGGGAGGGACTCGGGGGGCTCAGGGCAAGTGAGGACAGAACTGAATGCTAGCAAAGCAGGCACATCAAGAACAGAGCTTCTCCGGTAAAGCCTCCCTTCAAATGGATTGCTAGGCCGAGAAAGACAATTCTCCTAACTCCTTTTTCAATGAGTATTTCAGGAATGTCAAATTAAGTTTGACTTTTATGGAGCGAGCTTTTCTTTCTTTGGAAAAACAAAACACTGAGTTTTAATATCAGAAACTTTAGAGATCATGGATATCAAATCCATTACTTAAAAACAAAGTAGTCTTTAAAAGTAGCTAACACTTACAGTTTTGTTCTGTTGTCAGTAAGAACTCTCTAATGACGTTCAAGCTAAGAAATACCAAGAAATACCAGCAGGGGGAGTGGGGATTCGGGGGCGGGGGGGATTCGGGGGCGGGGTGTGGGGTGGGGAGGGGACACGGAGGTCGCCGCCAATCTACCTGATGTAAACTGCTAGACGCTGACAGGAGAGACACAAGAACTCGTCATGTAGCTTACTTCTGGGAAACAACAGTTCTCAGAAGACATCCTTTTAGAATCTATAGTCTCTTTTCAGATGTGTGTATTAATTAGATTTAGCCATTTACTGTGGAATTCCTGAAAGTTTCCCTCCAAGTATCTTCTGGTTCAGTATTTTTCTTATAATCAAATTACAGTTGTTGGGTGTTGCTTCCCCCCCCACAAATCAACCAACTTTGTCTTTTTTGAAAGGATAACATTAGAATGTACTATTTTTCAAGTCACTAAAGATGGGTTGGATTAGAAAGTAATTGGAAAGGGGATTCTACTTATTTAATTTCATATTCTGCTGTGGCATCTGACACCTGGCATCTGTTATTTTAGGAATGAAAGGAACTATTTAAAAAAAGAGAAAAATGGGACTATGTAAAGATTAAGCCAGTCTTATTAGATGTTTCGGAAAAGAAACAGCTTTTATGCTGAATCAGTGATAAGCTACATATTCATCTGCCACTATTTCAAGTCACAGTTACACTGATATCTCTCCTTCGAAGCGCTGAATGGTTTTTTCTAAATACTTTCCAAACATCATTTGAAAGCAAGTAATAATTCTAAAGATAAAGCATCAGAAACAAACTCTGTCCACCCAAGCTGACTTTAATGTTTAGATCACAACATTTTAGAGAGGTTCCATTTAATTTTTCCCTATTTTTACTTCTTGGCAGTTTTTCAAAACTCTGTGAAAATTTAAACTATGACAAGAAAAGCACTCAAAACATAATACAAATATATACAAGAATACAAGAAAAGTTTAAAACAAAAAACACCATATTACAGTACCTCCAAATCCGACGTGTTCATGATATGGCCCGAAACGACAGAGCTGCAGGTCCTCAACACTCCCACTACCCTACACAGATCCACATTCATACCTTTTCACATATGTGTATTTTTGTTTTGTTTTGCCTTTTTGGTGCCTAAAGTAACTGAGAATCAAGAAAATAACTAATATGACATGAAGAACATGGTACCTATGATTTTTTTACATCCTAGTCTAAATACATCTTAATTGGTGCAACATTACTCTTAATAACAGCCAAACAACAACAGACAAGCAATACATAGGAAAAGACGTACTATATATAAAATACAGTATTTTTAGAATCACAATTTCCACACTGACATTAAAAACCTGCAAATTAAATCTTAACTCACCTCATTATAAAGTTAAATTCTCATGTATCATAGTAAGAATGCTATGACTAGAAGCATTCTAAATTATTTCATTTTCTAGTGTAGAAAGGTTATGGTAGAAAAGATAAGGTGCTTTTTTAATAAGCTGCCAACAGACACTGACAGTGGCTGACACACATACCCAGTGCAAACTATCCAAGAAAACAACCCTAATTTGGAAATGAGATCATTTCATTAAACAGCTAGACTAAAAGTAGAGTGGGACAGAATAATTTTCCATGACTAATATGTCATAAACACAGACAATTCAATGTACATGCAGTCAATGAAATAAAGAATAACTTTCCATCCTTTTTTTTTTTAATTCTACCTTAACTTTTAAAATTGTTCCCAATTCTAAAAGTTTAGTTTCCTAGTTTCCACAGCTAACTAGAAGACTCTGGATATTCTGATGGTAAGCTACTAGAGATTAATGATCCACTGGTGCTATCCTTGCTGTGTTTTCTTCTTTACTACGAAACCATAACCCTCTATTGCTATTTTGTTTCATGCAGGACCAACCAAATTTAATTTTTTTTTCTAAGAAAAAATAAATATATAAAGAAGACACTGTCAGGCATATATTCACAAGGTCTCAATTTCTTAAAACATAAGTATGGGTATATTTATTTCTCTCAAATGCATACAAGACAATAATTACACAGCAACAAATCTTTTGTTCAACAATGATTTGATTCATAAGCATTTGAATGAAATTTACATAATTTCACATCCATACCCTTGCATGTTTAAATACTGTAAGTAAAAAAGCCCCCCAAATAAGCAATTCTTGTATTTCCTATTTATCCCTCTATACATCCAAACTTTAAAAAGTTACAAACTGAACATTATACAGAACATACAAATCATGTTTAAAAACTTGAGGCTTTAAAATCACTGTTCCCCCAAGATGATTCAAAAAAGTCCTCATGCTGACAAGTGCAGTCCTAGGGGGTAAAGTCACTTGGAGGAGGGGAAGAAAGAAGAGACAGACACAAGTTTGCTGTCTTAATATTTTACTAATCCTGTTAGTTAAAAATGGTGATGTCATGAGAAATAACAGCTTAGGTTTAATATGAGGAATGGAGTCTGCCTCACAGTCTGAGACATGCATTTCAAGTATTTTCCTATTTGATCTGAGCTCCCTGCAGCAAACTGACGCTGAAAGAGGAGAATTATTTTCTTCCATACATTCGCTCAATGTCCGCCTGGTAATGTGTTTTAAGCTCTTTGCGTTTCAGCTTGAAGGCATCTGTCACCAGACCAGTTTCAGGGGTCCACGGTTCAGGGCTCAAACGAATTTTTACTGGAATTTCAAACTTTTCCAGACTTGCTGAGATGGTGAAAAAAAAATGTAAATGCAAGGTCATGAAAAATACACAATTAAAATTCTTGGCAAATAATCTAACTTCCTCAGTCTTTGAGCATTCATCAAAATGCAAAGCCAACAAGCTCATAAACCTCACTTCTAAACAATCTATCCCGGGGCTTCCCTGGTGGCGCAGTGGTTGAGAATCCGCCTGCGGATGCAGGGGACACGGGTTCGTGCCCCGGTCCGGGAAGATCCCACATGCCGCGGAGCAGCTGGGCCCGTGAGCCATGGCCGCTGAGCCTGCGCGTCCGGAGCCTGTGCTCCGCAAAGGGAGAGGCCACAACAGTGAGAGGCCCGCATACCACCAAAAACAAATAAAATAAAATAAACAATCTATCCCTCAGAAATACGAGAAGTAAGAAACAGATTATGTATGAGAATTACAATAGCAAAAAACTGCTGAGAAAATCTACATGTCCATCAATAGAAGGAGTTGGATAAATTATGATACAGGCATAAAACGTACACAATGCAGTCAGTCACTACACATGAGTTACATCTATCTGGTCTGGGTATATAAAGATACCTGCAATATATATTGTTAGGTTTAAAAGAAGTTTTGTTTTGTTTTTTAACACTAGATAAACTTATATGCAACTAGATGTGTACGACAAGGATACACACCAAAATAAACCATGTACCTCTAGGGGGCTGGGATCCAGGATTGAGGAAAAGGAAATGTCACTTTTTACCTTACACCTATTTTTGTTTTCTTTGACTTTATTTTAAAAACTCACTTTAGAAACTGGGAAAGACTGATGTTTAAAGAGACCCTGTCGCCGAGCCGCGATACTGACTGGAGCGCGGAGGAGGAGCGGCTGTGCTCCTCCCACACTGCGAGCCCAAGCAGGTCCTCAACAGCGGAGAAATGAAGGGGGCGGGGGGAATACAAGGACAAGAGATGTCGTTTTGAAGAAACACCTTGCCTTAAAAAGACTGATCTACTTTTCCAGCATTCATTTAACAAATATTTACCAGGAAAAAAATACTGTATAAAGTGCTTTACTAAACATTCTTTCAAAATACAAAAATGAATAGTTTCTGCTCTCAACTGGTATACTATCGGGAAACAGGTAAACACCTAGCCATAATAATGTATATACCTTAAAAGAACTGAATTAAAAGGTATAAGTGCCTTGGGAACAAAAATGATATATTAACTCTAACCTGTAAAAAGAAACAGAAATAACAAAGTTTTATTCTTCAAAGATGAAAAATGTGTCAGGAGTGGTTTCTAAGAGGAGAAACCACTATGAGCAAAAGCAGTAAGGTGGGGGCCACAGTTGTTAAGGGACAGGAGTCTGACGGTACGGAGATGTGGGGAGACTCACAGGCAGGCCCTGGGAGCCCACGTTCAGCTGTTAAGTGCTCAGCCGGCACCGCACTCTACGACCTGACCGAACATGACCTTAGGTAGGTACAGCGGTATCATCTAGACCAGGTTTTGGAAAAATGAACACAACTACAACCAAATGACCAGGTGAAGAAATGGGGGCTCTAAGTATAATTATGAGTATTTCTTCCCTATTTTGTTGTGAATATGCTTGTATATATGTTAAGCAAGTATTTTTGTTTTCTTCCCTCCTATTCTCTTATCACAATATATTAGTAAGTTCACTTTGTATCACAGTATTTAAGTTACAGGATATCAAAGGAGAAGAGTAAAAAAAAATCAGTCAAGGGGTCTGCATCCACTTCTGGGGAAAAGGTTAATGTATCTTCAGTTGCACGCAGAACAGGTATATAATGTTAGGTGATAGTCTGACTTCCTTCCTGTCTTTACTTGGAAATTAACTACGGTGTAAGGAAATATCTGGGTGCCAAACTGACAATGGGTGGGTTGTGATAGTTTTATATATCATCTGGGCTAGGCTAGAGTTCCCAGTTATTCAATTAAACACTCATCTAGGTGCTGCTTTGAAAGTGGCTTTGTAGATATGACTAAGTCCGTTGAAAGGCCTTGGGAGCAGAGCTGAGGCACTCCCAAACAAGAAGCCAAGTCTGCCTGTGGACAGGGGCTTTGGCTCATGCCTAGGAGTTCCAGTCTACCTTTTTTTTTTTAAAAAAAAACAGTCTGCCCTACAGATTTCCAAGTTGTCTAGCCAGCCCCCAATAATCACATAAACCAATTCCCTACAATAAGTTTCTTAATATATTTAACTTACTGAATCTGTTTCTCTGGTGTAAAGCTAATATAGATTTTGCTTAAAAATGAAGTTGGATCCCTTCTTCATATCATATATAAAAATTAACCCAAAATGGATTAAGGACCCAAATATAAGGGCTAAAACTATAAAACTCTTAGAACAGAACAAAGGGCTATTTCTTTGTAACTTGGTTAAGGCAACGGTTTCTCAGATATGACACCAAAAGCACAAGCAACAAAAGAAAAAAGTAAACTGTATCTTATAAAAATTAAAACTGTTGTTGTTTCAAAGGATACCATCAAGAAAAGTAACAACACAACCCACAGGATGGGAGAAAATATATCTGATAATGGATTTGCATCTAGAATATATAAAGACTCATACAACTCAATAATAAAAAGACAACCTCACTTAAAAAAACGGGCAAAGAATCTGAACAGCCATTTCTCCAGAGAAGACATACAATGGCCATAAGTAAATGAAAACGCTCAACCTCATAAACCACCATCTGAAATACAAATCAGAGCCACAACGAGAGGCCACTTCTCAGCAACCAGGATGGCTAAAGTTGAAAGGATGAACAGTCACGAGTGCTGGCAAGGATGTGGGGAAACTGGGACCCTCGTACAACATTCGCGGGAATGTAAAACGGTGCCACCATTTAAAAAAATAGTCTGGAAAACATTTAGAAAAATGTGTTCTGGAAAACAGCCTGGTAGTTCCTCAAAAGGTTCAACGTAAAGTTACCAGAGGCGCAGCAATTCTCCTCCTAGTTATCTACACAACAGAAATAAATAAGTATATCCACACAAAAGCTTGCGTACAAATGTTCACAGCAACATTATGCATTAACAGCCAAAAGTGGAAACAACCCAGGTGTCAACTGATGAATGGATAACCGAATATTACTTGGCAATAAAAGGGAATGAAGTGTTGATACATGCTACGACAAGAAAACATGGAGGAACACTACATGCTAAGTGAAAGAAACCAGTCACAAAACCCTACATATTACACGGTTCTACTTAAACAAAATCTTCAGAACAGGCAGATCTACAGAAACAGAAAGATTAGTGGTTCCCAAGGACTAGGAGGTTTGAGGTATGGTGGGGAGTGACCGCTAACAGACACGCTATTTCTTTCTGAGGTGATGACAACGTTCTAAAGCTGATTACGGTAATTGTACAACTCTGTGAATATACTAAAAAACTATGTGATTGTATATACTAAATGGGCAAGTTGTTTGGTATGTGAATTATAATATATCTCAGAGCTGTTAACATATACATAAAATTTAAAAATAAAGCAAGAAGGCATATAAATTTTAAATTATGCTTAATTATTGTTTCAGTATTCTACCTTACTTAGAAATTATGTAGGTTTCTAATTTCATATCCATTAATTAACTCAATTTAGCATCAGACCAAGGATTTCAAGTTACCTAGAAAAGTTGGAAACTATTTTCAAGCTGACGTACTACAAAACACAATTACTGTTGAAATAAAGGGTCAAAATGATTTCATCTGATTAAATGCAATTTACATTTTTCATAATCTTGAATAACATATCTGAGGAGAATAAAAATGCATACCTGTATTACCCATGACACTGATAAGTCAGAAGGTACAGCTGTTTTTATGAAACCAACAACATTAAACGAAGTCTTTCCGCACTTACCCCTCAACACACACACACACACACACACACACACACACACACACACACACAAACACACACGGTGGAGGACACATGAGATCAACTGAATACCAGCACGCTAACAGTGTAGCAGAGCCCTGGACGGTTCACTGTGGGCTGGGGTGTCCAGGAAGCTAAGCAGGGCCTTGGAAACAGCTGAGAAGAGTGGAGAAAGGGCCAACCCAGAAAACAGAAGCTTCCGAGAAGAGGACATTCTGAGACATTTCCATCAGTGGTGGGCGTGGATGATTTGTGTGTCCCCAAAGGGGCTTCAGTGGGGGACTGATCAGTACATTCTGCTCCCTACTAATGGTGGGAAAATATGATTGGTTTCTGAGCAGGAAACGTAACCTAAGCCCTCGTAGCAAAAACAGGAATAAGCAAGCTTAAGTAGCCTCTTCGCACCTCAGTTCTCGGAATCAGCTGAACACTCTCTCACCTGAAACAGCGGCTTCAGAGAGCGCTTTGAGCACCTCGTTCTCCATTTCGCAGCTGTTACACAGCTCCTCCCAGGTCCCTCGAAGTCCCCTCTTTCGTGCTAGTTCCGTTAGCTCCTTTTGATTCGGCACAACAAATCCAATGACATAAGAATGATAACTGAAATAAAGGGCAGCTTGGTTAAGGCCCCACACGGCGTACACCACGTTAACTGCGGTTAACTGGCTACGCTGACATTTAGCGATCAGCTCTTCATCCCAAGCAACATGCACGAGGGCGTATCTGGTACCGCCACGCTTGCTGTCTGATTCATAACACGCTGCAGTGCTCTGGCAGAATTCACTGCTAAATAAACCTGAACCTGACATTTCATGATAAATTTCAACTATGTACATAACTGCTATGAATTATGCTTTTAAAAAAGAAAATTACAAACTCAGAAAATTCATCCTAAAAAAATCAGTAATTCACATCAACAGATTAAACAAAACTGAAAGCTAATGTAGATATGAAACTGTTTCTAAAAAAAAAATTTGGCAACAAATCAAAGAAATGTGATTATACATATTTTTTCCTCTGTTATCATGGGAATTTGTGTTCTAGAGGAACTCTTGAGCACGCCCGCTGAAGGCAGCACCCTGAAGAAATGGCAGCAGCATCAGGAGAAGGTCAGCTCCGGTTAACATCACATATGAAAATCCAGAACTGTAGCACCACTAAAGAAAACACTTCATGACTAACAAAGGGCAGAACCATTTATAAACCAATGTAGTAAATCTTTAAAGTGGGCTGTACCTCAAAGCCTATTTCTAAATTGCTTCTCCTAACACCAGATTTTATCTTTTCATAATAAGCATTATGTCAACTGCTGTAGTAAGGGTCCCAGGCTGGCCACAAAATATCCGATCATTAACCCTGGAGAATGACTGCCACGTGAAATACTGTTATGAAAAAATGTAATCAGAGTGCCAATCTGAAATTCCAACACATTTCCCAAGAGTGCATTTCTGGGATTTTAACTTTAAACTCTCCTTCCCAGCTGCCTCTATATCATCATGGGCTCGAGATGCTATGTATCTCGTGGCTTAAGGGGGAACGGAAGCCCACATCTGGCCAGGGTCCCAAGCAGGCTCAAATTGACAGGGGGTAGTAAGGACTGAGCAGAGCACTGCTCTCTGACCCCACCCCCAACTTCCTTCTTTACTCGCCTCTCCTCTGGACTGGTTGTGGGAAGTTTCCTTGTGCAGAGGGACAGGTACCTAGGGGTAGCAAGGCAGCAAGAAGGAGGATTTTACTTCCTTCACCTTCCCATCACACAGAACACTGCACTGAGATGTAAAACAGAAAACAGGGACAGAGGAAGATAAGCAGAGGAGCATCACAAGGAAAGAATCAGCTAATGGCTGTAATGAGAACAGGCCGTTCTCAGAGACAATGGATAAGAAGGAAGAGTTCTTGGTATAATTTTACAAAGAAGGCCGGCATAGAAAGGAAATGCCAACAGCACACCAAATGTTGTAAGTAGAAGTAGCATAAATTCTACTTTCTTACCTGTTTGCATATGCACAAATGTTATCTATTAGTGAGAGATTCTTCAAAGCTGCCTCTACTTTCCCAAGAGAAACATATTCTCCTGCCTGTAGTTTTACAAGGTCCTTTTTACGATCTGTGCAAAAACAAGGCCGGGAGGGAGGGGGGCACATTGGAGGACAATATTATTATACCTTTAATACATAGAAATATTGGCCATTCCCTAAGTAATCTGCTATCAATTAAGTTCACTACAGTAGTTATGCTAAAATTAAAAACACATATAAAATTAGGCCCTTATTTCTGTACTACTAAATACATTCTTTTAAAGAATTAGCTTCTGATTAAGGGACCCCATCATCAGGGCTTCAGACATGTTCTGCTGAACAGATTATGTTCCTGGTATACATTAATACCAGAAAGGTCAAGAATATACTCAATGCCATCTGAAAGCTCACATTCTATCTGAGGAGAAGCAGGACAAAAAAACATATCACTTTAATACGATACGGTAGTACTAGGTGTTAGGACTCTCCAACCTGCTGATTTTCAAAGAATTCCCGCAAGTGAGGCCTGAGCTGAGTCTTGAGGGAAGACTGAGCAGTAGCCAAGTGGAAGAACACTGGCAAAGAAGAGAGACGTGCCAGCTTGAGTTACTGCAGCGTATAGGAGGAGGAAAGGTTTTCAGCAGGAAAGCAGCCCGTGAGATGGGGGTTTAGTAATCACGTGGTGGCAGCGAGAGGGTGCGTTCAGCAGGGGTAAGCATAGCCAACAGAAAGGAATTTCTTGCAATAGGGTGACAGAAGGTGCAGGCCTGACCTACGATCACAGAAAGAGGGACAGACAGAAAAGAATGATCTTGAGGCATATTTTATAAGGTAAAGCAGTGGGATATGGATTAGATATGGGGAGCTGACTGAAGAGGTTCTCATCTCCTGCCAGTGTCCAGATGGCACGACTGGGATAGAAGTGCCATTAACCGAGAGAAAGAACCAAAGAGGAGAAGCAGGAAGGTATTTTTCACCCACAGGTCCTAGTACTGAGCTGCCAGGCCTTCCTTAGCTCTCACAGGCAAGGGAAGGACATGGTTCTGACAGGAAAAGAGCCCTAATAACCTCTAGATAGCAAAGAAGTCACAAAAATGAATATTCCCTATTAAGAACTGGACTCTTTAAGGATTATCTAGTAGTAATTAAAAATACCACTGCTGCTGAACAGACCTTGAGACCTCATAATATGTCAAGCCTTATAAATTCCACACAGTCCCTATTGTACATTTTTATATTCCAGGGATAAGGCAGAGACCATACCAACACTACATAAAGATGAATTCTTACACTATTAAACAGCTTCTCTAAATATATAGTCTCTCTTTTGAAAAGCTATTTTGGAAACATCCACTTAAAGAAAAAAAGTATTAGTTCTCTTACCAATAATCTTCAAACAACCATCAGGGTCAAACTCTCCAATATCTCCAGTACAGAGCCACCTCTGTCCATTTTCATCTTCAAAAAAATCAGCTTTTGTTTTTGCTTCATTTTTGTAGTATCCCATTGTCACATTTTGGCCACCAATAATAATTTCACCCCTAGGATGTGGTTTATCAGTATTAAAGTATCCACCTAACAAACACAGAATAATTTAGAGTTAATTCAACATTTTTATCCCTGCATGCATCGTGTGACTATTTGAAACTATTAGTTGCTAAACAGGAACATCTGATTTTGATCCAATCAGGGTTTCCCAAAGGAAATAAGGCAGAGGCACTATGAACAAAATTCATCAACATAAAACTAGTTGCAAATTTTCAGCTGCTTAAGCACTTCTGCTTTCAAACTCCTATTCCAAGGAAAAAATTAAACTCAAAAATCCAACATCTACTGTAGGAAATAATTACATAATATGGACGACACTGGTCAATTCCTTTGAGGATTCTGTAGAGATTCTTAAACATCATACTAGTAACTGATAAAAGTGTTAAATCGTGCATTTTGAGAATAAATCTCTGTATAAAACCAAAGTACTATACATCAGGAAGATTTATTCCTTTACAGATAATTTCAGAACGGTTCCAAGTTTAAGCTTATTAAACATTTTCACTAGTTCTGCTAAAAGATAGCTGAAAAATGACACCCAAGCCTTAGAATCTCTTTGCATAAAAGAAAAGTGCACCCAAACAAATCACAGATAATATGTACATGTTAACAGGGTCATACAAAATTTTTAAGAAGTGACTAGTATTTAAATGGCATGAGCAATAGATTTTCATGTAATTATAGTAAAAATTTCCTTCTGATAATTTTGGGTTGAAGCCCTTGGAGAAGGGAAAGAAAAAAGAAAAAAACAGGTAAAAATCCTCAGTTTCATAGAATGAATTATATGATTTTTGTTTCTACAAAATATGATCATTTTTCATTTATGGACATTATTTATTTAGCACAGTTCTCAAGTTTTTCCCATAATTCTTATTTGCATTTATGTAATAAAATAAGCAAATAAAAACAATCATAATTCTTTGAAATCATCTGTGAAATAAGCAAAATAAATGCATTCATATAGCTCTAGATAACATATTTCTATTATAAAGGACAAAAGTGAGCACTTGTGGGTGATTTTACACTCTAAAGTAAGGAAGGAAATGAAGCACAATTCTAAAGTTTAATATTATACAAATTAATGCTCTGTGGTTACAAGAGGTTATTACCTTCCTCCCAGTTCTTTAATTTGATTTCACAGCAAACTAATGGTGCTCCCACTCTGCCAGTATTGTAGTCCCACACTAAAATGCAAATTTAAAAAAGTATTTGATTACAGTAGTTAATAAATTGCTTCATTTTTTTAAACTACAAAAAAACAGTGATTTATCCCAAACCTTAGATATATCCCCAGAGAACCCTTAAATGCAGAAGTAGTAGCACAGTGGTGAAGCAAGCTGTGTAGCCCACACTGAAGTGTTATGGTTTTTTTTTTTTTAATCCAAATGGCTATAGACGTTTAAAAATCAAGACATTTTACAAAAGAGTATGGAATCTCCAAGAACAATGGGCCCACATTTCCAGCACAGCAACAGCTGTAGCCCCTATCAGACGGTGCCGGCCTGCTCCAGTTTCCCCAGATCCCTTACCATCACATTTTCTTACACCAGGGCCCACTTCACTCATTTAAGTAGCTGCCTGGTTCATGAGTTTGTCTTCTCTATCTTAAAGGATAAAGGAACACAATGGTTTACACCTATTCCACTTTCTTACTAGACTTAACAGCTCTTCAGTACAAATAACCTCTCCAATCTTCTCCCATGTACCACTATTTCAAACTGAGATCTCTGAAGCTTCCCTCACAGCAGCTTACACTATCACACCCTATTTTTTCATAAATTCATATAATACGAGTTCAGAGATCACACTGGAGACTAACATTGTTAACGTCCAAGAATCTGGGAAAGAACCCACCACTATTACGAACTACTACTGCATTACGTTTCCTCTTCAAAGACCATTCAAGTATCAGAAATGAAAGGTTGATATTTAATACTTTACAGACTTATTTACAACATAAACCGTAACTGATTAATCACACACCCAATGGAAGCCTTAAAAATGGAAGAAATTAAGGCTCTTCAGGAACCGTATATGCATGTGTTTAAGACTGCTTGTCTATTTTGTACAAAACAAGACTTAAAAGCAGCTTCCAAAAATATATAAAATATAGAGAACGTAACTGAAAACTGGAAAATACAGAAGTAATGCAGGATAAACCTGGCATAAGAATGGTGCACAAAAGCACTCAAGGTAAATAGGGGAAAATGAAAAGTCAAGAGGTTTAGTGTCTATCAGTATCTAGAAAATACAAAGGAGAAGCATAGTTTTATCTAGGACTGGAGAACAAAGTAACTTTCTTCCATAAAAGGGCATATGAAGCACTGGGGGAGTCATCTGGGAACCACTCCGGTAATGGACTGCTCCCTCAACCCCGTCACCATGATAAACTCTGGAAATTAGACTCTAGACCAGAATCTAGTTTCTCGTTGCACTTAACACAGACCACCCACCCAGAAAAAACATTTCTGAATTTGGGCCTTAATAAACATACCTAAACAACTAGAAAATACACATTAATTTTTCTACATAAAAAGAAATTTTAAAACTGATATAAGATGATAAATGTACACAATACAGCCAATGCTTGTGACAAAAACTTCTTTTCTAGAAAGGTAAGTAGTTTTTAATACTACATATCATAGTTTTAACTCGAAAACTCCTCTAGATGAATTATTGACAATTAGATACACCTAATACATTCTAAAAACATATCAATAATCACACTACTTGGGATTTACACAAATATTTTAACTGCTCTTCTATATATCTGCAAAAAACAACCCATACTAAAAAGTGCCCGGAGTTGCACCCCAGCCTCTGTTGGACAGACCACTTTGTAGATAACACTAACCTTCTGTAATTGTTCCAGCCCCACAAGATTCAGTGAGTCCATAACCCTGACCGACAGGACAGCAAAAACAGATGTTCATGAATCTCTGTGTGGTTGCAGAAAGTGGAGCACCTCCACACAAGAGAAGCCGAATATTTCCACCTAGCAAGCTTCGAACTTTCCGGAAAACAAAGCTTAAAAAAAAAAATACATCAATCAGATAATCACAGAATTTTAAAGCTGAATGGGATTCTCCAAATCATTTAGACTAATCTTCCAATTCTGATACACAGGCACACTGTGAAGATATTTAGAGTTCAGTTCCAGAGCACCGCAACAGAGTGAATTTTGCAATAACGCAAGTCACATGAATTTTTTGGTCTCCCAGTGCATAGAAAAATTACGTTTGTGGAAACATAATTTTCCACAAATGTAATTTTGGTATGCGCCAGGAGACTACAGAGACATAATACACTATACTATACTACAGTCTATTAAGTGTACAATAGCATTACATCTAAAAAGCAATGTTCGTACCTTAATTAAAAAACACTTTATGTTAACAAATGCTAACCATCTGACAATCAGGGTTGCCACAAACCTTCCACTTGTAAAAACACAATATCTGTGAAACGTAATAAAGCAAAGTGCAATAAAACGAGGTACACCTATATGAGATCTTGAGATTAAGTATCTTATCCAAGGCCACAAAGCCAATTTAAGAGACTCTCTTGACCCACTACTTAAATCTAAATGCTTCTTCAACCAAGTTTATTCAACCAAGAACATGTGATTTTCTCTTGAGAACTTCAAGTAATATTTGAATTCAAAATTGTCAGGTTTAATTTTATATAGTAATGGAAAACGCTTGCTTATGGCCGGAGCAATTCGTTTTATATCATTATATAATACATATTATATTAATACTGAATAATTCTATTGTATCTTCATAAAATTTAGTATGAAAAGTAAATTTTTTTTGCTTTCGCTTACTTCATTAGAAATGTATACGTATTTGTATACAGCAATTTAACTCTTTAAAATTTCACTAATTCAAGTTGAAGTATCTAGTAAATTAAAAAAAGAAAACAATTCAAACATCTAATTGAAATGTTTCTGAAAATAAACTAATTAAAAAGATTGCTTACCACCTAGATGAAAAAGGAAGAAGGGTTTTGTTTTGTATTTTAATAACTTTGAAAAAAGACCAAGAGGCAATCATTAAAATATATATATATATGTAAATAGGCTTTACAAAGCAATTCTGTATCTCACTGGAGATATAAGTAAAAGGCAGGAAAAAAATTATAAAGTTTGAAATAACGTGAAACACATATGAAAACTACATTAACATTCCCATAAAAAATAGTTGGAATGTCATACTTTTATTTTCTAACTCCTAAGCTATTTTATAGTTAAATCTACTTATTCTATTAGTGCCATGGCGGGGGGGGGGGGGGTAGGGTGGGGGAGACAGGTGTGTGGTAAAACTCATTTAACACTTTAAACACAAAACATTTAATCATATTTGGTTGCCATTTTATATTCATATTGAAATATAAAAGCAAAGAGAAACTACTTCTCAAAATAATTAAAATCATATGTGTCCACAGAAGACATAAGCACACATTTAACACAGTAAAATTTTTAGTGAAAATTTTTTTCAAATAACACTGTAATCTTTTTAAATTGCTCATATTCTTTTGCAAGATGGATTTTTTTAGAGTCCCTTTGACTTTTTAAGATAATTTTTTCTTATAACTATCTCAATTAATTGGGCTATTAATGTGAATAAAATGATCAAATTATCAAGGAGAGGGAGAGCCTTTATTACCTATCACACAGTGGAGTACCACGCCCTTTTGAAATCTGTTCCATTTTGTAATTATAGGCGAGAATAAACAGAGTGCGTTGAAAATTACTCATTTCATTCACTTTATTCATGACATTTTTGTAGATCCGATCCATGATTTCCTAGATGTATAAAAATGAGTTAATACAGTCAATAATGCTATCAGGTACCTTATTTAAAATCTTAACATCAGATTACTATTTCCATCAATAGAGGCATTTTAAAAGATACATTCTGTCAAGAATAAACTTTTAAAATAGAGCCACAATTTGTTTAAAAATGAAATTTCTGTGATTTTTAATAGATGCTCATGAGTAGTAAAAAAAAAGGGGGGGGGGGCAGGGAGATATTAAAAACCTTAGGGCAGTAATATGCCATTACTGATTCTTTATACTGCTTTGCTCTTATTTATTCTGAACTAAAAACTAAACTCACTAAATAAATGAACAACTATATAAAATTAAGAGCATTTTTAAAACCATTCTATCTCATAAAGATATAAAGTACTACATTCTTTGCTCACAAAAAGACCATGGGGTTATTTTGGTTGTCTGTTTGATTTTTAATGCTGCATCCATGAAAAATTTCCTTGTCTGCACTGTGTTTTGCTTACTATGCCTATTCCTATGACATATACTTTAATGACTTGAAATAGTTTCTCTCTACAATTTTAAATTATATTTAATATTTATGTGAACCAAAACTTTAAGGAAAGATAGTACTAAGGAAACTACATACCTACCTAATGAAACTCCAAAATTACTGGTCATTTATATTTGACTTTGGAATAACTAAGGAATTATGCTTGAATGTGGACACTCGGTATCCAATTATAATTCCCAACACTTTCAAACAAAATCAGAAAGCCTTGTAAAATTTACATTAAGGGAGCAGAAAATCATTGCTATCGCATTTCTACTGATCTTATTCCCAGGCCCCTCCCTATGCCTGCTATTAAATTAAGATGCACAGTGCTGCTGGGGTAATTCATAGTTGCACCAACTTCTCTGTCCCTTTTTTTTGGTGTCTAAGCCAGACTTTCCCCAAGAACTCGGCAGATATGATTTGCTTAGAAGGAGGTGATCTCAAACCTTTTCTCCTATCTCCTGCTGGGCTTCAGGTTTCTACCAACAGCAAACAGATATCACAAAAATGATTTGAGCAAGAAGCTATTTAGGGGAAGGCACTGTTAATATCATATCGAAGCTGAAACTAAGTTGATTGTTTAATAAGAAAAAAAAGATAAAACAAGATCAAATAAATACTGTAGAGCTCAAGGTAACATAAATAATGAATAAGGAATAAATCCTACATAAACTACCTTGTCAACAATATCTTTTCCACTAGCATTTACTTTCTGTAGATGCTTTTTTAGCAGGCAATATTGATTAATCGTCAATTCTTACCGGGACAGCTGCCATCAGTGTGGGTTTCAATATGGATGTATCTCCTTTGCTTCCTTTTTTTATTTTTGAAGACTACAGAGAGAAAAAGTTATCTATATAAAGTGATCCTTATTTTTAAAAATTCAATGAAACTCTTAAGAAACACATTACAAATTCATCATTTTAATTCACTTATATTCTAAATAGCACTTAAAAGGCAAGTTCCTTTAGGATGATTAACTGTCAGCCTTACAATATACTGTCACACTGAATGAAAATTGTGTTAAAGATAATTATGATTTTTTAGTATCTCAAATCACAGAATTTAATTTACCTGATCTGCTAAAGTCTGTGGTGAAGAGTAGCCAATGCAGCATCCATGAGAAAGACAAACAAGCTCAGCACTTAATTCTAAAACATGGGCCAAAGGCAGATATCCGACGTAAACATCTTTCTCCCTAAAAGAAAAGGGAGATACGGGAAACAACAGTCAGGTGCTGTAAAACGGGAGCGAGCTTTACCCTCAGGGCTCAATCTGGGCTCTTTGTGTGTGTACGCGTGTGCATGTGCGTGTGCGTGTGTGAGAAGAGAGAGAGACAGACAGACAGAGACAGACACTGAGGGTGTCAGGGAAAAGAACTATAATACAGCTCAACCTAAAGCTGAAGAGGCAGACACTGTAAGGAAGTGGCTCCTGTTTCCAGGTCCTCCTGGAAGGTACTCACTAACTGTGAGTGCTGCAAAAGCAAAGCGCCAGGACAGAAGAAATATGGGGCTGGAAAGGGGAAAAAGAAAATGAGGGTTCTTTTGAAGGACAGAAGAAATTCCCCCAAGGAGGAAATGGCCTTTAAAGCTAATTGGGCTATCAAACAGGAGAGTTCAAATAGGATCCACAACTGTCTGCCAGGAATCTCAGCATGAGATTCTTGTTCTGAGAGTTCAATTATACCTTATGTAATAAAATGTATATGTATACATATCCATATATTTCAAGAACTGCTCCCATTCCCAGAAGGAATTAGTTGCTCTTAGTTTTTTTCTGAAAGTTGTGCACACACAAGAAAAATTTCTCTCTCCATCCCCAAATTCAATTCCACAGTAACGCGTGTGTGTATAATTTCTGTGCATCCCACCACTGCACGAGATCAGTCATCACAATATTGATTTCATCTCTGAGAATGCAAGCTTTACCACCCCTAAAATTTGCTCCCATCTGGTTTCCTCCATTGGTCTCTTTCCCATCCCAGTATACCCACTCTCCCCCAATACTACTGGAATGTGTCTTAAAAAGAAAAATCAGAGACTGAACACAGAAGCTCAATAAGCATTTATCGGATATATTATTTGTTCACTTGAAGTATAATATTTAGGTATAAAAATGACTATGAAGGTAACAACACCAACTGATTAAAATAATTCAAGACATTTAAGTCAGTTAAAGTTTGCACTTTTAAAGTAACAAGTAAATATTAACAATGATGTCTATCAACTATACTTTAAAACCCCCAACTCTAACTATTTTGTAATTTTAATGTCCTTTTCTTGAAGAAATACCTACTGTAAACAGACTCTGAAGGACTCATTTAACCGTAGACTAATAAATGACACAAACATTAATGTAACAGGAGACATAAATACTGGACTACCCCAAATTTATTTACTATGACATACCCCAGTTCTGGAATCCTTTCTGCCATCCCAGTTATACCAGCAATAAGGTTACTATGGGAGATCATGACCCCCTTTGGAAGTCCTGTGGATCCACTTGTGTACATGATTACTGCAATATCTGAGGGCACTGGTTTGCTATGAGGTTTGTTTTCTGTATTGGAGAAGAAAAACACACATACTTCTGAGAAATTTAGCTGTATCAATACTTTTTCATAATCATCTATTTGTCTAACTGAGTTAACAACTATTAATTGGGTTCATACAAGCTCAACAAAACAGATCAAGTCCCTGCACATAAGAGACGTAAGCTATTGGGACAGACATAAACAAATCTATAATGTTATAAGAGCTATGAAGAAAAATAAAGCAGGGCAAAGTGAGATGTTAGGAAAAGTGGCAGGAAATGAAGGTGAAGTAGCCGCCAGCACCACATCATGCTGTCTCAGAGGCCATGCAAAGGACTTTGGATTTCACTCTGGGTGGAATGTTACTTTGAACAGAGGCTTGTCATCACCTGTGACAAGGATCACTTTAGCTACTGTGTGGCTACCTAACTTAAAAAGGAAAGAAAGGAGGTACAGGGAGACAAAAGGCTATTCCAGCAACTCAACTAAGAAATAAGGGTGGTTAGACTAGGGTACCTAGACATTTGCTACAAAACGTTCTCTGCTTCAGAGCGGTGAAGTTAACATGGCTATACTCGGAATCCTGGATTAAAAGACAATGTCCCTCATTTGCACAAGCCTAAGAACGGCAGCCAACATCCTACAGAGGTGACCACAGTAAGAAAGACTAAGAGAAGTAGGTCATGGATAGCACTGGTGATCTGCCTGAATTAATCTTGGAAGTACCCTAAACGTGGTCTTCTTAAATAAATGAGGAAAACGTTTTAAACATGTTCCCAAGTGAACTCTTTCTCTCCTACCTGTCAAGATATATTTCTTGACAATTGTTATTATTCAAGTTCTTGCTTCCTAGTCCGCCATTCACTCCTTCATCCCATGGCACCATTCTCCTCTGCCACCAGCACTTAGAAGCTGCTCTCTCTGAAGTGACACTGGCTCAGAAGTCCAACGGTGCTTTTGCAACCCCTGCATCATCGGACTCCTCCAGTGCACCTGGTCCTGCCTCACTGAGGGGCTCCTTTCACTCGGCTCCCACAAACCACACACTGTGTGTCTTCTTCCTTCTTCTCTGACCAATTCTTGGTGGCCTTTGGAGGTACCATTCTCTGTGGGTGACCTCACCTACTCCCACAGCTTTAGTTAAAATCTGTTTCTAGCTTCTAAATCTTTTAACTCCAAATTAAACTCCAGCGTACTAGACTTGTATAGGCCACTCCCCACTACAAAGCTACATCTGAATGTCCCACCAGCACATAAATTCAACATGTCCAAAATTAACCTCAGCATAAACCCCATTCCCAAGCTGAGTGAATGTTTACATCTAATTCATCACTATGTTTCCAACTATAAAGAAGTACAGTCCCACCATCCTAACAGCTTTTGTGATATCCTTAAACATCAATATATTTTCTAACATCTTCTGACACTTATTTGAGAGTAGGAATTTCTAGTTACCATGCCTAGGTGTGCTAGCTGGAGGATAGAAAGATGTCCCCTCTGGAAACAACACAGTTGGAGCAGAAAGTAAAAGGAGGGATGCAGGTTTAGACACTTTACATATCTGTTAATACTTACAGATAATTCACATAGGGCAAGTTTAATGGCATTATTTGTTTAGACAAATAATGGCATTATTTGTTATTTGGTTTAAAGACTAACTTTAAACCAAAGAGAAAAAGGGAAACGGGAAAACTGTATAATGTAAAAAGTATTTTAAATTAACTTCAAAGAAATACTACTTTTAGAACATTTTAATAAATTAATGTTCATGTTTTTCCTTAAGCTTTTTTTTTAAAGGGTAGATGACAGTATACCTAGGGTGACCTTTCTTCCCAAAGTGATGGCCTAGGAAACTAGTTTGTCACTTGATCTAACTTTAGAATCAAATATCTGGAGCACTTGTGGAGAACACAGTCACTGCAGAACATACATGAGGAACTGGGAAACCGCCACGTACCCACGCTGGCCTTGGCTCCCAGAGCCTGCACTGCTGCCATGGTGTGCACGATGACACCCTTGGGAAACTCAGACCAGGTCGGTGGCTTACCGTCCACAGTGATGATGTGACGCAGACATGGGACTAGAGAAACTATATCCTGGAAAAACACAAGCATTTGTTGTAATTCTTCATTACTCTTCATTAGACAGCTTGGCAAATAGTCCAGGACACAAGAAAAGCAGTTGACCATATTCAGCAAATTCTTAATTTCTTGCCTCAAAAAAGCAAGGGTGGGGTGTAGTGGTATGAATACCCCTTTTTTCAGATGGAGAACTACTGGTCTGAAATATAAGTTACTGTTTTATTACATTAGATTTACTGTGTGTACCCTTGTTCTCTGGTAAAATCTTAATCAATAAAGTCAGTTCCTTACAAAAATGGGCATGTAAACACACACTGCCTGAACTACAGGGTAGCCAAACATTCCTCATGCTTTTAAGAGTCAAATAAAGATACAGGGGGAGAGGAAGGGAATTCTCTTATAAACTTGTGTTTAAAAAAAAAAATCAGATATTATGGTTTTCACAGAGTTGACTAGAGACGAAAGAAACCCTTCTCCTGTAGTTTTGTTAAGCCTTTTTCTTCCCTTTAAAAAATTCTGAAACTTGTAATGACTCAAATGCTTCAGAACCAAGTGAATTACTAGTTTTAAAATAACCCTTAAAAATTACACATTTATTGAAAATAGACTAGAAAATAGATGAGCACAATAAAGTTGTAATCCCTTCACCTTTGACATGGACATATTGACAATTAATTTGTAGCTCTCTGCGCTGCTTATACACAAATATATATGAAATCCACTTTTTCTTTTCTAAAGGAGAAGAATAAAGTGTGATAGCCCCACAAAGTTTACAGAGATATGAAGGATTTTAAAGATCGTAAAAGAGTTAAGTACCAATAATGAGCTCATACACTGAAACTTCTCAAGTATGGGACAGTTATTAGAAAACTAGTTCTCACCTTCAACTTTGTTTGTAAGAGTTCTTTACTGGTAATGATGTTGGTCACCTCTGTTTCATTTAATCCATGAACAATCGCTGGACCCCCTAGGGTAGCATACAACGTAACAACTACAGGGAAAAGAAGGGCAAGTCAAACATTTGGACATTTCATGGAAATACTAAAAGGAATTAAATAAAGCCTCTGATCGTGGATGGAGCATACTAAACCCTAAATTGTTAGAACCACAGTTTGTGATCTAATCGTGCTGTTTTTCTAAATTATTTTAATATATTAACTAACATTATGCCTACTCACCCTTCTGTAACTTCCCCCCAAAACTGCAATATTTTAAAATTTAAAAAATTTTTATTTTATTTTGTTTTACCTACAGATGCTATTCTGAGACTGTCATGTTGAAAGGAATTACATTTGATTTCTAAAATGTCAGTCTTAGTTGTTAACTACTCGATACTAAAATATGGAAAATATACCAATAAGATAACACACTGAATGTCATATTTAAGATATTACTTGTTAGAATATAGCATGGACAAATGGTAAACTGCTTATGCTAAAGTAGAAAAATCTAAAGAAAGACATTCTTAGAAATGTCGAAATTAAATCATAATGATGAGGAGGAAGAGAATTTTTATTTGCTTTCTCCCTAACTCAAAAAAGTTAGACTTAAAGTCACTGTAAGAGATAATTAAAGCTTCTTAAAAGAAACATACTATAAATCCAAACCTGTGACAGCAAAAAGGTATGCCAGCTTAAAAAAAAACAAAAAACAAAAAAAAACAGCAGAGGCATTTACACCAAGAAATCTGATAAAAGTATCTTTTCTGTTTCATCTGAAGGATAAGCAATGTCCATATTTTGCATCATATTTGGCACCAAGACCTCTGAACTAAGCCTCCAGGACTACCTCACAGACTGAAGCATCACAACTTCCACAGGTTGTGTTACAGTTACAACATAAAAACTATCATTTAACGGAGCAGCTAGGTTTGAGTATTGGAAGTGTTTTAGAGGCCAGCTGTTACTGCCAGAAGTGGCATAACAAGATGACACTAACTTCAAAAGAAAATTCTTAGAGGGGGTAGCAGAGCAATGACCCACAGGTATAGATCTAGCTCCCCAGACCCAGAAAGTCCCCTCTGAACAGGTTCAAGTCCCCTTACTACATTGTGTAATTTGTTCCACGATTGGTTCCTTTTCCAAAATAGATCAATAATTCCAAGTGGTAACAAAGAGTTATCCACTGATTGGATACAAGGTAAAAATTAACATCAGAATTTTAATCTCTTGGGAGTAAATATTTATAATAAAAAGTGAGTATCATCTCTCCCACAACAACATTAGGTCCACGCTTTGAGAAGATAAGAAAGTCCACGTACGCTGAAAATTATACATGAAGCAGGCCTGTGCAGCGATCATCCATTCAGCCCTGGTTTCACAGAAGATGGCAATGTTGGTCTTTGGTTTCTGACCCAATATCTGTAAGCCATTTCCGAAATTAAAAGCTCTAACGAAGACATCTTCAAAGGATAGCCAATTATAGTTCCCAAGAATAACCTGATAAAACAGAAAGCATACAAAGTTTTCAAATTAACCAAGATATTAATTTCTAGAAAGAAGCCAGGATGTGTTCCAAATTTTGACAAACCAGAAAGTTGTGTTTGTATACAAACTATTCTGTTCTAACGAAAAGCTGGAAAGTGAGTTTCAAGTGAAAAGTCTATTTTGAAAATTAGCTATTTTGTGATATCTTCTATGACAACTCAAATCTTTTGCTAAATCTTTAACTGTAATTTGGGGGTGGGGGGTTGTTTTTCTTTTAAAAAAATTATTCAAGGTTTGACAGGATCTTAAATGTCAACTTTCTGTCCAAAGGCACATATATTAGTAATTCATTTATAGACTTCATTTACTTAAACAATGCAGATTTTAGTTTATAATTTAGCCTAGTGTCAAGTACTACTGATACCAACATTTTACTTCCCCTCTACTTATGAATTCCTGGATTTCAATATCAGACAGTATAACGTGATTCACACACAGAAACTGGCAGACCCAAGCTAACAGAAATGCTTATGGCCACTCAGTTGGAACTGCCGTAACTAACTCTGGATAAGCAAAGTAAACAAGTCTCTATACGACCAGGTGGGGAGTTGTTATACTATTTTCCAGAGTCCCTCTGTTGAATGCCCACTGGCGTGGCAGAGCTTTCGACTTTTATTTGTGCAGGTGACATCAAGGCTCACATTAGTAACAACCCCCTCTTAACTACCTTCAGGAATTTTCTCCAACTTAGATCAGACCGTAAATCCCCAATTATACACAGATTAGACAGAAAGCTGTTCTTGCTGCAAAAATATATAGACAGTTCCCAAACATGGCTGCGTCACTAACATACGTCTCTCATACCTTAAAACCATCTAACCATATTCATTTTCAAAAATGCTTATGATATTTAAGAGATTTCTAGAAACAGAGGTTGGATGAAGACACAAATGGAAAAAGTTAAATACTGCCCTCTAGTGCCCTATTCCAAACTGGACTTGAGAAGTAAATTTTCATATTGTTGGATAAAGCAGCTGAAATTAAAATGCTCATTTAACTTTAGTGGGTCTCAAACCCTCACCCTGCTCTGCACCTCCATGAAATGCTCAGCACGCAGAGTTCCAATGGCTTCAAAAGGAGTTCTGCGGCGCTGAGAAGGCAGATGAGAATTTGCCCGAAACGTGTAGGAACTGGATTTACCATTATTAAGAATTTCACACTCCAAAGATAGGCATGAGCTACCTCCTAGATTCTAGAATCTAAATGAGTTTTGTAAATTTCAGAGACGATATGTGTTCTGAAAAAGCATTAGCTATAAAACCCAAATATGTAAACCCCAATAAATGATGGTGCAAAGAAATTAAGCCATGAGTTTAATTCAAGTGTAACCAAAATCTGAATTTAATTCTTTAAACCACTGAATTTTCCAGGACTGATCTTTCCCATAAAGATTACATTTAAGTGACTCTACCTACCCCATAATTTTATCTGACTTGTGCTAGAAAAGGTTTCAAATCCTAACTTTGTCCCTACCCTATGGTTAGCCCAACCTGAGATTAAACTCATGTATCTATTCCCTGCTTATACTGTAGAACACTGCTGAAGAACACCAACCAGGTGTTTTAAATCCAGGATCACAGATCTTACCACCCAGCAATCCTATTATGCTTCCCTGGTACATTCATTTTCTCACCCTCTGAAATGGCTATCTGAAACCTTCTCTCTACTCAAATATCCTCTACCCTTTCTCTCCCTTCTCCACTTCCATGTGACAATACTACCTCACACTCCACTGAGAAATCAGAAATTAAACAGAAACTCCCTTACCTTCCTACCACCAAGTTTAATAACCTACATACACCTGTACCCATACCCTTTGCAGTCTCTCACGGTATCCCAGTGGCTGAAGTGTCCCTGACACAAGCTCGACTCACGAGGACTTTGATTTGAAGAGCTTCCCAAGTTTCCATCTCTAGTCCTGACCACCCGTACTTGGATATCCAACCTACTTTTTCACTTGATTATGCAACTAAGATGTCTAACAGATATTCCCCCGAAGCAACCACTTCCCTCCACCTGCACCCTGTCCTCCTAATCCATCTCTCCCCTGAACTAATGAATGCTGACTGGCCAACTGCCATTCTTATTCCTTTAGCCCCTTCTCCCTCCAATAGTGAGTTTTTGAAAAACATGCATCAGCTTACTCCTCTGCAAGTGTTTTCCCTTTCCAGCAGGAATGGAATTGGAAACCCTTACCCTGGCCTACAAAGCCTTAAGGGTCCTCGACCTTGCCAGTGTCTCTGTGCCCATCTCAAAACCTCTGTCCTGACTCATTTCCTATGAATACAACTTTGTCTTTTCTGTCCTTCAAATAGGCAGCGCAGGACCCCAGACGAGGCAAAACAGGTGCTCAGGGCACGAAATTTAAGGAGGCACTCAGTCTCAGGGTCTGAATGCCGTCATGAACTTTGCTCCCTAAGTGCCTCCCCCAGCTGGGCTTATTCCTGTTTTAGAGCCACTGCACAATCCTGCCCCACTGCAAAGAAGGCTCGTTACCCGTATCTTCACAAAGCTGGCCCCTCCGTGTCCTTCAGGCCTCCACTTAGCCGTCACTTACTCAGAGAGACTATCACTGTTCTCCAATCAGCTTTCTTTCTTCAGGATAGTTAATAAATCTGTTACCTTATTATTTATTGTCTCTCTTCCTCCCATACAAATACAAGATCCAGAAAAGAGTAATCTGTGTGTCTTGTTCATTATCGTCTCCTAGTGCCTAGGACAGTACTAGCATATAGTAGGCACTCAGCGATTATTCACTAAATGTAATGGAACGGACCGGTGTAACGAAACAACTTCAATTCACTCTGGGCCTCTGAGTCTTCAACCTCTCCTCCAGCAGCCTCATTTGTTTAAAAGATGGCTTTTTTTTTTTAAAAGGTCCATATCCACCTGATCATTTAACTCCCCTGGCTTCTTTTGTTCTCATCACCATTCAATCGCATACATCCTTTGCCACCACCTCTTAAATATTCTTACCTGTGACCCATGAGACATAAGTATGTTTGACTGTCTTAAGAGTCAGGAAAACGCATGCCTAGTGTGGCTACGTGAACGACCACTGGGGAGTCTGAGCGGTTTCCTCATTTGTAAATCTAGTTGGGGGCTAAATGAACCCTACAGTCACCTTCCTCTCTCACATTTAATTGCCTGTATTGTCACTGTGACAGGTGTGACATACACATATGTAAATATCAATGTTGTCACTCAGACTATCACTGCCTGGGACCCAGGAACTTAATAATTTACCTTTGTTCAGGAACCTATGAAATTATATACCTTGATGATGCTGATGAGGAAGGCCTCTTAAGTCAAAAGAAAACTATAAAAATAAAATGGAGATAAGATACAGAACATTCTATAAAACAAAATCACACAATACTTAACCAGTCAGGGCGCTGAAGAATGAGATATTCTATAAAGGTTAAGTCTTCAGGTAGCTGAGTTTAACCTCTATCAGCATTAAAACTTTTACTTTAACCATTCAGAACAGAGATATCTCAAAAGTACATACCTTCCTACCGTCCGACAAAGTACATCTGGCTTCATTTAACCTTTCCCTCTGCAAATGAAGATCTTCACAAACAAATTATTGTAAGGGAGCCAGAGAGAGTAAAAATATTCAAGAGATCTGGACAGTTGGTAATAACCATGATGAGGACAAGGGCAGCTAACCTTTACTAGTGTTTACTACGTGCTAGGTATGCTGTAAGTAACTCTCACAATAACTCTAAGATAATTACTATTATTATCCCTATTTTACAGATGAGAATACTGAGGCGTAGACAGAATAAACATAACTTGCTCAAATCCCACAGCTATTAAGTGACAGACTAGGATATGAACCCAGGCAGATTCTTTCCAGAATCTAAGTACTAAATCACAACACTCCAACTGCACTATAGAAAGGAGTTGAGATGTTGCTGGGCAAGTGAGTAAGGCGGCCTGATTAACAGCTGTAAAATATCATTTCAACTGCTGTGTTTGAATGGATTATAGTAGAGGCAATAGTGAAAGCAGAAGACCTGATTTTTTTTTTTTTTTTTTTTAAAGCGAGAGGGTTGGAGGGAACTTTAGGGGGAAATTTTTAAAAATCAGACTCCTGGTTTTTGACTTGAGCCATCTGGTACACAGCGGTGCCTTTAACAAACAGGGGGATGACAGGGAGAGGAGCAAGTATGGAAAGGAAAACCAAGCATTCTGGCTGGGAAGAGTATTAATATAATAATCAACCACAAATTCTGGCCAAGAGATGGGTCATTATTTTTTATATAAATTATGTAAATATCCTAATAAGTCAAAAAATAAATGTCATACACATATGTAAATAGGATAAAAACATGACTCAAGAAAGAAATAACACAAAAGTAGGCAATGAGGAAGAGGAAAAGAAAGCTAAGTCAACTCCTAGGAACAGAAATGAGTATTTCTAGTATCTCTTTGCATCAATTTAGAAGGAATGTCAGTCATAGCGAAACTTCTCTTTCTAAAGCACTATGACTGCATAATCCCTTCTAGTTTCTTCTCTCTAAGGTGTGTAAAATATGTAAGAAAAAAATGTAAAGTATCTCCAGAAGTTAGATCACTAAGTGTTTGAGCTGGTCTTGTGTCTTCTGTTTCACTGCAAAGTTATTTTTATTCTTTGCAACTCTGCTCTATTTCAGGTACATGTATTTTCAAAACGTTCTGGAAACTGATCATTTCATTGTTAGTTCATTTCAAAAGACATCAGTACAAGCACTTGCTGGGGGGAAGGCTGGGACCAGGAGCTACTGACACACGTTGCACACGCTTCACTCTGCCACAGTTTTTTTTTTTTTTTTTTTTTTTTTTTTGCGGTATGTGGGCCTCTCACTGTTGTGGCCTCTCCCGTTGCGGAGCACAGGCTCCGGACACGCAGGCTCAGCGGCCATGGCTCACGGGCCCAGCCGCTCCGCGGCATGTGGGATCTTCCCGGACCAGGGCACGAACCCGTGTTTCCTGCATCGGCAGGCGGATTCTCAACCACTGCGCCACCAGGGAAGCCCGTCTGCCACAGTTTTATAAAACCATGTGAGACTTCAAATGACAGCACGATATAGCCCTGGAAAAGCTGGCCAAGCCTCAGGAACACAGCCTCCTCTGTTTCTTCGCCATTTGTTCTTCTGTTTGTGCCCCTCGGGAAACTTGTCTTGGTGAAGCTGACGGCCGCGCTATCCTGGGCATAATTACAGTGGAACCATCACATCTTCACTTACCTCCCCTTGGAAGCTCAAAACAGACTTTTAGGATAAGACGGAAACAAAGCTTCAGAGTCCATTCATTTGAAATAAAGCTTTGAGCATCTTCATGTCAACCATGCCAGATACACTCCAGGGTTAATCCCCAAAGCTCAGTCCCCCAAAACAGGGAGAAAACTTTTAGATATTGCTAATCACTGGCTTTATTTTCCAATATAAGATTATCTTCAAATATGGCAACTATTAAATGAAGATACACTCCATCAAGATTACGTTCGTGTTCCACTCTTAGTAAGCTCTCTGAGCAGAGGCCACGCTGCCTAAGCAACTCCACTTCTACATCTAAGGGGAGGTTGTGAAAGGTCCCCTTTTCACTATCCTTCCATAGCAGCAGCTGCTGCTGCAATACAATGGGTGATAAATAAGAAACCACAGTGGAGATACCCCCATCCAGTCTACAGAACACTGCTACAGTTGCAATGCAGACCAACAGAAACTGAAGTCTTAGCCAACGAGTGGTATAGCACACCTTCTCAAGTAAGGCTAACAGAAAATATTTGCTTTGTTTATGATACACAAAACCTACTTTCCCAATGAGTCTAATTTCAAACAAGAAAAAATGTTTTCTACATCAGAGTTTATATTAAAGACTTCTGAAAAAAGTTTGATGAATCACAAATGCGAAGTTAATGGCAAATGTCAATGGTAGGCACACCCTCTGACAGTGATGTAGTATAGACAGAAAAGGGTGCTAACTGAAAATGGTTTCTCTCACCTTCTAACTTTTCTACTAGAGTTCAAATATTTCTTTGTTGAATAAACAATGAATACAAAGGCACCACAGTCAAGACAGGGAGGAAAGAGCCACATTATTCATTCACATTCTCTCTCTCTCATTCACACACACACACACACACGCACACACACACACGCACACACACACCATGCATGCAAGGAGCATAAGAACTTTGCTTGTGTCGGGACTTCCCTGGTCGTGCAGTGGTTAAGACTCTGTGCTCCCAATGCAGGGGACCCAGGTTTGATCCCTGGTCAGTTCACATGCCACAACTAAGGAGCCAGTGAGCCAGAGCTACGGAGCCCATGTGCCGCAACTAAGACCCAGCACAACCTAATTAATTAATTTTTTAAAAAAAGAAGAACTTTGCTTGTGTCCACTGCATTATCTGGCCACATTTAAGGAACAACTATGATAGCTCTAGGATTTTATTTTGTCCTAATTATACTGACACCTGAATTACGAAAGCATTTCATATTCACCATATTTTTCTCCTTTTTATATATACTTGGGAACCAGTCTACTGATATGAGTACTGGATGACTGAAAGTGCTAGCTCCATAAAATACCACACACTATCCTGTAGTGTGTGCAGGATACTAGAGAAAAAAAATCAGCTTCCTGCTAAAACAGGATTTCTGTTATATATGCTTACATTAAAAATAAGAGAACCCAATCTTTGAATTCAAATAGCAGTAGGAATTGTCAAAGGACAAAAATGAATGTTTATTTTAGATACAAAAAGCACAGAAAAGAAGGCAGAGGAGTGGAAAACTTTAGCACTTAAAAATTGTAGTGTTTTCAGCACCTTTTATAACTACCAGATCTCGAAAGACAGAATCAAGGATGGTACACCATAAAAAGTAGCAACTAAACATGACAAAAATCAGATACCATTATGATAAAGTGTTTTGCAAATTATAACCTATAGGCTAGAGAAGAGTAATCAAACATGCTTAATTAACTACATGACTTCAATTTCTTGAAATGTGCTATTAACTAACCCCAGCTAGATCTTAATGTAGCAAAAAAAAAATCATTTAGGTGAGGCAAAACTAAGTCACCAGAAGAAACAGGGAAAATGCCTTAAAAGTAGAGTGACCACAGGATTTATCCAAATCACTCTGGCGACTGCAGGGGGCACTATTAATGCCAGAACAACAAGTGTAAGTCAGGATGGTTCCAGGCACAACAAGATAAAACATCCCTCCACTTGAAGGTTAGGAACACATACAGATTCTGTTGTCTAGAGTTAAAATAATGTTTTTAAATTTCTAGGCGTTACTGATATTAACTTGCATGCTATCTCCTTTACGTTTAGAAGATGATGACTGGAATTTGTGTGGTAAGTGGCAAAAGTAATGGACCATTAAGTTAAACAACATCGTTCTCACTCCCCTCCCCACATTCTACAGTAACAGGAGGAAATCTGAGCATTTCATTCCACAGCTGTGCTTATTTGGACTCTCCTCCAAGATCTGAGAGTTCCTTCATGATTAACAGAAAAAAGACAGCTGGAGTCAGATGTAGTTGGAAAAAGAGGGTAAGGGAAAAACAACTTTGCCTACACAGGTATTTATTAAACCTATAACCTAACCAAATTATCAACTAACTACAGATCATCTTACTGCCTCTAAAAAAACTTTATCTTCAATTTTCACCTATCAGAGCTTCAAAAACCGTTGCTAAGAAACTCACATACCCAAGTTCATAAACAGCATTTTCATGACATTTCTATACTTATTACCCCTCATGGGCTGCACTACTCCATGATATAAGTCTTTAGATTCATTCATCCATTTTGCCCAGTGAATTCCCAAGATGATAATAAAAGCTAGAACATTTACACTAGATACCACAAACTGTTCCACACACATACTTGTAGAACGTACACACACAAACACATACACTCTCTCTCTCTCTCACTCCCTTTCCCTATCTATTAATCCTCTCAACAACTCTGAGCTGGGGTTAGTTTAAGGAGTATGGAGCTAGACACCCTGGGCTCTGGTCCCAGCTTCACCACCTGCTAGCTGTAATGCCCTTGGGTCAGTTACCTAACCTATCCGGGCCTCAGTGCCATCACCTGTAAAGGAGGGATATCCCGATCACACTGACCCGTAGGGCTATTTTAAGTCTTACGTAAGTTGATATGTGTGAAGCTCTTAAAACAGCCTGGCTCATAAGAAATGCTAATGAATATCAGCAATGATCATTATCCTCCATGTTAAAGAAACTGAGGCAAATTTGTTATGTAGCTTTTTGGAAGTCACACACAGCTAGTAAGTGGCAAAGCCGAGATTCGAACCCATAGTCTGTATCTGGAGTCCAGGCTCTTATCCACTGTTACACTGCCTCCAAGGAGGTCTTATCCTCTGTTTCAAATCAATAATGGCAAGTTCTATATCTGTGAAAAGAAATTCTTAGAAAACCAAAGCACTTGCCACAAACCAAAATACCAAATCATTAAGTATCCAATGGAAGCGACATTATAATCAGAAAAAGCAGGTCACACCCCAAAACCCAGAGCAATCTCAAGTTCACAGGTGCTTCTGGAACTACCAGGGAATATAGTTCCAAACCCCAAACCGCCCTAGACATTCTATTCAAAGTCCTGGTAGCCATTCAGGCTCAGAAGTGCCCCACACCAGTGAGTGATCTGAAGGTCTTCGTGAAAATTCGGAATAAATCCATGCCAGGGGTACAGAAGGAGAAAAAAGCGCAGTCTAGTCCCCTTCTACCCCACTTCTCCTGCCACATGAGCAAATTCCAATAGAAGCAGGCCGTGCTTGTCCCCTGCCACCATTTCTAAGCGTACATTTCATTCAGAGCGAATTCAAAGGCAATAAAAAACCACATTACCTTTTTAAAAATTTTTCCATTTGGTTGCACTTCATCTTCCTCATTTAAAATTTCACGTGTTCCCAAGAGTCTTTTGTCCTTGAATTTGTTTTTTGCGTGCATAAAAACTTTATCTAGTGTATCACATCCAGGGTATAATACTGAGGCCAAACCATCCAAGCAGTTAACAGATCTGTATGCAGACTCAGGTTTTGAATTTACAGGCTTTGCTTTAATTTGGTTTGATTTTTGTTGTCTTGACTCAGACAAAAAATAATATGGAATGTATGTTAAAATAGTATAAAGTGATATTATAAAGTGTATGAAATATAAAAGAATGGGGTTGATGGTATGTTTTAGCTTCATAGTAGATGGCTTTGAAGACACGTGGTTATTCATAGTGCTCAAAAAGTAGAATTAACAGATTTCCATAAGAATCTAGAAGTTAAAGAAAGAAAGGTATTAGTCAAAAAATCAGTCGTAAGTAACTTTAAAGAAAAAGTCTTCATATCAGATAAGCACACTATTTTTTTTCCAGTAAGCAGCAGCTAGTATACTGGCCGCCCGCAATGTCCTGTCCACTCCTGATATTTATAGGATACACATTTATGCCATATCTATTAACAATGGGATTTCTACAGAAAAGTTTCCACATCATTCTGTAAACAGGTGGCTTTTCCAACCTAACCCCAACACAAATACTTCCCAGTGGTGAAGAGGAAGCAGGCCAGAAGACCTACAAGAGAATGGAGACCAACAATGCACCCATTTCCCGTTCTTCAGTGTCTCATTACATTAGAGATGGCAAGCACTTAGCACATATGCCACATTCTCCTCTCTCTCGACCCCTGCAGCCACTGCTGAATCATCACTGCTTTCTTTCCCAGGGAAGCCCCCTTCTCCCATTCTAGGCAGCAACAAGCAATTGGAGTTAGCAAACAATATGAAATTCACTTCCCACAGTGATTCTAGATAATTTTCAATTTAGGCAGGTTAAATTGAGAAGCAAGTAGACAACAGACTTTGGACATTTTATATGTTGCCTATATCAGATTTATTGAGAATCTACTCATGTGTAGATTGTGTTCTAAGTAGAGGGTGTGTGTGTCAGACAGTGTTCTAAGTACAGGGACTTTAACAGTGAAGGAAACAATCTAAGTCTCTCCTCCCATGGAACCTATATATTCCTTGGGAGAGGTAGACAAACATCACCAGATGATGAGAAACCCTAAGAGGGAAAAATGAACCCAGTAGGGAAATACTGGGTGACCAGGCAAGGCTAAAGAGGTGCTCTAGTATGTTGGTGGTCCACGAGAGCCTCCCTGGCCAGTGATATTTCAGCTGAGACTTAAAGGAAGAGGGAGAGTGGGGAAGAAGAACACAAGGCAGAGGACACAGCCTTTGTTCGGTAGGTAGGTGATCATATCATTTTTGAAGAAACAAAACTGAAGGTACTAACTGATTATTCCACGCAGCTCTAAATCCAGGATTATGATTTCTGGGATTCTTCATCTCCATGTTGTAGAAATTCTATTCTAGGAAAGTGTGGCTGAGAGATCTGAGGAATCCCTTCTATCACCCAGTCTCCACGCAGGGCAGAAGCTCTACTGCAGATGCAGCAAACGAAGACGACTGGGCACCGTGATTCGTAAGGTGGATGCAAGGAGAGAAGCTCCAGAGACCAGTGGCTACAGCCAAGCCCAGGACCCCACTCACAGAGCAGAGGACAAGCTGCTGCCCCTGCCCCTGCCCCTGGCTCTGGAGCAATGGCACAGAGGTTCTCCCCAGGCCAGAGAAGCAGGCTGTAAGAACACAGAACCACTCAGCAATCCCTTAGAGGAGGACCTTAGTTGGAACAGAGAACAGAGAAGTTCAAGCCTAATGGCACTATGGAAAACAATGGAGACTTCAGTGGTGAGCAACTCAGATGAGGCTGGTAGTTCCACAACAGGAACAAGCAAAAGAACAGATCCAGAGAAGTTCAATGGAATCACAGAAAGAGACAGCTAGGAAGAGTCCTCCTAGAGTCAGCGCAGCTCAAAGACGGGCCTCAAACACAACCCCTACGAAGACCATCTAATTTAACTGGATCACCCTGTGGGGCAACTTACAGCCCAGGGCACTGTGCAAAACAATAAAGCAATCGACTAGCTATCAGTGGAGCATATTCGCTGGGTGTGGTGCCAAGGGGCAGATCAGGGAGGCAGACCGTTAAAGGGAGCCCCACAAGAACCGTGCTGTCACCCCCTGAAGAAGGTACTTCAAAGTAACTGTGTGTGTTCCCAAGGCTGTGCCCTAGAAGGAGCCCCATCAGAGGATGCACACTGCAGAAAAAGTAAACTTCACCAAAACCGGTCAGCCAACTCAGCAAACAAGCAAGCAAACAACACAACAAGAAAAGTGTGGAAAAGAGGAAGGAGGAATTATTCAGAACTGCTACAGAAGTATCTAAAATGTCCAGTCTACAACAAAAAATTATGAGGCATGCAAACAAACAGGAAAGTATGACCCACACACAGGGAGAAAAGCAGGCAACAGAAATCCTCCTTGAGAGGACCCAAATGTCAGACTTAGCAGACAACGCATCAAAGCAGCGATTATAAATATGTTCAGAGAACTAAAGGAAACCATTCTTTAAAACTTAAAAGTCAAACTCTGCAACTTTACAAGAAAAGGGACACCTCCGAATTTGCTCACGCACAGCTGGTGAGAAGCCAGCCCTGGGCACTGTTCACCATTCCAAGCTCTTTTCTCCGACAACATATTGTGTAGTACCCTGAAGAATGAGTCCAAAGAATCTAGATTTCTGCCAGAAAGGGCATGGGGAGCCACTGAAGGTTTCTGTACAGAAAAGTGGCACAACGAAAACAATGTCCCTAATACTTTCAGGACATAAGAACTGCAAAGAATAGATGCACCTTGGGGCTTCCCTGGTGGCGCAGTGGTTGGGGGTCCGCCTGCCGATGCAGGGGACACGAGTTCGTGCCCTGGTCCGAGAGGATCCCACGTACCGTGGAGCGGCTGGGCCCGTGAGCCATGGCCGCTGGGCCTTCGCAATGGGAGCCTGTGCTCCGCAACGGGAGAGGCCACAACAGTAAGAGGCCCATGTACTGCAAAAAAAAATAATAATAATAATAATAATAATAATAAATAGATGTACCTTAATAACCCAGGAGAATGATGTTATCTCACTAAGTACTCTGAAATTTAATTCTTCATGTTTGTATTTTTAATTTAAAAGTAACTGTGATTTAAAAAACTATCTCTATCCACAGATGAAATGACTGTAATATAGAAAATCCAAGGGAACCCACTGAAAAACTAATGGAACAAAGAGTTCAGCAAAGGTTGCAGGATATAAGATTAATATACAAAAATAAATTTTATTTCTATAAACTAGCAATGAATAATGGGAAAATGAAGAAAACAATTATATTTATAACACTTTCAAAAATTCTTAGGATTAGATATAACAAGAAGTGCAAACTATGTACTATGAAAACCACAAAACATTGTTTAAAGATATTAAAGACCTAAATAGAAAACATCCTGTTTATGGATTTTAAAACTTAATATTGTTAAAATAGCAACATTCCCCAAACTGATGTACAGATTCAACATGATGCTTATCAAAATCTCTGCTGACTTTTATAGAGAATTTTGTAAGCTGATCCTAAAATTCACATGGAAATTCAAAGTAGCCAGAACAGGCAAAACTTTTGAAAAAGAACAAAGTTGAAGTGCTCACACATCTCAATTTCAAAGCTTAACACAAAGCAATACTAAGACAGTGTGGTACTAGAAAAAGTACATATATATAGATTAACAGAATAAAATTAAGAGTCCAGAAATAAACTTTTCTATTATGGACAACTGATTTTCAACAAGATGGCAAAAAAAACTCAATAGGGAAAGAACAGTCTTTTCAACAAATGGTGCTGGAACATCTGGACATCTACATATAAAACAACAAAGATGAATCCCTTTCTTATACCATACAAAAAATTAACTTAAAATGGACCACAGGCCTAAATATAATAAAACTATGAAACTAAAACTATGAAACTTTAATAAGTACTAATCACTGAGTATAAAGTGTTTCAAGAAGAGTACAGTAAAAGGTAGAGGCTAGTTCTGGCTTTTTCTGAGACATCCTCTTGAACCAAACAGCAATTTATTATGATCTTAAACGTCTGGGGATAGGGAGGGCAGAGGAATGGAGATTTTCAATAGATGATACCACACAGCTTGAACAAGCACCAAAATCAGCAGGTGTTCAGGAAATAATCAGCCACCCAGTAGAGCAGGGTATGGATGAGGAAATGAGAGATGAGGGCAGGGTATTAAAGGCCCCAAATTTTAAAGGTCAAATTGTTGTGGCCTGTGATGCTGAGGAAGAAACGTAGTTTGCATTCCAATGTACATAAACACACAGTATTAGATAATAACTTTATGCAGAGGATAACCTGAAGGCAGCAGAAACTGGAGGGAAGGAAATTACATAAGAGATAACAAGTAATCATTTACTCCTAGGTCACAAGCTATGGTGGGTGTGACAAGGAGCGAGCAGCTAGGATTCCTGGCTCCTAACTGCCCAGAGGGTGGCAAGGGTAGCAGCTGTTCCTCCAGCCTTTCCAACAACTGAAATCTTTCTGCTTAACATAGTGAGGGTGGTACTGTATCTGAATCGTGAACAGAATAAGTTGCAAATTAGAGTGAGGCAGTGAAAGGAGGGAAAACAACTGGGGTGCCTTCAACTGAGACAGAAGTACAAACAGTGAAGAGGTTGGTCAGTGGCTGGATGATTGGTGGAAAGGAGATGAATACAAGTCTTGAAAATAATGGGTTTAAGATGTCGGTGAGTCATCCAAATACACAAAATTGTGGAAGTTAAGAGGGGTCACAGTTGCCCAAAAAGAACACACAGGAAACCCCCAAGGTAAGTTCAAGGACAGAAAACTTTGGAGGGAAACTAATGCCAAGACTGAGAGGAGGAAAATCCCACGGAAAAGGCCAATAAAGTAGGAGAACTTGGAAAGGGCAGCGTCATGAAAGTCAAGGGAGGGGAGAGGCAAGGGAGGGGAGAGCCAATGGTGTCAAGCGTAGCCCTGATGTACCAGTCACATGCAATTAAGACATTTAACTTTTCTAAAATGTTTTAGATAAACTAGGTAAAGTAACAAAACTTTGGTCAATTGCATCTTATCTGCTCAATGGCTACAGAAAATGTAGACTAGTGTCAACTGAAAAAAACGCACATCCAGAAAGTTGAGTGTTTATGTTTTATTCCACAGACATACTGAGGACTTAAGCCCAGGAGACAGGCTCTCAGATAGCTCTGAAAGACTGTTCCAAAGAGGTAAGGAAGGAGCCAGGACATATAGGAGTTCTGCAAAAACAAACCAGGTAGTTGAATATCAAAAGATTTCTGCTAATTAAAGAAAAAAAATCAAGTTAATGAATTTAGTGCTTTTCTATGTATAGGAAGATGCAAGAGTCTGGGCTCACTGAAATCATTCCTTTGATATGCACCTTAACTGTGTAGGGCCAGTATTCTGTTTTTGTCTATCCTGAATGGGCTCATGGCTTGACGGCCACAACATCCTTTGTTTACTGATATGGCAGGCAACATTCTTCATCCACACTAGGAAACCAGTCACAGCTACTTTATTATGTTGCCACATCTTAGAATATGAGTATCACCTTTCAGAAAGTAAACTTGAACCATTAAATCTATTAATCTTTTCCTTCACAGCTTCTAGGTTTCCAATTTAGTTTAAGAAGGCCTCATCCAACCCCAGGGTTAAACTAATGGCATCCTTTATTTTTTTTCTAGTATTTGCAAAATCTTTATATTTTGATCTTTAATCAACATGGAATTTATTTTTCTCCATTGTGTAAGGGAAAAAGCTAACTTTTCCTTTCAGGTGAACTGTCTGAACCATTTATGAAATAAACCATCCTTTTCTCAATTAACCAGAATGTCATCTTCCATAATAAGTTATCACTCACACTTGGATTCGCTTCTGAACGCTGTTCTGTTTCTTGGATCCACCTGTCTACTGCTTTGCTAATACCACACTACACCAAAGATAGATCTACAACAATGCTTCTTCAACTGTGATCCATGGACCAATCAGATCAGAATTACCTTAGAGTATATTTTAAATAAAGATTCCTCAGACATACCTTTCCCTTCCTTTCCTTCCCAATACCTATAAGCTGAAAACTACCAGCAGACTCAGTTTTAAACAGCAACCATGTGATTTTAAGGTGCACTTATATTTGAGAACTACTGCTTTAAATAGCTGGTAAGACCCTCACTAGCCATAGTTTTCAAAATTTTCTCATCAATTCTTACAGATTAATTCCACATAAATTTTAAAAATTTAACACTTCTTTACAGTGAAACACAATTTAAAAAATCAGAGACTTCCCCGGTGGCGCAGTGGTTAAGAATCCGCCTGCCAATGCAGGGGACATGGGTTCGATCCCTAGTCTGGGAAGATCCCACAGGCCGAGGAGCAACTAAGCCCGTGCGCCACAACTACTGAGCCCACGTGCTGCAACTACTGAAGCCCAAGCGCCTAGAGCCCGTACTCTGCAACAAGAGAGGCAACCACAATGAAGCCCGTGCACCACAACAAAGAGCATCCCCTGCTCACAGCAACTAGAGCAAGCTCACGTGCAGCAACGAAGATAAAACGCCGCCAAAAAACAATAAAAATCAAAAAATCTAAAATCTAAAAGGAGCAAATATCATATATATCACTTATATGTGGAATCTAAAAAAATGATACAAATGAACTTATTTACTAAACGAAAATAGACTCACAGACATAGAAAACAAACTATGGTTACCAAAGGGGAAAGGGCAGGAGAGGATAAATTAGGAATTTGGGGTTAACAGATACATACTACTATCGATACGTATAAAACAGATAAACAACAAGGACCTACTGTATTGCACAAGGAACTATATTCAATATCTTGTAATAACCTATAATGGAAAAGAATCTGAAAAAGAATATATATGAATGAATCATTATGCTTTTCACCTGAAACACTGTAAATCAACTATACTTCAATTAAAAAAAGGAAAACAAGGGGCTTCCCTGGTGGCGCAGTGGTTGAGAATCCGCCTGCCGATGCAGGGGACACGGGTTCGTGCCCCGGTCCGGGAAGATCCCACATGCCGCGCAGCGGCTGGGCCCGTGAGCCATGGCCACTGAGCCTGTGCATCCGGAGCCTGTGCTCCACAAAGGGAGACGCCACAACAGTGAGAGGCCCGCGTACCACCACAAAAAAAAAAAGGAAAACGAGATTTAGAAAAAAATAAAATGCCATGACAAAATATAGAAAGAACTCCCATAAATTAAAAAAAAAAAAAAATTCAAGCAACAAAAAGGAAAACTGGGCAAAGAATATGTACAGAGAAGCCAAAAAAGAGGAAATGCAGATGGCTAATACATACAGACAATATATTCTCCTGAACTTGTAATCAAGATTAAAATGGGGCTTCCCTGGTGGCGCAGTGGTTGAGAGTCCGCCTGCCAATGCAGAGAACACGGGTTCGTGCCCCGGTCCAGGAAGATCCCACATGCCAAGGAGAGGCTGGGCTCGTGAGCCGTGGCCGCTGAGCCTGCGCCGCTGCGCCTGCGCGTCCGGAGCCTGTGCTCCGCAACGGGAGAGGCCACAACAGTGAGAGGCCCGCGTACCACCAAAAAAAAAGAAAGATTAAAATGAAGCCATACTAATTTGCATCCAATAGTTTCACAAATATGTAAAAGACTACCATATATCCGGAGTGCACTGAAGTATTCCAGCAGTACAGTATTAATATTTAAAACACACACACAAAAAACACACCCTTTGCAATCCCACATTCAAACTCTAGTCTACAGAAAAGCAAATGCTTATTAAACATATAAACAAAGATTCAATCATTCATTTGCCAAATAAATATTGAACACAGACTCCATACCCAGACCTCTTCCAGAGGATGAAGTCACAGTCCTGTACAAAACATGGGAAGCAAGCAGACCACGCACAAGTAACTAAATATCGAGAGGTAACAGGAGCTACCGAGACAAATAAAGCAGGTTAAAGGGAATGAATTTGGGGGAGGAGAGGACTGTTGCATTAGAAAGCAGTAAGAAAAGGCATCTCAGATGTTATGAGCGGATATGTGGGAGAAGAACACTCTAGCTGAACCCAGAGAGAGGGGGACAGTGAAAGGAGACAAGGTCGAAGAGGATACTGTGAGAAAGGGGCCGGATCCTGAAGGGCCTGTCACTGTGAGAACAGTACTGACGCGGGAGACCGCAGCTGCTGCAGGAGCTCTGCCAGGGATCAGATGGGGAGATGACACTGGCTTAGACCAGGAGGAGGACGAAGGCGGCAGTGAGAAATGAACTGACTCTATTTTGAAGGCACAGCCCTGTATACAGTGAGAGAGAAAGAGGGGTCAAAAGTGACTCTCAGGTTTTTGGCTTGAGACGTTTAAAAATACTGAGCTGTCATTTACTGAGATGGGAAAGGCTGCAGGAGGAGCAGATTTTGAAAAAGAACAGTTCCGTTTTGTGAAAGGTGAACTTTGGGAATTCTCAGCCTATTTGCGGTATTTCAGGCATGAGACTGGCTGAGATGGCCTCGGGAGTGAGAAGAGGTACAAACAGCAGATCCTGGGGCGTGTCAATGTTCAGAGGAATCGGGGACGAGGGGGACCAGCAAACAGACCGTGAGAGGAGGGGTTGGTGTTGACAGAGGAGAAGCAGGAGGGTGGAGTCAAGGAGGACTGATCCGCTTTACACATGTTGTCAACGAAGACAAATGTAAGCCAAGCCTCCAATGAGATGAGACTTCACGCCCATTAGGATGGCCACTACCAAAAAAGAAAAAAACAAAACAGAAAATAAAAAGCATTGGCTGGGAGATGGAGGTGGAGAAACTGCAACCCTTATTCACTGCTGGTGGGAATGTAAAATGGTACAGCTGCTACTGAAAACAGATTGGCAGTCCCTTAAAAAAATTAAACACAGAATTACCATATGATCCAACAATTCCACTTTTGGGTATATTTCCCAAAGAACTGAAAGCATGGACTCAAACAGATATCTGCACACCAAAGCTCATAGCAGCGTTATTCATAACAGCCAAAAGACAGAAACAACCCAAATATCCATGACACGTACATGTATAAACAAAACGTGGCAGCCACACAATGGAGTATTATTCAACCTTAAAAAACGAATGAAGTTCTGAGACATGCTACATGTATGAACCCTGAAAACATTACACTAAGTGAAATAAGGCAGACACAAAAAGACAAATATTTGATTCCACTTACATGAGATACCTAAAATAGGCAAATTCATAAGAGACAAAGTAGGTTGCCAGGGGCTGAGGGGGCAGGGGAATGGAAAATTATGTTTAATGGGTACAGAGTTTGGGACGATGGGAAAGTTCTGATGGTGATGGGTGCAGAACAATGTGAATATACTTAACGCCTACTATACATTCAAAGATGATTACAATGGTACATTTTGTTATGTATATTTTACTACACTTTTTTAAAAATAAAAAAAAATTTTTAAAAAGATGAGGACTGGGAATCAGACACTGGATTTAACAACAGGAAGGTCACTACTGACCTTGAAAAGATCTGTGGTTAAAGATCAAAGCTCAACTGGAGAGAGTTCGAGAAAGAATAAGAAGAGAGCTCTAGGAAGAGGAATAGAGAAATGAGTAATAGGACAGGACAAAGCAGTTCCTTTTGTTTCAAAAATAAGAGATAACAGGAATTCCCTGGCAGTCCAGTGGTTAGGACTTCGAGCTTTCACTGCGGGGCCCGGGTTCGATCTCTGGTCGGGGAACTAAGATCCCACAAGCCACACATGGCGGTCCAAAAAATAAAAATAAATAAAAATAAGAGATAGTATAGCTTGTCTGCACAGTGATAGCTATGACCCAAAAGAGGAAAGGAAAGGATTACACTCATTCCTCAGAAACCTCAGAGGACTGTTTCCATGACCCCGTGGGATGCTCCAGTCCTCTACATAAAATGGCACAGTACAGTCAGCTCTCTGTACCCATGGATACGGAACCCACAGATACCAAGAGTCAACTGTGTGCAGAAGAGAGTCACATCCTTGGGTAGGAGAGGGTGAGCATGGTACCCAAGTGGAAGAGGTTGGCCTTATACAGGAACAGGGAGGCAGATGCATGTGAGTGGGTAGAAACGCTAACAGGAGCTGGTGGAAGATCCTCTTCTGGGTACTTCTATGTTATCAGAGTAACAGGAAGAAAAAAATCACTGGCTGAGAGGGAGGAAAAAAGGAAAGTGTTAAAAAATTAAGGAGAAAGATTTGGGGGAGAATGGATACATGTATATGTATGGCTGAGTGGCTTTGCTGTGCACCTGAAACTATCACAAAACTGTTAATCAGCTATACTCCAATATAAAATAAAAAGTTTTAAAAAATTAAGTATAAAATAGTCATCTAGGAAAACAGGAGAACGCATGGAGCAGGAGACAGAGCAGGATCACCTGGCAGCTCAAAAGGCCCACCTGAGGTCGGCTGCCATGGATGTGAAGTGAGACCAGTCAAGCTGGTTGTGTGCTTCCCAGCCAAGGTCAGCTGACAGAGCATAAATATGGATCAGGGAGAGCTAGATTAACCAAGGATGGGATTTTATCACGCAAGTACCAGAACAAAACGGGTAAAGAAAGGAAAGATAAGTAAACTAAGTCTGTTTCCAAGGGAGTCAGTATAATGACTAATAAGGCAATTTTAACTTGAGAAAGGAAGGCCACGAGGAGGGAAAGCATTTATGAGGAGACAGATCAGTGGAATTAGTCACAGAATTGTTGGAGGTGAGGCGCTAAAAGGGTGTAAGTTGGAACCACAGGAGGTAATGGTCTGTGCAGAATGTTTGAAGTTGAGATTGCTGAGGCCGTATGGTTATCCATCACGGGGAGGTCTAGATTATAGTAACGGAGAAAGGGGAAGCAGAGGTAGACTGGAATATGAGATCATTTAAGGACAGGAGGTTAAGGAAATGAAAGGCTGTGGTACTGGAAAGATTGAAAACGCTAAGAATCATGATAGGATAGCAGTAGAGTCATAGGAAGCCTGAGGTTCTAATATTTAAGGAAAAAGGGGATAGATGACTACAACAAAAAGGAATTATGTATGGTAAGTAGTACAGTCTGAAGGCAAAGCTTGGAGGATGTGGTAGTACTGTTTCAAAGGCAAAAAATCTGTTAATCAGATTAGACCCAAGATGGAGTCACTCATGCTAAGCCCCACGTCAGCAAAGCAAAACTCAGCTAAGTTTCTATGCTCAGCTCTCCCAGAAAAGGCAGGCGTAGGTCAACCAATCAGTCTGGCCTGCTCAGCACCAGTTACCTGACCCAGCTCCAATACCACCCTTTGCACCATGTAAAGGAAAATAAGCCTGCTTTAACTAATCAGCAAATGCCCAGTATAACTTCCTTTTCCCTGCTCATTGTGATCTACAAAAATCTCGTGCTTTGTACAGCTTTTTGGAGCTCCTTTCTGTCTGCTAGATTGGATGCTGCCTAATTCTTGAACTGCTGAATAAATCCTACTAGATCAGAAAATTGTGAAAAATTTTAACAACTAAAAACAGAAAATCTAAAATCAAAGAATGGCTAAAGAACTTACACAGCCATTACAGCCATTATAAACGATTATGGACGATTATGTGTGGACAATTATGCAGCCATCACAAACAAGTTATATGTACCTGCAATTAACCTGGAGGGACTTCCACATATCTTGTTAATTCTAAAAAACTTTAAATGCAGCTATAATTGGTCAAAGTACATTAATCTTTGAAGACCATAATAACTTCCACCTTTACAATGCTCTCAGAACTGCTAATTAAAATAACAAGATGAGTCAAGTTTAACACTAAAAGAAAATGACCCATCATTATTTATACAATGCTAGATTGGCCAACACTAAATCTTTAAATGTGAAACTGTGATTACAACTAGCTAGGTTCAAACACCTGAAATATGTTTTTAAAATGTTTTATGTAAATGGTCAATTGTATTACATCAAAATAAGTTATTCAGATCTTATATAATTTTATTTAGCTTTTGTTTAAAATCATAATGATGAAGTTTAAGAAAAATCTCTCCAAGTGTGGCCTCTATTATTTGAGAAGAAGAACACAGGAAACTTGGAGAGAGTGGAGGATGAGGAAGGAGGGCAGACAGGATTGTGGGTAACTGTCAGAACACTGAAGACAGAAGTTGGGGTTATGAAAATGACTGTGCATAAAGTAATGGAGATCAATGCCCACCTACAAAACCACCTTCAAATAATATGCTTCAGGAGTATATGAAATTCTGATGTTAAGATAAAATTTTATGTTTTAAATTGTTACCAAGGGGTATTAGTAATATCATAGTCATACAACCTACATTAAGTCCCCACTTTTCTTTAAATGCTGCCCCCCCACTCCCCCACCCCCCAAAAAGCTAAAAATTCTCATATGAACAGCTTCCAGAGACAACATGTTTTAGTAACAGGGAAAAAAACGTAAATGCCTCAATTTATGGGGCAGGGGGTCGGGGTATAGGCTGCCAAAGGGATCAAGTTCATACTATCATATTCTATGGTTCTTAGATCTGGTTAGACCTGCTTAGATCTGGTTCATCTACAAGAAGGTCATAGGCTCAGGAGAGATGCAACATAGCAGTATCTCAATCCATCAACCTCCACAAGTTGGAAGACTGAACAACGGAAACGGGAGTCACTCTGAATCTAAAACATCTGCAATGTCTACAGGAGGGAAGAGGTCAATTAACGCCATTATTTTCTCTCTGCCAACAGTCTCTTATGCTTGCACACTGAGCCCCACCAAGAAAAGGTGCCTGAAAGTTCAACTTCCAGAGCAGGGCAAGAACCCCAATACTTGGAAATTCTCCTACAAATTCACTGGGCGCGGAGGGAGTGACCCAGAGAGAGGAGGTGACCAAAAAAATGCTCCAGAGGGGGCATCCTGATGCCCACAGACAATTTATGTCTTGCTTATTAACCTTACCCACCACCCAGTCCTATTTCCTCCTCTATATTTTCCTTGTAGCCTACACACCCAAACATGCATCAATACTACAGAACTACTCATATCTGGAAAAAAACACAGCTTAGCATTTTCTAATGAGGTATAAGTGGATTGCACAGCGATGAATATCAAGAAATCTGTATTTGCTGGTGTAAAGCGTAACTAGAATTTTTCACCAGGCATGCAATAAATGGGAAGCAATTCTGAGTACCAAGCAAGCAAGTACTATGTAGGGAGCTTCATATCATCTCATTTAATTGTCACAAAAACCCAATTTCAAACAGATCATACCCAAAGACACATCTAACACATGAGGTGAAATTTTAACCAACATGTTTGACTCCAAAGCCAACGCAAACTTTTTAATTCCCCACACCCCCTAAACGCTTTTTTAAAAAAAGGGGTGGAAGAAAAGATAAAAAGCCCTTCACTACCTACAGATTCCCCCTTCCACAACAGTCACAGTCACATACATTCTACAGAAACCAAGAGTCCTGATAAATTATCCAAATTACTTATTTTGAAATAAGAAACTGGGGTCAAGAAGGGCAGAAAGAAAGATTTCCTTCCCAAAACTAGGCTTTACTGAATTGTCATAGAAAATGCAGCCAGCAATTATGATTTGCTATCAGGAAATAATTTTAGAGGCAGGACCCTGGCTCTGATGAACATGTTTGCTTCTCTGCCTCCCAATGCTGAAATCCTAATATGAAAAATACACATCTGCTTCAGGAGAATGGTTTTAAAACATTCACTGACTGTATGCACCGCTGCAAAAAAACAAACAAAAAAACACCCAGACCCTAACTGTAGGAAAGTTTTTTTTAATTCTTACAAATATCAACATATAAGCTAATTTACTATGTTGACTCAGTACTGCATTGGTTCTCACTCTTCCTTTACTGAAAAAGATTTTTTCCTTTATAAAACTTCAAATATTAATACAATCTTTAACAAATTTAAAAATTTGAACTCTGACCTCACAGCTATTACTATTCTATGAATGAAATTCGACTGTACAGATGAAAATTGAGCCCACTGATCCATGTAAGTACTTCCTTAATACAACAAATTTAAAAGCTCAAGAAATTCTGGGCCAGAAAGTCTATTAAAGACATTTTTAGAGGGATGAGTCATATTACCATCTGGATTAAATGAACTTTCAATTCACAACTAGGAAATGTGATGAGGAAATAATAGTTTGTTTGGTCTTTTCAAGAAAACTATGAGGCTTATATTTATTCTAACCTCAGAAAATAAGACTTTGACCCTAAAGACATATATTGGAAGGGAGGGAGGAAGAAAGGGAAGGAAAGAAAGAGAAAAGGGGAGGAAGGGAGGAAGAAAGGAGAGAGGAAAATTCAAGTCTTTGCCATAAATATAAATTAAAAACTGAAAAGCAGTAAAAAAAAAAAAAAAAAAAATTCCTATTTAAAATTGTGTCCAAAAAAAAAAAAAACACCTAGGAATAAATTAACCAGTCTCCCAAGGCAAATGAAATAAAAGCAAAAATAAACAAATGGAATCTAGTTAAATGCTTTCACACAACAAAGGAAGCCATAAATAAAAAGATAACCTACAGAATGGGAGAAGATATTTGCACAATGAGACTGACAAGGTGTTAATATCCAAAATATACAAACAGCTCATAAAGCTCAATATCAAAAAACCCCCAAACAACCCAAGCAAAAAATGGGCAGAAGACATTTCTCCAAAGAAGACATATAGCTGCCCAACAGGCACATGAAAAGATGCTCAACACCACCAATTAGTATAGAAATGCAAATCAAAACTACAATGAGGTATCACCTCACACCTGTCAGAATGGCTACCATCAAAGAGTCCACAAATAACAAATGCTGGAGAGGGTGTGATATATTCCTACACTGTCAGTGGGAATATATCAATAATTTGGTGCAGCCACTATGGAAAACAGTATGGAGGTTCCTTAAAAAACTAAAAATAGAGCTGCCATATGATCCAGCAATTCCAGTCCTGGGCATATATCCAGAAAAGATGAAAACTCTAATTCAAAAAGATACATGCACCCCAATGTTCAGAGCAGCACTATTTACAACAGCCAAAACACAGAAGCAACCTAAATGTCTACTGACAGAAGAATGGGTAAAGAATATGTCATACACACACACACACACACACACACACACACACACACACACACACACACACACACACACACACACACACACACACACTGGAATACTACTCAGCCATAAAAAAGAATGAAATATTGCCATTTGCAGAAACATGGATGGATCTAGAGAATACCATACTAAGTGGAGTAAGTCAAACAGAGAAAGAGAAATATCATACATATCATTTATATGTGGAATCTTAAAAAAAAGAAGACACAAATGAGCTTATTTACGAAACAGAAATAGACCTGCAGACACAGAAAACAAATTTATGGTTACCAAAGGGGAAAGGTTCGGAGAAGGGATAAATTAGGCATTTGGGATTAACATATATACATTACCATATATAAAATAGATAACCAACAAGGACCTACTGTATAGTACAGGAAACTATACTCAATATTTTGTAATAACCTATAAAGGAAAAGAATCTGGAAAAGTATATATATATATATTCTTTACATGTAGAACTGAGTATACATATTCTTTATACATAACTGAATTCTTATATATATTCTTTATATATATATATATAAAAACTGAATCACTGTGCTGTACACCTGAAACTAACACAACATTGTAAACCAATTATACTTCAAAAAAAATGTTCAGCTTTCTCAAAGGGTAAAAATAATAATAATACAAATGGATCTATACAAAACAGAAACAGATTCCCAGGTGTAGAAAACAAACTTATGGTTACCAAAGGGGAAGTGGGGGGAGAAAAAATTAGGAGTATGGGATTAAAAGCTACAAAGTACTATACATAAAATAAATAACCAACAAGGATTTACTGTATAGCACAAAGAACTACACTGAACATCTTATAATAACCTATAACGGAAAGTAATCTGAAAATACAGATATATGTCTGAAAACCTTTATTCCATTTTCCTTTTCTAAATAAAAAGTCCAATCCAGATGTTCTTTCAAAAAATAAAAAATGCTGGGTCCCAGCATAAAATTAAACAAGAAACAAAGAAATCAGGCAAGGAAATTTATACCTTTTTCTGCTTGTTATAGAACAAGGATTTTAAACAAATTCATGCACAAGAACACATGAATACACACCTACACCAGTCTCAGCTCTGCAACCAATTACTGTGAGTCCTTGTCTAAGTCACTAAATCCTAATTTGCTTACCATTAATGTTGATGGAATTCAACTAGATCTATTTCAAGACTGTATTCTATTGATGTAAAGGACTCCCAGACTGATTTAGAAGTACTGACAACCATCAAACACTGGAGATTTAAATGCCCTGAGGAACCCACTTCTGTCTTCTTTATAAGGTACATCCCTCTCCTTTTCGGGGTAAAGGGAAAAGGGGTAGGGAAAGAGTTCCCTGCTTAAAAAACACACACACACAAACACACATACACACACAAAGAAAAAACACTCGACGAGAAGACTTCTAAAAATCCATTTCAAAAATTCTAACATTTTCGGGACTTCCCTGGTGGTCCAGCGGTTGAGACTTGGCCTTCCAATGCAAGGGGTGCAGGTTCGATCCCTGGTCAGGGAGCTAGGATCGCACATGCCTCCCGGCCAAAAAACCAAAACATAAAAACAGAAGCAATATTATAACAAAGGCAATAAAGATTTTTTAAATGGTCCACTTCAAAAAAAAATTCTAACATTTTCTAATCAGATTGCCTCCATGGTGAGAAAAAGAAGAGTTGCAAGAAAGGGGTAGGGAAAGCCTTTCCTTCCTTTGCATTCTGAATCACGTGAACGTACTATCTTAACAACAACAAAAGTACTTTTTAACATAGATATAGTCTAACAATGATATGGGTGATCTGTGAGATTGTGCTGGTGTTGGACAGACTGATCCAACGAAGAGTAGAGGGGTTCAGATCTGGGTTCAGATCTGTATAGGAGAACTAACTGCTCAAATCAACACACACACACACACACACACACACACACACACACACACTTTAATGCATTGGCAAAATGTGGTTTCATACCTCTCACATCTATGTCCACTTGGCTAAAAGAGGGAGTCAAGTACCCCAGAAAAGGAAACTGCCAAATGATGCTCCCTTACATAGATAAATGTATAAACCTGAGGTCCACACAAAAAAAGCAGTAAAGTGGCCTTTTTACCCATTAGAATGTCCCTTCACTCTTCCTTAGGGTTGCCAGATTTAGCAAATAAAAATACAAGATGCCCAGTTAAGGCTGAATGTCAGTTAAACAACAAATTTCAGTGTACATATGTCCGTGCAATATCTGGGACATACAGTAAACTATTATTCAACATTTATCTGAAATTCAGCTTTAACGAAGTGCCTGGTATTTTATATGGCAACCCTACTCCCATCCCCAATCCACCACAAAGTGGGAAAATTAGGATGACCAACCACTCTGGTTTGCCTGGGACTTCAGGGTTTCCTGGGACACAGGACTTTTCAGTACTAAAACCAGGGATGTTCCAGGCAAACCAGAATGAGCTAGTCATCCTAAATTTAATCATTTCACCAAGTAAGCAAACCAATTATAGCCTGGGCTCCAGCACTAGTTAAGTCTGATATTTTATTAATGAAATAGCTTTTCTGTACCTTATTTCCCCATATGTACAAAATGTAAAGTGCGGTTATAAGGGACTCTGGAAAAATGCAAAGGCATGATAAATGCTAATTATTAGCATAGCTGGTTTGGGTACAAAGTTCTTTTTCATGTGGAGCTTCAAAGCAGACAGGTACTTGTTTTACTTATATACTTTTTACATGACCTACTCAAGGTCCTATTCCGTGCAACACTGGTCTGATTGCACACAGAAACTGTTCAACAGACCTGCTTCTTTCAGAACTAAGGCTACGCTCTGGGTTTGATGCTGGCCCCCCACATTCTTGCTGTATAACATGGGACAAGTCAATTAACACCCCCAAGCTTCAGGTTCACTGTAAAGCTGGGGTGATAACAAATACCTCACAAAACTCCTTTGAGGAAAAAACAAGAGAAGTAGGTGAAAGCATTCTACATAAATTACAAAATACAATGTATGTTTTAGTAGCACTTTAAATTTGTTTATACAAAACTATGGATACCAATATCAATATTTTTATCTTGATAATTTCTTATACCCCTCTGATTCTGAAGGTGCTGAAGTCAGTTCAACTGTACTCTGGCTCCACAGCCTAAGCTCTCAGTAAAACAGACTGGGTTTCTTGTTGTTGTTGTTGTTGTTGTTGTTTGGCTGCGTTAGGTCTTCGTTGCTGCATGTGGGCTTCCTCTAGTTGCAGCAAGCAGGGACAAAGCACAGGCTCTAGGCACGCAGGCTTCAGTAGTCGTGGCACATGGGCTCAGTAGTTGTGGTGCACGGGCTTAGCTGCTTCGCAGCATGTGGGATCTTCCTGGAACAGGGCTCAAACCTGCATCCCCTGCATCGGCAGGCGTATTCTTAACCACTGAGCCACCAGGGAAGTCCCAACACACTGGGTCTGACACTTTGCTCTACTACTTACCAAACGTCACCTTAGGTAAATTACCTTTCTAAGCTTTAGTTCCCTCATCTGTAAAATGTGGAGAATAATATCTGTATCACATAAACAGTTAATACATGTAAAGAATATAACAATTGCCTCATAATAAGCACTCAAATCTCAGCTGCTATTACTATTGATTAAATAAAGATTCAAAGGTAAGAAGAAGCTGAAACTATATATACATCCATGAAGTCTCTTATCAAATAGTAAGCAAAAATGGCGCTTAACACATCTTGTATTTGGAATTGGTATTAGTCCATTGAGCCTCCTTAGCTAGCCAGTCAGTTTTGGGAATTTCTCTCCATGAGCTTTAGTTAGATGATTACAAATTTATGTTTAAGAAAATACATATACTAACATTTTTTTCTGTCTAGTAGTCCATGCAAAAAATTTTAATGTCCTTGGATTTTACAACACAGAACTATTGAATCCCACTCCCTGGACCCCACTCCAGTCCCAAAGGCAGAGAATACATGGGGAACACAACTCAGGACCAGCTCTGTTCAACCAATTCGACTTACGCAGCCCCCATACACCTGAAGAATATGAGCCTCAACAAGCTTCCCTAACTCTCAGGGGTTTAGGTCCACCCTTAACAACCTCATACCTGGACGCAGCAACACACAGGGAAGTACTAAGAGGTGGCTCTAGAGTCCATTCATCTAGCTCATTATCGTGTGGTCGTGTGGTCGATCACCAAACGGTTCCCGCACAGACAACCACACATACACAAGCTCCAGGTTTTTGGGGGCTTTTTGGTTTTTTGTTTTTTTGCGGTACGCGGGCCTCTCACTGTTGTGGCCTCTCCCGTTGCGGAGCACAGGCTCCAGATGCGCAGGCTCAGCGGCCATGGCTCACGGGCCCAGCCGCTCCACAGCATGTGGGATCTTCCCGGACCGGGGCACGAACCCGCGTCCCCTGCATCGGCAGGCGGACTCTCAACCACTGCGCCACCAGGGAAGCCTGGTTCTGAATCATTTTGCCTCAACTTCCTCATCTATGGGAAAGCCTACCCCTACTCTGCTTTCTACTTACCTTCCCAAGACATATACCTCCTCTTATTATATGCAAAATAAGTGATAATGAAATTTCCTACACAAAAGTACAGCTTTTTACATTACAATTTTGTTCAAGGTTGAGTCATTGAAGGGGAATGGGGAGAATGGCATGTTAGTCACTATTACATTACCCAAATGGTAGGGAAGAGAAACCAAACGTAGGACCCCTACTTAGTAGCACTGTTTTGACATAACAATACTTACCATTAAGTACAACCAGCCAAGAACTGAATTCCTTGACTATATTAAAACATATATTAAATAGGACTATTTTCCCTTTTAGGACTATTCCTTATTTATTCCAGTGATCTCACACAAAATGGCTAATGAGGGCCAACTATATAAACATTTCAGGAGAACATGAACTATTAAGTTATATAATGACATCAGCTTGGCTGGTTGGTACTTGAGGGTCTTTATAATTCCAACTCAATCCAGCTAAGTGCTATATATAGTATTACATGAACCCATACCTAGGATAGTAAACAGATGGCCTAATGGGTTTTTTTTTTTTGGGGGGGGGGGCGGCACAACATGCTGCTTGTGGGATCTTAGTTCCCCAACCAGGGATCGATGCTGGGCCCTCCGCAGTGAAAGCACAGAGTCCTAACCACAGGACCACCAAGGAATTCCCCAGATGGCCTAATTTTTAAGTGAAGGTTGATTTAGCTGTATTAACAATTTCCCTTTTGAACTTACCTATTTTCTTCTCTAGAGTAAAATTTAAAATAAAATTAAAGAAAATTCAAAGGCTTAATAGTTCCAAACCAAACATATGAAATATGTCAGCAAACTAAATGTGCTTATAATGAGCAAAGTATGCACATTTGAGAAAAGAAAGCGCTTCAGGTAAGTTTAGCCTTTAGGAATATGAAGAGAGTCAAGTGTATAAATTAAGATTTTCAGGATAATTTAATCTAAGATAATTTTAAAATGCTTCTAGTAAAAAAGAAGAAACTAATAAAATGCTAGAATAATTTTTCAATCTAAAGTCTACTGAAAACTATCCAGTCTGACTCTATACCTGTTCTTTAAATTTCAAGGATTTATAAATTGTTCAGTAAGATTCTTTAGATATTTCCTTTTTTACCTCCTTACCCCAAAAGCCCTTCTTATCTAAATTTTGGCATATCAGTTAAAAACAAACTTAAGAAAAAGCAAATAACTATATAATTAGACGTTATAAGTACACTATGGAAATACACAGAACTGGATGAATGATCTGTATCACAACATTACATCAACTTCATTATTTATACTATCTGAATGATAGCTAAGAATAAGGTTTAAACATTCAACTACTTCCTTTAGTCAATAGTCTTTTATTATATTTTATTCATGATTTTTTCTTTGTTTAAGTTACATAAAATATTTTCTTCTTTCCATAAATCCTCAATTATTTTACCATTAATAAAGCTTTATCTAAACAGGTTTCAAAATCAAAGCTACTACGATAAAGCATTGTCTTCCCACTCCTCTCCTCCACTCTCCGATGTGCTCAGTTTTCTGGCCTCTGCAGCTTTTCCATCAATGTTCAAAAACTAGATTGTGTTTTAAAAACAGAAGGTGTTAGAAAAAGGAATCTACCTTCAACAGCTATGAGCAGTATTTGGCCTGACTCTAAGAAACCTTTTCGTGTTACGCCAAGGAAGTGGCAAAACCGCTGCTGTCCCCATCTCCTTGCAAACTTATAATCTGCATCATTTTCACTGAAATACAAATGAAAATACTCTGAATAATTCTCTCTATTGCATCTGCTACCAGCTGAATGTGGACTACTGGATCAAGTGAGTGATGAAATCCTGAAGGCCATCAAAACTTAAGTATGAATCACTAGAATCATGGATATAATTTCCCTTTTTTTAATCAGTATAACTGAACATCAAGAAAATGAGTAATCAACTTGCTGTGAATCTGTAACAGATTTAAAACACGACTGAATAGCAATGATAATCAATGTAAATTTATTCACATACAATTCTACTTGTTAATGTTCTCTTTTAAATTCTACATGTCATTTTTTGGGGGAACTACTAATAAGTAGCATTAAAATAAAACCCAAACCAAAATCTGCTTCTCCAAATTTCTTAAGGAGTTTTAAATGCTTTAGTCTAACAACTACACAAAGGATATGCACACAAGTGAATCAGGTCAATTTTTACATCATATCTTAAGTCACAAAACTTCTGAATATGAGTAGTTCCCAAATGTGAAGAGGTGGAGTTCTAAATTTTATAATTCAAGACACTGGGTTTCTCAAACAGTCCATGAAATTCTATTTACTTCATAATATAGTTAACCTACATAAAATGATGAATTTCCTTTCCTCTTTTTGGATACCTGATCAAGTCTAGGCAAAATTATGAGAGACAGTTACCTTTGTCACTTTGCCACAGCACTTTTTCTCCATGCACTGTTTCCCTCCCCCACCCTAAATAGACGGACAAAACTTCCAAAACTACTTCTTTCTCTACCCCCAATCTAGTTGACCCTCAATAAAGGCAACACTACTTGCAGTCATTTATATAAATGCTTTACTCTTTAATACCTGTTGCTCAGTACACAGTAAATTAACTTTGCGATTTTAATTGCAATGTAAATCTAAACTATGTTGATCTATTCTTAGCTAGAAATTTGAAGTTTGGGGTTTCCAAAGAATTTCCCTTTTATGTTCGCTAAAAGAAATTTGTAGAGAAAATACAGTGTTCCAATATATTTAGTTACTTCAAAGCATTCTTCATTTAGCCAAGTATATCGCTCAAGAAGATGTAGGAAAAGAAATGTCTAAAGTAAAACGAAGGCACACCAATGGGCAAGGTATTTGCCTTTCTCCATCACACCTGCTTCATTAAAAGATAGTAATCTTGGATATGCACGTAAAAAGTCTAGAACAACACACTCCAAATTGGTAAGGGGTAACCTCTAGCAAAAGAAACAGGGGACAGGGAAGTTTCCCTTTTACTTACACACTCTTATACTGTTTACAGTTTTTAGTAATAACCATTATTCACGTAATTTCTTAAAATCAGTAGAAAATGTAAAATCAGTAAACTCAACAGTTGTGGGCAAAGATTCTGAAATGATCTTCTGAAACAGAAGATAAATGTCAACAATCATGATTCTAATAGATAAAATGCTTATTGTTCTTATATTTTCAAAGCACTTGAACAACATAGACTCTTCCTTATAATGGTTCTAACCAATTTTGCTTTCACTTCTCAGAATGCTAAAAACTTACTGGACACCTGATCCTTAAATTCTTGTCCCAAAATTTCACAAACTCTAATTCACTTCAAAAGTCATAGTAAGTAAAGAATACAACTATGCTATATTTTACCCCATGACAACTAATTAACAGGAAGATCTTGCTACAGGTTAACAAAAAGTCCACTGCTGGACACATGCGGGTGCAGTGGGCACAGGCACAGGCATACGACATCTATAGTCCATGCGAAGCCAGGTCTTCCAGCACTTGAGGATCCACGGAAAGCCATTTTTTGAATGCCTACAATGCAATGGCATTCATTTCACTTTCTAAACCTGATAAACAGGTGGCAGAAGCTATGCTTGCTCCTCAGGGCACAGTTCAGCCAGGTGGCTGACAGAGTCTTGGTGCTCCAGCCAGGTACCACGCCTGAGCCTCTGAGGTGGGAGAGCCGAGTTAAGGACACTGGTCCACCAGAGACCTCCCGGCCCCACATAATATCAAATGGCGAAAGCTTTGCCAAAGATCTCCATCTCAATGCTAAGACCCAGCTCCACTCAATGACCAGCAAGCTACGCTGCTGGACACTCCATGCCAAACAACTAGCAAGACAGGAACACAGCCCCATGCATTAGCACAGAGGATGCCTAAAATCATAATAAGTTCACAGACACCGCAAAACACACCACCAGACATGGTCTTGCCCACCAGAAAGACAAGATCCACCCTCATCCACCAGAACACAGGCACCAGTCTCCTCCACCAGGAAGCCTACACAACCCACTGAATCAAACTTACCCAATAGGGACAGCCACCAAAAACAATGGGAACTATGAACTTGCAGCCTGCAAAAAGGAGACCCCAAGCAAGGTAAATTAAGCAAACTGAGAACACAGAGAAATACACAGCAGATGAAGGAGCAAGGTAAAAACCCACCAGACCAAACAAATGAAGAGGAAATAGGCAGTCAACCTGAAAAAGAATTCAGAGTAATGAGAGTAAAGATGATCCAAAATCTTGGAAATTGAATGGAGAAAACACAAGAAACATTTAACAAGGACGTAAAAGAACTAAAGAGCAAACAAACAATGATGAACAAGACAAAAAATGAAATTAAAAATTCTCTAGAAGGAATCAACAGCAAAATAACTAAGGCAGAAGAATGGAAAAGTGACCTGGAAAATAAAATACTGGAAATAACTACTGAAGAGCAGAATAAAGAAAAAACAATGAAAAGAATTGAGGACAGTCTCAGAGACCTCTGGGACAGCATTAAATGCACCAACATTCGAATTACAGGGGTCCCAGAAGAAGAAGAGAAAAAGAAAGGGACTGAGAAAATATTTGAAGAGATTACAGTTGAAATCTTCCCTGATATGGGAAAGGAAATAGTCAAGCAAGCCCAGGAAGCACAGAGAGTCCCATATAGGATAAATCCAAGGAGAAACATGCCAAGACCATATTAATCAAACTATCAAAAATTAAATACCAAGAAAAAATATTAAAAGCAGCAAGGGAAAAGCAACAAATAACATACAAGGGAATCCCCATAAGGTTAACAGCTGATCTTTCAGCAGAAACTCTGCAAGCCAGAAGGGAGTGGCAGGACATATGTAAACTGATGAAAGAGAAAAACCTACAATCAAGATCACTCTACCATGCAAGAATCTCATTCAGATTCGACAGACAAATTAAAACCTTTACAGACAAGCAAAAGCTAAGAGAATTCAGCACCAACAAACCAGCTTTACAACAAATCCTAAAGGAACTTCTCTAGGAGGGAAAAACAAGACAAGGAAAAGATCTACAATAACAAACCCAAAACAATTAAGAAGAAGATAATAGGAACACACATATCAGTAACTACTTTAAATGTAAATAGATTAAATGCTCCAACCAAACGACATAGACTGGCTGAATGGATACAAAAACAAGACCCATTCATATGCTGTCTACAAGAGACCCACTTCAGACCTAGGGACACGTACAGACTGAAAGTGGGGGGATGGAAAAGGATATTCCATGCAAATGGAAATCAAAAGAAAGCTGGAGTAGCAATTCTCATATCAGACAAAATAGACTTTAAAATAAAGACTATTACAAGAGACAAAGGACACTACATAATGATCAAGGGATCATCAAGAAGATAATTTAACAACTAAATATTTATGCACCCAACATAGGAGCACCTCAATACTTAAGGCAAATGCTAACAGCCATAAAAGGGGAAATTGACAACAATACAATCACAGTAGGGGACTGTAACACCCTACTTTCACCAATGGACAGATCACCCAAAATGAAAATAAATAAGGAAACAAAAGCTTTAAATGATACATTACACAAGATGGACTTAATTGATATTTATAGGACATTCCATCCAAAAACAACAGAATACACTTTCTTCTCAAGTGCTCATGGAACATTCTCCAGGACAGATCATATCTTGGGTCACAAATCAAGCATTGGTAAATTTAAGATAACTGAAATCGTATCAAGTATCTTTACCGACCACAACGCTATGAGACATCAATTACAGGAAAAAAATCTGTTTAAAAAAAAAAAAAAAAAAAACTGGAGGCTAAACAATACACTAAATAACCAAGAGATCACTGAAGAAATCAAAGAGGAAAGCAAAAAATACCTATAAATAAATGACAATGAAAACGCGACGACCCAAAACCTATGGGATGCAGCAAAAGCAGTTCTAAGAAGGAAGTTTATAGCAATACAATCTTACCTCAAGAAACAAGAAACATCTCAAATAAACAACCTAGACACCTAAAGCAATTAGAGAAAGAAGAACAAAAAAACCCCCACAGTTAGTAAAAGGAAAGGAATCATAAAGATCAGATCAGAAATAAATGAAAAAGAAATGAAGAAAATGATAGCAAAGATCAATAAAACTAAAAGCTGGTTCTTTTGAGAAGATACACAAAATTGATAAACCATTAGCCAGACTCATCAAGAAAAAAGGCAGAAGACTCAAATCAATAGAATTAGAAATGAAAAAGGAGAAGTAACAACTGACACTGCAGAAATACAAAGGATCATGAGAGATTACTACAAGCAACTACATGCCAATAAAATGGACAAACTGGCAAAAATGGACAAATTCTTAGAAAAGCACAACCTTCCGAGACTGAATCAGGAAGAAATAGAAAATATAAACAGACCAATCACAAGCACTGAAACTGAAACTGTGATTAAACATCTTCCAACAAACAAAAGTCCAGGGCCAGATGACTTCATAGGTGAATTCTAACAAACATTTAGAGAAGAGCTAACACCTATCCTTCTCAAACTCTTCCAAAAGATAGCAGAGGGAGGAACACACCCAAACTCATTCTACGAGGCCACCATCACCCTGATACCAAAACCAGACAAAGATGTCACAAAGAAAGAAAACTACAGGCCAATATCACTGATGAACATAGATGCAAAAATCCTCAACAAAATACTAGCAAACAGAATCCAACAGCACATTAAAATGATCATACACCATGATCAAGAGGGGTTTATCCCAGGAATGCAAGGATTCTTCAATATACACAAATCAATCAGTGTGATAAACCATATTAACAAACTGGAGGAGAAAACCCATATGATCATCTCAAAAGATGCAGAAAAAGCTTTTAACAAAATTCAACACCCATTATGATAAAAAGTCTCCAGAAAGTAGGCAAAGAGGGAACTTACCTCAACATAATAAAGGCCATATATGACAAACCCACAGCAAACATCGTTTTTAATGGTGAATAACTGAAACCATTTCCACTAAGATCAGGAACAAGACAAGGTTGCCCACTCTCACCACTATTATTCAACATAGTTTTGGAAGTTTTAGCCACAGCAATCAGAGAAGAAAAAGAAATGAGGAATCCAAATCAGAAAAGAAGAAGTAAAGCTGTCACTTTTTGCAGATGACATGATACTATACATAGAGAATCCCAAAGATGCTACCAGAAAATTATGAGAGCTAATCAATGAATTTGGTAAAGTAGCAGGATAAAAAAATTAATGCACAGAAATCTCTTGCATTCTTATACACTAATGATGAAAAATCTGAAAGGGAAATTAAGGAAACACTCCCATTTACCACTGCAACAAAAAGAATTAAATACCTAGGAATAAATCCACCTAAGGAGACAAAAGACCTGTATGCAGAACACTATAAGACACTGATGAAAAAAAGTAAAGATGATACAAACAGGTGGAGAGATATGCCATGTTCTTGGATTGGAAGAAACAACATTGTGAAAATGACTCTACTACCCAAAGCAATCTACAGATTTAATGCAATCCCTATCAAACTACTACTGGCATTTTTCACAGAACTAGAACAAAAAATTTCACAGTTTGTATGGAAACACAAAGGACCCCGAATAGCCAAAGCAATCTTGAGAAAGAAAAACGGAGCTGGAAGAATCAGGCTCCCTGACTTCAGACTATACTACAAAGCTACAGTAATCAAGACAGTACGGTACTGGCACAAAAACAGAAATACAGATCAACGGAACAGGATAGAAAGCCCAGAGATAAACCCATGCACATATGGTCACCTTATCTTTGATAAAGGAGGCAAGAATATACAGTGGAGAAAAGACAGCCTCTTCAATAAGTAGTACTGGGAAAACTGGACAACTACATGTAAAAGAATAAAATTAGAACACTCCCTAACACCATACACATAAATAAACTCAAAATGATTAAAGACCTAAATGTAAGGCCAGACACTATAAAAAAAGCCTTAGAGGAAAACATAGGCAGAACACTCTATGACATAAATCACAGCAAGATCCTTTTCGACCTACCTCCTAGAGAAATGGAAAGAAAAACAAAAATAAACAAATGGGACCTAATGAAAATTAAAAGCTTTTGCACCGCAAAGGAAACCATAAACAAGACGAAAAGATAACCCTCAGAATGGGAGAAAATAGTTGCAAATGAAGCAGCTGACAAAGGATTAATCTCCAAAATTTACAAACAGATCATGCAGCTCAATATCAGAATAAAAAACAACCCAATCCAAAAATGGGCAGAAGATCTAAACAGACATTTCTCTGAAGAAGATATACAGATTGCCAACAAACACATGAAAGAATGCTCAACATCACTCATCAGTAGAGAAATGCAAATCAAAACTACAATGAGGTATCACCTCACACCAGTCAGAATGGCCATCATCAAAAAATCTACAAACAATAAATGCTGGAGAGGGTGTGGAGAAAAGGGAACTCTCTTGCACTGTTGGTGGGAATGTAAATTGATACAGCCACTATGGAGAACAGTATGGAGGTTCCTTAAAAAACTAAAAATAGAACTACCATACGACCCAGCAATCCCACTACTGGGCATATACCCTGAGAAAACCATAATTCAAAAAGAGCCATGCACCACAATGTTCACTGCAGCTCTATTTACAATAGCCAGGACACGGAAGCAACCTAAGTGTCCATCGACAGATGAATGGATAAAGAAAATGTGGCACATATATACAGTGGAATATTACTCAGCCATGAAAAGAAACGAAATTGAGTTATCTGTAGTGAGGTGGATGGACCTAGAGACTAGAGGGCATGGACATATATACACCACCAAACGTAAAACAGATAGCTAGTGGGAAGCATCCACATAGCACAGGGAGATCAGCTAGGTGCTTTGTGTCCACCTAGAAAGGTAGGATAGGGAGGGTGGGAGGGAGATGCAAGATGGAGAAGATACAGGGATATTGTTTACGTACAGCTGATTCACTTTGTTATACAGCAGAAACTAACACACCATTGTAAAGTAGTTATACTCCAATAAAGATGCTAAAAAACAAACAAAAAACAACGACCAAAAATCCACTGCTGTTTTCCTGGCCTTCAACCTACAATTTCTGTTAAAATGTCCAGTTAGAAATTTTAAATAAAACACAAATTTCAAAGGACCATCACATGTTGACATGCTGCTACCAGTCTAATTAGTGCTAAACTTTGCCAAATAAAGAGGATACTGAGTTCAAACTTTCCCGAAACGCTTAATGAAATTCAAATTGAGGAAAGGAAGGTTAAATATCAATAACATTGCTGAACAACATGGCTCAATGTTTCAGTGGGCTTATATGGAGTTAAAATTAGTATAAAAGCTACTTTCTCATAACTTTCATAATTCTACAATCACAAAATGGAGAGAAAATAATTTTTTCTTTGACAGTTTACCCATCCTTGGTTTTAACTTAATACATTTTACACCTAATAATAGAAACTTTGTAGTTACATAAAATTAAACATTTTACCCGTTGACAATGGTAGGAGGTACTAGTGCCTTCAAATATGTGCCTTTGTTTCAATACCCGTCAAAACAAACACATGAAGGCAAGCATTACTACTCCTCATCTGGTTAATCATAGAGCCAAATATCAACCTTTTCCTGGAGATATCTCTATCTCCAAACCTCACAGGAAAATTTCTGTTGAGTTTTTCTGGAAACATCATCTATTATACTAGCAAATGACATTTTATCATGTAAACTTTTACCAAAAAAGCATGTTATATATACCACTACACACCTATTACTATAACCAAAATCCAAAATACTAACATCACTAAATGCTACAAGAATGCAGAGCAACAGGAACTCTCATTCACTGCTGGGGGGAGTGCAGAAGGGTACAGCCACTTCGGGTGACAGTTTGGCAGTTTCTTACAATACTAAACATACTCTTACCATATGATCCGGCAATTGATCTCCTTGGTATTTACTCAAATGAGTTGAAAATGTATGTCTAGACAAAAAAGCTGCACACAACTGTTTATAGCAGCTTTATTTGTAAATGCCAAAATTTGGAAGTAACCAAGATGTCCTTCAGCAGTGAATGTGTAACTGCTACATCCAGGCAATGGAATGTTATTCAGCACTGAAAAGAAATGAGCCATTAGGCCATGAAAAGATGGAGGAAACTCAAATGCAGATTACTAAGTGAAAGAAGTCAATCTGAAAGGTTACATACTATATGATTCCAACTATATGACATCCTGGATAAGGCAAAGCTATGGAAGCAGGACTGGGACTACTGAGACTGCAAAATGTTGCCTAGGGTTAAGGAGAAGGGATGAACAGGCAGAGCAGAGAGGATTTTCAGAGCAGGGGAACTACTCAGTACGATACTATAATGGTAGATATACGACATTACACAGTTGTCAAAATCCATGGAACGTACAACACCAAGAGTGACCTCTCATGTAAACTGAGGACTGTACGTGATAACAATGCATCAATGTAGGTTCATTGACTGTAATAAATGTACCACTCTGGCGCAGGACACTGAAACCAGGGGAGGCTGTGCATATGGGGGGACAGGGGATACATGGGAAATCTCACTACCTTCTGCTCAATTTTGTTGTGAACTGGAAACTACTGTTAAAAAATAAAGTCTAGGGCTTCCCTGGTGGCGCAGTGGTTGAGAATCCGCCTGCCGATGCAGGGGACACGGGTTCGTGTCCCGGTCCGGGAAGATCCCACGGGCCGCGGAGCGGCTGGGCCCGTGAGCCATGGCCGCTGGGCCTGCGCGTCCGGAGCCTGTGCTCCGCAACGGGAGAGGCCACAACAGTGAGAGGCCCGTGTACTACAGAAAAAAAATAAAATTAAATTAAATTAAAATAAAGTCTATCTTTTTAAAAAAGGTATATCCAAAACTTTTATAAAGTATGTTGAGTTTTTTCACTCACTGCTATAATGGTCAAGGAGAATTAGTAAGTTTTATAATAGTATTTCATTGTATATACCATACTTTTGTATATCATCTCAATGATTTTCTCAATCACGTTCAAAGCAGATAGGTTAGGAATCATTACAGTTACTTAAAAAAATATATTAACATCAGCCCAAACTCACAGAGCTAGTAAGTAATGGTTAAGTATTTTGAGTCAAAATTCAGCACACCACTGCCTCACTATTAATTTCCTCATTCGCTACAAGGCAGCCAGATGTACTTTAAAACGGACAGGCCTTAAAACCAGATATATGTGGGTCCAAAATCCCTGCTCTGTTTTTTAATAGCTATGATTCTAGACACACTCATTCATTTCTTCATTCATCTATCCATCTGTCCATGGGGAATGAGAGGGGCATCTTATCGATTTACTTATTTCTTGTACCAGTTTACTCATTATGTAAATGAGGACAGCAACAACATATATGAACAATACATATCCATATTTGTAAAATTTCTATAAATAGAAGGCAATGCAATAGAAAAAATGGGCTATGTACATTCAGAGAAAAAATCCAAACATCTATTAACTTTGAAAATAATGGTCAACATCACTAGTTATCAAGGAAATGCAAGTTAAAACAATATAATTTTCCCTTATCAGATTTCTTTTAATGAAAAAAAATCACAAGTATTGGCAAGGATATAGGAAACAAGATCACTCTTGGCATTATTAGGGGAAGTGCAGCCACTTTGGAGAGCAATTTGGCAGCAAAAGCTAAAAATGTAAATTCCTATGACTTAGTGAATCCCTTCTGAGTAATCTTCCCTGGAGAAGGTTTGACACAGGTGCATATTTACTTTACCTTGTTCTGTTGTCTAATATGACAAGTGCTAGTGTTCAATTGACCCTCAATAAATGTTGAATCTCCTCAACAAAGATTTAATGATCCATTCATTTTTGGCCAAGGAGGCAAGAAGAGAAGAAACTGCAGGCAGTAATAGTATTTCGAAAAGCAGAGGTATTCAAGAAAAGGGCAATTTAAGAAAACTCTAAGTATTTGTTGTAGGCTGATTAACGACCTCAAAAGTATCAGGTCCTACTCCCTGGAACCTGTAAATGTTATCTTATTTGGAAAATGGGTCTTCGCAGGTGTTATTAAATTAAGGCTTTTGAGATGGGGAGACAATCGTCGATTATCCAGTGGGCCCTAAATGCCATCACCAGTGTCCCTGTAAGAGAGAAGCACTAGATTTGACATACACACTGAAGATGAAGCAAAGAGATCTGAAGACACTGGCCTAGAAGCCTCGAGTGGAGCAACAGACTGCAGCAGCCCCAGAAACTGAAGCAGTCACAGAAGCTGAAGAGGCTAGAAGAGCTAGAAGAGGCGAGAACGTCTTCTCTCTAGAAGGAGGGAGCTCAGCCCTGGCAACACCTTGATTTCAGCCCAGTAATGCTGATTCAAACTTTTGGCTCCTATTAACTATGAGAATAAATTCCTGTTGTTTTAAGCCACCAAATTTGCAGCGTAACAGCAGCTCTAGAAAACACTGTACCTCACTGCCACTGCCCTGTGTGCCACGCTAAGTGGTTTAGACATTATCCAGATCTCTGAAGAGCCATTCAGATTTTTATGCAAGAGAATGGGATAATCAGATCTGTTTCATAATGTTAAATCTAGTGCCAATGTTGAGAATTTATTGATGGAAAAAAACTAGAAACAGGAAGATGTATCAGAACCAAAAATCCAGACAGAAGATAAAGCTGTAGATCACCAGATATTTGAGGGAAAAAAATCACAGTGAGAGATGAAAACAAAAAGTGTGTGTGAGGGGGGTATGAAATGGAGATAGACAATGTAGGAAACACCTTAAATATGCATATGTAATTAATATTCTCAAAGGGATGAGACCATCTTGTTGATGAAACAAGAATAGGATGTACAGAAGGACCGAAAATAAGAAAAAGCTCTTGGAAGTTAATACCACCTGAAATTTAAAAGTCAACAGATGTATTAGAAAATGAGGTTGGGAATATTTTCCCAGAAAGGAAAGCAAAAGCAATGAAGTAGAGAACAGGAGGTTAAAAAGTTTTTGTTTTTATAATTGGGTGTCAAATTAATCCCAAAGACCAAGTTCCACTAAAAGGAGTTTTAGAAAGAAAGAACAAAGAGAATGAAGAGGTAGAAGTTACTGAAGCATTCAGCAATAAGATATCCCAGAGCTGATGAACACTAGTCTTCAAATTTAAAGAAAGGGCCTGCTGAGTACTGAGCAGATGAATGGGGGAAAAAAAAATTAACTGCACTCTAGACACAGCCTTGTGAATTCTCAGAGCACCAGATGTAAGAATACCCTAAAAGCTTCCAAAAAACAAAAACCAGGTCACTTACAAATAAGGTGATTCTATAATTAATCAACAAAGAAGGATATTTTTGAGAGTAAAAGCATGTACTATTATAAGATAAATTTGAAGGTATTCCACACAAACCAGTATGTATAGCCACCCTTCCTGTAAAGGAATAAGAATCATACTGGCAGCAGATGTCTCTGCAGTATTGGATGCTAGAAGGCTATGAACAATGCCTTCAGACTTTTGAGGGAAATTTTAATCCAGAACTCTACTCCCATCTACATTCCTGTTCAACTGCAGGTAGAATAAAGACATTTTCAGACATGCACGGACTCAGAAAATTTAATTCCACAAATACACTCTGCCAAGAAATTACTTTAAAAAGTCTTCCACTGTGTGCATACACTCTTTTGATAAAAAGTTAGAGATAATTTTTAAGCCAGAATTGGTCTAAGTTTTGTACTCTATTTCATAAGAGCTATATCCCACAGCTTAAGTAAGGGGTCAGTCCCACAAGACTGTTCCCCACTTGGTAGTTTCAAGTTTCCGTCCGGCTATAAATAGGGATTCCCACAAACCCCTCCTCAGGTTCAATAATTTACTAGGAGGGCTCACAGAACTCAGGAACACGCTTTACTTATGTTTTCCAGTCCATTATAAAGCATACAACTCAGAAACAGACAAACAGAAGAGATGCACAGGGCAAGGGTTGGGGAGGAAGGTATGCAGCAGAGCTTCCAAACCCTCTCCAGGTGTGCCGCCTCCCCAGCACCTGGACAGAAATGCTCACCGTCCCGGAAGCTTACTGAATATCACCTTGTCCAAGAGTTTTTATAAAGCACAGTCTCCAGCCCCCTCACACTCCTTGCAGGAGGTCAGTGAATAGGGCTGAAAGTTCAAACCTCTAATCACTTGGTCCTTCTGGTGACCAACTCCATCCTGAGATGCTCTAGGGACCCCATCCTAGAGCATGGGTGTGATCTAAAGGAGCTTTTATGAATAAAAGGTACTCCTAACAATCAGGAAATTCCAAGGGTCTGAGGAGCTCTGTGCCAAGAGTGGTGACAAAAACCTTATATATCTCTTGTATTATACCACAGGACTCTATTATTATCATTATTTATATTAACAGTTTAAGTGGGACAGAAAGGTGTAATCATGTCAGTATATGTTTTTTAAGTATTTAAGAAAAATAAATGTTATTAACTTTTGCAAAAACAGCTCACTAATTTCTCCCTCCCCCAAACCCTACCTCTGGCCAGCTACCAATCTGTTCTCTGTATCTACGAGCTTAGCTTTTGTTTGTTTGTTTAAAGATTCCACATAAAAGAGAGATCTTTTGGTGTCTATCTTTCTCTGAGTTATTTCACTTGGTATAATGCCCTCAAGGTCCATCCATTTTGTCAAAAATGGCAGGATTTCATTCTTTTTAATGCCTAATATTCCACTGTGTATGTATACATCTCCTTTATCCATTCATCCACTGATGGACACCTTACGTTGCTTCCATGTCTCGGCTACTGTAAACAGTGCTGCAATGAACACGGGGACGCATGTATCTTTTTGGATTAGTGTTTTCATTTTCTTCACATAAATACCCAGGAGTGGAACTGCTGAATCATATGTTAGTTCTATTCTAATGTTCTGAGGAACTTCCATACTGTTTTCCATACTGGATGCACTGATTTACATCCCCACCAATAGTGCACAAGGGTTCCCTTTTCTCCACATCCTTGTCAACACTGTTATTTCTTGTCTATTGGATAACAGCCATTCTAGCAGGTAGGAGGAGATCTCTCATTATGGTTTTGATTTGCAATTCCCTGATGAATGATGATGTGGAGCATTTTTTCCCGCATCTGTTGGCCATCTGTATGTCTTTGGAAAAATATCTACTTGGATCTTCTGTCAATTTTTCAATCGGTCTTTGTGGTTGTGTTGTTTTTTGTTTTGTTTTGTTTTTGCTGTTCAGTTGTATCAGTTCTTTATATATTCTGGATATTAGCCCCTTATCAGATAAATGATTTGCAAATATTTTCTCCCATTAAGTTGGCTGCCTTTTTTGTTGACGTTTCCCTTGATGTGCAAAAGTTTTTTAGTTTAATGTAGTCCCACCTGTTTATTTTTGCTTTTGTTGCTTTTGCTTTCGGTGGCAGATTCAAAAAATTATCACCAAGACCTGTCAAGGAGTTTACCACCTACAATTTCTTCTAGGAGCTTTATGGCTTCAGGTCTTACACTCAAGTCTTTAATGCATTTTGAGTTAATTTTTGTTTACGGTATAAGATAGTGGGTCCAGTTTTATTCTTTTCAATGTGGCTGCCCAATTTCCCCATCACTGTCAATTATTAAAAGGAACTTCTTACTCAGAAGCAAAAGAAAACTTGAACTTAATAAAAGCATATCAGAAACCAATAGCAAACATCAGACTCAAATTTCCATTCAAGTCAGGAATTAAGACAAGGAGGCCAGTTGTGACTATAATTATTTAACACTGTTAAAAAGGCTCTAGCCCTGTAGTCATTAGCCACATGGAGCTACTAAATACTTGAAGTGTGGCTTGTCTAAATTGAGATGTGCTCTAAACGTAAAATACACATGGACTTGCAAAGACTTAGTATGAAGAAAATGTAAAACATCTCATTAATAATTTTTATATTGATTATATGTTGAATATACTGGATTAAATAAAATATATTAAAGTTACCTGTTTCTTCTTTACTTAAGATACCTACTAGAAATTTAAACTACTACAGATACGGTTCACATTTGTAGCTCTAACTGCATTTCTTATGGACAGCACTGCAGTCTAGACAATGCAATGATGAAAAAAAGACATGAGGAGTAGGAATACTGGAAAAGGAGAGACTGAATAATCACACTGTTTGCAGATAATTAATGTCTGACAAGAAAAACCAAAAGAATCAACTGAAAATTATCCAACCAGAGAGAAAGTTCACTAAGATATCTGGATACTAGGTAGACAACAAAAACCAATCGTTCTCCTATACAGTAGTAATAACCAGTTAGAAAATAAAAAAGGGAAAAGATTTTATGTGTGTGTGTGTGTGTGTGCGTGTGTGTGTGTATAATACTATTGATAGACACTAAAAGACTTGCATAAATGGAAAGACAGACTAGGTCCTGGGTAGAAAGGATAACTATAACTCCACCAAAATTAACCTATAAACCAAATACAATCCCAATCAAAATCCTACTAGGACTTTGTCAATTTTGTATGGTTAGTTGATATACTAATTCCAAAGTTTATCTAGAAGACAATACTTTAAGATTAGCTAAGAAAATTTGAGAACAAGAATACTTAGCCCATACCAGCCTATTAGATGCCAAAACTAACATTAACTGTTCTGGTACAGAATTGTAAAAACTAGAAATAGTCATGGGACATTTACACTTAATGATGGTGGCATTTCAGATCAATGAGTGAAGGACAGATTATTCAATAAATTAAACAGCATCAAAGTAAAACCAGAATTGAGCCAATGGCTGAATGTGAGTCCTAGAAAGATGAGGAACACACCCCTGAAACAAACCTCTCTTCCACAGCTCCCATGTCCCAAAAAGGATTTGTTCTTAAGTCTTTTTTCTCATTATAAAACCATCTCCAGTGCTATCACAGTAGCCTACACAGCCCACACTGCCTGGCCTACAACTCTGTTGGGAAGAGAAGCACTGGTTTCGTTTGAACTATGCCACTTCACGCCCATCTCTACCCCAGCTGACTATGGCAAACACAGGCATCCACAGGGATCCAGGAGCCTATGACAAGTGAGGCCTGTAACGAAAGTACTGATGTGTCGGTTCACTAATATTCTCTCTAGAACCTGGAACTGGGACTGAATTAAAAGAATTCGATAGAATTAAAAGAAGCTACAAGGACTGCCAAAGTAAACTCATTCTTTAAGACTCAGCTGAAGCCTCTATGTGAAGTCCTCCGTGGTCCCACAGACAAGAGCTCAGTCAATCCCTCAGTGCTCCAACCGCCCCCTCCGCTCCTGCCTAACACACAGAGGCACGAAGGGGCAGAGAGTAAGGAACCACAAGTAGCTTGAGACAGTTGGAACATAGGAAATTGAGGGAAGTTAGAAATGAAAATGGAATAGAGGAATATGTTGCAGAGACAGGTTTTAATAAGCAAGGCACTTGACCAAATTTGTTTTTTCAGAATGACTACTTGGGTCAACAAACCGAACAAACCACAAAAGATTCCCGGTATGTAGTTCTTACAATAGCCCAAGCAAAGGATGATGAGGTCCAGGGTTTAGGGCAGTAGATACAGAAGTAGGAGGACCAACTGGAGAGACTTTTCTGAGATAAAACCAACAGGATGTGGTGAGATGTGAAGATTAATCTTTGAAGATTAAAGTCAACACTTCTAGAATATTGGATAACTTGCAGTAGATACGAGGAATACAGGAAGAAGAACAGATACATATGAGTACATGAGTATAGGGTAGGATATTAAGTCTGTGGAAATGGTCAGAAAAGATATTCACAATATTGTCAAAAATACAAGACTGGGGCTCCAGACAGAACTGAAGATGTAGATTTTAGAATCATCACTGACTCTAACCATATTAGAGTTGAAACCATGGAATCCCTCAAAAATAGTATACTCAGTTGTAAGATTAAAAGGATTAAAGACAGTTATTATAAAAGCCAGCCAGAAGGGTAAAGAAACCAAGAGCATGTCCTAGAAGCCAAAGGCAGACATAAGGGTCAATGAGGGCATGGTCAGGAGTGTCAAAGGCTACAAGTGGTTATGATATTAAAGTACAACAAGCAACTGGCCTGGCCCGAGACAATCCATCACACTTTCTTGCTTTATCACATAATTTTTTTTTTTTTTTTTGCAGTATGCAGGCCTCTCACTGTTGCGGCCTCTCCCGTTGCGGAGCACAGGCTCTGAACGTGCAGGCTCAGCGGCCATGGTTCACGGGCCCAGCCGCTCCGCGGCATGTGGGATCTTCCCGGACCGAGGCTTGAACCCGTGTCCCCTGCATTGGCAGGTGGACTCTCAAACACTGCGCCACCAGGGAAGCCCTATCACATAATTTTAAAATTATATCTACACCTATTACTCAACCAGTGAGCTATTCAACTGCATATCAAAAGCAAGTCTACTCTTTCAGATTTCCTGAGCTCCCACTAATAAGTGTACACTGGTCATTTTGATGTCAGGTTTTTAGCCTTCCAAAATTTTTCTGGTATTATGTTCAAATCTTTCAACTCAATTTAATAAACATTTACTGAGTATCTCATGTTCATTGTTGTGCTAGGTGACAGGGATGCAAAGATTGATTCTATCAACAAATATGAGTATCTTCTTCTATATGCTGGGCACTGGGTGTGCATCAGTGAATAACAAGTATCCCCGTCCTCAGAGATGCTTACTTTCTATGTTAAACAGCTACTCTCCCTTAAAGGAGCCCAAAAGAAACACATTATGTTTTAGACTCATCTAAAAAGAAAAGAGAGTAAATACATTTATTTCATAAAGTAATTTGAAATTAATAACATGAAACACAAAACTGTAATTAATCACCTATAGTTAACAAGCATGTCCTCTGCCATCATACAATATAAACAAACATTAAGTTAGACATACATACAGCCAGCTCTCCGTTATCTGTGGGTAAACTACCCATGCATATCAAGAGCAATTCCCTAACACTGACTCACTTTTCTGGGTTATGTCCCATCCAAATTTCTACCATGTAATCTTCTAACACTGAAATAATGTAAGAATATACAGTTTAAAACTTTCACAAAGTAACTCAAATCATTACCCATGCTAGATTTACTATGTCTACCATTTTTCAAATGAACTTGCAGAGACATGCTCCCTAAATCTGATAACCTTCATTTCCCAGAGCCAAATACCCCAAGTTCTTCAACCCCATCCCCAATTCATCTATATATAATGCTGCCCCCAAACGAATAAGCCTCCAGCATGGGCCTAGCTTTTATCTACTAGCTCATGGTCTCTAAACTTTAAGGAACACAACAAGCCCCTTTTGGTAAAACTGTTGGCATTCCAAACATGTGCACCTTTAACACTGTGCATATGTGTTATTGTTCTAGCATACTATAAACACCACAAATCATGCATAAAATACGGACTTTTTAAAAAATTCTAACGTTTTCTTCCAGCACTGCAGAGATGACGTGCATGCACACCCCGGAGCACAGGTACACTGCAAGACAGAGACCATCCTTATCTTAAAGAAACTGACGCTTGGAGGTAATCTTCTGTGCTTGCAAAACTAGAATGAGGTGGAGTCAGATTTGGGAATTCAAGTGCCAATATGGTCATAAAGCTCAAGCCCTGCATCACTCCACTTGACCACACCAACCTCACTCCTTATACTTGGGGTCCCATGAGCTCTCCTCTCTGACCTCACACCTCACTCCCAACCAGCTACTACCTCTCACAACCCTTCCACCTCAAGATGTTGGAGAAAACAGGTATTCTTTTTATGCCTCAGAAAGTGATTTACAAATAAACATTTTGAATTTCTAAGGAGAATACTATGCAGGAGAGTCTAAACAGGCAACAGGCTAGAAGTCAGGCCTAGTTTCAGAGTCAATGATGAATACAAATTCCTAGACTCTAACACACAAGCAATATGGAAACTTTCAGTACAAAAGGAAAATGATTTACGGAAGTATTGTGAATATGTAACAAATAATAATTCCATGTGGTGTAATTGCAATTAATGTCAAGTACAGTTCTAAGATTAATTCATTCTGGTTCATTCTGGTTTTCCATGGAACTAAAATAAACTCCTTACTTCATTTTAGAAAGAACTCGACTACCCCAAGCTTCCCCCAAACAGGAGGTAATAAGTTCAGAGATCAAGTCAGTTTCCAAAGAGAAGAGAAAGATTTTTGATTGTTTTAATGTTACAGTAAAAAAAGCCAAAGTCAGCGTCCAGAATGAGGATCACTTCAATTCTGATGAAAGTAAAATAAGTAAAAATAAGAAACTTCTCCGGTTGAAGTATGAACTTTTCCTAATTCTGGCCAAAGTGATAACTGAGTATTTTATAACCCAGAAAAATGAACTGTTTTATGTCTACAATACCAATTTAGAAAATAATATTAAAAAAAAATAAAACAAAAAAAAACCAAAAAAAGAAAATAATATTCAGAAGGTTACATCTACGCAGCAGTCAGTGTAGTTAGTATCTAATAAAACCCATACAAATACCCCAGCGAATTACAAGTAGTAAACACATAAATAAACACAGAGGGGGAAACACACAAAGCTAACTGATAAAGTTTCAAAGAAGCCTAAGAAAGAAACGTGGCAGGAATAAAAAAAAGTCCTAAACCAAGAAAAAGGAAGAGGTGGAAAGGGAGGTAAAAGAAAAAGAGCACTGATGGAGAAGCAGCTCACTACAGTGTTGAGCAAGAAAGGTTTACAGACAAGGAAACTGAGCTCCACAAAGGCTAAATGGCATGGGCAGTGCCACAGTGACAGTCAAGCAGCAGGGTTAGAAACAACTCGGGCCGGACCCTAAATGCTCCTCCTGTAACAACTCAGAGCCCACATGGTTCTCTTCACTTGCTGGCTGCCCAGTGTCCCTTCCTATTCCTACTACCTTCCATTCATTCCACAATTACAGCTGACCCTTGAACACACGGTTCAGGGGTGCCAACCTTCCATACGGTCAAAAATCCAGATATAATTTTATAGTCAGTCCTCTATACCCACAGTTCCACATCCAGGGATTCAACCAACTCTGGATTGTGTAGTGCTGTAGTACACATTTAGTGGGGGGTGGGGAGGGATCCACAAGTAAGTGGACCCGCACAGTTCAAACCCATGTTGTTCAGGGGTCAACTGTACTTCCTGAGTCGAAGGAATCAATAAATAAATGAGTCTTAGGCAAGGTCTTTAATTGTCTTTGTCCTCCAAATCTCTGGTGTTTTTGCTTCTCCGCAGGGATGTGACTTATCCTCCCAGCTTCTCTAGTCCCCCAGAACAGGTGATGCCTCAATTTTATTTGTCAATCTTGCTCTTCCCCAACTGCCCTGGACATCCCCATTTGAGTTCCTCTACCTCAAACTCAACTATTTTATCAAAACCAATCTATGTCTCACTTGCTCAGCTGACCTTTCCCTTGGCTACCCTGGCCAATATGACCTCTCTGACCTCTGTACTGCTCACTCGACATTAACCACATCCTTTATGTATCTTCAGACAGCTTGAACACTCTCATCCTTAAGGAATTAGTATTCCTTAGTCCCCTTTAAGTGATGTATGCTTTTTACTTATATGATGGGTTTGCTCACATGCTGGACCCAGAATACCTTGTTACTTCTTACCAAAAAACTGCTTCTGAAGGACAGAACAAATCAAAATGCAACAAAAACAAGAAACAAAGAGGCGCAAGGAAACTTTTGGAGGTAATCAATATGTCTATTACCTTGATTGTGGTGATGGCTACACAGGTGTATGCATGTCCAAACTCAAATTGTAAACATTAAATATGTGCAGATTTTTATATATCAATGAAAGGACAGAGAAAGGAGCCAAGAGGAAAAAAAGAAGAACAGAGAAGAAAGAAAACAGGAAAAAAAGAGAAGACAGAGGGAGGCAGAGAAATAACAACTAACATACGGGTCAACCGTGTACCCTAAACTACCGTCTGTCATCTCCCTCAATACTCGTGATAAACCTGCAAAGTAAGAACATCTTTATGTTACAGATATTGAAATGGAAGGCTGAGAAAGGTTAAGGAATCAGGTCAAATTTACACAGCAAGTTTTACACACATATATGGCAATGATTCCTTCGCCACTCAACACAAAGTTGATGACCTATAATGCTACCTGAACCATTATCAAGGTCATATTCAAAAGATGTTTAAAACTAATAAGGAGGTTCTTAAGTTACCCGACTGAGAAGTACACCATGTCAACCTACTTTCAAGGTGCTTTATATACACTTCCAGAAAACTAAAGCACAAGGTAAATCCTAAATTATTGACGTTAAAATATAACAAAATCTACTTAATGTCCCTCAGTTTACAGTTTACTATTTACAATATCTCTTCCCAATCTCCACTAACCAGAGGTTACAATACATTAGACATTTCCTTGAAGTGTATTTGTCTATGTAAGGATGATAACGATGTTTCAAAAGGTAAGGCAATAACAAAAAGAGAGTGGACAAACTTAGAAAATACTGTATATTCTGAAAATAAATAAATTTAAAATAGTTAAAATTTACCGAGTGCTGACTATGTGCCAGGAACTTATCTCATATAAATCCTGACAACAATATATAGCAGATTTTCTTATTATCTGTTTTTTATACAAGAAATTGAGGCACAGAGAGGTTAAATAAGCTGCCCAAGATCACACAATTAAAAAGCCAGAATTCAATTCCAAGAAAACTTAACTCCAAGTCCATGTCCCTACCCACCAAAATTACAATGGAAAAAGGCACATTTTAGAGGGAAATTCTTAAACAAGCACTCAAATACAGAATTGGCTAAATCAAAAGTAGATTTATAAAAATTTCCCAAAAGGAAGGACACATGTGAATTATCCCTACAGTCATTTATGGAATTTAAAATGAAACAATATCAGATATATATCTGCAAAATTATCTACTAAGAACAAAAAAAGAAATAAAAATGAAAGTAAAACAAGTTTAAAGTAAATTAGCTAAACTGAGATATACCCACAGTGATGAAACTCAACTGATGAAACCACATATATTAAGTGATATTGACTGAAAAGAATACTGAAAAGACACTGAAAAGATATTGACTGCATAAGAATACACACAATGCCATCTATATCAAGTTTAAATATACATAAAACAATACTGTACACTGTTTAGGGATACATCCATGTGTAGTAAAATTGCAGAGCAATGGATATGAATAATGAACACCAAATTCAGATCAGTGGTTAACTGGAGGATTTGGGGGAAGGAAGTGGGTTTCTTTAACTGGATCAAATATTACAAAATATTTCTCAGACATACAGAAAGCAAGTCTCCTTTCTTTTTTTAAGAAAGAAAAGGAAAAAAATGGAATTAGCAGATTACAGAACGCAAAATTGCTTTACATTCCCGATCCAAAAAATGCTAAAAGGGCAATGTTAATGATTCCTATGTAAGAATGTTAAAGGAGAATGTATCCTGATGTATTTACGTTCAAGTACAAGATGAAAATTTTAGTTCAATTCTCTCAATTTAGTTTGTTACTCCTCACATTCTCCTCTGTAAAAACAGGGCTTTTTGGGGGGGAGGGGGGAGAGGTAAGTTATGTGTAATAAAAATAGATAAACTGCCATCACAGCTCCCTTCCAGGTATAATCATGCCTTCAGAGGTATGTATGAACTTCAAACCAAGCTGTCACCCCAGAGAGGAGGTGCAGCGCCTGGGCCTTGGACTCTGGAACCTAACTACCTGGGATGAGGTACAGCACACACTTGGGCAAGTCACTTAAGCTCCCTGTGCCTCAATTTCCTCATGTGTGAAATAAGAATGATAAAAAAACCTATCTCATAAAATTGAGAAGAAAATCAGAACAGCACCTGGCCGGAGGAAATACTGTAAAGGTTTTGGCTATCATCTTTATTCCAAAGACCATTAGTACAGAAAAAGAAAAACCAGGCTTTGTATCAAAAGTATTATCTAAGTGTGATTACTTTCCAAATTAAATAAGGGATAGAAAAGCTGACCATGACATGACAGACAAATGGGAAGCTTTTTATAGCAAGATAAGGTTTTTATTTTTCTAACAACATTCTTTAGTATTGTTATACCATCTCCATTGTGTACATATCTGTGTACATACACCTGGTACAGATTCAAGGTGAAACACTCTATTCCGTCTCCCTTGTTCACTTGGCAAAAAGTCCACTTTGTTGTAGAAAACTGGGCTACTACCTCCACCGTAAAGTCTCCCCTTTTTCCTACCCTGTTCTGCCTGAGCTATACCAGACAGGAGCTATGGTATAGCTCCTGCCCTGAGCTATATACCATACAGTAATTCATCTATTCTTATAACTTCTTCCCTTACACCATATAATGTTCATACTTTCCTTTCATGAATCCTGAGTTCTTCAAGAGCAAGGACGATCTCTTTTTTTTCTTTTTTTTAAATTATTTATTTATTTATTTATTTATAAATAAATTTTTAAATTTATTCTTCGTTGCTGCGCGCGGGCTTTCTCTAGTTGCAGCGAGCGGGGGCTACTCTTCGTGCGGTGCGTGGACTTCTCATTGCGGTGGCTCTCTTTGTTGTGGAGTACGGGTTCTAGGTGCCCGGGCTCAGTTGTTGTGGCTCGTGGGCTCTACAGCACAGGCTCAGTAGTTGTGACACACAGGCTTAGTTGCTCTGCGGCATGTGGGATCTTCCCGGACCAGGGCTCGAACCCGTGTCCCCTGCACTGGCAGGCGGATTCTTTCTCTGCGCCGCCAGAGAAACCCAGGGACGAGCTCTTAATCATTTTCAAATTCTCAGTGTCTTGCAAGATACATACTAAAGAAATATATGAGTGAATAAGTCATTGCCCCTATATATCCTCATAATACCTTCACAAACAAATAGGGAACTATAGTTGGAGGTAATTTATCCAAAACATTGGTTACTTAGGTATCTTCAGTTCAAAATAAAAATTAGCAGATCCATTAAGCCCGCTGAATCATCCAATAATTCTTTATTCCTTCAAATGGGAAACATGAGAAGTAAACATATTTCAGTAAAAACAGAAGTTAAAATGTTACATAAAAAAGCATCTAGGCATTTAAAATGTCAGGAAGGTGCTTCCCTGGTGGCGCAGTGGTTGAGAGTCTGCCTGCTGATAAAGGGGACACGGGTTCGTGCCCCGGTCCGGGAAGATCCCACATGCCGCGGAGCGGCTGGGCCCGTGAGCCATGGCCACTGAGCCTGCGCGTCCGGAGCCTGCGCTCCGCGACGGGAGAGGCCACAGTGGTGAGAGGCCTGCGTACCGCAAAAAAAAAAAAAAAAATAGAACGTAGGGAAGAAATCGCAAGATTTAATGTTTATATTGTCCCCTTCTTCAGAAAAGAAAGAAACTATAATCAAAAGTCAGACTAAAGTATATACCATATTAAGGTGGATAAAAATCAAGATTAAGTCACATGTTAAATCAAAGTCACACAATGCTTTGTAGCGAGGTTTTCTAAAAAGACTATGTCATGAGTCAGCAAAAATTGTGCTGATTTTTAGGAATTCAACAGTTCTTGGCAATTTTCTGGAAATTGCTCAGGGCTCCATAATATGGTACTGACTCCTGTCAGGTGGTTAGAGGCCCATCTTCTGTTACTACAGAAGAGGTGTCCATCCTCCCAGCTTAGGCACAGGGCTCACTTGCTTTGGATCCCATGCCTTCCCATCTTCTCACGAACTTTGCACAAACAAGTAACACTTTTCTCATCTATATTCGACCTCCCCCTCTCAACAGACACCCTCCCATCAGCATTTAAATATGCTAACAATCAAAATTCGTGGAAGCAGTTTCCTAGTCTTGCTGTCCCCATTTTCCCCACCTTCTGCTCCCCATCCTACCCCTACCACCACATCAGTATCTCCTGCCAAGGTCACTCATGACCTCCGAGTTGCTAAATACAACAGATGGTACTCAATTTTCCTCACAGGGGCATTCCACAGTATTGACAGCTTCCCCCTTGGCAGCAGGGACACCTGCTTCTGGCTGTCCTTTCACCTCCCTGGCCACTACTCCTGCCTCCTTTGCAAGCTCAGCCTCCTATACCCAGCTCCATCCCTGGCCTCTTCCTGTTCTCTTTCTAGTCTCTCCACTGGCAATCTCTACACTGATAGCGTCAAAATGGTAAACGAGTCATCACTCAACATCTCCTTCTCCCAACCCATATACAGCACAGGCTATTAATCACCAGGTCTGGCAATTTTGCCTCTAAATCTCCATTTTCTCAATATTTCTGTTAATGATATAAGGCTCTTAAGAGGATGATAGTACTTTTAAAAGGATAAAAACTTTAATCTGAGTATTAGTATTCATTAAATTGAAATCTCCTTGAAAGCAAGTACTTTATGAGTTCATCTTTTTATTTATTCCACATTGTACACCTAGCACAGTACTTTGCATGAAGATGGCATTCAGTAAATGTACTGCAATGAACTATTTCTATTGGCTTAACACATGTTCAACTGAAATAGTCACACATTTAATGGCTTATATTTCCCAAATCATGTCATCATTTGTCTCCTAAGAGGTGAGAATTTTAAGTTAAATCACTGTGAAGTATAAACTACACGGGATACTTCTGATAATTATAATACTACTTATCTAAAGTTAGAAAAAACTGTCAACCTTTTTTGGCCTAGCTTTCCTGAAAATATCCAAATCCCATCCTCAAGTCCAAATCTCACATAAGTTTCTTGCTTCCCAACTGTTCATCTGAAAGGGGAAAGTTTAAGTATTTACAGGAATATTTAAGCTTTAAGTACCCTAAAGGCAGGGAGAATGACTTCCTGAAAAAATTCCCTCTCTCATTTTCATATCTTGCAATGTGAGCTGGAGTGACATTCTGGGTAGAAACAGACATTGAAATTAAAAGAATATTGTTGCTCAAAAGTTCTCAAACTCTTGCTTTATGTACATTTAATTACAGCCTCAGAATGCAAGATCGTCATCTAGTAATATCTCACCATATCAATTCAAAAATCTCCTCAGAAGAAAATAGTCTCTTCAAAAAGTGGTGTTGGGAAAGCTAGACAGCTACATGTAAAACAACAAAATCTGAACATTCCCTCAAACCATATACAAAAACAAACTCCAAATGGTTTAAAGACCTGAATATAAAACATGACACCATAAAACTCCTAGAAGAGAACATAGGCAAAACATTCTTTGACGTAAATCGTAGCAATATTTTCTTAAATCAGTCTCCCAAGGGAAATGAAATAAAAGCAAAAATAAGCAAATGAGACCTAATCAAACTTAAAAGTTTTGTACAGCAAAAGAAAGCATAAACAAAATGAAAAGACAACCAACCTACGAGAGAAATATTTGCAAATGATGCTATTGACAAAGAGTTAATATTCCAACTATACAAACAGCTCATACAACTCAATATCAAAAAAAAAACTCAGGGCTTCCCTGGTGGCGCAGTGGTTGCGAGTCCACCTGCCGATGCAGGGGACACGGGTTCGTGCCCCGGTCTGGGAAGATCCCACACGCCTGCGCGTCCAGAGCCTGTGCTCAGCAACGGGAGAGGCCACAACAGTGAGAGGCCCGCGTACCACAAAAAAAAAAAATCCTCAAACCACCCAATCAGAAAGTGGGCAGAAGTCCTAAACAGACATTTCTCCAAAGAAGACATACAGATGGCTAACAGGCGCATGAAAAGATCCTCAACATCACTAATTATTAGAGAAACACAAATCCAAACAAATCACAATGAGGTATCACCTCACACCTGTCAATGGCTACCATCAAAAGTCTACATATAATAAATGCTGAAGGAGAAAAGGGAACCCTCCTACACCGTTGGTGGGAATGTAATTTGGTGTAGCCACTATGGGAAACAGTATTCAAGCACTTTAAAAGACTAAAAATAGAATCACCATATGATCCAGCAATTCCACTCCAGAAAGGATGAAAAGTCTAATTCAAAATGAACATTTGGGTACATGTATATTAGCAGCACTATTTACAATGGCCAAGACATGGAAGCAACACAAGTGCCTATCAAAGACGACTGGCTTAAGAAGATGTGATGTGTATATGCGTGTGTGTGTTTATATTACTCAGCCATAAAAAAGAATGAAGTATTGCCATTTGCAGCAACATGGACGGACCTAGAGAATATTAAGCTTAGTGAAACAAGTCAGACAGAAAAAGACAAATACTATATGATATCACTTGTATGTGGAATCTAAAAATTAATACAAATGAATATATATACAAAACAGAAACAGACTCACAGACACAGAAAACAAACATGGTCACCAAAGGGGAGAAGGAGGAGGGGAGGGACAAATTAGTAGTACGGGATTAACAGATACAAACCACTATATGTAAAATACATAAGGAACAAGGATGTACTGTATAACACAGGGAATTATACCCAATATCTTGTAATAACCTATAATGGAATATAATCTGTCTAAAAAAAGAAAGAGAAATAAGTAAAATTAAATAAAAGGAATTTGAGAGGTAAAGAGATGCCAGTGAAAATGTTCCCTTTCCAGATCCTGAATTTTAAGTCTGATCAATTTTCTTTCTACCGTACTGATACTGGGCAATCTTAATTTAAACAAAACTGGAATCGCTGGAAAATGACATATAATATAGTTTATTTTACATATTCGTATATTTATTTTCTTAGTGTTCCATACCACTCTTACAAATTATGAGAAGTAAACTCATAAAAGGTAAATTTTTAAATTAGTATTTAATATTAGAGAAGACTAAAATAACATGAATGCAAAATGCCAGCTGGTATCATGGACTCAATCCTGGAACAGAAAAAAGGGCATTAGTGGAAAAACTGGTGATATCTGAATAAAGTCTATAGTTTAGTTAAGTGGATAATATCAATATTAATTTCTTGTTTTGACCAATGAACCAAGATTATGTGACATGTTAATATAAGAGCAGGGGAGCTGGGTTATGGTATACAGGAATATTCCATATTTGCAACTTTTCTGTAAATCTCAAATCATCCCAAAATAAAAAGTTTAAAAAACTATATATAGTACCCAGTCAACAAGCACTACTGGTCACCCACCATCTAAGGGGAAAAACAAAAAAACCTCCCTAGACTAGATTTCCATCTAAATCACAATCCTCTATATAATATTCGTTCACACAGTACTTGTCCTTCATTACACATTACACATATCATAATTTGTAGTTATATATTATTTGTATGAGATTTGCTTCATGTTTGTTTCCTCCGTAAAGGCAAAGCTCACATCAATTCTGATCACTGCTGCATTCCCAGCACTTTACATGGTGCCTGACATAGAATAGGAATTAAAGGCTCTAAGTGAGCGATTAATTGAAAGAGCAATGGTTAATTTAAGCAGAACCAGACAGCAGAGGAGCACATAAGCAATGAGAAAAATGTTGAGGCTTTAAGATCTGACTTCCCAAACCAGACAGAGATTGATTCTTCCCGTCCCTCCTTCCTTCCTTCTTTCCTTCAAGGACATGACTCAATATTTCAGCTTTAAATCAACCAGCGCAAACATCTCACAAACCCAGTAACTGAGACCCAAAGACACGAGGTGAGCCATACATCCAGTGCATCTCTGCTCTGCACCAACACTGCCATCCTACAGAACCAACTCCTTCTATAGAAAAAGAGAGAAAGCAGGAAAAGTCTAGAGGGAAAATGCCAGAGCGATTAAAGAAACCTTACTCATCCCTAAGGGTGAGAAGTGCATGGGAAGACGCCAGAACGCAAAAGAAAAGAATAAAGTCTGTGCAGCACACTCCCGTGTCACACCGCCTGTTCCCTGTAATAACCTACTAATAGTACACTTTCAGGAGCAAATCAGCAGCACCCTTCAACTCTCAGAACTAATCTGGGGAAACAAAAAAGGTTCTCATTAAACTACAGCTCTCCTGGCCACTCAGACAAAAATTCACGGTGACAACTATTCAGTCAGCCACCAAGGAGTGGCAGCATATCGTGCTTAGATGTGAAAGCTCTGGATTTTCAGACCGGCGGATCTGAATCCCAGCTTGTCTTCTTACTTGCTGTGATCTGGAGGCAAGTTAATATATCCAAACAGCAGTTTCTCCAGCTGTAAAATGGGAATAACCGCCACCCTAGTGGGTTGTTAACAGTTTCAGAGATACTATACAGAAAGCTCTTAGCACAACGCCTGCAATGTTATAAAGGCTCAGTAAGTGTCCGCTGTTTGTCATCTTATTCGGCTATAATCACTTTCACGAGGCCTATTCTCTCTCTAACGTCCATATAATTTCAAAGACGTTGTTCTACCCTATTTTTGAAGGGCCAAATACACAATAGCTTCGAGCATATTTTCTGACTCCAGTCTGGACAAACCAGTTCTGTGTCTCTGGGCCTCAGGTTCGTCATCTGTGAAATGGGTCGTATCATCCCCTACGCCACTGGGTTGCTGGTGGTGAGCACTCTCTGGGTATCACACATTCCACTACTGTTGTATAATTAAAACGCACCCAGGGAAAATAAACCTTCAACTCCCAACCCCAAAACAACCGTTTTCATCCCCGCCCCATCACCACTGATCGTGGCCAGAACAAGTACCAAGGTCGACCCGCCTCACACCCCCAATTTCTCCTCACCCCGCAGCAACCCACCCTGCCAGTGTGGGTTTCCGAAACCGCAGGGCTCAGTTTCCTCCCAGCGACGGCGTCAGAGCCGGGCTAGTGAAAGCTGCCAATCCCCCAGGCCACCCCGCCCCCAAAGCGCCGGGAGAGACCCCGCGCATCCTTCCTCCCCCGGACAGTGCGGCCGCTCGGGCTGCGGTTCCCCCAGCTCAGGTGGGCCCTTAGGCCCGGGCCCCACCTCACCCGCTTCCCGGACCCCACGGCCGCGCCTCCCACTCACGCCGCGGGCCGGCCCCAGAGCCCGCACCGCCAGAGCGCACACCCTCGGCGCCGCGCTCGGCGGCCACGTCGAGGAGCCGGGGCCTCCAGGCCGCCCGCGTCCTTCCCCCAGGCCCAGGCCGCCCTCGGGCCCAGCCCGGACGCACGCGGAGGCCCCGCCGCCAACACGGCCCCGCCGCTCCCACCACGGACGCCGCACTCACCGCGACGCCGGAGCTCCGGTTCCTCCGACCCATGCAGGACTGGCTGCGCCCCCAGAGCATTCACGCCCTGGGCCGCCTCCTGGGGACCCTGACGCAGCCGCCGCGGTCGCACTGCGAGAGGGCGGCGGTCGGCTGCCCGGCCTGCTGCCGCGCCGCCTAGTCTCAGCCCCAGCACTCGCAGCAAGCGCACTGTAGCGCCCCAGCGCCGGCAGACCAGCGTCTGTTGAGCCGAACCGCCCAGGACGCGCGCCCCCGGCCGGCGCTCGTTGCATATGCAGAGAGGCAGCCTCCCATTGGCCCGCGGGCGGTGGCGCGTGCGGAGCTGGGCCTATCGAATTCCGGCCGGGAGCGCGGCGCGGGCGGCCGTGGGCGGGGCGGGGTTACTATGGGTCATTCGCCCGAGCCGGGGAGGACGGGACCCAGCCGCAGCCGGCGCGGGGCGGGGACAGGTCGGCGGGGACTGGACCACTGCGACCGGGGGAGGGGAGCCAGTCTGTGCGGCCGCGACATGGGCGGAGACGGGGCGGGGCCGACCGGGTCTGCAGGAGGGCAGTTCCTGGGGAAAAAGACCACCGGCTTGTCCCCCAAATAAAGAACTACAAAACGCAGATATTGCTGTAATGCATAAATCTTAATATAGGTCAGGAAAAAAAATGCGCGTTATTATTTTCATTCTTAACCGGATTACTTGTTTCGTTCTTGCACAAATTTGTCAATTTTGTAAAATAAAATGATTTTTGGATATGTCTGAAGCGAGAGGGTCTCAAAAATTCAAAGCATGTTTCTTTATTGTCTCTTGTTTTGACCTCACCGAACCCAGCAAATAACCCATCTCCCCTCAGTGCACTCACTAATTATACCAGATTGATATTTGTTTTCAAATGATAAAGTTGACCCCAAATTATTGTCTTTGGACGTTCTTTTTATGAAGCTAAAAGTGTTTCTGTATTTTAAAGTTTGCCATTATATTTCACTTTAGACACTACAAAAAGGAGAAAAACATAGAGTGCAGGTAGACTGCCTTACTGCAAGCAAACGAACCAAAACACAAATGACTAAAACAACAAGTACAATACATTGTAAGAAAGATGGCTTTCATTACCCAAGCAGCAGTGGAGTTGAGCTTTTTTTTTTTCTTTAATCCAACATATTATTTAGTTGGTCTGTGGACAAAATTACAACGTTAAGTCAGATTTGATACCACAGGAAATAAAACATTTGGAGGGGTTTATTTTCTTTTGAAGTAATGAAGGAGCTAGAAATAGCTACTTGAATAGTAAACCTCGATGCTATGCAAAACTTGTCTTTAAGTAGGTGAAAGGTGACGTTCATGAGCCAGCCTCAGGCTAAAGCAGGGGCTCGGTTCCCAAGAGAATCTCAAAATCCGTGAAGCCGCCTGAACTTGAGCTGGGTGGAGTGATGAGGCTGAGAGCAAAGAAATCTCACTCACCTTGGGCCCCAGGCCAGTTTAACTACCTAAAGGAAAGGATACCTGATTCAGGCAACCTGCTCTTCTGCTAGAAAAATAGGTTCATTTGCTCGCTAATCTGTCGAAGCTCTGTCGAAGGTTAACACCCTGAAGATAAACGGAATGCAGAATTTCTTATCTGAAAAGACCGCCACCATTCTGCATGCGGGGGGAAGTATACCTTAAAAGTGGTAGTTCCAGAACCAGGAAAAGCCTCTAGCAAAATAAGTAATCTACAAGGGAGGAATCTTTTTTTCCATCAATAAGCATAAAGCAGACTAGTAGAATTCCAGCAACATCTTAACATCTTCATTATCTCTTTCTGTATTACTAGTGTGTGTGTGTGTGTCCTTGGACTCAAAATTCTAAATTCCCATCTTGTTTGCTTAGGGTAAACAGAAATGTAATATTTCCAGTCTCTTAAGATGTTCTGTTTTTAAAATAATATATGCACAGTTGCTTTTCTTTTATTCAGGATTTCAGTATATTTTTACATAGAGCTTTTGAGGGAATTATGGAATTTGGCTGCATTTTCCTTCTTTTTAGAAAAACTCAATTCAGAAACTATAATGGCCAACTGAATGAAAACATCCAACATCCAGTTCCTTTTACAGTTTTGTTATTTCTCCCAATTACAGGGCTATTGAGAGGAGATATCTTTGTAATTTTCATGAATACCTAATGATCTGTCTCATGTGAAGGGTCATAGAAATAGTTTGTGCTTCTATAGCAAACTACATACTACTAGCATTTTCCATAATCATTATCAGGTAAAACCAGGACCAGATGATGTTTAAAAGTTTAACAGAAACTTTTTGTCCTTTCATTTCTGGTGGATTGAGAAGGGAAGATCGTGATTGAAGTAGCATACTATACTATATTTTTGAGTTAAGATGGCGCTGGCCTCAAGGAGCAGCAAAAACCACCTTAAATTATGACATTTATTTACCTCACTTAAAGATAACTCAAGAGGCAGGACAAGTCCAGGATTGGTCCAGGGACTCTGCTAGGTCACTGAGGACCTCAGCTTTTACATCTTTCACTCTGGCTTTATCCTTAGACCATCATATTCACAGATGGCCGCCACAGTTTCAAGTGTCACATGAAGACACAACAGCATCTGGCCAAAGAATAGGGGCAAGTTTCCTAAATGCCACTTCTTATCAAGGAGGAAACCCTTTCTCAGAAAGCTAACAACTGACTGCTCTTCAAGTCCTATTGGCCAGAACTGGGTCACGTCATTTCCTAGCTGCAAGAGAAACCAGGAAATGTCAGCATTTTTGGCCTTTCTAGTGGAAGGTGGACCCCATCAACACAGAAGCAGCCATGGGGAGGAATAAATGTGGGAAGCCCAATTCAGAAGTGTCCACCGTGGGTATCACTGGAAATTACCCACCTCTGACTAGAAGTGGCTTAAACAATAAAACCATCTGTTATCTCACTTAAAATGTCCAGAGGAAGGCAATTCTAGGGTTTCTTCAAAGGGCTCACTGGTGTCATCAGAACCCACCTCCTTCTATCTCTTTACTCTGCCATTCTCAGTCTTCATGTTCTCTCTCTTCCTGGTTACAGAGTGGCTGCAACTGCTCCAAACGTTATCTTTACCCAATGCTACATCCAAAGCCAGAAGGGAAAATTGGCTTCTCCGACATGTCAGTGTGTGTTTATTATGGAACTGCATCTTCCCAAGATGTATTCAGCCCACTTCCCCTAAACCAATCATTAGCAAATGAAGATACCCTGATAAGCTTATCTCAATCATAGATCATCCACTAGGGCTGGGAGAGGATGTTCTAGCAACTGGGGACAGAGCACCATTTGACCTTTGGTTCAAAGCCTATGCCATATTTTGAAGTACAGGGCCCCACCCCAAAAGAGCATCATCTACAAGCTGACTCCTCAGCTGGGCCTTTAAGAGACCTTTAAGAGTTCTATCAGGCGGCATGTAGATGGTAATACCCATGGATCCTATAGTCATATGCCCATTGCTGATACTCTGAGGAAAATGAGTTTCTTGGTTGCAGATCAGTGTCACACAAGATTCCATGAAGGCAAAGCCGTTACTCTGTGGGGCCTCAGGTTGTAGCGCTAGCAAGACTTAGTGGGCAGGATTGGCAGACCTGTGTCTGGGTTATGTATCAGCCCCAATAGGGACAAATTACTGCCTTACACTCTGGTAGGGAGAAAGCCCTGAGATGGAGATTCACAGGTGCCATCAGCAAATCCTAGATGTGTGAATGCCAAGGGGATTTGTTCAGGGCATCAACAGAATCTGCTACAGGTGGACACTCAACAGTGTTTGCCATTATCCTTTTGTTTAAGAAAAAAAAGAAACTGGAATGTATTTTAAGAAATTTTCCAATTACTGAATTTCCAGGAAAGAATCAGGAGAATTCTAAGAGATCTTGCATATCCAAATCCTGCGGTCCTTCTAGAAAGTTCTTTGCCACACAGATATCAACTTCAGGAGGGATGCATATGTTGATCGTGGGGTGAGACATCACAGTGGGATACCCTCACATCCGCTAAAGATCTCTAGGGATTGAGATTCTCAAACTCAATGTCTTTCAATGACACTGGATTCCATAAACACTCTAGCAATGCGTTCTTTCTTCAATTTAAGATAATTTAGGGCTTCCCTGGTGGTGCAGTGGTTGAGAGTCCGCCTGCCGATGCAGGGGACACGGGTTCGTGCCCCGGTCTGGGAAGATCCCACATGCCGCGGAGCGGCTGGGCCCGTGAGCCATGGCCGCTGAGCCTGCGCATCCGGAGCCTGTGCTCCGCAACGGGAGAGGCCACAACGGTGAGAGGCCCGCGTACCGAAAAAAAAAAAAAAAAAAAAAAAAAAAAAAAGATAATTTAATTTTGCTCCATTTTAGTGATTAAGAGCCGACCCACCTCCTTTTAGTAACCCTTCGTATTAATGAAATACTTTAAATTCCACTTTTACTTTTTCTTGTCCAGGCTAGACTATCTTTTTTTTTTAACTCTTTTCCAAATGACCTATCTTCTATCCTTTTAGTCATTTTTATTATTCTTCTCCTTTCTTTGTCATTTGGAGATCAAAATAGAATACCTAAACTTTAACAAGGGCCTGACAATTGTAAAATATATTGAAAGAATCCATTCCAAGTCCTTACCTGTCAGAATTCCATTAAAATAGCCTCAAATTAATTGGCTTTTTAAAGTAACCACACATACTTTTTCATTCCTGGTTCATTTTGATTAATAATAACTTCCAGTTAAGGCAGGGAACATTAATTAGCTACACATACTTATGTGTCTAAAAGTCTCTTCAAATCCATTGTTGGGCTTGTTTGCTGTTTTATGTATTAGTCTCTGAATACTTAGTTTTTTATATTATTTTTATTAAACCTTCTCTGTAATTTATCAATTCATATAACTCTCCTATCCATTTTATATCTGTAAAAAAAACTCTGAATTCAGGCAGTTATATTAAACTCTCCAGAATAGTTGGTTTTCTATTATTTTTCAAAGATGTACTAGAACAGAGAGTCAATATATTTGATTAAAAAGGGATAACCTAGAGTATCAGCTAGAATTAATTTTGGCTGCATGTACCTGAGAATGTAAAATAATAGCAGCTAGACCATGCAAAGGTGTTTATTCCACATAAAAGGAGTATGGAACGAGGTAGTCCAAGGCTAGAACAACAACTCCATGAAGTCATCAGGGACCCAAGATGCTTCTCTCTTTCTGCTCTGTTATTCTCAGTGTGTGGCTTCTTCATATGTGACCATATTCAAGGACCATATTCAAGGTCATAAAATAGCTGCTAGAGCTCCAGCCATTACAACCACATGCTGGCATCAAGAAGGAAGAAAGGGGGCTTCCCTGGTGGTGCAGTGGTTAAGAATCCGCCTGCCAATGCAGGGGACCTTGGTTCAAGCCCTGGTCTGGGAAGATCTCACATGCCACGGAGCAACTAAGCCCATGTGCCACAACTACTGAGCCTGAGCTCTAGAGCCCGTGTGCCACAACTACTGAAGCCCACGTACCTAGAGACCGTGCCCCACAACAAGGGAAGCCACCACAATGAGAAGCCCGCGCACCACAGTGAAGAGCAGCCCCCACTCACCGCAACTAGAGAAGGCCCATGCACAGCAACGAAGACCCAGCACAGCCAAAAATAAATAAATAAATAAATAATTTTTTTTAAAAACCCTTAAGAATGTCATAAGCTTTAAAAAAAAAAAAAAAAGAAAGAAGAACGTAAAAGGCAATAGAGAGTTTTTGGCAATACAAACTGTTCTATATTTTTCTCATAAAGAGCCTTCCTATAATTGTGAAATAAGTAAATAACCCCTAAGACTTCTGTTCTCGGGAACTATCTGTCTTAATTCCTTTTAGCATTCCTTACTGAATTTACTTCTCACTCCCTGCATCCTTTTTGTTTCTTTTCTCTGGACCTGCTATAATTTCTCTCCATCATTATAAAATATTTGGAAACCAAACCTGGATTCAATGCTCTAATTAACTGAACATTAATTCAACAGATATTTAAGTGCCAGCAGAAGACAGGTACTGTGCTAGATGTCGCAAATATAGCACTTATTGAGACAGAAATGGTCCTGACCTTCAAGAAGCTTATGCTCTAAGATCATTATAATAAATAAATAAAAAGATAGTTCCAGAGTTGGAGGTGCTCTTCGGACATTTAAACAGGATAACTAGGAGAAAAGAAGAACAAAGACAATTTTGGATAGGGAGGTCGGGGGGACAACTCTGAGAGGTGACATTTAAGCCCTAGTGAGGAACTGGCTGATATTTTTGGCAAGAAAATAATTTTGCGACTCTAGAGAGCCTCTCCCAGAAACTAGGAATATGTTCTTGTATCACATGGACTTGACCTGGCATTTTTAGAAATCCTGCCCAGTTTGCAGAATCCATAAATATTATAACAAGGAACACAGTCCTATCACCCAAATATCCTTTATATCTTGCTTTGTCATTTAAGGCATTTAACTCAATGTCAAGTGCTCTGGGAAGACCCCAAGCAAAATTACTTGTCCAAAATTCTCTCTGCATTGTTCATGCTATTGGTTTATCAGTTAGGTATCCTTGGGTTACAAGCAATAGAAAATGCAAATTAAACTTGCTTAAGCAATTGGAGTTTAATGGCTTACAAATCAAAGGGTGTACATCGGCCTTCAGGGACAGCTTGATACAGAGCTCAAAAGGATCAGAAAGAATAGTTTTGACTTTCTCCATTCCTCAGATCTACTTCCTTGGTGACAGTGTTTGCTTCATCCTGGCTTCCCCACCCCCAGGGCAGCAAGATGGCTGGAGGTTATGGCAGACTCCTCTCCCACTGGAAATTCCAACTCTCCTCCCAGAAATCTCATTTCCTCTTGAGGCATTATATGTCTCTCCTTGCTCAGTTTATGTCCACAACAGTAGACTCATCTGTCCAGACCTGACTCACCTGCTCCAGCCTGGGATCCAAGGATGGAGGTCAGCAATGCACATCTCAGAAGCATGAGGGAAAGTGTAGGGAGATGGGTGTAGATGTCCCACAGGAAAATCAGAGCGTGTTACTGGTAGAAAGGTGAAAGGAAACAAAAACACCATATTGCACTACCGTGAGCTTAGTGCTTAGTGCTTAGTGCTGAAGCTTAGTGCTTAGTGCTTAGTGCTTAGTGCTTCTTGTGCTGTATTAGGTCAGTTGTGTTTATCTCTTTCTCAAACCCCATGATGAGCTGTTTGAGAGGAAGAACCACATCTTCATCTTTTTATTCCATAAGGTCTACCCAATGTGCTGATAGATATAATACCTGCACCAAGTGAGCTCAATACACATTTGCTATTGAATTCAACTATTGAATACGGTACACTCATGTGTAACTGTAGAGCAGTGCATATACCAGTGATGGTATTTGCCGTACATTTAAATCTCTCACAAGACATCAAACTATTTTTTTAAAGTTTGACTGAGAAACTGTCCTCACACTACATTTATTTCAGTTCTTGCTTCTGTGATATTTAGTTTATCTTAACAGTCATTCTTTCTGCAACCAGTTCATTCTTATATATTTTTTCCTCAATCATATATTTCAATCCACATTTAATTTACCATTTGGTAAGTCTTCAAATCTAGTCTACTCAAAGTGTCCTCCATGGAAGGCAGCATCAGTGTCACCTGGCTGCTTGTAAAAAAAGCAGAATCTCAGGCCCCACCCCAGACCTACTTGAACCACATCTGCATTTTAACAAGATTTTCCGAGGATTCATAGAAAACCATAAAATTTGAGAATCACGAGTCTCCTGCTCTAGACTAGCACCATCCACTGAAGATGTAATAGGAACCACATTTTAAATTTTAAATTTTAATTTAAAATTAAATTAATTTTAAATTTTAAATGTAATATAATTACATTTAAAATGTATGTAATTTTAAATTTTCTGGTAACCACATTAAAAAGTACAAAGAAAACAAGCCAAATTAATTTTAGTAGTATATTTTATGTAACTCAATCTATCTCAAATATTATCATTTCAACTTGTAATCAATATAAAAAATAATTAATCAGATATTCTTTGGGGTTACTCTTTCTAACCTGGTGTTTATTTTGTACTTACAGCACATCTCAATTTGGACTAACCACCTTTCAAGTGCTCGATAGCCACCTATGGTTGGCAGCTACTGCAGTTGGTGAAACCGCATGACTCAGACTGGGACTTGAACCCATGGTCTTTTAAGTGACATCACACACCTGGTCTCAGGACTTAAGGAAGCTCAGGTTCTTAATGTCTCATGGCAGAAAGAATTCTGTGAGATACAAAGTGATAGGTAAGAAGTAGATTTAGAGAGAAACACATTCCACAGAGTATAGGCCATCTCAGAAGGTGAGAGGCCCTGAAATATGGCATGGATAGTTTTGATGGGCTGGGTAATTTCATAGGCTAATGAGTGGGAGGAGTATTCCAACTCTTCCAGGGGAAGGGGCGGGGATTTCCAGGAATTGGGCCACCTCCCACTTTTCAGCCTTTTATGGTTAGCCTCAGAACTGTCATGGTGCTGGTGGGTGTGTCATTTAGATGCTAATATGTTACAGTGAGCGTATAATGAGGCTCAAGGTCTAGTGGAAGTCGAATCTTCTGCCACCTTGGACCTAGTTGGTTCTAACCAGTTTTTGTCATGTCCTATGGCTATGTCATTCTTCTAAAGGTTGTGCCCTGCCTCCTTCCTTCCTGTTTCATTGGCACAGCACTGGACTGTAAGATACATGAAAACCACAGACCATGTCATTTCACTCTCCACTGTAACCCAGTGCCCAATACAGTGCCTGATGGGTAGCAGACACTCAATAAATGTTTGTTGACTTAATATGTTTGAGTGGAGAGAGATTTAAAATATTTAACCAGCATAGCAAATGTACTGACCAAACAAAATCAAGACAGACCCAGGATGTAAACTATCAGTAATGCCACATTAGAAAGAAGTAGCATAATATCAGCCTAGAATACAGTCATCCCTCAATATCTGCAGGGATTGGTTCCAGCAGCCCCTGTGGACACCAAAATCCAAGGATACTCAAGTGCCTTATATAAAATGATGTAGTATAATGAATACAGTCAGCCCTCAGTGTCCAAGATTGGTTGAATCCACAGAAGTGAAACCCACAGATACTGAGGGCCAACTGTATGGGAACTGGTCCAGTCCCTTCACATCTCAAACGGAACATGGGATACAAACAGGTGGGTGATGTATGCTTAGTCACACATTTTTTTAAATTACATACACTAGGATTAGACGATCAGATCTTAACTTCCAACCCAGAGAGGCTTCCACTGCATTCATTCATTCATTCAGTGAGCACCTACTATATGCAAAAGCATCATGCTGGACCCAGTGGGGGAAGAGACATAAAGAAGAATGATATTCATGCACTTCCAAGAAAACCAATTAAGATCATTTTCATTTTCAATGGAACTGAAACCCAACTCAAATTAATGTACACCAAGAACAGCATTTATTCAGTCATATAATTGAAATTCTACAGGTAGAGTTGGCTTCTGGTGCAGCTTCCTCCAGACTCATGTGTCGGCAGGCTCCTCAGTTTTTCTGCCTCTCCGGAACTGTCTTCCTTCATGGGTTGACTTCATCCTCCATGGCTACCCCAGCCCTAAGCAACTCTTCCTCAAATCACCAGATCAAGCCCAGAAAGAATGACTATCTTTTTCAGAAATCCTGGGAACATCGTCTTGCATGGCGTTGGCCATGATTAGATTAATTGCCATCGCTACCTCTAAAACAGCCCTTACATGTTGGGAGATAAAACATTCTGGCTCGAGTTAGTCATGGCCCATCCCCAGAGCTGACAGAGTGGTCAGTAATGTTAGGCAACATGTAGGCTTAGAGTGAGGAAGGGCTTTGAGTAAACGTGCCTCAGAGGAGGGGAGAGCAAGCTGGTGTGCAAAACACAGTAACATCTGCCCCAGCACCTGTGTTTTTTCATTTCTCTATCCCACTTTTGAGAAGGTAAAGATTAATCTGGAATACCCTCCTCTCCACCCTCTTCCTTCTCTCCCCTCCAGTTTTCCATCCTTTCTTTTCCTCTTTTCACTCTCTTAAAGGTAGAAGCATCAGGTGGACAGAATTTAGAATTATGGTCAAAGTCAAAACAGAGAAGTCATTTTGGTCTTTCCCTGTTGCTCCATCAGCTCTTGAAAACCTTTATCATTTGTATTTATCTTGGTAAACAGAGTTTTTAGTCTAGAAATTTTTAATGAAGTAAGGCCATGCCATAACAGCCAATTTAAAAAAAAATACTGGGGAAGATTGTTTTCTTGCATCTTGCTAGTTTATTTTTATTTATGCTGAATTTCGAATGAATCTCCTAGGATTCATACACAAATAAAAAACTTTTATATGTTTTACATGTTATCTGTTTTATATACTTTCTATGTAGTTTCTACATAGAAACTACACCACTCTAGTATTCATTATATGGTCATACCTTGCTTAAGAGCATATTTCTCAAATTAGTATAAATTGTGGAAGTAACAAAGCATTAACTAAAGGTCAAGTGAGTACCTGATTTATCACACCTGGGTACAAACCGCTTTAATTAGAGCTGGGGAAAACCAAACTGTGACTTTGGGAAAGGGCCCCTCTCCATTCTGTGTGTTCCTGGCAGAACTACTGGTCACCAAACCTTACCCACTCTGGCCACAGAAGTACATGACCCAACCTGCCAATCAGAATATACTATCCCCCCACCCAGTCACTGGGTACTGGGTCAAGGGCAGTCACATGATCCAGGAAGACACAATAGGAGTCTATCCCTGGCATTTTATATCTGTATCCTAAGAAGGAAGCTGAGTGAGGATGATCTAAGACTAAAGTTTGCTGAGTCCAGATCAACTCTCTCTTAGAAGCCAGCAAGCAGACCAATACAGCTCAGGAAAGAGCAGGTGGGGAGAAACCCCAAATCTAATAGTGCTTGAGCCCACTCCTATTCTTTCCAGGAAAATAAGTCGATACGTGTGTGTGTGTGTGTGTGTGTGTGTGCGCGCGTGCGTGTGCGCGCGCTTGTTGTGTGTTAGCTTAAGCTAGTTTGGGCTTATTCACAACACACACTTCCTGGTATACAAACAGGAAAATGAAAGAAGGATTTCAAAATGAAATTCACTGAAGCTCAGGAAGGTAGCTTGTTACTATTATGAAACTGTGGTAATGTGTTTAGTAAACAAACAGAATCATTTACCATATATCCTATCATCCCTTGTCTGTGAAGCAGGAATCGTATTTCTAGTGCCTCCTTTTCTCCCTGCACTAGGTCAGGCAAGCTCAGGTTTCTGAGTGAATAAAAGAGAAATATAATACAGTGTTTCCTTTTAGACAGACCTTCTGCTTGTATCACTCTCTCCTCCTCTGTCCTGGTAAACTGAATGGATGGTGTGAAATTTCTGTTGGACTATCCTCTAAGTCAAATGTTAGGATGGAAAAATAGCACTTGTGTATTGAATCAGTGGTTTGCACATATTATTTTATTTAATAAAGGAAATACCCCAGTGAAGCATTTTCCTGTTTCATGGAAGAAAACACTGAGACTTTGTCAGGTACCTCCTGGAGATCCTGAAACAAGTGTGGGCAGCACCTGGACACACACCCAGGCCTGTGTGACTCCCAGCGCCTGATTTTCCCCACGGCATTACATTGCTTCCCAAGGAAGAGGGCAGTAGTGTCAGTCATCCTGGGGGTATGTTCCTATCACACCAAATGTCTATATGCTAAAATATTTTGGAAGTGTGATCAGCATTCTCTAAGCCTCAGTGTAAAAGTAGTTAGCACGTTAGATAAGACTGAGCCTGGATTGAATGAGAGTCTGAAATGGAAATAAAGAAAATTCATCCCCTACCCCCTAAAAAAAAATACATGTTGAATACTGGAAGAGAAGGAAGACTAATGAAGAAAGAGGAAGGAGAGGATGAGGAAGAGGAAATTTCTACCAGTTAAAAAAAAAAACTCAAAACAAGAATCATTCCTCAAAGACCATCCATCTCAAGTTAGCCATACTTGAAATTGGTACATAAAAAAGAAACAAAACGATAATCAGCTTGATTTACCTGAAAAAGGAAAGGATAGATATTATGTTTTCTTAAAAAATACTGAGCTTTGAGTAGCAATTAAGAATAGAAAAAATTGGACTTCCCTGGTGGCACAGCGGTTAAGAATCTGCCTGCCAATGCAGGGGACACGGGTTCGAGCCCTGGTCCGGGAAGATCCCACATGCCATGGAGCAACTAAGCCCGTGAGCCACAACTACTGAGCCCACATGCCACAACTACTGAAGTCCAGGCACTTAGAGCCTATGCTCCACAATAAGAAAAGCCACCACAATGAGAAGCCCGTGCACCGCAAGGAACGGTAGCCCCCACTCGCCACAACTAGAGAAAGTCCACGTGCAACAACGAAGACCCAATGCAGCCAAAAATAAATTTAAAAAATAAACAATTTTTTTTTAAAAAAGAGTAGAAAAAATTAAAGTCCGATTATTGCCAGAAATACAACCAACCTCCCAGCCCCAAGATTTGAGAAGCAAGGATGGAAAAATTGGGCAGTCAGTCAGGTTTACTTTTGAAACAGCCTCACTAAGTGCTTCGTCCCATACAAACTCTCAACACCCCAGCAGCCCAACCTCCCTATACAGGCTTATTGTACTAGATTTCCTGCCTCCCCCACCATCAAAGCTTGTCCATCCTGTGTCTCATTACCTAAAGGCATATTCTCTGTTTTTTATAACTTACCTTTTAATCTTAAAACACTGACACAGAAAAGTTTTCTAAAATAACTGCTCTATGTGTATAAAATTGCTGCTCTATGTGTATAAAATGAAAATGCAGAGAAGGACCAGAAAAATAGACAATATAATGAGGGGGGAGGGGAATGGTGAGGGGAGATCATGAGATAAGGGCGGATTTTCCCTTTTATTCTACTTTACATTTATTATATATATATATATATATATATATATATATATTTTTTTTTTTTTTTTTTTTTTTTTTTTTTTGCGGTACGCGGGCCTCTCACTGCTGTGGCCTCTCGCGTTGCGGAGCACAGGCTCCGGACGCGCAGGCTCAGTGGCCATGGCTCACGGGCCCAGCCGCTCCGCGACACGTGGGATCCTCCCGGACCAGGGCACGAACCCGTGTCCCCTGCATCGGCAGGCGGACTCCCAACCACTGCGCCACCAGGGAAGCCCATATTTTATATTTTTAATCATTTAATTAAGCATGGGTTCGTGTGTAATTTTTACAAAATGAGTGAGAAAAAAAGGACAAAAAATATAGTTTAACTCATTCTCTTCTTTCCAGAAAAATTTTTAATGGCAGAGTTAAAAGAACCTTTTAGAAAAGCTTCTTAAATACATAAAAGGGATTTACAGGAGGGGGCAGTTTCAGATATTCCTGGGGTGGATGACAGTTAGAGGGAGGTGTTTTCTGTAGGTGGGATTTTTTTTACTGCAACTTCACTCTTAGTGCATTTGTGAGCAGAACCAACACAATCACAGCCACCATCCCCACACAGCCACCGTGCAAAAGAAACCTCTATGTTCTTATGTGTGTCTATACTGAGTTATACAGTTTAAAGGATATAAGCCAAATACAGGGTAGCCTCTGGAGAGGAGTGGTCAAATAAAAGTCAGAAGACATTCTGCATTTTCTAAAATATTTTAATTTCTTATTTATAAGAAGAAAAATGTATTCATGTTTGCTTAGTAATTTAAAATAAATATAAAACAAAATAAATTTTGAAAAACTTTTTTTTTTGACAAGTACAAATGAAAGGGGGAAAAGATGTATCCCGTCTACTTGGGCCATAGTTTGAGACCCACCGCTCCCTCCAGCGTACTCTTTCCTCTGCTGCATGCCTAGATGGTCACTGGGTAAAATGACTTGGATGAAAGGAAACACATCCTTTTCCCATGACCACAGAGCCAGAGTCCTCTGTATTCACATTTTCTCTCTAGATTTGCTGACTACCCTGATTTCAGTACTAATAAACATCCTTTGGTTGCAAGCGACAGAGACCAAAATTGAATCACCTTACTCAAAAAGGGGAAATTATTTTATCACGTAACCAGAAGAACAAAACAAAACAGGCCTGGCTTAATGCAAAGTTGGATTGGGCACTCAAACATCAGCAGCAGCAATTTGGTTTTCTGCCTCTCAACCCTTCCTTCATTCTCAAGTCTTTTCCCATATGGAGCCCAAGCTGGCAACCAGTCACTGCAGGCTTATACATCTACCTTATATTTCCACCAAACAACAACAAAAAAATCTGTCTCTATTTAGCTCCAGAGAAAGTCCTGTGTTTAGTGTCATTGGTCTGGCTCGGGTCATGCACCTCTCTCTGAACCAATTGCTCAGGGAAAGGGAATGGGATGTTCTGACTGGACAGGCCCAAGTCATGTGCCGACCAATGGCATGGGAGCCTGGGATCAGCCCCACCTATAACACAGGGATTGGGTTGGTGGAGGAGGTAGTACCAAGGTACTCTTATTAAAAGACAGGGAGGAGACCTTGGCGAGGCGGCAGAGACGCTTAGCGGAGGTGAAAGCTTTGGCGGAAAGGGAAGTCCAGCTGCAGGATGCAGAGCTGGAGTCGTGTGTACTGTTGCTTGGCTAAGAGAGGCCATTTCAACCGAACATCTCATGGTCTGCAAGGAGTTTCTGCAGTGCCACTGAGAACTTATGCAGATCAACCAATTGATGCTGATGTAATAGTGATAGGTACTAGTCCTGGAGGATATGTTGCTGCTATTAAAGCTGCCCAGTTAGGCTTCAAGGCAGTCTGCGTTGAGAAAAATGAAACCCTCGATGGAACATGCTTGAAAGTTAGTTGTATTCTTTCTAAGGCTTTATTGAATAATTCTCATTATTACCATATGGCCCATGGAAAACATTTTGCATCTAGAGGAATTGAAATGTCTGAAGTTCGCTTGAATTTAGAGAAGATGATGGAGCAGAAGAGTAATGCAGTAAAAGCTTTCACAGGTGGAATTGCCCACTTGTTCAAACAGAATAAGGTTGCTCATGTAAATGGATATGGAAAGATAACTGGGAAAAATCAGGTCACCACCACGAAAGCCCATGGCAGCACTCAAGTTATTGATACAAAGAACATTCTTATAGCCACAGCTCTGCCAGAGATCTCCATCTCTCTGTTTACATTGAATACCAAAGTTACTGGTGCTACTAAGAAGTCAGATGGAAAAATTGATGTTTCTATTGAAGCTGCTTCTGGTGGCAAAGCTGAAGTTATCACTGGTGATGTACTCCTGGTTTGCATTGGCCGATGGCACTTTACTAAGAATTTGGGACTAGAGGAGCTTGGAAATGAGCTGGATCCTAGAGGTAGAATTCCAGTAAATACCAGATTCCAAACTAAAATTCCAAATATCTATGCAATCGGCAAAGTGGTTGCTGGTCCAATGCTGGCTCACAAAGCAGAGGATGAAGGCATTATCTGTGTTGAAGGAATGGCTGGTGGCACTGTGCACATTGACTACAATTGTGTACCATCGGTGATTTACACACACCCTGAAGTTGCTTGGGTTGGCAAACCAGAAGAGCAGTTGAAAGCAGAGGGTATTGAGTACACAGTTGGGAAATTCCCATTTGCTGCTAACAGCAGAGCTAAGACAAACACTGACACAGATGGCATGGTGAAGATACTTGGGCAGATTTCAACAGACAGAGTATGGGAGCACATATTCTAGGACCAGGTGCTGGTGAAATGATAAATGAAGCTGCTCTTGCCCTGGAATATGAGCATCCTGTGAAGATACAGCTAGAGTCTGTCATGCACATCCAACCTTATCAGAAGCTTTTAGAGAAGCAAACCTGGCTGCATCATCTGGCAAATCGATCAACTTTTAAATTAGAAGATTATATTTTTCTGAAATTTCCTGGGAGCTTTTATAGAGGTTACATTTCTGAACAGGAAAGGCTCACAGCTCCAAGAATTTCTAGGACTGAATTACAAAACTTTTGGAAGGTATTTAATAGGTTTGGAGAGAATGGAATGATCTCATATCTATATTTTAAATAAATTTAATATTTTATTTCACTGTGTTAATACGCAGAAGAAAAGCTACTTATAGTAGCATCCTGGAAAATTTTCTTCAACCCATATTTTCATGCTGTTTATGAAAGGCTCAACTTCCCTGAATTTATGCTAAGTAGCTTTTATCTCTGATACAGGATTTACTTACATGGGTGGAGCTGGAGTATGGCATGTGAACAGCTGTGTTTGAAACAAGGTGATCAAGTTATTTTAAACTTGGTTTTCACATTGGAAACAGTCATTAGAATAAGTTAAACATGTATAAACTGAACTGATGTAAATAAAAAATGATGGTCTATCAGTTATTTTAATCCTCAAAGTCTTGGTGGTTAGAGGTAGAATTTGTGTTTAGATTGTTAAGGTTCTATTGAGGTCTACAGTCTGAAGTATAGTTATATAGTTGACCAAAGTAAGGCAGTATATATATGAAATTCATATATTAAGTGGAGAAACAATGTATTACAGTGGGAAATGAATATATGGAAATAAACATGTCTTAAATATACAAAAAAAAAAAAAAAGAAAGAAAGGGAAAGCATTGCCAGAAGTCACCAAGAAGAGATGTCTACCAGGTTCCCTGACAAGTAGCCACACAGAATAATCCAGTTTCATTATCATTACTGTTCTTTTTATGTCTCTAATGTCTGTCTAACAGGCTCTGACTTTCAGGTCTCAAATAACTGGTCTTTTCTCTCCAACCCTGGAGTCTCAGGAAGCCCTCAGAGCATTACTGCCAATGCTGGGAGGAGTTACCTATCAACCCCCTATGACTTGGGCTGAGAAGGAATAATTTTCCAGGCAGGGAGCATTCATTCAACATACCTTTTATCCCTCCTATGTATCACACACGTGCTGGACCCAGATCCTGCCTATGATAATTAGCCTCGTAAGGGTACCATATGAGAAAATCAATATTGAGATAGGCTAATAAGGGAAGACTATAAAAGAAAAGCCTCCAAGTCAGCTCAGGGAAGTCAGGACATGCTTCTAAGAGAAGATGACAGTCTAGCTAAGTCCCTAAGAACACGTAAGGGTTATGCAGAGAGGTGGAGGACGAGGGAGTGGATGGATGTTCTAGGTGGAGAAATCAGTATATATCTGAGCACAAAGGCAAGGTGAACCATGGCACATTTTTGGAATTACAAGTAGGCCATGTGAACTACAGCTCAGGGTGTGTGTAGGAAAGTGGCCTGAGACAAGGCTGTAAGGAACACGAATGAAATTGTCAGCCATGCCAAGTCTGTATGTTTGAAATTTATTTTGCAAGCAAGCATTAGCCATTGAAAGCTTTTAGGCAGAAGAAAAATATAACCAACTATGGTTTTGTTTGTTTGTTTGTTTGTTTAATCACTCCCTGGAAGGCAGATTGCAAAGGAATAAGACGGGAGGTAGGGAGTAAAATACAGGATGGTCCTGGCAGGTGCTGATAAGGAGGAATTAAGCAAAACACTGTGGGGTGGAGGGGACCTTCAAGATGGCAGAGGAGTAAGACGTGGAGATCACCTTCCTCCCCACAAATACATCAAAAATACATCTACATATGGAACAGCTCCTACTGAACACTAGCAGAAGACCTCAGACTTCCCAAAAGGCAAGAAAATCCCTACATATCTGGCCATGTGGCTGACAGGGTCTTGGTGCTCTAGCCTGGTGTCAGGCCTCAGCTCCTGAGGTGGAAGAGCCGAGTTAAGGACATTGGACCACAAGAGACCTCCCAGCTCCACATAATATCAATCAGCGAGAGCTCTCCTAGAGATCTCTGTCTCAGCGCTAAGATGCAGCTCCACCCAACGGCCAGCAAGCTCCAAGGGCTGGACGTCCCATGCCAAACAACTTGGAAGACAGGAACAAAACCCCACCTATTAGCAGAGAGGCTGCCTAAAATCATAATAAGTTCACAGGCAGCATAAAGCACACCACTGGACACAGCTCTGCCCACCAGAAAGACGAGATCCAGCCCCACCCACCAAAACACAGTCACCAGTCCCCTGCACCAGGAAGCCTACATAACCCACTGAACCAAACTTACCCACTGGGGGAAGACACATAAAAACAATGCGAAACACAAACCTGCAGCCTGCGAAAAGGAGACCCCAAACACAGTAAGTTAAGCAAAATGAGAAGACAGAGAAAGGCACAGCAGATGAAGGAGGAAGGTAAAAACCCACCAGACCAAACAAATGAAGAGGAAATAGGCAGTCTACCTGAAAAAGAATTCAGAGTAATGATAGTAAAGATGATCCAGAATATTGGAAATAGAATAGAGAAAATACAAGAAACGTTTAACAAGGACCTAGAAGAACTAAAGAGCAAACAAACAATGATGAACAACACAATAAATGAAATTTAAAATTCTCTAGAAGCAATCAATAGCAGAATAACTGAAGCAGAAGAACGGATAAGTGACCGGGAAGATAAAATAGTGGAAATAACTACTGCAGAGCAGAATAAAGAAAAAAGAATGAAAAGAATTGACGACAGTCTCAGAGACCTCTGGGACAACATTAAACGCAACAACATTTGAATTATAGGGGTAGCAGAAGAAGAAGAGAAAAAGAAAGGGACTGAGAAAATATATGAAGAAATTATAGTTGAACACTTCCATAATATGAGAAAGGAAATAGTCAATCAAGCCCAGGAAGCACAGAGAGTCCCATACAGGATAAATCCAAGGAGAAACATGCCAAGACACATATTAATCAAACTATCAAAAATTAAATACAAAGAAAAAATATTAAAAGCAGCAAGGGAAAAACAACAAATAACATACAAGGTAATCCCCATAGGTTAACAGCTGATCTTTCAGCAGAAACTCTGCAAGCCAGAAGGGAGTGGCAGGACATATTTAATGTGATGAAAGGGAAAAACCTACAACCAAGATTTCTCCACCCAGCAAAGATCTCATTCAGATTTGACAGAGAAATTAAAACCTTTACAGACAAGCAAAAGCTAAGAGAATTCAGCACCACCAAACCAGCTTTACAACAAATGCTAAAGGAACTTCTCTAAGTGGGAAACACACGGCAAGGAAAAGACCTACAATAACAAACCCAAAACAATTAAGAAATGGTAATAGGAACATACATGTCAATAATTACCTTAAATGTAAATGGATTAAATACTCCAACCAAAAGACATAGACTGGCTGAATGGATACAAAAACAAGACCTGTATATATGCTATCTACAAGAAACCCATAGCAGACCTAGGGACACATACAGACTGAAAGTGAAGGGATGGAAAAAGATATTCCATGCAAATGGAAATCAAAAGAAAGCTGGAGTAGCAATTCTCATATCAAATAAAATAGACTTTAAAATAAAGACTATTACAAGAGACATAAGAAGGACACTACATAATGATCAAGGGATCAATCCAAGAAGAAGATATAACAATTGTAAATATTTATGCACCCAACATAGGAGCACCACAGTACATAAGGCAAATGCTAACTGCCGTAAAAGGGGAAGTCAACAGTAACACAATCATAGTGGGGGACATTAACACCCCAATTTCAACAATGGACAGGTGATCCAAAATGAAAATAAATAAGGAAACACAAGCTTTAATTACACATTAAACAAGATGGACTTATTGATATTTATAGGACATTCCATCCAAAAACAACAGAATACACTTTCTTCTCAAGGGCTCATGGAACATTCTCCAGAATAGATCATATCTGAGGTCACAAATCAAGCCTTGGTAAATTTAAGAAAACTGAAATCTTATCAGGTACCTTTTCCAACCACAATGCTATGAGACTAGATTTCAGTTACAGGAAAAAAACTGTAAAAAATACAAACACATGGAGGCTAAACAATACATTACTAAATAACCAAGAGATCACTGAAGAAATCAAAGAGGAAATCAAAAAATACCTACAAACGAATGACAATGAAAACATGATGACCCAAAACCTATGGGATGCAAAAAAAGCAGTTCTAAGAAGGAAGTTCATAGCAATACAATCCTACCTCAAGAAACAAGAAACATCTCAAATAAAAAGCCTAAACTTACACCTAAAGCAATTAGAGAAAGAAGAACAACAACAACCAGAAAAAACAAAATTAGCAGAAGGAAAGAAATCATAAAGATCAGATCAGAAATATATGAAAAATAAATGAATGAAACAATAGCAAAGATCAATAAAACTAAAAGCTGGTTCTTTGAGATGAGAAGATAAACAAAATTGATAAACCATTAGCCAGACTCATCAAGAAAAAAGGCAGAAGACTCAAATCAACAGAATTACAAAATGAAAAGGGAGAAGTAGCAACTGACACTGCAGAAATACAAAGGATCATGAGAGATTACTACAAGCAACTATATGCCAATAAAATGGACAACCTGGAAGAAATGGACAAATTCTTAGAAATGCACAAACTTCCGAGACTGAATCAGGAAGAAATAGAAAATATAAACAGACCAATCAAAAACACTGAAATTGACACTGTGATTAAAAATCTTCCAACAAAAAAAGCCCAGGACCAGATGGCTTCACAGGCGAATTCTATCAATCATTTAGAGAAGACCTAACACCTATCCTTCTCAAACTCTTCCAAAATATAGCAGAGGGAGGAACACTCCCAAACTCATTCTATGAGGTCACCATCATCCTGATACCAAAACCAGACAAAGGTGTCACACACAAAAAAACTATAGACCAATATCACTGATGAACATAGATGCAAAAACCCTGAACAAAATACTAACAAACAGAATCGAACAGCACATTCAAAGGATCATAAACCATGAGCAAATGGGGTTTATGCCAGGAATGCAAGGATTCTTCAATATATGCAAATCAATGTGACACACCATATTAACAAATTGAAGGATAAAAACCACATGAACATCTCAATAGATGCAGAAAAAGCTTTCAACAAAATTCAACACCCATTTATGATAAAAAACTCTCCAGAAAGTAGGCATAGAGAGAAGTTACCTCAACATAATAAGGCCATATATGACAAGCCCACAGCCAACATCATTCTCAATGGTGAAAAACTGAAACCATTTCCTCTAAACTCAGGAAGAAGACAGGGATGCCCACTCTCACCACTATTATTCCACGTAGTTTTGGAAGTTTTAGCCACAGCAATCAGAGAAGAAAAAGAAATAAAAGGAATCCAAATCAGAAAAGAAGTAAAGCTGTCATTGTTTTGCAGATGACATGATACTATACATAGAGAATCCTAAAGATGCTTCCAGAAAACTACTAGAGCTAATCAATGAATTTGGTAAAGTTGCAGGATACAAAATTAATGCACAGGAATGTCTTGCATTCCTATACACTAATGAAGAAAAATCTGAAAGAGAGATTAAGGAAACACTCCCATTTACCATTGCAACAAAAAGAATAAAATACCTAGGAATAAACCTACCTAAGGAGACAAAAGACCTGTATGCAGAAAACAATGAGACACTGATGAAAGAAATTAAAGATGATACAAACAGATGGAGAAATATACCATGAGCTTGGACTGGAGAATCAACATTGTGAAAATGACTCTACTACCCAAAGCAATCTACAGATTCAGTGCAATCCTTATCAAACTACCAGTGGCATTTTTCACAGAACTAGAACAAAAAAACTGTGCAATTGGTATGGAAACACAAAAAACCCCAAATCCCCAAAGCAATCTTGAGAACGAAAAATGGAGCTAGAGGAATCAGGCTCCCTGTCTTCAGACTATACTACAAAGCTACAGTAATCAAGACTGTATGGTTTGGGCACAAAAACAGAAATATAGATCAATGGAACACGATAGAAAGCCCAGAGATAAACCCACGCACATATGGTCACCTTATCTTTGATCAAGGAGGCAAGAATATACAATGGAGAAAAGACAGCCACTTCAATAAGTGGTGCTGGGAAAACTGGACAGCCACTTATAAAATAATGAAATTAGAACACTCCCTAACACCATACACAAAAATAAACTCAAAGTGGATTAAAGACCTAAATGTAAGACCAGACACTATAAAACTCTTAGAGGAAAACAGGCAGAACACTCCATGACATAAATCACAGCAAGATCCTTTTGGACCCACCTCCTAGAGAAATGGAAATACAAATAAACAAATGGGACCTAATGATACTTAAAAGCTTTAGCACAGCAAAGAAAACCATAAACAAGATGAAAAGACAACCTTCAGAATGGGAGAAAATATTTGCAAATGAAACAGCTGACCAAGGATTAATCTCCAAAATATATAAGCAGCTCATGCAGCTCAATATCAGAAAAACAAATCATGCAATCCAAAAATGGGTGGGCAGAATATCTAAATAGACATTTCTCCTAAGAAGATATACAGATTGCAAACAAACACATGAAAGGATGCTCAACATCACTAATTATTAGAGAAATGCAAATCAAAACTACAATGAGGTATCACCTCACGCCAGTCAGAATGGCGAGCATCAAAAAATCTACAAACAATAAATGCTGGAGAGGGTGTGGAGAAAAGGGAACCCTCTTGCACTGTTGGTGGGAATGTAAATTGATACAGCCACTATGGAGAACAGTATGGAGGTTCCTTAAAAAACTAAAAATAGAACTACCATATGATCCAGCAATCCCACTCCTAGGCATATACCCTGAGAAAACCATAACTCAAAAAAAGTCACATACCACAATGTTCATTGCAGCACTATTTACAATAGCCAGGACATGGAAGCAACCTAAGTGTCCATTGACAGATAAGTGGATAAAGAAAATGTGGCACATATATACAATGGGATATTACTCAGCCATAAAAAGAAATGAAACTGAGTTATTTGTAGTGAAGTGGATGGACCTAGAGACTGTCATACAGAGTGAAGTAAGTCAGAAAGAGAAAAACAAATACCATATGCTAACACACATATATGGAATCTTAAAATATATACATATATATATATATGGTTCTGAAGAACCTAAGGGCAGGACAGGAATAAAGATGCAGAAGTAGAGAATGGACTTGAGGACACAGGGACAGGGAAGGGGAAGCTGGGACAAAGTGAGAGAGTAGCATTGACATATATGCACTACCAAATGTAAAATAGATAGCTAGTGGGAAGCAGCCGCATAGCACAGGGCGATCAGCTTGGTGCTTTGTGACCACCTAGAGGGGTGGGATAGGGAGGGTGGGGGGGAGATGCAAGAGGGACGGGATATGGGGATATATGTATACTGTATACATATACATATGTATAGCTGATTCACTTTGTTATACAGCAGAAAATAAGAGAACATTGTAAAGCAATTATACTCCAATAAAGATGTTAAACAAAACAAAACACTGTGGGGTGGAAAAGAGGGAGTGGATTAACTACATACAGGAGATAGAGTTGATAAGACAGAAAAACTAAGGAGCATGAAGGAAAAGAAGAGAGAGGAGGAGAGTCTGGAAGGGTTCCCAGGTTTCTGGTTTGGGTGACTGGTTTCTTCGTGCTGTCATTCCAACAGAAACTGAGGTTTCAGAGGAAGTGTATAAATACGGTTAGGAACATCCAGTTGGAGATGTGTAATGGACACAAGGGTCCCAATTTCAGGAGAGCCAACAGGGCTGAAGCAGATGTCATCAGGGACCAGGTGTAGCTGAAGCCATGTGTGTGTGTATGGGTCATTGAAGGCGAGGGTATAAAATGAAAAGAGAAGTTGGAAGGACAGAATCCTAAGCATCAGCAACACCTAAAATTCCAATAGATAAAGAGGAGTCAAGAAAGAGACAAAGATGAAAGGACCAGAGATGGAAGGGAGTAGTGAGGGCATCTACCTCACCAGGAAGGGGAGATTCTCTTCTTCAGAGTCATTTGCAATCCTCCTTTTTTTTTTAAAAAAAAAAATATTTACTTACTTATTTGCCGGCACTGGGTCTTAGTTGAGGCACCTGGGATCTTCGTCGCAGCACATGGGATTTTTAGTTGCGGCATGTGGGATCTAGTTCCCTGACCAGGAATCGAACCCAGACCTCCTGCATTGGGAACGCAGAGTCTTAACTGCTGGACCACCAGGAAAGCCCCTTCAATTCTCTTTGGAAAAACTGTCTCTTTCCCCTCCCCGCTCCAGCTCCTCTCTGCTAAAGCTGCAAATTGGAAGCTGGGGTAAGAGAAGGCTTTGCAAAAATAGGCAAAAAGGCTGCAGCCTCAACATAATAGCCAGCTGAACATAACTTCCTTCATGTCTGCTCTCCTATAGGTTGTTAGGTGATTTTTTTCTCACTTCTGGATCCTCGGCTGTCTTCCAGCCAACTGAGATCACAAATACATAAAAGATTCCAGTGACACTTTCAAGGCAAACCTTACCTTTACAAATAATCAACTGGATTTGAGAAAACTGCTCAATTTCCTGCAGAGGCAGGAAGTGCTTCTTTTTTTTTTAATTTTTTTTTTTTTGCGGTATGCGGGCCTTTCACTGTTGTGGCCTCTCTTGTTGTGGAGCACAGGCTCCGGACGCGCAGGCTCAGCGGCCATGGCTCACGGGCCCAGCCGCTCTGCGGCATGTGGGATCCTCCCGGACCGGGGCGCGAACCCGTGTCCCCTGCATCGGCAGGCGGACTCTCAACCACTGCGCCCCCAGGGAAGCCCAGGAAGTGCTTCTTTATGGGGCCCAAAGGGACCGTCTCCACTACTAACCTGGATCTAATACTGTAAAGAAGGAATGGATATTTACGTTTGGGTCTCTTGATAGATCATTGGTAGAAAAATGTATGTATCATCTACTTAGCGCCGAGGAAGCCCTCAGACTTCAGAGCAGTCCCAGCTCTTCAGGTAGTAGCTGTTTGGCCACGAGCCCCTCTCTGAGCCTTAGTTTTCTTAGTTGTCAGATGGAGACAGTGATCCTTGCCTCATAACATTGTGTGAGGATGAAATAGGATCATCAATGTGTATAGAGCCCCTGGTTTCACATGAAAATAATAGAATGGTTATGTAATCGACCTTTCTTTCTTTTTATTTTATTGTAGTAAAATACAAGGTATACAGCATAAGATTTGCTATTTTTAAGTGTATAATTCAGTGACATTATTAGATGTACAGTGTTGTGCATCCATCACCACTATCTATTTACACTGTCACTCCAGATAGAAACTCTGGTACCCATTAAGCAATTAACTCCCTTTATCTCCCACCCCCTGCCCCTGGTAACCTCTAATCTACTTTTTGAGCCTATGAATTTGCCTATTCTCAATATTTCATGTAAATGGAGTCACATAGTTGTCCTTTTGTGTTTGGCTTATTTCACTTACTGTAACTTTTTCAAGGTTTATCCATGTTGTAACATGTATCAGAACTTCATTTCTTTTTTTTTTTAGTTTTTGAATTTTATTTTATATTTTTATACAGCAGGTTCTTATTAGTCATCCATTTTATACATATTAGTGTATATATGTCAATCCCAATCTCCCAATTCATCACACCACCACCTTCCTCCCCCATGCCACTTTCCCCCCTTGGTGTACATACATTTGTTCTCTACATCTGTGTCTCAATTTCTACCCTGAAAACTGGTTCATCTGTACCATTTTTCTAGGTTCCACATATACACATTAATACATGATATTTGTTTTTCTCTTTCTGACTTACTTCACTCTGTATGACGGTCTCTAGATCCATCCACGTCTCTACAAATGACCCAATTTTGTTCCTTTTGTATGGCTGAGTAATATTCCATTGTATATAGGTACCACATCTTCTTTATCCATTTGCCTGTCGATGGGCATTTAGGTTGCTTCCATGACCTGCCTATTGTAAATAGTGCTGCAATGAACATTGGGGTGCATGTGTCTTTTTGAATTATGGTTTTCTCAGGGTATATGCCCAGTGGTGGGATTGCTGGGTCACATGGTAATTCTATTTTTAGTTTTTTAAGGAACCTCCATACTGTTCTCCATAGTGGCTATATCAAATTACATTCCCACCAACAGGGCAAGAGGGTTCCCTTTTCTCCACACTCTCTCCAGCATTTGTTGTTTGTAGATTTTCTGATGATGCCCATTCTAACTGGTGTGAGGTGATACCTCATTGTAGTTTTGATCTGCATTTCTCTAATAATTAAGAACTTCATTTCTTTTTACAAATATTCCGTTGTATGCCTATATAGCATTTTGTTACCCACTCATCTGTTGATGTACACTTGGGATGTTTCCATCTCTTTGGCTGTTGTGAATGATGCTGCAGTGAAGATTGGTGCACATGTATCTGTCTGAGTCTCTGCTTTCATTTCTTTTGGGAAAATACCTAGGAGTGGAATTGTTGGGTCATATAGCAATTCTATGTTAAACTCTTTTGAGAAACTACCAAACTGCTTTCCGCAGCACTGCACCTGTACATGTCTACCAGCAATGCACAAGGGTTCCAATATCTCCATATCCTCACCAACACTTGCTATTTCCCATATTTTTTTTATTATAGCCATCCTAATAGGTGTGAAATGGTATCTTGTGATTTAATCAACATTTACTTATCTCTATCAATGCAAGAAAATAATTCAGAGAGCCAAATCTAAACAATAGTCCAAAGATCATCTATATGTAGTTTTGTAAGATTGGGGTATTATTTGAAAGAGTCTGTGCCATACAAACCAAGGGTGATTATCTGGTTAAAAAAATGCATGGAGGGACTTTCCTGGCAGTCCAGTGGTTAAAACTCTGCACTCCTACTGCAGGGGCCGTGGGTTCAATCCCTGGTTGGGGGGAACTAAGACCCAGCCCCGTGTACATTTCTGCCTAACATGAGACTGGAAGCTGGTCTCTGGCTGGGTGACTCCTTGACCATGACTCATAATGCTAATTAGTCTATGGTGTCCCCGGACTGATTCACAGTGGCATGTCAAGAAAGGCTGGGTGCTTGCTCTAAGGTTGTTTTTCTGGTTTATGACTTCCTCACTACATACAGATAATTCATTGATTTGTTCCAGGAGACTTTATGGCTTTGATCATTGAAAATTAATAAGAAGAAGTAACAGCAATATTAACAATGGGCACTAATGGACAGAGGACGTGATGCTGGACTTGAATCTCTAAGGGGCATAAAAATTACAAGGGTCAGACTACCCACCACTAGATTTATAAACATTTGTTGGCAGATGGCCAATTGGCTGTATGTGGTGCTCTTGAATTTATATGCGCCTAGAAAAGAAGGGTCTTATCTATTTTAGCTTGCTTAATACTCAAAGGAATGTAGTCGGTATTATTAATGTTCTTATTTTACGGATGAGAAAATAGACTCAGAAAATTAAGCAATTTACCCGAATGATCGAACAGAGATCAAGTCCACCTAACTTCTGCTGCCTTCACGGACGATAGTGTGAGCTGAATGAAGAAGGTGCTGTCAGAGTGGCTTCCTGGGGCTACAGTAATAAAGTACCACCATTGAGAGGCTTACACAATAGAAATTCATTGTCTCAGTTCTGGCGGCTTGAAGTCTGAGATCACGGTGTCTGCTGGGTGGGTTCCCTCTGAAGGCTGTGAGGGAGAATCTGTTGTGTCCTCTCTCCTGGCTTCTGAGTGCCTCAGGCGTTCCTTGGTTGCAGATGGCTTTCTTCCTGCGTATTCACATCGTCTTCCCTCTACATGTGTCTGGTCTCTGTGTCCAAAGACCCGCATTTTAGGAGGACACCAATCGTATTGGATTAGGGACCACCCTAATTACCTCGTTTTAACCTGATTACCTCCGTAAAGATCCTATCTCCAAATAAAGTTGCATTCTAAGGTACCGGGGATTAGCATTTCAATAAATCTTATTTTCGGGGGTTGGGGGAGCATACAACTCAGGTGACTTAATATGGAGTTGTTCGAACCTCCAAATGGGCTTGCACGTGATTTTATAATGTCTGAATGACCTTGGAATGTATTTTAAATTCAGGAAAAAAACGTGTAAATTTCTAACCAGACTTCTGCTCCGTGTTCCCTAAACTACTGAAGAATCCTGCCACATACTCTAGGACATCTGTTATTGCAATCTTTTCAAATGTTAAACTCTTAGGAAGTTTGGTTCCTAGTGCCCGTGGGCTTGCTTAACTTTTAGCATCATTTCAAAAGGAAGGTCTTCTTTATTTTTAAATTGCTTCAACGTCTATTTTTAAAACAAAGTTTCCATTTCCTACAGAATTCATAAAGTTTAGGGTATCTGGAAAAGAAGGTCTTAGGTTTCAGAAATATATTTTGAAACAAACCTTCATTTACAAAAAAGAAAAAAAGATTTGATGTTTCAATTTTTCCTTTGTAAGAAATCGGACTACCTTGTAACCACAATTTTTATAGGGCTTTTTGTTGTTGTTTTTTAAAGACATTGCTAGATCTGTGATTTTCACCCAGAAAGTTTCTAGGCAGAGCTGAGCGTCAGGGACTTAGAGGATGAGGGATGAGTCGTGAAGGAATAAGGGGAGAAGGTTTGAGGAACTGTGGATGGTGCACTGTGCTTCCCAGACCCCTACCCCATTCCTTTGGTGCTGAAGGATCTATTTCTTCAGCTGCTGGGAATGTTGGCAGCAACAGCCCTCAGCTGTCAGTTCTCTTTAGGAGTTGCCTGGCCTGAGTCACCCTTCCACGTCCAAGGTCACTATCTCTTCCCAGAGCAGCCAGCATCCAAGGACTAGTCCCCAAGGAGGTAATCAAGGCCAGCTTTTTTTTTTTTTAATTGAGATATAGTTGATTTATAATATTATATTAGTTTCAGGTGAACAGCATAGTGAATCACAATTTTAAAGGTTATACTCCATTTAAAGTTATAAAATAATGGCTATATTTCCTGTGCTGTACAATATATCCTAGTTTATTTACTTTATACACAGTTCTTTGTATCCCTTAATCCTCTACCCCTATCTTGCCCCTCCCCGCTTCCTTCTCCCCACCGATAACTACTAGTTTGTTCTCTATATCTGTCTGTTTCTTTTTTGTTATATTCACTAGTTTGTTTTATTTTTTTAGATTCTACAAATAAGTGATAACATACAGTAGTTGTCTTTCTCTGTCTGACTTATTTCGCTAAGCATGATACCCTCCAAATCCATCCATGTTGTTGCAAGTGGCAAAATTTCATTCTATTGTGGGGCTGAGTAGTATTCCACTGTGTACATATATATGTCACATCTTCTTTATCCGTTCATCTTTTGATGAACCCTTAGGTTGCTTCCACCATATCTTGAAGGCCAGCTTTTCGCCGCAACTCAGAAGGACCCCAAAGAGGCTTCCTAGTTTCAGGACTCTTTGTGGGATAAGGCCTTGTTGCACCTGTGCTGCACCCCATCTTCTCCCTCTGTCCAGTTTTGCTCCCTTTCCTTACTCCTACCCCAGCTGTTGATCTTGGGAACATTCCCTTCAAAATGTATTGTATGGTAATTTCAGTGTATGCTTCTGGGGACCCCAACCTATCACAGGACCCCAAATACGGGGACTCTAAGAGAAAAAAAACATCTATGGGGATACAAAAGGAGTAGGATTCTAGGCTGAGGCTACAGTGAGATAGCAGGAAAGACTGTGTGGAAAGCTGCTTCCAAAGTGATTGTTTTATCCTGCACCTCAAGGAATAGTCCTGGAACACAAGTAGAAAGAAAACTGTATTCCCCCAAAAACCCCAAAGGGAACTCAATAGCAATAACCCAAACAAAAGAACGAAGGTGGTCTAGGAAAAACTTAGGAGTCAGGATCTAAAAGAAAAGGCCTATTGGCTAAAATGGGCAAATGATAGCAAATATATATAAACTTATATATATATATATATATATATATACTTTAACTGTTCCAAGTAAGGATAAGCCATCACAGGAACTTGAAACTGTATTGTAATTCAGCTCAGCTAAGACCTTGACGTTTTCTCAGTGTTGTAAGATGTTGTCTTGCACTTGAACAAGTTGCTTGGTTGTAGTGAACAAGACAAATTAAGAAGATAGCTAGATAAGCCCAGGCTATGAAGGAAGGCTAGCATTCAGAGCCATGGTTTTGATGGTGAGATGATCTCTCTTTTTACCCTTAGGTAGTGACACAAAACCTGACCTGAGATAATGACCGGGGCCTGCTCTGTGTGTGTCTGTGTATGTTTCTGTGTGTGTGTCTGTCTGTCTCTCTGTGTGTATGTGTCTGTGTATGTGTTTGTGTCACTGTGTGTGTCTGTGTGTCTTTGTGTATGTCTCTGTGAGTGTGTGTGCATACCTATTCCTGAGTGTGTATGTACACACATGGGGTGGTGTGTGTTGGTGTGTGTTTTGTGTATCGGATAGGTTGCGGGGGGATCATCTACCAAAAGAGAGGAGGAGTCTGCTCCTCCTGGACAGATTATATCCTCTTTTGTCATTGCTTCATGTTGGCTCTCCCCAAAGGCAGAGTCAGAATTTGACTGCAGGTGGTTTAATTGACAGGAAATCCCTGGAAGCAGGAGTGAGAGAGCAGAGAGAGGAAAGAGGAAATGATAATGAAAGGGTGTCTAATCCATCACTTCTGTGGGAAAAAGGCGTTCAGTTCCACTGGGACCTCCTGAGAAGTGTTCCCAATACCTCCCAGAATTGTCCGTGCAAACAGCAGGCATCGAGAGCATTTATTCACTCATGGACTCCTCTCCTTCATTGCCTGAGGGTTGCCCCTGCAAACACTGACTCTCCACAATTCCAGGCTCCGCTTGCAGGTTGGGTGAGGAGCCTCCTAGCTTGGGAGAGGGCTCTGAGGTTGAAAAAGGAGCAGTACAGGGCAGCTGCCTGAGGTGGGATGGTCTGAGCTCATAAGGAACACTCCACCTCTGCTGTGGCTGAAATCAGAGGGGTGGGGGGCTGTGATATAGGCCACCACAGACCCCTACTACACTCCAATAAACAGCCACGAGCCCGAGGAAAAGCAGCCACATGTTTTTAAAAGGTAGATCTTGGCAAATCATTGCTGAGCATTTATAATGCAAACTAAAATAGTATTAATAAAGAAGGTTTATGTTGAGTTCCTTTGACTCAGGAATAAGCCATGATTGTTGCTGGGTTTTAAATGACGAAGAAAGTGGATGCTTTATATTTGGGGAGTTTTTAAGAGATCAGTAAATAATAACACCTCTTTCTTCCCCTGTGGAATTCTGGAGCAACTGAAAAATAAAACACAGGAGAAAGAGAGAGATGAAAGTGGCAGCAGATTGGAGAACATGGATTTAAGCCTGTGGCCAAAAGGGCAGGGCTGGTGAATCATCTGTGCCCACACCATCATCTGAAATATGGCGCCAGCCACCTGAGCAAATGAACTTATCTGGGGTGACTGCCTTGTACTGGTCTGGCTGAGAGGGAAGAGGATGAATCTCCAATGGTTGTAGCCTTGCAGATTTTAAATAGACTAATCTTACCCAATCAAGGAACTTGCACCATTGTCTGTAGGATCCTGGCTATCCACCAGTCAGATAACTCTATTCTAATGCAGGCAGGTCCATTCCAGGTTCAGATATCAGTTTCAGAATGACTTACTGAATTGAACTGAATAGACACTGATACAATAGATGAGGTTGAGGGCGACCTAATAATGAAAATGAGACTTGATGTTTACTAACAGGGTGCGGTGTACCTATGGGGTAGAGAAGCCCATGGAAGAAATACTGGCTTTGGCCTTGGACAAATCCAGTTTTACATCCTGGTTCTGTCACTCTCTACCTTGAGAAATTTACCTGGCTTCTCTATGTCTTCATTTTTTTTGTGGGTAAAATTATAATTCCTTCCTTGGAGGTTTGTTGTAAAGAGTTAATAAAATAATGTGAGTAAAATGAATAAGTACTGCCTCAAAGGCGTTCAATAAGTGGCAGTGCTTGCCTTTGTTATCTAAGAAGAGAATTTTAAAATACGATTAAAAGATACTTGGTTTGAAAATAGGAGTTTTCCAAGGATTATCTTTGAGTAGTTAATTAACAATCCTTGAAATCTCCAGGCGTTTTTAGGTAAGAGTGGGAGTGGGGTTATAAACTCATGAAGCAAAGCTCTTGGAGGCCTGCGTATTAGGAAAGAAGATGACTCAAACATTGTCCCCTCTGCTCTAATCACCTCTGAGTATGCTGGCTTTACCTGGGTTTAACTCCTTCAACCAGGCCCAGTACCTTCACTCAGTCCTAAAAGAAGAGATGGAAAGAAAAACACAACACCTGACCCATAAATATATATTGAATAAGCAAATGAATGAAGAAAATAATGTACTGATGGCTGAATAACTTACATCAACAAGGAGTATGAACATTTTTTTTTGCCTTGTGGAAAGAGATGACAGGTTACCCTGGAGGACACCCATCTGAAAGCAGTCAGATAAGCTGCCGACACCTTGGGTAGCTTTTCCTACATTCATGTGTCTCCTACCAAAAGGCAATGGGAAAGAAAAGAGCATGGAGACAAAGAGTGTCATGGGTACCTGATGGCTGCCTCTTCTGTATCCATGATCCCAATTTCCTGCCAGCACGGTATAGCAGGCATTTCACCCCTGCCCAACGGATCCATCTCATCTCTGGGAAGGGGGTGGTGGCTGATTAATTTAAGATTATGGATGTCTTCCATTCTCTTGGCCACAGAGATTGGTGCAGGGATGGGCAAGTTAAACAATTTCGGTCAAAGAGATGGTAAATCCCAAGGCTTGTGAAGCTATGCCATACGGAATGATATGAAGATGTGAGGTCTTAGAATGCTGCCATCATTTTGCCATTGGAGCTGCTGGGCAGCCTGAAGCATGGTAAGATACCCTGGAGAACCAGAGATGTTATCCTTCTTGAAGAGATTGAAGTGTGTGCTCAAACCTTGTCTGAAGGTTATCTATTTTGAGACTTTTAATTACATGAGCCAATAAACCCCCTTCATCGTCTAAGTTAGTTAGAGGTATTTTTCTGTCTCTTGCAAAAAAGTCCTAATTAATGCAGAGGATCTTCTTTCCTCCATGCTAGATGGAGTTTTGCTAATGAGCTAACTCTGACATAAAATCCAACAGAAGTCAATGTCTGAGAGTACCATATACGTGGGGTTCTGACCTTGAAAATGAACTTCTAAATATTTTGAAAGAACTTGGTCAGGATAAACTTAGTTATCAGTGTCAGAGGTTTTACCCTGAGTGGTTTTTTATGAACTCCTACAAAACTTTTCAATTCATTAATTCTACTTAACAAATGACTGGAAACTGAATATAATCAAAATTACACGTGTGGTATTTCAATCTTTTATATTACATCAAAATCTGGAGACATCTAGATTTGATGGAGAAAAAAAATTTGTAAGTGAATTTCAAACAACGTTTAACTCTTGAAATTCAAAAGGAGACCCCGCAAATGACCAGAAATAGAAAGTCTTTGTTCTCCAAAATAAGACTTTAAGTTGAAAGGTATAAAAGAAACTAAATTCCAGCTCTCATATTAAATAGTACAAGCATGAGTATTAAGACAAGAATAAAAACCACACATGTGTTTTTAAGAAAGTACATCTAAATGCCTCTACCATAAAGACACAGAATCTAAAAACATCATATTCAAAAACTGATTGAAAGATAACTAAAGAGGTTTTTTTGGTTGTTTGATTTCATTTGATTCAGATAGAAAGTCTATATCTGATTATGGTCAAACTGCCAAGGTTTGCTGAACATGAGGGAAATAATCAAATTGTAACCCATCTGTAACAAATTCAAATTATTTCTTGCTGTATTTTAGTCAGATAACTTAGATTTGGTTCATAATTTTCTTCCAAGGAGAGAGGTTTGAAGTTGAGTAAAGATTTCAAAAATACAGGAAGTTAAATTAGGAGAAATAGAAAATTAAGAGTTATTTCTTGGCTATATATACCATGAAATATATATATTTTCAAGCTGTAAGTGTGGCCCCATTCTTTGTCAATGTGTTATGGAGGGGCAACGTGGAAGGACCTAGAGATGATCATACTAAGCGAAGTAAGCCAGACACAGAAAGATAAATATCATGATATCGCTATATGTGAAATCTAAAAAAATGATACAAATGAACTTGTTTACAAAACAGAAATAGACTCACAGACATAGAACACAAACTTACGGTTACTACAGGGGAAAGGGGTGTGAGGGATAAATTAGAAGTTTGGGATTAAAATATACACACTACTGTACATAAAATAGATAATCAACAGAGACCTACTGTATAGCACAGGGAACTATACTCAATATCTTGTAATAACCTATAATGGAAGAGAATGCAAAAAAAGAATATATACTTTTATATGCATATGTAAAAACAAATAGATAACTAAAAATAACATTGAGAAAAAGCTGTAAGGGTGGCCTCATTCTTTGTCAACGTGTTATGGAGTGGTCATTAAAAAGTTCTTTCGGGCTTCCCTGGTGGCGCAGTGGTTGAGAATCCGCCTGCCGATGCAGGGGACACGGGATCGTGCCCCAGTCCGGGAAGATCCCACATACCGCGGAGCGGCTGGGCCCGTGAGCCATGGCCGCTGAGCCTGCGCGTCCGGAGCCTGTGCTCGGCAACGGGAGAGGCCACAGCAGTGAGAGGCCCGCGACTGCAAAAAAAAAAAAAAAAAAAAAGGTTCTTTCATCCAAAAATATAGATAATTTACTCACAAGCTTGGAAGAAAGTAAGGTTAGTACAAGAAGGAGTAGAGTGACAAACTGGAATATGTTTTTACTGATTGGTGTTGAAAATTCACCTAGAGATATTGCCATTTAAATAATGTTGGTCACCTCTCACCCAGCAAAAAAATCTGAATCATATTTTCCTGGTTTAAGGAAGAACTGCTCCTTCATTTTAATTGTTATTTTTGGTTGGAATTGTTTTGTTTTTGACCTATCAAAGTAGGCTCCTTCCAATGCTCCCTGATAAGCAGGAGAAGTAGGTTTTGAGGAGAAGGTGGGCAAATTTGCAAAGGCAACCAGGAGCTTGGGGGAACACAGAGAGACTTACAATTCCTATCCTTTGGGGCTTCTGATTCTCTCGAAGGGGATGAGATCGTCTGCAAGGGGAATCTTGCCAAGAAGGAAAGAACATACTGGCCTGGACTCCAAGGCCCCAAATCAGGGTCTCCATTACTGAAAGCTGGTTCCTGCAGAGTGCATGGCTTCTCCTGGCAAGGAATCTGTGCTCTGTGGAGCTGTGGCTGAACATGTAAGCATAAACCAGGGGCATTCAAAGAAACAACAACCTCAAGATCCATCAGTAGACTAAACAGATTCTCCAGATTCGGTTGGCAAGACATTTGGAAGCAGGACTGGCCCGGCTGGATTGTGTAATAACCTTTTGGTGTTCTTGGTAGAGGTCCCCAAGAGAGAAAGCAGACTTCCTGAACATCTGGGCAAGTAAGCCCTAAGTGATTAACCTGGTTATTAAAAGAGATTTGACCTTACTTGAACCTTGAACATGATAGAACAAGTCATACTAATTAAAATAATATAAAGCTCTGATCTCAGCAGGTACTAGATACTCTACAGCTATCATTATGCTAGACTCATAATTGGCCAAGTGGGGTATGTTTGCTTCAGTACAACTGTTCCCTCTGTATTTGTGGCCAGGCTACAGTGGTAGACATATAACCTTTAACTACATGTAGACATGGTCTAAATTAATACATCTTACATTTGGGTTTTTTCGTCTCTGATAAAAACTATATAAACTATCTTTCTATTGTTACTTATACCTTAATGTTTCTGCCTCCTAATGTTTTAATATTTTAACTAAATAAGTTATAGTTTTAACACTTCTGATCAGATAAAACAACCTTTAAAATAAAACCATTTCATGTACTACTTGTTTAAATTGGCTTATTTAACGTCTCTTATCCATTTATATGGGAACTCACCTTGGATAGAAGCTTCTAGAAATTTCTCCCTGCAGTATAAAACTATACATGAATTTTTTAAAAGGAGTATTAATGTATTTTTAACCACAAGTTGAAAGTATGAAGAAAGGATAAATTAAACTTTATTAACATGATATATTAGTAGAATAAATCCATACAACTAATTTATTTGTCGACATAATTATTAACTTAAAAATTAGTTTATTTAATAGTTTTAATCAATTTTCTTTCTGGTTTCCTACATCTGTTATTCTATGTTATACTGCTAATATTTTCTAGCATTTGGAGTAATTCTTAACATTTTTTTAACATTCTTGCTTATTAAATTACTACATTTAATTAATACTTCAGGTTAAATTGCTTCATACAATTTTTTTTTTTTTTTTTTTTTTTTTTTTTTGTGGTACGCGGGCCTCTCACTGTCGTGGCCTCTCCCGCTGCGGGGCACAGGCTCCGGACGCGCAGGCTCAGCGGCCATGGCTCACGGACCCAGCCGCTCCGCGGCATGTGGGATCTTCCCGGACCGGGGCACGAACCCGTATCCCCTGCATCGGCAGGCGGATTCTCAACCACTGCGCCACCAGGGAAGCCCCCATACAATTTTTATTTCCCCTTAATTTTAAACATTTTATGAAAATGATGCCTCATTTAGTAATGTTAGATAATCAGGGTTACAAATTCTATTTTGAAAGCTAATTGGGCCCCTTTGCTATGATTAAAGACATTTTCTTCCTGATTATTTGTAGTAGTCAAAATATTATTTTTTTAGAAAGAATTAAGTCACTCACTTGATTTCAGAAGAGATGACTTCCTGCAATGACAGCCATATAACAGCTTGACCTCGTACAACATCATTAATATTTCATTTCCAATTTATAAAAAATATAACCAGTTTATCCAAGAGGCTTTATAACTGAGTTCTTATTGTTTTTTACAAAGCATATTAATGCAGGGTCAAGAATATATTCAGACAGATAATAACAAGACACAATCCTTTGGCAAAATATTGAAGTCATATTTAGCACTTTTTGAGCCAAGCTTGAGATGGGAATGTGTGAATGAAAAAGAAAACTGAAATAGAAGCAAGAGGACAAGGGAAAATATTCCACTGAGTGCCAGGGAAACTTCACTTTCCCCAACCCCTCGGACTCCTACACGCAATTAGACCTTCAGTGTAAATGGTGGGAAAGAAGAAATCATTTTCTCATTCAGCCAATGTTTATTGAGCATCCAGTACACACCAGGCACTCTGTAGTATCTTGGCAGTATCACTTGTGAGCAAAACAAAGACACTGTCTTTGTGACCTTAAGGTCCAGCTGGGGACACAAAGACATGAGTATATAAAGAAGGATGACAGAATGTTAAGGATATGTTCAGTCTGGGGGGTCAGGTGAGGCTACCTAGAGGACATGATTTTTATTTATTTATTTATTTATTTTTAATATCTTTATTGGAGTATAACTGTTTTACAATGGTGTGTTAGTTTCTCCTTTACAACAAAGTGAATCAGTTATACATATACATATGTTCCCATATCTCTTCCCTCTTGCATCTCCCTCCCTCCCACCCTCCCTAACCCACCCCTCTAGGTGGTCACAAAGCACAGAGCTGATCTCCCTGTGCTGTGTGGCTGGTTCCCTCTAGCTATCTATTTTACATTTGGTAGTGTATATATGTCCCTGCCACTCTCTCACTTCGTCACAGCGTACCCTTCCCCCTCCCCATATCCTCAAGTCCATGCTCTAGTAGGTCTGTGTTTTCTTCCCATCCTACCACTAATCTCTTCATGACATTTTTTTTCTTAGATTCCATATATATGTGTTAGCATATGGTATTTGTTTTTCTCCTTCTGACTTACTTCACTCTGTATGACAGACTCTATGTCCTTCCACCTCACTACAGATAACTCAATTTCATTTCTTTTTATGGCTGAGTAATATTCCATTGTATATATGTGCCACATCTTCTTTATCCATTCACCTGTTGATGGACACTTAGGTTGCTTCCATGTCCTGGCTACTGTAAATAGAGCTGCAATGAGCATTTTGGTACATGACTCTTTTTGAATTATGGTTTTCTCAGGGTATATGCCCAGTAGTGGGATTGCAGGGTCATATGGTGTGATTTTTATACTAAGACAGAATGGAGACAACATTCCAAGCAGAAGGAGGGAGGCCGAGTTCCAGAAAACCAAGCAGACAGATTCTTTGCCAGCATTAGTATCTTTCACCCCATCTTTCAGGCTTCCCTTTAAAGACCTGCCCTCTCCTCTGTTTTCCCTCTCCCTCTCCCTCCCTCCCTTTAACTCCACTGAAAAATGAAAGAGTAAGGCAATTGCATATATAAAATGAGTCATAATTTTAGCCAGAAGAGAATGAGGTTAAGAACCACTGTGAACTCCATTCATCCTGAGAAAGTAAGACTGTTATGTAAGACTGCAGAGGAAAAAGCAGACCCAATTCATCCACCGTCCCAGCAAAAATGAAAGCAAATATCCCCAAGTCCCTCCTGTAATGATTCCCAGGTTGTCACTGCAGTGATTTCTTGGTAGTTTCTCTGGTCTCCTTGTTTTCTCCTATTTCTTAAAAGTAGGCCTGTTGAAACTTAAAGGAGTTTCCTGTTTAGTTTGGGAAGTGCACAATTGTTGATTGATCTTATCGATCCATTAAGGGGAAAGGTCTCCTATCAATACAGTTTTTGTCTGGTTCTAGGTCAGCATTTCTTTTAGTGAGAGACTCAGCCCTTTCTTCAATAACTACCCTAGAAGGCTCCTTTGCCCTTGTACTTGAATGGGATAAGGATTGTAATTTGTGCAACTAACCTAAGATGCAAAGAGACTGCAGAAATCCGAAGATGGAAGCAACAAGCCCCACTCCAGGGAAATTGAACCTTCAGAAGACAAGCTTTTTTGGCTTTTGAGCCAATTTATTCAAGTCTTTCTTAGTTTTTATCTGCTGGGGGGTAGAAGGCAAGTCTGGTAAAGACATCATGTAAGTGTCTGCCCTGATGTTCCAGTGAAAAGTAAAATGACACCTATCATGAAAACCTATTATATAGATTCAGCAATGTGCTGGATTTGAAATTTGCCACTTCACTTGGTGATATATATGTGTATAAAGCACTAACTGTGATCCAGTCTGTATCAATGATATAAGTAATCCCACAAGAAAAAAAATAATTCTATATGCTTGGGATTGCTCTCTCTTACTTTTTCTAAGCAAAAACCTAAGTTGCTTTGCTAAAAGATTACAAAAAACACTTTATTGTTTTGCTAAAATGAGGGGACTGATAATGGACATACTATTTACCCACTTTGGGAGAGGTAGTGATTTAAGATATGAAAAGTTAATATTAAACTTCAAAGGACTGTTAAAAGACTGGGTCAGAAGATACGTGCCTGATGTCATACTTACTTCACGTTTTGGGAGCTAGAGCAAACTTTAAGACTGATCAATATCAGCAATTAATTAATATCATCTTGGAAAACAAGAGTGTCCTCAATGGACAAGGACTACTGAACGAGAGCCCTTAGGGTCAGCACTGTGGCTTAATCATCAGAGGAAAACAAAGTTTCATGTTGGGAGAAGTCCCAGATCACCCAGCTGAGAGGCAACGGATCTAAGGAGCAGCGTACACAGAAGGTGGAGAATCGGAAAGATATACAAGAAGGAGTCGGCTATATGGAGAGATGGGGCTTTTGCTCATGGACAGAACCGTGAGTGTGGACACATGCTAGAGAGGCAATATCTGGAGAATAACACATCAACATGGGCACTGGAAGCTTCCAGACTTAGAGAAGCTAAAGGAAGACTTGTTCTGTCAACAAGGCTTCTCCTATCCACTCTCATGTCTCTCCACAACATTAGGTATAACTGGCAGGTGGCCAGAACATTTCAATACAAAGATCAACAGGAAATCAAGTATCTCCAAGTATTTAGGGAGAAGCACTACTGTAAAAAAGCACCAAATTCAACAACAGCAAAAAAGAATGAACGCCTGAGGTGATACAGTTAATTAGGCAGGCAGAAGATTTCATGATAGATTAACATCCTCAGAAAGATTTGAAAGGATATCATAGAAAAGAAATAACTATTGATCTTGGAAATTTTAAATGTAATGAGCAAATATTAGTAGGAGGATTGAATGAATGAAACTAAAAAGCGAAGTTTACCTATGAAGGAATGAAAATCCAATTTGCAATAGACTTGAAATGCTATTGAGTCTTTGTATTCAAGGACACATAGGATTCTCTCCCTTTATTTACATCTTGTATATCTTTCGATTAAAATTTGTAGTTTTCTTTTTAAAACTTAAATAAAAATGAGATAAACTGTACCCGTGGTCATTTTGCAGACAAGAGAGAATAATTTTATAATATAAACTAATTCATATTCTGGGTCATTACTGAAGATATCAACAGTGACTTTCAAATATTTTGACCACAACCCACAGAAAGATGTACAACCCACAGCATAAATACACATATGTAGCTATAAACAAAGGTTTCATAGAACAACACTTACACTTATCATGGATTATGAACTCTGATATTTACTATTTCACTATATTTTAATAACTTGTTTTTAAACTAAACGCACTTCCTGCCCCCCACGCATAAAGCTCTCAGTTTGAGAAGCGTGACAGTAAGGAAGCTTAGTCGAAAGGTACTTGTCCATCCCCTCCAAAATGTTTAATTCTTCATCCTACATAGGGTGAGTTCTTGTTCCCTCACTTCTTCAAGGTCCCTGGAACTTCCTATGCACACACGTCTGGTGTATTCTACTACTATCTCTCTGCATCCCTTTTCTCTTGGAGGACAGATGACGCTGGTTTCACACTTCATGCCTGTTAGACTTTGAGGCATACATGGCTTTTTACGTATCTGCAAAGACCATATACTCCAACAACATTCACTTATGATACTACAAAGCTGGTCTCTGGATCTCACTCCCCTGCCCTGGGACAGCAAGCTGACCTGATTATTAAACCTACCCCTCAGCATAGGGCAGGCTTCCTTCTCCAACTCACCACACAGCTCTCTGTAACCCACCTATACATGTGCTGCTGGAAAGAGAAGATAGTGCAAAGTGGCACAACGTTAACACGAGCTAACTGCTACTTTGGCACCTACATATAGGAAGGTGAATGGAATTGCTCATGACCCCAACAACTACATACAAGCATACATTGGTTACGCCCAGAGGAGATAATGCTAGAAAAAAAAAGTTAGTGTATGTAGATGGAATGAGGTGTTTTTGTTTTTGTTTTGTTTTTGATTACCTCAACAATCATGAAGGTGTTTCACTGATATCCTAATTAGAATTAATGAAAACCTAGATCCCTCGAACTTCTGTGTGTTGCCTAATTCTTCAGGACAGGGCGGTGATGTCCGGGACTGGAGTTGCCTGCTGGAAGTCCATTTGCATGAAGGGCTAGGAGCCTCCTGGGAATGTCACCCCAGGAGTCACCCCTAAAAGGGTGACTGCTTCTAAGGGACAGTGGAGCCACGCCCAAGAGGCTGGACCCAAGAGCAAAATCTTCGACCCTGGAGAGGAGAAGAGGAATGTTTCCTAGAATAGCAGTAAGTCCCTTTTGCACATCTGGGTCTGGCACAGTCTCCACAGAGACCATCAGTCTTATAGAGACAGGGAAGGAGCGGTAGGGTGAGAGGAACTGTAAGTTAAGTCCAAAACAGGTATTTCAGCAAAACCTCCGTGAGACAAAGGGGCAGCATAGAGAAGGGCGGTTTTAAACCTGAGATATCAGTTTAATTATCTATTGGACCTGTAACTTGGGCAAGCTGCTTTCAACTTCCTATGCCTCAGTTTCCTTACCCGCTAAAAAGGGCTGCTAATTGTATCTACCTCGTTGGACAGGATTAAATGAGATCATGGAAACAAGCATTTAGCATAGTGCCTGGCATGGAAAACCATTCAGTAGATGGTATCTGTCATGTTTAAGCACCGTACATACTGTCACAGATATCAAGCCAGTGTTAACACGTGGAGGGAGAGAGGCACCTCTCCATTTTCCAAATGAATATTGATTTGGGGAGCTTTGTCACCTCAAAGGTCCCTGACTGCACCAGGGTATAAGCAAATAGGATCCGGGGGAAGAGAAGAGGGGAGAAGCAGATCCATCAATTGTTAATACTTTACCAATTTGCCCAACAGTTAAATTCATAGATAGATAGATAGGCAGATGATAGATAGATAATGTGTTTATATGCACATACATAAACATACAAACACATATATGTTATATATATGTATATATGTGTAATATGTAGTAGGTTTTTTGGCTAACCCATTTAAAACTCAGTTTCAGGTATCATGACACTTCAGTGTGCATTTCTTAAGAATAAGTATGTTCTCCTACATGATCACAAAATCATTCAAGGTACCAAAGAAAATTAGCAATCCAATCCATATCCGATCCATTTCATCAGTGATGGTAGTGGTGGTTTGGCATAAGAAACCCCTAAAAGGGTGACAGGAGGCCCAGCAGTCTTCATTACCTTTTTTTAATCCTAATAGGAAATGAATTGGAAGGGAGCAGAGGTTCACAGCATTGATGGGAGGGCTGCAGATCAGACTTGGAGAAGAGTCTGGAAACCTGGGCAGCTCCGGAGAGCCGTGAGGCAGGACACATAACAGTGTTCTTTTAGCAGAAACAATCTGGAAATCGCAGTGTTGCTGCCCACCGCCCATAAACACTCATGAATTCAACCAGCTCCTCTTTGCTCTATTACTTGATATTCAAAATCCCTGATGGAAGCAACCGCTTGCTGAGGCTAGCTTTTGTCCTGAGCAGTGGCTTCGAGGAGGGAGGGGAGAGAGGATCTGAACATTTGGGGAGATGGGGCACCACTTCTGCCAAGATAAAATACAATGTGGGGCTTCCCTGGTGGCGCAGTGGTTGAGAGTCCGCCTGCCGATGCAGGGGACGCGGGTTCGTGCCCCGGTCCGGGAAGATCCCACCTGCCGCGGAGCGGCTGGGCCCGTGAGCCATGGCCTCTGGGCCTGTGCGTCCGGAGCCTGTGCTCCGCAACGGGAGAGGCCACAACGGTGAGAGGCCCGCGTAACACCAAAAAAAAAAAAAAAAATACAATGTGAAATTCTCCAAACCTTGTACAGAGGTTGGAGTCTGGTCAGCCAAAAAAGGCAAACATTCACCACGCTTCCTCCTAGTCTGGTTCCCTCCAATTTATTCTCCTAGCTTCAATTATTTTTATTACATCTGGGGTAGACCCAGACGCCCGGAAATGCTTTCTTCATGTTTGGGTCCACTACAGTTCCTAACACTTAGAACAACGATTTGAATTCATAAAGCAATTCAAAGTTTTCTTGAAAAAAAACAAAAACAAAAACTTGTGCATGAGCATCTCCTGGGTGGTGGGCACCACTCTAGAGCACCGTGGGTGCTTAATGGACATTCAGTGAGTACTTGAGAAATGACGTCAGTACTGAGGACCTCTGCCTAGAGCTCAGAGATAGGATCTGACATGGATGGAGCATTTCCTATGAACCAGGTGCTCTCCTAACCCCTGCAGTTAACCCTCTTAACAACCCTCTGAAGGAAATACTTATATGAGCTCCACTTTCCAGGGAGGAAACCTGCCCGCAAGCTAATATGAAGTTGCAGAACAAGAATTCCAGCACAGCTCTCTAACTCCAGAGTCCTTGCTCAAAACCTCTCCACTGCTCAGTTTCGTCACCAACCTTCCGCAACTAGCAATGATGGCTGCCTTTGGGCTTCTATTTTTTATCAGCTGCAGGATCAGCCTTGGAGGTTTTTGGAGTGGTAGAATTGTAAACTCTCAGAGCAAGTAGAAAACTCAAAGATCATCCAGTCCTACAACTGGATTTTATAGACGTGGAAACTGAGATCCAAAAGGTGCTTTTAAGGTCAGAGTGCTGGCTACTAAGAACATTCCACATGTTCCAAATCCCAGCCCCCTCCCCGGGAAATCAGGTTCTGAAAATGTTCCTTTGTACAATTATTCAAGTTAAGATGGTTCTCACTGAAATAATTAACTTTGAAAATAAAGTGCAAATGAAGTCACCATTCATAAATGGTCTCATTCTTTTTCTTGGGCAGATTGCTTTAGCTGTGACTGACGTATTGCCAGCCCCCATATTTGCTCCTCATGTATGAGCAATAACTGTAATTACAACAACAATATTACATTTTTATACACTTCTTCCATCTCATGTGTGTAAGCCACCATCAACTCATTAATCATCAGAACACTTCTTTGAGGTAACTCTGGTGGGTAATTTTATTATCCTTTTTATGGACTGAGAAGCTGCAACAAAAGTACAATGACATGCCCAAGGTCAAACATGTTTAAAGATAAAACCCAAGACTCCTAAATCTTTCTTCCAAGCTTGCAAGCATCCATCCCCCGGCTAACTAATGTTTGGGACATTTAGGTCACAGAGCATATTTTTATTAGGTTAGCATTTATATACTCTCATAAATGTTTTTTGGTAAGACAGTAAGTTATTAGAATTAAAATTAAAATTAAAATTTTTATTAGGATTAAAATTTAAACAGTCAATTTATTCTTCTTTGATATGGATATATCATGTGCTGTTTTAAAAATTTCTTTACATTTTAGCCTCAAGTTCATTTCATTTTTAATTGGGCAGAGAACTTCAGGAACTAATGACATTAGCAAAGGTAACTAGGAGTAAGAGGGGAGAGGAAGAGACAGCTTGAAATTTAACAAAAATGTGTTTAAGGGGCTCTGGGCTGGGCCACAGGAAGAATGGCTTCTTCCTGGAACAAGGATCTTCCCCTCCCCCTTTTTCCCTTCCTTCTTTTCCTCCTTTCAGTCACAGAGGGATTCTATGAACTGCTGGAGTTTTTAGTGTGCTGTACTTCAAGAGAAGTGACTCATGGAGAGAAGAGCCTCAGCTGGGCAACTCCCCTAAGTTCCTGGGGCTCAGTGTCTCTGGCTGTAAGATGACAAGGTTGGTGCGATGATGTCAAGGATCCCTCTGAGTTCAGTCAACCCAAGATTCTTCCTCCTCTTACCTCTTCTGGATATCTGCTTATGTCTTGTGCTTTCAAAGAAAGGCATATTCTATACATGTCAGCAAAGATACTTGGACTGTATATTTATTTGAATGTTCCATGAAACCAAATCTTTGTCCAATGGCCCATTCTTTATTTTATTTTCCATTGTTTACCTCTCTCTCTTTGTCACTCTCTTTTTGGCCTCTTGCTCAAGGAATCCCAGCAGTCTGAGAATCCAATAACCTTGTACCAGATTGTACTAAATATTTTCAAATAGGACTTTTTACGTGAAATAATAGAGAGTCAAAATAGGCCAGTTTCCACCAGGCTTATTGACATCAACTTTGCCGTGTTCCAGATTCAGTTTCCCTCCAAGGATATTCTCACAAATGCCACAATCAAATTTCCTACTCTTGAATTAGGATTAACTGCCTCACTCACGTAAGCACATTTTAGTGATTCTCTAATAGCAGTACAGTAATGGATTTTTTTTCCCCAAAGAGAATTGTAGCTAGCAATATCTTTATAACGAATCCAGGATACAAAATTATGAATGGATTAACCAAAATTTCATGCATTTGAATAGTTCTAGTGTTACTGAGTACAAGCTTGTATTGCTCGCTTCATGAAAGGCCAATAAATTGAGAGATGAGCTATTGGGGCAAAGGATAGCAACTTTATTCAGAAAGCCAGCAGATGGAGAAGATAGTGGACTAGTGTCCTAAAGAACCATCTTAATCGGAGTTAGAATTCAGGCTTCTTTTGTACTAAAAGGGGAGTGGGTGTGGCTGGTTGTTGCAGACTTCTTGGCACCAGAATCCATTGTCCTTTCAGCTGTCCAGGTAGGCCTGGTCACAATGTTTCTATAAACCTCCAATAAGAGAAATGTTAGTCTCTGTTCTTCAACTTGTGTGTGTGTGTGTGTGTGTGTGTGTGTGTGTGTGTGTGTGTGGTATGCTGGCCTCTCACTGTGTGGCCTCTCCTATTGCGGAGCACAGACTCCGGATGCACAGGCTCAGTGGCCATGGCTCACAGGCCCAGCCACTCTACGGCATGTGGGATCTTCCCGGACCGGTGCACGAACCCGTGTCCCCTGCGTAGGCAGGTGGATTCTCAACCACTGCACCACCAGGGAAGCACTTCAACTTGTTTTTATCCATCTTTATTGGAATATAATTGCTTCACCATGCTGTGTTAGTTTCTGTAGTACAACAAAGTGAATCAGCTATATGCATACATATATCCCCATATCCCCTCGCTCTTGATCCTCCATCCACCCTCCCATTCCACCCCTCTACATCGGTGCAAACCACCGAGCTGATCTCCCTGTGCTATGTGGCTGCTTCCCACTAGCCATCTATTTTACATTTGGTACTGTATAGATGTCGATGCTACTCTCACTTTGCCCCAGCTTCCCCTCCCCACCTCCCGTGTCCTCAAGTCCATTCTCTATGCCTGCATCTTTATTCCTGCCCTGCCACTAGGTTTGTCAGTACCTTTTTTTCAGATTCCATATATATGCGTTAGCATATGGTATTTGTTTTTCTCTTTCTAACTTACTTCATTCTATCAAACTACCAATGGCATTCTTCACAGAATTAGAACAAAAAAATTCTACAATCTGTATGGAAATTCAAAAGACCCCAAATAGCCAAAGCAATCCTGAGAAAGAAAAACGGAGCTGGAAGAATCAGGATCCCCAACTTCAGACTATACTACAAAGCTACAGTAATCAAGACAGTATGGTACTGACACAAGAACAGAAATATAGATCAGTGGAACAGGATAGAAAGCCCAGAGATAAACCCATGCGCATATGGTCACCTAATTTACGACAAAGGAGACAAGAATATACAATGGAGAAAAGACAGCCTCTTCAATAAGTGGTTCTGTTCTGCAACTTTTTATCTCTATATGAATGGAAAAATGTTATACCTTTAAAGGTCAGAGCCTTGAGAATGGACTATCGTGTATATTTCAGGCTACAGGCAACATGTTTTTTTACAAAGGTGCAGAGCCCTCATGACCAAGCACAGGCAACAGAGCATAAGGGTTAAAGCTAAAGGAATAGATCCAATATGGAGTCAGGTTTGTTTTCTGTTACTCTAGGAGCAGATCTTATCTGGATTGCTCTAACTAATTTGTCTGGGGTACAAAAATTTTCCATGTAGGCTGTTAATTACCCCCAATTTTTGCTGTTTCTCTACTCCCTCACTAAGTTGGCTAGCATTTCTGGGTTCCCCTCAAGTGACCTTTTGAATGATTATTGTGAAACTGCAGACTTTTATGTGGACAATCTTCATGGACACAGTTCATGTTCTAAATCTGCCTAACACAGTACCTTAGTTGTGTTAACAGAATTAATGTTAAAACAATGTTCACTTCAGTAAACATTAATTACTTTATTTTTCTTATTATTAAATAGTAACAAGCACATAGATCATTCCTTGTTAGTTCTGCACTTTTTTCCCCATTCTGGTGTATTTAAAACTGATTTTAAATCTTTCAACTGTGATGCTTTTGCTGAATTTTGCAAGCGACTTAATTCCTTAGGAATCAATAAAATATAATAACCAGGTTTGTGTTTTATGTAAGTCAGGGGCCAGAACCAAAAAGGCTTAGGCTTCACTCTTTAATCTATTTTAGGATCACATTACCTAGCATGGAGAGCCAACCATATCCCATGCAGCATCACAGCTGGGGAATTGCCCTCAGCCCCACCCAGGGACAGTTTAGATTAGAAAATGAAAAAGAATCACATTTCCCATCAAAAGGACAGGGAGAAATCTGTTTATGGAAGGCAGTGCACTTTTGAGTCAGACAAACTGGTTCTTTGTTCAAAAGTGCCGAGATGAAGTATGCTTCTAAAACAGTGAGTCAAGTTAGTTCCTGGAACTGAAAGAACACACCAGTGTTACATTAAAAAAATTTTGTTACTGGACTTCCCTGATGGCCCATGGTTAAGACTCTGAGGTTCCACAGCAGGGGGCATGAGTTCAACCCCTGGTAGGGGAACTAAGATTCCACACACTGCATGGTGTGGCCCCGACCCAAAAAAAAAGAAAAAAAAAATTGCCTTACTAAATCAAGGGGAAAGGTAGTGCAGACTTCTTCATACACTGTCTTAGATTCCATTTCTCCCTGGTTTAGAGTAGGTGTTGTTACAGTGGAAAATAGCCCAGCAACTTCCACCCCCTCTGTTTTTCATTCAATGTAAATAAGACAAGGGCGGTTCTGGCAGCCCCATGAGGCAGGCAGGCAGAGCGCAGGAGAGCTCCCGTTAATGTTATAAAGGCAGGTGTCTGAGCCAAACACCTCTCACGACAAGATTACTACACAAACCAGGTGGGACTTGTTTTTCTAGCTGTGACACAGCTAGTTGGAATTTCATTTCAGTTTACTAACCTATTGTACCCATTGATTTATTGCATGGAAAATGATACTTTTTAATCTTTAACAGTACTTTTATTCAAAGCCGTTTCATATGAATGTATGTTATTCTCACCGGTGCTATTACCCCTTAGCTTCTTTTTTTATTATAAATATTATGCATACCAAACCGAGATTGTCGTGAAATAATTTAGAGAGATACAAAGAAGAAAATTTAAATGGCATCTACTACTCTCGCATAGAAATAACCACCCCTGAATTCTTTTTTCTAATTTATTTAATCCCTTGGGTTTCCTATATATATTTTAGCTTCAGAATGCCCCTTTGAAGTAAGTAGATCAGTTTTGCTGATGAGAAAACTGGAGGCACAATGAACTTCCACGACCTGTTCAGAGGTTCACAACATGTTAGCGTCAGACCCCAAGCTGACCCCACGTGTGGCTCCACCCCACCTACGTGCTCTGCGTCACAGGTCAGCTCAACTACTCTATTGCTTCTCCAGCTAGTGTGGTGTTCCTCAACGAATTTTGTTTCTAAGTGATTACAGTTAGTCATTCCTCATTATTCAGATCCCCTACTTGCAGATTTGCCTACTGGCTAAAATTTATTGTAACCCCCAAATCAATACTCCCCGTGCTGGCGCTGCTAGTGGATGTGCTCAGAGCAGATTTGTCACCCTTTGTACACTGTTCTCAACTGAAGTCAAACAAAGTGACACACTACTTTCTTGTGTCAGCTCTCAGACTGGTAATGTGTCCTTTTAGTGGTCAGTTTACTGCCACGTCTTTTGCATTTTGGTGCTTTTGTTGGTGATTTTGCTGTTTAAAATGGCCCCCAAGTGTAGTGCCAGAGAGATATCCAGTGTTCCCGAACATGTGTTAAATATACTTCCTCCAGGCATGAGTTAGTGTTGTTGGCTGTGAGTTCACACATAAAACAAGGTTATGTATTGATTGGTCTGCCCAGAGAGTCCTAGGAACCTAACCGTGTATCACACCTAGGTGCAATGCTTCAGTATTTGCTAATTTAATGTTTGCAGTGACGTTATAGAAGTACCACAAATAAGTAGAATCAATGTATTATTATTGTGGCTGTCATTGTGGTTGTTATTCCTAATAATAAACGGTGTGGCTTCTCAGAGAATTCCAGCTTACTTTTGAGACTTATCAAAGAGGGTCTGACCTTTAGTTTATACTTCTTCCTGCTGCAGATGCTGGGGGTGGTGCCCTCAAGAGCACTTCTGGCCCCTGCTCGCAATTATTCATTGCTCCAAATCCAGCTCTCTGGTGTCCTGCCTAGTTCTCTGGAGGCATCAGGACAGTCCATTTACAAGTTAGGACAGCCTTGCTTCTGGTTTTGCTTTGAAAGCATTCATGTCAGGGTCCTGAGGGCCTGCCCAGTAACCCTACCTTCACCATTGCTCCTTTCAGGACTTCTAGGGTCACCCACTGAGAATCTCTGCTGTCCTGTTCTGATACCCTCGAGTGCCTTAGGCAGATATGAAACTTAAATCTCAAGGACTAGCAGTGTTCTTTGAGAGACAAATGTTTATCTCTCTTTAATGACTCGCTGCCTAGAAAATATGCATAAAACTTGTGTAAAAGTCTCTGAATTTCAGTCCCTTAAGCATAAATAAATCAGAACATATATGGACTTGCTTACTCTTTAAAGAAACCTTGGTTTCAAATGGAAAAACTCCCTTGAAACAAAGTGTAAAGAAAGGGAGAGAATATTCAGAGAAACTGCTTCCCCCCCTTGCCTCCCAGGAAATACTAGAGCTTATATTTTCTGAGAAATTCCAAATGGGACTGGTGACAAGCATCAAACATATAATAAAGCAATTCAGTCGGTCATAAATAGATGTTTTGTTTGTATTTCATGTGAATTATAGTTTCATAATAAGGATAGTCATGTTGCCAACCAAAGTAATCATCATTGGTGAAAGAGAATTTTTTATTCAATTAATCAAAAAAAAGATCAAACTAATTTGGAAATAAATTATAGTCCTCTTGTGACATGCGTTAAGGAGACAATTATTCGTGCTTAAAAATATACACCTTTATTATAATCATCAGTACTGTAATGACCAGATCTCTGTCCCAAAATGCAAAAGATGAGAAAATCAAACACTTGCAGGAAATCAAGTTATCATAGCTGACAGACTGTAACCACCCCTCTGATGAAGCCAAGAAAATGTAGCTCAAACAAGGGTATCATAAGATTTGTCCATGTATATGGATCTCAACCTCAATCACCTTCAGAAAAATGCACATGAAAACCACACAGTCTGAGATGCTTTTTAAAAAAGAAACAAACAAGAAAACCCCACCAGGCTGGCAAAAATTCAAGAGTTTGACAGCATGCTCTGCTGGTAAGGCTGTGAGGAATTGGCTGGTGGGACCTAATACATGGCTGGTGGGAGCACAATAGAGTGAGTTGGCAACATCTAGCAAAATTACAGTTGTGCTGACTGTGTGCTCCAGAAAGCTCAGTTCTGGGAATGGGTAATACATATGTGCGAGCACACATAAAAAATGACAGGTGTTCAAGGTTACTCAGTGCAGCAATGCTTGAAAGAGCAAAGATATGCATCTAATAAGGGAATGATTAAACACATCATGGTACCTCTGCACAATAAAGCACTATGCAGCTTTAAAAAAAAAAAAAAAAAAGCAGTGCTACTACCTGGATGAACCTTGAAAACATTACATTTTGTGAAAGAAGCCAGTCACAAAAGACCAGACATTGTATGATTCCAATTGTATGAAATGTCCAGAATAGACACGTATAGGGACAGAAAGTAGATTAGTGGTTGCCTTGGACAAGGAAACAGAGCAGGAAGGTTGGTGGGTTACAGCTAAAGGGTAGAGGGTTAATTTGGAGGTAATAAAAATGCAAAATTGATTGTGATGATGGATTCACAGTTCTGTGTATATATTAAAAACTATGGCATTGTGCACTTCAAATGCGTGAATTGTGTGATCTGTGAATTATATCTCAATAAACTGCTTTAAAAATGAATAAGAATGTTCCCTTTATATTGGTACAGAAAGCTCTCTAAGTTATATTAAATAAAAGAGCAAAGTGCAGAGCAGGGGAAAATAAAAATGTGTCCTGTTTGCTTGTAAATAAAGAAACACTGGGCAGTGAGACATGAAAGTAATTCAAATTCTCACCTGGAAGAGGAGTGATAGGGAAGGTTTAGACCAAGCCAAAGTGTCCGTGTATTAGTCATTGAAATTCTTGGCTGTGGATATCAATTTGATAAGATTTGTTGAGCCAACATACACATGCAGCACCATATTTTAATTTGGGGGCAATATTTTTAATTAGGCAGATACATAGCACTTTATTTTTCCTAGGCAGCCAGCTTTATCAAACTACCCTAGTATGTGCCTGTTTGTCCTAATAGGAATTCTGTCTGCATTTGGGCTCGTCAACATGGTGATAAAAGTTACAGCCAGGAATATAGGAAGATATGTGTGGGGCGTGAATGAATTGATGAGCTGGATTCACTGAGCACGTGTTCCTGAGCTCCAGAGAGAGTGGCCCTCAGCCTCCATTCTATTTCCTGGACCTGTGTGCAAGGAAGCCCCTCACAACAGCACGGTGAGGGTGCCAGCACCCACAGATTGTCATCCACATGTCTGCTGATATGACCAGGAATGGGGATGAGAGTGGCATAGGGAAAGCATTCACCTGCAGACGGGGCTTGGAAGGCGAAGCAGCAGCTGCTGAGTCAGCCTCGTGCCACACTTACAAAAGGAAGTTATAATTCACAGATTTCAAAATATTTATACAATTTCAGCTCCTTCAACCGATGCTAATCCATCTCCACAATGGAGACAGATTAAAATCTGGCCCTGCCCACTGGCGTGTCTATAGCTGATAGGAGGCATGGCATTGCCTTAGACAAACCAGCCAGAGAGGGCAATTCCCTGGTGAAGGTGATTCTACAACAATCGCCCAGGATTTATTTTTTGGTGTGTGTTTCTCTAGATTTTCCTTTGGATTCTCTGTCTTTATTTCATTTTATTGCGGTACGCGGGCCTCTCACTGTTGTGGCCTCTCCCCTTGCGGAGCACAGGCTCTGGACGCGCAGGCTCAGCGGCCATGGCTCACGGGCCCAGCCGCTGCGCGGCGTGTGGGATCTTCTCGGACCGGGGCACGAACCCGTGTCCTCTGCATCGGCAGGCGGACTCTCAACCACTGCGCCACCAAGGAAGCCCTGGATTCTCTGTCTTTAAAACACTAAGTTCAAATGTCATTGCATGTCATTCCTCTTAGGCCACAACTCAGCAAATTGTCCAATTATTCCACCATATTAAGATCACAGAGAAACAAATTCAAAAGAAATGATTCTAATATAAATGGTGATAAAGGACTGACAGGAAGTGTGCTCTTTTCTGAGGCAAATTGTTAGTAGTAATAACATCCTTTATATTTTAAAAGATACATCATAAGTGTCAGAAAATTAAATATATAAAATCAACCCTCATATAAGAGTCACTTGTACCCTGTTTAACTCCAGTAGGGAGGGAAAGGCAGCCCTAAAACAAAGACATTGTTGTCGTTTTTAATTTATTCATTCTATTTTATCCAAACTATACCACACATGGTCTGAGAAAAATCATCTTTCTTAGATTAGGGAATATTAGCATTAATTCCGCCTTTATGTCTTTTATGTTACTGTGTCCAAAACATTTTCCTGCTAATATTCACCCCAAATGTCATAATATTTCCCATAATCTGAATCTTGCAAAATAATTTAGGGTGATACATTTATTCCAGACAAAATTGACATGGAAAACATTAAAGTTAAAAAGAACATTGCAAAAACAGTATGTATGTTATTTTTTTAAAATATGATTTTTGTTATGCTTAAAAAAAAGACTAGAAGGGAGATATATGTCAAAATCTTAACAGTGATTTCCTTTGGGGGAATAAGAATAATATACCTTTTTATTTCAGTTATCTGCATTTTATAGTAAGCGTAATTTTTTTCTATCATCCTAGGAAATAATATAGATATTCTGTTTTTAGAAAACAGATTAGAAATCTTATAAAGAAGAAGAAAAAGTAGGCTGATAGATATACATATCCAGTAAATCAGAAGACAGCCTTGAGGGGACTACCTTGGTGGTCCAGTGGTTAAGACTTCGCCTTCCAATGCAGAGGGTGCAAGTTCGATCCCTGGTCTCGCAGCCAAAAAACCAAAATATACAACAGAAGCAATATTGTAACAAATTCAATAAAGACTTGAAAAAATGGTACACGTCGAAAGAATCTTTTTCTTTTTTTTTTTTTTTTGCGGTACGCGGGCCTCTCACTGTTATGGCCTCTCCCGTTGCGGAGCACAGGCTCCGGACGCGCAGGCTCAGCGGCCATGGCTCACGGGCCCAGCCGCTCTGCGGCACGTGGGATCTTCCCGGACCGGGGCACGAACCCGCGTCCCCTGCATAGGCAGGCAGACTCTCAACCACTGCACCACCGGGGAAGCCCTCAAAAGAATCTTTAAAAAACAAGAAGATGGCCTTGAGAAGAAGTCATGATTTCTAACACAAATGGTCTTAATATAAAACTGAATGTCCCTTTCTATTCCTCTACGTCAAAATGGGTAGTCATGCATGAATAAATTACACAGTTGCGCGTGGCACACTGATGACTGATTTCTGGTCGTTCTTTCTTAAGAGTGGTTTCAAGAAATCAATTTACTTGCATTCTGATACACGACAAAGACAACTGACAGGTGGGCAACTCTTAAGACAAAAACAAACACGAATATCTGAGAGCATTTCTCAGAATTCTTTTCTTCACGTTGCACCATGCAAAAAAGTTTCTTAATGTTTTAAATTTCCTAGTTGCATATTAAAACCTTTGTATTTTGTATTCCAGACTACCAACATTCCATTGGAAATACCTAATTATTAGGTAAAAGAAAACAGAGTTTATCCAAAGGTCATTTTTTTCATGACGGTAACCCCAGTTTTGTCTCCCTGGTTAATGTACTTATTCTTCAGTAACCTCCTAGGGTCCTAGAAAAATAATTTCTAAAAGAAAGAAATTGCTATGGCTTAAGGGAAAAATGTTCACTAAAATTTTTTGGAGGGGCTGTGATTTAAATGCAGCGAGAATATGTGTCTATTTATGTTTGACCTAAGAAACAACAATGCCACATTTTTCCTTCGAAGTAGTCCATCCACAGACTCTCAGATCCACTGCTTTTTCCTGAAACTGCTGGGACCACGGACACTGAGTTGGATCCATGTGCCCAGCCTTCAACTCAAAGGCCGGGAGGCAGACGAGAGAGTCCTCACTTATGTTTCTGGATCCCAAGCACTGCTATGGGAGAAGCTCTGCACTGGGGAGAAGGGGCCTTGTGTACATCAGGACTGACTCACCACTTCATTCACATTCACCGGAGCACATGTAAGAGAAGGCAAGGAGGAGTTTTGGAGGGGACAGGTACCAACCCTACTCCCACCCCCCAGATGCTACCAATGACATCTTCACTACTGCCTTTAATGGTGTTTAACTTCACTTCTGCTAAATCAAAGACTTTAAGAGCTCCAACACTGTGCCTTTGAGTCCTCGATATTCCCCCTAAAGAGCTTACTGAGTACACCACCGACCTTCACGTAGCAAGGGTACAATGAATGTTTGTCTGTATGATTTACCTTCTTTCAGAAAGATAAAAGCCACATGCCAAGCACAATTAGCTGATTGTGTGAGGCAAGGGCCGGGTCATGCAGATAAGTCTAAACAGACTTAGATCCCAGTCCTGTTGGATCTGGCTGTCTGTGCGCTGAATTGCATTTGACCTTCTCTCGGCTCCTCTTCCAACACCTGCACCACCCCCTCCCCCCACCCCGACCCAGCATCTCACCAGGACTAAGAGAAGAGTACAAGGCTGAATTGCCAGGTTAGAGCCATTATAACCAGCTCATCGTACCCTTCAAGATATAACATTTAAGAAAATACTATTTCTCTTTAAATAAACTTTTTAACCCTTCCTTGAGTGATGAAAATAACTAACTTCTCTTGGTTAAACAGCAAAAACCTTCAAGAAAGTGATCACAAAATTGCCTGCAAGTAATAACCTGTAACCAATAAGAAATGTCCTCCCTATTAAAAATGCAATCATCTGGTAGAGCAATATGAATTCCAAAGTTACGCTTGCGTGGTCAGGCAATAAAATGAAGTAACATTTTAATGAGTCAATCCTTAAATCACTTTAAGGTATAGCAGTGTGATGATCTGAATTTAGAAATGGGAAACCCTGAACCGTGCAGCAGAGAAGAATGTTTCTATAGACGGAGCTTTGCCAACAACTTCAAGAAAGACCTACTCAGAGATGTACCGACGACATGCATAGCTTTCATTTCCAGGATTTGGTAATGTGGCTTCCTTTATTAATTTTTTAAAATTAATTTTTATTGGAGTACAGTTGATTTACAATGTTGTGTGAGTTTCTGCTGTACAGCAAAGGGCATCAGTTACGCATACGTGGCTTCCTTCAAGGCGCTTACTACAATTAAATTTCAGAGATTTATGTGAGCCCTTGAACCTAGGATGAATGCTAGCAGACTTCAGTAGGCCATGGGACCATCCTGCCCAGCACTGAAATCTCAGCTCACACCTGAGGCTCTTGGAATTGGGGTTCAGACCGAACACAATTCTGTACCTCTGAGAGATTCCCACTGTAGAGCCCAGTGCCTTCCTGCTAAAGTATCCTCCAGTCAAATAGTAGGTCATTTCTGAAAGGAGCAAACCTATGAAGTTAAGGGGAACTTTGGTCCAGTGAACTATAGCCTGGGCCACACCTACACCTCCAGAGCTGCACGTGGATCCCAAAGCTCCCTGAACCAGGAGCAAGCGGAAGCAGATGCAACACCGAGCTCCCTGTCAACACGTTGACTCGCATCTCAGTGTATCAGCTAAAAGGTATTTGCCAGGCATTAGACAGGCTAGAACTTCCATGGGACCCAGGAGAATACCAACCCAGCCCATTCTTTAAATATTGTCTAGAAAGTTGGAATAATAAAGAAGAAACGGAGGAATTACGTTTCTAAGTGCCACTTAGAAACAAGAAGTCTACTGTGTTTTAGTCACCAGAGTTAAAATAAGTCATTCATCATCCTCTTTCTAAGTCTTCTCGTCTTTAAGAATTATAATGATTTTAGGCACTTCCCTGGTGTTCCAGTGGTTAAGAATCTTCCTTCCGGGGCTTCCCTGGTGGCGCAGTGGCTGAGAGTCCGCCTGCTGATGCAGGGGATACGGGTTCGTGCCCTGGCCCGGGAGGATCCCACATGCCGCAGGGCGGCTGGGCCCGTGAGCCATGGCCGCTGAGCCTGCGCGTCCGGAGCCTGTGCTCCACAACGGGAGAGACCACAACAGTGAGAGGTCCGCGTACCGCAAAAAAAAAAAAAAAAAAAAAGACTTATACCACTGCTTACTTAAAAGAAATAAAAACAGTTAAGATTTGAAAAACAAACAAAAAAACCCACTCTAAGGTCTGGCACAGAGGCTGTGCTCAGTAAATATTTGTTGAGTGACAAACAAAGAGACAAACAACAGCTCTTGAGCAGTCTGGAACCACTTCTGAGGTTTCTGTTTCAGGATCTAAACTGCTTTTTCCAGATGTCCCTTCATCTGTAGGTATTGACTACAGCCGTGCAAATGTGGGAATGAGTCCATTCCCAGAGCGCCTCTTGGGCCTGAGGGTGTAAAGCACACCTCACAGAGGGGGTTTTGGCATATGGACGCCACCCATTCCTCGACCAGGTCGTTTTCCAATATGGCGAAGCTGACGTGTTCATTGTCATTTCATTTATGGCACAAAAAGAAAAGTGATCAGGGCTTCATCCTTAGACTGAGAACTTTGGGGCCATGGAGGGACACATTTCAGGGAGGAGAAGTGTGTTGAGAAGCAGTTTATTATTACAAGCTCTTGTCAAGGAGAGCCTGGAATTTGCACATTATACATAACTCAGAAGGCAACACAACATTTAGTGCGTGTCAGACAAAGGCCAGCTAAAAAAAAAAGGCTTTTCATTTGTCAAAGCACTAAGTACCTTTGGGTTTAACCTCAGAACAAGGTTCTGCTTCTACTGCAAATATCGATTCTAGTAACAATGAGTAGAGCAGGATGTAGGACCAGAGAATACTGTACACAGTGAGACTTGATTGAAGAAATAGAGGATGCATCCAGGTAAAATTTGAATGCCATAGAAAATTCACGATAACAGAGAATTTCCTTTTTCCTTTGGACAAGGTCACATTTGGGGGAAGGATGGTAGTCTGGGATGAGCAAGGATGCCTTTTAATCTTTAATGAAAGTGCCTTGAACTTGGACTAATTCCAAGTTGCTTGTAGATATCACAGACTGAGGGATGGAGGGTCTCAGAAATGTCTCACAAATACACTGAGCCCCTGGTAACCCAGAAGACAGGGGTGTTCTTAAGCCTTAAGAGTGAAGGCTGGGCTTCCCTGGTGGCGCAGTGGTTGAGAGTCCGTCCGCCTGCCAATGTAGGGGACGCAGGTTCATGCCCCGGTCCGGGAAGATCCCACATGCCGCGGAGCAGCTGGGCCCGTGAGTCATGGCCTCTGAGCCTGTGCTCTGCAACGGGGGAGGCCACAACAGTGAGAGGCCCGCGTAACTCAAAAAAAAAAAAAGAGTGAAGGCTGCTTATGAGTACATGTGAACACAGCCCTAAATCAGAGGCAAAATAGAAAAAGGAGAAGAGAATAAAGGGAAATATGAGAGCAAGAGAAAAAAACAAAAAAAGGAGAAAGAACGAGGGGCACTTAGAATATGAAGAGGAGTTTATTGGGGGGGTAGGCATATGAAGGAAATCCTTAGTCACTGAAGTAGCAGTAGCTCAAAGAAAAGATTTAGCCCAGACATGGAGTGCTTAGGAAGTGTTGTATTTGGTATTTGTTACTTCATGCTGGATAATCGGGCTGAAGTCCAAGCCCTGATATCGGCTCAGATAAATGTGTAATCTATCCTTGATCAGGAGTAGCCCACACCTGATAGACAGTGGAGGTCAAATTCGTGGAAGGAAGCAAAGGATATATCTTTTGGGAAAGACAGATTAGACCCAGTACAAAGACCCAGATTCAGGGGACTTTCCTGCTGGTCTAGTGGTGAAGACTTCACCTTCCAATGCAGAGGGTGTGGGTTTGATCCCTGCTTGGGGAGGTAAGATCCCATATGCCTCTCAGCCAAAAAAAACAAAAAACATAAAAAGAAGCAATATTGTAACAAATTCAATAAAGACTTTAAAAATGGTCCACATCAAAAAAAAAAAAAAAATCTTAAAAAAAAACCCCAAAACACCCAGATTCATAAACCCCGCAATTCTATCAGATATGAGCCAAAGAGTGGAAGGGAGGAAGACCCTTGCACCAAGGTCTGGGGCAGCTCAGAGAGGAGCCAACAGGCAAATTGACCTTGATAGTAAGCCAACCTCTTCCATGGCAGGCACTGTAATCAAGTTGTGGACATGATGGAACACACCCAAAGGCTCACTGAGGCAGAGAAATATGGAGAACTCTGACAGACAGCTCCTGGCATGGCGGCAGAGGGGCAAAACGAAGATGAGCCAGACAGACGTGTTTTCCAGTCCCTGCTCCACAATTTTCCATCCGTGTGAGCTTGTACAATTCACCTAACCTCCAAATTTCCCCTCTTTACCTGAGCAACAGAATTCTTTGCAGCTCATCTTTAGCCTGCACCCACGGGAACAATAACCACTCTGGTTGTTTATACCCAGTGTTCATTCAGACTGGTCAACACTCAAACCACACCAATTGTTAAGTATTCTGAGTATCACCCTGGGTGTAACAATGCCTATTTTGAGAACCATAAATAATGTGCACAGAGCATGCTGTACATCGCCCAACACATAGTAGGTACTTAAATGAAGAGTAGCTGTTATTATTTTATAAAATATTTCTCACTGTGTCTAACTGTTATAGACTGAATTGTGTCTCCCTGCCCCGAATTCAGATGTTGAAGCCCGAAGCCCCAATGTGACTCTATTTGGAGATAGAGCCTTTAAGAAAGTAATTAAGGTGTAATGAGCTCATAAGGATGGGGCCCTAACCTGATAAGACTGGTGCCCTTACAAGAAGAGGAAGAGGCATGAGAGAGTTCTCTTTCCTTCCGTCCTCACACAGGGGAAAGGCTGTGTCCATGGGAGGGCACAAGGGGAAAGCAGACATCTATCTACAAGCCAGGAAGAGAGGTCTCACCAGGGACCTAACCTGCTAGCACCTTGATCTTATAGTTTCAGCCTCCAGCACTGAGAAAAAAATGTCTGTTGTTTAAGCATCCAGTCTATAGTATTTTTTTATGGTAGCCCAAGCTGACCAATACACAGACTGATGGATTTACATTTGTAGACCAAAGAGGAAATCCACATAGCTGCTGCTGGCAAAATAATCAATTCATTCATGCCCTGCAATTTAGAAATGGAAATACTCTGGAAGAGATTTTATTGTGTCTAACCTAAGCAGGGATGGTGTGTGTCTTCTAATCCATGGATGAAAAGCTGGACAGTCCTTCTGTAGGGAATTCTACATGGATCAGAAATTCTAGGAGGGAGCCTCATGGTCTCACATACTCCACATAATGACCACGCCTTTCTCCTTGGGAACAATACGGATGGTCTTTTACTGGGTTGCACATCTTGCTTTGTTTTTGCAGGGCTCAAAATAACGTGCCAGAATACACGTATATGTGGAATATCTCTGGAAATAGACACAAGAAACTGGTAATAGTGATTGTCTTCAGAGGGGGAATTGAACACAAAGGTGGATTTTTTAAAATAACATTTCTGTACTTTTCTTTATGCTTTGAGGGAAGTATTTCAGCACTTTAAAAAATACTGTTATACAGTATTTCTTTTTATACAGCTTTAAAATTTTTTTTTATTTATTTATTTTTGGCCGCGTTGGGTCTTCGTTGCTGCGCGCGGGCTTTCTCTAGTTGTGGTGAGCGGGGGCTACTCTTTGTTGCGGTGCGCGGGCTTCTCATTGCAGTGGCTTCTCTTGTTGCAGAGCACGGGCTCTAGGCGCACAGGCTTCAGTAGTTGCAGCACACAGGTTCAGCAGTTGTGGCATATGGGCTTAGCTGCTCCGCGGCATGTGGGATCTTCCCAGACCAGGGCTCAAACCCATGTCCCCTGCATTGGCAGGCAGATTCTTAACCACTGTGCCACCAGGGAAGTCCCTATACCTCTTGAATTTTGACCATGTCCAGAAATAACATTTTATTGAAAATGAAGAAGAAGAAGGAGGAGGAGAAGGAGAAGGAGAGGGGGAGGAAGAGGAAGGGGAAACAGAGGGGGAGGAGAGGGAGGGGGAGGGGGAGGAAGAGGAGCTGTCTTGGAAACAAAGAGAAAACAGGGTTTCCAAAAAGCGACACAGCAAGTTTAACAGGGTTCACGTTTTTCGCATTTGGGGATTCTTACCCACTAGTAGGAAATCTTTTTTGGAAGAGCAATAGATTTTAAAAGAAGAGAAACACAGGTGCCTGTGTGTTCCGTGGGTGACCTTCTTTCCACCCCTGCTCAGACTTGACAGATCTTCACCTTGCCCTGCTCATCCTTGAAACATCCTCAGCCACCTTCACTGACTTGACAAGTTCCATGCAAATAGTCATCCCTCCTTTGCATTTGCATATCTCCAGGGGAGCCTTGGGCTGAATCCACACATTCTCTGCTCTGAGACAGACAACTCTATGCTCGGAAAAGGAGGAGGGACTGTGACTAACCAGAAAATCCTCCGGTCAAAGCCAAGGTCCCCCTTTCTGGCTATATGATCTGCTGTGAGAGGTGGGCAAAGTGGTTTGCGAGGAGGGCGCAAGTGCTTAGAAACTCCTCTTTACAGAAGTTCAGACAGTGTTGGTCTGCCACTTGTCAGAAGGGTCTGTTTTCAATTAAACTATTGCAAATGGAAGTTGTGAACATTAGGAAATGGTATTTCATCCGCTACAACTGTTAAAGACTTCGCAAAACTTTCCACAGACAACAAATGGAAATGTGCAGTTGGGAGCACACAGTGTCCAGGCACCGTGTTCCAAGTCAAAGGCAGCGGTTTTGTTCTGCACAATTCAGCTGGAATGAGGTGACAGGCTAAGGCACCAACTGTCCTACTTACAACGAGGAGGGGAAGCCCTGCGCCTGAAAAGAGAAAAGCTGTCCCGACTGAGGACGGGACAGGCTCGTCTGGTTCCCTTCACATAATGGCCCTGTTTAGAAATATTCATGAGGAAATTCCTCGTCTCTATTTCATCGTTTTTCCAGTTTTATTGAGAAATAACTGACTTACATCCCTGTATAAGCTTGAGGCATACATACAGCATGATGGTTTGATTTACATATATTACAAAATAATGACCACATTAGGTTCAGCCAACTTCCATCTTCATGTGGATACAATAAAAAGAAAAGAGAGAAGAAAAGAAAGGAAAGAAAATTTTCTTCTTGTGATGAGGACTCAGTTTTAAATTTTGATATATAAAATAGAACTGTGGACCACAGAGAACAAAAGAACAACATACATTCAAATATCACTTGTGGGGAAATATTTCTAAAGTTAATTTCAGGAGACTTTAAAGTGGGAAAATAGGGCTTCCCTGGTGGCACAGTGGTTAAGAATCCGCCTGCCAACTCAGGGGACATGGGTACGAGCCCTGGTCCGGCAAGATCCCACATGCCATGGAGCAACTGAGCCCGGGTGCCACAACTACTGAGCCTGCGCTCTAGAGCCCGTGAGCCACAACTACTGAGCCTGCGCACCTAGAGCCTGCGCTCTGCAACAAGAAGCCACCACAATGAGAAGCCCGCGCACCGCAACGAAGAGTAGCCCCTGCTCACCACAACTACAGAAAGCCTGTGCACAGCAATGAAGACCCAATGCAGACAAAAATAAATAAATTAAATAAATAAATTTTTAAAAATAAATAAATAAAGTGGGAAAATATGTGCTTTTATTTTTATTGAATGGGAGATAGAAAGAAACCAGAATTCTGTAAGGCTAACTTTTAAATTTAAATATGGTTTACTTCATTAATTTGGAATAAATTGTGCTAACTTAATTTTTTAAAATACAATTAGAAATGTGAAAGAAATAGTTTTGGAAGAGGGGGGTTGCTTTTGAATATATCCTGGTTTAGTAAGTAAAGGTTTTCTAAATAATTTGATCAACTTTAAGAAAATATAGCTTCTTTATTGTCCTATTGAGTGGTTTGATTTTCCCTAAGACCTTCACCTACTGGATAGACAGGAGGCAGAAGAGTTTAACAGTTTGCTAGGGCTGTCATAAAAAATACCACAGACTGGATGGCTTGAACAAAAGAAATTTATTTTCTCACAGTTTTGGAGGCTGGAAGTCTAAGATCAAGGTGCTGGCAGGTTTGGTCTCTTCCAAGGCCTCTCTCTTTGGCTTGCAAATGGCCACCTTCTCCCTGTGTCCTTACACAGTCTTTCCTCTGTTCACATGCATTCCTGCTGTCTCTCTTTGTGTCCAAATATCCTCTTCTTATAAGGACACCAGCCAGATTGGATTAAGGCTCTCCCTAAAAGCCTCATTTTAACTTAATCACCTTTTAGAGGACCTATCTCCAGATACAGTCACATTCTGAAGTACTGGGGTCGAAGTGTAACAGAGAACAAAACTGACTCCATATAGTATCTGTTCCTTTAGCTCTAACCTTTGTGCTCTGTTGCCTGTGCTTAGTCATGTCACCTCTGCACATTTTGTAAAACAATATTGCCTATAGCCTGAAATATACATAATAGCCCACTTTCAAGACTCTGACCTTTAAAGGTATAAAACTTTTCCATTCATATAGAGGTAAAACGTTGCAGAACAGAGAATAACATTTGTCTTGGAGGTTTATAGGAACATGGTGACCAGACCTACCTGGACAACTGCACCAAGGATTCCTGCACCAACAAGTTTGCAGCAACCAGCCACACCCCCTCCCCTTTCAGTGGAAAAGAAGCCTGAATTCTAACTCAGGCAAGATGGTTCTTTGGGACACTAGTCCACCACCTTCTCAGTCTGCTGGCTTTCTGAATAAAGTCCTATTCCTTGCCCCAACCATTCAACTCTTAACTTATTGGCCTATCGTGCAGTGAGCAATACAAGCTTGGACTTGGTAACAAGAGCTACGACATGTGAATTTTGGGAGAACACAATTCAGTCCACATCAGAAGGAATGTTTATGCTTTCATCCAATTCAATAATTTAAACAGTTCCTTTCGTCAAATGCTGAGTCCCTTTAGGACTTTCACACTTCTCCTTTCTGCTCCTCTCCACAGTGGTCTCTGGGGTTACTGTGTGGTTGTATTTTGCTCCAACTGTGAGTAGGGCATGGCCCAAGCTGTGTCTGGTGGGTCCACGTGGATCCCTCTGCAGAGGCCTAGACTGGTCTCCTCCTTGTTCAGCTGAGAGCTGAGATGCACCTGATCCCATCTTGGCTGTGGGGATGATCTGCTGGCTCCTCCAGTTGGCACCTGTGGTCTTGGTGTCCCTAGTCTTGGGGTCCCTGCCCGTGCTCACCCCAGGCCTCTACTGTCCACCTGCACACTCAGAAAGTCCACATCTTCTTTTCTAGGTATGCAGGAAGGTCTCATTTTCCTGAGTGCCACTTAAAGCCTTGAAGGAACCAGGAACAGTGCCTCAGGTTCGTTCAACCCCAGGTTCTCAGAGTACCTCCCCATCCCCATCACAGTGCTGTTTTAGATGGCACCCAACTCTAGCTTGGGGGCTCTCTCTTTCTTTCTCTCTCTCAGTCGTCTCTTTCACACACACACAAACACACACACACACACACACACACACACACACACACACACACAAGGTTGCCTTCAAGGAATGGGAGGTAAAAATCCTTGTTTTTACTTCTTTGCTTTCCCCTTTTCAACCTTCTTACATTTGTAAGAAGAGGTGAGTTTCACTCCTTTTCTTACTTATATCCTCCTAGCCATCAGAGGTGAGAATGGCTTTTTTTTTTTTAATTTTTAAGGAAGAAACTCTACTGTGCAGGCTTGGTTCTTGACATACTGAGTTCAGTAAATAAAGGAATTTAGTAAGCCTTTTTCTCACTCACACGCTCTTGCAAATCTGATAGTCAAACCTATTATCTTGTTGCTTCTGGATGCAATTCTCTAATAGTCAAATCTGAGAAATAATTGTGTTGCTCTGCTGAATATTAGCCTTTTTTCCTAAATCTCTGAAATGTACAGTTTCAGTAGGTGGGAGGCCAAAAGGGACATGAAGTCTATAGGATATGGAACAATACCAAAACACATTTTGAACTACTGCCTTCCTTAACAAAGTTCACATGCATTTCCCTGGTTGGAACAGGATTCTGAGCTCTGGCTGCTGCCATTACCATTGCATCCAGTTTTAAAACATGGCAGTGTTACTGGGGCAGGTTACTTCAATTCCCAGGTTCCCAATTATCTGTCTTTCTGATTATAACCATCCTAGAGGGTATGAAGTGGTATCTCATTGTGGCTTTGATTTGCGTTTCCCTGATGGTTAATGATGTTCCGAATTTTTTCATGTGCTTATTGACCATTCGTGTATCTTCTTTTGGAGAAATGTCTATTCAGATCCTTTGCCAGTTTTTAAATTAGGTTGTTTGTCTTTTTATTACTGAGTGGTGAGTGCTCTTTATAAGTTCTAGATACAAGTTGTTTATCAGATGTATAATTTACCAAAAAATTCTCCCATTATTTGGATTTTTATATTTTTGATGGTCTCCCATTCTGGACTTTTTATCACTTTCTGACTGCTTTGCCTTTTTGGGTTTTTATTTATTTATTTATTTATTTATATATCTTTTGGGCCACATTGGGTCTTAGTTGTGGCATGCGGGAACTTGGTTGAGGTATGTGGGATCTTTCGTTGCAGCACACAGGCTCTTCGTTGTGGCATGCAGGCTTCTCTCTAGTTGTGGAGTGTGGGGTTTCTCTCTTTAGTTGTGGTGCATGGGCTCCAGAACATGTGAGCTCTGTAGTTTGCAGCTCGCAGTCTGTCTCATTGAGGTCCGTGAGCTCAATAGATATGGCATGCGGGCTTAGTGGCCTAGCAACATGTGAGGTCTTAGTTCCCTGACCGGGGATGGAACCCACGTCCTCTGCATTGGAAGACAGGTTCTTTACCACTGGACCACCAGGGAAGTCCCTGCTTTGCCTTTTTTGAACTCCAGTAAAAGTATGCTCAGATAATTTTGGATATGAAAGAAGACCTCAGAAATATATAATTCATGGGGACTTCCCTGGCGGTTCAGCGGTTAATGTTCTGTGCTTCCACTGCAGGGGGCACAGCTTCAATCCATGGTCGGGGAACTAAGATCCCACACACTGCGTGGTACGGCCAAAAAAAAAGAAAAGAAAAGAAAAGAAATAATCTAATTCAATTCCCTCACTCTTCAGATTCGGAAACTGAGGACCAGAAAGATTGTCATATGTTCTACAGCTAGTTGGAATTAATATGTTAATTAATCTCTCTAATAGAATGGGAATTAATACATTATCAATCAGCATTCTTTTGGTTACAAATATCAGAAAAAAAAAATTCCAAACTAATTTAAGCAATAATGATGACTGGCAGAGGATTAACACCCAACATTGCAATTGCTATTATTGGGATTTTCTTACCACACGCCACGAAATACTCATTTATTAGTGATAATAACGGTGGGGAGCAGAGAAGGCACGTTAGTGGGCAGATAGTTTCAAAGTGGAGCAAAGGACAAAACCCACTGTGCTGCAGGAGAGGGGAGCATAACATTGGCAATAAGACTTAAGTCAAAGGTGGCAGAGGTGGGATCTGGCTCCATCACTGGATGGAGGTAAAGACGTGAGTGCTAGAGGGTCAGGGCAGAACTGGGGCAAGATAAGCTCAAACTTGATCAGTGGGCAGGGATGAGGGCTGCTTTAATCTGTTCAGGCTTCTGTAATGGAATAAATGCCATAGACTAGCTTATAAACAAGAGAAATTTATTTCTCAAAGTTCTGAAAGTTGGGAACCAAGATCAAGGTGCCGGCAGATTTAGCGTCTGTTGAGAACTTACTTCCTGATTCATAGATGGCTGTCTTCTCACTTTGTTCTCACATGGTGGAAGGGAGTAGAGAGTTCTCTGGGGTCTTTTTTTTAATAAGGGCATTCATCCTATCCGTGAGGGCCCTGCCCTTATATACTAATAGCCTCCCAAAGGCCCATCTCCAAATACCATCACTTTGTAAGTTAGTTTCAACATATGAATTTTCATGGAGACACTAACATTCAGTCCATAGCAAGGGCCAAAGCAGCAGATGAAAGTCTTACTGGGGTTGAGTCTGACACCTTATAGAGGTTAGAGACCAGTGAGTCTTGTGGTCCAATGAGAGCTTGCAGTCAGTCCCCTGCTGATTTTTTTTTTAATCAGAAATTACTTCAGTTCTTATCAGCCCCATCCATGAGGTCACACTAAGTTTTAAAAGACGTGAGATTCTGGTAGCATTGGTGGCATACCCAATCAGGAATTCCCAGTGCTCCTTCCAGACCAAATTCAGATCTGCTAGGAGGATCCTTGAGATCTCTTTGTTTTGTAGTGTGATTCTAATTATTTTGTAGGCACACTTGAATTATTTCGATGTATGTGATAATTCTCCAGAAGCAATATGTATCCAATCATACCACTTCATTCCCCTCTTCGTCAGCATCTTTCTCCTCTAGAACCAGCATCCGTCAATCGTTTCTGGCAACTGTGCTCTTGCTTGATATCTTCAACAAGCACTTAGTAAAACTAAGAGAAATAAAGCACAGTCTTCACCTTGTGCAAGTGAGAAAGTGAAGAGTGAAGAACACGACCATGGCTCCCGAACATTTCAGGAAAAGAGATGGTCTGATTTTAAAAAATGGAATTTATATCAGATTGAAAGTAAGAATGTTGGAACTAATCATCAGAATTATGGAAATGAAGGTAGAGAATGTTCTGGGAAATAAATCACTAGCAGTGAGAAAGAAGGAAGAGCAGCAAAGGAACACGCAATCCTCTCACCAAATAAAGTATGAACATTTGTATGAGCCAAAAGAGCAATAGGAAACCAGAACATATCATTCCAAAATCAAGAGGCATTTGTTTAATTAACAGTGGTCAATGCCCTGAGTAACTTTATTTCCTGTCAGTTTAATCATGAAAATGAAACAGGATACAAAATGTTCTAAAGACTGTATTATTCAAATTAAGTATTTGTCTAGGCAGTAAACCTCTTAATTAGTGGCTTTCAAATATTTTTGAGCCTGACTCACAGTAAGAAATATATTTAACATCAAAATCTGGTGTACACACACACACGAGCTCACACACTTTCTCTCTCTTTCTTTAATAAAAGTTTCACATCATCCTTACTACAGGCAGTGTACCCTGATATTTTCTTTCTAGTCTATTTGGCTTTATTCTATTTCTGATTTTTTAATGCTGTTAGAGACCCACTAAGTTTATTTCATCATTCTCTATGGGTTGCAGTTCACATTTTGAAAAATATTTATTAGATGACCTGATATGCAATGTCCTAATTTTTTTGTTTGTTTGTTTTTTTGTGGTACGCGGGCCTCTCACTGTTGTGGCCTCTCCCGTTGCGGAGCACAGGCTCCGGACGCGCAGGCCCAGCGGCCACGGCTCACGGGCCCAGCCGCTCCGCGGCACGTGGGATCTTCCCGGACCGGGGCACGAACCCGTGTCCCCCGCATCGGCAGGCGGACTCTCAACCACTGCGCCACCAGGGAAGCCCCAATGTCCTAATTTTTAAGGCCATACCTGCCGCTGCTGTTTTTGAGAAATCTCAGACCTGGGTTACTATGGACGCTTTCTTCAGCTCAAGCCCACAGCCAGATTTCCTGTAATGTGAACTAGACTTCCCAGCTACGTTTCCAGTGGTTTTCTCCCATCTCTTAGGGGGATGTAGTTCCTGTCCCCCCTCCAAATTGCCTGGAAAACCAGTTCTTCTGGCACAGCAAGACAGTGTCCTCAGGATAACTGCTCCCTCTCCTCAGCCATCTTCCCCTGGACAACAAGGATAGGGTCTGTCTCTCTTTGTTGTCACAGTTGGCCTCAGTTCTGGCTCCGCTCTACTAGACTCTCTCTCTAGTTTTACTGCTGACCCTGGCTTCCCTGCTCAGGTACCACTTCCATCTCACAGAGGTGGGGTTGCAAACCCTGAGTTCTGGATCACTGTCCACCGTGTCTCTGAGGTTATACTGGTGTGCAGAAGACCCCTCAGTCTGAGGGTTGGTTCCTGATCTTCAGCCAACCAGGACTGTGCTGGTCTAACTTCACTGAGATGGAGATGCCATCCCCAAAGGAAGCTATTCAGCAAGCTGGGGAGAAGGGGTATCTCCATCCAAAGTGCTGACATTAGAGACTCATCTCTCAGAAGTCTTCCCTGTGACCCAAAGCAGGACATTGACTAAGACAGCCCCCTGGCTTAGGGTTCCCTCTGTTTCCCCAGGATGCCCTCTCCCTAGTGGTTTCTGTGTGGCATTCTTTCTACCTTCTGGGGGAGGGGGTGTGTGTAGAGGGGAGATGTTGACCTAACTTTGTGGGATCTATTAGAAATTCCCAGAACCATCTTCACACACCCTTGGCCAAAGAGCATAAATCATAGTATGTCATAAGCAGTGAATATTCGAACCAAATATGGATCTGGGTATGATACAGTGGCCATCTGTTACAAAATTATATTAGAGTTGCTATATAAAACTCTTTCACAAATAAAGTCATATTTTCTTGCCATGTAATTGTTGAGGGACTCCACTGTACTGTTAAATTCTCAGCACAAAGTTAGAGATTTTGGTGCCATACACAGGTAAGGGAGTGTTTCATGCTCTTAGTATACTGCCATCTACATAGTGTGTACTCAGAAGGATAGTTATTGGTTAAATATAGAAAATATTAGGAACGTTAACTTAGCCTATGGCCTAAAAAAACCTTAAGGTTGGAGGGACTCTTAGAATTAATCTAATCCACTATCATTGCTATTTGCTTCCACTTTCCTGGATTAGTTAGGAATGAATTTGGCTACAAATAACAGAAAAAATCTGACTGCCATGGCTTAAACAAATAAGGAAGTGTTTTTCTCACACAGCAAGGTTTCTGGAGGTAAGGAGCTCAGTGATGTCAGAACTGATTCTCCCTGACTCTCTTGGGCTTTTCCTCATGGTTTCAAGATGGCTTCTGCAACTCTTAACATCACATCTGCATTCAAGGCAGAATAAAGAGGGGAGGTGGCCACCAGTCACATCTCTCTTTCTTATTAGGAAATCAAAAGCTTACCAAAATGCTCCAGCATTTTAGGGAATTTCTCTAAGGTCTAAGGCCCTCTATGGTGAGAAATGGGACATTTATTTACCTCCAAATAAAACTGAGGTATGGTTAGAAAGGGAAAAAATTAGAGGATGGATATTAAATAGGCAATTGCAAGTGATAGCCGTATTTCCTCAACTAAGGGCTATTCACCTTTGCATGAAAATCTTCAGGGCAAGGGGACAGCCTGTCCCATTTTTGGCAGCTCTAGAAAGCTCTTTTTATTTTGAACCAGAATCTGCCTTCCTGCTACTTGTCCCTATAGCCTCTGGTTCCACCATAGGGGCTATATAGATGAATCTGAGTACTTCTTGGTGACAGCCATACAAATGTTTGAAGACACCTGTCATTTCTCCTCCTATCCTCATGAAGCATCTCCAGCTGGGTCCTCATGTGACGTGACTTAAGTGTTCTCACCTTTCTTTGGTTTTCTCTCCTCTAGGTCTGTTTCAGTTTATTGATGTTTCTATTAGACTTTGTTGCCCCAAATGACATCACTAGTCAAAGGGTGGCCTGAGCAAAACCAGAGAAGTCAAAAGATTATCTCCATTGTTCCAGGTTATCACTAAGGCAGCTCGAATTTGCATTATCATCTATGCTTACCTATCTGTTGATAATTCAGCCAAATAAAGACCACAAATCTTTTCCACCCTTTCATCTTCCTTTACTTATGTATTTGGTCTGGAGATCCTAGAGCAGAATTTATATTTATCAATAGTATACTTTATGGTGTTTGAGTTGACTTATAGTTCTAGTTTACTGAGTTCTTTTCAGATTTCAATTCAATTATCCAGGGCATCAGTTATTCCTCCCAGAATCACATTATCTGCAAATGAGACAAACTTATATTTTTGTAACCCTGTATTAATCCCCTTTAAGTATTTTCAACAAGAAAATCAGAATAGACTCTTTCAACCTGCCACCAGTGACTTCTTTCTAAGGTGAAGCTAGTCACCATTTAGTTAGGGTCCTTCAACGCGTTATGAATTCACGTCACGGTGGTTCAGCCCACATTTCACCTTCTGTCCTAAGAATGATACAAGATTTTTTTCAACTGCTTTGAAATTTTGACCTACAGATCAGTCTACTTATCAAATAACTTAGAAACCTGGTCAAGTTTAGTGGCAGAACTTTTCCCAATGAATCCATATTAGTTCCTAGACAGCACTAATTCCCCTTCTGAGTTCTTCAAATTAACCTTTACATAATCTAGTCTAGAACTTTTTATGAGCATGTTGTCCTTCTTATACTGGATACTGGAAATTCAGCACAAAATTTGGAGCTGAATCACAGTAACTGCTAAGAAATTGCACATTAAACCCGGGGTTAGCACAAAGGCACAAAATTATGTGTAATTAAAATTATCTTTGAAAAGCCATTACATGACTCACAAAGTATAGTATGCCTGACATGCTGTGCACAGTCTTGTACAGGAATCCTTCTTCTATCATCAAAGACTGAAAAACACTGAGACAGACTAAAGGTACAGAGGAAGCCCATAATGCAACATTGAAAACATTTTATCAAATCCATCTCTAACAGTGAATGAGGGAATGGTGGAGAATTCTAAATTATCCCTGCTTGTCAGTAAAATTTAATTTGTGCTGTTTCAATATGAACCTTTTATAATATTAATATATTGTAATAGATTTTTTTCTGTTGGCATGAGCACTGAAAGTTATTATCTATGAGAGTACCTAGCACAGGCTCTGATACCTAGTATATTTTAATCTAAATCTTTCTAGAGTAAATATATATACACACTATTCTTTGAAAGGTTGGAGAAAATACCTTGGTCACTGATATCTTAATTTTCCAAAGCAGCTCTTCTCTTTCATGACCTTGGGCATTGATCCTATGATGATCCCTTACTGTAAGTTGATCCTTGTAATTAGTTCCTATAATAATGAAACTGTGGAGTTGAAAGGTGGACTTTGTTTTAAGATGGCAGTTAGTTGGCATGACAGACTTTATCATTTATCAGCTATGTGACCTTGGGCAAGTTAACATTTTTTAACTTATTTCCCTATCTTCAGAAAAGGTTATTGATAACTGCGTCAATGATATAGGTCATAAATGTAAAGCACTCAGCCCAGAGTAGATCCAGGTGTCTATGTCACACATCAAAGTCATATTTTAGGAAAAGATAGTTTATTTCAAAAAGTCCTATAAAGGAAAATTATTTCTATAAGAATCAGTGTAAAAAGTCCATCAAGATAACCCAAACCCAGCATTCAGTTCTTTTTACCCATTAACATTGCCTCCAACCACATTAAATAAGTTTAAAATATAATATACAATAAAAAGTAATGAAATGTTTTGTGTAATTATTTTTCCTTTAAAATGTTGACTTTGGGTGTATTAGTTTTCCAGGGCTGCTAGGAACCAAGTACCAAAGTTACCAAAGTAACCAAGTACCAAAAAACTGGGTGGCTTAAAGCAACATAAATTTGTTGTCTCACAGTTCTGGAAGCTAGAAGTCTCAAATCATGGTGTTGGCAAAGCCATGCTCTCTTTGACGACTCTAGGGGAGAATCTTTCCTCGTCTCTTCTAGATTCTGGTGTCTGCCGCTAGTCCTTGGCATTCCTTGGTTTTAGATGCATCACCCCTATCACATGGATGTCTTCTCTGTGTGTCTTCCCTCTCTATGCATCTATCTCTGTATCCAAACTTCCCCTTTTTATAAAGACACCAGTCATTTTGGATTAGGACCCAATCTTAATGACCTTATTATAAATTAATAACCTATATAAAGATCCTATTTCCAAATAAAGTCACATTCTGAGGTAATGGGGGTTAGGATTTCAACAAATCTTTCTTGGGGGAAGGGGCACAATTCAACCCATAACACTAGAGCTGAGTAAAGAATTATGGGGCCCTACTAGCTGTTTGAGCAAAGGTAATAGCCATAGATGCTAACTTCAGGAGGGAAGGGGAGGGTGGAAAGGAAGGATTTTTCATACCCACTTCTGTTAACATGACATTTGTAGAGGTACATGGAGTTGCACACAAAGAATGAAAAGTTTGCTTAAGTCCTAAAGTCTTGTCATTTTTAGCCCTTTCATAGTAAAGAAGGTTTCAAGTGTCCACTGCTTTTCATTATGAATCTTAGTGTTCAGAATAAATAACAAGATCTAGGACTTTAATTTCTCCTAGCCCAGGTCACAGCATAACTTAGCACTGACTTAAATGTGCCCCATACACCATTAGCAAAGGAAATGGATAATAAAACATATCAGTCTGATACATAATGAGCACCTACAAAAATACTCAATAAATATTGGTTATTTTTCTCCATTCTGTGGACTGTCAACTTCCGCAAAGCTCATTTTTATTAAACTTACTATAGCAAAGAAAAACATCACCTTGACAATACTCATAGTGTCTCAGAAAGAGGATGTCAACAAAGACAGCATTGGGGCTCGGGGCTCACGCAGTATAAGGCTGGCTTTTCTATACAGGGAACCAATCAATATTGGGAATAGTTTATGACGTAATAGTTTAGGATAGGTGGGCACAGCAAAGTATGGGTTTTGATGAGTAAGCTGTTATCTGATAGGCAAGCTCTTTTCACAGGCGGATAATCCATTTCCTGATAAGAGAGCTGTTTTCCCAGATTGGGAAACTGTTTTCCCGGATAAATTAGTTTGTAGGAATCTTCTAAAGCAAACAGCTAAATTATTTATTGGTTTTCACTTATCCTCCAGGGAAATATTTCCAGAATATATTAAAACAGGTGTCATCATTTCTCACCTCCCTCATATTCTTGGACACAACCTGAAACAATTTTACTTGACGAATCAGTAATCTTTCAGGAGCAAAATGATTAGTATACTTTAGAGCACTATGATGAAAGAATCTACTTCTTTCTGTGATAGAAAGACCACAGACATACCTATAGGCCTTTTATAGGAGGCACCCCATAAACCCATGGTCAATACATGGTGCTAAGCACATTGCAGTCCCAGCTTTCTGAGTAGGGTAGAGAGCCTCTGGCTGTTTTCTTACCGTGATTTTACCTATAATCTCAATTTTCCACTATGAATGCTACTAATCATAAGAGAATAAATGTGAGATCTTGATTGAATTAATAACTGAATGAGAAAAAAATCTATCTCCACAACTACAAACAGAGCTGGAAACACATAACCTTCAAAGAAGCATTTCTTACAAAGCTCAGCATATTGGCCAGAAAGTCAATATATTTCTCATCTGCTGTCAGGGTCTACTGCATACCATGTAAGTTAACTGAGTTGGGAAATATTAATATGATAGCACTAAAAGAGATCTCCATTATCAGTACCGGACATCAAAATTGAAAGTATGCGGGAAGCAGGGCTAATAGACAGGTGTGAAGCTGCCAACTTAGGGAATTTTTCTCTAAATAAACAAGACCATGCTGAAACAGCAACTTTCTCCCTGATAGCAGATCAGCATTTCTTCAAATCTCACAGCCATATTTTCTGCAATAGCAATCACTGCTTTGATGACATAAGCATCATTTCTGGTTCTTGTTTTGGAGACAATTTTTATTCCACTGGAAAATTTCTAGCGTGGGAGTGTATTTTGGTATAATATTTTGTTGCCATTTGATACCAAGAATAAAGACCAAAGAAAACCAAAGTCTTTCTCTAGAGAATCTTAGCAATATTGCTCACAGCTTTTAGAAAATCTCTTCAAGAGCAGCCTAAGAAGGTGAATACTCAGGACTGTAACCTTGACGATTGTTAGCCAGAGAAGCATATTTGCAACTGTGTTTGGTGTACCCTCAATATGTAAAACTTGAACAGGCTAGCCTGAGAGTTGGTGGGAGGTAGGGAAATGGTAACAACTGCGCCAACAATAAATTTACACATCCTCAAGGTCACAGACCCCATGTTCACTTTTGAGACAGGTTCCTAACTCACCAGACGTCTCTAGTCTTCTCCCTGACCTTTTTTTTTTTAAAAATTTTATTGGAGTATAGTTGCTTTACAATGGTGTGTTAGTTTCTACTGTATAGCAAAGTGAATCAGCTATACATAGACATACATCCCCTTCTTTTTGGATTTCCTTCCCATTTCGATCACCACACAGGGAACTCCACTCAATGCTCCCTGACTATCTTGATAGTCCACGACGTGTGTTTCTCAGTTCACTTGGCTGATTCCGTATACTTTTAAGCAGATCTATTCGACTTTGTGTGTGTGTGTGTGTGTGTGTGTGTGTGGCCTCTCCCGTTGCGGAGCACAGGCTCCGGACACGCAGGCTCAGTGGCCATGGCTCACGGGCCCAGCCGCTCTGCGGCATGTGGGATCTTCCCGGACCGGGGCACGAACCCGCGTCCCCTGCATCGGCAGGCGGGCTCTCAACCACCGCGCCACCGGGGAAGCCCTATTCGACTCATAAAATTTTGTTCTCCTTCTGGATATCAAGGTGTCACAGGAGGTGGATGAGCTTGATGGGAAATAGACTGGATTCCCCTGACTCTACTCTCCTAAGTTGGTTTTAAACTCTGGTCCAACACCGGAGTCCATGCTTCCTGTACCGCTCATTCATTCATTCACTTAATAACATTTCAGAACTTTCTATAGACCTGTCTAAACCAGAGACCCTAGAGAAAACCTACGGAACAATTAAAATAGGTAACTTGAGGAGAGCTTAATAGACTACTTTAAAGGTTCAGGGATGGTGTAGGGAAACCACAAGGAATAGCTAGTGGGGCCTGAGGGCAAAGGGAGGGAGCAGGTATTGGGACTCGGGGCAGTGACCTTCCGCTGAAGGATTTAGCCAGCCTGTGGCAACCTACAGGGAGGAAGCTAGGGCAGTAGACACCTCAATTTCTTTCTCCTCCCTCTCTCTGATCTCTTGCCATGTTTCCCATTGGAAGAACCAGAGGTGGATTTACCATGAAGGTAACTGTTCACCTTCAGCCACTTACATTTATAGTGGCCCCTTCCAGGACCCTGTTTGGGCCCTAGCAATGTTCACGTGTGCATATGGTTTTGTAAGGCTTTCAGATGTAAGGTATTTATGTCTGCTGTCACTTCACATTCCAACCTACCCTCCATCAAACTTCCCCTGGTTCATACGCTGCTGGGAGTTCTCACAGGCATTTGGAGGCTCCAGCTGCGGGGTGGTTGAGTTGTAGATACATTTATTTTGTGTTTAGGGGGAAATGTATGCAGTTCACAATCTCTTCCGTATTATTGCTAGGCTTCCCAGACTAGGAATAATAGCTCATTTATGCCTAGGTCACAGGGTGACCACGCAGCCTTCGGGGATTTATTGGTTTAAGACTGAGTTAGAGCCTGTATTCGTCTTCTAGAGCTGCCATATCAAAGCACCATACTGAGTGGCTTAACCCTTAAACAGAAATTTATTTTCTCACAATTATGGAGCCTGGAAGTTCAAGATCAAGGTGTCAGAGGTTTGGTTTCTAGTGAGGTCTCTCTCCTTGACTGCCAGATGGCTGCCTTCTTGCTGCATCCTCAAATGGCCTTTTCTCTGTGAGCTCGCATCCCTGGTGTTTCTTCCTCTTCTGTGTGTTGCATGTACCCTAATCGCCTCTTCTTATAAGGACACTAGTCAGATTGGTATAGGACCCACGCTTGGCCTCATTTTCACTTTATCTCTGTAAAGGCCCTATCTCCAATTACAGTCACATTTTGAGGTACTAGGGGTTAGGACTTTAACATATGAATTTGGGGAAGACATAATTCAGCCCATAATCATGGGATTATGATATCTGTTTTCCTCTCTCCTGGCACTGTTGAGAGGATATACATAAGGAATGCTATAAAGGTACGGGGACTTCCCTGGTGGCTCAGTGATTAAGAATCCGCCTGCCAGTGCAGGGGACACAGGTTTGAGCCCTGGTCCGGGAAGATCCCACACGCCGTGGAGCAACTAAGCCCATGCGCCACAACTACTGAGCCTGCGTTCTAGAGCTCATGAGCCACAACTACTGAGCATGTGTGACGAAACTACTGAAGCCCACGTGCCTACAGCCTGTGCTCCTCAACAAGAGAAGCCACTGCAATGAGAAGCCCACGCACCACAACAAAGAGTAATCCCCGCTCGCCACAACTAGAGAAAGCCCGCACGCAGCAACGAAGACCCAACGCAGCCAAAAATAAATAAATAAAATAAATAAATAAATAAATACTGTGAAGGTCTAAGCTATACAATTATAAAAATCTAAGCACTGGGAATGAGAATATTATACCTCATTGTGAAGTACTTTTCCCATGACCAGAGGCCTTTATAAGTAATTTGTATTCTATCAGGATAACTGATGTAAAAGGTGGATTGCTGTCTCTTCTTCTTCTCATAAGGACACCAGTACTATTGGATTAGGGCCCCACCCTAAGGGCTACATTTTAACATAATTACCTCTTTAAAGACTTTATCTCCAAATATGGTTACATTCTAGGTACTGTGGGGTTGGTATTTCAAAATTTGGATTTGGGGGTGGGGAGGCAGGTCACAATTCAGTCCATAACAGGGGCCAAGGCACAATGCTGTAATGGGAAGACCACTTCCAATGCTTCACACATGGGGAGAGATGAAGCCCAAGAGAGAGTGAGTAGAAAGGTATGTGGCTTGGAGAAGCTTGAGATACCCTGGCAAGGCCTCAGGCAGGAAGAAGTTGAAGAACTCTTGGCTGTTCTGCTTATGGGGAGTGAGTGCTAGGAAATGCCTTAAATTTCAGACATGGGATGTGTGCAAGAGATCTCAGCTGTCTGGAGAGATCGTGCATGCTGTGGTGGTTTGCATGTCCATGTTTCTAGAGTCTGAGGCTCTTGGGGCCAAGGACTGTAATCCTTCCATCTTGGCAACCCCAGTGTCTAGGGACCTGAAACAGTGAAGGAACACAGCAAAGCTTGTTCAACAGATTGATGAGCCTCCTAATGGAGACCTGGAATGAATTAATGCCTCGTTTTCAAACCATCTGTGAACTGGGTTGCTTTGCAGATGGATGACCCCATCAGTCCTATGTTCATCTTTATCTTGTTCTTAAACTCTGGTTCCTGTCCCCCATCCCCTAGTGTGCACGAGTGCACCCACATGTGCACACACACTCACACACACAAGCACACAAGTGCGCGCAATGGTCCTCTGGCTAGAGCAAAAAAGGGTGGCAGAATATCCACAGTGGAAGTCCACACCTGTTTGTCTAAAGGTAGATTAAGTCACATCTTCACTGGCCCATGAGCCTTTGTTTATGAGACTTGTTAATAACCATGGGTTAGACTTTGCAAATAGAACTAAGCAAAGTTCTTATTCTGCCCTGTTTTCCTACCTTCCTTAACCCTGCCTCGCCTCAACAACTTTGACAGGATGGAAAGTTGGCCTGCGGGTGATGAAAGTGGTCATCTCAGCAACTCTCAGGGTCTGAACAGTGTGCAGATCACTCATTAAGTATTTTTAGGCACCACGTCCTGCCTTGCTGTGTTAGCTAATAACAGATATCAATTTTTTGAGCCAGTGGAGTCTCTTCTGTAACCCATGCTGAATAAATGGTATAGCCAAAACACAATGTCAAAAATCTTTGGGCTGGAATATAGATGCAAACTCTCTTTAATCCTAATTTCTAGGATAATAGAGTGACCTGAGAGAAAATGCCATGTCCAGATGAAGTGGGCAGGAGGCCAGACAATGGTACACCCCTAGCCAGATGTTTCCTCTCAAGTTTACACTGAGGAGGCTCACAGCCAATCCACCTTTATATCAGGTAGCTGTGATGGAGAGCAAATTCGGGGAAAGGTACAGTTATTTCACGATGAAGTGTCATGTTCTCGGTTTCTAATGCTTAGACCTTTACAATATTCCTAATGTATATCCTCTCAACAAATGCCAAGAAACAGGAAAACAAATATTATAATCTCCCTGATAATGGGCTGAACTGTGCCCTGCCCCCCTTCATATGTTGATGTCCTAGTATCTCAGAGTGTGACTGTGTTCAGAGATGGGGCCTTTATAGAGGTAATTAAGTTAAAACTGAAGCCATTAGGGTGGACCCCAATCCAATCTAACTGGCGTCTTTATAAGAAGTAGAGATTAGGACACACACAACAGAAAAGAAAGAGACACCAGGGATGTGAGCTCACAGAGAAAAAGTCACGTGAGGACACAGCAAGAAGGCAGCCATCTGCCAACCAAGGAAAGAGGCCTCAGGAGAAACCAAATCAACCAACATCTTGATCTTGAACTTCTAGACTCCAGAACAGTGAGAAAATAAATTTCTGTTAAGTCACCCAGTCTGTGGTATTTTGTCATGGCAGCCCTAACAAGCTTATACACCCCATTTCACAGTCAGCGATTTGCCCAAGTTCTCAGAGCAAATTAGACTTGGACCAAGAGCCCTAGGTTTTGTTTTTTTCTTTTTATATGGTCTTCATTCTATTACTATATTCTGCCTTTCAATGAGGAAAAAGAAACATAGACATTTAAAAATTAACCTCTATTATTTTCTCTTTATTATTACAAATGTATGCATGTTCATGGTAGAAATTTTAACTTTAGACTTATAAGGATAACTTAAAAGAAGAAAATATAAATCACCAATAATCCCACTGTTCATGTGTAGAGGCTATCTTTCCATGCTGATAGGAGCTCCTGTTAATTTATGGACAAAAAACGGTCCCTTGGGCTTCCCTGGTGGCTCAGTGGTTGAGAGTCCGCCTGCCGATGCAGGGGACGCGGGTTCGTGCCCCGGTCCGGGAAGATCCCACATGCCACGGAGCGGCTGGGCCCGTGAGCCATGGCCGCTGGGCCTGCGCGTCCGGAGCCTGTGCTCCGCAACGGGAGAGGCCACAACAGTGAGAGGCCCACGTACCGCAAAAAAAAAAAAAAAAACGGTCCCCCTCTGAAAGGTCCCCAGAAGGTTTTCCTAAGTCCGCTACATATGAACCTTCAAGTTGCAAACTTTCGAAGATGTGAACATGTGTTCCATCAACATCAGGCATGAGTGAAACTGCAGCTTGCTCTCCGTCTCCTATTGCTGACGATCCTTCAGCCCTACCATCTCCCACCCCACTCCCTCCTCCGGTCAGTAACCCTTCTTGCCTGTTCACTCGATGCCAGCCCCTGGATGCCAGCTGTTGTGCTGTACTACTGTACTTTTCAAGGTACTGTATTGCAAGACTAAAAATGTTTTCTTTATTTTTTGTGTTTGTTTTTTATGTACATATTATTTGTGTGAAAAGTATTATAAACCTATGACAGTACAGTACTATAGAGGCGATTTTGTTAGTTGGGTACCTAGGCTAACTTTACTAGACTTACGAACAAATTGGACTTAACAAAAGCACTCTCAGAATGGAAACCGTTCGTATGTAAGGGACTTACTGTATTTACATCCCCTGTGCCTAGACACAAATGCCTCATGCTTTTCCTCTCCTCCTCATGCCACCTGCTGATGACCTCTGTAAGGTCTCTTCTCACCTGGGGGTGGGGGGCACAAGCACTTTGCTCCAAACAGGCACTCAGACCCCTCCCCAGCCCCCCAAAACACAGAGATCCGTCTGTGACTTTTCACAAAAAGGATAGAAGGAAAGTACAACACCGAGAATAATGAACGACTCCTGCAAACACTCAGACCTGCTTAAATACCTTCAAAACTCTCAGCTTTGAAGGGCTTGAGGGCCCAGCAGGCAATGGGACCTGGGAAGGGGGTTGGGGAAGGAGTTGGGGGTTCCATTAATATAGTAGGAGGGAGTAGGGCATAAACTAAAATGGGGAAAGAATAACATCTGCATTTTCACTAACTTCTAACTGTAATTTACATCAACCTTTCAAATATGAATGTGGACAGCAAACCCAAGCAGGATTAGCCGTGTCTGTAACTTTGTCACTAACAGAAATCACAGATATTTTCATAGCAAATTAAGTTATTGCAGATATCACTGCACATTTACCCTCATCACTTTGAAATTACAGTAGCTATTAGACCCACTGCAGGGTCTTGTTATCTCATGCATTAAAAGGTCTGTGTATTTCCTTACCACCAAGTTGTTTTTTAAAATGTATTAGTAACTGTATGTTAATACAGTTGGCTTCTTTTGTGGTCCCATGTATTTTATTCTATGCATCTAAAAGATGCTTTTCTGGGGCATTCCCTGGTGGCCCAGTGGTTAGGACTCCATGCTTCCACAGCTGGGGCCCAAGTTCAATCCCTAGTCGGAGAATGAAGATCCCACAAGCCATGTGGCTTGGCCAAAAAAAAAAAAAAAAAAAAAAGTCTTTCTGAGTTGTCTAAGGCTTCACCAGACCACCAAAGAGTCCCCGTACAAAAAAAGGTTAGGTGCCCGCTGTAGAGTGAAGTAGTAGTAAGTGTCCCTTGTTCATACTGGGATGAATGTGTGCATTGTCTTTCAGGGCTGTTCCTGGAAGATGTGGAGCTGAGGCCCTGGAAAGAGAGAGGGCAAGGATAAATGAGGAAAAGCACTGAGTCTGAATCTGCTTCTGTCCCGGCCTGTGGTTGAAGCTCCTGATTAGAGATGTGAGAGCTAGGAACAGGCGAAATAACTTTCAGGAGAGACCTTTTGAGATGCTGAGCAGGGGCTGGCTGACTTTGCATCACAGGTGCTGGCGAGTGACATCTGCTTGACCGTGGGCAGCACGAGGACCTCAGCACAAGGGTCCGGGTCAGAGCAGGGGTCAGGCTGTTTCTCTCACCTTCATGGGCAGTGGGTGCTGAGAAGCTGGTGAAGAGGACGGCAGATCCTCTATGGTAACTGCCTCTGGGAGTGTGGCTTATGGCCACATGTTAAGGTGCCAATTTGGGACTCACAGAAATAACTGGATTGTAAATGGGATTCTACCTAAGGTTAGATGAGCCCAAAGGACCCCCAATTGGTCCCCAACACTAAAGGGTCCTAAACAAGTCTGCTCTATTTACTCCAGTTTAAAGGGCTGGAAGAAAATTACACCGAGATACCTGACCAACAATTATTTGAGGTAACAGGCCAATTAATCAAGTGACAAAATTGACAAAAGGGACTGAGTCCCTTGGCTCAACCTCTCACTGGGGACCCCAAAATCTTTTATACAAAAATGGATAAAATGGCTGGGGGGAAAAAAAGTTTCTGGGACCCCTTGTAAGAACAAGACTTATTGATGGAGTCTTAATGGAGGCTAAAGTTAAAGGTATAAGAGTTGATAAAATTGAGATGAAAGTTTATAAAAATTGGTACACTTGAGTGGGCTTTATATAAGATGGTTACAACTCTTTTGCCTAATTATATTGTGGGATAGACACTATGAATCAATGGGGAATGCTTCCCCTGCCTGGTATTATAAGACAGGGCAGATAAATCTGTCCCTTAAGCAATATTAATTAAACACACTGAGAAAAGCCAGTAGGATTACCTGACCCCACACAATATAAAATGACAACTGGGAGCTAATATTCAGTGGCTAATAAAAACAATAATGGAGATTTTTTGCCTCTAGGGTAAACTGCTGTGGGTTTAACTTTTATGCTCAGAAAGAGGGCCTTTGTACATCTGTCAGAATGGCCATCATTAAAAAGTCTACAAATAACAAATGTTGGAGAGGGTGTGGAGAAAAGGGAACCTTCCTACACCTTTGGAGGGAATGTAAATTGGTGCAGCCACTATGGAAAACAGTATGCAGCTTCCTCAAAAAACTAAAAATAGAGTTGCAGGACTTCCCTGGCGGTCCATTAGTTAAGACTCTGGGCTTCCAATGCAGGGGGTGCAGGTTCGATCCCTGATCAGGGAACTAAGATCCCACATGCTGCGCGGTGCAGCCAATAAATAAACAATAAATAAATAAATAAATAAAAATTAAAACAGAGTTGCCATATGATCCAGCAATCCCACTTCTGGGCATATATCCAGAGAAAAATCTATAATTTGAAAAGATACATGCACCCTTATGTTCATAGCAGCACTATTTACAATAGTCAAGACATGGAAACAACCCACATGTCCATCAACAGATGAATGGATAAAGAAGATGAGGTACACAAACACACACACACACACACACACACACACACACACACACTGGAATACTACCAAGCCATAAAAAAGAAAGAAAGAATGCCATTTGCAGCAACATGGATACAACTAGAGATTATCATACTAATTCAAGTAAGTCAAAAAGAGAGAGACAAATACCATATGATACCACTTACATGTGGAATCTAAACTATAACACAAGTGCACTTATCTACAAAACAGAAACAGACTCACAGACATAGAGAACAGAGCTGTGGTTGCCAAGGGGAGCAGGGTGGGGGAGGGATGGATTGGGAGGTTGGGATTAGAAGGTGCAAACTATTATACAGTGAATGGATAAACAACAAGGTCCTACTGTATAGCACAGGGAACTATATTCAATATCCTGTAATAAACCATAATGGAAAAGAATATGAAAAAGAATATATATATATATATATATATAACTGAATCACTTTGCTGTACAGCAGAAATTAACTCAACATTGTAAATCAACTATATTTCAATAAAATTAAAAAGAAGAAAAAAGAAAGAGGGCCTTTGCTGAATGCCTTGTGCAAACTTTCAAAAGACATGGTAAATTGAACCCTAAAATTTTAGAACCTAGAACATTTGGGTCTCAGTTTAGTCGGAAATCTTCTCACTGATATAAAAAAAAAAAAAACAGATTAAAGAAAATGTAGTTGAGCAAATCAATCTTTTGAAATCATTTAAGCATAAGAACAATTCTTTGAGGAATTAAGAGCAACTGTCTTTGTCTTACAAATCAGAAATGTAAATACAGCCCACAATGATTTGAGACTGAGCCAAATTAGCTCAATCAGTGAGAACAACCAGAATCAAAAGAAAAAAAAAGGGAGTGGGGTCGGGAGAGGCCTTTTTAAACTCAAACTGCTGGAAAGGCTCTCTCCCCCAAAATCGAATTCACAGCCTCCTTAAGGATTTATCAAGGACAAATACAAATCTTAAAAGTCTTTCCCACAGATAGTAAAGCCTTAGTCATCTAAGCAAATAAATTGAAATTATTCCAACTGTTATTTATAAACTAGTAAATTTATATTGTAATATTTGATTCATGACGTAGGCAGATAGGGTAGGGGGGTGTGTCCCCGGAGGAAGAGAATCAGATATTGACCTAAGCCATTTTGTGATCTAAGCCTGGTTACAATGCTTGCACTTGCAGAAGAATAGTCTCAGTAGTTAATGATTTTAAAGGAAAAAAAGAATGTAAGAACAAATAGCTATTACCAGGCCCGGGAAATAACTTAATCATATGGAGACAATAAAGACTCCCTGATTAACCTGAAGCACATTCTTGAGCTGTTCCTCAGCATCCAACTCCCTAGGGCACTCAACCACCAGCCTAACTGAAAACTTAAGAAACGGGGATGTTGACCTTTACTGACCCTCGTGACTTCAATCAACTAGAGCCGGGACTCTGTTAACCTTTGCTCCAATTCTATGCAGAATTCTCCTCTGCTCAAGTCCCTTCATGAATATGCATACAACACTCAAGGCCCCTCATGAATATGCATGCACCCTTAGCTTAAAACTACCCCAATTTTGGTGTTCAGGGACACATTGCTTTGGGAAATATTCTCAGTGTTTTCCTTACTTGTTGCAAGTAATAAAATTCTTTCTTCTCCAGCTCTTTGACTTGGTTGTGTATTTTGGCTCAACATCCATTCAGAGGTGAACCCAGCTTTTGGGTAACAATGACTAAGTTTTAAAGTGAAGATATGAGATCTCTAGTTATGTCTGTTAATATGTCTGTGTGTCTATTATATGTTCGATATGTCTCTATTAATAAAAATATTTGGTGCCACACAAATTTTTTTCCATAAAAAAGCACATTTTTTTAGAAATCATAAACAATATTTATGTTTGCCAAGGTACAGAACGCTACTGTAAAAGACAGCTCATAATTTCTTAGCTTTACTTCTTACTTCTTAGTATTCATTAGAAATTAAGGTTTTTAAAAGTTAAGAATTCTAATTAATACATGTAATTAAAACTACTAAAATTAACAAGAAAAACATCTTTGTCTGAAATTAAAACTCACAAGGAATGAAAATACATTTTGTTAAGAGAAAAAGTAATTTTGTCCTGGAGAGAGAGAAAGAAAGAAAAAGCATAGGACAAAGTCTGAAAGTAAAAAGGAAGTTACAGAAGGTTTGTGGGAAAGGACCCCTGAGAAATGAGTTTGAACATCGTCAGGACTGGCTAAGATTAAAATAAAATTTAATTGAGTTAATAAATTTTAATATTTAAAGTAAGCTGGTACAAAACTAGAATTTAGTTTTCTTTCTTTTTTTTCTTTTTTTTGACCATGCTGCTTGCAGGATCTTAGTTCCCTGACCAGGGATTGAACCTGTGCCCCCTGCAGTGGAAACGTGGAGTCCTAACCGCTGGACTGCCAGGGAATTTGAGAATTTAGTTTTCTGTGTTATGAGAACAAAGTTTTCTTGGACTATCGATCTGCTTTTAATAACAGATTGTTAATTTTCTTTACTTCCTTTTAAGTAATCTATTGCAACTTTCTGTTCCTTTAAGATGTTTTATTGTCACTTTGGTTGAATGAATAAGTATTATTTCACAGTGACCTATGATACTATTTGACCAAATTTTGTAAAATGTTTTGATATCTTGGACAAACTTCCCCAAGTCAGATTCTAAATGGAGTTCTTTTGACCTCTAGATAACTTTGAGATGCTTCAAAAGGCCCCTGAAACATCCCAAAGAGAAATATTAAACTAATTAGGTTTACTTGATATGTTAAATTACATGGGAAACATTGTCAAATAAGTGGTGATAAACGTTCTTAGGTTGTATTGTATAGGTAAATGATACAGAATTTCCAAACAATTGTATGGAATAAAATTCTAAAATTACCTTAAAATGTTGTATGTCACAGAAATAACCAGCTTTCTTGTCAATTGCATTATAATCAGATCTTTAACCATGCCATTTTAAGTCTTTTGTCACTTATAGACAGTCATTATTTTACTCTGATGCTTATATAAAATGAAGATCTTCAAGAAGATTCATAAAAAGGACTTTTTGACAAATATAAGTTTCTGATGACTTTTAGATCATACCACTGAACTGCGTAAGAAATTACAAAACTAATGGAAAACCTGATGGCTTCATCCAGGTCAACAGGAATTAATTACATAGGACTGAATGAACTGATACATCTGATTTATAATTTTATAATTTTTTGCCTGAAATATTACCGGCCTTTATATCTTTGTTTTTCAGAGAACATTTCCTCTTATGCTAACTATGACCTACAACAAGTTGATAAAGTATAGCTTTGTAAATAAAAATGAAACATCTATCTTTTTTCTCTCTACCTGATCCCTCCAGAATTTGGCTTCTCCAACTGGCTCCCCTCTGGACTTGATGGCTTATTGTGACCAGATCACAACTAATGGTACTAATCATTGTTTTAATTTCTTCTCTCTTTGTTGTTTTCAAATTGTTTATGTTTTTGTCTCTCTCTGAGTACTATGACCTTATTTTTTTTTTTTTTTTTTTTTTTGTGGTACACGGGCCTCTCCTGTTGCAGACCACAGGCTCCGGATGCGCAGGCTCAGCAGCCATGGCTCACGGGCCCAGCCGCTCCGCAGCACGTGGGATCTTCCCAGACCGGGGCACGAACCCGTGTCCCCTGCATCGGCAGGTGGACGCTCAACCACTGTGCCACCAGGGAAGCCCCTATGACCTTATTAATGTTACTAGTTATATTACTTATATCCTGTCTATTTTATAATATTGTTGTCTCTTGCATTACACAATGTGTAACCAAGTCTTGGACAAAATTAATGATTGTTAAAGGTCTTGAGACAATTAATCATATATATAACTCTATATAAAATAATTGTAATAGTGCAACTCTAGATATAGGAAGAAGCAACAAGGGAAAGCATTTCCTGGATCGCAATAGACAAGACAGACAATCCAGAGAATTTTAGGTTATCAACAGGGCCTGATCCAAGAATAGCACATCAAGTGGACAAACAACCTTTTATTCCTGTCTAAACTAGGAATGAAATTCAAGCCATCAGCCACTGCAGTTGCCCCCCAACAGTACACCCTGAGAGGAATTCAGGATGGAGAAAAATGGTAAACATCCTTTGCTGGATACTGGCCCTAGATACTTAAGATGCATATCTAAGGAATAATTTCAGCGAGCCCAGACTCTTGCATCTTCCCATACATAGAAAAGCATTAACTTGAGATGCCTGTTTTGTGACTAGCAGTAATCTTTGATGTTTGACTACGTGGTTTTGGGGGGGGGGTTGTTTTTTTTTTTTTTTTCAGCAAAAACTCCTATATATGCTGGCTTCTTCCTTACCTCTTCAGAGCAGTTCCTCAGAGCTAAATGAGAGGCCGTCTCTTGGGCTATAGCCCTCAGTAAGGTCCCAAATAAAACTTAACTTTCAACTTTTAGGTCATGTGTTTTTCTTCATTTGACAATCACTACTATTTTGAATGTCTCTGGTACAGCATTAGAACCAATACTCCCAATCAAAAACTTCAATCAGGGCTTCCCTGATGGCGCAGTGGTTGAGAGCCCCCGCCTGCTGATGCAGGGGCACACGGGTTCGTGCCCTGGTCCGGGAAGATCCCACATGTCACGGAGTGGCTAGGCCTGTGAGCCATGGCCGCTGAGCCTGCGCGTCCGGAGCCTGTGCTCCGCAACAGGAGAGGCCACAACAGTGAGAGGCCCACGTACCACACACAAAAAAAACTTCAAGCAATTGGACTCAATAGGAAACATAGAAATTTATTTATTAAGGGTCCTTATCATGGAAGATCTAGGAGAAGTCATTCTAAGTAATCCCAGAATACCATCTAGATTATTAAGGAAGGTTATTGTTGATGAACAGTGAAATCTCATTACTTAGTTTCAGAGATATGATTAAATGATTCCACTAATCTTTTGTTCACTTTCTGTTTCTGAGTCTCTCTAGAACCCCAAGTCCAGACATGAGAGAGGGGTCAACCAGGAGACAAATTTCTGCCTCCTCTGGGGGATCCAGTGAACTCTGGAAAGATTCAGACCTGACTCAGGATACCCAAGACTTTTACAAATATATTATTATGGATATGATGTGGAACTATCATAATTGCTACCATTTATTGAACCCATACTATGTACAGACATTGTGCTAAATGCTTTTGTGTATTATCTCATTTAATCCCCAAACATCCTTGGGTTCATACTATTATGTCTTATTTTAAGAAAACACTGAGGCTCAGATAAGTGAAGTACTGTAACTTACTCAAGGTCTTAGTGAGGACTTCCCTGGTGGCACAGTGGTTAAGAATCCGCCTGCCAGTGCCAGGGACACGCGTTCGAGCCCTGGTCCAGGAAGATCCCACATGCCGCGGAGCAACTAAGCCCAGGAGCCACAACTACTGAAGCTTGCTTGCCCTAGAGCCCAAACACTGCAACTACTGAGCCCGCGTGCTGCAACTACTGAAGCCCGTGCGCCTAAAGCACGTGCTCTGCAACAAGAGAAGCCACCGCAATGAGAAGCCCGCGCACGGCAATGAAGAGTAGCCCCCACTGGCCGCAACTAGAGAAAGCCCGCAAAGAGCAACGAAGACCCAACGCAGCCAAAAAAAAAAAAGTCATAGTGCAGGGTTCTGCAGCCAAAGTTATGTTCCTAAAAAGTTCTAGAATCAATATTGGCCCAGGGGCAGCCCTTACCTAATACAGAATCAAAAGGCCTGGCCAAGTAGAACAACTAAATCAGCTTTTGCCCATGTTCAAATCCCATCCTCAAATTGCCTCTTGGAATTTGGCTTAGAGGGAGAAACAAACAGCAGTGTCCCATTTTTTGCTGAAATGTAATTGAAATGGCTCATTGTTTTCTTTACTCTGAGTCCCCTATGAGCCAACAAATTGTCAGCACACAGATTGAAAGCAGTTCTAACACAATGACTGCTGAGTGTGTGCAATACTAAGATGTAATAGAAGCTGGTAGGAAGGTTTTAGGGGGCAGTCTTGCTATCTTGATTGTCAATAATGACAATAAGTTCACATAAGGACATGGTCTTTCTCAAAATTCAGCTTGTGTTTTCTCTTCAGAAGCTTTGGATTATTTATTTAACTTCCCCGGTGATTTACCATTTGCTCTTTAAAAATGTAAGACTTTATGATTTAGGTACGTTAAATATTTTATTTAAAATATTAAATATTTTAATGTAGAATTCACTGGGTTTTGCTATCACTATTGTCTGATGCATCCTTGTACATCAGATAATAAATGGGAAAATGCATGTAACTGTAGTTCTTTTGACCAAAGTAGTAATATTAAAGCTCATATGTCTTCCTAGCTCCCTTCTGCAGTGTTCCTACTGTAAATGTTGGAGCATCTTGAAAGCATAGACCAGTATCACTACCGGGTAAAGCCAAGTCCATTTATTAAAATATTACCGGTTCAAATGTCAACTTTGAGGCTTGGGAGAGCCTTGGCTGTATTTCTGTTGATGTTAAAGGCCGCAGCAGCTACTTTGGTGCCATCTTAATTCCACCTGGCCCTTTCCCACATAGCCTAATTCTACAAAACATGAGTAGAAGAAAAACTCATTATGGTTGTTCTCCACCAATTTGATTTCAATTAAAAGAGTAGAATTGTTTAGTCACCCGGGAGCCAAAACAAGTGACTAGTGTTAAGCTTGAAAGGAATAAAGCAAAATTTAAAAAAGAAAACCAAAAACAGGCCAGCGCCAATTGCTGAAATGCTACCCTCCAGACTGGTTTCACCAAGGGTTGTAGCTTGTCCTCAAATTCAGTTATGGAAGCAAATTCGCCAATTCAATACATGTTGGTACTAAGTCCCTCTCCCATCCAGGCATTGTGCTATGCATCAGGATTAAAATACAATCAAACACAAGCATACATAAGGAAAAGTCATGGTTTCCTACACTCGAAGATCTCACAGGCTTGCAGGGGAAAATGGCCTGCAGAGGGTGTCCCAGCTCCCAGGGATGAACACCTAACCGTGGGTGTGGATACAGCGCTACAGGATCGCAGATATGAGGGAATATATCCCGTCTGCCTGAGATTGATCAGAAAAGGTTTTGTGACAGAGAAGCACTTATATCCGATGGACACTGAGGGGTTTGTAGTAGCAAACACTGGGTGGCCAAGGGGTGGTTGGTGAGGAAGCACCTTCCAGGCAGAAGGAACCATGTGAACAGAGGCACACATGTGAGACAGGACTGGGGTTGCATATGACTATGCCCATGACAATATGGGTAGGAAATACAGAAGTATGACAGCGGTTACCTGTTTCTTTGGATTTAGAAGTAAATCAATTTCAACTTCATCATTCTGTGTTTTTCCCAAAATTTGTACAAATAGACTGTTACATGTTTGAATAAGGACAAATAACTTTTTAAAAAAGTGCATGGCGTATTTGAGAATATGGCCAGGAAGTGAAGCGATATCAAGATCCCGAGGGTGGCCAATGAGCCTGAAAAAGAAGCTGTGGTTAGGACGGTCCCAGATCCTCACTGAGTTAAGGAGATTGACCTATATCTGTGAGCAGTGGTTTTCAACCCCGGCTGAGGAGCTTGAAAAATACCGCCACCCAGGCCACACCAAGATTAACGAACAGAGAATCTCTGGGGGTGGGATTCGGGTTCCAGTAAAGTGGGGTGGATACAGTCAGACACGGATGCTCTAGAATGAGTGTGTTCCAGTGGGGAGAACCTGGAGTCGGGGAGAGGGGCCATGAGGAGGAAGAGGAAAAGCACTGAGGAGGGCAGTGACCACGGCATCTCAGGGTAGGAGAGGGAGGAATATGACAGATGAAGGAAAGGAAAGGGGCATCTCAGGCAGAGTAAAGGATGCACGAGGGCCTGGAGCATTTGGATAGAAGCAGGAAGCAATGTTGTGACTAAAACTGGGTGCAGAGAATGCTGAGGTTGTGGGTTTAATTTATTTTAAGATATCATTACCATTAAACCCTTGGCTTCTTATGCCATAGAATGTGATTTTGTAGCCACTCCTCAGGTATGTCCATGACTATTGAGTCTACTATTGATTTTTCAATCAACTTCATCTTTCAAGTTTTCGATACATGGATTCTGTGGTTAGTTCTAATTGACCATTGCTTCCAAGCTACGATTTGCTTTATTATGAATAATAACATTACCGTTTTAAACTCTAAAGTCTGTTGGTCAGCACTATTGACGTTTTGTACCGGATCATTCTTCCTTGGGGACAGGGGCTGTCCTGGGAGGTGTAAGGATGTTGAGCAGCCTCTCTGGGCTCTACCCACTAGGTGCCAGTAACACCCCCCCCATCCTCACCATCCCCAGGTATGATAACCAAAAATGTCTCCAGTCATCGCCAAATGCCCCTTGGGGAATACAATCATGCCCCCCCCCTCCCCAAGGTGAGAACCACTGGTCTAGAGTCAAATTCTAGACCACTTCTCAAACCGTTTGTGTGTGTGTGTGTGTGTGTGTGTGTGTGTGTGTGTGTGTGTGTGTGTGTGTGAATTTCCCGGGGATCTTGTTAAAAGGCAAATTCTGACTGTACTGGGGTTGGGAGACTGAGATTTTTGCATTTGTAATGAGCTTTAAAGTGATGGTGCTGCTACTCTAAGAACAAGGCTTTTGAGTAAATAAGCTCCAGACCTTCCATTACTAAGTGCTGAAGTGAGTGCTGATTTCAGTGAGGACAGGAATCATGCTTATTGCAGCTCTCCATGAATGCATTTGAGAACTGATCATAACTTCTGAATATTTACAGGATCACTTTATACCATTTTCTAGAATTCATGGTTATGAGAGTCCACAAGTACATGAATGCCATAATCTTGTAGCCTACCACCTGCCATTACTTTATGTATGTAACACTATTCACCTGGAAAGCTTTTTCTTTAACTGCCACATTGTTAATCCTTTCGCACTGCAAGACGTGCCTTTATAACTTGATCTTCATTGGAAGCAAATGTTTCCATCTGGTCATGTGATACTCTTATTCTAATCACACTCCATTATCTAACCAAAGTCCATTTTCGGATCATGGGTAAAATGTTGTCCCTTTAAATAGCCTAAGAGTCTATCTTAGAGCTGACGTATATTCAAATTGTCCACCCAGATGAGCCTCACATGATGGAACAGATGTGATTCAGAAGAGTTACTCTGGAAAATGCATTTCTGAAAACTAAATAATATTTTCTCCAACTTACATAATTAGAAGTCTATTTCCCCTGAAACGATACCCTTAGAGGACGGTATCCAGGAGAATGTCACTGCTAAGCATGTGTTCAACATTTATTCAGTCCACAAACACTCACTGATCCCTTACAATGGGACAGGGACAGTTGCAGGAGCTGGCAAGAGGGCTGTGAGCCTAGCAGACAAGACGTGGTCTACTGGGGAAGACAAACACTGCAGGAGATCATTTCACAGTGATAAGTGCCCGGAAGAAAAACAGTGATACTATGGTGACACGGGAGGAGGCACAGGTGGTCAGGGCCGGCCTCTCCCAGGAAATGCTGCATGGACGGTGAGGTCCAGTCGAGAAGGAGACAGCCCTGCATAGATCTGGAGGGAGGACATTTCAGAGGAAGGCCAGGTGATGTGACCTAAGAATAGTGGACTGAGAGCGAAGGAAGAGGAAAGTACACAATCCAGGGCCACAAAAGAACGACTTTGTCCCTGCTCGGCCCCTGCTAGCCCTTGGAAGGTGAGCAAAGTTCCCGGATCCTTTCTAGGTCTCAGTGTCTGGAAAATCAGGGGGTGAAGCAGATCAGTGGCTGCATATTGCAGTCAACTGGGAAACTTACCAAATGCTGATGACTTACTTCATCCTTCTAGGGGGCAGCCTTGGGCATGGAGACTTTGAACAATCCCCCGGTGATTCTAATGTACACAGCAAGCAGATTGAGAGCCCTGAACTGGGTTATCTGTGAAGTTCTGTCCCACTCCTACCACCTGCGGGTTTAGGGCTGACCCTGTCACTATGTTAAGTGACCTCGGCCAGCCCAGCCTTCCTGGGCCTCCAGCTGCTGGATGTGGGGAATTGACCTGGATTTATCTATCTTCTTTCATATTATCATTATGCTATGACATGGTTAGATTGTTTGTTTATTTAACCACAGGGCTGAAATCCCATCTTGGGCCAGTCACCATTTTCCCAGTCTGAGGAGGTAATGTGATATTCCCTGCAGGGTTTCTTTCTGTCTCTTAGCCTCTCCAAAGCAAATGGACTTTTCCATCCCTTTCAACTGTAGCACAAAAAGAGGACTACAGCCATTATAGGCATTTCCTTTATAAGCAGAGGCAAACAATAAATAGCTCTCAGTTTGCTATCCAGGTAAACTCGAGACAAATTTAGAAACATCAAACTTGGACCCATCATTTGACAAAACAGTGAGAATGTTTGTTTTGTTCCTGGATGATTTCATTTCCCCTATCCTTTTTAAAATTCTGTAAGATCTAATCCAAAAAGATAGGTAGTGTTTGCAAAGGCCAAAGCTCACTAAAGGGCTTAACTCCTTTAATGACCGAGGCCGCTGAATTCCAGCTCAAGCAGATTAGCCAAGTTAAGTCTTTGGCATTAGGGTCTCCTCTAACACCCAGGCGTGCTGAGAAGCGGTCAGCCCTCCTTCTCACAAATCCTCCCTAAACTCCCAATAATAGTAACCTAATCTATGAAGAAGGCAACAAAGGAAGAGATCTAAGTACAGCCTGTGCTGCTGAGCTGTCCTCTAGAAATAGAATGTGATCCACATGGGTAATTTTAAACTCTCTAGTAGCCATATTAAACCAGTAAAAAGAAAGAGATGGCATTAACTTGAATTAATATTTTATTTTACCCCATAATATTATTTCACCACATGATCGGTATAAAAACTTTATTAACAAGGTGTTTTACATTATCTTTTTCTTAGCAAATCTTCAAACTCCCATGTGTATTCTATAGCACATCACAGTTCAAACTAGATATATTTCAGGTGTCAGTAGGCCAAATGGGGTTAGTCACCGGGGCCTCAGAGGATCCTATTTGTTTTTGCAGTGCTGGCTGCAGGAGGGGAAATAGAGCAGGTTGGTGTAGCGGAGACGGGTGGTTCCCAATAACATTTCTTTAAACAAATATGAAGCAGTGTGATCCTACCTAGGGAAACATGTGAGCAAAGTTCTTTCTTTGTTAAAGAGGTGGTGCGGTGAGCTGGAATGGAAAATAGGCTCTGGCATCAAATAGATTTAGGTCAAATAGATTTAGGTACAAATCTTGCTTGTTTAAGTCACATGATTTTAGGCCAGCTGCACCCTTTCCGCACCTGTAAAATGGCGAAAACTTCTCTTCATCTTACTCTTATGAGAACTGAATGGGGAAACATTCAAAACATTCAGTGGAGCACTGATCACGGGCTTGTCACTGAGGAAATACAGGCATCCTTTCTGATGTGTGTGTCCCTGCATACGGCAGGTAACCAGAAAAGGTTTGTTGAGTTCATTATAAAATTGTGGCATAAACAAAAGCAGCAGTTGCAGACCTGACTCTTATTAATAGACGTTCAAGAGCCTTAAACCATATATGTTGAAATAAATCCAAAGGCTGTAAATTTCTGTGTGTTTTCCTCTAACTTCTCTGACTTTTACACAGGAACTGCTATTTGGAGCAAGTCGCCACATCAATTGTTAACATGGCTCCAAGATTTAGTGAAAACTTTAATTTTTCTGGGACTAAATTTTACTTTAACATTCTTTGAGATGAGTTGTCTTTATTAAAACAGAATACTGTCATTTTCTTTTCTCTCAGACTTCCATTGTTTGATGAAAATCAACCTTCCTTCCTTCTCTGCTTTGGAAAAGTCCCCTCCCTGATAAGGTCGAGCCCCAGTGTATGTGAAACCAATCAGAACCCTGCAGGGCCTTCCCGGGTACAAATATCCCTCTGTGTCCCCCATTTGTTGTTTGTAGAGAAAAGGCTTTAGTCTCCTAGGCTTTCTTCCAGTTCCAAAGAGCAGATTCAAGCAGTTAATGATTAGAACAATAGAGTCACAGGACTCCTAGTTCCTCCTGGAGGGATATAGATAACAATCTGATGCTTATCTTTGAGCTGTTCTGCAGAAACTAAGACCCCCCCCCCCACCTGGTGTAGGGTGATGACCACGCACTGACCACAAGCATGTAGGCCCCAGACTGGTTGGAAGCATAAGGCTGATTGAGATTCCTGAAACTTTGCCCTATGACCTTACCTCCAGCCAATCAGAGGAAGGTCCATAAACTGATCGGGCATCCTACAACCCTCTCCCTTAATGCTGTCTTTGAAAACCCTTGCCTAAAAGCCGGTAGGGAATGCAAGTCTTTTGAGCATGAGCTGCCCTTGCTTGGCACCTTGTAAATAAACCCTTACTTTGCTGCGAACACCCACTGTCAGAATTTGGCTTTCTGTATCATGGGCACATGAGCCCCTTGCCTGCTAACACAGGGTCCTGTGCATCTTTCTACCTGCCTTTGCAAGAAGAGTATGGACTGAGAATGGAAGGACGTGAAGAAAAAGATCGAAGACAGAGCTGGCAGTGTCCGTAAATCACCAGATCACTACTTGCAAAATCTATATGACGTTAGACATTTTTTAACTTTCAAAAAGACAAAAAATAACTAACTTAAAAACAGTTTGGGGTTGACAGTGGAGGAGGCCACACAGGAATGGAGGGCAGGGGACATGGGAACTCTCTGTACTTGCTGCTCAATTTTGCTGTGAACCTAAAACTGCTCTCAAAACAGTCGATTTAAAAGGGGAAAAAAAGTTTTGGTTCAGGTAAAGAAGGCAAATTATAAACACAGAATAATACAGTGGCCACTGTGTCAGTGTGTGCAATTTAGTTCTTTTTTTTCTTTTCTTTTTTCTTTTTCTTTTTTTTTTTTAGCTGTAATGAGACCTAGTAAGAAAGGGGTTTCCAACAAATCCAGCTGCTTAAACTAAATGGACATAGAAGCAAAGCTCAAATTAAGAATTGCAATTAGCAAGTCAATAACATTTGGATGTCAGACTTAGAGCAGACAGAACCAAAAACAGGCACCAGTTCTTGTGTGTGTGTGTGTGTGTGTGTGTGTGTGTGTGCGTCTTTGTCTATGCAAACCAATCTGAGTATGATTTCCAATGGATTCTAATATTATGTATCTAATAAGACTGAAAAGACACCAGAGTTAAACTTGTACTAGTGTCCTAGTTTAGGTTCCGTAAAAGCAGACCCTGAGACAACTTAGGTCAAGTTTTGGGGGGAGGTGACCTCAGTAAGTGCTAGTGAAGGAGCAGGAAAGTGAGAAGGGGTCGAGAGAAAGCCCAATAAATAAATGGTACATAACTGAGCAGCCTTCCCCTCCAGGCATCTGGGGCTCGGTCTTCCTAGGGCCCCTCCGAGGAGCCACGCAGAAGCTTCTCAGAATGGCCTCCCGGAGAGGGGAAGCTAAGCTCTTTATCCACAGACTCTGTTTCCTCATTGGCAGAATGCTGCCTGAGGTTATTAAGTTCCTAAGTCTTCCAGGCTTCCTTGATCTACGCAAACATAACAGACACCAAAAATCTTTTGAATTAGAAAAAAATTCTGGACCGAAAAGCAGACGGTGCCTGCTCCTTTTTTTATTTTAATTTTTTATTTTTATTGAGGTAACACTGATTTATAACATTATATAAGTTGCACGTGTACGGCTAATTCAGAAAGATATGTGCACCCCTACGTTCATCACAGCGTGACTTACAATTGCCAAGATATGAAAACAACCTAACTGCCCATCAACGGAGGAAAAGATAAAGAAGATGCAGTGTATATGCACAATGGAATATCACTCAGCCATAAAAAAATGTCCCCACTCCTTGAGCTGGGAACTCCAAGAGCGGGGCAGAGGAGACTGGAAGGGGACGGGCTGGGAGGGAGAAGAAAGTTGGTCTCTAGCAGCTCTGTTTAGAAAACAACTTATCAATAGATGCATTTTGTTAATTCATAATGTTGTCCTGCCATTTTTATAAATTTATACTTTAATGTGAACATTCAAATGTTTCAAAGAGTTAAATGAAACACAGCCACAGGCCAAGTAAGGACTGTGGACTGCCAGTCTGTGACTTCAGGATTAGAATATTTTAGACATTGTGTTGAGCAGTGGTGCTAATGAAAGAGCCTGCCGTCTAGAAAGGAAACAGATAGGTGGGTATTGAGGTATTAGGTAAAATGCTATAATCAAAAGGCTCAAGGTTGACAAGGGGCACAGAGAAACGAGGGATCCTCCTAAGATCTGACTCGGTCTCATACTGCCTTTGCAATGTGTATCAGACTGTTTATTAGGAATTTGAATGTGTGCAGGCCATGTCTCGGGTCTACAATGTTAGTACAGGAATCCAGGGTCCCAGTAAAGTAAGCCTGTTTCCTTTTATGAGAACCTTCATCTTGGTAGCTGGCTGTTGACCTACCTCCTCCCTCCTCACCGAGCCCAAGGAAGTAGTGTTGACTAAAGACACACACAGCGTTTCTCTACCAGTGGTGATTTTGCCACCCAGAGAATGTTTGGCAATGTCTGGAGACATGCTTGGTTGCCACGGCTGGTGGAAGGGGGAAGATGCTACCGGCATCTAGTGGATAGTGGCCCGGCATGCGGTGAACCGTCCTCCGATGCACAGGACAGCCCCATCAACAAAGAATTCTCTGGCCTGAAATGTCAAAGGTGCTGAGGGTGAGAAACCTTGGCCTCGAGTTCATAATCATACATCCTGCAGCAAATATTTGACATTTCATTTCTATCTGCTTTGATATACTGTGGATGAAAATATGTTATCTGCCATATCAGTAAACAAAGGATATTGCAGCTATCAAGACACCAGCTACTGAAGCTGCCCCCAATGGTGCACCATGAGGGGATTCAGGATGGAGAAAAGCAGGATACTGACCCTAGATAGTCAAGGTGCAGATCAAAAGACTGATTTCCATGAGCCCAGACTCTTGCATTTTCCCATAGAAAAACACTGAAGTCATTAACTTGAGATATCTGTTTTTCTTTAATTAACAGTAATTTTTTGATGTTCCCACCTCCAGGTTTTTTTTTAGCAAAAACTCCTCTAGAACCTGCTTCCTCCCTTTACATCTTCAAAGCAGTCCCTAGGAGCCATCAGAGAGGCTGCCTCCCGGGCTCAAGTCCTCAGCAAGTCCGCCAAATAAAACCTAATTCTCAACTTTTAGGTTGTGGGTTTTTTTTGGTTTTGTTTTTTTCAGTCAACAATACCATGGCTGAGAATTTTTTTTTTTCTCTCTCTCCTTCCTCCAACATTGCCCAGCCTAGCTGGGTCTTCTCTCTCTATTATGCAGAGAAATTCTGCTTGCCTCTTGTTTCTACTCCCAAACTGGCACATATAAAACCAATTCATAGCTCAGCTAAACAAATAGCCTCTTGTTAACAGGATTCAGGCTCCACAAAAGGCTGATTTCTACTTAATCATATCCTTGGGATCCCACCTTCCTAACCCAAGTTGTTTATCAAAATATTTCTTTCCAATCAATAAAGTGCTTTCCCAAGAGGAATCTGATGAATGAAGTTTTCTTTACATTTTTACTCACTTCAGCTGATTGTTGTGAACTTTGAAGTGATATTTAACACAAAATCTAGCTCATTCTTGCGGACCTTTGTCATAAATTGTATGAAATTCTGATTGTATTAAGGTGTAGGGATTTTTAATACATAAAATATATTGCAAGAATTGAAACAACTCAGGCGACTACACATCAGATTAAAGCTAACAAGCGTGCTGTTTTTTCCTGTGTCCCAAAACAATGCGGAGTGTTGTGAAGCTGGCCTAGTTTTTCTCACTGCTCTTTGTCAATTTTTGACTAAATGGAGGTTGTGTTAAAGGAGATGCGGGGAGAAAAGAGAAACCGTATGTGTATGTGTGCTAGTTTGAGGAAGGGAGGTGAGACCAGTTACCTCCATGGCTCACAAGACTGAGAACATCAGGAAAACTCCTCCTGAACATACAGTTTATGTAACATTGAAACAAAATGTTCACAAGTTAGAATTCAGGCAAAGAGTCCCGAAATTGACTTGATCTAGATTCAGAGAACTGGCCTGAGGGGCTATAATTCCCATCTGACTACTCAGTCCAGCTCTGTCATTGTTGGTTCTAACATCTCTCCTTTTCCTGCTGTCGCTCCCATTCAATGACTATGTGATATTAAAGTAAAGGTGAGGTTCTTCCTTCCTCACCTATGAGAACAGAAACCAGCATAATTTCTTGTGCCTGTGTTCAACAGTGCTGAAAGGGGGCATATTGTCCTTACATTAAGCAAGAAGCAAAAGCGTCATATCTGCTTGCTCCAGGAAATAAATACTTGCTCCTGGAAGAGAAGACTATGAGCCAACCAAAAGAGCTTACTTATCAAGACTAACATCTTGCTCATCAAGATTGGCTCCAGGACCCTTGCTCCACTGTGCCCACTAATGCAAAGCTATTGTGTTGTAACCCCTGCCCAGTGCCAACCAGTATCTCAGTTTCCAAGACCTGCCTTAATGTCACACAACCAGGCCTAAAACCCTATAAGCATCCTCCCTGACTTCCCCCTTCTGAGACACTAATACAACCTTTAAAGACACGGTCTTTCTTCCTGTAATAGGTGTAGTAAACTCAGCTTTGCTTGGCCAACAGGTTTTCTGGTGGTTTGAAGAGCCAACAGTTGACAAGTGCTTCTTAAGAAAAATGGGGATGAACAATGAAATAAATGACTCTCTCCTAAAATGGAAATAAGTAGTTGTTTAAAGTCTAGAGGTGGGGGCTTCCCTGGTGGCGCAGTGGTTGAGAATCCGCCTGCCGATGCAGGAGACACGGGTTCATGCCCTGGTCCGGGAGGATCCCACATGCCGCGGAGCAACTGAGCCCGTGAGCCATGGCCGCTGGGCCTGCGCGTCTGGAGCCTGTGCTCCACAACGGGAGAGGCCACAACAGTGAGAGGCCCGCATACCACAAAAAAAATAAAAAATAAAAAATAAAGTCTAGAGGTGGGAATGTAAAATGCAGCCACTATGGAAAACCATTCATGGTTCCTTAAAAAGGAATTCTAAACTTAGAATTACCATATGATCCAGCAATTCCACTCCTACATATAGAACTAAAGGAATTGAAAGGGACTCACGTTTTAGAACACCTATGTTCATAGCAGCATTAGTCACAATAGCCAAAAGTTGGAAGCAACCCAAGTGTCCATTGATGGGGGAATGGATAAACAAAATGTGCTATGTACACATTTATGAACAGAAGGATCCAGGGTGGAGAGTTAATACTTACTTTACTGTGTGATTGGTTGCTCCCAGAGAAAGCCCTTTTACAAGTGTGGTCTCAGTTGTTACAGAGGTCTGGGAATTAGAACTTATTGTAATAGGGAAGAACAAATTACTTCACCTTTGTATTTTATTGTTTTTGAGACAAGTTAATCACTAAAGGAATGTTGCCTATAGCTTATATGATACATAATGGCCCATCTCTGGGAACCCTGCCTCCTACGTAATGAGCATTAAGCTAAAATATCTTTGTTTAGGTCACAGGAAACATCCTGACCAGGCCCACCTGTGAATGACTGCAGGAAGGAAGAAATTATCACATCCCCTCTGGAGGCTGACCAGACCAGGAAATGTTTGACTTTACTCCCTCCCCTTTTAGTATAAAAAAAAAGCCTGAATTCTAACTTGGGGAAGATGATTCTTTGGGACACTAGTCCACCATCTTCCGTCTGCTGGGTTTCCAAATAAAGTCGCTATTCCTTGCCCCAACACCTTCTCTCTCAATTTATTGGCCTGTTGTGTGGTGACCAGTACGAGCTTGGACTCTGTAACATTATTATCTTCATTTTGCAGATAGAGAAGGAGAAGCTTGGAGGGGCTCCCTTTATGTGCTTCATGGGTGAGCAATGAAGATACCAAGTCCATGCACTTTCTGCCACGTACCCTGGTGTATGTCTAAGAGCAGGAGAGAAAAAAAGTCTCAGGATGAGGAAAGAGCCAAGGAAGCACCATGCTTGGTTGGAAGCCAGCAGAGTGCCACCAACCAGTGCTTTCAAAGTCTAAATGGCAAAGGAATCTTGACTTTCTCCTGTATTGTAATTTTTGGCCCCTCTAAGTACTCTGCCATCAGCTCAGCTTCCCTATGAGGAAGCTAATACACAAATCTCGAGTTAATCCCTTAGCTTCTCTGAGCCCCAAGACTTCCATCCATGCAAAAGGTAGGCATTCCTTAATGATCTACTGTTCATGGATGCTACAAGGATTAAAAAGAACATCAGTGATCCCTGGAGGAAAGATCTGCAAATGTTGTCACAATTTGCCAGAGAAATCTTGGGCTGGGTCGCTATGAATTAAACACACTAAGCAAACCAATGTGGAAAGAGGGTGCTAAACTGGAATCCACAACTGTTCTCATGTTCACAGCTTTGTTTCACAGGTCTTTAGCATGTGTAACCTTGGCATGTGCTATTATAACCTCCTAGCTTCTGAGTCCAAAAAGATGGTAAAGGCAGAACAACCTCAGCCAAAAAAGGAAATAGACTTTCCCCTAAAGTGTCTGTTCCTTGATGATCTGAGCTATTTTTTTCCCTTGCCAGCTTGCACAGAGACTCATGCTGCAAATGCAGCTGCAAATTCCATGCTGTCTGGTTATTTTAAATTCAGCCAATAGCAAACTCAAGTCCCAAGTGCTTTATTGCTGGCAGTTGGAGGAGAAATTGCAACAGCTAGTTTATCCAATGGGCCCACTTTGAGAGGCGGCCTTCCAGGATTAAAGGAAGCGATGTGACGAGAATGAGGAGGAAAGGTTATCCAGAAAAATAAATAAAGGAAATGATTCCAGTCACTTCTGCATTGCAGTGGGGGAGAGTTGTGTGAAAAGATGCGGGTTGTGTTTTCCACTAGAGAATCTATCATTTGTGCCTTACTGATTGAGGAAAGAAATACTTTCCTGGGCATGGTCTGGAAGACTATTACATTAAGAAATGAATAAAAATGAAAACATGCCATATAACAAAGTAACAGATAATCCTGGAAATAAACCATTTATGAGGCTTTAGAACTTAGTAAAATGGGAGCTGGGAAACATATCTGGGGAAAAATGTATCAGTAACAAAATAATTTTTAAGAAGTGGGGGGGTACTTTGACACCTGGAGGAGCCATAGTAGTAAAAGAAAGGCCCAGTGTCTGTATTTTGAGGGCCTGGACAGTGGAGATGCGATGCCTGCCGCTCTTACACAAATTCTTTTTGTATAAAAGTAAGACGTTCCTTACGCTAAGTAATAGGTGGTTAGGGTGTTATTTCTACTTTCAGCAAATTCATAGGGAAAAGTCAATTAAGGTGATCAGAAAGTGATAGAAATGTCAGATAGATGCTAAATCTGGGAGTAAATATCACAGTCTTTCTTAGAACAGTCCTTGAAGAAGTGCTCCAGCAAAATGAAGGAATAAACAAAGAAAGCATAGAATCCAAAAAATAGTGGGTCCAACTAAGAAAAGTGGTGAAAGGTGGCATTAGAAGGAGAGCTGTGCCGCTGGCTGATTAGTCCTGATGGGAACAGAAGGATGGAGGAAAGGAGACGCTTCAGGGGAAAAGGGGAGGGACGTCCCCAACAGAATATCTCATTGGCGAAAAAGCATGGGGAAAAACTGTGATTGTGATTCAGGCAAACAGTGCGGGAATAGAAGAAAGAAAGAATAAAATAGAGACCATTAGAAACTCCAGGAAAGATGAAAAGGTGGATTAAAGGAAAGGCAATCAGAGCAATAAGCTGGTTCTGCAGTGAACAATTTTTACATAGACGTCACCATTTGAAACATACTGACTGATTTTCAACTTTTAGAAACAACCCATAGACAATATATGGAGAACTAAGTTATGGTTACAGAAGAAAATATAAATGGTATTGACCTTGGCAGTGTCAAAGGAAAACGACAGAAGATGGAAGGAGAGGGGACAACTAAAGGAAAGGTTAGGGGTGTTAATATCTTCTTTTGATAATTAGGAGATCACAAGATCTGGCTGCAGTCTAGAAGAAATAATGGTGCTTAAATATTTTTCAAACCGTAAGTGTAACTTGTTGAGACCATAGTGATATCATTTTATATGCTGAGAGAATGAAGGAATGGAGAATAAAAGGACCAGAGCCCAACAGATAGTGACTAAAACTGAGTCAAAACAGCAGAATCGGTTTTCCCTGGTGGCGCAGTGGTTGAGAGTCCGCCTGCCGATGCAGGGCACACGGGTTCGTGCCCCGGTCCGGGAAGATCCCACATACCGCGGAGCGGCTGGGCCCGTGAGCCATGGCCACGGAGCCTGCGCGTCCGGAGCCTGTGCTCTGCAACGGGAGAGGCTACAACAGTGAGAGGCCCGTGTACTGAAAAAAAAAAAAAAAAAAAAAAACAGCAGAATCCAATTATTTAGCAGTTTTAGATGTTATCTACCAGAAGAAATGACTAAGAGAGGAAAAAGTGAATGCCTCTGGGAAGCAGGCTAAGGAGGTGCAGGGGACAGATCAAAAGGCTATTATTTTTCACAATAAATATTTCACTTCTACTAGATTTGAAAAATAAAACTGTATGCCCAGATGACTTAGATTTAAAAATCATATTTTAAAAATCTGTCCTATGAATGAGGCCCAAAAGAATGCTTCCTTATTTTCACATCCCTTGTGTGTGTAAAATTCACTTCAAAATATAATAAAGCTTTTTATGAGTATGCTACCAGTTGTGCAAAAGTTGGAGAGTGTGTGTGTGTGTGTGTGTGTGTGTGTGTGTGTGTGTGTGTTGTGATGGTTAATTTTGTCTGTAAACTTGACTGGTATAGATAGATATAGATATACCAGTATATCTATATACACTTACACGTGCATAAAATATCTCTGAAAAAGCACAAAACATTGCTTGCAAGGAGAGGAACTGGGTGGATTTGTAGCTGAGAGTGGAGATAAAGTTCTCACTCCATATACTTTAATATTTAAAAATTTTAAATGTTAGAAATACACCACCTGCACATGATATAAAATAAAATAAATACGTAAATTCAATAAGATTTGCTATGTTTGGTTTTTAGCTAATATTTAAAATTAGGATCCTGTAAAGAATGTATTGCTAAAACATACATTTCTGGAAATTAAAAAAAAACTAAAAAATGGAGCCAAAGTTTTTTTCTTTTTTAACATTTTATTTTGCGATAATTTTAGACTTACAGAAAAGTCACCCCAAAAATGACAGAATTCCCATATATCATTCACCCAGCTTCCCCTTACATTAACATTGTACATAAATATAGTATAATTACCAACAGCAGGAAATCAATATTGGTACAATATCACTAACTAAACTAAATAGAACTTGTAGCCAAAGTATTAACCTTGATGCCCATACAAGCATTTAGAAATTTCTTGCTGACTGCAAGAAAAATCTAGAAGTAAATAATCAGCCAGTAAGTTTCTTAACTGCTCTTTTTTTTCTCACTGTAGCACGCATAGCAATTTCTTCCAATGGATCTTCCAAAGGATCATCAACGTTGTTGATTGTACCATTTTTCTTGTCCCTAAACGAGTGCCAGTTTCTGATTCTTTGTCCACTGCTCAGCAAAGCACTTCCATGATTTAAACTGAAGTCCATTTCCAGCTGACCCCAGGCATAGAGGTGATGTGTGCTTACCTCTTACCTTCACTATGCCTTCCCCACCTTTCATTGTCACTTTCTGATTTGCCCTCCATCCAGGCAAACGACTTCTTCAGGGGAGCCTCAGGACTGATACTTCTGTACCCCACCAAGCCCCACTCTGTTCCCCAGCTCCCACACACCTTTTCATGTCAGTCTTGCCTGGTTTCAGTCTCAGAAATGTTGGTACTGGATTGATATGCTGCTCCAAGGGGAACGCACCTACAATATGGGAGTCCTAAAGGCAGCATGATACACTGGGGCAGTGCTGATGGGGGAGGGGCAGGGAGCTAAGGAAACCTGAGTGTCTCTAGAACTGTCACTAACAAGTTTGGTGACCTTGGTCAAGTCACTCAAATGCTCTAGGTTTTCATTTTCCGGTAAAATAAGAGGATGAGGCTAGATGCACATTTATTAATATTTCTGGCATTAAAGATATCTTTGAAAATCTGATGAAATAAATCTAGAGAACCATGCTTTCAGAAAAATGCACATTGTGCCTAAATATTTTTGTATAGCTGAAAGGGACAAAAATATGAAATTATAGGAGATCACAGACTTTCCTCTTCATTTCACATCCTAAAGAAGACACTGTATCAGTTCTAGTTTCCTCAGGGCCTTTGTTATACAGTTCAGGGTGATGCGTAGAAAGGAGAATCAGAGGTAACAAGAGAAGCTAGATTGATTTACCTAAGGGTCAGGGCACTAATGCAGAAGGTGAGTAAGAATAGATCTAGGGTAGATAAAGTGTACTTAATCACAATTAAAAACCTTCGTGCTTCCAATGGCATCATCAAGAAAGTGAAAAACAACACACAGAATGGGAGAAAATATTTGCAAATCATATATCCAGTAAGGGACTTATATCCAGAATGTATGAAGAACTCTTACAATTCAACAATAAAATGATAATCCAATTTTTTTTTTTTTTTTTTTAATGGCTGCGTTGGGTCTTTGTTGCTGCGCGCGGGCCTTTCTCTAGTTACGTCTAGTTGGCCTCTCATTGCGGTGGCCTCTCCCACTGCGGAGCACGGGGTCTAGGCTCCGGGCCTCAGCAGTTGTGGCACACGGGCTTAGTTGCTCCATGGCACGTGGGATCTTGCTGGATCAGGGCTCGAACACGTGTCCCCTGCATTGGCAGGCGGACTCTCAACCACTGTGCCACCAGGGGAGCCCTGATAATCCAATTTTAAAATGGGCAAAAGACTTGAATAGACATATCCCCAGTGAAGGTATACAAATTGCCAATAATATCATGAAAAGATGTTCAATATCATTAGTCTCATTAGTCATTAAGGAAATGCAAGTCAAAACCACAATGAGATGCTACTTCGCACCCACTAGGATGGCTATAGTAAAAAAAAAGAAAAAAAGATGGACACTACCAACTGTTGGTGAGGTTGTGGAAAAATTGGAAGCCCCATACTTTTCTGGTAAAAGTGTGTAAAACAATTTGGAAATTCCTCAGGAAGTTAAATATAGGGACTTCCCTGGTGGCGCAATGGTTAAGAATCCACCTGCCAATACAGGGGACACAGGTTCGAGCCCTGGTCCAGGAAGATCCCACATGCTGCAAAGCAACTCAGCCCGTGTGCCACAATTACTGAGCCTGTGCTCTAGAGCCTGCGAGCCACAACTATTGAGCCCATGTGCCACAACTACTGAAGCCCATGTGCCTAGAGCCCATGCTCTGCAACAAGAGAAGCCACGGCCATGAGAAGCCTGCAACGAAGAGTAGCCCCCGCTCTCTGCAACTAGAGAAAGCCTGCGTGCAGCAAGGAAGACCCAACGCAACCAAAAATAAATTAATTTTTTTTAAAAGTTAAACATAAATTTATCATATGATCAGCAATTCTACTCTTAGGTTTATATCCAAGAGAACTGAAAACGCATGTTCACAGAAAAACTTGTGCATGAATAATCATAACAACATTATTCATAATAGCTAAAAAGTAGAAAAAACCCAAATGTCCATTAGTAGATAGACAAAAAGTGGTATATCCACACAGTCAGATATATTCAGCCATAAAAAGGACTGAGGTATTGATGCGTACTACAACATGGATGAATCTGGAAAACATTATGCTAAATGAAAGAAGCCAGACCAAAAAAAGGCCACATATTGTATAATTCCATTTGTGTAAAACGCCCAGGATAGGCAAATCCACAGGCAGTAGATCAGTGGTTGCCAGGGGACGGGGGAAGGAATAACAGTAAGTGACTGCTAGTGGGTACCAGTTTATTTACGGGGTAGATGAATATTAGTGGTAGTGGTTTCACAACCTTGTGAAGACACTAAAGCTCACTGATTTGTAAAATAAAAGATCTGGGGGCAGAGGGGGAGAGAAAAATGAGAAAGGAAGCCAGCATGGGTGGGAATTCGGGGAAGAAAAAGAGAAGAAAGTTTAAAGCACCTGCCTTATATGAGATATGGGAGAGATGGATGGGTAAAGAGGACTTTTAGGGAGTTTGACATGTATTTGGGATATATCTCCACCTCCCAGAAACTTTACAAATTACGTATTTTAAAAATAATTTTGGGGCTTCCCTGGTGGCGCAGTGGTTGAGAGTCCGCCTGCCAATGCAGGGGACACGGGTTCGTGCCCCGGTCTGGGAAGATCCCACATGCCGCGGAGCGTCTGGGCCCGTGAGCCATGGCCGCCGAGCCTGCCCGTCCGGAGCCTGTGCTTCGCAACGGGAGAGGCCACAACAGTGAGAGGCCCGCGTACCGCAAAAAAATAAAATAAAAAAATAAAAATTAAAAAAAAATAATAATAATTTTGGAATTGGATTTGTGGGTTAGGGGGATGGGATATTGAATTTAGACTGGTTCCAAAGAATCCATTTATTGGGGGTTGACACATTCATTCAGTCAACAAATGTTTATTGAGCAACTACTGAGTGCCAGGCCCTGTTCTGTGGACACTAGGGTGCAGTGGTGAATAAGACAGGAGGAGGTACTGCCCTCCTGGAGCTTACAGTCTAGTGGGGTGTGTGTGTGTGTGTGTGTGTGTGTGTGTGTGTGTGTGTGTGTGTGTAGCAGAATGGGAGGATCAGGCACAGACAATGAGAAAAAGTAAAAACATGATCAATTTCAAGCAGTGATGTGTTTTTACTAAAAAGGTAAAGAAAAGGAATAAAGAGTGGCAGGATTCTGCGGGTTACATTTTAGGGGTTCATGGAGTCCTTAAGCCCATGGGTTTAGAGCCTCCAGATTCAGAATCCTTGGACAAGTTAATTTCTATATATTCCTTTTATCTAAAAAAAAAAATCTGTAATATATGGAAGAGGTATGAGAGTAAACATGACAAGAAATCAAATTAAATACAACGTTAGTAATTTGGAACCTGCCAATTTGGAATTTGTGCTAATGTAAAGAAGAGCTTGGCTGAGATTTAGTTTATATTATCAATAAAGAGCTTGTAGAGACTTCCCTGGTGGCACAGTGGTTAAGAATCCGCCTGCCAATGCAGAGGACATGGGTTTGATCCCTGGTCCGGGAAGATCTCACATGCCATGCCGCGGAGCAACTAAGCCCATGCACCACAACTACTGAAGCCTGTGTGCTCTAGAGCCCATGAGCCACAACTACTGAGCCTGCGTGCCACAACTACTGAAACCCATGTGTCTAGAGCCTGTGTTCCGCAACAAGAGAAGCCACCTCAATGAGAAGCCTGCACACCACAACGAAGTGTAGCCCCTGCTCGCTGGCCACAACTAGAGAAAACCCACGCACAGCAAGGAAGACCCAACGCAGCCAAAAATAAACAAATAGTTTGTAAAGTGAGGAGGTTAAAGGGAAACCACATAACTAACTCCCTCAATTAACTGCAGCATTTCCTCAGGGTCCACTGTGCCGGAGGCATTGAGATAGACAGGGAGGCCCACACTTGGTGGATGCTAAAACTGGAAGGAACTTTGGAGATGATCTAAGAATGACTTCAATCCCTTCATTGTACAGAGGAGGAAACTGATATTCAGAGGCTCAAGTGATTAGCCAAATTTCCACGGTTTACTAGTCACAGAGCTGGGATCACAGTTCAGGTGCCCTAATTCCAGGTCCAGTCAGAACATTCATTTAAAAATAATTGATATGTTAATGCAAGATTGTCTATTTACTAAATCAAGGACTTAAAGTTCCCTCTGAAACAATACATTGTTTCTTTGTTCTGCTTCTGCCCGTTCACAATAATGAAACAGCATTTTGTTTGGTGATTTTTTTCATTTATTCAGGTTCTCTCTGAAACAAAACATTGCTTCTTAATTGTGTTCTTAGTTAACAATAATGACTGATTTTTTCATTCATTCAGCACAATGCTAGGTACCACTAGGAACAGAAACATCGTTCAGATGTAGCCCCGACCTCAAAAAGCTAAACATACAGAGGAGAAAATAAGACATGTTCACAAATAATTAGGATGTTGGATAGATCTTATAAGTCCATCAGATGCTACCATGAGTCAGGAGGTTCCAGAGGAGCAAAGTCATGTCTGCTTGGGAGAAAGGAAATCAGGAAAACACATTCTGACTTTACAAAGCTTCAGAGAAATAACTTCTGGAGTTCATGGAAATTGCTGAAGTCTTTGGGCAACAAAAAACACAGAAACTACAAGGGGAAATCAGTAATTTCCTTAAAAGTACCCAAACAATCCTGTCTTTATTTAACCACAGGACACATTTTCTTAATTGACTGCTGAAACTTTTAGAATATTTAACCACTACTCTGGGAAAATATCTATAATTGCACCCAAGCTGACCTCAACTGTGACTGCACTTAGAATAAGATAAATGTACTTTAAAAATTCAGTTCTTTCTAAACTTTAGCCTTCATATTTTAAGTTGGCCACCATACCTGTGCAAGAACCTTTTCAAATGACAGCATTACGTGTGCTTAATGAGACTTGATAGTTGAAGTGGAATAAATGTCTTTTTAAAAACCCTCAGGTTTTTTCATGTATAATTTAGATACAGTAAAATTTGCACTTTTTAGGTGTAGAGTTCCATGACTTTCCACAAATGGGATGCTTTTACTGTGATTTCTACAGTTAGCTATTAGTATAGTGAAGACCTACAGAACTGAATGGAGAGAAACAGCCTAGGAATCAATGATAATATAAAGCAAACATCTCCACATGTCCTGTGTGCTCAGACAGGGGAGTATGCCCTTTATATGAACAATCTCAGCTCCTTCTCCCAGCGCTATAGAAAATGTTCTTTTACAATCTCTACAGATGAGAAAAATGAAGCTCAGAGAAGAGTTTTTTGACCAAGGTCACATACCCAGGAGGTGGCAGGCTCCCAAGCAGGGAGAATTTCCTGCCTCCGTCACTGAGTAGTTTTGAGATTTGAGGAAATTCATTTGGCCTGTTGGGGCTTTGTTTTACTCATTCTTATAAAGAGAAGGTCCTACTAGCTTTCTGGTCCCCCAGACCTCTTTGTTTCCTTATCAGAGCCCCACCATCTTGGTTCACAGGTGGAAATAAAACATCTGACCAGCAGTAGCCTCGGGGCTGAGCGTCTCAGACAAACAGCCCCAGAAGTTAGAGAAATGCCACGCACACTTAGGCGGAGCCCAGCCTGCACCCACGCAAACTCTTCCCCGTTTTCTCACCATCGGCAGCTGGCACGGGGCGAGGACAATGCCATCTAGTGGAGTTCAGGAGGCCAGAGAAACAAACGGTGAGGAAGTACGTTCGGCCTCAGTCCCGCAGAACAATGCGGCCACTGTCACGTCCCAGCTTCTCTGGTCGCATCGCATCCTCACCGACCACGATTACAGGGGTTGGAGCTGGCCGAGCCACCCGCATTCTCTCAGCTTTCAGTTCTGCGGTTGGCAAACCGTCCTCCAGTACATCGCCCCACCAGCTGCCTCCTGCCACGTTCCTTTCTCGCTGTGAACGTTCGTTATTGTCCGGTCGCCTCCGAGGGAAGCGGTAACATGAGGATGGAGAGCTGGGAATAAGAAGTGTACCTCTTCCCTCCGCAGCTGTAGAGGGAGTCTGGAGACCTACTTCTGAATTCTGACTCTGCCACCCAAATGGCTGTGGATGGGGGCACTCCATTATCTTTTTTGGTTTTTTTTTTTAAATAAATTTAATGTATTTATTTTTGGCCGCGTTGGGTCTTTGTTGCTGTGCGTGGCCTTTCTCTACTTGCGGGGAGCAGGGGCTACTCTTCACTGCGGTGCACGGACTTCTCATTGCCGTGGCTTCCCTTGCTGTGGAGCACAGGCTCTAGGTCCACGGGCTTCAGTAGTTGTGGCTCGCAGGCTCAGTAGTTGTGGCTCGCGGACTCTAGAGCGTGGGCTCAGCAGTTGTGGCGCATGGGCTTAGTTGTTTTGCGGCATGTGGGATCTTCCCGGACCAGGGCTTGAACCCGTGTCCCTTACATTGCCAGGTGGATTCTTAACAACTGCGCCACTAGGGAAGCCCTCCATTATATATTACCTATTTTTATTTTATTTTTTTAAACCGGGACTGAAGGCAGGAAGTGAACTATTTCCTGTATAACAGTTTGTTTCTCTTTGGGGTGCCGAGGTTGAAGGACCTGGGGAGCAGTACTGCTTCCTCCTGATCATTCAACACCCTGTACTTCACTGTCCTTCAGACTTTAGAGCAGCCTTTTTTTTTTTTTTTTTTTTTGGCCATGCCATGTGGCTTGAAGGACCTTAGCTCTCTGACCAGGGATCAAACCTGGGCCCCCTGCAATGCAAGCACTGAGTCCTAACCACTGGACTGCCAGGTAGTTCCCTAAAGCAGCCTTTATCCATGTAAAACAAAACAGTATCACGCCATGCACCGACCTAATAGGCTGAATCCTTCTCTCATTTTTGCCTGTTTCTGGCTTGCTTTTCAGGGAACGTCAGGTCACTGAGTCTTCTCTGAGGCCTTTCAGGACATAGCAAATAGCTCAGCAAATGCTTGCTGATTGTCTGTCATGGGAATCAACAGATAAAGATGAAAATGACCCAACCCTAGAGTGGGGATTTTAAAAACCTTTATTTTATAGGATAAAATTCTTTTCTTAGGGGTAGAATGTCTGATTATTTTTTTTAATCCTCAAATATCTAACTTATCCAGGGATTCGGTTTCTACACTTGGAAGAGATTAATAATAACTTCAGAAGGCTCCTGTAAAGACCAAGAGAGAAAATGCACATAAAAGCCGTGAGTGAGTCCCAACGCATGGCTTCCTGGCACATTTTACTTGATGGTACTCAGAGTAAAGGATGATGTTTGTACAGTGCCTTGAGGGTAAGTGGACAAGGCATCTAGAGGGAGCTATCGCTGCCCCAGGGGCTCCAGCAGCCCCAAAGATTCTTGCTACTCCAGTCCCCTCGGAGCAACCCCCAGGGATGCGGGACTCATGAGTCCATCACACCTACGGCACCGGTGGGTCCCAAGGTCCACTTCTTGGAAAGCTGTTTTGAGCTTTCATACAAATGGACAAATGTAATGAATGATCCTACTGATGTGAGTGGATCATTTTGCCTTCCTTCGCTCAGCTGCCACAGGGGAAACTGCCTAATCTCCGAGATCATAATATTATTTATGAAAGTAATACAATGACATATTTGGACCAATGGTGAAAGTAGAAATGCTTTTGGTCCCCCCACCAAAAAAACAAAAAACAAACAAACAGGCAAGACAGATTGACTTTGGCTTGGGGAGACATGAGTTACACAGTTACTGGTATCGGTTTGGGATTTGTTGATGCCCGGGCTTTGGACTGGTGTCTTCGGAAATTCCCTTGGTCATGCCCTTGTGGTTGGAAGACGTCCACAGAGAGCTGGAAGATGACATCATCACCCTGTTCAAAGCCAGCCTGCAGAATCTCTTTCCCAATGCCCTAACTCCTCATCAGGAAGGACAAAACTGCCCAGAGGTCCCTAAGCAGACTCCCTTATATGCCATTGACCAGAACTGGGCCACATGGACTGAGAAAGCAAGTATCTGACCTGTTTACTGGGATGCCAGTCAGGGAGAGGGGGGTTTGAGAGGCTAGTCAGTAGTGTCTGGCTTGTTGCTATGCAAAGCACTTCTGGTTGTAACTCAAAGGGAAGAGCAAGTCTTCATTTCCCAATATTATCTGAACAGACTTCCCATTATTCAAATGTACAAACAAAAAGGCTTAGTAACAGAGCATCTGTAATTTCTACAACATCTGCCAACCCTGCTGATATTTGGCAGCTTGGTCCTTAATGATTTGCTCAGATTTCTTAAAACAGGAATTCCCACTTTTCCTCCTGAAAGTTTCAGGATTCTTTCCAATGCCTTCAGATCTTAAGCCCATGAGCTCCTCTGTACACTGTTTCTTCCCCTGGTCCACCGCGCTGCTCTTTCCGCTAATTACTTCACACACAGACTTCAGGTACTTGTACAGCTCAGCATCTTATTGGGAAGCAGTCTTCAAGAAATGAGATCTTAACATTTTTGCTATTTTAAAGTATATATAAAATATTTTAGAATAATATTAAAACTAATAAAAATGTTAAAACACATTTTAATGTTACATGCACGGTTTTGTCAATCAAATAAGTATCGGCTTATAATAAAAAGCTGCAGTCTCCTGTCGCGCCTTCACCACCCCCAGTGCCCACTTCCAGTTAGTCATTTTCTACCCATTTAGTTTTCTTTACGTGTTTATATCTATATACTAAATTACATGCTTAAATTGCTATTTCTTGACTTTTAATTTAGACTCCATCTGTTGGCTCTAGTCTACACAATAGGAGAGTTTGACTTCCTCATACATACATTCCCACACCTATTTTTCTCCTCCTCCCATCATCCCTGTATGGCTATGTCACTATCTTTTTTCTTAATCCTCTTTTTTACATAGCATTCTGTTCTGGTCTTATTGTTGCAAAATTTTCTCTTATCTCTCTAAAGATATAAATGATCGTAAGTTTTCTTCCACTGTCTCCATCTCTCCCTTGTTCCTCATCTGTTATATTTGCTCCCATTGAAGCCTTTCTTGAAATGTCGGTTGACTCTTGGATGTCCATTACTGCCACTGAAAAGCTGACCAGCAGCTCTGTGTAAATAGAGTTTATTCATTGGTCGGCATCATTATATTGTGGCAGTATATTGTGGCAGATGGGGACCCACAAGGACTGGAATCTATATGTCTTCTCTCTTGGGTTGGTTGCCTTCCCCAAAGAGGAATTCTCCAGTCTCCCTTTGCGGGTAATAGAAAACCGGCTGCCCGGGATCATGGGAACCTAGTGTGAGAAGGAGGCTGTGGGAATTACCATTCAGTACGAAAAGGCACCTCACCACCCCCATTCCCTTCCACTGAGCTTGGTGCCCCAGAGCTCAGAGTTTCTCTAGAATTTCCAAGAGCAAAGCGCTTGTGCTATGTTCAGGCAGGCGATGGACAAGCTGCAGAAGCTAGGGCAGGGAATCTGGGAGTGGTACGCGGGCCTCTCACTGTTGTGGCCTCTCCCGTTGCGGAGCACAGGCTCCGGACGCGCAGGCTCAGCGGCCATGGCTCACGGGCCCAGCAGCTCCACGGCATGTGGGATCTTCCCGGACCGGGACACGAACCCGTGTCCCCTGCATCGGCAGACGGACTCTCAACCACTGCGCCACCAGGGAAGCCCAGAAATTTCTCATTTTTAAACATTACAAAAAACAATGAAAATAAATGAACCGAGCATAAAATCCCGAGGACCCTATTGTTAAGGAAATATATGAAATGAGAGCAAGAGCACAATTTAGACAAATAAAGCTACACCAAATACACAACAGCTGGGTGAAAGGCTCGCAATCTGACTTCATTTTCTCCCCTGTAAATCAAAATCTTCACAAAACCTTTCATAAGAAACCTATGAAATCCCCAACACCAAAACTTAACTGAACGCAGAGAATCAACAAACAAGTGTTTTGTTTGTTTCTTCTTTTTCTGGTACGCGGGCCTCTCACTGCCGTGGCCTCTCCTATTGCGGAGCACAGGCTCCGGACGCGCAGGCTCAGCGGCCATGGCTCCCGGGCGCAGCCGCTCCGCGGCACGTGGGATCCTCCCGGACCGGGGCACGAACCCGCGTCCCCTGCATCGGCAGGCGGACTCGCAACCACTGCGCCACCAGGGAAGCCCCGCAGCCAACTTTTGTTTTTTGTTTGTTTGGTTGGTTTTTGGCTGTGCCATGTGGCTTGTAGGATCTTAGTTCCCCGACCAGGGACCGAACCTGGGCCACGGCAGTGAAAGTGCTGAGTCCTAACCACTGGCCCTCCAGGGAATTCCCCCCACCCAAATTTTGAAAGGTGGTGCCTTCCACGGTTTGGCCTTTCCGAGAATCTGCAATGGGAATCAGCTTGCTTCTCACTGGACATTCCCCCTCGACTCTCTCTGGCATTAAGTTTCTGCTTTTTCTGTTCTGCCTAGTCAGTTACCACTTGCTCACCTGTTTTCCATTTTGCAAAATAGGGTTGACATCACTTTTTCCTCTTACTCCTCCCCTGTTCTCTTTGACTTTTCGACTTTTCACTATTTTTATCTCTTTATTCTCATGTCAGTAGGGTTTCATGAAAGAGTAAAGATTAATGCAAGCATTCCATTTACCATGTTTAACTGAAAGTAACGTTTCATTTTTAGGTATCAAATCTTAGCTGGGCATATGCCCATTTAGCTATTTATGTGTGTGTGTGTTTAGAGACAAGAAAAAAATATATTTATATCTTAGATGAGAGAAGGACTATACTCTCCAGCTTCCCTTGCAGCCGGTGCCAATACAATGAAAGCGGAAGAGAGGTGTGTACTTCTGAGCCTTGGTCTTAGCCTACAACTCTGTGCTTCTCTGCTCTCTGTTTTTCTAGGAAAAACAGAGAGCAGAGAAGCACAGAGTTGTAGGCTAAGACCAAGGCTAGAATGGGCTAGAATGTGGATATGGCAGCAGCCAGCTTCACCTATGCAGACAAGGACAACTCCCTAGGGGACGGTGCTCAAACAAATGGAAGTAACTTGGGTCTTTGAATGAATAGACCCAGCATCCTGGACCATTCACCTCCAGACTATTTTTTTTTTTTTTTTTTTTTTTGTGGTATGCGGGCCTCACTGTTGTGGCCTCTCCCGTTGCGGAGCACAGGCTCCGGACGCGCAGGCTCAGCGGCCATGGCTCACCGGCCCAGCCGCTCTGCGGCATGTGGGATCTTCCCAGACCGGGGCACGAACCCGTGTCCCCTGCATGGGCAGGCGGATTCTCAACCACTGTGCCACCAGGGAAGCCCACCTCCAGACTATTTTGTGAGAAAGAAATTAATTTCTTATTTAGGCCTCTGTAGTTTGAGATCTCTTTGCTGTGGCAACGTATCCTGTACTCTAATGCAATGCCATTGACTGGTTCACAAAGCAAATCTACAGATAAGCTGCATATCTATTTCCTGGGGTGTTTAAAAATATACAGAATCTTGGACCTCACCCTCAGATTCTGATGCAGTCAGCCTGGGGTAAGGCACAGAAATCTTTTTTTTTTAACTACGTATACTTTTCTGATACATTGCCAAGATTATGAACCACTGACCTTGCCCCCTTTCACTATAAAACATTTTCTTTACAATTCCCATGGTTTTCCCATTCCTCCTTCATTTTCCTTGAGTCTCCTTAATGTCTTCCTGATTCGTTTGTGAAAAGTAAAATGCTAATGTTATTGTAGTGGATAGTTGTTTGTCTTTCCAGAATCCATTCGCTCGGATTTTCCTTTGGGGACGCGCTTCTTCTCAATTCTCTGACCATGTGGTTCAGGCAAACCAGTCAGCTCCATAACATCGCCAGCTCTAGGGAGGGACACTCAACCACACAGCCCAAGCCAGGCCAGTCGGCATATGCCAACCTCTTGACCACAGTGATGTGTTCGGGAGTGAACACACGATCCAGGTCAGTTCAGTGAGACCCAGTCCTAGGGAAAAGAGCAGGTCTTTTCCCTCTGGGAATGCTAAGCTGGTAGGATGTAGGCCTGCGGCTATAGGTGCCCATCTTACCACCATTGAGGGAGTCTGAGCATGAAGTCAACACAGTGGAGAGAAGAGAGGAGAGATGATGCAAGACTAGTTCTGACGATATCACTTGAGCATCTGGAATCGTGCCTGAAGCCCTAGACTCCCCAGCTCCATAACTCAATACATTTCTTTTATAAGAAGGAAGTATCAGATTACATAGATATGTATATATCTATATATTATTCATAGTATATATATTAGGATTATTTCATAGTAAAAAGTATACATATATATGTAAATATTTATATAGAAATACACAAACACAACATAATTATAAAATTATGAAGTTCAAAAGAAAATAGAAAATGAACATGTAACATTTTAGAGATACTTTCAAAGAGAATAATCATTAGATCAGTGTATCTAACACATCACTCTCCTGTTTTAACTAGTATCTAGGGTAATTTTGCCTCTGAATTTTTATGAAGTTGATGCAAACAGACCTTTGAGGGATTATGCAAATGCTTTTGTTATAGTGTCAATAATTTTCTGGTTACAGTTCTAGACTGTTCTAGAGTTTTCTCATGTAGAGTCTGATCCAGTTTTGCAGTCACTACAGGGCAACTTGAAACAAAATATGTAAAATATATAAGGCTTCCTGATCCAGGAAATCAGCAGTACAGATTTCCTGAGTTAAATGTATCTGGTAAACTTCACTTTGTTCATGACAAGGAACATGACTGGGAAGCAGGTGTCTTTTGTTGCTCTCAGGAAAATTAATGTCTGCTTCATAGACTGAACATGTCAGCACTTTTCAATAATCTGTATTCAGGGTACAGGGCCTATTTGCTGCAACGCATGGTGGGCCTTCCAAAGCCATTCACACCCTCCTCTCACACAGAGCAATGGGGTTCTGTGTTTGTAGAGCCCGGGAGCCAAGGATGATTTCCACACTTCTAAATGGTGGAAGGAAGATCAAAAGAAGAATAATACTTCATGAATATGACATGAAATTCAAAATTCATTGTTCACAACTAAAGTTGTATTGGAACACAGTCACATTAATTCATGTACACATTATCTATGGCTGCTTTTGCATCACATGGCAGAGGTGAGTAGTTGTGACCAAATGACCTGCAAAGCTTAACATATTTACTGTCTCAGTCTTCAAGTTTGCTGACCCCTGCTACAGAGAATGAAAAGTCAATACTCACTTTCCCAGAGATATTTGTAGGCGAGGGGAAAACCATGTGACCCAGTTCTGACCAATAAAATGTCAAGGAAAGTTTGCAAGAGGGATGGTAGAAAAGATAGTGTAGATCCTAATAAAGTAAAAGAAGAGAGTTGACTCCTCTCTCCTTCCTCCTGCCTTAAACACAGATTTGATGTCTGGAGCTGTGGTGACATTTTTGTGACCACGATGAAACAAGCACAAGGTTGACTGCATTTTTATCTGATTATTACATTTTTGTTCAAAGATCTAATGCTTTCTTTGGTCTCTGGCATTGGAATTGATTTGAAGCAGTCTATAGTTCTTCTAAACCTAGTCTAAACAATGGTCACGGGGGAAAGAATAACTTAGACAGATGCTTCCCATGGGAAACTTTCCATTTCTTTAGGAATTCGATTGTGGTCACGTAACCCCAGGCTCCAACTGAGGGGAGTTCAACTTTAGCCCAAGTTAAATCTGCCAAGGTACTTGGGGTGGGAAGGATATAAAATGTTTAAGAAGCTGCGTTCCAAAATTAAATGTGCTCATTTAACTGTGGCAAAGATGTAAAAGCATCAATCACTGCTAGTTCCTACTACTCAGTGAATCTTCTATAAAAGAGAGATAATTTTATTATTGTAAGTAAATACTCAGCTGGAATCTGGTATTCTTATATTCAATTCTCCTTTTTATTAAGTTTCATAAGTGACCATTTAGATCATGGAATCTCTAGCAGAGCTATTCCATCTATAGTCCTTCTGGGAGCAAGGTGTAAATAAATAACATTTATTTGAGGAACTTCCCTGGCAGTCCAGTGGTTAAGACTTCGCCTTCCAATGCAGGAGGTGCAGGTTCGATCCCTGCTCAAGGAGCTGAGATCCCACATGCCTCGTAGCCAAAACACAAACCATAAAACAGAAGCAATATTGTAACAAATTCAATAGAGTCTTTAAAAGTGGTCCACATCAAAAAAAATCTTAAAAAAAGATTTATTTGAATGATATATATTTATATTAAATGAAATAAATATATTGTTAAAATAAATATAAATTTATAAATAATAGATTTATATATTTAACATGTACAAGGCAGAACAAAACAAAATAAAAACTTGGAGTAAATGCTATATAAAGATTAGGGCATTTTCTAGTATTTCAGACCTCTAAGTATACCTGGAGATTCAAAAGTCCCAGGGTCTAGGCACCCATTCATTAAAAATATTTTAGAAATCCATTATAGGAGACAATAATTTCTCCTTGTAGAGAAAGAAAATGAAGCTCAGAAAAGATGGTTACAGTCACAGAATAACTCTCTGCACAGGACCCGGACTCTTGGGGAATACTCACTCTCATTCATTTTGAGGCCACTTGGACAAAAGAGGGCATTAAGGGAAACTCATGACAAAATCTCACTCAAATGTATGGTGACTTTCCAGAGCCTTAAGCCCATCATTCACATTGAATTCCCAGTAGCTGGGAAATTTCAGAGTATTAGAGGCTATATAGCTAAGCTGGAATTATTCATTTTCCAAAGATTGGTTTAAAAGCTGCTCTCTAATACATTTTTTTAAAAAAAGCCTCCCTGCCATCCCTCCTACAGGTCGAGGTAGCCACTCGCTCTGCCTTCCTGCCTAGGGTGGCTGACCATCCCACTTTGCTTGGGATTGAGGGGTTCCTAGGATGGGAGCTTTTACTGCTAAAACCGGGAAAGTGCTAGGCAAACTGTGACAAGTTGGCTACCCTATCCTCACTCCTCTGCCTGAGATTCTCCTTTGCGCTCACCTAGGTCTTCCTCAGTGTTGCAAGCCCAAGTCAATCCCATTCCCTCCATGACTCCTCCCGGATCCCCCCAGCCATAACACATCTCTCTACATGGCCAGGCTCTGGGCTGGTGCTGATTGGTGACAGCTGCTTCCCTCTCTCTCTTGTAACACACTTTCTAATTATGGCCCCGTAGAGGGCAGAACACATGTCTTGTGCCTTGGTTCTTTTCACTGAGTCAGTGCCGGATCAGAATTGTCAAATTGACTGGGAAGATGTTCAGAACTGGACCCCAAGCATCTTCTTCCATGCTGTGCCCAGACTTCTTGCATTTACTCGTAGAAATACACCTTGCAGCTCGGGCCTTGGCCCCTCCAAGAAAACCTTTGAATTGCCAGGAGATGCAGGAAATTCTGATGGAATCTAGTAACTACAAACAAATCTGAAAATAATTCTTCAGCGGATTCTTGCCAAATAATTCTGGCAGGAAACCACCGTGATGGAACTCAGTGAATTAGCAGAAAACACATTATAGACCCCAGAGAGAGGATCAGACTGAAGTTACTGCATGCCTCTGTTTCACAAAAACTAGAGCCCTGAGCAAAGAGAAATCACAGACAGGATGGAAGAGAAATTTCTCCTTTGAAATAATGGCCCTGGGGCAGTTTCTAAGCCTATCAAGATGTGGAAAGGAAAATAATACCTGCAATAAAGTCAGGCCAAAATGATGTGGTAACAGCTTCAGAGCAATTCAGAAGTTCAGTACCAATAGTTCCTTATGAAAAGGGGTTTCTCTGGCCACAAATGACCACTCAGGCACACTGTTCTGCATAAGCTCTGTCATCTAAACATCTAAACTCAGCAAATTACCCTTAGCCAAATTATCCCGATGGTTTCTTTCATCGAACTCTCTACAGTAACCATGCAAACACATAGTTCTAATGGTCACATTGCCTAGGCAGGTTTAAACACCATTTTACTATTCTGTTTTCACTTGACTATTTGATCTTTGGGCTAGTTGCTAATATCATCTGTCAACCTGACACAGAATTGGGGAAAAAAAATACTTTCAGCTAAGATTTTCAACTGTCCAGACGTCTAGGTAAGAGATAGTGGATTCATAACAGTAATCAGGTAAATAGCAAAGATCCTCATCATAGTGGTAGAGCTAAGAAAATGTGAATTGCTATCGTAGGAATCACTCCTTCACATGACCAGGAAAGGGCCAAGAAGAAGATAGAGATCTTCCTTCACTGGGGCACCATTTCTGAGATGCCATTTCACTCAGTCAGCACCAGATGTGTTCCTGTCACCTGTAACTGAAATGAAAGTCCTCCAGGACAAGGACACACCATGCAATGGAATGTGAGCAGTCCTTTAACGTAAAATGTAGAATCGCGAGACTTCCTCCTCCTCGTGCAGCCCCATTGCTTTCTTATTATCTCTTCCCTACTTTCATGGTCCTTGACCTGACCACCGGCAAAAAGTAAGTTTCTTGGTTGCTTCTTGCAATTTAACTTACCCCTTCACTTCCTCTTATTTTTCTTTCTCCTGGATTATGGACAAAGTAGAAGCCAATGTTTTGAAAAAATCCTGAATAACAGAAGAAGATAGAAAAGGGGAAGAAGTGTGTCTGGGATGTCTGATCAAGGGCTTCCCTGGCTGGGAAGGTCGCATCTCCCTCTGGAGCTGCAGTGCTTTTCAGGTGCAAATATGCTTGCGTCCTGGTTTGAAACAGGACACTATGTTGCAACTTCTGGAACCACTGTAGTGTCACTATGCAATATCTCCTCTGTTTACTGGTAATAATAAGCGCACTCAGTTCAATCAACTATATATTATTTAAAATACCATCAATCAAATCCACCTTTAAAAGTAGAGCTATTCTTCTGAGTGATTTAAAATTTCCTTTGTCTGGATATTATTTCAATAACAGTAGTGTATATCTATATAGCTATACATCAGTGCCTGTATCTATAGCTATATAACATATAAGCCCTTCTGCAAATCCCACTACAATTATTTAGTATGACTTACATTCCATATGCATGGATTCAATGTGATTTTAAAGTTAAGCGAGTTTGAAATTACAAATTATGTGATCCTGCTTTTATAGAGTCAACCAATCTAAGATAGATCACAGCATTCCTTTATTTCGGCATCACATGTAAAATGCCAGTATCAGGTCCAACTAAAGATCAAACCTCCTTTCCATCTTGAATTTTTAAAGAAGTTGTTTGTGGTGAGCTGGAGAAGACAGGGAAGGAGATGTCAAACAGGAGACATTTCTTCTTAAACGTGAAACATGCGGCAATTGTATGGAGAAAAATTTTTAAAGGTACTTAGGAACACACATATACACGCACACGTGTGATAAAGAAAATGAATTTTAAAATACAGTTTGGAAGGGGGGAAGGGATAAATTAGGAGTTTGGGATTAACATACACATACTACTACGTATAAAATAGATAACCAACAAGGAACTACTGTAGAGCACAGGGAACTCTACTCAGTAGTTTGTAATAACCTATAAGGGAAAAGAATCTGAAAAAGAATATATATATGACTGAATCACTTTGATGTACACCTGAAACTAACATCCTATAAATCAACTATACTTCAATTTTAAACAGTAATAAAATAAAATACAGTTTGAAAAAATGATCTTTCCCTCGCTAATGCTCTACGTAGTAACAGTTTCCCCCCAAAATCAAGACTTTTAATTAAACGAGTCTTCTTCATATAACATTTTTTTTTTTAATTTTTTTTTTATTTTTTTTGCGGGCCTCTCACTGTTGTGGCCTCTCCCATTGCGGAGCACAGGCTCCGGACACCCAGGCTCAGTGGCCATGGCTCACGGGCCCAGCCGCTCAGCAGCATGTGGGATCTTCCCGGACCGGGGCACGAACCCGTGTCCCCTGCATCGGCAGGCGGACTCTCAACCACTGCGCCACCAGGGAAGCCCCATATAACATTTTAAACTCTGACAACAAATCTTAGTCCACTGATGAAACTTCCTCACTCTGTCCTTCTAATGGCAAACACAACATTTTTCCATCTCATAATGGGTCCCCTGAGTTGCTCTCAGCCCTGAGAATGGCTGCCATGCCCACTGGGTTTGGGGAGTGGTCTGGAAATGCAGACGGTTTTAGAATAGAATCACGTCTAGGTGGACCTATAAGGAATCTTCACAATCATGTCCCACCTTCTCATTTGATAGGTAAAGAATACAAGGTCACTTACCCAGAGTCACGCAGCCAGTTACTGAAACAGACAGCACACACCCCAGGGCTCCTGAGCCCTACACCCAAAGCCTTGGCCCTGGCCAGAGGATCTGGCAACATGTCTGAGCTCCACCACCTGCCATCAGAGTTGCTTCCACTAGAGCTCTTAGCTGCTCTGAGCCCCAGTTTCCTATGGGATAAAAACAGTACCAATCCATAGGGCTATTTTAAGAGCTAAATGCCATAACGGTAAAGTACTTAGCCCTGAATCTGGCACATTGTAGGTGGTCAATAAATATTGATTGTTATCTTTACATGATAATATTTACTTAGTCTTCAGCGACAGTATTAATAAAATACTGGGGAAAATGAAAGTCAAACAGTAAAACAGTATGTTCTTTATCCAATAAAATACTTAAAAAGAATACTGAAAACACTTGTTTTGAAAAGGAACAGCAGAAACACCAACAGGTCTCAAAAATCAAGGAATAAACTTTATCATTCAAAGTGCTGGCATCAAAGGGAGGCCATTTCATTTTTGACACATTAAACAAAAGAATTTTTAAACTTCTTCCTTTATTTTGGCAAGTGTCTGATTGACTTGAGTTTATAAAACGTCTTTATTGAGACATAACTCACATACCGTAAAATTCACCCATTTAAAGTGTAGAGTTTAGGGGTTTTTAGAATATTCACAGTGTTGTGCAAACGTCACCACAATCTAATTTTAGAACAGTTTCATCATTCAAAAAGAAACCCAGTATGCACTGGAAGTGATTCACTTGACTGAGAACCTGTAAATTTTTTGACCAGTTTTTTAATATTCCTGGATCTGAGAGGTTTCACACTTATTCAAAACACGTGAGACGACAGCAATTTCCTGACTTGTTTCCTCTCACTGTCCTCTGCTCTTGTTTCACCCTGCACACCTGCACTTTTTCGTTAGCCCTGCCCCTGCTTTCTGTTTTGCCTTTTATCCCATCAAGTGAATTTAAAGGACTGACTCTTCAGTAGGAGAATTTGCAGTGCTCACCTTTTCACTGCAATTCCCTTGCTGTATTCATCCCCAAGTCCAAGTTAATTCAGCCTTGTCAAGGTGTGGGAAAAGGAAAAGCATTCCATCCAAGTGAAACACCACACCCACACATTTATAACTTGGGCAGCAAACACATTTATTGGTCAAAATTTTACAAACCGAGAGCTTTTAAAAAGCACACAGCCACACACCCAATAAAGAAAATATAAAAATTCACCATCTCCTATAAAGAGTTTAACAAGTAATAAACTGTTATGCTCTAGTTTTGAATGATATAAAGGAGGAAGCCTCAGAGATAAATGTCTCTGATTTTTACTTAGGGATTTAAATGATTTCTTAAAAACACCATGATGAAAGGTCACTGTGAAGAAATTTCAGTAGCAATTTTATAAATAACCAGAAAGTGAGACAATCGTTTGAACTCACAGCATGTCTTGGAGGAACACAGTCAAATGAGGATGGTACAGGAAAAGGAAAAGTCATCACATAAATCTGCATCTCCAACTAGATGTCATCACAATGACAGAAAAAAGGCCAGGGAGAGACCACAGAGATAGAGCCAGAAGGAACCTCGGAGATCATTCACTCCTAACTCTATTTACATAGGAAGCCACTGAGCCCAGGTCACACAGCCAATTAGTGGAAGGCCAGGGGCTAAAGGATGATTTGAACATAGAAGGCTGAAGAGCAGAAAATAATGGGATAGTTACTTTCTCTGGTTGTCTCAACATGACTGCATCCCCATAAAAGAGGGATTGAAATCCAACCAGCAAGACCTTAAGCTCCAAGTTGGTTTGGAAATGGAATAGGAGAGAATCACGCCAATTCCCCATTCCTTTGGGAATACAAGGAAGGTCGGCTTTACCTTTATTCTCAAGAGAGCCTAAGATAATTCTTAACCAGAATCTAAGAGCTATTAAAAAAAAAAAAAAAAAAAAGCAGCGGTGACAAGCCAGCTGGAGGAAGCTGAAGCCAAAATGGACTGGGGCTTGGAGCTGACTGTGAGGTAATAGAAGCTCTGCTTGCACCCCTGTTGTCTGAGTGGTGGGATGGCTTTGGCTGCACTAACGATCACAACACAGCTGAGAGGGAAGATGTTTGCAGGCTCTGTCACCCCCCTGGGCCTGAGGCAGCTTGCCCCATCCTGCTGTTCCAAAACATAAGGCTCAAGTGGCTAAGCCTGTTGTTGGAAACTTGGGCTTTGCCCAGGACACATCACCAAAATAGCTCTTGCAAAAAGGAAAAGTCAACAGTGCGGTGTACTGATCTCAAGAAAGAAAAATGTTCTTAATACCAATGAGACAGAGCTCGCTGCAGAGTTGTTAAATTCCTTGCCTTAAGTGTATTTTTCATCGTACTCTACTTCTTTGATGCTTTTGCTTTGTAGGAGGATTCCTGGGTTTATTAATCAACGGTCACAGGATAGCAGTACCTCCTGTTCAATCTAGAACACGGGGTCCGTTCCAATGCGTATTAAACCTCACTGGGGTTCAACTGCTTCATCTGCAGAAAGAATAACTGACGGACTATGAAGTCCCTTCTAGCTCTAAAACTGGGCTTCCACAGCACCATCCATCAAACTTCCAGGTCAATGCCTCAAGCATTCATGGAGAGATGGCAGAAGTCAGCTCTCTTTGGGCCAGGATCGAAACACACGCAAGGCACTGTTTCTGCCACTGTGGAACTCATCACCCCATGGGTCATCTATGGATTGAGATAAAATTTCTTCTTCTCATATAAGATATTAAGGCACTAAACTGATGGTGCTTGGGAAAGATTAATTAAAATAACTAAAATATTGGGTTGACCAAAAAGTTCGTTCGGGTTTTCGTAACATTGAAATCTGGAACAAACTTTTTGGTCAACCCAATACAAGGCATTAGAGAAATCCCTTTGTTTTAAATATAAAGAACTGCTTCTGCGTTTACCATCCTAGAGAAACAGGAGCAACTACTTGGTTATTTCGACACTGCCTTGTTTTTCTCCTTTAAAAAGATATACAGGGCTTCCCTGGTGGCTCAGTGGTTGAGAGTCCGCCTGCCGATGCAGGGGACGTGGGTTCGTGCCCCGTCCGGGAAGATCCCACATGACGTGGAGCGGCTGGGCCCGTGAAACATGGCCACTGAGCCTGTGCATCCGGAGCCTGTGCTCCGCAACGCGAGAGGCCACAGTGGTGAGAGATCCACGTAGTGCAAAAAAAAAAAAAAAAAAAAATCTACTAGAAGGAACTCTCTCAGCCCCACAAATAGACATCTTATCACCTCTTAGAAAAAAAAAAAAAAAAAATATATATATATATATATATATGAGAACCAGCAAACTTGGGCTATTGGAAAAAACCAACCAACCGACAGATCCCATCAACATTTTCTCCTGTTTCAGAGGAAGAGAAAACAAATATAATGCACCACAAACATGCTTTCAGATTTATCACAAATTTGGCAATCTGCACCGGTGAGGTAGTTTGGAAGAGACGCAAAGGTACAGAAGTAAGGGCACTGAATCTAGACTCCACCTCCTGTGCTTCCCTTGACAGAAATGTACCTTCTACTGGAAGTAGGGATTTTACCTTTAACCCTACATAGATAATAAAGGCTCACTCATCACCCCTGATTTATACAGACTTTGACTGTTTTCACAGTCATGGTGAAGGGTTTATGTAAATCACGCAGCATCCCTTGCCCTGGTTCCCCTTGAGACAGAGCAAAACTGGCTGGCTTTCGTAAGCACCAAAGCTTCAAACTTCAATGTGAACATCATAGACCTAGCTGGGTAGGGACAATTTCAATACTTCTAGCTGCAAGGCAAAGGAAATGACTCAACCTGCACCTGGTGTGCAAAGGAAACAGGAGAAAGAGATGTCCAAATCAAATAGCATAAATGCACATTTTCTTAAGGCAATATGCCCAGTTTCTCTTCGTGTTCTGGGGTAATTTTTGTTGTTGTTGTTCTTGTTATTTTGTTTTGCTGTTTAAATTTTACATGCAATTATATATTAGATGAGAAGCTTTAAAGTTGAGGAGATCTCCATCCAACCATACTAGTGAATATAATATATGGCTCACGTTTGTGTTGTAGCAAAAATTCCTATCAAAATATTCATTTGCGGGCTTCCCTGGTGGCGCAGTGGTTAAGAATCCGCCTGCCAATGCAGGGGACACGGGTTCGAGACCTGGTCCGGGAAGATCCCACATGCCGCAGAGCACCTGAGCCCGGGAGCCAAGACTACTGAGCCTGCGCTTTACAGCCAGTGAGCCACAACTACTGAGCCCACGCGCCTAGAGCCCGTGCTCTGCGACAAGAGAAGACACTGCAATGACAAGCCTGCACACCGCAACGAAGAGTAGCCCCCGCTCACCACAACTAGAGAAAGCCCGCGCAGCAACAAGGACCCAACACAGCCAAAAATAAATAAATAAATAAATAAATAAATTTAAAAAAATATATATATTCATTTGCAGTCTGTAGGACTGTATGGAACTTACAACTATGCTTTGAGTTTATGAAAGGACTTCTGGCTTTGCTGGATTAAGACCTCTGGAGATCAACTCCCTAACACGTACCTAAAAATAAGATTTTATGTATGCTAAAATTAAAGTTGCTGATGTCTAGATTTTTTAAATGGCATAATTCTAAATAAATGCATCAGAGCAGAACTTTTCCCATTTTTCAGGGCCTCTGCTTTCCACACATGGGCTTTAACTGCTTCCTAGACAATGCAGTGGAAGTTGGTGGTCATCTTGGCCCCCTCACTACTGAGTGTGAGATTAAAATTCATACCTTGTGAGATCGCAAAAGACTGTGTCATGAGATTTTCATAAACTTCTCCAAAGGAATGAAGTTCATGGATTTTATAATACTTAAAGGCCTTTAGTTGTTGTGGTTACTTGGGCCTCTCAGCTCTGCTCAGAAAGACTTACCCCTGACCAGCTAGGGCACAGTTTTACGTAAATGGCGCTCCTTTTACATTCGTTTGGTATTGAGTAATACCAAAAAGGATTTATGGTCAAATTATCTGCATCTATTAAAATAGGATGTGTCCTGGGAATTCCCTGGAGGTCCAGCAGTTAGGATTTGGCATTTTCACTGCCAGAGGCCAGGTTCAACTCCTGGTCGGGGAGCTAAGATCCCGCAAGCCACAAGGAGAGGCCAGAAAAAAAAAAAAAAAAGAGAGAGAGAGAGAGAATAAAATAGGATGTGCCCTATTTCCTGCTTTGCCAAAAAAACTGATCTAATTTTAAGGCCTTGTGTCAGTGGCCTCCTGGACTGCTCAACCATATGAAGCCAAAGGGATGCTGGCCTAAAAGTCTTCTATAGAACAATCGAGAAGGTTCCCTGTTTCGTGTGTGAAATGCTTTTCTACTCACGGCATTACCCAGCATGACTGTGTTTTGCTGTTGCTACACCCAATCCAGGCTCTAGCCCAGGGCCTGATGTTTTTAAAATTAGGGGTTTTAAACACGTATTAACAGTAAGTTAGAACAACTCAATAAAGTTGCCCCCAAATACTGAGAGTGTTGGAGGTATAGAAAGACATATGGCAGTGGAGATCACTTGGAAACTAGATATTCGTCTTACTTATTGGATAATTACTTAATGCTTAGTGACTAATTCTCAGAAACCCTCCTCACCTTGCTCCTTACAAACCAGCCTGCAATATTGTCAATTACTGGCACGGGACAATCACACATAAATTATCTCCTTCGGAAAATACGTCTTTTCTTAGAATAGGTTTCATACTATGGTACAGCTTTAAAAAATTCTTTACCTGTGGCAAGGTTTGTGTGTTCACCTAGAAATACATCCATTCAACAAGTACTTATTTCATGCCTACTATGTATCATGAGCTGACCCAGGCGCTAAGGAGACGTCCATGAACAGGAAGGACAGGATCTCGCTCTCTCGGACCTGACATTCTGGTTTAGGGAGAATCATATAACCCGAGTCAATGGTGAACTGGTCACATCTCACCAGAGAGGGAGCTGTCTCTCAGAGCTCATCTTACTCGAAGAGGCCATATTGGAAGACCATTAAAACCCCTCCTTTTACTGTGAAAACATTTTGGAATTTCAATGTCTTAAAACCCATCCAAAGCATGTCTTCCAAAAGACCTCCTTACCTGTAGCAAATGAACATATTTCTAAGCAAATGGCAACAATGAATATTTCTAAGCATAGTTAGAAAAGAGAAGACATGCTCTCATCCACATGGGTTTCCATATGGTAGATTCATAATGGCATTAAAACTCTGCAATATTGTATAAAAATGCGTTGGTTGATATGACCTAAAGGATCAAATTATCTAAGTCTTAAAAGTAACATTATTCACTCATAAATGGTCTGTTCAAGCAGAAAAAAAGATGACGTCCTCCAGTTCTACATGGCAAATTATTTTACACACTGTCTTGTAAATGTTCCAGCTGTGCTGAACAACAGCTGTCATATTCAGTGAAAACGTCACATTAATTATTGTAATATTTAGCAAAGGGGTCTAATTATTTTTTTGAAGCTTTTTTTTTTTAAGCACATGAATAATTTTTGGTTTTATTTTGGCTGTGTTGGGTCTTCATTGCTGCGCACAGGCTTTCTCTAGTTGTGGCGAGCAGGGGCTACTCTTTGCTGTGGTGCGTGGGCTTCTCATTGCAGTGGCGTCTCTCGTTGTGGAGCCCAGGCTCTAAGCGTGCAGGCTTCAGTAGTTGTGGCTCGTGGGCTCAGTAGTTGTGGCTCGTGGGCTCTAGAGCACAGGCTCAGTAGTTGTGGCGCACGGGCTCAGTTGCTCTGCGGCATGTGGGATCTTCCCGGACCAGGGCTGGAACTCGAGTCCCCTGCATTGGCAGGTGGATCCCTAACCACTGCACCACCAGGGAAGTTCCGCACGTGAATAATTCTAAACCTTTTCTTAACTTGTAAAGTAATTTTTACCTTCCTAAATGAGGAAGATGATTAAAAGGCTGAAAATCATCTCCCACCTTACCCTATAGTCACCCACTGGATTTTTAGTTACCATAGATAAACATCAACATCTGTCACCATACATAATACTTCTCAGTTGCAAATTTGATTCCTTCATCAGAGAAAAAATTTGATTTATTTTAAATATTTGTTCTTTCAATGGGATATTCTCTCACCCTCTTGCATGCCTTCTAAGAGGACAGTTATCTAAAAATGAGAGTTTCATTTTCCGGAATGCCGTACTTCCCTTTGTGCTCCTCAAATAATTTCCTTAGCTCCTCCATATAGGTCTGATGCAACTCCTCAACCTGCTGTGGGGTTGGGTGCAGGGTCTGATGAACAGGGATTGGGCGGCCAACTGCAAAAACAGAGAATACATCATACATCAGAAATCAAAACCACTCCACCACAAACTACCACCTCTACTGGACAGCCCTAGAAAGATCTCCCAATCAGAATCTGTCAGGCCTGCCAGCTCTCATCCCTTTTTCATTTTACTGGCTGCCTGCCGTGGTCACACCATCTCTTTTGGTAGCAAATAAAGAGCTTTCCTTCTCAGCAGACGCTGGATTGTCAGGACGCTTGTGGTTTTGACTTTGAGTCAAATGAACTACTGTGTTGGCTGCAGCTGGGAGATAAGAGGACATCGCTGTGTGTGCACGTCAGCAGCTCACTCCTCTGGTCCAGCTGACAGCCAGACCACAGTGCTCTATTATCACTGCCTGGGAGATCTTAACTCATGAGGCGACAGCCCTCTATTCTGGCTCTGTTTAATGTCATCCTAAAAAAATGAAAAGAATATATATCTTCACTGCTAAGTATCTGTACTAGAAAACATACATAATCACAAGGATTCCACTGTTCGTAATGGTGGAAAACAAAACCAACCAAAAGTCTTAACAGAAAAAAAAACAAATAAACCACAGACCATTCATTCAGTGGAATCCTAGGCAGCAATTATTTTAAAAACTAAATAATATTTTTGTAACTGCGTATGGTGACTTATTGTGGTGATCATTTTACAATATATACAAATATCAAATCAACACTTGAAGCGAACTGTTACATGCAATTATATCTCAATTTTAAAAATGAAATATATATGTGTGTACACACACGGAGATGTCTAAAATGTTGTAGGTGGGGAAAAGTTGTAAAATAACATAGTATGATCCTATTTATTAAAAATTTCTTTATCTAGGTGCATTACAAGCTTTTAGTGCACTAAGAAAATCTACAAGGTACACTGATAGCCCTTACCTGGAGGGAGGGGGGGAGGTAGAGCTGGGGGAATTTAAATTTTATCAGTATTGTATGAATTTTCTACAATGAGAAGGCATTGGTGTTATCTGTATAATTAAAAATGAACGAATTAATTTTTTTAAAACCTAGCAATTTCTACATGTATTTTAAGGCATTTATATAATAAATAACTTTTATCTCACTTGTGTCAGATTTTGAGAGACTAGATATACGTGGCTCCACCTCCTGCTGTCCTGTCCTCTCTGCTACTCATTGCGCCCTCTGCTGGCCTGATGCTGCTACCGATGCCAAGAGTTGAAAATGTACAGGATGTTCAATGAACCGCAAACTGCTTACTACATTCGATTAGCTTGGGCATGAGGTCAAATGGGGCTGTTAGGTAACAGAATGGCACTCGCAGGGCTTCCTTTGCCCACCCGGAGTCTCCCCATGCTACATCCAAGGTTCGATCCATGTTAGTAACAAAAGGTGATGAGTTAAGAAGATATCAAAGAAGGAAGTGATAACAGTAGAAGTGTGGCAATAGTATGGGAGGTAAGGGAGCACAGAGAAGGGAATGTATACCACAAACACACACACATATATTATATATTAAGAAGATATCTATCTATATTTATATACAATGTTACACATAATCTATATATCCTATGTGTAGATATATAATCTCCTTATCACAACATTAGTATTCTCAAATTGCTAAGTTTTTAACCATATATAGCCTCAAGAAGTTCCTATACAGTTTTCCTTGAAAGCTTGGATGTCAAACATACAGAGTAGACATCAGTCCTTTGTAATTTAACGTAACTATCTCGCTGTCAGTGGGGTTGATTTTTTTTTTTTTGCCACGCAGCTTGCAGGATCTCAGTTCCCCGACCAGGGATTGAACCCAGGCCCAAGGCAGTGAAAGCACTGAGTTCTAACCACAGAATGGCCAGGGAACTCCCATGTCAGTTGTGGTAGAAATACAGACTAGGAGAGGCTGAAATGATGGGGTGGAATTGGGGGCTGGTGTTGCACAAGAAGTACCAGGCTAGACCAGATCCAGTGCTAGCTCAGCAGCGGGTACACTGAGCTAGTAAGTAACTTCTTCTCTGGCCTTAATTTTCATGTGTATGGAATAAAAGAGTAGGCCACCTTGAAGCTCCCATCCAGCTCTGATCTTTGTTGTTGTCTGAGGAAAGAAACTGAGACATTTACGGCTCATTGAGAAATCTACCTGCAAATCTACTAGCAAATTTGTGGTGTTAATAGAAATAGCTTCTGTTTTCTTCCTGAAATTATCCCAAGGAGAGAGGTTAAGTGCAACTATTCTGGGTAGGAGGGGGGATTTATAAAGAGATACAGTGGTCTAAGAAGACAAAGAGTGTTGTTCCCAGCTTACTTCAATTAGGGCTTGTGAATTCTGAATTATTGAGTCTTATTTCCTGAGATATCCTACAGTTAATTCCAATCCTGTTCTTTTCCTATTAAGGGTTTTATTATATTTCAGATAGTTCTCCCAGAGAGCTCAAACATGCTCATATATATTGAATTTATCATCATTAGATTTTTCCCTTTAAACTGAGACCAACAGTCATACTTGTCTTTCTCTTATTTACCCACAGAGAAACTGAGACGCTGAAAGTTTCTAAACTATACATATACATACACAAAAACAAACAAACAAAAACCAAAGGAAATGAAGATTTAAACCCAGCATTTCTTCCCCTCATTACTAAACTAACCCCAAATTGGATTAGAGAGTAAGAAACTTTCTCAATTACTTTTTAGGGATACAGACAGAGGTAACAAAACAAAAACTTGCAAATCTGAGAAGGGTCCCCAGAGCCCTAGAAGACCAGAGTTCCCTCTCTCCACAAAAAAGGAGATTTTTACTACCAAGGAGAAGAAAGCTGTTTTCCTCGTAAGACTGGGTTAGCTGCAGACTGCTGCCTCCCTTTTTATAACACAAAGGAAAAACCAGCTAGCATCAGGCTGCTCTGGAGGTAGAACTCCTTGCCCTGGAAAAATCAGCAAACATCTACTTGTGGCAGAGTCAGGAATCTTAGCTCTTGTTTATGTTTCAGTGCTTTTTATAGCTGCCATGCTCCTTTGTTCCCTTTTCAATTCCATCCAACAACTCAGGATTAGTTATGTCTTTATTGCCTTACACAGCAGTCTTGCTCTAAATTCTGTGATGCTGTGTTGTATTTACCTAGATGAAGAATAAGCAGCTTCACGAGCTATTGTATTTGCAGCTGGAGAAGAGCTTGGAGATGGGAATTATTTTCTTCTCAGTGAGGCAAAGAGTAGATATTTCACAATAAGGAGTCTTTTTTCTATTTCTCTGTAATTGTGACAATTTTGCAGAGTTTTCTCTCTCTAATGGTGTCCCATAGGAATTACTCTTTCTTTAGATGCTACATAGCCATACACAAGAGAGAGACCAGGCAGAGAGCTGGGCAGAGTGGGATGGGAAAGAGTCAAAACCTGGGTTCAAGTAAACCTCTGGCTTATGATGGAGTCTCAGGAGAGACCCAGTGTAAGTACGTGTGTATAGAAGTGTGTATACATATGCACACACACACACACACACTCATGAACATTTACTGAGCACTTAATACATTGTACTGGGCACCATACGAATTCCTTTATTATTACCTCCTTTAATCCCTACTTTACAATTAAAATTTAAATTAGGTTCCCCTTCCTTCCTTTCTATTTCAGAAAATCCATTAGCCTGCTTTGTTTTCCCATTGGGATAGAATAATGACTTGAAACAAAATGGACTACTTTTGTCCTCAAGTGGTTCCAAACCAGTTTTATTTAAATAATGTACATTCCCCCTTTGTGACCACCTAGAGGGGTGGGATAGGGAGGGTGGGAGAGAGGGTGATGCAAGAGGGAAGAGATATGGGAACATATGTACATGTATAACTGATTCACTTTGTTGTAAAGGAAAAACTAACACACTATTGTAAAACAATTATACTCCAATAAAGATGTTAAAAAAAAAAAAGACAAAATATACATTTCCAAATAAAATAAATAAATAAATAAATAAATAATGTACATTCCCTTCCCTAACTTTTTTATCAAAAAAAAATTAATAAATTCAAACCTATAGAAAAAAATAATACAATGAGCATTTGCATGCTCCTCCTCTAGACTCACCAGTTTTAAACATTTTGTGCACACACACACACAATATGTATACGGATATACACATGTATTATTATTTTTATTTTTGTAGAACCATTTGAGAGTAAGTTGTAGACATCACTTATCATGCTGTCAGCCTTAAAACTGCTCATGCTATAAAGACAAAGAGAAGTTGAAAACCTATTCCAGCTTAAAGAAGGCTAAAGAAAGTGAAAATTAAATACAATGTACGATCCTGCTATGGGGAAAAAAACTGCCCCCCACCAAAACCCATAGCTAAAAAGAATGCTATTGTGGCAACTGATGAAATTTGAGTAGGGCATGTACACTAGTTAATAGCATTTAATCCATGTTCAATTTCCTGAATTGTACTGACATTATAAAAGAGAATAATCTTGTTCTTAAGAGATAGACATAAAAGTAATTAGGAACAAATGTCATGTTGTTTGCACTTAAACAGTTCAGCAATAACAATAGTAAAAGGTGTATTTATGATACCATTAGAGAGAGAGAAAAACCATAGCAAAAATGTTAACCGGTGAGTCTAGGAGAAAGGCACACAGGAGTTCGTTTTACTACTCATGAGACCTTTCTGAACATTTGAAATTTGTCAACATGACATTTAAAAACTTAAATCCAACACTTACTAGGACACATGAAATTTCCTCTTTTAAATCGCAAGTTTCCCTTGTATTTTACTTTCCTACCCAAACAACTTTCTGTCGTACCACCTGTACTGGCTCTACGACTTGAACTTAATAGTAAATTGATCTTAAAAAATTTTAATATGTACTTGTTCTATTTCTGAAAACTTAAGAATTATAATCAGACAGGCCTAACTAAAGACTAGACTTTTTTTTTTTTTTTTTTTCGGTATGCGGGCCTCTCACTGTTGTGGCCTCTCCCATGGCTCACGGGCTTAGTTGCTCTGCGGCATGTGAGATCTTCCCGGACCGGGGCACGAACCCGCGTCTCCTGCATCGGCAGGCGGATTCTCAACCACTGCGCCACCAGGGAAGCCCTAAAGACTAGACTTTAAGAACAGTGTGTAAAGAGTCACAGTTCCTTGCAAGAATATTGCTTTTGTTTGTTTGTTTCTGCATCACAGACCTCCAGGAGGGCAGGGATTTTGCCTTATTTGTTCTCTGCTATATTCTCAGTGCCCAAAGGGTAGGCGCTCAAGACACATTTGTGAATCAACAAATTAATCTTTACTTAGTTCCTTGCAACATTCTTGCAAGGAACTGAGACCCTTTACAGACTGCTCTTAAAGTCTAAACTCATTTCCTTTTTCTCTCCCAGCTGTCATGATGGATGTGACATTGAAATCAGTTTCTCTCCATTATTATGAAATAAAATATAATCTCTGTGAACATTTTATTGTACTTGGATAAAGTGATAATAACCCGGATAAAATATATAAATGACATACTATTTGTGACACATAAAGAAAATATATGGTAGCTTCTTTATATAAATTATGTCCATTGAGAATGACCCTCAGGAAAGAGGAAAGAAGGTTTTGATGGAGGATGCAGAGAAACCTGATGGTTTAGCAAAGTCTGGTGTAAGAAATATGCAGAGACTGATGATGGCACCTTAGAATTAGCCAGAGCACATTTTTAAAGGGATTTTAACTAATAGGACATTAACAGACAAAACCATTACAGTCCTAGTGAATCTTAGTGACTCTTGCTCACACTACAATGAATGCTCTGGGGGCTTCCCTGGTGGCGCAGTGGTTAAGAATCCGCCTGCCAATGCAGGGGACATGGGTTTAATCCCTGGTCCTGGAAAATTCCACGTCGTGGAGCAACTAAGCCCGTGCGCCACAACTACTGAAGCCCGCACTCTAGAGCCCATGCTCTGCAACAAGAGAAGCCACCGCAATGAGAAGCCCGCCCACTGCAATGAAGAGTGGACCCCACTCTGCTAAACTAGAGAAAGCCCGGGCACAGCAACAAAGACACAATGCAGCCAAAAATAAATAAATAAAATCAGTAAATCTATTTTTTAAAAAAATGAATGCTCTGGTTGAAGTTGCTGATGAAGTGGGGTCTGAGAGATATGGGGGAAAACTATTTACAGGATGGAGAATCAGAGCATCTCTGGATACCTGGGAGTGAGAGGATTATAGATGCAGTAATGATTTAGGGTGAATTCAACTAATATTTAATGAGTTCTTGTGATGCAAGGTAGAGTTACAAACTCTTAATTAAGTAGAAGGGGCAGCAGAAGGGCCCCCAAATAACTTGCCACTCTGGACGCTGCCTGAATTCTGCTTGGGGTGTGTCAGGGAGTCAGCAGAGAAACAGCTCTGGGTTTGAAGTGCACTGATTTAAAACAGAAATGAGCATAGCAACTTAGATCATGGTTTCAATATCATATTGTGGTTTTTTGTGGGTTTTTTTTTTTGTGGTACGCGGGCCTCTCACTGCTGTGGCCTCTCCCGTTGCGGAGCACAGGCTCCGGACACGCAGGCTCAGCGGCCATGGCTCACGGGCCCAGTCACTCCGCGGCATGTGGGATCTTCCCGGACCAGGGCACGAACCCGTGTCCCCTGCATCAGCAGGCGGATTCTCAACCACTGCGCCACCAGGGAAGCCCTCATATTGTGTTCTATTCTCTGGCGCACGTGAATGATACATAGCTTTTACTTTTGTTTATGGAACTGTAAATAACTTATCCCTAACTTGTGTTTCTCCAAGTAAATAAAAGTCTTTAAATACACCTTGTCTGAGGGTCTGGTTCACACAAACCAGGCTGCTCTCAGCCATCTGACTCCCACCTGACCACCATAAGAGCATGCAGCTGAGTCTTTATGAAACTTGCATATTCTTAGCTTGGTTTCGAAAAGGCTTCACATAATAGGATTCTGAGGATGCTAGAGACTAGAATTGGTGTTTCTGACGTAATCGTTTCGGGGGGTAAGTGGAAGGACGCACTGAAGCAATTTTCTTCTGTTCTGAGTCTTTAAGAGATGCATGCTTGACAGGCATTAAGTAAAAACCAGAGCTATAACCATGGAAGGACCTAGAGACGATCATACTAAGTGAGATGAGCCAGACAGAGACACAAATACCATACAATATCGCTTATATGTGGAATCTAAAAAAAAAAAAAAAAAAAAAAGATACAAATGAACTTATTTACAAAACAGAAATAGACCCACAGACTTATGTTTACCAAAGGGCAAAGGACGGGGAGAGGGATAAATTAGGAGTTTGGGGTTAATGTGGTCAGTCATCCTCCTCCCCCATTTTAATGCCCCCACACGTGCCGTCAGTCTATATTAGAATACATGTATGTAGCTGGGGAAAAATGCTTTTGCCGTATGAACTGATGCCTATGTTCACTGAACATGATGAAGACATCTATTACACAGAAATGTCCACATATTAATAGACTCTGATGTAACGTGTTCAAAGAACTGCTATGCTGTAATCTGCTAGTACAGAGAAATAGATTCATCATAGAGTATTAGAAATTCTATCTCTAAAATTGAATTCTATTTGTAGTTCAATAGCAATATTTTAAAAATAACTGATTCCCATTCAAAGGGAAAACAGTCATTTCATAAATAAAAGGCAGACTGTAAATGAGGCTCAAATAACACCTATAGGATTATTATTTTAGGAAGTTCTTACTCAAAGCTATTTCATAACAATAAACATAGCTCAAAGTGAGGTAATCCTTTGTAGTCAGTTGAACAAGCCTCGAGTCTTTGATGTACATACCAACGGTGTGGATGGGTTTCCTATAGGGCATTAGGCCAAAATTGTATTGAAAAATTCCTCTGGCGTGAAACAGTGGCAAAGCAAATCCCATGATCTTCTGTAGTTTCTCCTGCACGGTTCGAAGCCATGAGCCTTCAGGGTTGCTAACTTGCTTAAATAGTTCATTTTCACCAAAAGAAAACACTGGCACCAAATAAGCACTGCAAATAACGAGGAGGAAGAATAAGCATTTTCAAGGAAAAGGATGTAAATATTTCATTTAGCCCAGCTGACTTTTACAGCAGATTCTAACAATTCTTTAATGTTCCCAAGCCTCCCTAGAGCACTAAGTTCATGTTCCATACGTTGAAACTGACTTATACCTGAGGTCCTTTGGGGAGGTACCTCAGCAGTCTTAGTGATTTGTGGAATTTTATTCTCTAGAAAATCAAGGTTCCAGGAAGCTTCTTTGTCATCTGTGGTTTTGGCCGTGGTTCATTTGTTCATTTCGCTGGGAATGTATACTGTGCATATAAAATTTTGTGGTTTTTTGTTTTCCTCTTATAGACAAGTTGAATTGCTGGAGGCCATGACATTGAGTTACCTTAGTGGGAAGGTTGTATTTCATTCCCCATAAACATCCACATCTGCTTTCACTGGGAAGCCAATTAGGAGCTCCGTCTTTAAGGGCCAGAAAAATTACTTTACTTCTTCGTGTTCATTTAATAATGTGTTAACTTCCCTGACCCAGTTGCCTGAAATGAAAAGCCACTCACCCATGGGTCAAAGCAATTTTCACAAATCCCTTCCGCTGGCGGATGAACAGCGTGAACTTCCCAGGATGGGCGTCCAGTGATTCCTCTGCACCCCCAAGCACAATGACTGAGATGTTTCCACCTCCTTCCTTGCTGAGAACGTGAGACACACTTCTCCTGGAAACTGAGACTGGCCCTTAGTGAATGAAACAAAAGGCGTTAACTAATTGCCCTTTTACACTCTTATAATAGTCTATGGCACCCGCAAATATTTCACAGAATTTCCTAGACTGCTTACATTTGGAGCAGTTTGCAGGTTTATAATTTTTTCATAGCCGAATCTTTGGTAATAGATTCCATTAAAAAGATCTAACGTTCTGGCAGGTGACAGGGTTAGGTCTTTAAAATGTCACTTGCTTAGTACTAGGTCTATCACTTGTTCAGGTAAGTTGTGTACTGCTTATTTCTACAGATTCCATTCATGTTGCATTGTAAGTAAAAGGTGTCCCCTGGAGTTGTTCAGTGCACAAATCTACATAACTGTATGTGGTAGTCTTGATCGTTATTCTGGCAGATCCTCGCTCAGAACCAAACAGTATAACCTCCAAGAGGATGCCCTGGATCTTTTGAACACAGAATGGTCTGTTTTCAGGTATTCTTTATGGATTCTTATTTCTCAGACATGGATTTATAATGTAAATGGTTTCAAAAATTCAGACATCTGACAAATAACCTACATCAGCTGCTAAATCTGTGCGTGATTTCCAAATGTCTAGTTTGACTTTGGTAAATTGCTTATTTAAGACGTAAGTTACATAATTGTTCAGCCTTTATATCAGCCTTTCCCATGTAAAAATAACTTTAAAGACTCCTTTTCAGATTTTAAATGGAGGAAAATACTATGAACTCTTGGAGGAAAAGAATAACAATGAAAACACAAACAACTTGTGACCCATATTTCAGAGACAACCACTTTTTAATGTCTTATTGTTTCCTTCCATTCTTGATTTTATCCGTTTTCTTTTTTTAGTCATAAAAGAATGTGGGGCTTCCCTAGTGGCGCAGTGGTTAAGAATCTGCCTGCCAATGCAGGGGACACGGGTTTGAGCCCTGGTCCAGGAAGATCCCACATGCCATGGAGCAACTAAGCCTGTGCGCCACAACTACTGAGCCTGTGCTTTAGAGCCCAAGCGCCACAACTACTGAGCCTGCGTGCCGCAACTACTGAAGCTTGCACACCTAGAGCCCATGCTCCGTACAAGAGAAGCCACCGCAATGAGAAGCCCGCGCACGGCAATGAAGAGTAGCCCCCACTCGCTGCAGCTAGAGAAAGCCCATGCACAGCAACAAAGACCCAAAGCAGCCAAAAATAAATAAATATTTTATTAAATAAATAAATAAAGGTCAGAACCTTGAGAATGGGCTATCCTGTATGTTAAAAAAAAAACAAACAAACAATGTATTAGCTTTATCAAGACACGGCCCGTTGTCTCTTGAAGTTAAATTACATGTTCATTTTACTGTGGGTTCCTAGTGCTGGCGGAATATAAAACTAGGACAGGGGCTTCCCCAGTGGCGCAGTGGTTGAGAGTCCGCCTGCCGATGCAGGGGACGCGGGTTCGTGCCCCGGTCCGGGAAGATCCCACATGCCGTGGAGCGGCTGGGCCCGTGAGCCGTGGCCGCTGCACCTGCGCGTCCGGAGCCTGTGCTCCGCAACGGGAGAGGCCATAGCAGTGAGAGGCCCGCGTACCACACAAAAAAATAAATAAATAAAATAAAATAAAGTAAAACTAGGACAGGATTCTGAATGATCAGCGACTCTCTTAAGAGAAGAGGCAGAGGAGGGTAGGTTAGAGGGTAGAGAACCTGAGCCCAAATAGGTGTGTGCTTTCACTGAGTTCAAAGCCACGGCCATTCTGCTCTGCGTGCCCTGAGTCAGAGCTGGAGGCACCGCTTCCACTGGAAAGAGGGCCTCGTGGATTTCCGGACACCTGGCAGTCCTCACTTGCCTCTGGACGCTTCTCAGTTTCCTCCTGAGGCTTCCCTTCTTCAGGCCATGCTTAAATGCTGCTATGTCTCAGGGCTGTTAGGGACTAAATGTTTACGTTCCTCCAAAAATCATATGTTGAAACCTAACCCCCAATAGGATGGTATTAGGACGTGGGGCCTTTGGGAGGTAAGTAGGTCATGAGAGCGGAGCCCGCAGGAACGGGGTTAATGTTCTTATAGGAAGAGGAACAGAGCTAGCATGTTCTCTCTTTCTACCATGAGAAGATGGCCACCTGCAAACCAGCAAAGTAGGCCATCACCAGACACCGCATCTTCCCCACCTTCAGACTCTGAGAAATAAATGTCTACTGTTCAAGCTACCCAGTCTATGGTATTCTCTTATAGCAGCTGAACTAAGACAGGCTCCCTTTTCGTCCCTGTTGTCTTTAACCTTATCTCTACACGTGGCACATGGATTCAAAGCCCACTTATGTGTGCTGAGTTCTCCCAAATCCATCTCCTTAGAGTTCTACTCTAAGAAACTGTAAACCCAGCTGGTTTGGGAGGGGACATTCTATGTGGTTCCGCCCACCCAGAACCCTAGAGAAACAGTGCTCTGACTTCACTTACCACTACTCATCAGATATTCCCGGAAGAGCGGACACCGGAACCAAAACGGAAGCACGTGAAGATACGCAGTAAGGCCGGGAAACAGCTCCTTGAAGTTTGAATAATTTGTACAAAAGTTTCCAAAGGCTCCAGCAACAAGCACTCCGTGGGGGTGAAACCCAAATATGTAGTTTTGACTTGGATTCAAATCCCAAGTTTTGATGAGCTACAGTGCATTTATATTGACATAAAAAAATAAAATGTTCCCTGATTAGTTTCCAATAAGAAACAGGACTCAGAATTAGTTCTAGTTCAAGAGGAAATGAAGGACATGACTCATTTCCGTTTCCTGGGGTAGAGCTGTTTCCACAGTTTTTAACTGTTTCCTGAACCCAGAGCCCCTCATACACAGCCTTCTAAACTTTGTCAACTTAGGTTAGACTCCATTTAGTAACTTGGGCTGAATTGCAGGCTCTCTCCCTCTAAAAAGGGAAGAGCTTGAAAAATGTGTGATAAAAACACATTTGAATTCTTTTCCCAGCTTAAAACCATACTATATAAAACAATTCTACTTACATGAATTGGAAAATAGTCCTTAAAGTACCTCCAAATGGTCCAGCTTCTGACCCAGTCGGATCTCCTGCCTCCTTGCTCTGGGGTTCTCCAGTCAAAGTAAAGCCATGTCAAATAAGGGATGTAGAGGAACCAGTAGTTGTATATGACCAGGAACACGATGACTCCAAGGCACAGCTGTGCTGTAAAAAAGGGGAAAACCTCAGGAATGAGGGTCACGTAGCACCTACTCACTGTACTGTACAATCATTGGCCCAAGGTAGGGGGAATCTAGTATATACAAAGTGTGTTCAACTGAACCTTGGTTCAAGTGAGGTGATGTAACAAGACAGCAATGGTACCGTATGACCTAACATTTCTTGGATGTTTAGTATATACCAAGGACTGTATTGTGGATTCCACCAAAATATTTTTAAATGTAATCCTCATATAGCCACAGCATCAATGAAGCAGCCCTAGCACTCCTAACATTCTTTTTATAAGAGGGAAAATAGCAGCTTAGGGAGGTTAAGTGAATTGCCCAAACTACACGGAGGTGTAAGTGGCTGACCTAAATTCAAGGTCCATTCTCCAAGCCCATGGCCCTACACCATCTCCCTGATGTGATACATGGAGGAACTGTCGCTGACAGGAGCAATGCAGAGGAATTCCTACGACAAGTGTTCACCTTGATTGAGCAGCCATTATGCACGTGCCCATGAAGAGGGCACATTCCAATGACAAACTTCATTTCCCGGAAGTCTATGGCCAGAGATAGATATGGCACAGGAGGGACTCTACGCCTTAGCTCACCTACCATTTCTCTTGACATTTCATAATGACAGAGCAATCCTAATTGTTTGTGCACCTAATGATGTAGCTTCAAATAGATGAAGCAGGAACTGATAAAACTTGACCCGGGCAGTAGGGACAAGAATATTTGCCTTAAAGTAATACATTAAGCTAAGCTAGACATTTTCTTTTTATGTCTGTGCTATGTGTTATACTAAAAAATATTTATGAAAAGAAAAATATATCAATGGGGAGGAGGACAAAGACTTAAAGCCTGGCACAGAGTAAGTGCTCAACAAATGCCAGTTGTTACTACTGGTTTAAGGAGTGCCGTTACCTCTTCTTCTTTATTATGTGCTACAGTCTCTAATCTAGTACTAACTTTGGTCCTCCAAGCTCCTATCCATTCTCACCTTTATTAAAAAGAGCTTTAGGGGCTTCCCTGGTGGCGCAGTGGTTGGGAGTCCGCCTGCCGATGGAGGGGACACGGGTTCGTGCCCTGGTCCGGGAAGATCCCACATGCCGCGGAGCAACTAAGCCCGTGAGCCATGGCCGCTGGGCCTGCGCGTCCGGAGCCTGTGCTCCGCAGCGGGAGAGGCCACAGCAGTGAGAGGCCCGCATACCGCAAAAAAAAAAAAAAAAAAAAAAAAAAAAAAGAGCTTTAGGGCTTCCCTGGTGGTGCAGTGGTTGGGGGTACGCCTGCCGGTGCGGGGGTTGAGGGTTCGTGCCCCGGTCCGAGAGAGTCCCGCGTGCCGCGGAGCGGCTGGGCCCGTGGGCCGTGGCCGCTGAGCCTGCGCATCCGGAGCCTGCGCTCCACAACGGGAGAGGCCACGACAGTGAGAGGCCCGCGTACCGCAAAAGAAAAAAAAAAAAAAAATAGCTTTGCCCCAAACAATCCATCATGGTATCTGAGTAAGAGCGCCTTGATCTATTACTGCTTTATAGGTATGGATGTAGGTATAGATTGGGGTTGGGGTTTTTTTTGGCAAAAACAGAGCACATGTTTATATTTCTAGAAATAATCAATAAATTTCCCAGTATAGTTTTAACCCAAATACTGAACTGAACCCATCAGAGGACTGACTTTCTCTCTCCAGGGTGGGTTAAAGGTTAAAAGTGTGTGAAAGGTTAAAGAAGCATGTGCCCTCCACCGTTCAGTGGGGTGTTTTCTTGCATTCTGGAAGTTTCCACAAGTCTAGAAGTGAGGCCAAAAGAGTGTCCTCTGCCCTCATTCCTACCAAGATCACTCTATTTTGATTTACCTGCTTCCCTCTACCCAGGTCTGTGTGCTGACAATGTACCCGTTAATTAATTTTATTTTATTAAAATGTGCAAAACATTTATAAGAAACATAAATAGGTCTCATTATTCTCTACCCCAAGCTGGATCTGGTTAGCTATGATGGAGCAAGGGAGGGAGGGCATAGGTACCGAGTAGTAACTGTCTCGCATGGGCAACCTTATTTACTCCTCCTTGCAATGCTTACGGTACAGAGTTCTGTCCCCATTTTGCAGTTGTGGAAACTGAGGCTCAGGGAGTTTGAGTGTCCAAAGGACTTGAACCTGGATCTGCCTAATCCTTAAACCCAGGTACTTTTTTTTTTTTTAGAAAACCAAACTATCCCCAGCTAATGGCCATAACACCATAAACATGTGTTTATTACAAATACATAAGCAGGTTCATAAGCGTAAAGAATCAGGCACATGAAAGGTTTTATTTTCTTTACTATAAAGGTGGACAAACTAAGATCAAAAGCAAATTGACTTAATTTCAATCACAGAGTGAGTCAAGAGTAGGTCCAGAAACAGTCCCCCGGCTACTAATTCAATGGTCCACTCACCCAACCACATTCCTCTAGGTGAATACACACTGCATATCTCTAACATTCATTACGTGTTTTACATGTACAGTGGTTAAGACATGGATGGGAAATTGGACTCCTTATGTTGGAATGTGCCACCAACCAGCTTCCTGACCTGGGGCGAGGTCTTTTACTTCCTGAGCCTCGATTCCTTTACCTGTGAAATGGGCTAATAACAGCACCACTCTCCAAGGACTGTTCGGGGAATAAACAGAGAGATGTTACACTGCCTGGCACAGAGCAAGTGCTTGACAAATGGGAGCCATTTTTATAATAACTGTGTTTACTAGGATACATTTGGAGAATGCAAAAAGTAGAAGCAGACAAAATAACACTCATATTCCTGTCACCCAACAAAAACTACTGTTAAATTTTCCCATCTTTTTTTTCCCCATCAAACAGGTTATTTAACACAGTTGATCACACATATTTTTTATTCTGTATTTGATCACTTAACGATTATCTCAGCAGCTTTAATTTGGCATTAAAACCTCTCCATAAGTGTTATTTTTAATGACTGAGCAACATTCCATTGGTTGTCAGTACTAATTCAAATTCTTTTGTTTTTGAATATTTGGGCTTCTAACAACTTTTCTCTAATAACATAATCTTGCATAAAGATTCTATTTCATATCACAAACAACACCAAAATAGTTTTTTAATCCCTTGATCCTAAATTGGATTGAAAGCAGAAAACACTAGGTGACTAGATCACCTCTATTTTCTATTTTTATCCCACTAAGCAGTCCAAGGTAACATGATTCTCCTAAACTGGAGGTCAAACAGAAGAGAAAGTTAAAAAAAATTTACTCCAAAACATTGTGCAGCTCTCAAAACTAATGTTGATACTTTAAAAAAAAATTGTTTAGATTCACAAACCAAGTTGCACTGAAGGCCTAAATTTCAGCTGCCTTTTTTTTTTTTATCAGAAAAATTATTTATTTCTTCTCCTCTCATACATCTTATTGTTCAGGAAACAGTCTTACATACGTATCTGAAATGATGTACTGTCACACACTCTGTTTAAAGGCAAAGCACCACAGGTAAAGCTGATCAGCTGTCCAGAGTTCTCAGCTTATGGGATCTCACTTCCTGATTTTACATTAATTTCTGAAGGTCAGAAATGTCATCTCCAAAAAATGTTAAGGGGTTTGTAAAAAATAATCATTTTGGGCTTCCCTGGTGGTGCAGCAGTTGAGAATCCGCCTGCCGATGCAGGGGACGCGGGTTCGTGCCCCGGTCCGGGAAGATCCCACGTGCCGCGGAGCGGCTGGGCCGGTGAGCCATGGCTACTGAGCCTGCGCGTCCAGAGCCTGTGCTCCGCAACGGGAGAGGCCTGCGTACCGCAAAAAAAAAAAAAAAAAAAAAAAATCATTTTATCCAATATTATAGTTGTAGAAAGGAAGTATATTTTCTTTAAGAAATAAAAAAATTAGAAAATCCACTTAACATCGTTGGTATGTCAGTATAGGCCAGCAGGAAAAAATACTGATAAGCTTGTCTCTTTGATACCAAGAAGACATTCTAGTCCAAGCTATAATACACTTCCTATGTTTTCAATAGATGTTTCTTTTCTGCTGCTTTTCATCCTTTTCCATATTTCATATCAGAGGACTGGTACAGCCTTTAAAACGTCATTAACAGGAGCAAATTCAGTATCCACCGATTTCTTCTCAAAAGGCACTCTAACCCATCAGATAGCCCGGCAGTTTCATTCTCATAAATTCTCTAGCCATGAAAAAACTCAACAGGACACAGACGAATCCAATGAAAAGAAGGAGAAATCTACTGAGTTTGGGAATGTTTGGTGCATTGCATCGGTCCAGGATTATGAAACCTAAACCTCCCATTGTAAACAAGAAGCTGGATGGGAGTCCTTCCATAACATATTGTCCATTTACTCTGTAGGCCAAGAAGGCTACTGGTCTCTGATACCGATGTTCATCAGTCATGGAGCCGACACTTGGAGGTTCGACAATAACATCCTAAATGATTCCTCCCGCGATGAGGAAGTAAGACACGACCACCAGAGAGCGTACATCGTCATGGCCGACAGCATGTGCACCGAGGGCGGCTTCTTCAGCTTCAGGTTGGGACATTCGAGCACTAAGAACGGGACTGGGGACAAACTCTCCATGTTGGTGGCAGCAGGGGCAGCTGTCGCCTGCCAGCCCCACGCACCACCCAGGAACAGCTCTTCCTTTTTTTTTTTTTTTCCTTTGGCTGCATCACAGTGTTGTGGGAATCTTAATTCCCCAACCGGGGATGGAACCGCGCCCCCTGCCGTGGAAGCGCAGAGTCCTAACCACTGGACCGCCAGGTAATTCCCCTAAATTTCAGCTTCCTTGACTTGGGTACATTCTAGATAAGAAACCACAAGTCAGCCCCCAACCACTTATACTCTATTTTTACTTAACTGCCATAGATTCTACTTTCTCTACATCATTGAGGAAGCTGCCTCCCGCTATTTTTTTTTTGAGGTGAAATTCACATAACATAAATTATCCATTTTAAAGAAAACAATCCAGTTGCATTTAGTACATGGACATTGTTGTGCAACTCCCACTTTTATCTGGGTCCTAAACACTTGGATCATTCTGAAATAAAACTCTGTACCCATTAAACAGTTACTCCCTATTTCCCTTTCCCCTGTCCCTGGCAAGCACCAATCTGCATTCTTTGTTGACGGATTTTCCTATTGTATTTTTTTTTCTTCTTTTTTTTTTTTTTTTTTTTGCGGTACACGGGCCTCTCACCACTGTGGCCTCTCCCATTGCAGAGCACAGGCTCCGGACGCGCAGGCTCAGCGGCCATGGCTCATGGGCCCAGCCGCTCCACGGCATGTGGGATCTTCCCGGACCGGGGCACGAACCTGTGTCCCCTGCATCGGCAGGCGGACTCTCAACCACTGTGCCACCAGGGAAGCCGCGCATTTACCTATTCTACATATTTCATATAAATGCAATGATCCAACATGTAACCTTTTGTAGGCTTTCACTTACCATCAAGTTTTTGAGATTCAGCCATGTTGTAACATATATCAGTACTTCATGCCTTTTCATGGCTGAATAATATTCCCATGTATGGATAGATCACAACTTGTTTAGCCATTTGTTTATCTGTTGATGCACAATGTGGGTTGTCTCCACTTTTTGGCTACCGTGAACAGTGCAGCAATGCCCTACTCCTTTAACAGTACTGAAAGTCAGAAAGGCTCAGCTAAAGTTTATGCATCGTCTCTAAGTTTACCATCATCAGTAAAGGGACAAAATGATATTTGCCTCTTCTTATGATCAAATGGGAAATACACCCCATCACCTTTGTGACCTTGTTGCCAAAAATGTCTAACCTGACTCTAATCATGAGAACATAATTAGCTGGGGTTGTTTTAAAAATATCAGTGTTGGGGCTTCCCTGGTGGCGCAGTGGTTGAGAATCCGCCTGCCGATGCAGGGAACACGGGTTCGTGCCCCGGTCCGGGAAGATCCTACATGCCGCCGAGCGGCTGGGCCCGTGAGCCATGGTTGCTGAGCCTGCGACTGGCCACAACAGTGAGAGGCCCGCGTACCACACACACACACACACAAAAAAAAAAAAAAAAAAGAAAGAAAAAAAGAAAAAGAAAAAAAAATATATATATATCAGTGTTGGACTTCCCTGGTGGCGCAGTGGTTGAGAGTCTGCCTGCCGAGGCAGGGGACACGGGTTCAAGCCTCGGTCCGGGAAGATCCCACATGCCGCGGAGCGGCTAGGCCCGTGAGCCATGGCCGCTGAGCCTGCGCTTCTGGAGCCTGTGCTCCACAACGGGAGAGGCCACAACAGTGAGAGGCCTGCATATCGCAAAAAAAAAAAAAAAAAAATCAGTGTTATAAAAGATGAAAAAACAAATAAAGTATAGGAACAGGTCTAGTTTTAAAGGAAAATTTGAAGACAATTAGGGAAATTTGAATATGAGCCATGTATTTAATAAGATTATTGTTTCAATGATACATTTCCTGGATGTGATAATGGAATTGCAATTATGCACAAAATCCTTGTTTTCAGAAAACACATTCTATAGTATTGAGGAATGAACTGCAATGATTTTTACAACTTAATTTCTTACTTTCAAATGGTTCAAAAGCAACACTAACAACAAACTGTGTGTGTGGCTATAGAAACAGAGAAAACAAACACTGAAAAATCCTAAGAGTTGGTGAATCTAGGTAAAAAGAATGCATACTGAACTATTCTTTAAATACTTATAAATTTCCAAAATTAAAGACAGGGGAGGGGGCTTCCCTGGTGGCGCAGTGGTTGAGAATCCGCCTGCCAATGCAGGGGACACGAATCCGAGCCCTGGTTCTGGAAGACCCCACATGCCGTGGAGCAACTAAGCCCGTGCACCGCAACTACTAAGCCCACGTGCCACAACTACTGAGCCTGCACTGTAGAGCCTATGAGCCACAACTCCTGAAGCCCACGCACCTAGAGCCCACGCTCCGCAACAAGAGAAGCCACCGCCATGAGAAGCCCGTGCACTGCAACAAAGAGTAGCCCCCGCTCGCTGCAACCAGAGAAAGCCCGTGGGCAGGAACGAAGACCCAATGCAGCCAAAAAATAAATTAAATAAATATATTTTTAAAAATAAAATAAAATAAAGAAAAAAAATATGGGGAAATGTATGAATTATACATGTAATTGATAAAAATGCATAATAAGTTACGCACTGCTATTTGACTGGGAACAAGTTGGGACCTCACAGAGAGCCCTACATTTGCAGTAAAGTCTTCACCTCCGATCTCATACACACAGATGGAATGATCGATCCAATGACCCACTTTCAGCTTCAAAGCTGCCTTCAGGTATGCCTAGCTTTATAGAAAGAAGTGTTCCAGCAAAATCAGGGATATAAATTTCCTTTTTTCATGAACTAAAGACTTTTGGCAAGGAGTGGTGGCCAGGCCTACAGCTTTTGGGTGGTGGAAGGTCCTTCAGTGCTTATGTGGACTTTTCCTACCTCTGCTGCCTCCATCCGTTCTGGCTTCAAGGGATTCAACCTGAACGCTTAAAATACAAGAGAGTACAAATGAAAATGTATTGTAGTGTTTGACCCATGGCAAATGCTCCAGGGATGTTAGCAGAATTTGAAAAGTAAATGAATCCTAACGACACACTTTGCCTCTGGCATTTCTTCAATCAAAGACCTGATGTATGTAAGTTGAAAAACTCCTTTAAGTTCTAGGTTTTAGTTTTCCTTCTTTATCAGTTTTTTTTTTAAATTTAATAAAGTATTATTTATAACATGGAAAAATAATTGGTTAGTGAAACTTAAATAAAATAACACACAGAAAGCCATTAGAACAATGATGGTGCAGGAATTCCCTGACAGTCCAGTGGTTGGGACTCCATGCTTTCACTGCCGGGGGCTCAAGTTCCATCCCGCCAGCCACGCAGTGTGGCCAAATAAATAAATAAAAGGAGAATACTTAAAAACAGAAACAAAAACAATGATGGTATGATGGTGGAAGCAACTCTTTTGCCCCTTTTCCTGTTCGCCTATTTCTGTTCCCCTCTAACCTTACAAGAACCTAATTATAGGAATGAGATCACTAAGCAATTGAAACTAACTCCTGACTTACCCTCTCCTGAATGCACACCATGCTTTGCCCAACCTGCTGATCCTTTTCCTAGATAAAAAGAAGTAAAAATGAAGAATTAAGCAGTTAAAAAATGACTAGCTCTCTACCCCCCAATAGCCCTCCTAAGCAATCCTGCAGACAGATCACACGGGCAAGATAACATCTGAAGAGAGTCAGCCAGTGTGCACTCAATGGAGAATGATGCAGGACCCAACCTCCTGCCTTGATGATTCACTGAGATTCTTCCTCCCTCCCCCATTTTTCCTTTTAAAGACTATCATGGCTGAGCAGAATCTTCAGAGCTGGTCTCTGGACATGAGTCCACCTTCTCTCCAGATTGCCGGCTTTTCTGATAAAAACACCTTTCCTTTCTACTGACACTTGCCTCTTGAATTATTGGCTTACGAGCAGGGAGCAGCCAAACCTCGGTTTGGTAACAATGGCATATAGGAAACTCTCAATAAATGTTAGCTATCAGCCACCACTGACGGCTTGAGACCTTTAAAAACACCAGTTTCATACGGCTCAACCCAATGTATTATTTGATTTATTTTCTAGTGCATATATTATTTTAATAAATTTTTTAAAATAGGTAAACAAGAGGAAAGGAATATGCCAAAACATTTACAATAGTTATCTCTGGATGGGAATATGGACTTTTTTTCTAGTCTCTTCTAAAAGCTCTTCTACAGTTTCCAATTTTTCTAATAACTAGCATGAACTACCCTATAATCAAAATTTATTTTTAAAAGATAAATAAAATGGTTCCACTAAAGGGAAAAAAAAAAGAAACTAAACACTGCAGAACAAATCTACTTATGTAAGAATATCCTCATCTTTAACATGATTCTATTAAATCTGATGAGCAAACTCCATCAGAAACACATTGTGAAAACTAGTGGAAGTTCACTTACTTGCGTTAAGTAGTGACCAGTGACCAATTAAGAACTAATTTAAAATATTTAACTTGTATGTGCATCCTTTCCACTTGTATCCAAGCAGTTTGCATTTTTCCCCCTAGGAAAACTGTTTCTATACTTATTTTAGCCACTTAACATAGGACGGAGAAAGAAAACAACTGAGAGGCAAGCAAAATCCTTTAGCACGTCACATTCTTTTCCTTTTTATTCCTGATGCATTGTATTTCAAAACATCAATCAGTGTCATCTGCTAAGTATAAGAATGTAAGCATAACATTCCTCTAATTTTTAAAATTCCTGTTTTAAGGAAACGTGCCTCCCAGAGTTTCTTAGGATGAGGATGGGGCTAAAAGACAAATCTCAGAACACTTTGCAGAATTTTTCAGCCTAGTATTCCTCATATGTGGGTCTGCTCCCTACCGCCTTTAAAAAGTATTGCCGTACAAGGATCTGCAATTTCTTGTTTAAATGTGAATTCATTATTGGACCTATTTCTTTGCCTAATGAAGTCAAATAAATTATAACAAGGATTCAGTTGAAACCAGTCCCATTTTCATACCATTTCAGAAAGCTTTACAAGCTGAAGGACAAAAGAAGCACAAATACTTTGTATACGTACAAACTGAAAACCACATAAATAATCCATGATAAAAGAGGCACAATAGTGTTTATGCAAGTCCAGGAATCTGGTATGAATCACTAGAGTGAATGTTAAAATGTGCTCCCTCAAAATTTTCCAGATTAAGGGAGATTAAAAAGATGTAACTACATACAACATGTGGATTCCTTTGCTATAAAGGACATCAGCAGGACAATCACTGAACTATGAATAGGGCCTCTGGATTAGGTCATAGGACAGCAACACTGTTATTTTTCTGATTTGGATAATTGTACTGTGGTTATGTAAAGAGATATATATTAGGAAATATGTGCGGAAGTACTTAAGGATAAAGGGAGACCATGTCTGCAACTTACTCTTAAAGAGTTCAGATGATGATGATATACATGTGTGAGAGAGAAAGATAAAGAAAACATGGTAAAATGTTAACATCTGGGGAATTTCATGAAGAAATATAGAAAATTACAAAAAAATCTTATAATTATTATTTCTGAAGTTACTTCCAAATAAAAAGTGAAAACAATTTTAAGGGCCCTCCTTGACACCTACAGAATCAAAATCTCTGGGGAATTTGCATTTTAACAAGTCCCCAGGTGATTCTTAGATATACTCTAAAGTTGAAAACTTCTGATATAAATAAAATCAACAGTGGAAGACTCAGCATTTTTTGACGTCAATTTTCTCCAAATTAAACTATAAACTAATCTCAATCAAAAAGCAATTCCAATGAAAACCCCAGCAGGCTTTTTAGTATAAACTGACAAACCAATTCTAAAATGCATATGAAAATGTAAAGAATCTATAATAGTCAAAACAACTCTGAAGAAAAGAACAAAGCTTGAGGGCTAACACTATCTGATTTCATGAATTATTATAAAGTCACAGCAATCAAAACAACATGGTAATGGCATCAAGATAGATAAACAAATTAATGGCACAGAATAATCCAGAAATGAATAGACATATATATGGACAACTGATTTTTGACAAAAGCACAAGCCCAATGCAGTAAAGAAAAAACAGCTTTTTTTTTTTCCTTTTGAACAACAGAGCTGCAACAATTAGATTAAACATATGCCCCCAAAATGACCTTGGACCTTGTACTATATACAAAAATGAACCCAAAATGGATCATAGATCTATATGTAAAACCTAAAACTATAAAACTTGAAGAAAACGTAGAAAATCTTTGTGAACTGGGATTAAGCAAAGATTTCTTAGATATAACACCAAAAACACAATCCATAGAGAAAATATGGATAAGTTAGACTTCACCAAAATTTAAAATTTCTGCTCTGCAGATACACAAAAGATAACCCATAGACTGGAAGAAAAATATCTATACAAAGTGTATGCCTGATAAAGGATGTGTATCCAGAAGAACACAAACTCTCAAAACTCAATAATAGGAAAGAAAGCAACCTAATCAAAAATGGGCAAAAGATTTAAACAGGTACTTCAACCAAGAAAACATACGGGGGACTTCCCTTGTGGCACAGTGGTTAGGAATCCGCCTGCCAACGCAGGGGACATGGGTTCGAGCCCTGGTCTGGCAAGATCCCACATGCCGCAGAGCAACTAAGCCCGTGAGCCACAACTCCTGAGCCCGCGTGCCACAACTACTGAAGCCTGCGTGCCTAGAGCCCATGCTCCACAACAAGAGAAGCCACCACGATGAGAAGCCCGCACACCACAACACAGAGTAGCCCCCGCTCACCACAACTAGAGAAATGCCGTGCACAGCAACGAAGACCCAACACAGCCAAAAATAAATAAATAAAACAAATAAATTTATATTTTAAAAAATGAAATAAGACTAAATTAAAAGAAAGATTATTACAACAAAAAGAAAACATACAAATGGCAAACAAGCACATGAAAAGATGTTCAACATCATTAGACATCAGGGAAATGTGAACAAAAGCTACAATGAGAGACACCACTACACGCCTGTTAAAGTTGCAAAGATTAAAAGGACTGCCTATATCAAATGCTGGCAAGGCTACGGAGCAACTGGAACTCTCATACGGTGCTGGTGGGAATGTAAACTGGTACAACAACTTGGAAAGAAAGTTTGGCAATTTCTTAAAAAGTTAAACCTGCTCCTACCATAACATGATCAACCATTCCATTCCTAGGTTTACCCAAGAATAAAGAAAGTATACATTCGTTAAGACTTGTAGGTAGAGGTTCACGGCAGTATTATCAATAATAGCTACAACCCAAATATTCATCAATAGATGAATGAACAAACAAACTGCAATATATTCACTCACTAGAGAATCACTTTGAAACAAAAAAAGCTATGAACTACTTAATACACATACAAAAAGAATGAATCTCAAAATAATTATATTCAGTGAAAGAAGCCAGACCAAAAAAAAAAAAGAGTACATATGCTGTGTCTCCATTTATATAAAACACTAGAAAATGCAAACTAGTATTATGAATGACAGCAACCACATTAAGTGGATGCTTGTAGATGGGGGAAGGAGGGGTTACAAAAGGGATATGAGAAACTTTTGGGGGATGATGGCTATATTCACTATCTTAATTGTGGCAATATTTTTTTCGGGTGTGCATACGTGACAACTTAAACTGTACACGTTAAATATGTACAGTGGGAATTCCCTGACAGTCCAGTGGTTAGGACTCAGCGCTTTCACTGCCAAAGGCCCTTGTTCAATCCCTGGTCGGGGGACTAAGATCCCACAAGCCGCACGGCACAGCCAAAAAATACAATAAAATAAAATATGTACAGTTAACTGTTTGACAGTGTCACGATAAGGCTGCTTCAATAAATAAGTAAATAAATAGACTCATTCAGTAAAAGATCACAGTCTCACCACATGGTCTTAGGTAAGATACATACCTCTTGAGCTTCAGCTTTTCTCACCTAAAAAAATAGATCTAATAATCCCTGCCACAAGGAGTTGTAGACAGAAGATGGTCAATAAATGTTGGCTCTCTCTTTTTCAGTTTTCCACTTTTCAGTTAGCAGGTTGGTAGCACACAAGCTAGTAAGTAATGTTTCAGTTTCTTGACTATTAAGATTGGAAGATAGGTGATCCAGCAATTCCACTTCCCAGCATTTACTGAAGGAAATGAAATCACTATCTGGAAAAGATATCAGCACCCCGCCATGTTCACGGCAGCATTATTTACAACAGTCAAGACGTGGAAACAACTAGCGTCCATCAACAGATGAATGGATACAGAAAATGTGATATATACTACATACATGAAATGGAATATTATTCAGCCATGGAAAGGAAATCCTGCCATTTGTAACAACATGGATAGACCTTGAGGGCTTTATGCTCAGTGAAATCAGTGAGGCAGAGAAGGACAAATACATAATATTACATGTGTGGATAAACAAACAAAAGAACAAGCTCATAGATACAGAGAACAGATTGGTGGTTGCCAAAGGTGGAAGTATGCAGTGAGCTGGGGGGGGGGGCAGGGGGAGGCAAAATGAGTAAAATTGATCAAAATGTAAAAACTTCCTGTTATAAGATAAATAAGTCCTGGACATGTAATGTACAGCATGGTTACCATAGTTAACAATACTGTATTGCATATTTGAAAGTTGCTGAGAGTAAATCTTAAAGACCTCATCATAAGAGAAAAAAAATGTGTAACTATGTGTGCTAATGGATTTTAACTAAACTTACTGTGGAAATCATTTTGCAATAGACATATATCAAATCATTAGGTTGCACACCTAAAAATAATACAATGTTATAAGATTGGAAGACAGGCCCTTAACATTTATCTCAAGAAAACAGCATTTGATTTCATGACTAAATGAAACATTTTGCTTTTAAAATATATATATATATATATATATATATATATGCCAAGTGCTAATAGCTTAAACTCATTTCCTAATAGTGGAAAGAAAAATGCAATCCAAGATTTTGATTTAGAGACTTTAAAATACATAGTTAATAAAACTTCTCTTATCACCATTGGAAGGAGATACTACATCAACTCCTTACTTTAAAATAATTAAAATGGAAAGAAATAGGTAAGCATTTATATACTGCCTTTACTGTAAGAACTGAATTGTAGGGTAATCAATGGCCCTAGATGATGAGGAAAAATTATTCCTGGCATAAATTCTAGTTAATATGTGAAGAATGAATGATAGAATATGAAAATTACCATTTTGTAGTCCCAAATAAAACAGTTAATTTGGTCAAGGATCATTAATGGAGACTAGGTGAAAGGTCAACAGTCAATAGGGAACTTTTATTTGCAGCATGTCAATGACCACCCCTCACATTACTTCCTACCTGTACCCACTGACCACTCTCAGATACTAATAATGGGACAGCTAGACATTATGTGCATTCTGACATAATGCAACATGAGCACACAGCAGCACCTCGGAAAAGGACTTGCAAAAAGGTTTCACCTAAATCTAATCAAACCTTTAGCTCCAACTTCCATTTTAGAAGAGATACAGGGAATTGAGGAACATGTTAACGCTACAAAATATCAATCAGAGAACTCCTGAAGGTGACACATCTTGCAGGACAGATAACCTGGCTTCTTCAATGCTTCATTGACAAGAAAACAAATGGGGGAAAAAACTGTTCTAAATTAAAAACTAAATGCAACCCAGGGGGCTTTTTGGGATTCTGATTCAAGTAAGTCACACATAAAAGTGTATTTGGGGCTCAACTTTAGGAAATATGAATATTGACTTGGTTTAGATGATTTTAAGCAATTACAGTTAATTATGCTACATGGGACACTGTTACTATAATTATGTAAAACAATTTTATAATAGGCATACTAAAGTACTTGGGATTAAAATACAATGCGATTTGCTTTAAAATATTTTTGCAAAATAGGTAAAACTAATATAGCAAATTGTTAAAATAATTATAAATCCAAGTAACGGGTATATGGGAGTTTATACCCTTCTCTACTTTGCTGTATGTTTGGAATTTCTCATAATAAAATTTCCAAAATATATGATAATACAAAATAATATGCTCCTGGTAACACTAATGTCAAACGCATGCAATAAGAGCATTTAAATGAATTGTCTGTCAAGCCACTGTAGTTTGATTCAAATTAGGACTGGTGAGCCATGTCTAAGTCATTAGTCCATTCACATGTGACACATAAGGCTCTACCACCCCCACCTTGTGACCTTGAGCAGTTACTACACCTCCAAGCTCTATCTTTGGAAAATGAGCACAGGGGTTAGTCCCCACCTCTAGGGTCGCTGTGGGCATTTACATACATGAGTTGAGACAAACAGGGACATGTGGGGTGGACCACTTCCCTTTTGGGTGACAGAGTGAAGACATTCAACCAGTACTTATTGTGTGCCTTCCATGGGCCAGGCACGTGCTGGGTACTCCCTCACTGAGCCTGTGAACTAGGATGTATCAGGGAGGAAGAAATTTTCCTCTGCCCTCCTACCTTCCTCTGGCTGATCTAAGAATTAAATTGACGTGAGACAGATTAATGCGAGAAAATCAAACAAAATTTTAATAATATGTATGCCTGGGGGAGACCCAGGAAAACTGAGTAACTTGCCAAAATGGCCAAAACCTTCCCCTTAAATACCATCCTCAGCTAAAGACAAAAAAGGATATTGAAGGTGGGTTGAGTCGGTTATGGGAGGTTATCAGGAAAAGCACAGTAAGGAAGGGTAAGGTTTTATGCAAATTTAAGTCCCTGCCTTCTTCATTGGTAGGTTTCTAGAGATTTGGTCATCATCCTCTTCCTGGTACAGCAAGGGAGACACCCTTACAAATAGAGATGTCCCTTATAAATGTAAATGCTTCTTACAAAAGGGTAACTCCCACTAGGTTTTCAGAGTTCTTCCCATGTCTGCTGCTTCTTAGAAGATAACCAGCTTAAAATAATTAATATACCAAAGAGATATATTTTGGAATGGCAAATTTCTGCTCTCCTACAGATGGCAATAGAGACCTTTCTCAAGTAACCACAGACACACACAAATACAAGCAATGATAAGGGCCATGGAAGGAAAGGACAGTGGGCTATCAGAGATGTGCTGGCTGATAAGCAAGAAAGTCAGTCTCCAGGTTCAAGGCATTAAATTGGACAGCGTAGTGGTTACAGCAGGAACTCTGGGTAGAATATTTGGGTTTGCACCCAGCCCCTCCACCTCCTACTAACTGTGTGACCTTGAACAGTTCACTTCACCTCTTAGTTCCCTCATCGGTACAATGAGCGCAGGAAGACACAGTCCTTACCTCATAGGTAAGATTACATGGTTAATAGTGTATGGTGCTTAGAACCGTAGAGGTAGATGGCAAGTGCCAAGCTGTAGCTGGCAGAACAGCACCTGACACACATGAAGTGTGTGTCGATAAGTGTAGCTGCGACCTCGATGGTACTTTGGCCTAGAGCAAAACAAAGTGTAATGCTGTCTCAACAGTTTGGCCTAGGAGGACTTAACGAGTTAATTATTTGAATTTCCTTTTTTAGTAAACTCTAGCTGTACTTGGAGAGTTTATTTTAAAAAAAAAATCCGATGTGCAGGTTCCACTCTGAAACAAATGAATTCAAAATTCTAGGGATAGAGCCTGGGCATCTAACTTCTTAGAAATTCCTCCAGTGATCTTAACATGCAGCCAGGGTTGAGAACCACTGATCCAGGCATTCAAAATGTAAAATGGTTTCAAAATTGTAAACCTCTACAGTGTAATGAATTTATTATTACTGTGGCCTGGACAGTGTACAACCCATGACCTTATCGCACACAAATGACTTTAGCCTTCTGAAGAGTTTAAGTTCCCAGTAATTCCTGTCCTCTTATACCCCCTCCATTTCCCTGACCCTCCGCACGCCCCCCCGCAAGAGCAGAACAAACATCCAGAGAAAAAGCTCCCAGATAAGCCCCCTGCCCCGTCTAGTGACTGGCTCCTGTGGATTTCTACATGGGCTTAACTTGGGAACTGGCTAGAACACACTCTCCTGGGTCGAATTATTTACAGACAGAGGCCATCCAACCCAGCCTAACGTGTGGTGCAGTCCCCTTTGCAGCAAGGTAGCTTTCTGCATCCGGAAAATTTTAAACACGGAAAAACTAACACAGATATTTGTTATGAGGGTGGGGATAAGGAAGGAATCAGGTTTCAAATCCTTGGGCATTGTTTTTCCATTTATGAATCGATAATTCAAGAAACGAGTTTATCTACTTTTGAGGGGCTTAAGTGCAATGTCCTATAGCTCGACTGGGTCGTGGTTACACTTGGATGTATACATTTGTCAAAACTCATCGAGTTAAAATCTGTGCCTTTTACTGCGGGTAAAGTACACCTCAGCACAGGGGATAATAAAGTCGGCAATCGGTGGCTTGCTACAAGGTTCACGTGGAAAGCTGAATCAAAGAGGGGAGTCCTAAATTAGCCACAAACGCCCTCTGTGACCGGCCTGCTCTGGCTTACAAGGGAAGTAGTGATGTCCGGGCTGGGGAGACGGAGCCCCAGGCACCGCGGTGTTTCATTCGCCCGGATCTTGCGCGGCCGGGAGTCCTTACCGAGCAGAAGGAAGGACAGGACCCACTGCAGCACCGCCGCCGTCTGCAGCCGCCGCGCCAGCGGGATGTTGAGCGGCGCAAACTCGACCTTCATGGCCCGGCCGGAGCGAGGACTGCGCCGAGCGCTGCCGCCTGGGACCTCGCTGCTCCGCGGCGCCTGCTGCGTGTGCGCTGCCTGCGGGCCCAGCGCCCGGCACCCCGGCGCGGAGGAGGCGGCGACCGCCCCGGAGTGAGCGCGGACTGGACTTAGTCTTAGGTGGGAGGGCGCGCTGGGGCTGAGGCTGGAGGCTGCCAATCGCGCGCCCGGGCTCGGGAGCAGCTGCGGCGCCCGGGGCGCATTGGCTGGCGCGCCCGGGCGCGGATGAGAGCGCGCCGCGTGGGGCACAAGGGTGGACGAGAGGGGTCACCTGGCAGCCTGCCAGAGCTCGGCGACGCGGGCTCCTGCAACCTGGCCCTGGCTCCTGCAACCTGGGATCTCCACCGGGCTCTGACCATTGTTCAGCTGGTCGATTACTGTGCGCTAGGCTTCAGCATCCGCCTTTAAACCCACCTCTTCCTCCGAGGGTGTCTGCAGCTGGGAAAGGGTTAGGATCTCCCACCAGCTGTTGGAAGGCGCAGGAGGTAGCTTCTCTGGAGCTTGGTATCCATCTGTTTGTTGGTCTGTGTTCCCCACACCACCCCCAAACTCTGGGGCCTCCTTGTCTTTGTGTCTCAGATTCCTCTACGAATCCTGGAAAACTTTCGCTTATTCATTCAAAGGACATTTACTGAATACCTCCCACGTGCGGGGAACCATTCTGGGTGCTGGGGATACACTCAGTAACCAAGTCATTCATCGATTCTCAGAGGGTACTAATTATGGGGGGTGGGGGGGTGGGGATAAACATAAGGAAAATAACCACACAATTGGGTGTGTAATTGCAAAGTGAAACACTACTATGAATGAATGAGAAGGTTCTAGGACTTAGACTGGAAGGTCAGTCTTGGAAGAAGTGACCTTGACTTTAATTATAAGGGTGAATCTAATTCAAGCAAAGGGAAGCACATGTGCAAAGGTCCTGTGGCTGAAACTCAAAGAAGACCAATATAGTGGGAGCTCAGGGAACAAGGAGGAGAATGGAGTGAAATGAGTCAAAAATGGTAGCCAAGGACCAGATCCTTGCAGGCTGTGTTTAGGGTTCAAGTCTTTACCCTAAGATTTGCCAGTGAAGGGTTTCAATTATGAGGTATTAAATAAATGGATGGATTCTAAATTGTGCCTCATGCTGTGAGCACCCACTACATTTTCTTTGTAAATCTTCCTGTATAGTTGACCAACACCAAGTGGCAGGTAGCTGTCAAGTCATTGCTAGAAGGGATCTGGAAGAGGGCAAAACAACAGAGTTGACTACCCATCCCCCCACCATGCCCTTTCTCCTTCAACGTTTTAATAGAAAGTTGGATAAAAATAACAATCACTGGGTAGTTCAGGGGAGTTGTTTGTGACGTTTTGTATGCAAAACTTTCAGTTGTTTTTTTTGTTCCTAATTGAGAATCACTTTTTTGTGTGTGCCACATTTTCTTTATTTCAAGCCACAGGTCTACTTGGAGGGTCATGCAGCCAGTGGCATATAAATAAAATCAGAGTCTATGAATAGTGTCAGCACGTTAAGAGACAGAATCACTGAATTCTCTTGTTAGGTAAAGAGCTCGCATCTTTGGAATCCATGACTTGGTATTATTTATGGCACACCTGAGAGGTACCTTGCTCCGATTAACATTACCATGCTACCCACTACAAAAAAGCCCAAGGGTAAACTTCTGAAGATGCTAGGGTCACCATTTTCCGAAGACTGAGTGCTAACCCAACCCATGGACTTCATCACAGCTTTCTTCCATGTAGAATAACGAATTTCACTTTCCTTGGCGTTGATCTGAGGTTCAAACCGCTCCATCGTGACAGCTGACAAATCCTCAGGCTCGAGACTCCAAACGCCAATCCCTTCTGCAGCCCCGGCTGCCATGGCAGCTCCCAGGGCAGTTGTTTCAGGCATCAAGGGCTTCACTACTGGGATATACAGAATGTCTGCTTGTAGCTGCATAAGAATTTTGTTGTTGGTCATTCCTCCGTCTACCTGCAAATGGCTGAGTGAAATTCCACAGTCCCGGTTCATGGCATCCAAAATCTCTCGGGTTTGGAAACAAAGAGCTTCTAATGAAGCAAAAGCAATATGGCGTTTATTGGTGAATTGGGTGAGCCCACAGATGATCCCTCTAGCACTGGGCTCCCAATAAGGTGCATATAGCCCTGAAAAGGCTGGGACAAAATAGCAGCCATAAGAGGAACCTACTTCCTTAGCAAGTTTTTCAATTTCCTCTGAGGTCTTTATAATTCCAAGATTGTCTCTGAGCCAGCGAACAACAGCACCGCCTATAGCTACCGAACCTTCTAATGCATAATGTACTGGTTTGTCTCTGCCGAGTTTGTAAGCCACTGTGGTCAGAAGGCCATGTTCAGAAAATATACACTTACGGCCTGTATTACATAGTAAGAAACAGCCTGTTCCATACGTGTTTTTGGCTTGTCCATCCTGGAAGCACAGTTGTCCCACCAATGCAGCAGATTGGTCCCCCAAACACCCAGATATTGGCACACCTTCCAAGGCCCCAGCTTTCATTAGGCCATAGATCTCAGAAGAACTCCGGACATTTGGAAGAATTTTCATTGGAACTTCAAAAAATTCACAGAGCTCTTTATCCCATTCCAAAGAATGAATGTTGAAAAGCATCGTCCTGCTTGCATTTGTTACATCCGTACAATGGACGCCTCCACGGGCTCCTCCTGTCAAGCTCCAAATAAGCCATGAATCAATGGTCCCAAAAAGAGCTCTATCTTCTTCAACTGCCTTTTGAACTTTTCTCACGTTGGCAAGGAGCCAACGAAGTTTCACTGCACTGAAGTAAGTGCTAAGTGGAAGGCCTGTCTTGGTCTTGACAAAGTTATTATTTACTGGAATGCTTTTCCTAAGACTCTCAACGGTAGATTGAGTTCTTAGATCAAGCCACACCACAGCATTGTAGAGAGGTTCTCCAGTTAACTTGTCCCAGACCACAGTGGTCTCCCTCTGGTTACTGATACCAATAGCTTTTACGTTGGAAATATTGAGCTGTCCAAGTTTTTCACACGTTTTCTCTATACACTCATAGACGGACTGCAGGATTTCCTGAGGGTCTTGTTCCACCCATCCTTCTTTTGGAAACTCTTGTTTTATTTCCACTTGATGATGACTAAGTAGTTCGGCTGTTTTTGGATTGAAAACCAAAAAGCGCGTCGAGCTTGTGCCCTGGTCCACTGCTCCCACCAACTGCCCCCAAACTGCTTTCTTCGTGGCTGCCATGAAACTCGCTTAGGACGGCGGGCGGCCGACAGCGTCCCGTTTCCCGGGTGACGGCGGTGGGCGGGGGAGGGGCAAACGGCGAGCCGGGAGGGCCAGCCGGCGTGCGGCCGTAGAACGCCGTATCGGCAAGGAGCTTCTCGCCCCGCCCCTCCCTCTTCTCGTCTAGATTCTTCTAGATTTCTTCCCTGCACCTTACCCCACTGGCAGTGGGGATGTGGTGAGTACACACCGTGTCAGACATTGTGCAGAGCCCTTCACCAGCCTGAGCTTATCCTGGAGCAACCCTGCGAAATAACTGTTAGTTCATTTGGCAGTTAATGAAGGCCAGGCTCAAAGTCACACATATGGCAGAGTGAAGATTCAAATACGGTTTTGTCGTCTAAAACCTGGAAAGGAGTCATCCCTTCATCAGTTGACCCACACGTGGAACAAGTATGTAGGGAATGCCTGCTTTGCACCGGGCATTGCCCTGCGTGCTGATAGCACAAAGGTGAATTAAGACAGGGTCTCTGAGCCTTTGAGAATTCACACGCATTCATTCACTGATTATTTATGGAAAGGCTGGTATGTGCTAAGCACTAGGTGGGGAGTGGAGATGGGCTAAGATGGGCTGAATAAGAAAGGTCTCTGTCCTCATGGGCTTCACGGTCTAGTGAGAGAAACAGAAAATAAACCAAATGTGTGCTAGTGCCCTGAAAGAAACATGCAAGTTCCAGTGATAGCGAATGAGCACCTAATTAGAAGAGATTGGAGGTAACAAGAGTGTAAGTAGGGAGACCCTAAGGAGGCTATTGTAGGGTGAGAGGAGAGGATGGTGGCTTGGTCTGCTGTGTTAACAAAGGGGAATGGACATGGATTTGACATAAGCCTGGGAGATGTAAATGGCAGGACTGATGGATTAATTGGACTCACAATCTATTGGGAGGTAAGAAAAGCAGCATACCCAGGACTCCTACGCCTTGTCGCTTGGAGTTAACTCGTCTGATTCATGCTCTTGTCATTTTCCCCACGCCCTCAGCAGGTAGAAAACAACTGTCATACCCCATCACAGCTGCTTTGAGCAAAGCAGGGACCCATGAGGGTCCATCACCATTTTAATTAGCAACTAAATCATTCACTCATTTGTTTAACAGTCAACACATGTTTATTTGTGTACCAGGTTATTGGAGTTAAATGATTATTGGAGTTAAATGGTGAGAAAGTTTTAATTCGACAAGCTATTCAAAACAACTTTTCTGTAGGAGTTTTGTTGATCTCTAGAAATAAAACTAATAGGAAAACATGAACCTTACACGTTTTCTTTCCAAACTACACATTTTGTGGAATAGGGAGCTTACAGGAGAGAAGATGAGGGATTTGTCCAAGGTACCCCAGCCAGTTACTGGCAAGGAGTAGACCTAGATCTCTTTACTGCTCTGCTAAAACAGATGAGTAGAAGCAATGTCGTGTAGGATCATGGTTTCAAACTTTGATTTTAGCAGGGGGATTTTTTTTTTTAATCTTCAAATAACTCCAATTTATAAGAGAAATCAAAGTGAAACTGCTCTCGTTGGAAATGAATGGGGATCCTGACTCCCACCTTCTCAGTATCTTCCTCCTTCCCAAGGTGAATCTTTAGCAAAATGAAACTGATATCAAACAGTTACAGAACCTCTGAGGGATCTGCAAAACCCAGGTTGAAAACCACTTTTTTTCTTTTTTTTTTGGTGGTGGTGGGTAGGCTAATATTTGGACAAATACAAAGTTTAAACAGGGTTGCAGTTAAAAAAAACTCTGTGTGATATATACACTTTACTCAGTGCTTACCGTCTACCAGGTACTGGGCTACATGCTTTCCGTGCTGTGTTTGATTTAAGCCTCACAGCAACTCTCCAGGGTAGGTACTATTATTCCTTTTACCAGTAAAGATAGTGAGGCTAGAGGTCAAACTAATTGTTCACCTAGTAGGTAGTAAAACTAAGTTTCTGTTTTTAGAAAATAGGCTTGTCTGTTTCTAGAACCTGAGCAAGTAACTGCCATACTAAGCTCTTCCTCAAATGATACCACGAGGGAGGAAGGAGATGTTGAAATAGAGGAACCCGTCACTGAACCTCTGGTACAAGAATGCAGAGGACCAACTTTGTCATGGTTTGGGTTGGGGTTAGTTATTCATTCAGTCAACAAATATTGATATTTACCAGTCATATACTATGTGCTTGGCTTTGGGTACAGATGAGTGAATAAAACATGCATAACTTTTCAATAATTGAACAAAAATGTATAAAGCACCTCTGCCATGGTTAATTGCTGAAGTGGCCATGGTGATAGGAAATCAACACTGTCTGGCTTGAAGATCTGAGATTCCGGCAGTCGAAGTGTGGTTCCTCTTTCTACTTCTCAACTCTAATTAAGGAATGAGAAGGTGATAGTTTAGATTGCCTTATAGATTACAAAAGCCTATCCTTGGAAATGAATAACTAAAAATCACTTCCTTGTTTTATTTTGTTTCCTGTGCATTTTACCATAGCTAACTTCTACTAACAAGAAGATGACGTTTTTCTATTTTACTGTAGTTTAAGTTAAAATGTTCCTATCGTTAAGTTTAAGAGGAAACAGCATTCTCTCTAGGTTGAGAGTCCTTAAAGGGGACAGTTTAGGACAAAGGTCACTGTTCTGGTTTTCATAAGATGCATTAGTCATGAAGATAAATATTTCTCTCTCATTCACACACAAAGCACATAAACTGTGAACCCAACCATCACAGTTACCATAATTCATTGAGAGTGACTGGCTTGGGTTAGAGGACCATCACTATGGTAATTTCGATGGAATGTCCTTCACGAAATTCTATTCTTAAGGCTCTTCTGAACAAAGTTCAAGAAATTTGCCCAGGCCCCTCTGTTTTCTTATTTTCTTCTCAATGAACTATGTTATCAATCTGACAGGGCTGGAGTATGTTTGTTCTTGGCAAAGTTTCAGGAGTCTTTCCCAAGAGAGTGAGACTCTGTAGCCACGATGATAATGGTCCGAGGTTTACCTTTCCTCTGTGTTTTCTTGTTGCTATAGGCACATACAAGTTCTCAGACCCTATGTACTATGCTTTCTTTTCACATTGTCCTTTGAAAGCTCATTGATATAGGTTCAATTTTTCATCTTTCCATTAGTTAATGTTAATATTTGTTATTTGCTCTACAAAACAGGTGCTTCCATAGATGCTCTTTTAAACTATTATAATACTGTGAACAATTACTCTGAGAAATTATTACGGTAATCACTAATATTTATGAAATGTCCTTTCTCTTGCCATGAACCTCTCCCCCTTTTTGTTTACACCTGGCCTGGGAACCTACGTGGGGCCCCAGCAACCCAAACAAGGGAAAAACTAGGGGAAAGTGACTGGGAATGCCTACTGCAGCCAACCTGGGTCCAGGGCAGGCTCTTGAATGAAGCAGTCAGCAACTCAAACAGCAGTGTCCTTGGAGGCGTGGCAAAGCAGACTCCATCATTTACTTCCAGTTTCCGAGAAGGTCCAATCCAATGGATGGGCTTTCACTCATGTTTGTATTTTTCTGGTTGTTTATGGCTACTTGGTATATGACCTGTTGATTCCTCGGATCTATTATTATTACTTTTTTCCCCAACACATGCCATTTCCCCAGCCTGGCTACTATCATTTCTCCTCTGGATTATCGCAACCTCCTAAGTGATTTCTGTGCCTTGAGTTTTGCCCCTTGCACTACCACCCCTAATCCCTTCTCCACAATGTACCCAAAGTGACCTTTCCAAAATACCAAGTCAATCATGTCATTTCTCTGCTTAAAATCTTTTTAAAGATAAAGTCCAAACTCTAATGTAGTCCTAAAAATTTCAGGGTAATCTACAAAGGGATTAGAATGCCCCAGGAGACTTACAGGAAACGCATAAAAGATTTCAGCCAGAACAGAACTCGTTTTGGATACATAGGAATTACAACAAAGTCAGTTATTGTAAATTGTATCATCTATCACCTCAGTTTACAGCAGCAACCCCACTTTTACTAAGCTTAATACCAGAGCGAATTAATAGTCTCAGATCACTTGGATTGTTACCTGGAATATAAATGTCTAATATTCAAAAGTATTTAGCTTGTTTCCACATACTTTATCCCCAAACCATCCAGAGAGGTCCTACCCTCACTTTATGGATGGGGAAGTGGGCAATCTTTGTCTCTGGAGAAGAAATTACAGACATAAAAGCTTACCACTTTATTATTTTTTCCCTAATCAGAATTTTTGCATATGTTTCTTTTTTTATCGAGGTATAGTTGATGGACAATATTATATAAGTTTCAAATGTACAACATAGTGATTCACAATTTTTAAAGGTTATACTCCATTTATAGTTATTATAAAATATTGGCTATATTCCTTGTGCTGTACAATATATCCTTGTACCTTATTTATTTTATACATAGTAGTTTGTACCTCTTAATCCCCTACCCCTACGTTGCCCCCCCTTCCCTCTTCCCCACTGGTAACCGCTAATTTGTTCTCTATATCTGTGAGTTTGTTTCCTTTTTGTTATAGTCACTCATTTTATTTATTTATTTATTTATTTTACATCTTTATTGGAGTATAATTGTTTTACAATCGTGTGTTAGTTTCTGCTTTATACCAAAGTGAATCAGCTATACACATACATGTATCCCCATATCTCCTCCCTCTTGCATCTCTCTCCCACCCTCCCTATCCTATCCCTCTAGGTGGTCACAAAGCACCGAGCTGATCTCCCTGTGCTGTGCGGCTGCTTCCCACTAGCTATCTGTTTTACATTTGGTAGAGTATATATGTCCATGCCACTCTCTCACTTTGTCCCAGCTTACCCTTCCCCATCCCCATGTCCTCAAGCCCATTCTCTATGTCTATGTCTTTATTCCTGTCCTGCCCCTAGGTTCTTTATAACTTTTTTTTTTTAGATTCCATATATATGTGTTAGCATATGGTATCTGTTTTTCTCTTTCTGACTTACTTCACTCTGTATGACAGTCTCTAGGTCCATCCACCTCACTACAAATAACTCAGTTTTCGTTTCTTTTTATGGCTGAGTAAAATTCCATTGTATATACATGCTGCATCTTCTTTATCCATTCATCTGTCGATGGACACTTAGGTTGCTTCCATGTCCTGGCTATTGTAAACAGTGCTGCAATGAACATTGGGGTACATGATGCTTTTTGAATTATGGTTTTCTCAGGGTATATGCCCAGCAGTGGGATTGCTGGGTCGTATGGTAGTTCTATTTGTAGTTTTTTAAGGAACCTCCATACTGTTCTCCATAGTGGCTGTATCAATTTACGTTCCCACCAACAGTGCAAGGTTTTTCCCTTTCATCACTTTAAATATGTCCTGCCACTGCCTTCTGGCTTGCAGAGTTTCTTCTGAAAGATCAGCTGTTAACCTTATGGGGATTCCCTTGTATGTTATTTGTTGCTTTTCCCTTGCTGCTTTTAATATTTTTTCTTGGTATTTAATTTTTGATCGTTTGGTTAATATGTGTCTTGGGGTGTTTCTCCTTGGATTTATCCTGTATGGGACTCTCTGTGCTTCCTGGACTTGATTGACTCTTTCCTTTCCCATATTAGGGAAGTTTTCAACTATAATCTCTTCAAATATTTTCTCAGTCCTTTTTTTTCTCTTCTTCTTCTGGGACCCCTATAATTTGAATGTTGGTGTGTTTAATGTTGTCCCAGAGGTCTCTGTGACTGTCCTCAATTCTTTTCATTCTTTTTTCTTTATTCTGCTCTGCGGTAGTTATTTCCACTATTTTATCTTCCAGGTCACTTATCAGATCTTCTGCCTAAGTTATTCTGCTATTGAGTCCTTCTAGAGAATTTTAAATATCATTTATTGTGTTGTTCATCATTGTTTGTTTGCTCTTTAGTTCTTCTAGGTCCTTGTTAAACATTTCTTGTATTTTCTGCATTCAATTTCCAAGATTTCGGATCATCTTTACTATCATTACTCTGAATTCTTTTTCAGGTAGACTGCCTATTTCCTCTTCATTTGTTTAGTCTGGTGAGTTTTTAACCTTGCTCCTTCATCTGTTGTGTGTTTCTGTGTCTTCTCATTTTGCCTAACTTACTGTGTTTGGGGTCTCCTTTTTCAGGCTGCAGGTTCGTAGTTCCCGTTGTTTTTGGTGTCTGCCCCAGTGGCTAAGGTTGGTTCAGTGGGTTGTGTAGGCTTCCTGGTGGAGGGGACTAGTGCCTGTGTTCTGGTGGATGAGGCTGGATCTTGTGTTTCTGGTGGGTAGGACCGCGTCCGCTGGTGTGTTTTGGGGTGTCTATGTCCTTATTATAATTTTAGGCAGGCTCTCTGCTAATGGGTGGGGTTGTGCTCCTGTTTTGCTAGTTGTTTGGCATGGGGTGTCCAGCACTGTAGCTTGCTGGTCATTGGGTGGAGCTGGGTCTTAGTGTTGAGATGGCAATCTCTGGGAGAGCTTTCGCTGTTTGAGATTATATGGACCTGGGAGGTCTCTGGTGGACCAATGTCCTGAACTGGGTTCTCCCACCTCAGAGGCACAGGCCTGACACCCAACTGGAGCACCAAGACCCTGTCAGCCACGCGGCTCAGAAGAAAAGGGAGAAAAAAATAAAATAGTATAAAATAAAAAATAAGTAATAAAAATTTTAAAAACTGAAAAGTAATTTAAAAAGAAGAAAGAAAGAAGAGAGCAAACAAACCAAAAAGCAAACAAATCCGCCTATGATAACAAGTGCTAAAAACTATACAAAAAAACCCCACCAAAAACCAAAAAAAAAAAAAAAAAAAAAAAACAGACAGACAGCACCCTAGGACAAATGGTAAAAGCAAAGCTATACAGACAAAATCACACAAAGAAGCATACACATACACACTCACAAAAAGAGAAAGAGGAAGAAAAATATATGTATCTTTGCTCCCCAAATCCACCTCCTCAATTTGTGATGATTCGTTGTCTATTTAGATATTCCACAGATGCAGGTACATCAACTTGATTGTGGAGATTTAATCTGCTGCTCCTGAGGCTGCTGGGAGAGATGTCCCTTCCTCTTTGTTCGCACAGCTCCCGGGGTTCAGCTTTGGATGCGGCCCCGCTTCTGCATGTAGGTCCTGAGGGCGTCTGTTCTTTGCTCAGACAGGACGGAGTTAAAGGAGCAGCTGATTCGGGGGCTGTGGCTCACTCAGGCAGGGGGGAGGGAGGGGCACGGATGCGGGGCGAGCCTGCGGCGGCAGAGGCCAGCGTGAGGCGCGCCGTGCGTTCTCCCGGGGAAGTTGTCCCTGGATCACGGGACCCCGGCAGTGGCGGGCTGCACAGGCTCCGGGAGGGGAGGTGTGGAGAGTGACCTGTGCTCACACACAGGCTTCTTGGTGGCGGCAGCAGCAGCCTTAGCGTCTCACGCCCGTCTCTGGGGTCCGCGCTCATAGCCGCGGCTCACGCCCAGCTCTGGAGCTCCTTTAAGCGGCGCGCTTAAACCCCTCTCCTCGCGCACCAGGAAACAAAGAGGCAAGAAAAAGTCTCTTGTCTCTTCGGCAGCTCCAGAGTAACCCGGACTCCCTCCTGGCCAGCCGTGGCGCTCTAGCCCCTTTCAGGCTGTGATCACGCCGCCAACCCTAGTCCTCTCCTGCATCCGACCAAAGCCCGAGCCTCAGCTCCCAGACCCCGCCCGCCGGCGGGTGAGCAGAGAGCCCTCTCCGGCTGGTGAGTGCCGGTTGGCCCCGATCCTCTGCGGGAATCTCTCTGCTTTGCCCTCCGCATCCGTGTTGCTGCGCTCTCCTCCGCTTCCCCCTCCGCCACCCTCAAGTCTCCGCCCGCGAAGGGGCTTCTAGTGTGTGGAAACCTTTCCTCCTTCACAGCTCCCTCCCACTGGTGCAGGTCCCGTCCCTATTCTTTGTCTCTATTTTTTCTTTTTTCTCTTGCCCTACCCAGGTACGTGGGGAGTTTCTTGCCTTTTGGGAGGTCTGAGGTCTTCTGCCAGCGTTCAGTACCTGTTCTGTTGAAGTTGTTCCACATGTAGATGTATTTCTGATGTATTTGTGGGGAGGAAGGTGATCTACACATCTTACTCCTCCGCCATCTTGAAGGTCTACCCACTTGTTTTAATTTTCAGATTCCACATATAAGTGATATACAGTCTTTGTCTGACTTAACATAATACCTTCCAAGTTCATCTGTGTTGTTGCAAATGGCAAAATTTCATTGTTTTAATGGCTGAGTAGTATTCCATTGTGTGTGTGTGTATATCTCACATCTTTATCCATTCATCTGTTGATGGACCAGACTGCCACTATCTGCTGCTCTAGTGTGAGATGTCATCAAACACAGCATTGTATTTTCAGGATCTATGTAGGAAGAATTTCAGATCTGACAACATCTCTTTCTCAACTGTTGCCTAACCCACAAGCATTACAGGAAAGTGGCCCAATCATTTGAGAAACTTTCTGTTACGTTACATGTTTTACAGACAAAAGCAAACATGATCCCACAGATCTACACAACCTATGTGGTGATGAAAGAGTGAGGTTGTCTACCAACGTTTGATTTGGCAAGGAGAAGAACCAAACACGATTGGTTTTTCCTCACAAAAGAAATAATCCTGCTAATTACAGTTCTGTAAAATACAAAAGGTACAATGACAAAAATTATCTCACCACCCAAAGATAACCACTTAACACTTTGGTGTATACCATACTAGCCGTTTTACTTTTTTTCACACTCACATACATACATGCATTTAAAAAATCATTTTAAGTGTATTGTTTAGTAACTCATTTTCATGTAATATGTTGTAGACGTTTTTTCATGTTAAATTTAGTATCATTTTTAATGTTTGCATGGTATTCTATTGTATGGAGGTATCAGAATTTATTTAATCACGTCCCACATTGTTGGACATTTAGGTTGTTTCCAAATTTTCTGTATTACAAACAGAAGACTACTTCCTTGATTACTTCCTTAGAATAATCCCAAGAGTGGAATTTCAGGATCAAAGAGTATACATATCTAAAAGTTTGATTCTTATTGTCAAGCTACTGTTTATATTCCTGACAGGTGTGCCTAAGAGTGGCAGCTTTCTAAATCTTTGCCAGCACGAGGGTGGATCATTTATTTCTTTAATCTTTGCCAGTCTCCTTGTAGAAAATATCCCTGCTTTCACTGTTGTTTTAATTTGCATTTCTCCTCCCCTCCTCACTTTTTGCTTTTTGTTTCTATTGGTTGAATTGTTTGTTACTATTCTTTGCCCATTTTTTTCTATTGAAGTATCTATTTTAAAAAAGAAAAGATAATACAATATATATAATAATATATTATTAATTATATAAATATATGATATTCCTATCATTAAAAGAAAACTTCGAATATTTATCTAGGGTCTGCTCCGTGCCAGTCATTGTTTAAGGCTCTTGGTGTATATTAGTACACAAATGTCTCTGCTCTATGAAATTTATGTTTTATCAGGGAGAGACATTTATATCTAATAACCATAATGAATAGTATAGTCAGGGATAGGTCTTTCTGAGAGGACTTGTTGAGCAAGCTGGCCCTGCAGGAGTCTGGGGGCAAAAACACTGTAACAGAGGAAACTGCTGGTTCTAAGGTGGACCACTGCCTGACATGTTCAAAAACTTGCATGGAGGCTGCGGATCTTGATAGAAAAATTCCTAAATTAACCCATAAATTACATTTGATTCCTAGTAAAACATCAAAAGAATGTTTTTCAGAACTTGACAGAATTCAAAGCTCATGTATAAAAAGTAACATGAGAGAACAGTCAGGAAATTTTTGAAAAAAAAGCATTTCAAATATTAAAATGTATTATAAAGCTATAATAATTAAAATAGTTTTGTGCTAGCAATGGAATAGATGGTTCAACAATATACCCAAATATATATGGAAATTTAATATGTGCTAAAGAAGGTATGTCAAATCTCTGGGGAAAAAGAAGTTTATTTTATAAATTTTGTTGGGCTCACTCGAGAGCTGTTTGAGAACAAAATAAAGCTGGTTAATTCACTGTCTTTCAAAACAAAAACAAATTTCAGAATGATCTGAGATTTAAATGGAGAGAAAAAAAAAAGAATCCATTCAAGTCCTCTAAGAAGTATATGTGATTTAAAAAAAACACTTGGCGTGGTGAAAGACCTATTAAAACATAACATAAAACCCAGAATCTATAAAGAAGAAGAATCATAAATTAGACTCTAATTTAAATAAAACTCTTTAAAATGCCCCTTCTGAAAAAAAAAAAAACTTAAAATCAAATGTGAAGTATTCTGATTGTGTTTCTACTCAGCTATAGGCCACCAAGCGTTTGTCTCCCTCACCCCGCAAAGAGGGCCACATTCACCTCTTGTTTCTCAACTTCATCTTAACTTCCTTAAAGGTATACTAGATAAAGCAGAACACTACCAATATTTTTGAAACCCTTTGGGTATCTCAACTCCCTAGGCTTTGTCCCTTCCATCCCGCTCAGAACTGACTAGTCTCAGATTTTGTGTTTCTCATTCCTTTTCCTTTAGTTTCACCATCTATTTATGTATGCCTAAATAATATACTCTTTAGGTTATCCTGTTTTTAATTTTTATATAAATCACACCATACTGTATATATGCTTTTGTGGTTTATTTTTTTGTCCAAGTTTATACATGCAGCTGTAGTTCATTCATTCTCATAGCTGTATGGTGCTTCACTGTATGAATTTATAATTGTTTACCTATTTTAGTATTGATAGACATTGGGATGTTTCCACTTTTTTGTTATAATGAACAATGTAACGGAACATTCTTATTTGGTCTTCCAGTGCACATGGGTAAGGGTTTCTCTGGAGAATATTCCTGGATTCCTAATTGCTGGGTAGTTGGGTACACACATGCTCTGCCTTTCTAGGTAGGTAAGGACATAATTTTCCAAATTGGTTGTATCAGTTTATACTCCCACGTTCTTGTCAACATCTGGTTTTGTCAGACTTTCACATTTTTACCAACCTGGTGGGTACAAAAATGTATTTCATTATAATTTTAATTTGCATCTTCCTAATTTCTAACGTATGGAGAGCTTTTTTCATGTTTATTGGCCGGCCCGTCTTTCAGTTCTAGGAGATGCTGCCATCTCATTCTTGCTCTCAGGCTGGCTCTAAAATTAGACAAGAGAAGCACATATCTACATTTTGGGATATACTATTTCAACATTTTTCCAAATATCTTCCTTATCTGTCAGCCAATGCCATTTGTGATGAGTACTTGTGGCCTAGTTTTCCCTTTGCCATTAGATTATCCTAACAGTTTAGCTAGTCACAGAGAAGGCACAGCGTACCTGTGCGTGTGCAAGGATAAAAAGCAGGATGGGTGAGTTGTGGCATGTGGAAGATGGGAACAGAATGCCTCTGGGTAGTCTGAGAATAGCAAGAAACTGACTAGGAAGATAACAGTAATGACAACGCCCAATTTCCAGGACTTAAGACACAAGAACTATGATTGCCATTCTTGAGTATTATTTCTAATCCTTACAATAATTCTCTAAGATGTACATTATTATCATCTCTACTTTACAGGTAAGGAAACTGAGGTTAAAGGCCACAGATCATCTTGGGGTGCCCAAAGGAGAGAAGGTCAGCATACAATAATTCAGGAAGTCCTTTATTCATTGATTCATTTTTCACTGAGTACCAGTTTGAGAGCAGAGAATTTTATTTGGCGTTGGAGATATATGCCATTGATGTGGCCTCTGCCAATCTATTATGTTGCACACTGGGGAGGGATTGCCTGCAGCCATAGAGGGAAGTTAATATAGTAAAAAACTGCTTGAATGGCAGTCAGAGAGACCTAAATCCCTCCCAGCTTATGTCCCCTCACCTGAATGGCCTTGGGGCCCTTACTGTACAGTATAGAGAGGATAAGGGCAACGCTCCCTCGTGGAACTGTGTCAGCTCTGCCTTCTGAGTTGGGTGACTCGGAGTGGGCCTCAGTTTTACCATTTGTAAAATGAGAATAATGGTAGCACCTACCCTGGTGTATTAGTTCCCCATGGCTGCTGTAACATTTCCACAAACTTGGTGGCTTAAAACAAAGAAATTTATTCTCTCACAGCTCCGGGGGTCAGAAGTCCAAAATCAGTTTCACTGAGCTCAAGTCAATGTGTCCAGAGACACTACAGGGCTGCTCCAGAAGGCTAGGAGAGAATCCTTCCTTGCCTCTGCAGCTTCTGGTGGTTGCTGGCATTCCTTGGTTTGTGGCTTCATCACTCCAATCTCTGCTCCAGTGGTTACACTGCCTCCCCTCTTCTGTTTTTCTCAAATCTCCCTCTAACTTACTCTTATAAAGATACATGTGAGGGCTTCCCTGGTGGCGCAGTGGTTGAGAATCCACCTGCCGATGCAGGAGACACGGGTTCGTGTCCTGGTCCGGGAATATCCCACATGCCGCGGAGCAACTAAGCCCGTGAGCCATGGCCGCCTGGCCTGCGCGTCCGGAGCCTGTGCTCCGCAACGGGAGATGCCACAACAGTGAGTAGGTCCGCATACCGCAAAAAAAAAAAAGATACATGTGATTGCATTTAGGGCCCCCCCTTTTTTTTGAATTGGTAGTTTTACTTTATTTTTTTGAATCTTTGAATTTTATTTATTTATTTTATACAGCAGGTTCTTATAGTTATCCATTTTATACATATTAGTGGCCCATTTTGATAATCCAGAAGAGTCACTCCTTCTGGAAATCTTTAACTTAATCTGCAAAGACTGTTTCCATTTAAGGTAACATTTACAGGTTCTGAGAATTAGGGCTTGATATATTTGTGGGTTGTTATTCCGCCTATTACACTGAGGGTTGTTAGAAGGAGATCTGCTAAGGCTGGCAGAGGATTGAGCCCAGCATCTGTCAGTACAGAACAACGAGTAAATGTGAGTCTGTTTCCTCTTTTAAAACGACGTTTCTAAGGAAGCCTCCCTAATAGGGCTGCTGTAAGGTTCAAAAAAGCACAGTTGTAACACGTAACAGGATGTAGGAGATCAAGGAATGAGATAAAAGCAGATCTACTAACAGTTTCTCTGGCTCCCACTACTTGATTTTCCACATCCTTCTATCCCGGCCACCTCAGACCCCGCCTACTCACAGGCTCACGTCCCCCCCCCCCCCCCCCCCCACCTCCCAGGAGGATTCTCCACCACGAGGTCCCGCCCCCTTACGCACTCGCCGCTCGCCCCTCCCCCCTAGCTTGGCGTCCTCCGTCCTTAGTGTGTTGGAGGCGTGAGGGCTTTCGCGGGCTGTTCATTTTAGTGCCCATCAAATCCTAGCCAATTTTATCCAATTCTGTCTCCTTTTTCAGCTATAGTTTATTCACCCAATGAAGCTAGATTTACTGAGGTTAGTGGTGGCAATTTACCTGCTTTCAGATGAGAAAACAGAGGCGGAGCTTTTGGAAGAAGACTGGCGATATTCAAGACAGCCCGAACGAAAGGGGCCGGGTCCTACATACCTCGGTCGCCACGCCTGGGCCAGCTCGCCGCGCCCAGACTAGCTCGCAGCGCAGGCGCAGTGGGCCGGAGTCGTCATGCCGACTGTCAGCCTGAAGCGCGATTTGCTCTTCCGAGCCCTGGGCCGGACCTACAGTGAGTTCCCGTCCCGTACCCTGGGCTCCGCACCTCTCCTCAGAGGCTGGGACCCCCTGCAAAAAGGCATCGTGGCAACGTTCATGCTGCCCCGCAGGTTTTGGCCTTGGGCGTTCGAGTTCTAGATAGAGAGGGCATAAAGTTCCCGGCGGCCCTGCTGGGCCGATGTAGCCTCTGGGAACCGTTGTCTCCGCGGGTGCCATTGCATCACCCGCACGTGCTGGGGTCCCTGTCATTCATTCTGCGATATCGAACGCCTGCTGCGTTGCGTGTCTGATGCCAGGGGATAGAATAGGAATGAAGCTCCGTGTTGCCTCCCGAGTGTAGTTCGTTAAGTGCAATAAGAAGAGCGCTGTGGGAACTTCATTTGTGAGCAACGGTGTGTGTGGTGGGGAGGGCGGCCTTCTTTCCTAGTTTTACTTTTATTCACGTTTACTGAGCGCCTGTTATGTGCCAGGCACTGTTCTAAGTACTTTCGGAACACAGCAGTGCACAGGGCACATAAAGTCCACGTTCACATTCTGATGAAGCAGGCAGATAATAAAACCAGCATATTAATAAGATTTCGGATAATGTTAAGTGCTGGTAGGGAAACAAAAAAGATATTGTGCTAAGAACAGCATTAGATAGGTTGGTAATGTGGGCTGAGCCCAGAGTGACCAGGAGTCTTTACTTGGTGGGCTTAGTCTTAAGGCTACGCTTCATCTCTTCAGTTTTAAAAACACTACCATTGTTTTAAAAAGGGAGAAATATTAAGTACGATTATCAGTTACCCTATACATGTAGCAGTTGAAGTGAGATCTGCCATGTCCCATATCATCAGCTTGTGTGACAGCAGTGATAATTGGTTTGTGAGAGCTGTTTTTGGTTTTAGGGCTCAATATAACAAAGGCCTAGTCGGTTTAACAGATACTGCTTCCTACAGTAATAAGATACTACTGTGAAAATAAAAGTAGCTTTTTAAAACGTTTCTTAAGGTGCATTTTTAGATACTATGTGCAGTTGACCCTTGAACAATCCAGGTTTGAACTGGGCAGGTCCATTTATAGAAGGAATTATTTTCAACAGTAAACACTAAGGTACTACATAATCCATGGTTGTTGAATCCTCCCATGCGGAACCCAGGAGGGCCGACTGTAAGTTACAGAGATTTTGGACTTGGTGGAGGGCTGGGAACCCCTGATCCCTGCCTTGTTCAAGGGTCAGTTGTATTCTTAAAGTGTTATTCTCCTGAGGGTTCTGCCCTAAGTCCCTGAAAATAGAGGTAATATTCTTGTCCTCTAAACAGGGCTTTAATTCCGTATGCTTTTTATTTCATACTATGCTTTTTTATATTTCTTATCCATCCTTCTAAACCATATTCTCACTAATTGTGTATGATATACCTGAATTACACAAGATGGTGCGTACCAAAATTTGTTCAGTGCATCTATGATCAGTTCCCACCTGTGTATCCATAGCTGGGAAAGTAAGAATAAGTCAGGTTTTAAAAAATGATGATTTATAGCCTGTTTACTGTCATCTGATGTTTTAATATATTCCCTAGATGCCTCCTCCCCTTCTTTTCCTTATTGAGAGAGATCAGATAAGCTTGATTATCCATAAATATCTGTGGACTACTGACTCATTAAAATTTCAGTCAGGAAGATTGATGTTGAGGTGTACTTCAGATGGGTCAGAAGTAATACTTATCATTAGTTTATATTTCACATGTTCTTCTTGAAATCTTTTAAATGTAAATTAGGTTGAGGTCAAAGTTGGAAAAACATGTTTGGCAAAGCACCTCGTTTGCAAGCACTGTGGATCCAGCTTGTTTCTTGCCCCCTCCGCCCTTTTCTGTCTTTCTGTCTTCCTCTTTTTTTCTTGTTTTCAGGTAACGTCTCATTCCCTCTTTTCTATCCCCATTCCCTCTTTTTTCTTCAGTCCCTCTAGGGCTTTCTTTTTGTCCTAAATTCCATTGTTTCATCAGTCATTGCCTTTCACCACCTATTTGCTTATCAAGGATAAGCAAAGGATATTTTTCAGGCTGCTTTTATTCTGTTCATTTTGCTCCTCTGGGGCAGTTTTGACTCTTTGTCTACCTTTTTTTAAATTGCCTTTCTGCTCAGATGTTTTCCTCTTGCCACTTGTTTTTTTGTTAACTGGTTTGTTTTCACTGTTCTTCAATTCTGGCCCTGTTCTACCTTGGTGTAATTGCTGGCAATGCGGCCATAGCCACATGTGTATATCATGAACCTTGAAGATGTAGTTACTTACTGTGTCATTTTGTTAGAGGGAATCATTAATCACGATTTCATTGTTGATTTGTCCGTCTAAGTGCATGAAATACAGCTGAAAGGAGTAAAACAAATTGTATGATAATTAGGACTCAGTAGAGGATTTGGTATATTTTAATGATTCTGCACAATTTGGTAAGTAACCATTTAGTTATCTATTACTGCATAATTAGTTACCCCCAAATTTAGCAGCTTAAAACAACAGTTACTTGTTACATGTTTCTGAGGCTCAGGATTGGGAAGTGGCTTAGCTGGGTGGTTCTGACTCTCACCTGGTTGTAGTAAAAGTGTCAGGACTCTAGTCATCTCAAGGCCTAACTGGGGCTGGAGAGTCCAATTCCAAGTTCACTCAAGTGCTTGTTGGCAGACTTCAGTTCCTTGCTGATCTTTGGTCAGAGATTTCAGTGCCTCCCACCCGGACCTCTCCATAGCACTGCTTGCAGCATGGCGGCTTGTTTGTCCCAGAGTGAGAGGTCCAAGAGAGCAGGTAGTTGAGAGAGTGCTCAAGATAGAAGCCACAGTTTTTACTAACATCTCGTAAGGGGTACACCATCCCTTGTCATATTCTGTAGGTCACACGGACCAATTCTGGCACCGTGTGGGTGGAGACTACAAAGGGTGTGAATACCAGGAGGCAGGTGTTCTTGGAGGCCGTCTTGGGGACTGACTACTACAGTCTGCCCTCTGGGCCCCAGTTATTCATGTTCTTACCGCATGCCACATACACGCCCTCCCAAGGCCCCAGGAAGTGTCATCCCACTACAGAAGCAGCTCAGAATCCAGAGTCTCATCAGCTAAATCGGGTCCAGTTGTGGATGAGGCTCTTCGGGTGTAGTTCTTTAAATACAGCTGCTTGAGTAGAATTACTCTTGGCCTGAGAGACTAAAGAGACAGGTTATCTGCCCCACCTGCACCTAACATACAGTGGTGGGACAGGCATAGGACATTCTTCTTCAAATGGGGAAAATGGGAGACACAAGGAGTTATTAGTCTATGGCAATTCTGAAACTGAGCTGGCAAATGTTGCATATTCTTGATCAGATCTCAAGGCCTGGGATCATTGTCCATGGTTCTGCCCTAATTTCTAGGCTCTTGGTTCCACTCTCTGGGTGATCCTCATTATTTTATTTTTTGGTGAACGAAAGCACGTGCTTTATAGCTGATTAGTTTTCTTGGTCTACTTCCCACTAATAGAATTTTGGGGGCTCAAAGACTTCATTTTGTCCCGTCTCTGTCCCTTTAGCCTCCAGCTTGCCATGTTTCTGCATATGTTTTTTTTTTGTTGTTGTTAAACTTTGTGGGTCTTTGGTCAGTTTTGCTGGTTTCAACTTCATTAGTCAAAAGCCACACCACCCACAGATCTCTGAGATAAGCTGTTTTGTACCTTGGGCTTTTGCTGATACGGTGCTCTCATTTAAGCTCAGTTGTGTGACAGTAAATTTGTGAGGCACACCTTTATTTTCTTTATATGTAGTGCCTTTTGTCTGAATGAATAGTGCCTTTGATTTTACTGCGTCTTAAGATTTTACAATCATGCCCTTGATTCATCTTTCAACCACGTTTCCCTGGAAATGCTCTGGATTTGCTCTTTGATCAGAAGTCATTTCTTTTTTTTTAACATCTTTATTGGAGTATAATTGCTTTACAATGGTGTGTTAGTTTCTGCTTTATAACAAAGTGAATCAGCTATACATATACATATATCCCCATATCCCCTCTCTCTTGTGTCTCCCTCCCACCCTCCCTATCCCACCCCTCTAGGTGGTCACAAAGCACCGAGCTGATCTCCCTGTGCTATGTGGCTGCTTCCCACTAGCTATCTGTTTTACATTTGGTAGTGTATATATGTCCATGCCACTCTCTCACTTCGTCCCAGCTTACCCTTCCCCCTCCTCCTGTCCTCAAGTCCATTCTCTGCGTCTGTGTCTTTATTCCTGTCCTGCCCCTAAGTTCTTCAGAACCATTTCTTAGCTTTTTTTTTTTTTTTTTTTTTTTACATCTGGGGAGGCTGAGAATTCTTAAAACCATTAGGTCCTGGCTCCTTTTTGTTTAATAGTCTTTCCTTTAGTTTATCTCTTCTCTCACAGTCTAAACCAGGCGACACTTTCAGCACTGGTTGGAAAGGTTAGTTAAGTCACCGGGTTGAGTAGGTACCTTTTCTCCAGTCCCCATAACTGTAGGCAGCAGTGTTGCTAAGCTTTGCCTCTACATAAAAAGGATACCCCTTCTGTCAGTTTCCAGTAACACTTCCCCACTTTCCTTCATATCCTCACCTGCATCCTTATCAGAGGCTTCTGTTAACAGCTTTGTCAAGGCACTTTAGGTTTTCACGTACACTCTCAAAGCCCACCTCCTCCTGATTCCAAAGCCTTCCCCATGTTTTCCCGTGTTTTGTTACGGCAGCACTCTGCGTCCAGGGACTGAAGTCTGTGTTAGTTATCTGTTGCCACATAACAAATTACTCCAGTACCCGGAGGGTAAAACAACAAGCCTTGATCATTTCACACAGTTTCTGAGAGAGGAATTGGGGGAGGAATGGCATAGCTGGGTGGTCTGGCTCTGGCTCTTCCTCCAGGTTGCAGTCAAGCTGTCAGCTGGGCCTGCAGTCATCTCAAGGCTTGGTTGGGCTGGAGTTTGCTTCCCAGCTCACTCATGTGGTTGTTTGAGATGTGAACGGTGTGAGTACCAGGAGGCAGGGGTCATGGGGGCCTCTGTTATTTCCTGCCCTAATGATACCCATGCACCCGCACCAGGGCCCTGGGAGCCATTGCACACGCCTCCTGCTCACTCAGTGTTCCCACCTCCCAGCCAGGCCTTGAGCCTCACAGATTCTGCCCCTGACGTTTCGCGCATTCTTCCTTCTCCCTCAGACTCACCGCTGGCTGCTTTAACCAAGTCCTCACTGTCTTGCTTGTCTGTGCCAGTAGATTCTCTGCTGCAGTTTGTCCCCCACCATTCTTTAAAATGCAGGTCTAATCATGCTGTTATCCAGCTGGAAATCCTTTAGTGTAACTCCCCGTTGCCTCAGGGAGGACAGAGGGCAAATCCCTTGGCATCTTGAGCTGACTTCTTTCTTCTTTTTTCATTGTATCTCTTCCTGACCTGAACCTCATGCTTCATTCATATGGAACGTCCCAAACTTGCCGTGCGGTTGTCTCATTCCCTGCAGTCCCTGCCTAATGAAGTCATCATTTCTGTGAAGCCTTTGCTGACTCAGTGGAGTTGATTGCTTCCTTTGTGCCAGCTCGGTACCTTGCACTTACCATAACTGTATTTACACATCTGGTTTACTAGAGTAGGGTGTAGCTAAGGCAAGAAACTGTATTTACACATCTGGTTTACTAGAGTAGGGTGTAGCTAAGGCAAGAATTGTATTTTTTTTAATCTCTGTAGCCCTAGCACCTAGTACAGTGCCGACACATAGTAGGTGCTCAATAAATGTTTGTATAATTGAAGTTCAATGTTAGGAACAGGAATCTTAAGATCAGCTTCTTATTAGAATGTACTAGTGATGATAGTTTGTGTTCAGTTTTTGGTAACAAGGAAACCCTGACAATGCTGTATCAAGTAACAAAGCAAAGTAAGATAGAACTTAAAAGTAAAGAAGAGAATTATTGATTATTGCAGACCTACTATGTTTCAGGGCACTATGCCAGGCCCATTATCTGCATGAACTCATTTAAGTCTTTCCAACAGTTGCATGCTACAAATAAGTGGCTGTAAAATGCTACTTTCTGGATGAGGCATAGGAATCAGAAAGTTTACATAAAGTGCCAAGCTCTCAACTGGTAAGTGGAACAGTCAGAATTCGAACTTGGATTGATCTGGCTCCAAAGCCAACTGTCAGGCCACCTCAGAGAATTTTAAATGATAGGATTTATATGACATTATTCCTTTATGTTGGATCTGTGATTTGGAGCCTACTTTACATTGGATCCCTGCTTAGCAAGTTTTTCTCTTCCAAGTAAGTGTAAACTCCCTAGTGCAGGTAACCTAATTCTGTAGCTGATATTAGATGAATCAGCCCTTTTAAAAATAGTTTTGGTTTTCTTAAAAAATGTTTTTTGGTCAAACTTTTTTGTTTTGAAATTGAGATATCTGATGCCTGATATTTAGTATGCTTGGTATAAGATGATTAAAAAAATTCAGTTTATATGCTATTTTCATTTGTACTGAACAGATTAAAATTAGCAATCTCTTTTTTTTTCTAGCTGATGAAGAATTTGATGAACTATGTTTTGAATTTGGTCTGGAACTTGATGAAATTGTATGTATTGGATATTTATTTCTCTAGTATTCTGTGTATAAGTTCATTATATTTTATCTTTGTTAACCTTCCCGTTAGACCAAGATGGAACATTTGTGGGCCGTGTTGCTTTCTGTGTTAAGGGGCTAAGCTCAGGTTCTAATAGTGTTACTTTGTGTAAAATCTCAAAAGGGGTTCATGCCTGATACAGTACCCTCAAGTCATCAGGCTAGTGCTGTGGAGGTGGATAGACCCTCTCAGGTAACCCCAGAATGAAAGCAGTCTCCCAGGCAGTTAGGTGCCATTTGCAGGTAACCAGATGGAAGGGGTCTGCGAGCAGTGGAAACTTTGCTTCAGCCAGAGTTGCTGTCTGCTTGGCCTCTGGCTCCCCCTCCTTCACTTCCTCTGGGTCCCACCCCACGTTCCTCCATGCCTGTCTAACCAGAGTTAATTCATTCTTCATTTATTACTCTATACATTGATCTTGTAAAATGATCTCCTACTTTTTGAAGAATTGCTTGTAAAAATGATTTTGAAACATTTTCCTCGTCTTTTGATTATATAATGATTAAAATGTTTAAAAAAATAGCTTTATTTATTTACCAAATATATTATTAATAATGATAATGTACTAGAGACACTGTACTTGTAACTAAAAAGATAATTTAATATGTTTCTGGTAATTAGTATTATTTTTTTACCCCAAGCCTTCTTGATCTGTTCAGTGTTTTATAACACAATAAGGTTAAAAAAAACTCAGACTGACAAAAACCTATATTGTTCTGCCTTGTTTTTCTTGTTGCTTCTTAACTAATATTGCAGAAAGTTTTTTTTATATTAATGAGCATCCATATGCTTAAAAAGTCAGCTGAGATTTCTGTAGTTTATATTTAATTGTTATTAATTTTATTAGAACTCAAAATTATGCTTGAGGCTCTGTGATAGATATCTAAGAGCATTGGACTGGATATCAGAAAAATGTAGTAATAGTTCAAACTCCCACATTTACTAGCTGTGGAACCATGGACAACTACAGTGCCTCTCTGGGCCTCCTTTTCATCTGTGAAATAAGAGGTTTGCATTGTATGATCCCTGTAGATCCCTCTGGCTCTGAAGTTTATGTGGTCATTGATTGCCATAACATTTTTGTTAGTATTGACAAACCCAGTCTTCACATATGATCTTTGTATGAACTGAGATACTGAAAATGGAAGAAGGCTTAGGCAGCTGTGTCTTTTTTGCAAAGGAATTAGGCCATTTTTTTGCTTGGATGCCCTCTTTTCTCAAGTTACCACATTTTCTTCCCTTCTTTATATGGGTCCCCCCTGAAATCCAGCACCCGCATGAGGTAACTTATCTTTCTTCACTAAAACGTTAGCAATTTTATTGACCCCTTTAATTGAACTCTTTAAATTTGATTTCTCCTCCTGCCTCTTCTCATATCCTCCCCCATCCCCCCCCATTTCTTTTCTCCTCTCCTGCTCCCTCCTCCTCGTCCTCTTCTTTTTTTTATTTTTAAATTTTCCCTAATTTAAAAAATTTGCCTCCTGACTTGAGATGGCCAGTGGAGGTGTTCCCTGGAGCCCATAGTCAGTGAGCGCTGTGAGCCCTGCGCGCTCAGTCCCGGCATCGTTTGGCTCTGTGGTTCCTCAGGTGTGGCTCGGGCACGCAGTGCTTGTTGACAGAAAGTGAATTCTTCTGCTTGCTGTGCAAGTGTAGACTGCAATTCTTTGGGCAGTAATTTGAACTCATATTTTGGCAGTGGGAGAGGAAGAGCATCGTGTAAAACAGAAATCATCACATATTTTGATAGGAATTCATCAGTTATTTTAGCAGGTTATTGGTGGTAAAAATAGCAGGAGTTCCAGTTAAGTGGGGATTCCAGATAATTAGCGGGTAACGGTAACAGTTGGATTATGGCTTTTGAGCATTTTGATTGAAAATTTCTTCAGTATACATACAGTTCCCTGCTATAGTAAACATAGAGAACAGAATTTAACTTCTTGGCAATGGTCGATTTTAAGAAAATCTCTGTAGTGTGGTTATTGAAGTAGTCTAAGCTTTTTGCCACTGCATTAGAAATTATCCTAGTGGTATTTTTCTCTCTTTCCCCTCGTTTGCTTTCATTCTTGCCGCTCTGTACCTTTTACTGTCATTAGATTGCTTCCCGTCATACCTATAATCCCTTCTAATTTACACCATAGCTTCTGATGATCTCTTCAAATTTTTTTTTAAAATATTCATTTATTTACTTGGCTGTGCTGCTGGTCTTAGTTGCGGCATGTGGAATATTTAGTTGTGACATGAGGGATCTAGTTCCCTGTGCGGGGATTGAGCCCGGGCCCCCTGCATTGGGAGCGCGGAGTCTTAGCCGCTGGACCACCAGGGAGGTCCTCTCTTCAAATGTTTTTGCTTGTTTTTATAGTATTACTCTCATTCTCCTGTTGCTTGTAGGCTTGGGTGCCCATAGGATTTAGCTTTTTAGAGTCATTATTTTATAAAAAGTTGCATATCTTTTAATTTTTTTTTTCTTTTTTTTGTTTGGCCGCGAGCTGTGGCTTGTGGGATCTTAGTTTCCCGACCAGGGATCGAACCCAGGCCCTCGGCAGTGAAAACACAGAATCCTAACCACTGGACCGCCAGGGAATTCCCAACATAGCTTTTATCTGGTGAATTCTCTTTACTTTGTCTCATTGACACTTTTGTTGTTGTTGCTCTGTGTTCTTTTTGGTGTTTTCATTTTCTTTTAGATCAAGGATGGGCAAACTTTTTCTGCCAGATAGCAAGCTTTTGAAGGCTGTATAGTCTCCGTCACAATTCAGCTGTTGCAGTTTGTAAATAACAATAGGTAAAATGTAAATGAATAAGCTTGGCTATGTTTCAGTAACACTTTATTTACAAAAATAGGTGGCAGGCATGATTTGGCCCACTCCTTGCTTTAGATGGGTTTCAGCTGCTCTGGAAAGAACATGAATATGCAGTTACTACTTTATAGGGCTACTTTTTCAAAAGAAATTGGATTTATTTAGTTTTATTTTAATTTTTTGGTTTGTTTTAGACATCTGAGAAGGAAATTATAAGTAAGGAACAAGGTAATGAAAAGGCACAGGGGGCCTCTGATGTTGTTCTCTACAAGATTGATGTCCCTGCCAATAGATATGATCTCCTATGTCTGGAAGGATTGGTTCGAGGACTTCAGGTCTTCAAAGAAAGGTAAGGGAATATGTTCATTAAATACCTGGCTAAGTTTTTTTTTTTTTTTTTTTTCTTTGCCTGTCATTATCAGCAACGCTGTTTATGTTTCTAGAAAAAAATTATTGGACAGGTACACAGCTTTAGGTCTGCATAGAGAGATGATTGGAGCCTTTAGATTGTAGCCATTTGAAAATTTGCCTGAATATTGAGTCATAGCCTTTCATTTTGGGAGTGTATTTTAAAGCTGGAGTGGTTAATGATTTTATGGCATCTTAAAAAACTTTTTAATGGGTTCATGTGAGTTCTTTAGTAAGCCAGCTGGAGTAGTTTGTTGGGTTTGTTAAAGGCTGGGAGAAAAGAAGAGGTGGCACAGCTATATGCTGTTTTCTTAAGAATTCTGAGGAAGCTTGCCTCCTAACTGGAAAACTGAAGATCTTATGATGGCTGTGGGCAAGTTAATTGACTTTTCTAGTTTCAGTCTCCTAATTTATAATGAAGAATATTTTTAAGTCCTCTTCCAACTCTTCATGTAATACATATAGAAAATGATGAACATATGAAGTGAAAAAGAGGTGAAACAGTAAAGCTATCAAAAATAATTTTTTGGTTTTGATTACTTATTCATTATATAGTCAGTCACAAAAGAGTAAGAGCCTCAGGCTGATGGGCTAGACTCTGGAACTGTGAGGCCTTCGGATGAGTGATGGGTGTTGGTGAAAGGATGATAATTAGGCATTTGGTTAATGTGGTTAAAATTTGGGGGTTGACCCAGTTGCTTCTCTGCATGACAATCAGATGTTTATATTTTAGGGTCAGGGATAAGCCCTTACAGTGTGTTTCCCAAACCTGTCTGATATGTATTTCTGTTTTTAATAGGCATCTCGTATGATTTTTATGATGAGACTGAATTAGGAAAGTGACTTAAAACCTTTGCTACTCAAAGTGTGGTCCATGGACCAGCATCATCTATAACACCTGGGAGCTTGTTAGAACTGCAGAATTTCAGCCTCTACCCAAGACCTATTGAATTAGAATATGTGGTTTAACCAATTCCCCAGCTGATTGTAGGCATGTTGAGGTTTGAAAAGCACTGACTTAAAACAGTAGTTCCCACCCTCTTCTGATGATAATGATTACCTGGACTGTGCCTTCAGAATGTACTATTTACCAGGCCTTTCCCTTGAATATCCTGATTCATTAGGTCCAGATGGGACCAGGCCATCTGTATTTGTCATAAGCCCTATTTTTCTTAGAAGCTCGAACTCTCATGGTTGGAATAAAACCTCAAGGTGATTTAATCTAGCCCCTTAGCTGATGTTTAAATGCCCCCTATACAGTTGCTTAGTTAAAGGTTTTCTAGCCTCTACTGAGACGCCAGTGAAAGGACACGCATTACCATGAGGCATCCTAGCCCATTTTTATTTTATTTTTTTTAACAGATTTACGTTATTTATTTATTTTTGGCTGCGTTGAGTCTTCGTTGCTGTGCGTGGGCTTCCTCTGCTTGCCGTGAGCGGGCGCTGCTCTTCGTTGTGGTGCGCAGGCTTCAGTAGTTGTGGCTCACGGGCTCTAGAGCGCAGGCTCAGTAGTTGTGGCTTAGGTGCTCCGTGGCACTTGGGACCCTCCCGGACCAGGGCTCGAACCCATGTCCCCTGCATTGGCAGGCGGATTCTTAACCACTGCGCCACCAGGGAAACCCCTAGCCCATTTTTAGACATCTAGAAATGTTAGAAAGTTTATTAGGTTTGGGGTTTTTTTTAATACTCAGCCCAAATTTGATTTGCTGTAACTTTAACCCATTGTCCTAGTTCTGTTCATTTTGTATACTTTCTATACACAGAATAAATTAGTTTATCGAATGTTTTGGTTAATAATGAGCAAGTTTGTTTAATATTTTAGGATAAAGGCTCCAATGTATAAACGGGTAATGCCTAATGGAGAAATCCAGAAATTGATCGTCACAGAAGAGGTAATAAGGATCCGTTCTTATTTTTCTTCTAAACCATCTCTTTTGTGTGTGTCTCTCTCTAAGGAGACCCTTCTGCTGAATGTAGTGCTCTTTGATCACTTGTAAAATGGGTGTATATTTAGCCTCTGGCTCTTAAAAATTGTCATTTCGTTTTTTACCAAGAAGTGAAAGGGAACACAGCATCTGTTTTCCATGAATAATTTTGGAAAATAACATCCAAATGTTTGCTTAAAATACATATGAGATATAATTGTTTAAATTGTGGTATGTTAATAAAATTTAGAAAAAATCTTTTGGGGAAAGGCTATTTTGGTAGAAATGTTAACTACGAGCAAACTACTTAAGGGTTAACTTTTTTTCTCAGTAATTCAGTAAATTTTCAGAGATCTTGCTGAAATGTAAATTGCATGAGGACAGTGACTTTGTCTCTTATCACCACTATATCTTACTGTTGATTGAATGAATGAATATACACTTGTTTGAATGAAAATTTGTGACAGCTAACTTTCTATTACAAGATGATATTATGAAGAAAAGCCTTAACATTTACCATCTCTAATGATATAACGAATTTCAGACAGCTAAAATACGCCCGTACGCTGTTGCAGCAGTTCTCCGAAACATAAAGTTTACTAAAGATCGATATGACAGCTTTATTGAACTTCAGGAGAAGTTACATCAGAACATTTGCAGGTTTGTGGTTGCATCTTCTTTCTTCCTTGCCTCCCGCTCGCCTTCCTGTCCCTCCTCCTTCCCTCCCCTGCCCTTTTCTCTTCCTCTTTCCCTCCCTCTTTTCTTTCTTCCTCCACTGTAGACATTTTTCACAGCATTTCTAAATTAATCATATGTGGGAGTAACAGGAGTTTAAAGTTAACTAAATTTGAATAAGTTTAAATTTCATCAAACAGCTCTTTGTTACTGCTTATAGTTAGTGAGTGTATCCATGGAGAAATAAGAGATATATTTTGAGTACTATATAGAGAAGAAATATCTAGTCCTAGACATTTTCTTGGTTTTTGTTTTTTGGTTCAAATCATTAACAGTGGATTATACTTCGAAATAGTAAACGATGGTAATTTGAAGTATGACTTATTTAAAAAATAGACAAAAATTTTTGGCTTGATCTCATTTTTTGGGTGAATATAATTATAAATTGACAGGTGAAACTTGAGACTTTTAAATAACTGAATTTTCTTATTCTGTCTTTGGCATTGCTACACATCATTTCCCATACAGCTCTCTTTAGTGTGGTGATCTTCAAACCTATATAATTGCTGAACTCCTAAAGATCGAGGAAGGTAACAATGGGAGTCCTTGAACTAATTTCAGTTTTTCAAAAATCCTAATAGAAAATATATATTTACTGATGATAAGAAATGTCAGCCTTTAGCTAACATACCAAGTTTTTTTTTTTGTTGGTACTAAAATATATAAACGTAAGTTATCTCATGCTACTCAAAGATATGATTAACAATTACATATGTCTTGAGTAAAAATTGAAAAAAATAATGTTTATATTTTAATAATTTCAGTAGTTGTAATTTGGTAAACTGTGGAAACTAAAAGAGGCTTTTGTGTAAGGGATGGTCTAGAGACAGGGTTAGGGGGACCTTGGGTGTTTTCTGGTGTGAAAAATATTTTTAAAATAAAATACCTGTGGTTAAGCTCACAAGGTTTCTTTTTCTTGAAACATTTTTGCGTACATCATAGAAGAAACTTTTTCTCAGATTCTGAATAACATTTATTCCCAGTTCTTTTATAAAAATCTATTTGTCATTTTGCAGATGTTATTCTTAAGCAAAACAATAAGAATTAAAATATAGTTTCAAAATATAGGACAAGATAGAGGATTTCTGACAAGGACTGATACAGCTAGGAAGTACTTGAGCCCAGTTATCTGTTCTGGTCGTTTGAAGAATCTAATTTTTATGTATATTGGAAGGCATTTCCTTAATCCAACTTTAAGCTCTGTTTTATGCAGTATTTTTGGAAATCATGAGCTTTTTCTAAGGGGAGAATAAATCACATCCTAATACTCTAGTGTGCCAGAGTCAGTAAATCCTAATTTACGTTTTTCAAGAGAGATATTTATTTCATTTAAATTATACAATTTACTGGCATAAAAGTTGTTTATGATCTTCCCTTATTATCCTTTAATATCTGTAGTATCTGTATCACCTCTTTCATTCCTGTGTCTTGTCTCTTTTTTCCCCTTGATCAATGTAGCTAGAGATCAGTGTACACATTAATTACTTGAGTGTGTATCATTGTGTATCAGTTTTCAGAGAACCAGCTTTTGGTTTCATTGACTTTTCTCTGCTTTTTTCCTCTATTTTTCTGTTTTCACTGATCACGCAGTATTCTCTCTGGGGCTAGTTAGTCCTTACTACTGAGGCAAGACTTTGTTCTTACTTATCCATTGCCATATGAAGAGAGGTTTTCAGTCTGTGTGAGCACTGTTGCCTTGGCTGGTTCTTTCCCTGGCCTTGGCTGGTTTCCTCACATGTACACACTGATTAATATTCAGCTGAATTCTTGAGGGGGCCCCTCTGCAGATATCAGAGTTCTCTGTCTGAGTAGCTCTGTCCTCCCCAGTACTCTGTGCAGTGAACTCTGGCCATCTTGATCTCCCTAGACTCTCAGCTGTGTCTCTTCAACTTAGGGAGTCCACTGGGCTCTAACCAGACCCCGTTTCCTGCCCTGTGACTTGAAACCCTTCCAGGCAGTCAGCTGGGCAGTCGTAGGGCTCACCTTCTCTGTTTCCTGTCTGTCATCTGCCCTTCGTAGCCTCATCTCCAGTGCCAGCCATGGAAACTGTTGTCTTATATGTTTTGCCTTTTTTGTGATTGTATCAGGCAAGAGAGTAAATCTAGTCTTTGTTACTCCATCTTGGCCGGAAGGGTCCAGTGAACTTTTTACTTCAGTTACTTAATTGTTCATCTCTATAGAATCTGTTTGGTTCCTTTTTAAAAAGTTTCGGGTTTTTTGGCTGTTATTTCCACGTCTGTTCATTATGTGTATATTTTCCACATAATTCTTGAATGCTTTTTGTAGTGGCTTTTTTTTTTTTTTTTTTTTTTTTTGTAGTAGTAGTAGTAGTAGAACGTTTTAAAAATCTGTGTGGTGATTTGAAAATCTGGGTCATCTTAGCATTGGTTTTTATGGGTTGCATTGGTTTTTATGGGTTGGTTCGTGTGGAGTATGTCATGTTTCTCTGTTTTCATACGCACTGCTTTTTGATTGCATATAGGATATTTTGTTATGTAAGAGGCTCTTATTTTGCTCTTTTTCTCTGAGAAGTGGTTTCTGTTGCAGGCAAAGAGTCTTGAATACTTAGCCTGACTCAGACTTGAAACATTTGGCTAGATGAGACCTCTGCAGTTGGCAGCAGCAGAATTTTCTGCCCAGTTCTTTGAGCTACTGCTTTTTCACAGCAAGACTTTAATAAAATTTCTGCCAGTAGAATAGGTAAAATCTTGATTTCTGACTATTTGTTGTTTTCATATCTTTTTATATTTGGGATATTAATCCTTTTTCTGTACCTACATTGTAGACCTTTTCTCTCAGTGTGTCTTTTGGTTGTATAAAGTTTACAGTTTGGATATAGTCAAGTTTGCCATTCTTCCTATATGACTTTTATGTTTTGTGTCTTAAGAAGGGATGTTCTGCTCCACAGTTTTAAGCATTGTTCTCCTATATTTTCTTTGAATAATTTTTATGGTTCCGTGTGTGTGTGTATGTATGTTTGCCTTCTGTTTTTCAAAATGCATAGCTCTTTGATTAATCCGGAATTTGGTTTTTTGTGATTGGTTTGAAGTTGAAATTTAGTGACATTTTGAGGTGCTGTTTCAGGATTAAGAAATCAATATTAATGTCCAAGAAAACATGGACTTTCTTACCTATGAATTTGTCAATTATTAATTTATCTAAACTTACTGAACCATGTATATTTCTACCTATGCTAGTATAGAAACATGTAACTCATTGAGTAAAGTAACACTTCCTTTAGGCTTGTCAACAACTCTGTTCAATTTACCCATATTTATTAAAGTTCTAGTCACCTGTCTTGGAGTTTGACCCCCCAAATTTTTTTTAAAATTTAATTTATTCAGTATAGTTGGTTTACAATGTTGTGTTAATTTGAGGTTGACCAAAATTTGTTTCTTACAAATTTTAAAAGCTATGTCATAGTTCATGTAATATGGACTTTAACACATTCCTTGATTACTAATGATTTTATCCATTTGATATTTAATTGTGGTTATGCATACATATTCAAATATATGTACACCTAGTCTAAAACACGTTTTAAGAATTCTTTAGAACATCATAAATTCTGACCAGGTTTCTCTTTTTGAATTGTCTTTTGGAAAGCTTAGAGCCAAATTTGTGATCCTCTGTGATAAGACTGTAAGCTTTGAAATTCTAATTTAGTATCAACATTGTTTCTGGCTTCGTTTTATATCCCTACTTCTGTTTCTTTCTCTCCTACTTTGTATCTTTAAGTTCCTAAAATTACCTTAAATCCTTTACAGATAAACTGTAGAACAAATGAAATTAATAGCTCTTGAAATTTCCTTACATATTAAATTTTAAATATAATTCTCAGTTCTTTAAAACTAAATAATTTCCATTAATAAAGCAATATAGCTATGTGACAGGAAATTTAGGAAAATATGGAAAAGCCAAAAAACACAGGAGTTTTTTGGTATTTTATTCTAATTTAATAAAAGATTTATGTTTACTTGAGGACACTAGAGGAAATAGATTAAAAGAAGGTAAAGGGTATGTTGACTTTGAAAACGTCCTAATAACATAGTACTAGAGAAAACATAGTGGAAGGGATTTACTTCAGCTGCTGAAATAATGTGCTTTAAGTAGCTTTATATTTACATTCCTCATAATTTTTAATGGTTGTGAACCTGCTATATAGTAGTAACAGGCTATTTTAAGGAAATGTCTAAAAATTAAAAACCTGTACTCTATATTATCTTTAGAATTTCTGCTTTGAGATATTCAGATCGTTTTCTGTTTCTCTTTCTGTCTCTCCACATTTAGGAAAAGAGCCTTGGTTGCTATTGGTACCCATGACTTGGACACTTTGTCAGGCCCATTTACTTATACTGCAAAGAAACCTTCCGATATCAAATTCAAGCCTCTAAATAAGACCAAGGAGTATACAGCCTGTGAACTGATGAACATATACAAGGTAAACGTTCTTTTATGTTAATGTAATAGCTCTGGATAAATCATGAAATTCCTCCCAAATCAAGTCTTAATTAGGGCAATAAAATGAGTGCTTGAGAAAATAGCAGTGTCTGGGCTCCAACCCAGAGATACTGATTCCTTTGATCTAGAGTGAGGTCAGGGTATAGTTTTGTTTATTATTACTTTTATGTATGTATGTATGTATGGCTGTGTTGGGTCTTCATTGCTGTGCTCAGGCTTTTCTAGTTGCAGTGAGCGGGGGCTACTCTTCGTTGCAGTGCGTGGCCTTCTCGTTGTCGTGGCTTCTCTTGTTGTGGACCATGGGCTCTAGGCACGCGGGCTTCAGTAGTTGTGGCACGTAGTCTCAGTAGTTGTGGCTCGTGGGCTCTAGAGCACAGGCTCAGTAGTTGGGGCGCACAGGCTTAGTTGCTCTGCAGCATGTGGGATCTTCCTGGGCCAGGGATCGAACCCATGTCCCCTGCATTGACAGGCGGACTCAACCACTGCACCACCAGGGAAGCCCTGTTACTACATTTTTATCCTCTCAGATGTTTTTAACGTACAGCCAGGATTGAGAACCACTGAAGTAGGTCATACTGCATTGTAGTATTCGTATTTAGGTATAACTAAAACTCATTCAAATATAAGGAACAATGAGATTTAGCTAGTTTTTTGTAGCACGCACTATTAAAAAGCGTCTGCCTCCCATGATGAGCACTTTAGAGTCCAGCAGTGAAAATGAATTCAGTAGTCACCTTAAATTGTATTTAACAAATAGTAAAAGAGGTGTCATTTGGAAAAAGCAGCTATTATCATTGACCTGATTTGCAAGTGATTTCTTCCTATTTATCTGAATAGTTGTGTATGGTTTGTGTTTTGCTTAAGGTGATTCAGGCTTACTCTGCACGTCTGTTTTCAGTCTTGAAGAGTGATTGTGGTCTTATCTGTCCCCAGTAGGAAATGAGGCTATATAAGGATTCTGAGATATTAATTTACATTAGAGAATATTATACATTTAAAACTTTGGGGGCTGTTTTATTGTTTTTCTGATTTTTCTCCCCTCTTTTTATGCTAGGTAGATATGTAAACTAATTACAGTGACAGAAATAAAAAGCTAATTTTGTTTGACTTAATTTTTTTTTCAGACTGACAACCACCTAAAACATTATTTACATATAATTGAAAATAAACCTCTGTATCCCGTTATCTATGATAGCAATGGTATCGTCCTTTCAATGCCTCCAGTCATCAATGGTGAGTTATTTCTTAAGCACCATAGGTTTTTTGCTATTTCCCTCTTATTCTTGATCATTTCTGTGGAATTCTCAAATAAACTTGACTGAATCAATCAGATGACTCAATCTGAGAATCTCAGGTCTTTTGTGGATTTTATTGTAATAGTTCTTTTCATTCATTTTTCAATATTTTACTGGTGATTTTTATGTAATTTATAAATGTATACATATTTATAAGTTTATAAATATTTTCTGGGGCTAGTCTCTGGATTCTGTTATGTTCCTCCAAAGGGTGTTGATATTGTGGTTTTAGCAGGTAATTCATTTAGTCAAATTCTGTCTGGCCTGCTGTTTTATAGTTAAACTAAAATTTTAAAACTGAATTTTACCCTCTTAACTCCTTTCTGAAGCTTTTGTTGAAGAAGCAACTTGAACGTATTTATAAAATTTAGTGATGTCAGAGCCATAGATGTTTGCCCTTCTGGAGGTGAGAAGGGGGTTCAGTTGATTCATGATGGGAAGGAGAGTCTTTTCCTTCTCAAGATCTTGGACTCTAGTACTCATAGTGGGCTTCGGAGTGAGCCAGATCCAAACCCAAATCTTAGCCTTGCCACTTGTTAATAGCTGTGATCATGTTCAGTAAGTTTAATCTCTGAATCTTAGTTGGCCTGCCTGCAGCCCTGTCATAGATCGTGGTGAAAATGAGATGAGACAACTGTTAAGCACCTTACATGTGGAATGCACTCAGTAAAGCCTTGATTTTATTTTATCTTTATTCTCCAGCTTATAATGGGAGCTTAGAATAAAAGTTGTATATCTCCTTACCTCTGAGGTGTCAGCTTATATTATGTTCTAAATTAAAATGTAGTTTCTGTTTTGTAGAGCTTTTTCGTGCACTTTTATTTCTGAAACTGATCGTTTTGTCATTATTGTTTTGTGTTTGTTGCAGGAAATCATTCCAAAATAACAGTAAATACTAGAAATATATTTATTGAATGCACAGGGACTGACTTTACTAAGGTAAATAAAACTTTTTTTCTATTTTTGTACTGTCAGGATAGATTTTTTACTTCTGGGCCAAGACCATGTGGCTAAACTTTAAAATGTGTTTATTTTGTAGGTGGGGACATACTTTAGCCATTTAGAAAATTAGAAAGATGTAGCTATTCTGTACTTTGGTTAAGGTGCTTTCATCTAGTTGACAAATGTTTAGTGAGCAGCTACTATCTTTCCAATGCCATGAATTTAATAATGAGTTACATGTTCTTCAAGGAACTTGTCATCTTGTGAGAGAATTAGCCAAATACATTACTGTAAAACAGAATGGGATATACATTGTAATGCCATCTGTATAAAGTGTTCATCTTAGTTGGCTTAGTTTGGATGCTGACTAATTTCGTACCTTTGTGTACTTGATTAAAAAAAAAATTAAAACTAACTGGCTATCAAGATTTATTTAGCAAATTGATAAAGGGTTTATACACAAAGATGTCTAGAATATGTAGAATACTGATCGTTCAGTCACTTTTCGTCACTATATATTAGATTGGATTGTTAGGAAAGCTTTTTTTATGGCATATTTTTTCCTTACAAATGTTAAGTAAGCCATAGAGGGCGGTGGCAATTAAGCAAATTAAGAAAGGTAAACTTGAATGGCAGAAGGCCGGAGTGTAGACATAGGGCAGATAAATGGCACTCACATGCATCTTACAGGATTGGAGATCCTTGTAAGATATTTCATTTATAACTTTTATATACCATATGTGCCTTCAGAAATATTGTCAGGGTAATATAGCTTTTCCTGTTAAAAACTTTTTTTAAATTTGCACATTAGCAGACCTTGGATATCTTTTCTGAAGCTTGTATATGAGTGAAGTATATATAAAAGCAAAGCATATATCCCAATAAGGTTACTGTATTTTTTCTCTTAATTAAAAAAAAAAAAAAATTAACAAATCTATATGGCCTTCACTATGTACCAGGCATTGCTCTATGTGTTTTATACACACACATCATATTCTTAATCCTTATATTAACCAAATGAGGTAGGAACTTTTATTATCTCTACTTAACAAACAAACAAAGGTACAAAGACAGTAATTAAGTAACATGCGCAAAATCAGACTGGTGGTAAGTGCTTGGGCCAGGAGTCTGGCATCTGGCTGCAGAAACTTATGAGACTGATAAGGTTTACTGCCATAGTGAGCCATCTGTCTTTCTTGAAATTTGCTCAACCCAAGGGAGGGGGTGGGGAAATAGATGATTTGTCTCAGTCATGGATTGTAACTGTCAGAGAACCGCATAAATGCAGAACACCTGAAGATAAGGTCGGGGCCTCTCAAGCTCAAGAGTTTTTACTCCACTTCTTTCTTTAAAATTTATATATACAGATACAGTTTTAGATGTTTGGAGACTAAATTATATTAAATATTAATTCATTTCCAGCTGATGGAAGAAAGTATATTTATGGGTTACCATAATATTTGTTTTTTTCCTTTGCAGGCAAAAATAGTTCTTGATATCATTGTTACCACGTTCAGTGAATATTGTGAGAATCAATTTACGTAAGTTCGTTCGGCATCTTTATCGATGATGGCCTGTTGTTCTGAAGTCAGAGCACTAAGGCCTTGTGCTAAAATATAGAGATGAAATATGTGGTTCCTGTAACTAGAATATATAATCTCTTTGGGGAGCTAAGACATGAACAAATGATGTATAAAGTAAAGAGTGATAATAAGTACCTTAAAAAGTTTCAGTGATGTTCTGGCCGTTTGTAAGGGCAAGTTACTGCTAGCTGGGGCAATCTGGGTAGACCTCATGGAGATGATGAAATTTAAGCTATATTTAAGGATTTGAGAGTGAACGTGGAGAAACAGCAGAAGGAACAGCTAAACAAAAGTAGAGACTCATGTATAAGAGCGAAGCATATATCCTGTATATGCTAATAAGACTACTGTATTTGTTCCAAAGCTACTTTTTTATTTTAAAAATTGCTTATCAAACCTATATGGCCCTTACTGTGTACTAGCATCATAGCTTATTCTAGAGTATTATAATTCAAAATAAATGTATAACTGTAGAAAGCATGACTGAAATTGTATGGGCAGTGTTGGTTATTTTTTTAAATTGATTTGCATTTGAGTGGTTGTGTCAGTCAGCTTTCATTGTGTAACAGCGTGACCCTGGTAAAGCCTGGAATGTGTGTGTCAGTATTGGCAAGGTGTTCTTCAAGGATGCATGCTTTGCAGGACTGGGAGATAAACTTCTTAAGTGGGTGCTGCCTGAAGAGACATGGGAACCCCAGGAAATGGAATAGTAATGTTGTGTATGGGAGGATTAATCCAGACAGCAGTGTTGGAATGTGGATAGATTGAATGTGTTGAGGCTGCAGTTGTAGACCAAGTGAAAGTTTTGTTAACCACACACATTTTTAGAATTTATGGCCCTTTTTTCCCCTGAAGTTTTATTTTTACTTACATTTAATTTTATTTCTGGCTTTATTTTTGTTTTCAGGGTTGAAGCAGCGGAGGTAGTTTTTCCTAATGGAAAATTACATACCTTTCCAGTGAGTATAGAAGAAGTGACTTGGTGATGATGACTTTGACAACAGCGATAACATTAATAATAATAGCTATAGGGTGCTTTTGGTCTTTCTGTCTGTCTGTGCGTCCACCCACCTACACGCCAGGCACTGTACTGTGTGTATTACATGGACTCAGTCCTCACAGTAACCCTATGAGGGTGGGTGCTATCATTAGGCCCTTGACCTTGAGATGTTAAATAGCTTGCCTCGGGCTTCCCTGGTGGCGCAGTGGTTGAGAGTCCGCCTGCCGATGCAGGGGACACGGGTTCGTGCCCTGGTCCGGGAGGATCCCACGTGCCGCGGAGCAGCTGGGCCCATGAGCCATGGCCGCTGACCCTGCGCGTCCGCAGCCTGTGCTCCGCATTGGGAGAGGCCACGGCAGTGAGAGGCCCGCATACCACAAAAAAAATAAATAAATAAATAAAATAAAAATAAATAGCTTGCCTCTTACTATTCAGTGGTGGAGCTAGGATTAAGCCCAGACAGTCCCAACACACTATATGATACCACACTTCACTCCCAACCCACTACCTTATACCACAGCGTTATAGGGCCATAATTCCTGTGGTTTATTCCCTTATTAACTAGGTACCTAGGTAATTTATAGTTTCACCCCTTTTAAGGTTAGTCAGCCCTCCAAACCACTGGACCGCCACGGAAGTCCCAATAGCAGTTTTTTAAAAAATTGATTTTAGTTGCTGTTATCGGTTAGCTTTTCTTATGTAACAAACCACCCCAAGATTTACTAACTTCAAACGACGATCGTTTGTTTATATCATGATTCTGTGGGTAAGCTGGGTAGTTCTGGTCAGGACTGGCTGGGCTAATCTCTGCTAGGCTCCAGCTGGTTGCTAGGCTAGCAGCTGGATGACCTGGGATGGCCGCACTGACATGCCTGCGTCTTGGCAATGAGGTGGACAGGTCAAGTGCCTCTTGTCCAGCAGGCTAGCTTGGGCTTCTTTACATGGTGGTGGCTGCACTCAGGTGATAATGCTGCTTCTGCTTTGAGAACTGCATTTTGAATAGCAAGCCCATTGTCCTTACCTGAGTCCAAACAGGTTTTTAAATTTATGGCCTTTTTGCTAGTGGCGGTTACAATTTTGAGAGTAATCTTGTGATAAATACTCATAGGTATGTTTCCACCGTTGCTGAAAAGCCTGGATTTTATGTGTGTTTGTTCCTATCTCACATGGTAGAGTTACGTACTGTTTGAAGGAGAGTGAGTACTAATTCATGAGATGTTCCCAGCCTGGCTGTCTCCTGGAGCAGATTGATAGCTAGGACTGGGGCATAGTTGCTTTTCCCCACCTGAAAAAAATGATAGGAAAGGAATGACTTCATAACACTTTTAGATTTAGTATGATGGATAGTACAATATGGCACATGAATTATTCTTTCTTAGTCATAAACACCTACTTGCATGAGGTGAAATTGAAAATCTTCAGCAGGATTTGTAAGCATTTTAGAAATGATGTGATGCAGTAGTCTTTTGCTGAAGAGAATGGTGATTGACCAAGTAAAAGAGAAAAATGTTTGGCATTTTATAATATTTCCAAGCAGTTCCAGTTGTCTAGCAAGTAGAATGTTCATATATGAATATAATGTAGCAGATTATGTCCTGAAGCGCACTGAGTTTATTTCTGATATCTGACTCTAATGACAACTTCTTGGGATGGTAATGAAACCATAACAATAATGAATTGAATTAGAAAGAGGCTAATGCTGTATCTGGCAGGACTGATTTCAGCTTCTCAAACTCTTTTTCTCTCTAAGGAACTGGCTTATCGAAAGGAGATGGTGAGAGCTGATCTAATTAACAAAAAAGTTGGGATCAGGTATGCTCTGAAAACTTATTTCTTTATTTACTGTTGAAGAGAATTCAAGAATGAAGTACACATATGAGTACTTAATTTTCCCTGAAAAAATGCTTGGAGAGAATTTTGATATCCCTTTAGAGTAATAAGTGACAATAGAACATCAGTTAGGATGTCTGGTGTCTATTGGAATTCACAAAGACAGGTTTCAGGTCGTAGCATATTTTAAAACAAAATATAAACATGTTTAAAATAATCCAGTGAAGTTTATGGTTTGTACGTTCCTATTTCAGAGAAACTCCAGAAAATCTTGCCAAGCTTCTGACCAGGATGTGTTTAAAGTCAGAAGTCATAGGCGATGGGAATCAGATTGAAATTGAGATCCCTCCGACCAGAGCTGACATTATCCACGCCTGTGATATCATAGAAGATGCAGCTATTGCTTATGGATATAACAACATTCAGATGACTCTCCCGAAAACATACACCATAGCTAATCAAGTAAGATTGCACCCTTAAATAAACACTCCTTATTGTTAGAAACTGATTATTGAATGCCAGGAAGGCTTCGAGAAAAACAGAACATAGGAATTAAGCAGTCCTGGCCATGCTGTGCTCTGAGAGGCATTTGCTGTGGAGAGGATGCAAAACAGATGCCCGATTGATTAGAGTCCATTGAAAACCTGGGGTGACTAGTTCTTTGAAGAAAGACAGGTTTCGAGTTTGGAGCCCTCCTTGCATCTCTAAGTAGGAGATTCATTTTCTGATCCTGGGCCTGAAGGCAGATGTGGCGTGTGGGAGAGGTGGAAGCGCGGGGGGGTTGTACGTCTGGGTAGGAGTGTTGGGGTAGTGAGGTGATGGGGAGGGGTCGGTGTGGTGGGGAAATGGTGGGATGAGCAGCATGTTAGAATGGAAGGGTGGTTTCCTTTAAGTGGCAAGTTTTCTATAAATCTCTCTTTTTTAATAAAAAAAAGTGGGAAGTTTTATTGAGGTGAAATAATTTCTTCCCCCCAGTTTCCCCTAAATAAACTCACAGAACTCCTGAGACACGACATGGCAGCTGCTGGATTCACTGAGGCACTTACCTTTGCTCTGGTATGTTGTACATGCGTTTTGTGCCCTGCTGATGGTTTTCTTTGAATCTCCGAATTACTTGTTCTGTGATTCCTTATATGAATTTATAAAAAGTTACAAAGAACACTTTGTTACCTGAGATTGTGTGATTTCTGGTAAAGAAATGAAGATCTCTTTTTTTTTCAGTCACAGAAAAGCACGAAGGACTAAATTTTAGAGTTTCATGGAATTGTTGAGGGTTCACAATGAAGTTTGTAACCAAATTTATTAAGTTAGAATTTTTAGTCTTAATTTGGTTGTGGCTGTACCCACTAGATGCCGCCCCGGTTAAGGGCTTGTGGACTGCTCCACGTTAAGCCTGTTACTTCGTCTTTGAACATGTTCACAGACATTTGCTTTGAGTTGAAAAGCTGACATGAAAGGCCTAAGTCAGGAAATGAGTTTTATTACAAAATCAGACAGAAATCTCCCTCCCCCAGCAGATCGAGCATTTGAAGATATCGAAATGTGTCTGCAATTTGTAGTTTCTTTCTCTCTCTTGCTGAGCTGTGCTATGGTGCCCACAGTGTACTTCTTGGCTATTCAAGTCCGTTTCAGCTTAACGATGCAAGGCAAAAACCAAAACAACCAGGCAAGCTCCCCCCCACCGCAGTTCCAGCTCTAAACGTCTCCGTCTTTTAAGGTGTTTACAGAAGGCCGTGGTGGGAATCACGAACAACAGTACGCAGAGGGCTGGTGAGGAGATGCAGCCTCTCTCACGTCACTTTATCGAGCCTCTGTAATTCACAGGATGTTCTTATTGGAAGGGACCTTCCAGATCTAGTTCAACACCTTCCTTTTTCTTTAATCTTTTTTTAAAAAATAATTTATTTTATTTATTTTTGGCTACGTTGGATCTTCTTTGCTGCGAGTGGGCTCTCTCTAGCTGTGGTGAGGGGGGGCTACTCTTCGTTGTGGTGCACGGGCTTCTCATTGCAGTGGCTTCTCGTTGCGGAGCACAGGCTCTAGGTGCATGGGCTTCAGTAATTGTGGCACACGGGCTCAGTAGTTGTGGCTCTCAGGCTCTAGAGTGCAGGCTCAGTAGTGCTGCACGGGCTTAGTTGCTCCGCGGCATGTGGGATCTTCCTGGACCAGGGCTCGAACCCGTGTCCTCTGCATTGGCAGGTGGATTCTTAACCACTGCACCACCAGGGAAGTCCCAACACCTTTTTTCTGGTTTAGAAATTTTTTTTTTTTTTTCGGTATGCGGGCCTCTCACTGTTGTGGCCTCTCCCATTGCGGAGCACAGGCTGCGGACACGCAGGCTCAGCGGCCATGGCTCACGGGCCCAGCCGCTCCGCGGCATGTGGGATCTTCCTGGACCAGGGCACGAACCCGTGTCTCCTGCATCGTCAGGCGGATTCTCAACCACTGCGCCACCAGGGAAGCCCTAGAAATATTTTATTCAACAACATTTATGGAACATCTGTTACATGCCAGGCACTGTACCAGTGAGGAAGCCAGAGGCCAAGAGAGGATAAGTACACCCAGCAAAGTTTACACAGACAGCAGGAGAACCATGACCAGAATCTGGCCTTTTGACTTCTTGAGGAGTGCTTTTCTGTTATGTCAGACTGAATGCTAGGTTTGAGTACCATGTCATTCATATATGTACCACATATGCATATGCAGTCAAGAGGAACAGTGATTTCATGTGAACCGATATACAAAAAATAGCATAAGAAATGTATTCTGTTTTTTAGAAATGTACTCTAGTTTTTATAATTATGTTAAGTGGCAAAGGAGTTGATTTTGTAACTATGTAGCCCCACGCATCTAAGGGGGAGCACGTTCTCTGCCTCCTGACAAGTAGCTACTCTGCAGAGAGAGTTTGTCTTCCACAAAGGGCTTTGTGTACATGATTCCATCTCTCAGTGCAGCCCTGTGAAGTAGGTGTTTCTGTCGTACACAGCAGTTAATTGAGGTAATTGTCCCACTTCGCACAGCCAGTTGGCTGTGGACCAGGGATTCCAGCACAGGTCTGTCTGTACCCCAGGCCTATGACTGAACTGTCCCAACAGGAGTGCCGGAAACAGTCTGTTCAGTTGTCCAAGGTCACTTCAGCACTTTATCTCAGTGGGGCGGGGCAGGGCGGGGGTCAGAATTAGGTGCTAGAGTATTTCAGATTTGTAGTAACAGTTTTCCTATAGGGACTTCAACATGAAAGGTATTTATAAAATCACATGCTTTCTAAGCAAACCTAAACATCACTGAGCCTTATATCTAGTTTTGCACAAGAGTAACGGCCCTTTTCTTTCTAAAACCCAGCCCTTGACTTCCCAGGTGTAAGTAATTCACATATCATCATCATGATTTTTGCTATATCTGCATACCAGTTGTAATATTTTCATTTAAATTAGCTCACTTTTAAAACTAAAAACCTACTTTAGCCTTATTTAAGAATATTTGTAAAAATTATGGGCTTTGTGTACTTATTCTATTTTTTCTAACAAGTAAATGTGTTTATTTAAAATAAACACATAGGGCTTCCCCGGTGGCGCAGTGGTTGAGAGTCCGCCTGCCGATGCAGGGGACGCGGGTTCGTGCCCCGATCCGGGAAGATCCCAGATGCCGCGGAGCGCCTGGGCCCGTGAGCCATGGCCGCGGAGCCTGTGCTCTGCAATGGGAGAGGCCACAACAGTGAGAGGCCCGTGTACCGCAAAAAAAGAAAAAAAAAGGGTAAAATAAACACATAAATATTAACACTTACAAACATTTCATCCTGTATACCAGCTACTGCTACTTCAGGATACCTGATTTAAATTGCTTCTTACCTCGATCCCTTATGGTCCATCATCATGATAAAGTGCAAGGTCACTCAGATACCTAGCTGTGTAGCCATGTGTCTATGGGGCCTTTTTCTTTGATACAGACAGTACTAGTTCTGTTTGAGAATAGATTGCGTCATGTAAATTGCATTTCCTAATTGGTCACGTTATGTCTAAATCTTGTTATTAAAAGTCCTTCATATTATGGAGGAAAAAATGGTTATTCTCAGCATGCCTGCTGCGATTCTCCACTGCTGCAGCTGTGGTGGTGCAGGGAGCTCTTCTCTGCTGTGCCTGGATGTGTCTTCAGAATCCTTCCTGAAAGAGCAAGGCACAAGTCATTAGAACTGGCATTGGCATAAAATGGATCTCAAGCCATTCTTTTTTTCTAAGTGATATAACAGACCACTAGTCCTGAGGACAGTTTTCTATTTTGCAACCTAATGTTGGAAAACAGAAAAGAGTAACTGATGGTACTTCAGTTTTCATGTTAAGTTTTAAACTCTTTCAAACGTTAACATTAATATATGTGATAATTGTTTATTCTTAGTAATGACATTAATTACCATTAATATTTTTTGATCACTTAGTTTGTGCCAGGTATTGTATTTTCTTTATCTCATAGTCATTGAGATAAAGACTTGCTGGATCTCACAGTCATTGAGTTTTATTTTCAGAATTCTGCCTACCATCCTGGTTTTTGGGGGTGACAGGCATCTTTCTCTTTTTGGTGGGTGAGTGCTTAGGAGTTTGCTCATTACCCAGAGCTTTATCAAGCACATGTGCACAGAAGTTAAATGACACAGTTGAGGCCATTTGAATTCTGCTCTTAGTCCCACCATTCTGTCACAAGTCAGTACAGATTCTGCAGAGGTTACAATAGTAGTCAAAACAGAAAGTCATTATGAGCGCCAAGGAAGGAGAGAGGATTTCTGACTGGAGTCCTTAGGGTTATTTTTATGGAAGTGGTGGAAGAGATGTCTTTTAAGTAGAATCTTGCAGGGGGCGGCGTGGCAGCATGTCGGGCAGGGAGGGCATTTCAGGTAAAGGTAGGGAAAAGTGTACAGTTCAGGGAATGAGTAGGGGATTGTAGGAGACTCGACTGGTAAGGTCAATGGGAGGCTAGCTTAGGGGGGCCCAAGTACAGGTTATACCACCAGCTGCATGTGAAAAATGTACTTTAGCTCTGCATCATGGTTAGAACTCATTGTAAGAGAATTATTAATGTTAAATTGCATCTGCTGTGGACCTGAATTTAATTGATATATGTTTATACTCAGCTTATTCTTAGCTTACTTTATATAATCTACATTGCCATGAGGCCATCAAAAGTTGTTACAGCGTTAAATGCCTTTTTATATTGGATTTAGTCATGGCTTTTCCATATTGATCTATTTTTATGTATTTCTTAGTGCTCCCAAGAAGATATTGCTGATAAACTGGGTTTGGAGATCTCTGCAACAAAGGCAGTCCTCATAAGTAATCCTAAAACAGCTGAATTTCAGGTAAGGGTTTTAAGTAGTTAAGAATTTGGGTAAAAACTGAGAGGCAGTACATGAGTTATGAAAAGTCTCTTCAGTTATTTTATCTCAAATGGCAAAATCATAGAGCTTCTTTAGAATTTCTTCTTGGATAGGTTTATATTTGGTTCTTACATACATTGGTGACAAAAATTCTTTAAATATTTTATAATCTTTTCTTGATTAACCTTATAGGTGGTTCTTACATACATTGCTGACAAAAATTCTTTAAATATTTTATAATCTTTTCTTGATTAACCTTATAGGTGGTTCTTACTTGCTTTGTGCTATCTATACCTAGCCCAGCCTTTCTAGTCTGAACTTTCCATTTCACAATTGATTTTTTTTTTAAGTACTATTTTCAGGTTTCATCTCTTTTCCATCCATTTGTAATAAGTGAAACTACACCTGTTTCCAGTACCGCCATTAAGTCTTTTACTTCGAAATAAGTCGTTATGCCAGTTCTGGACTATGCTGACTGTGCCTTTCATTGTAATGGTCTAGTTTATTGGCAGTTTCATGTGGAGGTTAGGAATATTTAAATGAGAGTGATACTCCCTTAATAGTAAACGTTAAGTGATTTACATGATAGATTCGGACCTTAACTATAAAAACAGCATTTCAAAGTTATAGCATCTTTGCTTATTAATGACTTTGAATCGTCTTATCTCTTTCATACTAATAAGCTCATTCTGTTTTCCTTGTATATGCATTTCAGTGGTTTTTTAAACAGGCTTTAGAGAAGAGAAGATCATGTCTTCTAGAATCAAGGGGAATCTTAGAATTGGAAGGAAATGCTTTTCAGCAAGTTAATTAGAAAATAATACATGAACTCTGATTTGAGATAGTTTCTTTGGATCTTGGTTTTCACTTTTGTAAAAGTAGTGTCTGGATTAGTTCTAAAAATTCTAAAAGTTCTAAAAATGTTAAGATTAGATTTTTTAAAGTTAGATTTAATGTATAGAGCTACGTACTAATGTGGCAGATTAGAGCTAGACTAAAGAACTAATTGCTAATAATATGCATCAAATACATAAATTCTTTCTACATATTCAGCGTCAGAACTTTGAAGAATCTTTACGCTAGTTTAGAAGGATTGTGATAATTTTTATATTTTGATTTCTGATGTCCACTAGCTTTTCTAAGACGTCTGAGGTGTTCTCTTTAATAAGAGATGTTCAGATGCATTTGGATAGAGAAATTATTTTTCAGTAAATCTTAATGGATTTTTATTTGAGTTTTTTCCAAGTGTTTCTTTTTCTCCCAGTTTTATTTCTCAAGCTTGATAGATTTCTTACAATGTGGTAATGTTATGTTCTTTAGGGTTTACATCGTATCTATTTTATATAAGTGGAAGGAAAACAAATCAGAAACACATTAAATGTGCCTCTAAATAGCTGTGGCTCAGCACACGTAAGACTCAATATTTCTGCATTAAATACATAAGAGATGAGAGTCTGTCTTTTAGATTTGACAGATTCTCTATTTTACTCCTCCTTTATGAACAGATACGTCCTACCATTACCAGTGTGGCTAACAGGTTTATATTTATTTATGGTTAAAATAAGTGTAAGTTGTTCATGGTCTTGTATCTCAATTTATTGTCTAAGCTTATTCTTTCTTTTGCATAATTCTTAACTTTGGGCTATTTTCTGGTAGTAGTTATACTAGAGAATGGATGAAATAAGAGGAATGTTATTTGCTGAAGTATGTAAAATTTTACTCTAATTATTGTAAACACAATTATAGAAAATTACCATATCCCCCTAAATTAGCAATAGTATTCCTTAATATCCTCAAATATCCAATTATTGTTCAAATTTTCTCAGGTGTCTTTTTTTAAATAGTTTGTTTGATTTGGGGTTCAAATGAGGTTCATACATTAAAGTTGATTGATGTGCTTCTTCAGTGTCTTTTAATCCACAGGTTGCTCCTCCACCCATTCATCTCTTTTCCTCTCTCCCGCTGCCCCTTTCACTTTGTGGAAGAAACTGGGTCACTTATCCTGTAGAGTTCTCACATTTCGGATTTTGCTGACTATGTTCCTGTGGTCCCCTATATTTTCAGTAAATTGAAGTTAGATCTAGGAGCTTGATCTGATTCAGGTTTAATTTTTTTATTGCTGTGAGTTTTTAAATATAAATAAATCTTATCTATAAAATAAAGTGAAAAAAAAAGTAAAAAAGTCATCTACAAAAGTGGCTTGTTTCTATTCTAGTAAGTTAAGCTTTCTTTAAACATTGTAGTTTTGTTCTGTGAATGGTTTGGGCACTTTGTCTCTGGTTGGGAAAGTGACCCATATTTCAGAAAGCACTGAGTTGAAGGCTAATAGCAGCTTTCTGGTAGAGTGAATATAGTAGGAAAGGTGGTCTCTTCTTTTTTTTTTTTTTTTTTTTTAAATATTTATTTATTTATTTGGTTGCTCTGGGTCTTAGTTGTGGCAGGTGGGCTCCTTAGTTGCAGCATATAGGCTCCTTTAGTTGTGGCTCCCGGGCTCCTCAGTTGTGGCATGCATGTGGGATCTGGTTCCCTGACCAGGGAGTGAACCTGAGCCCCCTGCATTGAGAGCATGGAGTCTTATCCACTGTGCCACCAGAGAGGTCCCTGTGTTCTCTTCTTTCCTCAACACAATCTAGCAAGTTCTTTTAAGGGCTTACTGTTACATGTGCAGGATCTAAGAGGGGCTGCTGTTTTAGCCAGGGTGGGCAGGGCAGGCCCATGTAGGACCATGTAGACCTTTGAGCAGAGACCTGAAGGAAGTAAGATAGTTACATATGAATCTAGAGGAAGAACGTATGAGGCAGAGGAAAGAGCGCGTGTGGGGGCCTGGGATGGGATCCTGATGGCGGTGTGTGGCTGGGGCATGTGCAGTAAGCCAGGGGGGAGCCGCAGGCGTCGGGGCTGGAGAGGGAGCCAGGGCCACGTTCACATGAAGCCCCATGCAGGGCACGGGTTTTATTCAAAATCTGACGGAAGTCCATTGGACGTTTTTGAGCAGGAGAGTTCCATGATCTGATTTAGGTGTTAAAGGGTCACTCTGTGGGGAGAATACTAGATTATAAAGTGGCAAAGTAGAAGCAGAGAAATCATCCTAGGAAGCTCATGCAGAGTCTGGACAAAAGATAATGGTGTTGGAGTCTGACTGCAGATGTAATACCGTTGCTCATAAAACCATTCTGGTAACATGATGTGTTGAAAGCTAACGTACCTCATAGAGCTTAGAATGAGAAATTTATTTCACAGACAAAAGCAGAGGAAGTTTTGCCCTTTTTTTTTTTAAGAATTGGAATGTGTATTTCTTATGAATATTAAGAATGAAATAACTATACGTTTTCCTATTTGTTTTGGCTACTAAGCTGAAAACTGTAGTCACAGCCTGCCCATAGCAGCTGTGTGGTTTTTTAGTGCCTACATATTTGTGTTGTTTTTCTCATTGTTCTGGTATTTTAATTGCATTTACATTTTTTCCCTGGTCCTAGTTTTTTAAAATTTGGTTAATTCATGTTAAAACTGTTTAAATATTTGTACTTCTTGTAATTTACTTCAATTACTTTGTGAAATGAAGGATATGAAGTACTGGAGTTAAAAATTTAAAATGACTTGGATATTTAGGCATTGCATTTTCCAAAAGTGTCTTCCTGTGAGACCATGGATTAATAACCAAGTAAGTCTGGTTCCTATTTGGTCAGTGCTATTTCATGTCTCCTCCTGTAGGTGGCACGCACGACCCTTCTTCCTGGCCTCCTCAAGACCATAGCTGCGAATCGGAAGATGCCCCTTCCTCTGAAACTGTTTGAAATCTCTGACATTGTAATAAAAGATTCTAGCAGAGGTAAGAATGAGTTACCTTTGATGTGTATACTTAAAGCATTTTTTATTATGAAAACTTCAACTGGATATAAAAATAGAAGAAATAATGTAATTACTCCTGTGATTCCAGCACCCACCTTCAAGAGTTATCAGCTCACACATGGCCAGACTTCTTTCATCTATACTCCAATCCACTTCCTCATATTCTTTTAGTAAAAATCTTAGACATCACATCATTTTATCAACAGACACTTTAGTTTGTATTTATGAAAGGTAAGGGCTACCGCTATATTTTTTAATAACCCAATGCCATCATTATATCTTATCATCAAATATCCAGCTAGTGTTTGAATTTTCCCAATTATTTCATAAGTTTAATTTTCATGACTGATTTATGTGAATCAATCCAAGCAAGGGCCAGATATTTGATTGCAATATCTCTTACTTTTAATGGAAAGCAAATTTTAACAGAGAATTCAATAATATTTATGAAGAGCCCTATTAAAACCTCAACTTGAAAAGCACTATGGAGTATTTCTTTTTTTTCTTACGTCATGGGATTTATATGCATATCATTTTGACGTACTTGATATCTTACTATTCTGGTTTAACAGTGACTGTTCATATTACTATTGTACCAGCGATTGTAAATGTGTTTTACCAGTTTCTGCTTCGTTTGAGGATGGTCTGGACTTGTTAGTACAGCAAGTTGCTTTGTCTAATATTTGGAATGTAGCTGTTATTTAATAAATATATTATGTGTTTAGTAAGTCCTTAAACCTGATTGCCAAGAAAGCCTGTCTCGTTCAGACTTCTCCATGTCTTCAACTTATATAAGTCTGACTGACTGTTTGAGCTGCATATGTGGTCTCTCTTGGTGAGTAATGCGCTCAAATGACTAAATTACTGGCAGTATTTCTTTGATTCCCTGGATTTAACAGTTGAAGTCCTAGCAGTATTTATTCAGTCTTACTCCAGACTCTACAGAATTCAGAACGTGTTCTTTTGAATCAGTTGACAAAAGAGGGGGCCTTTTCCTCAGTTTCTCCTGAAGAGGACAACATGGCGTCATTCTAACTACTAGAAAGTAGCCAGGAACTATTGACTGTAGACTGGCCTGTCTTAGGAAATAGATTCTGTAAAGGCACCTGTGGACTGTCCATTGCAGACCTTTCGGCCTAGGCTGGGTTCCCTCTGGCCCCACTGTGCAGCCTGCCTTCAGTTAAGTGTCACCTTGCATTCGTGTGGTGCTTTTTGCTTCCCCTCCCCCAATTTTTTAAGGTACTTTTTCTTTTTTGATTGTTAAAACATCTCTTTGAGGCAAACGGGACAAAATATTGTCCCCATTTAATATACTGGAAAATTAAGACAGAGAAGTGGTAATCTGCTCAAGGCTGCATAAAATAAGGGACTTAGAGCTAGGGCCAGAATTTTGGTCTCAGTGCTTATATCCTTAGAGAATAAAAGTTCTATGTAGAATTTTCCTTGGGTGATAAATCTGCGGTAATAGAAATCAGAAAACATTTTCAGTGCCAGCTACAAACAGTTTTGAGGGTTCTTATACCTCAAATCATCCTTTGGTATAGATAACTGAGAATTTGTTGTAATTCCAATGTCAGTTTTTTCTATTAACTTTGACTTGTTACCTTTCATCCTAGTTCTTTGAGTTTTACGTTGTTTTGACCCTTGGTGATCCTTTCATATTTCTAAATATAGGATTAGGTTAATTACTCGAGATTTCCTCAAAAGTTCTGTAATACTGTTTCAGCAACAGGACTCTTCCCTAATTGCAAAGGCTCCCTGCAGGGCTGGGCATGCTCACAAGCAGGCAGCTAAGAGCCTGGACGGTGAGGGTGGGGCGCGAGCTGCGGTCCCCACAGTTGCCACAGGCAGGGTTTCGCTGTAGGCATGGAACACCGCTTTACTGTATTGCGGTCCTGGGTAGAGGTGCCTTTGCTGGCTTTCTTTTTCTCTGTGTTTCTTGGGAAGGCCCATGCTTGGAGGTTGGAAGAGAGCTGTTCTTAAATACAAGTGCTATAGGCCATCATTTAACAAATTGCTCTGGTGATAGTTCCAGAAACCCCATCCATGTACTTTTTAATTCAGAGATTTGTCTTTCTGCTACACTTTGTTTCATCAAGAAGAGTAGTTCTTATCTCTGTAGCAAACCTCTTTTATACCTGATTTTAGTTGCGATTATTCTGCTCTGTTTTCCACATCAATCCATTTTTAACTGATATTACTTTTGCCTGTTGTCTTACACCATCATGGTTTATTGTTTTTCTTTAAAAATTTTCTGTCATATCAATGGGATTTGGGGAATAAGAGGAGGTCGATGCACTCAGTAAGTCTACCATCTTGAAAACATAGGTTTGCTTTAGTTTATGTGGAGTGTGTTTCCTGTTGAGGTAGGCCTGGATTTTATTTCATAACCGAAGAAGCTTTTCTGATGGATTATTCTAAATATGGACCTGTGGTCTCCCTGCCTGTCATCTGGTGTACAGAGAGGACTCTGCAGGAGAGGCAGCCCAGCACCGCGGTTCCATGAGCGACTCTGCAGCCAGAGCGCCTGCGTTTGAGTCATGGTTCTGACACACCAGCTGCTTAACTTTGGACAATTTATTTAATTTCTTGGTGCCTCAGTTTCCTCATCTGTACAATGGGAATAATGGTGGCGCTTATTTCAGTAGACTTGTAAAAATTAAATGTATTTTGAAAAGTTCCAGCCACGTAATAAGTGCCATTTGGTGCTTGCTCTGACTATCAGCATATTGGCAATCCCTAAGGCCTAATACCTAGCTTCTTGGTCTCTGGAAATTTTCTTTGAGAATGAATTGAAAAACCTTTGCTGGCCATTAAAGGGTTAATATCACCTTGCTAAGGCACTTGGGGGGCTCATTTTTACCCTAACTTTGAACTTAATTGGTTTTTCTTCTGTTGTGCACTTTTTTTTTTTTTTTTTTTTTTTAGGAAAAGAAAACCAAAACGTACTAATGTGGGAATTTACTTAAGAAAGTAGGAATGTTGGGGTTTTTTTGTGTTTTTGTGTTTTTTTAATATTTATTTATTTTCTACTTTGGCTGTGTTAGGTCTTCGTTGCTGCGCGCAGGCTTTCTCTAGTTGCAGCGAGTGGGGGCTACTCTTCGTTGTGGTGCGCAGGCTTCTCATTGCAGTGGCTTCTCTTGTTGCGGAGCATGGGCTCTAGGCGCACGGGCTTCAGTAGTTGTGGCACGCGGGCTCAGTAGTTGTGGTGCACGGGCTTAGTTGCTCTGCGGCATGTGGGATCTTCCCGGACCAGGGCTCGAACCCGTGTCCCCTGCATTGGCAGGCAGATTCTTAACCACTGCACCACCAGGGAAGTCCAGGAATGTTTTTTGAGCAATTCATCACCCACTTCTTTTCAGTGAATTGAGCATATATGTTTTTACCATCTCTCAAACCAGGAACCATTTCTCTGTTGGATTTACAGTAGCCATTTCCTCCTAAATAATGAAACAATTTTGAAGAAAAAAAAATCTAGACCATCAAAAGTGAAATGACAGAGCAGTTTTCTAGGGACTATGAAAATGTCCCAAATTTTCACTAGTGAGGGCAGTACTCAAACTGCTGGTTTAAAAGGGGTGGAGATGTATGGCAAGACAGTCTCATTTGTTGTACTGGGAGAAAGTATCTTTTAGTTTTTTTTTCTTTGCCAGGGGCTGCTTGGAACATGAGAGAAAAGGTTGCCAAGGGAGCGTACAAGGTGCCCTGATAGCACAGAGAGGGGAGTGACAGCTGCCACTAACTTGTTTCATAACAATAAGGAAAACCTAAGACTCTCAGCCTCACGGTTTTGTGTAGGCAAGTGTATCTTCCAAAATGGAAATGGAAGAGGACTCTGTGTTGGATTTCAATATGCCTTCCACAAATTCGGTCTGACTTGCGTTCCTGTAAGAGTAGACGAAAGTCTACTAGCCGGTGTTTTTGTGCTTGACCTTATCGGACAGTTTCTTATGCTAATGTGGACTTTCTGACTGGCCATCCATGTCATGAGGCTGTCAGGCCAGGCTGCCCGGTGAGGGACTCAGGCACCCTCCTCAAGTATGAGGATTTCCACTCTGAGCCAGACACAGTCCTGTTCTTAGAGGCCGAGCCAGTCACTGCATTTATTGAATTGTAAGATCTGAAGTTGCTGCAACGTTTTAAAAAATTAGTCATGACTCGAGGGACTAAGCTGATTTATCCCTTTTGTTGGGCACAGTGGCGGTGTCTTTGGAACAAGAAGTTGAATGCAGACTCTGCTGTGGGGTAAATTTTCAGCTTTATTATAGCAGGGAAGTCCAGTAGAGGCTGTGCTGAAGCTATCAGATGGGGCTGCTGTGTGAGTAACTGGTTGGTTTCAGTTGTTATGTTTGTCTTTTCAGTGTAGAGGAGAAACTATCAACAAAATAGTAAAAAAAAATTAACTTCAGAGGAGCAGTTGTGAATTTCTAATCTTCATGCCCAGAAATGCAACTATATTTTGCAAAGTCCAGCATTCTGGCTTTTTATTAAATGCAGATTGAATTCTGCCGTCACAGTTTATTCCACAGTGGTCACTGAAGCTGCCAGGATGCCTAAAAGCTTACAGAAATGTTCTGCAGGAGAAAATGCATCATGGGGTTGAATCTAAGTTTAAAAGGAATGATAGCCTAAGAAGGAAGACGTACTTTGGCTTCGTAAAGCAAGTATATAGGGTGTTTTAAATTTAGCATGATACAATCATCCAGTTGTCAGTTTGACATTTATGGGTGGAGAACCCCGATAATCATACTGCCCTTTAGTTTTAACTACTGCCTTTTAATAATTTTAAAACTACTGGGTTTTAATAATTATTGTATTGCTCAGGTCGTTCCTGCATCTCCAGAGCGTTGCTGCAGCCCTGGAACAAGCCACCTTTCCTCTGTCCCCCAAACTGCTGCTTAAATAGTTGCTAAAATTTCTCATTCTCCCTGAAGCTTTTCTAAATCTGAAAGATCTACTTCTTACCTTGCCTAGTTTGGATATGGAAATCTAGAATTTTTTTTAAACTTTTAAATTTAAAGTTAATTTTTTAAACTTTAGTATATTTAAGATTCTTGTTCTTTTCTCCTCCTGGGACCACCATGGCCGCATAGAACAGAGCTAATTCACTGTTCTTTTATGATTTGGTTTGTTCCTTCTGTTTGCAGTCGGTTTGTACCTTTCATGTATCTGTCTTATTCTCTAACCTGCTAAAGTCTAGGGGTCCAGTCTTCGTAGTTTTTTGTATAATTCTTTGCTTGATAAAAAGCCCAATGAAAGCATTTTCATTATGAGCTTGTAAAATACTTCAGCTCTGAGAAATTGTCCATTAATTCTACAGCCATTAAATAATGGAAGATTATCTCACATCCACATGTGGAATGTGGCTTTCTGAAGAGAGCTTATGTCATCAGTCTAGATTAGTTTGATTTTACTACTTCATATTTTCGGCATGTAGAATTTCCAATTAATAATCCAAAAAATATGGGTGTAAGGAGCATTGACATTAACAGTATTTGAAGTAGCATCATTCGCATATGTGATGGCATCTTAACTGTGTGAATACCATCATTTTTAATATAGAAAGTTATTTTAGTACGTTTGGTTCACATAGTTAAGATCTGCTAACGTGAGTATAATGTGCTCTGTCATGCATTGAATATCGTACTTTTTTAATAGATAAAAATCCATTCCAGGCTTATGTTAACGAAATAAAAGCCAACTCACAAGGATGTAACTTTTTCCTTCATGCATTGAGAAGGTCATAGATTTTTCCTCACATTTGTTTCTTGGCTTTCAGCATTATTTAAAAAAAGAAAAGTCTTTACCTCAGTGCCATAATATAGAAGTGTTTTAAGGAAAATTGTTCTTGGGTTTTATTATGTTTGTTTTTAAAATTGAAAATGTATTTGTCATATCTTTTTAAGAACTTTCACAAACATGTATTAAGAGTAATTCTGTTGTTTTCACATTAAAAAAAAAAATACACATATCCAACTTCTCCCAAATCCTACTCTTAGAATTAGTTGCCAAACATTCTATGCATATGCAGCCGTATGTTTTACATTTCTCTATAGAGCCACAGATACAGGTAAATTCTTCTTAGTGTTTACACAAATAGGATTATGCTTTTTCTGTCTTCTGTACTTTTTTCCTATGAACATATTCTGTCCACCTCATTCTTTTTAATGGCTGCATAGTATCTCATTATATGGATATACGGTAGTTTATTGACTCAAACTATTATGATGACTGTTTAGATTGTTACCAGATTTTTGCTAAAATATGTCTATTGTAATGAATATCCTTGTACCCTTATACAAATACGTGTTTTTAGAAATTGAATTGGTCAGTCCATAGGTATGCATATTAAATATTTGCTACCTTGTCAAATTCTCTTCTAAAAAGGATTTTTTACAAATTTGCAGTCCGACCAAGAGTGTGTAAAGAAAGGTTCCTGTTCTCCCATATTAGATCTAATTTTTAAAGTCTATGTCTTGACAGGATTCTTGTAGCTTTCGTGAATCATTAAGGCCTACTCTGAATTTCTTCTGAAGATAAGTAAAATTTGTAATATAAGCTATACTAGTCTCATGGGTACCAATATTAAAGAAATTTGTTAGATGGAATAGACTAAAAATCAAGGTGATTTGTTTCATTTTCTGAGCTTGGACAGGCTATTCTTCTCAAGCTCAGTATCAGCCACCAATTGCCCTGGGAGCTCTGTTGGTTTCCCAGTAGGCTTTCTCCTAGCATCTTTTTTTTCTTTTTTAAAATTTATTTATTTTATTTTATTTTTGGCTGCATTGGGTCTTTTTTGCTGCATGCAGGCTTTTCTCTAGTTGCAGCAAGCGGGGGCTACTCTTCGTTGCAGTGTGCGGGCTTCTCATTGCAGTGGCCTGTCTTGTTGTGGAGCACAGGCTCTAGGCACGTGGGCTTCAGTAGTTGCAGCACGCAGGCTCAGTAGTTGTGGCTCACGGTCTCTAGAGTGCAGGCTCAGTAGTTGTGGTGCGCGGGCTTAGTTGCTCCGTGGCATGTGGGATCTTCCTGGACCAGGGCTCGAACCCGTGTCCCCTGCACTGGCAGGTAGATTCTTAACCACTGTGCCACCAGGGAAGCCCTCTCCTAAACCACTGTGCCACCAGGGAAGCCCTCTCCTAGTGTCTTCATTTGGGCTTCTCGGTGAATGTGAGAATAGAGATGGAAAGCTTCTCTTGAAGACTCTTATCCTTTTGCATTCTGTGCCACTTATGATAACATTGCCTAACACCCCTAATTTGCTTTTAAGCATTGGTACTTTGGTGAGAGAGAATCTACACTAAGCAGAAGACTGTTCAAAAAATTTGAGTTGTATGTGATAGTCATTTACTAAGGGACATCACATATCACTTTTTTTCCTTTTTTCTTCTTTTATAAAATCATTTGGCATGTTCTTTCAGCTTCCAGAATCGTAGCCAGCCACCCCTTCTCTGGGTGGTTTACATCAGCCTCTCCGGGCAGTACTTTGAAGTCTGTGAAAGACACTGGTAATTTAGGCTGACATACTTGGCAGGCCTATTTAAAAAGCAGAATTGTTTGATGGCATGACACAAGAGGTCTGTTAACTGAGTTATAAAGAACTGAGGCATTTCCAACAAACCCTAGTTTTGGCATGAAATTTAAATAGTTCTTATTTTGCAGCATGCAGTCAATGAACTTCCTGTGATGTAATATGGTCTCTCAGTGCAAAATACTAGGAAGTGGGAATTTTATTATGCCTAGCAGTTTCTCCAAGGAGAAATTCTGTGTGGAACTGAGTATGTGGTTATTTTCTCTTTTAATTCAACCCAGCTAATTCAGAGGGAATGTCTTAGCAAGATGTGAGGAAGCAAGTCTGGAGGGAATGGTAGCACTTGGGAGAGATGTGAAAAACCAGCCAATCAGTGGTGGGAGCTGGGAGGGGGCACCTGAATAATGTATTTAATCCAATTCTTATGGTGGGTTTAGTATAAATCCCTAAAAGTCAGTGGCCTTTCCTTAAAATACTGCAAAATTGAGTTTAAAAATATATAGCTCATTATTGTATATGCGTGTGCTGTAAACATCCTGAAACCTTTCTTGAATGGAGTATAATTTTTTTTAAGTCCTGTATTTTTTATTGTAACTTCATTATTCTGATCATCAAAATCACTTAATTTTTTTTTTTAATTCTAAGTCTTTAAACCAGATGTTGCTCCTCTTATCAGAAAGGCAAGTTTTACATAATTTGGAGATCAGGACAGAAGTATTCCAAGGCAAAGGTTACCAGAATAGAGCTTCCAGATTGTGTTGCTAAGCTCTCTGAATGATGGCGTTACTGTTGGACTCTTCTCTCACAGCAAAAATGGGACTACAAAGTGGTTTCAATACGTGTCTGTGTGTTAAAGTGGAAGCATGTGACACCAACAAATGGGTACCACATGGCAGAGATACCCAGGAGCAAGTCCGTAATATGAAAGGGATAAATTAGTTTTGTTTCATTTCATTTTTTTCCCTTCAAGGGAAGGGGGGTGGGGAGAGGGGTTGAGCAGGGAGGGAGAGGAGGGGGAGAGGAGGAGGAGAGAGAGAGAGAGAGAGAGAGAGAGAGAGAGAGAGAGAGAGAGTGTGTGTGTGTGTGTGTGTGTGTGTGTGTTCCTACAGAGCAATCAGGCCCCTCATTTTAGTTAATGCATGTGGTTGGTTTAGTGACGTTTGATGCCTGCCTGGTTTTAATATTAATCTTTATTCTGACGCCTCCGATTATAGCTTTTAGGTACCAAGTTACTTTATTGTTGCACATGGAAATGATGGAGAGTGACAGAGGCACAGTACTCATTTTCTGACACCAGCTGGCTCTTGTGCTGACTTAGAATGTGGCCACTGTCTTGTCCTGGCCTTGTTTAATGATTTTTGTGTGTATGCTTAGCTTCCTTTCCAGGCTTTATTCTTTTATTCAGAAAATAAGTGTTGCGGGTTTAGTCTGTGCAGGCTCTATGCTGGCTTTGACCTCTACCCTCTAGGGATACCTAGAGTGGAGTGCTTTGAACATAGTGGGTGCTAAGAAATATTACATGGCAAGAACAGTTATTTCTCTATGTATGTTCAGTCCAAACTTTAGCTCAGAATGTACTTCCCATGAGTTACAATACTGTTGATGGCTAGAAACTTTAGTTAACTGACTTCTAAAAATAATTTATTTCAGTTGCTTGACTACAATTCTTAAATATGAAAACTTTTGAAAATGAAAACATCTGTGTATCATATCAAAAACATTTCAAGAATGCACATCTTTTTTTTTTTTTTTTTTTTTTTTTTTTGCGGTACGCAGGCCTCTCACTGTTGTGGTCTCTCCCGTTGCGGAGCACAGGCTCCGGACGCGCAGGCTCAGTGGCCATGGCTCACAGGCCCAGCCGCTCCACGGCATGTGGGATCTTCCCAGACTGGGGCACGAACCTGTGTCCCCTGCATCGGCAGGCGGACTCTGAAAAAATGCGCCAACAGGGAAGCCCAAGAATTCACATCTTTGATTATACTAAGAATATATTCATTTATAAGCTTGCCCTTATATTGTTTATTTTCATCTAAGTCCTTTAGAGATTTAGAGATTTCATGTAAATCCTTTATAGAGATTTAGAGATTTCTGCTGTATAGTAGAGAGGGCATGGATTTTAGAGTTAGACAGTCCTGGTCAAATCCTGGTTTTGTAACTTATTAGCTGTGTAATTAATTACAGTTAGCTCCAGGCAGTTAGCTTGACTTTGGGCAAAACCTTTCTGAACTTTTTTGTTTCCCCATCTTATTTTCCCTATCCACTTTATAGGTACAATAAAACCTGGCTTACATGATTGTCTTGAGAATTAAGATGGCAGATAGGTTGATAAAAAGATACTAAGTTCTGGATACTAAGTTTCCCTTTCCTTTTACCCCATTTATTGGCTAACTTTTATATTACTAGCAGTAAAGTACAGTGTTTTAAAATACTCATTTGTTTATTTGGATATCTGGAAGGCAAAAGACATTCTATATTTTGTGCAAATTACGGTATGGGAATAAGTCTGTGGAAGAACTTTTGCTCAATTCATGCTAATATGAAGCAGCTTTTTATTTTCAGTTTGTTCTCCCAGATAGATATTAGTTTGTTCTTCCTCTTTTCCTGATTTGAAAGGCAAAACAAAGCCAACATTCATTCATTGTGTAGAGCAGTGATCTCCTCCAGAATTTATTAAAGGGCCACAAGTATATCTACCTGTTAAAAAGTTAAATGATCTCCACTGAATTTGAGTCTGTCTTTATATGCTATGCATTTCTTTCTTTAAAAATGAGTTTTACTAAAAATAGAACTACCTTACGACCCAGCAATCCCACTACTGGGCATATAGCCTGAGAAAACCATAATTCAAAAAAGAGTCATGTACCACAATGTTCATTGCAGCTCTATTTACAATAGCCAGGACATGGAAGCAACCTGAGTGTCCATCGAAAGATGAATGGTTAAAGAAGATGTGGCACATATATACAATGGAATTTTACTCAGCCATAAAAAGGAACGAAATTTAGTTATTTGTAGTGAGGTGGATGGACTTAGAGTCTGTCATACAGAGTGAAGTAAGCCAGAAAGAGAAAAACAAGTACCATATGCTAACACATATATATGGAATCTCAAAAAAAAAAAAAAAAAATGGTTCTGACTAACCTAGGGGCAGGACAGGAATAAAGATGCAGACGTAGAGAATGGACTTGAGGACCCGGGGAGGGGGAAGGGTAAGCTGGGATGAAGTGAGAGAGTGGCATGGACATATATACACTACCAAATTTAAAGTGGATAGCTAGTGGGAAGCAGCCGCATAGCACAGGGAGATCAGCTCGGTGCTTTGTGACCACCTAGAGGGGTGGGATAGGGAGGATGGGAGGGAGACACAAGAGGGAGGGGATATGGGGATATAGGTATACGTATAGCTGATTCACTTTGTTATACAGCAGAAACTAACAACATTGTAAAGCAATTATACTCCAATAAAGATGTTTTAAAAAAATGAGTTTTAAATTTTTGTAGCCATCACTGCAGATACAGAACAGTTCTGTCACCCCCAAAACCCACATGTCCCACCTTGTTACATTTTTTCCCCCACATCTAACCCTGGGCGACCACTATCTTGTTCTCTGTTGGTATACTTTTGCTTTTTCCAGAATGTCATATAAATGGACTTATATTCTCCACTTAGATTGCCTTTTAAGACTGGCTTCTTTCATTCAGCTTCATGTCCTTGAGATTCATCTAAGTTATCAAGTCTCCCTTATTGCTGAGTAGTATTCCATTGTATGGGTGAACCAGTTTATCTAGTCACCCATTAGAGTTCACTTGGATTATTGCAGTTATTTTAAAAAAATATTACATTGTATAAGTTTGTCCTGATTTTCAAAGTAGAAAAAATATACTAATCAAGGAAAAATGGGGAAAAAAAAATATTCCTGCCCAAACAGAACCTCTGTTAACATTCAGGTATATTTCTTTACATTCTTTTTCCTGTGCATGGAGTTTTTTGGCTCATGGTTATATTTACATAGCTGTGATTCTTCATAAATTGCTTTTTTTTTCATGTTTTAATTGTGATGTGTATATATGACATAAACAGTTCAAAGAGATTATAAAACAGACACTAGTGTAACCATCCAAGTTAAGACCCTTCCCTTTACCTAGAGCAATCACTATCCTAACTTTTGTGATAGTCATTTGCTACATAGTTGTTCAACCTGTGTATATTCTTTAGATAGTATAACTTAGTTTTGACTCTTTTTGAACTTTGTGGCCTCCTTTTTTTGTTTTGTTTACTATTGTAAGTATTCTAGCTCTATTATGATAAATCTTCATAAAGATGCCTTTTAGCTGCGTGATTGTGCTGTACTTTATGTAGCCATTTCCCAATTTGGGTTGTTTCTCATTTTCACTATTGGAAATAATGCTTTATGTAGAAGTAATATCTTTCTACATGAATCCATTTTTGTATTTAGAATTATTTCTTTTGGATAGTATTGTGAATAAAAGAGTATGACATTTTAAGGCTCTGAAAAAAGTTACTAAATTCTTTACCAATTCGTACCACAATGAAGCCTTTCTGTTCCTGGGCCAGCATTGAGGGTTTTCCGCATCTCCCCCAAGTAAAAACACCTCAGGGAATTTCATGGTCAGAAAAACCATCTTATCTTATCTTTCTGAGGTTGATTGGTTCTATGTTTTCTAATTGGTTTCCTTTTTTGTTGGTTTTGCTTGAGTTTATGTTTTGGGGTAAATCAGCTTCTTAAGTGATGGTCAGTGTAGGCTCGTGACCAGTTCTTTTATTTTTTTTCAGATGTAGGTGCAAGAAACTACAGGCATCTCTGTGCTGTTTATTACAACAAGAATCCTGGGTTTGAGATAATCCATGGGCTTCTGGACAGAATCATGCAGCTACTTGATGTGCCTGCTGGCGAAAAGAAGGGAGGATATGTGATCAAAGCATCAGAAGGTGAGACAGATCAGCTGCGTCTAGAGTCAGTGATCCCATAATGAAGAGGAGAAGCCTTATTTGTGATAAAGTTCTTTTGCTTTTGATTTAGGAGGGAGGTGGGAGATGGAGCTTCATAGCACTTAATTGTCAGCATTTTCTAGAAATATCCTTTTTCCCTCCAGCATTTTGAGAAGATGCTTTTCAGAGCTCTTGTAGTGCCACACAGTATACTTTTGTTCCAGCTGAGTGCTGGTAACCCCTAGTTACTGGCACCATCAAGTCATTGGCCAACCCACAATCCAAACTGGAAGCTGAGAGAACCAAAACTCATGACTTGAGCTCAGAGACTCCTGCCTGAAGCCTTTAAGGCAAAAGAAGAAAAAAGAGAGACGTGGGAAGTCAGGCTAACTAAAGTGTATATATACTCCTAAAATACTAGTTTCTTGTTGTCTGAGGAATTCTGAAATTTTTGCTTTTCATATCCCTATAGCTTGAATCAGTATTAGACAAGAGATCCAGAGACAACTTGAAAGAAACATTTTACCACTTTATTTCCACTGTTTACCTGACAATTTTATAACTTTATTTGGCATCTTAAATTTCTGTTGGAACGTTCACTTTTTTCAAAGTGTTATTTAGCAGTACTTATAGTGGTGTGAGGTTTGGGGGGACATATTTTTGTTTTCCCCTAGTTTTATTTTTCTCAGTCCTCAGAGATTGTTTTTTTATTGTTGTTTCAATTTTTTTTTTCAATTTGGAAACTTCTTTGAAAATGCAGTAACTCTAAATATATGGCCTTTTTAGGTTGAAGATTTGTGGAGTTATCTTTTTTTTAAATAAAATTGAAAGATTAAATATTGCAGGGAGTTACCGTTTTCTACCACATCTCTCATTAGTAATCATTCAGTGAAGATATGTGTGATGCTTATAGAAATTTAGAGTGTCGGAACTGGGTCTTAGAGTTCATCAAGTCCAGTTCCTTGATTTGACAAGTGAAGGAGCCAAGGATAGGCAAGCTAAGTGAGTTGGGCTGGGTCACAGATGGGCAACCCAGGGCACCTGCCTCCCAGTGTTCTTTCCACAAGACCAAGTTGCCTATCTTTATAGTGGCTTTATATTACTCGTTCACCAGTTGACTCTTCTAGAATTTCTGCTTTAAGATCTGGTCATCCAAGTTAATGGCAACCTGAAAGCTGATGTGACACATTTTTTTTAACCTTCTATACAGAGTCTTTTCTCAGAAATTTTATTACATATAGAGATTAGCTGAATAAAAACCTGTTTCCTGAAACAGATTATGCCATATACATGAGATATAATTTTTTTTCTTATTTGAAAGGTTGCAGAGAGCTGAAATGGTAGATTGGAGCATAATTTGTTGTGGATATGATACTTTTACATGTAACTTTTATATTAATGATGTTTCTATAAGCCATAAACCAGTGTCTTAATATAATGACTCTCCTGCCTCAGTAAGTTCCTTAGACATATTTCTCAGAAGCCTCTAAGTTCCCCTGTCATGAGACCAGCTTCAAGAAGACAGAATAAGTAGGACACAGATCCTGCTGTCAAGGAACCTCCAGGGGGAGTGACCACTGCATACCAGCTTTCACAATAAGCTGATGAGGCGAGTGCCTTGAAGTTTTCAAAGAGGGAGATGGTGCGCTTTCTTAAGAGCATATGGGAAAGTGTTAGTGAGTTTCTGGAAAGTGACATAGGCCTTCGAAGGAATTGGTGGGAGACAGGGGAAGCAAGGCAAACCACCAGAGCAAAGGCAAAAATGATGGGAACATAGCCTAGTGCAGTTTGGTTTGACTACAGGGTGAGGAAGAAGCTTGGGAGTACATTTAGAGTCCTGAGTGCTAGAATAAGGAGTTGTAGCTAATTAGCTGGAAAATATTGAAGCTCGTGCTGCTTTTTTTTTTTTTCCTTAAGTGAGTGATGTGATTAGATCTGTGCTTTGAAGGAATTAATCTGGCAGCAATATGTAGGTTGTGCAGCATGGAGAGTAGAGGGGAAGAGAATGGTTGAAAGGTGTTAACAGTGAGAATAAGGACTTGACTTTGAATGTCAGCCAAGGCTATACCAAGGAGAAGACTGATTTAAGAAACTTTATGAAGGTAGAAGCTACAGCATTCAGCATTTGGAAAAGTTCCACTTGGAACCTTTTATGATACAGCTCATATGTGTTGATCTTTTTCTTAAGTTCTATTTTCATCATTCTAAACCTATGATATTATAATTTTAATCCTTTTATATTTTAGCACCAAAACAATGTAATACTTAGTACTTAATTTCCCTAATATGTAGATGTCTATCGTTTTGGCTTGGAATGTGTGTGTGGGTGTCTGTGGGTGTCTGTGTGTGGGTGGGTGTGTTTTCAAATTAGAAAATACATTCATAAACTTACGATGTGGTTGTAGATCTTTATGTTCCGTTTTTTAGGCCAAATTGTTACTGGTGTTTGATTTTGTATGAGGACAGAGGCCATCTTGTGTTTCCTTTTGAATTTACTTTGGCTCTCATAATAGAATATTGTAATGTTATATATATTTTTTAAACGATTTTATTTTTAAACCCCACATTTGTTTATTTATTTATTTTTGCTGTGTTGGGTCTTCGTTTCTGTGCGAGGGCTTTCTCCAGTTGTGGCAAGCGGGGGCCACTCTTCATCGCGGTGCGCGGGCCTCTCACTATCGCAGCCTCTCGTTGCGGAGCACAGGCTCCAGACGCGCAGGCTCAGTAGTTGTGGCTCACGGGCCCAGTTGCTCCGCGGCATGTGGGATCCTCCCAGACCAGGGCTCGAACCCGTGTCCCGTGCATCGGCAGGCAGATTCTCAACCACTGCGCCACCAGGGAAGCCCCTGTAATGTTATATTTTAATTATCTATTTTGATTACGTAATGACAAATATGATTACCTTTTTTTTAAATGGTTAAAGAAACCAAGACCTAAAGAAGTGGCTTGTCAAAATAAGTCAGCAGTAAAATTGGTATAAGTTCTTCATCTAAAATTTAATACATATATAATATGTGTGTGTGTGTATATATATATATCTCCTAAGTAAATCCCTACACAGGAATTTGGTTGCTGGAGTGTGTTTAGCTACATCATTTCCTCAGATTTATTGTTATTTTGCATAAAGCTTTTTTTGCCTTAAGAAAAGGTCTTCAGAGTATCAAAAAAGTCAAGAGGAAACAGATTAAGAGCTACCATTTCTTGCCATTCTTGATTACTGAGTTGTCTTCTATTACTCTGGCATATGGTTTACCTTTTAATAATTAAAGTCCCTGATGGCTTTGCCATTATAATTGAGCTAAGTCTGTTCACCAGAGAGTCAGTTCATTGGCAGATATACCTAATCTCTCTCTGTCCTTTCTAATAAACACCACTGACTTCCTTTTGTGCTGCTTTGTTTGGTGGTAGAGAGTGGAACAGAACTTGATTCCCTTTTGAGAAACTTGGCCCTGTCCACTGTGAGAGAAATCTGGAAACTCACTTCATTGATCATCACATTGATCTCAGGGAGTTCTGTGGACATTGGCGTGTAACCTGGCTTCTCATGCAGACAGCAGCCCTCTGCAGCCTGTGGATCTCTGAGAAGCACTCCCAAGTCCTGTGGCTGCAGCCACAATTAGAAGCCGTGGTCACTTAGTCTCACAGAGTTTTTATTTGCTGAGCGCCCTTGCAATTAAGAACACAAGGTGAGCTAGAATGCCAAACTGCTGATAAAATAAGGGCAGTCGTTGAGTAGAAAAAAGAAAGAAGAACCTTTAACTTTTTAACAGACTGTCTGTAGAGCATTTTGAGCACTTGGAATCATCGTGTTTTAGTGGCATTTGAGCGGATCATTACAGCATAGGTATATGCTTTTTTTCAGACTTCTTCCCCTTTGTTTTTGTGGTTTGTTGCAAACTAAATTATGTATGTTAAAATGCATTTATCCTTTTCAAAACCACTTCTGGGCAAGGAAAATTCGCAACATTTTTGTGCTTAGAACAGTTATGTGGTTCCTGGGTAAATCAGTGGTGAAAATAATTTCTTGGGAAGGTAGTAGGCTTTGTGTGCGATTGGCTGCATTGACTTGAGTGTGTATTTTTTTCCCCCTTGAATTTGTTCCTATTTCAGTTTTGTTTTTTCACAAATCTATGGAAAATGTCAGTTTAACCTGAGACAAGATTCCTGATGGAAAAACAGAAGTTTTAGTACTTTTAGTTTTGACAATTCTGATTTTCATGCTGCTCAGAATTCATTTTGTGAAATGAAAAATAACCTTGTAAGTAATAGGCACATTTAATCCTGTGCCATATGTACCCACAGAGGTTATTTAGATGCCTTCTGTTACAGCATCACCTAATGATCATTGACTTGACCTGTAGGTCATGACCTTTTTCCTCTTTCAGGACACCTGTGAAAGAAAGATTTCAGTTGCTAAAAAAGTACGGGTGAAATTGTGATTTCTCTCCGGCCTTCACACTGGTTTTTAGTGTAACATGAGCTTGGAAATATATGAGAAGAATATGTATTGAACAGCTTGCTGGAGTAAAGGTGTTCCATTTATGGTCTGATTTACACAAAAAGTCTAGGCTGGAAAAAAGGGGGATCTGTATAGTGTCTCCACATTTTTAGTTACCATCAGCAAAGACATTACTCTGTTAAGGCAGCACGTTTAAAAGAAAAATGGTTTGGAAGTTTTTAAGCCTCTGTGTAAGAAATGTCCTTAATCCTCCGATTCTCTGGGTTTTTTTGGTGTTTGAGGCAAGCTTTCAAATACTACAATTTTTGTTACCTTCTTTGAAGGCTTTATTAAGAGCAATATTAAACACATCTGCAGTGATCACCACACGTCAAAACCGCGGGATGGCATGGGGCCACAGCGCCCATTAGAGCCTCAGCAGTTATGATTTGCGCAGCCCTGTATTGTTTGTGAGTGTGTTTTATTTCCTCGCCGCACTCTCTCTTATATGTATGAGGCAAAGTTCTCTCCACTTATGCTCACCACCTCGTGCTTTTGGTGCGCCTTGGTACCCACTTGACATTTCAGTACTCAGTGTCAGAGTGCGTGTTCCACAGCAGTTCCCACTTGAATGACTTGGTCAGCTCACTTTCCCATCTGATAGGTCTTGTAACACAGTGTTTCTCAACTTCTTTTTATGATCTCTCCCTTAAGGAACGTTTTAGACTTTTTTCCTAATTGCCCCTCCATAAAACATTAATACCACTGGTATACTGCATATTTATTATGTACTATATCTATAGCTTTGCTTTATACATAAAAAGTATAAACCTTATTTTTAAAATTCAATTCAGGGTTAAGAATAAGTAAACATTTTTAAGTTAAGAGTTAAATTAGGGAGTTCTGGTGGCCTAGTGGTTAGGATTCCAGGCTTTCACTGCTGTGGCCCAAGTTCAGTCCCTGGTCGAGGAACTGAGATCCTACAAGCCTAGCGGTGCAGACAGAAAAAAAAGAGAGAGAGAGAGAGAGAGAGTTAAATCAAAAAACTACTAACATTTAACTTTGTATCTACTGCATAGCTTTTAATGTTACATACTTATATAAATTATATAGTGCATCATTATATATGCCAGTTGCCAATTAATTTAAATATATAACTGTAACCAAAAATTTTTTAAAACCATTCAAAACCCACTTTTCCAGCAAAAGTAAAACAAATGAAAAATTAATTTCTTAAAAGGTCATTTTTAGTGAATTTAACTTTTCCTTGATAAGAGAACTTTCAATTAGCTGGTAGTCAGATATTGCCGATGTTTTTTCTTTCCAGCACTTGATGTAGTTAATGATGTGTTGAATAATAACTTTTTAAATTAGAAACTGTTTTTATTTAATTCTCAAAGCCTGAACTGTGCAGGGAAGCTCTCAAGAGCACACATAAACAGAGTCCACAAGGTAGCCAATGGTGATTCCTGGCACATGAAGGCCACCTCTTAAGATGACCTTGCAATTGAGCACTTGATACAAAGTCTTTCAGTCACCGGATCAGAGCTATCTGTCGCCACAGTTGTGGAGCACTGATCTTGCATACATTTGCCATGTTTTCCATTTCAGTGCTGCTCCTGTGAAGCCCAAGACAACCCAGTGAGACGAACTGAATACTAAGGAGTACAGTTTTGTTAAGTAGGGTTCATCTTTGGAGGGCTCCAAACCACTGTAATATAAGATTTTTTTCATACCCCGTCTCCCCAACCAAGAACCAGTTTTCATTCCCTTTGAGAATGCATGCTGTGACTTAATGCGTACTTTGGAGTTGTTTCAATTTAACTGTATGTGCTGGGCAAAAGAGAGAGAGAGAGAAAGGTATTTTTATTTAACACCTTGTACTCCTTTTTTTCCTGCTTCCAAACTAGACGTTGGCTTCCACTATTCTACAGAAAAGGCTATGGCCCAAATAAAAAGAGATGCAAAAGCAGTTCATTTCCAGTTTCAAGGACCCAGATCCTGAAAGTTGAGAGGATTTTTAGGGTGATTTGTACTGCTCAGTTTTTTTTCCCCCAATTCTTTTCCATTATAGTTTATTACAAGATACTGAATATAGTTCCCTGTGCTATACAGTTAATCCTTGTTGTTTGTCTGTTTTATATATGGTAGCATGCATCTCTTAATCCCATACTCCCAATTTATCCCCACCCCCTTCCCCTTTGGTAACGATAAGTTTGTTTTCTATGTCTGTGAGTCTGTTTCTGTTTTGTAAATAAGTTCATTTGTACTATTTTTTAGATTCCACATGTAAGTGATATATAATATTTGTCTTTTTCTGTCTGACTTACTTTACTTAGTGTGATATTCTTTAGGTCCATCCATGTTGCTGCAAATGGCATTATTTCATTCTTTTTATGGCTGAGTAGTATTCCACTGAATTTATATGTCACATCTTCTTTATCCATTCATCTGTTGATGGACATGTAGGTCACTTCCATGTCTTGGCTATTGTAAATAGTGCTGCTGTGAACATTGAGGTGCATGTATCTTTTCGAATTAGGGCTTTCATCTTTTCAGGATATATGCCTAGGAGTGGGATTGCTGGATTATGTGGGAATTCTATTTTTAGTTCTTTAAGAAACCTCCATACTGTTTTCCATAGTGGCTGCACCAGTTTATATTCCCACAGTATAACAGTGTAGGAGGGTTCCCTTTTCTCCACACTCTCTCCAACATTTATTATTTGTAGACCTTTTGATGATGGCCATTCTGACCGGTGTGAGGTGATACCTCATTGTAGTTTTGATTTGCATTTCTTTGCTAATTAGCAATGTTGAGCATCTTTTCGTGTGCCTGTTGGCCATCTGTATGTCTTCTTTGGAGAAGTGTCTGTTTAGGTCTTCTGCCCATTTTTTGTTTGGGTTATTCATTTTTTTGCTTTTGTTGTTATTGAGTTGCATGAGCTTTTTGTATATATTGGAAATTAATCCCTTGTCAGTCACATTGTTTGCAAATATTTTCTCCCAGTCCGTATGTTGTCTTTTCATTTTGCCTATGGTTTCCTTTGCTGTGCAAAAGCTTCTAAGTTCAATTAGGTCCCATTTGTTTATTTTTGCTTTTGTTTCCATTACTCTAGGAGATGGATCCAAAAAATATTGCTGGGATTTATGTCAGAGTGTTCTGCCTATGTTTTCCTCTAGGAATTTTATAGTATCCAGTCTTACATTTAGGTCTTTAATCCATTTTGAGTTTATTTTTGTATGTGGTGTTAGAGAATGTTCTAATTTAATTGTTTTAACGTAGCTGTTCAGTTTTCTCAGTGTCACTTATTGAAGAGACTGTCTTTTCTCCATTGTATGTTTTTGCCTCCTTTATTAAAGATTAATTGACCGTAGGTGTGTGAGTTTATTTCTGGGGTCTCTGCGCTGTTGCATTGATCCATATGTCCGTTTTTGTGCCAGCACCACGCTGTTTTGTTTACTGTAGCTTTGTGTTATTGTCTGAATGCACTACTCAGTTCTGATCTTACATATGTAAGTTTTGGTTTCCTCAGGGAGGAGCAGCTTTACACATTGGCAGCACCCTGTTTTTGGCACGCTGGTGCGCTGCAGTGACCACTCTCCTCTGAATTCCTAGAGAATGATGTGTTCTGGTACACTAAATATTAACCCTCTAAGCAGTCAATACAGCTTTAATCCAGAAGGATTAAAAGGATGGATGGGTGGAGAGAAAAAGAGGTACACATATTGAATACATCTCTAGGTAGGGTTGATAAATAAGTGCTCCTACCTGAAAAATGTGCTTTTCCCCTTGAGGTATTCACATTTAGTATTTCCTTTTCTTTCAAGGTGTAGGATGAGGGCAATAATTTTTACCCCGCCCCCTTTTTCTGAGAATTGGTGGAAGAAACTCCTATAATGTAAACCTCATTTTATTAATTTTTAAAAATTTTGAAAGTTACAAGGTTATTAAAACAGGTGCAGGACAAAAAACTTTCCTGAACTGTTTGAGAGTAAATTGCCAACCTGTACCCCTTAATACATTAGTGTGTATTTCTTACAAACAAGGACATTGTCCTACATAACCAAAATATAATCGTGAAAACCAGGAAAATATTATTCACGTTAATGTTAACCCCATCTAATCCTTATACCCTGAGCAAGTTTTATCAGTTATCCTTTATATCAAAGAATCACTTATTGCCTTTAGCTGTCATGTCTCATTAGCCTCCTTCTGGAGAGTTCTAGAATAGTCTCTCCTTGACTTTCATGACCCTGACACTTTTGGAGATTATAGGCCAGTTATTTTGTAGTGTGTTCCTCAATTTGGGGTTGTCTAGATTCAAGTTAGGCAACTTTGGAGGAATGTTGCAGAAGTAACGCTCTCTTCTCAATGCATCCTATCCATGGCACCTGATTTCCACTTATAGCTGATAATGTTCACTTTAATCACCTGATCAAACTAGTGTCTGCTAGGCTTCTTTACTATGAAGTTACCCCTTTCTCCATTATCATCAATAAACATTTTATGGGGAGGAACTTTGAAATTATGTAAATGTTCTGTTCCTAATCAGTCCTCCTATTTGTTTATCTATCTTAGTATGGATTCATTATTTCCTGTTTTATTGAGTGTATCTTAATCCATTATTTATTCTGATTCTCACATTGTCCTCACTTTGGGCAGTGGGAGTCCCTTCAAGCTGGCTTCTGCATCCTTTCAACATGTTCCTATTATTCTTTATTATTATTAGCACTCTCTTGCTTTGGGCACAAGAAGATATTCAAGGCTTATCTTAATCTTTCCATTGTCCCATTTCTCCATCCTGGTTCCTTTTAGTGGGGAATGGTGTCTAAAAGTCAAGATGTAGGGTTCTAGTTGCACACAGACACATACATATACTAACTTACTCCTATATCTATACATATTTTAAAGACCATAAGCCCACAGCAATACCTCCATTCCAGTCCAACACCTTAGGGTTCATTCCAGTTTTCTCCCCTACTGTATTTGTACCTCACTTCTCCAACAGTGAGAAACCTGGCTCCCATGATTCATAATTTATTCACTTACTTGCTCGTTGCTCCTGTTGGTAACTAAACTCCATCTTGTCCCTTGCATGTCTGCCCTGCCCATCACTCACTCTCAGTCTCTGACTGCCCTCTTGGGGCTGTTTCCCTCTCACCTGTGGATGCCCTCCCTGACCCCTTTAGCTCTGACACCCAGTGCCCATGCTTGAGTGAGAGGATTTCTTCCTTCCTCAGCCCCTTTAGGGCTGGATTATTCTGGAAGGGAAGGAGAAGAGCTTTTAAGTCTTGAGAAGCTTTTATTGGTAGGGAGGTTCTTACTAAAATGAAAGGGAGAAAATAGTTGTATATGGTGATGCTTTTTTGGATGTGGGTGATAATATAGGAAATATATTTCTGGGCTCATCTTATATAGTTTCTGCCTCAGACCTGGAATCAGCTATATTGCCCAGTGTCCCTGGTTCCTTTCAGTGAGAAATCAAATTTAGATCACAATCTAGGTGCTAAGGTTGCTCATTGCTACTGAGCTAGTCGTTGTTTCTAGGACTTTTTAGTACACAGAGGAAAACCTTTTTAAAACAAAATTTTTTTTTTTTTAAAGAAAATCCTTGAGTTCATATGGGTTCCAATTTATATTCAGGATTAGAGGATTTTTTACTTAATATGTTTGTCTTTATAGTTAGCTCTTTTTCTTTACATTGAAAAAATCTTGGTTCCTAATGAATTTACAGTATTACCTATTTATCCATCTTTGTTTCAAAATATCAATATTATTGCTAATAACATTATCGTTAGAAACAGTTCAGGCTTTATCTTCAGTTCTTTTTGTACTTAGAAAATATTCTACAAAATAAAATACATTTTGACCAACATATTCCCAGTACTTCTTTTTATCAGGCAAGACTGTAGAAGCCTTAAATAACTAATGCTTGCACTGATGTTTTAAAATATTATATTAATTCACAGTCTGCTTTGTTTAAAAATTAGAAATGCATGTTTTGCTGTGGACTTTGGGGCAGTGGGGAGGCAGAACCTTAACTGAACATCCATTAGGTGTCTGTCTTCTCTGGAGTTTCTTTAACCTGCCAGCACGTTTCTTCCCTCCCCGTCATGCTGCCTTTAGAGAGAGAGTCTTCAGTATATTACAACATTGCAGGACTCCCACAGATTGACATTCATTTAAAGCATTCCTGCTACTTTTCTATAAACGATAGGCAGGCCATCTGACTTCATTGAGGTCCCAGTTGTGGTTTTGATCTTGATGGGTGATTCTGCTGTACATTAGCGTTCAGTAGCCGTGGCCTAATCTCCACCCGCTTGAAAAGTAAACGCCAGTAGTCACTTGGGTGACGTGGGCAACCCATCCCCCTCCTGGAAATACCCCTGAGCACCTGCCGGCCCCGGTGGGTCGTGGGTCAGGAACGTCGTCTTCCTCTTCCTGCCGAGGGTTCTTCCAGGCCGAACAGGCCGCGTGCGAGGCCGGCAGCTCGCCTTCTGACGCCAGCCCCCCCCACCCCTCACCCCCGCCACTCCTCCCCCTTCAGGACCCTGTGCTCTCCTTGGTCCCATTTTGCCCTTTTTAAAAAAATTTTCTGGCAGGAAAGCATCTGACTGGAAGTTCACTTGATACATATCAGTGTGAACTTAGGAGATGCTTTAATTTTTGACATTCTTTCTCATTGTGAAAGGAGAAAAATTTGGTCCCTTTATGAAAATGTCAGGTTATTAGCTTTAAAAAGGGTGGGGCAAATTTAGTGGAATAGAAAAACCTCTGCATCTTCTGAAACCACACCCAGTTGACAGCCCCCCCCCCAACCCCAACAAACACACACACTTCCTTATGTGGAAAGAGCATGTTTGGAAGAGGTGAAAGAAGAAACGTGGGCAACAGCCACATGGCCCAGTATATTAGCAAATAGGCAGACATTAATTACCTGCCTTTCTTTAAGCGATAAAACCGTGTGACTGTAGTTACAATAATTTTATTTCTTTTGAATGATGTTGAAGCCGGCCCATAAAGAGTAAACCATTGAGCAGAAATATCAGATAACATGCCTTGCTCTAAATGTCTCCAGAACTTCCTGTTGTCTGTTCTGTGAGACCTGTTTTGATTGTGTCCAATATTCATCAGTAACTGTTAAATATTTTTATCAATGTTGTTTTCGCAGCCACTCCGCTCTGACACTCTCTCCTTCCAGAAAGGAAGGGTTTCTGCTTATTCTCTTAATCCCTAAAGGCCCCTAGCTTGTTTGTGAATTGCATTCTCGGAACAAAGATCTCTTGGAATTATTTTCCTGGGCTGCTGTGATGCTTTTTTTTTTTTTTTCCACCAATGGAACTGAAAAAAAAGGTAGTAAGTAGTTGGTACTATGCAAGGGAAAATTTTTTAAAAATCAGTGTTGTGCAAAATAAGATCAGTATAATCTTATATTAAGTTTGTGGTTTGTTGGCACTACCATTGCTAGAAGTCCACTGTTTAACATTTTGATATGTAATTGAACTATACAATAATTGGCATTGTTTTACTTGTGTGGTACTACCTTTGGCAAAAGGAAGAAACCAAAAAAGAGCAACAAGTAATATATATGTTACAGGAGCCCTATTTATAACAGTGGATAATTGGAAACAACTCCAACATAAAATACTTAAAGAACAATTTGGCAAACTACTACATATAAATATAATGGCATATGATAAATGTGAATTATAAACTAAGTTGAAAAAGCAGATGTTAAGATGGTACAGACTCTAATTAAAATGATAGGGAAGAATACATTTTGTTGAGCCCTAGGAGGCATGGTCAGCTCTGATGTAGTAACCGTAACTCTTGTGTGTTGGGTCAGGTCCTTCTGTTGTGTTAGCCCATGTGATTTAGGACTTAATCCCTTTATGCCAGTTTCTTCATCTGTAAAATGGGAATGATAATGTCTGTCCTGTCTGTACCACAGGGTTGTTGGGAGAGGCAGATATAAGAATGTGGGACAGCATTTTGGAATGGGTGATCACTCTCCAGAGTACCCTCCAGGTAGATACTAGGTCTGCCCTTCAGAAAATCAGCATTAGATAAGAGAGTCACAGACTGGGGTTCAAGAAGGAACTGGGTTCTCAGCTCTGCTGTTACCTGGCTGTATGGTTTTCTTAACCTCTTTGGTATCCATTTTCTCATATTAGAAATAAAGGCCTGGACAAAATCACTGCCAGGGTCATTTCTAGTTTTAAGATTCTGCAGAAGTTTAAAATGGTTCAGAAGCAGTCTCTGCTGCAGGGTCTAATGTAGCAGCTCTTTTTCTTCGCCTTTTTAGATGGTGTCACTGTGGTGCTTATTTATCTGTTTAAATTATTCCAGTCTTGTTTCAGGAATCTGGAACTTGTTCTTTAAGGATGCCTGTGTTATACGGGATTTTTTTAAATGTAGTTCTGTCTACCCTGGAAAGCTCTAGGTTTTGTCTATATCATGTGTTAATAATATTTTAGAGTATACTTGGTTATGTCCTAAGGCTAGAGGTTGTCAGTCGTTTTTTCTTTTTTCTTTTTTTTAATTTTTTTTTATTTTAAGGTTTTGTTTGTTTAATTTTAAACCAGAGGAGGTTTGCAAACATGAAATGGACAGCTTGACCAAAAGTTTGAAAACACTAACTATTCCCTAGGCCTTCTGTGCCTTGGGGCCACACACAGAGGTGCTCACTCTCTGGCCTATGCTATTGCTTGCCTCGGGCAAGTCCCCTAATCTCCTTGTGCTTCACTTTTTCCATCTGTAACTTGCCTGTCCTTGGGGCTTGGCCAGGGCTGCACTGGGACCAAGTCACTCCCTTTACTGGGGATGGAAGGAGATGAGTAGAAGGCAGCATACTTTGTTTTCACAACCTCATTATTCTCTTCTTTTTCTTCTACACTCCCTACTTGTCTGCTGAAGTTTAATTCTGAAACTACAGCACATCTATGATAATGACGTGTTTGAGGTTATTGTTTATTCCATGATGGCCAAAGGTCTCAACTGAGTAAGTTAATTACTTGTGAAATTACAGATGTAATCGCAAACACTCAACATTGCCATTCTTTCCTTTAATTAGCCCTAGAATAGTCTCTTTATTATTGTTGTTTTATTATTTTACTATAACTGTGGAGAAAGTATTGATAATAAATTGTTCATATTTGGTTGGAGAGATTGTCCTTTAAAGGTTTTTTATCAGATGAAAGACTGGGAAAGACCCTTCCTGTGCCAGGAAGGCAGGATGACGATCCATACCTTTTATTTTTGAGTTGTTATCCTGTGTCTGTCCTACGAACATTTAAGAAATGTGAACATTTGGGAGGAAACGATTCAAGTGCCAGACAAATGTAGGATGATGGCATTATTTTGGAATAGGAATTTTCAAAACAAGCCAATAGACAGGGTACTTGTTAACCTAGAGTTAAAAATCCTTTGGTTTGGGCTTCCCCGGTGGCGCAGTGGTTGAGAGTCCGCCTGCCGATGCAGGGGACGCGGGTTCGTGCCCAGGTCCGGGAAGATCCCACGTGCCGCGGAGCGGCTGGGCCCGTGAGCCATGGCCGCTGAGCCTGCGCGTCCGGAGCCTGTGCTGCGCAACGGGAGAGGCCACAGCAGTGAGAGGCCCGCGTACCAAAAAAATTAAAAAAAATAAAAAAATAAATCCTTTGGTTTTACACAAAGTAATTTGAGACAGATTTTAAATTGCAACTAGATGTATCACGTTTAAGTTCTCCTAACTTTTTTTTTTTAATATAAGCTTTCAGGGCATTTATTGCTTTTTTAAAAATAAATTTATTTATTTATTTGTTTGTTTGTTTTTACTTTTAGCTGTGTTGAGTCTTTGTTGCTGTGCAGGCTTTCTCTAATGGCAGCGAGGGGGGAATACTCTTCATTGTGGTGCGCGGGCTTCTCATTGCGATGGCTTCTCTTGTTGCGGAGCGCGGCCTCTAGGTGTGTGGGCTCAGTAGTTGTGGCTCGCAGGCTCAGTAGTTGTGGCGCATGGGTTTAGTTGCTCCGTGGCACGTGGGATCTTCCCAGACCAGGGCTTGAACCCGTGTCCCCTTGCATTGGCAGGTGGGTTCTTAGCCACTGTTCCACCAGGGAAGCCCCTCTCCTAACATTCTTGATCCTCTTCAGGTTTTGAAATATGAGTATGTGTGTATGAAAGACAGATAGTTAAGATCAGACTTTAAAAGAGATCCTAAGGGCTTCCTCCTGTGAGCGCAGGCTCCCTCTCTGAGTCCGTGCTGTGAGTGTAGGTGGGCCCATTGCTCCTCTCCCGTCCAGTCGCCTCCACGTTAAGGGTTAACGAAGTCTGCAGGTGTGTTGGGATTAGCACTGTAAAGTTGTGTAAGGGGTTTTTCTTTCTTTTGATCTTCAGAAAGGGATGAAAGATAGCCATTAGACTCAAGGGATTAGGTCCCCTCTCTTTAAAGACTTTAGGTACCATAAATATTTCACTTCAGATATAAGGTGAAGACTTGTATATATCTGGGGGAAAATGGGTGTTTTATATTACCAGTTGGAAATTATTCACTCTCCATTTACAAATTAAATGGTCTTTGCAGAGAACTTCTCTTCCAACCTGGAGTGTACTAAGATCTGAAAAAAAATGGGTGTTTATATCATGGTAGTTACGCCAGTTTTTCCTCCTCATATTCCTAAACCTTTTCTTTTTATAAGTTCATGTCTTATCTACATTGTGCCTTTTCCGCCCTGGCGCTCCCTCATTCCACTGAGGCACTCCAAAACTCCTGGTTCTAAAACTTAGAGAACAACCACCCTTAAGAATGATACCCCGCTCACATGTTTTAAGTGTGTGGTCGGGTTTTTTTTGTTTTTTAAGCCCTATAGATATATTTTTTTCCTTTAAATTAACATTATTTAGAAAAGGAAAGTGAGGTTGATGTGCTGGTGGCATAGTTAGTTATGGTTACTACATTTTCAGAAAGTGGTAGGAGACCAGAAGAAAGTCCTGCGTGGGAGATTACAATTGCAGCCCCACTCTACTCCTGGCCGGTCACCTACTCTGTCAGTTTCACTCCAGAATGGAACACTGGGTTGTTGTTGTTTTTTTTTTCCCCTTTGTGTGATTTCCTAGGATGGGTTACTGGACCCTGGAATGGATAATTTTATATGTATCTAATTGTATTAGAATTAGGGCCTCAGGGGAGGAAAGGATAGGGTTTGGGTAGATGCCAGCCTAGAGTCAGCCTATTAAGTGATTATCCTTCCTCCTACCCCGTAATACATCATCAGTCATTTAGGACAGATTTAAAACACATTCTGCTGGCCCAGTGGCTTACTATATTTATATAATTCTGCATTTTGTGTTTCGTCCCCGAGTTTGGGGACTTATGTGTGGTTATTTTTATTAAAGCGCATGACGATAGCCTCTACTATTGGCTGTGATGTATGGGGTGCACTGACATTCCTTTCCCAGTGTTCCCCACTCTCCTGTTAATTGTGTTCTCTTTATTATGGAAAATTTGATAAAGTGCCAGATTGAAGGCAGTTGCAGTATGTGGATTTGAACCCCAAAGTATGTATGAGTAGTGTGAAGAAGGGGAAAAGTAAAATTGTGTGAGTGGATGATTTTTAGAGATGGATTAAATAAAATACCAAATGAATTCGTTGAAAACAGCCAATGGCAGGGGTTTTAAAGATTAAGGAATTAAGCCTTAAGCTTGATAACACCACGGAGCTTTCAGATTAAGGGTCTGCTCAGTTACCGCCTTAAGCTTCTACTTCCGATGCTTCACAAAATTATAGGAATAACTCTATGTGTAAAGCTTATCCAAACTTTGGGCCTATAATATTACTCCAAAAGAAAGACGGGGGCAAAAAGAAACTGTGAAAGGTGTTTGGCAACGAGCAAGAGAGGGAGCTCACAAAGTCTTTGAAGGTCAATTAGCCAGAAAATGTGCTAAAGACTGGGTGCTGTGCTGGATTACTGGCCCAAGAATTGCCCCCAAGGTCCTCAAAGTGGTCCTGCCGTTTGAGCACAGAGAGACAATTATAGACCTTGAGGAGATGCTACAAAAGCTTTAATTAAGGGACTTACTTACACCCCACTAAGTTCTGGAAATTAAATTCTTGTTTGTGCTTAACTGATGTTTCTTTTGTCTGGGTTTCCACATGTACTTCAACAGAGGACACTACTTTTCCCAAGTCTGTTTTCGGTTTGAAGCCATTTTGCTGTGATGGATACCAGCAAAGCTGAGGGTTTAAATGGTATAAGGAACTAGGTAGAAAAGTGGGCTTGAGAGGCTTTTTGCTGGAGAGTGTTTGGGGCACAGGTTGAAAATTGTAGTATTTATGTACCTTGGTACAACAGTAAACCAGAACTCTGTTTGGGCCTAAATGCGTGATTAAAAGAAAAAGAAGGTACTTTGTAGAATTTGAATTTTAGAATTCCCATTCACAAGGCAACATGATTTCCCTTGAATTGGCAGCTGTATGACTGTGGACACAGCAGGCTGCTCTTCTCCAGAAGTATTTTTGTTTGCTAATGAGATAAAAGTAGCCCCTGGCTACCATCCAGGTCTGATTTTCCATAAGCCTAGACCCATATTTAGGTTCCATTCAGATGTGACTTCTTTTACTTCTGGAAAGACTCTGATTTAAGTTGCCTTGGTCCTAACTAGAGCATTGTGATCACATTGATGTGCTGAGCTCCCCTCCTGCTGATGGAGGAGATGCTCTCATCTTTGAACTCGGGCCTAATTGCTGCCTTAGCGGGGTGTGTTCCCTTTTTGTTGTTAGTGAAGCAATTCTCTTTCTCATCTGCCCTTCTTTGAAGCCGTTCACTTCTGTCTGCAAAGTTTGGTTTGAACCATAAAGATTTTTTAAAAGCACTGAGAAATGCTGACGTTCTAGTAACTTAAAATTGTCTTTCAGTATTTCTAGTTCACATACAACATCAGTCAAGTGGTACAGTTTCTCTCTGTACCCCTTACAAACTCGAAGGCACTTCTGTGTGCCTCTCAATTTATGTCTGAAGAAGAGACCTTTAGCCTTGCTCTAATTCAACAGAGGCATCAATCAAAAAATCTTAAGACCTTGTAGAAATGAAAAAATGAAAAATGGCAAGAAAGTTAAAATTGTCATCACAGGTTAAAATGTGCAGTTTTCGGCAAAGTGGAGTTTATACAGAAATCGCATTATTGGGCTTAATTTTCCCATGTGGATGGGAAGGGGCGCATTAGCATTGGATGAGAGGGCAGAGGACCCCTTCGGAGCCTGCTTCACTGGGAAGCAGCTCCTCTGTGGGGAGGGCCTCTGACCCGGGGCAGTTTTAGGATGCTGTGGTGACTGGGACGGGTCCGTGCTGGGCTGAGAGCTTTTGATACTTGTGTCATTTAGAATGTTCCCACACCTGGATATGTTTTAAATAATGCATAATATGAATTTCAGTTCTTTTTGCTTTTCTTTGGAAAGGGGGAAAATTCTATTTAATGATAGGAATATTTTTGTTGGACTAAGTATTTAACTGGTTAGTGAGCTTCAGCAAAGTTTGCCGCAAACTTCTGGAGAGAGGTCCAGCTGGCATTATCATGCTTGCTAGCTGAATAAGAACGTGACTGAATTTTGCTTAAAAAGCTCTGATTCAAAAAGTTGCTTTATGAAGTAAAAATTCTAAGTTCTTATCTCTCAGGCTTTATTTTGCTAACACTGTCAGAGCTAGCACATCTGGCTTAGATTCTAAAATAGTTTGGTTTTATGCTTCAGTTAAAATGAATCCAATCAAATTGGAATTTGAAGATAGATAAAAAGGAAGGATTTTGGTACAGCGAGGATTCTTAAACATAGCAAGGTTATCAGGGAAGTTCTTGAAAACTTCCTTTCTGAATGGCCTTTAAAAATAATCTGGTGTCTTTCAGATAGTGTAGTTTATTCAGATGTAATTCTGTATAAGGGGTGCCAGGGGTGATGGAGTAAATGACTTCCGGGCAGCCCTTTCAGCTCTGATTATTGGTTATACCACTTACCACCAATACTTTTTACAGACTTGTCGTGTGAATATCTATTTGGTGGGAGAGGGGCGTGGTCTTTTTGGGGGGTGGGGGGCGGCACTGTACGGCATGCAGGATCTTAGTTCCCCAGCCAGGCATTGAACCCATGCCCCCTGCATTGGGAGCACGGAGTCTCAACCACTGGACCGCCAGGGAGTACAACTTATGTGTGTTTTATTGGCCTGGTTTTTATCTTTTAAGTTAGGTTTTTTATTTTGACAGAATTAAAACATGCCATCTTTGTCAGATTTAGCAATATTCGTCTCTCTCTTGGGCTATACATTATCGATGCAGTATGGTTTCTGTATTATTTTATTTGATCCCTCTCTCCAAGTGTGGATTAATGCACATAGCCAAACAATTATGAACTTCAAATGCAGTTCATTGAAATATTTGCTTTAATAGTGAAGCAGAATTATTTAGTTTGGGGGCATGTGAGAAACAGGCCACCTTATAAATTCAACCGGGTTGCTTTGGGGTTATTTAAGAATGACAGTTAAAAATATTTTTCAGGGGACTTCCCTGGTGGTGCGGTGGTTGGGAGTCCACCTGCTAATACAGGGGACGCGGGTTCGTGCCCCGGTCTGGGAAGATCCCACATGCCGCGGAGTGGCTGGGCCCGTGAGCCGTGGCCGCTGAGCCTGCGCGTCCGGAGCCTGTGCTCCGCAACGGGAGAGGCCACAGCAGTGAGAGGCCCGCGTACCGCAAAAAAAAAAAAAAAATTTTTTCAGGAAAACATCCTTCTGTATAGTCGTCCTGTGTCTCTGTGGTGTGACTGGTGCTGACTTAATGGTAGCACACCAGCACCACACCCCCCACACACACCACCAGTTCTGTGTCTTCCTTATGCTGACCTTGGAGCCATTAGTAGAGACTCAGAAGTTTACTCTTTCATAAATAACACGCTCACTCTGAAATGGCGGGCTGGAGGCTGTGGCTCCGCATTTTATAGTTCATGCCAGTCGATGTTTTGGTTGAATGAGTCAGGAGCTGTGGACCTAATCCCTTTACAAGTTGGTGATGAGAGAAACGAGTCAGCATTGGTTTTCGCCTCAGTGGAGTAGGGAGCGTTGGAGCACCCCTGTGGCACTGCTAACTAACTTAGTGACTGTGCAGTGGGCCTGTACGTTTGTCTGCTCGCTTGTTTTTAGCTGTTTAAACCTCAAGAACTGTTACTGGGTTAGGGAGCCATATCCATGCCTTGGCACCCAGATGGCGAGGGAACCGTCTGCCTGTCTTGAGTAAATCAGAGGTCAACCCAGCCTTGTTCTGGGGCTATAGCCTTTGCGGCGGGTTTACCGTAGACGTGCCGGAACTGCTTAGGAAGTTCTCTTTCCCACAGGAATGTGGGTCACATTCTGGTACAAGGCCTACGCCTGCCGATGACAGTGCAGCTCGTGTTTCTCTATGGAATGAGGTAGAAAAGAGTGCTGTTTTGAACAGTACATGAATTCAGTGTAGGTTTTTAATCCAGCAAGTATTACTATGGAAAAACCTGTTTCAAAACAGGTTCTTCCCAGGCAAAGTCGTTGGTTTTACATTTCATTTGTCCCTTTGTCCTCTTTAGGGCAGTTCCACGTCTGCACACTTCCCAAGTCCTCTCCTGCCTCTGCTCCTTCGGCCTCCTTTTCTTCATCCTGCCTGGGCTGCTGTGATGAAAACACAGGGCCCTGATTTTCAGATTTGCCCCTAACCTTTTCTTTCCTTATAAGAGTGTGTTTCTGTAATAGCAGATGCTTCTGGTTTTTTAAAACATCTTTATTGGAGTGTAATTGCTTTACAGTGGTGTGTTAGTTTCTGCTTTATAACAAAGTGAATCAGCTATACGGATACATATAGCCCCATATCCCCTCCCTCTTGCATCTTTCTCCCACCCTCCCATATCCCACCCCTCTAGGTGGTCAGAAGCACCGAGCTGATCTCGATGCGGCTGCTTTCCACTAGCTATCTCAAATGCTTCTTTTTTTTTTTTTTTTTTTTTTTTTTTTTTTCCTTTTCAGTACGCGGGCCTCTCACTGCTGTGGCCTCTCCCGTTGCGGAGCACAGGCTCCGGACGCTCAGGCTCAGCAGCCATGGCTCACAGGCCCAGCCGCTCCACGGCATGTGGGATCTTCCCGGACCGGGGCACGAACCCGTGTCCCCTGCATCGGCAGACGGATTCTCAACCACTGCGCCACCAGGGAAGCCCCTCAAATGCTTCTTTTTTAAGACCAGAAAGTGTGAGGGAGCACTCTTATTTCATGGCCAGCAGTTTAAAGAATAGTTATTTTTTAAAGTAGACTAATGAGCTTTCAATATTTAATGTCTATTGACATTTTTTTCCAGGAGAAATGTTGATTTTTCTCTCCCTGTTTTTCAGGCCCTGCATTCTTCCCCGGGCGATGTGCTGAGATCTTTGCCCGGGGTCAGAGCATCGGGAAGCTGGGGGTCCTTCATCCTGATGTTATCACCAGATTCGAGCTGACCATGCCCTGCTCCTGCGTGGAAATCAACATTGAGCCGTTTCTGTGAAGATGGGTCTCTGTTGTGTGGCTCTCGCCCCGAGGGTCCCTCTCTCCTCCTAGGTGCCCTTTAGTTGTCCCCACAGTAAGTAAGTCCACTTGTGCTCGTGCATTGATGTTGAATAAAGTAGAAAGCAGTGTCTGGCTCCGTGGGTGGTACTGCCATCCCCGCATCAGGCCAGCTTGTACTGCACAAATGCGGCATCTGCTTGTCCCTGAGAGCCCAGTGGGGGGCCAGGAGCTGTTCTGAGAACCAGAGAAGCTCTCCACACATCAGAGCCTCTCACCATCACCATCACGTCTGCAGGACAGAATCCTGTTCTTTTCCCTGATGAAACGAGATAGCTGATTAGGGCACACGTACGAGATTAACTAAGAATTTTTTGTTCTTATTTTCTACATTTGATGCATGTTCATCACTGGGAAACAATAACAGCATTTTTAGAAAACTTTTAAGAATTACTGATGGTCTAGTAGTTACAGCCTTTGAAGTCATCTTAAAGTGAAAGAAAAATGCACATGTATTCAAAATATTTGAGGGTGCACCGGTATTGGCTCCTCTGTCCGTGACACTCAGAGATGAGGTTTGTGGACACACAGCACAGATTCGTTCTGCTAGAAGAGTTAAAAGGGACACACTGGTGCCAGTGCACTATGAACATCAGGAAACACAAACTTATTTTTGCCCTAGGCCATACAGCTGACTGTTGTCAGTGTTATAAAATCATGGTGTTAAATAATTAATAGAGCTACTAGTTTCTGTCTTATTAAGCTTCTGCCAGTCTGCCTTGTCTTAACCTCCTAATTTACTTTAATACTTTGATCTAGAATCCTCCAGTAGGTACCATGTATTGAAAAAAGCTGGGTATAATGTTTGAGAAAAGTTCTCAGTTACTGTTGAGATGATATGAAACACAATAAATTGTAAAAAAACAACTTCAAAGTAAGTCCCCGTAGAAATAGCTAATAAGGATAGACAAGAATTATGTTTATGGAGCTTTTGCTGCACCTAATACCATTTACTGCCTTGAATCAGGGCAGCAATGTCCAGCTTAGCAAGATTTGTGAACGTACAGACTGCCATCTCTTCCTTCCCAATCCCATTGTAAGCTGATCCTTACATTTCAGTCAGTAATGAAGTGATATACGCCCATTAAAAATAATGCTTGTCGGGCTTCCCTGGTGGTGCAGGGGTTAAGAATCCACCTGCTAATGCAGGGGTCACGGGTTCGATCCCTGGTCCGGGAAGATCCCACATGCCATGAAGCCTAGAAAAAAGCTCGCACGCAGCAATGAAGACCCAATGCAAACATAAATAAATAAATAAATTTTTAAAAAAATAAATAATGCTTGTCAAAAGGTTTGTGTCCAGCATTCATAAAGATTTCTTATAACTTAAGACAACGCAGTTTTTTAAAAACGGACAAAAGATGTGAACAGATATTTCCCAAAAGAAGAGAAATGAAATAAGCACATGAAAAGATGCTCAACAACATTAGTCATCAGGGAAATGCAAATAAAAAAATAAATACGAATTAAAATGGCTAAAATTAAAAAGACTGACTATATCAAGTGTTGGTGAGACTGGAACTTCCATGTGTGGCCGGTGGGAATGTAAAGTGATACGGCCATTTTGGAAAATAGTTTTGCAATATGTTAAATCATGAAACATACATCTGCCATCTAGCCATTCTACTCCTAGGTTTACTCTACTCATATAGCCATACAAAGATTTTTATGCAAATGTTCACAGCAGTGTTATTCAAACAGATGAATGGATAAACAAATTATAGTATATCTATACTGTGGAATGCTTCTCAGCCAAAAAAAAACAAAAACAAAAAAAACCAACTACTGATACTCAGAACAACATGAATGAATCTCAAAACTACACTAAAACAAGCCAGACACAAGACTACAAATGATTCCATTTATATGAAGTTCTAGAAAAGTCAAAAGCAGATTGATTGGCTAGAGCCTGTGGAAGGGAAATTGACTGCAGAGTTAAGAGGAAATTGGGAGAGAGTTAAAATGGAAATATCTATACCTTAATTAAGGAAGTAGTTAAGATGTAGGTTACACCTCAGTAAAGCTGGGAGAGAAAAATTAATGCAACATGTTGTATTTTAATACGAACACCAGCAGACGCACACGTAAGGTAAAAGAGCATGAAGTTTAGAATCGGCATGTCTGCTCATGATGGCTTACTGGTCCACTACCATGAGTGAGACATTCTCCCCTAGTTTCAAGTTTGCTGTGACTGAAATCAGGGTTTGTGAGTCATGTGATAGCCATTGTTGAAGTGGGTGGAGCCATTAGTTATGTTAGCCAGCCACCTGGATCATGTTTGGATGGTCAGAAACAACTTGTAATGAAAAACCCAGCGATACCTAACTGTATATCCCAGCACGAAAGGGGAAAGGTCAACTCCATCCATCACGTGGAGGTTTCTGCGCTCTGAAGCAGGAAACAGCAGGAAAAATAACAATATCGGGTACGTGAGAAGAAGAAGAAACGAACCCTCGGCTTACGAGTGGAGGCTCCACGGCCAGATCGTCTTACACTCGCCCCCGTGAGGCACCTGAACTGGAGCCAGAGCAGTCTGTGGGCACTGCCTGCGAGAAAGCTTTTACTGGAGAAGACACACCTATGTAGTGAAAACTGGGAGCCGTCATATTAAAAGAGAAATTAGATAACAATTGTAGGAGAGAGTTAGAATAGGGATTCTCCCTGACTTGTAGGACGAGAACAATCGACAGAGATTAATAATGTGCCCAGAAGTCACGTGGCTAAAAAGTGGGTTTGTGACACCTAGTAAGAGTTACGTAGAGCCCATGGATCACTCAGTGTTTTGCGTCATTTACCTACTCACCCAAATGTTGAGTTTTTCTTTTTTTTTTTTTTAACCAGTTTTGTTTTTTATATATAAAATACTAAAAAACACAAAAAATTAAAACTTCACTACTTTAAAAAAAATTGTACAAAGTAAGACCATCCCAACCTAATTAACCCTTCCTCCCGCAATCCTCTAAAGTAACTAACCATTGTTAACAGTTCATGTTGTTTCTGACATCTTCCTTAGTTTGGACAGTCGGACCCATACACATGCTCACAGTTTTGGGGTCATGCTTTACTTACTGGTTTGCAGTAAGTCTGGGTTTCTATTTTCTATAGTGTATATCATGACATTTCACTTAACATGTCCCATTTTTCCAGGCCAGTACCTTTAGACCTACCTACCTTTTAAATGATACAGAATCCATCCTATTGCACGGATGTCCATAATTTGTTCAGCGGTTCCTCTGTTGATGAACCTTCTGTTGTTGCCAACTCTGCAGTTACAGAGAGTGCTCCAGTGGACTTGCATATGCCTCCCCCTAAAACAGCACTGGCTTAGGGACCATGAAAAACCATCCCTAAAGATGCAAGACTGTAACTATCCACATTTGGTATTGTCTCAGATATTTGAATACCGCATTGGAATGTCTTAGATATTTCTTAGATGTGACTTTTTTTTTTTTTTTTTTTTTTTTTGCGGTATGCGGGCCTCTCACTGTTGTGGCCTCTCCTGTTGCGGAGCACAGGCTCCGGACGCACAGGCTCAGCGGCCATGGCTCACGGGCTTAGTTGCTCCGCGGCATGTGGGATCTTCCCGGACCAGGGCACGAACCCGTATCCCCTGCATCGGCAGGCGGACTCTCAACCACTGCGCCACCAGGGAAGCCCTTAGATGTGACTTTTGTTCTCGAGCAGTATATAATCTCAGTACGTTACATTTCTCAGTGCAGGGCATATGAAACTCTGCTATTACCTTCTACACAGGAGTAGCCTAACTAGGAACCAGCTCGCCCAGCCACTGCTCCTGCCCTCAGCACTGATGGGCTCATCACACACCATCTTGTGTCTCAGTGTTCGCCTCTGTGCTTGGTGTTTCCGGTAAATGTCCCTGACCCCAGTGCTTGGTAATGACTTGGCTCTTCTGTCTGTTTCATCCAAAACCAAACAGGTAGGCCTTAAAGCAATACAACTGCCTTCAGCAAAATATTTCCTCTAAATAAGAAAAGCATTGGACATCTGATCTTCTAAGTTGTGACTTATTATAAGGAGCTTGAATAATTTTATGTATGTAACTTTTTTAAAAAGTAGAGGATGGCATACATAATGAGATCCAAGGCAGAGCTCACCTCTGGGACAGTCTGTGAGCAGCTCCCGAAGGCCCCTGACTAGAGTCCACGCGGGGCAGTCGGCCTCCTTGGACAAAGGCAGAGAAGCCGCGTGGCAAGTACTTGACAGCAAATCCGGGTGATTTTCATTTCCACTACGGCCTGCTTCGTTTTCAGGTTTCCTGCCCACCTTCAACTTTCTAGTAAACAGAAAGGGTGACTGTAAACATGTAGACTGTGGGTTGAACAAACACTTCCAGCAGAGGGTTTAACTGAATTATGTATGGCTAAGCCCTGTTTCTTCTCCCTCACGTGACCCATGCAGTGCAGTAAAAATATACTTGAGGCCTACACTCAAGTTCTTCACTCCTCATCCATAGGTTTGGGCTTGATTGTCTCTGTTTAAAGAAATCAGGAACATGACATGTTCTGCATTAGAACACATTTTGAAAAAGCCCTCCCCCACCCCTCCCAGGTGTCAGGAGGCGCTGGCATGAGAGATCTGCTCCGGCATTTGAATTATAGGACTTGTCGGACACGCGGAGCAAATCTGCTCTTTAAGACAGAAAAGTGAGGATGTTGAGGAAATGTGCCTGCCTGGTTCCAAACCTGGTAGAAAAAGAAATTTCCTACATTCCGCCCACCCCTACGATGAGTACCTGCTTACGGCCGGCAAGCAACCAGTTGTAACGGAGGCAGACCTGTGTAGACGTCCACATTGGTGCTGGATACATGTGGGGTGAAAGGCGACTCAGAGACGGACGGGATTCACTGGAGATCTCTTAGCTGTGAGTGTCGGGCATGACATTTAAACACGGAGCACTGGCGGTGAGCCTGGCAGATGAAGCAAAATAAGCCAGACAGACAGGTGCCCCAATAGCAAAGCATGCTGCAGGGAGGAGAGACCGTGTACGTGAGACAACCTGTGGGAAACGCTGGGCTCCACACCTGCCACGGGGAGGCCCTGGACAGGGTTTGTTCTGGAGCACAATAAAAACAAGCATGGATCAGCTGGACCTGACCTCTCCAGTCTTCACGTTAGTTCGGCATCTTGTATCCTAGTTGATCCATACATGTAGTCTTTACTTCCTCCTTCCCAAGGAACGTTTTCCTCCTTTGCTTACCCATCTACAAATCCAAATGAAATACGTAAAGCAACGGTTTTCAACACGTTAGACATCAGGCAACGGAGGCCAGTGATCCCCCGAGAGATAGGAAAGAAACGAGGTGAGGCCTGTGATTCTCCAGTTTATGGTCTGGAGAGAGTCCAGGCTGTGGTGCAGCGGTGGGGACCCAGGTGGAGGTCGGAGGTCTCCGGAAGTTGAGGAGATGGAGCTGGGAGTCCACAGAGGCCGAAGCGGCCGGAGTTGGCGGGGAAGTGGGAAGAGCTGAGGGGAGATGGGCAGAGGCCCCCACCCTTGCGTCTTCCGCCTTGAGCGCTGCCAGCGCGTGCATGTGAGGGAGCTGCTCGGTGAGGGAGCTGCTCGGTGAGAGGAGAGCACCTGTAGCACCCACAAACGTGAGGGAAGCGCCCTGGGGGCACACGCAAGGTGTGCCGGAGACCGTGCGGAGAGCGCCCGGAAGGGCTTTGCCTCGGTAGTGGGGGGACCAGCTCGAGGCGAAGCGCTACTCTGGTTCAACCAACAAAGCTTAAAAATAAGGTCCAGAAGAATCAAACTGTCCCCAAGGAGGGAACTGCATCCTAGAACAAAGAATATGTATAGTGATAAAAAAAATATCCAGCACCCAACACTGTAAACTTCACAGTATCTGGCATCCAATAAAAAAAATTATCAGACAAGCAAAGAAAGTGGCAAATACAACCAATAGGGAGGGGAAAAATGAATTAAAAACAGACTGAAAAATTACATAGCTGATAAAATTAATAGACAAGGATATTATAACTCTATCCCATATCTTTAAGAAGCCAGAGCGAAGACTGAACAAGTAGAGACTTTCTGAAAGATGGGTATTTTGAATTTCCATCAATGAAAAAACTATGATGTTGGAGATAAGGTAGAAAGGGATACCCTGATGAAAATACTATTACCTATTAAATAGCAGCAGAATTGATTGACTCACTTCATGAAGACTTTACATTAAGCTGTGGTTTTATTCGCCCACAGCAGAAATAGTTTTCCAGCCAAATATTTTTAGCAGTACCTAATGAAGATGGCTAAAATGGTCTGTGTTTAGCGTGCCCTGCGCAGTTTCCCCTGTCACCGCGTTATCCAGTCATCCACCTGGTTCCCACGGGACACTGCGGGCTGGAAGCCCAGGAGGTCCTGGCTCCTATTTAGGCTCACGGATGCAGGTAGACGGCATGATGACAGTACCGTCACCCTGCCCCACCCGCAATGCTCTAAGGCTGGCTTTTTGTGTATTGAGCAGGCATTGACATTCTTTGAACCTCTCCATTGAGAAAGAATCTGGCTTGTGCTCCAACCGAGGGGACCCCGATGTCATAGTGAGAGCGCGCCAGCTACAGGTGCCAGCAGGTGTGTTGCGTGTGTGCAGCAAAGAGGCGTCCCAGCCGGAACTCCAGCTACATCCCTGCTTTGTCCCCCTGGCTTCTGCATGCTATACAGACAGGCGTGGAAGAGGAAAAAGGATTTTGGCTTCGTATAGATTTCCCTTGTCTCATGAGGCTACAGTTTTAAGAATTTAACATTCTATTCATGGTCCACATTCAGCTCTCATTCTTCTTAACATGCATCCCGTGAATAGTCAAGTCTGCACTACAGTTGTGCCCCACTTGAAGAAAACAATGCATGCGTGGTATATCCCAAATAATCCATTAAGGAGCCTTATGTTTACAGAAATGAATTACCATATGATTTTTAAACAGCAAATCCCTCGGTGCACTTAAAATTCACATTTAAACAATCAAGACAGGCAGCTTATAGGAAAACATCTATTCCATAAAATGAGGTACATCTATACTCACATTCCACTTGGTTCTGGTTACCTCTCTCTTACTAGAGAAACAGGGCTTGGTTCTTGATCATCAAAGAGCAACATGGAGTATTTACAAGTCCTGGAAAGAGCCAGGATCAAGGGAAAATGTTTTTAAAATGAAGTTTCATGGGAGTGCTTCAGGGAGCTGAGCAAAGAGACGAGGGAAGAGGCATGGTCACCAGGGCCACAGACCGAGTCCCTCGCTGCCCTCACGTGAGTCTGCTGAGAGATGAACAAGAGGACGTGGGAGTGACACGTTCAGAGACGGCAGAAGGGGAAGGCACCCACGGGGAAATATTCGAATGAGGAACAATGAAAGGAGACGAATCACCTGTAGATGTCAACTCCTCTGATGGTCCCATGTGGAGGCAAGGAAATGGACTAAAGACCTTCTTATGCTTCCTTCCTGTTCTCATGATTCGGCTCTGCAACGTCAAAGCCCCTTGCTCACCGTTTATCCCACCCCTGCCACCACTTATTTCCACACACACCAGCACGGGTGTGGTCCGTCTTCTCTTTGTTAGAGCTCTGGCAAGCTGTGCCCTCACCACGGAGTACCATCTCATACCTACTGTGCCTCACATCCCTGTGCAAACCCCATCTGTTCTTTAAGCCTGGCTCGCACACTACTCTTCCCACGAGCCTCCCCTGAGTCACAGACCTCAAAGCTGGAATTCCTCTCTCCCTCCTCTCAACAACTACAAAGTTATCTTTTCCCTACAGCCTTAACACTTTGGCTCTTGGATTATAATTTTCTGAGCCTGAGTCTCCTCTCTCTGGAGAGAACTCCACAGGGCAGATGAGGTCTCATCCGGCCTCAAGTATGCAGCATATTAGGTATCACAAAATACACAGCATCCAAGGGACAAAGAGGTCCTAGCCTCAGCCTTGCAAATACGAGTGTCATCAGCTTTTGGCACCATTTCAAATAGCAAGGGACGCTTAAAGGCAGAGCGTATCGTTGCGATGTGAATGTGAAATGCGGTCATGTCCACTTTTGTTCAGCAGACAACATACTGATCTGTAAAACACATTCATCTGTTTTACTTACCTTTACCAGCCTCACCTTTAGCATTTACCTTTCAATACATAGTGACATTTATCTCTAAGTATGGTTAAGAGGATGCTCTTTAGTATCAAGGAGTTGAAGGAGGGTAATTAAGCATGCAATCTTACCACTTACTTCCTGTTTGTCACACCTGTGGCTGCTATGATGCTCACCAACATTTGCACGTGACCGAATCGTGACAGCGACAGAGAATTGTACAGCCTCCTGTTTTTTTGTTGCCTCTTTGCAACTCAGGTCGCATGAACCCTGAGGATCTGGGGGGAAAAGATCTACGAAAAAAAAATTCCAAGGTAGCAGAACACTGGCTTTTAAAGCATTTAATAAATCTTAATCAAAGAAAAATGATTTTTAAAAGAATAAATTTACATATGGTACATAAGCAAGACAGCTGAAAGTTTTCAAAATAGAAACCCGGAGCATATGGCCCCGAAACACCACATGCTTTGGTTACACTCGGGAAGCATGGGTCGCCTATTTGGGCAAGAAAATCCTGTGTTCCACTGTGATCTGCAGGTACGTTGAGGGGTGATTTCAGCTGTGTAGGGTTTTTAGTTCACGGTCTCGTCTGCGTTTTTTTTTTTTTTTTCTTTTGCATATTGTTACGGTGCAAGTCTGAGCAAAGCTGGCCTGAAATGATGGCTGTTTCAAATGACAGTCACAGGATGGATGTCCTGGTCCAGAGAGGTGGTGGGCTGGGAACAGGATGAGGACAGGAAAAGGCCATGCCGTTCTACCTGGAGGGGCCAACGACCCCGAGGGCTTTGGTGTCACCATTTCCAAATCCAGGACTGGCCAGACCGCAGGTCCTAAGCTTAGAATGGATACATCACGGTGAGCTGGATTCTGAAACTCTTCATCTCCAAGACTCCCGGCTCAAGAGAGAGGCTCTGGACCAAGCCTGACACAAGCCAGCAGGGGGCAGTCTTTCCCCAGAGAGAAAATCCAAAGGTCAGAGACAGAAGGCATAGTCGTTGAAGGAGCAAGTGGGGTGTGTGTGAGAGAGAGAGAAAGAGAGAGAAGAAGGGAAGAGAGAGGGAGGGAGAGACCGTGTGAGGGTCTAACAGTGAAGCGCTGTGCGAAGTGAGTGAAGAGGTTTTGAATCAGGTAAGGACTTTTCCAACCAGTTTCTAAGCCATAGCGCTGTAGTGCTCAAAAACTAAGCTTAGCCTCACCAATATGCACATTTTATTCTTCAGATGCTATATCAAGAGACTTTGAAAAGCGACCAACCATGACAAATCCATGGCTGTGGCTAACATATTCATCCTCAATCCAAATCGTGTAAATATAGCCTTAAATATATAATACAGCTGATCGCAATCCTATTGTTGGGACTTAAAACGGAAGGACAGCAGTAAAATTTACACACACACAAATGAATCACCCACACCCACTGCTGTGACAATAATTATGGCCCTTCTTCTCAAAGGATACAAGTGGAAAAGGCTGATCCTTTTTGCTAGCTGGCTTCAGAGAAATCAACTAAAATCATTTTGCGTAAATATTAGCTAGCACTGTGACCTCGGGGTTGGCAGCCTGTGGGGACAGAGGTACAGGGAAGTGCCCCATGCACCCCACTGTGGGGCGGCCTAGGGCAGGGGTGCCCGTGAGCTGGGGCATCTCCCCATCCCGGTGCCACAAATACTGGTCAGAGTATGATCTAAAAAACAGGCAAACGGCAGGTCATTTTGACCCCTGCCTTCTAACTAAGAAAAATGTCAGAAGAATTTGAAGGAAGCACAGGATGTCTTACAGTTAGTTACTCTTCTCAATCAACTGGAGCATTAAGTCAAATACTAAAGATCATCACAACCAAAAGGCCAGGGTGCGAATTCAAAATCGGGAGAAACGGGTGTTCGGTTTTCACACTGGATGCAGAGGTAAGAGCCTAACTCTCCAGGCAGAGGCTAATTTTCCCCCAAAGCGTGTGCCTGGTTGAGGGTGCATGAGGGTTATAAAAATCACTGGCCTCAGCAGCTCAGGCACTACAGCAAAAGACACTCTGTTAATTACATGTGGATACTCACTTATAGGAACATTGTTGATACCTGTGCCTCCTCATTCTCAAGAGCTGAAGAGGAACCACCGCAGGGGGCTGTCTGCATAATGACCGCCTTCCTAAGGCTAAGGACTCTCCCGAGATTTAAAAGGTGTTGTATTTTGTTGGCTTGTTTTCCTAAGAGAGGCTGATGTTGTTCTTGCATTAATTACCCTTATAATTAATTGCCTAGAGGTTAAGAGGTGGGAAGGTGGAAAGGGAGCCGCTGATTCTATTCAGCAGATGAGAAAATAGATTTAGGAACAGTAACTCAGAAGGGGAGGAACAGTGTCAGGGAGGGAGGCCTATTCCCTCTTCGTCAGGCCCCGGGAAGGATTAGGTTCATCTGTTCTTCTATTGATCCACTTTCACAGACAGACGACACTGTCTTCCCAGTTTGTAAGGAAGCCGAAAAGCCCAAGAAGAGCAGAGGGCCTGTCCCGAGTCACTGTGATGCAGGAGACAGCAGGACACTCAGCCGAGCCCAGACGAGGTGAGAAGGGAGCAGCCAGTTGGGTTCATGGGTCAGAAGAGGATAGAAATGGCGCCTGGACTCCTGCAAAGCGTACACACGAGGAGGAGTGGATCCCTGTTCAATATGCACCCGACAGAGACCAGGATGCATAAGGAAAAGCAGGCTCATGCCAGTGACCTCGCCAGCTTTGCCCCCGCCTTTCACGCTTCCCAGCGAGGTTCACACAGTGCTCTCTCCCCGCAAGCAGGCAGCGTCTAATGTGATCGTCACGACAAGAAAGTCGCCCTGTCCAAGGAATGCAGTTTTATGTGGTGCCACCCTTTCTCTTGGACCCACATTCCAGTGTTGGAAATGAGACTCAGTGCCGGGCAAGGTCACAGCTGACAAGGAACGCCCGACGTCCAGCCTCCTGGCTCATGGCCGTCTCTTCAGGCTCTCCAGAACCCAGGGGGGCTTGTGGCCGTTCCTAAGCCAGGCCACAACTCCTGCCAGCCCAGGACTGGTCCAAAGTCCAAGTAATGGACAGGGTGGGGCACCTTAAAAAACTCAGCTGTGGGTTTGCCTGGCTTCATCTGCAACGTGACGCTTAACAAGCTAGCGGTCACCGTGAGGCCATTTTTCCTTCCATAAAGCAGCAACATTTATCTCAGGTATCAGCAAAACAGACACGTGACTTAGGGAACTTTTTTTTTTTTTTTTTTTCAAGAAAAATGTGTTGTCAAAACTTCCCCACTCAACAACTTTTTGATGTCTTGCTCTCGTGTCCAGTGAGCTAATTTCCGACCACTTGAGGCTCACAGTAATCCCAGAAACCTGTGTAGCATTGGCACGAAGGTGGTAGCACAGATGCCAACTGACGTGTAGGTGACAAACTTGTAAGGCACTTCGATCTCCAGTCTCCGCCTGGCCTCCTTGTTTCTGGTGACCACCTTGAACCAGGAGTACAACACTTGCAGCGAGAGATTTTGTACAAGCTGCCGAACCAGGAGGACCAGCACGATTCCCACAGTAAATTTGGTCAGACCCAAAGCTAACAGGTCCCTGGTGAGTGGTGGGATGTTCTGAGTAACAGGGGGGGATTCCGCGGGCTTGGACACGAGCTGGAAAGAATGGTTGATCCAGAATCCTACGGTCACCCCAGCCCCGGCAGCCATAACGGTGGTGGTGTCCGCTCTGGTCGGGCTGTAATAATCAGACACGGGGTAATTGTAACACAAGAAGAATGGCACCACGAGGACACACACAGGGAAGAGGGGGCTGGCCGAGTCCAGGCGATCGATAAGGGTCCAGGCAGGGTAGGTGAGGACAATGAGGATGGCGGTGATCAGGATGCCACCCAGCACATCCTGCGGGAGAGAAAAGGATGATGTAAGTCAAAAGAGTGCTCCCCGGGCTTCCCTGGTGGCGCAGTGGTTGAGAGTCCGCCTGCCGATGCAGGGGACGCGGGTTCGTGCCCCGGTCCGGGAGGATCCCACGTGCCGCGGAGCGGCTGGGCCCGTGAGCCGTGGCCGCTGCGCCTGCGCGTCCGGAGCCTGTGCTCCGCAACGAGAGAGGCCACGACAGTGAGAGGCCCGCGTACCGAAAAAAAAAAAAAAAAAAAAAAAAGATCTGATGAAAGTTCATAATAATGCAATTGACAAGGAAATTTAGTTATTTCTGAGATATACGTTTTAAAGTAATAACTAGAATTATGACTTATAACATTATACCAGAACATAAAAGATTTTTAGAAATTTCATGTAATGTCCGAAACATTTACATTAACATATTTCCATACAAATAAGGTGAATTCTTAATGTAACCAACGGGTGAATACATCTAAGTCAGAGAATGAGGAGCTTGCTGTGGTTTTGTTACAAAGTTTCACATGGATTATTTTGAAAGTTTACCATTGGAAAATTGAAACACTTCCCTCAGTGTACTGGAAAATCTGGGAAACACCAAAAAGTAAAACACATGCATTGTGGAAAAACTGGAAAGCACTGAAAAGTATAAGAAAAAGAAAAAGATCCTATTTCCACCACCTACAGTTAACGCTGTCTATATTTTGGCATGTTGCCTTCCACTCTTTTTTTTTTTTTTCATAGAAACATAAAATAGAATTCTAAAGGCTTAGGGTTTTTTTTCCTAATAGCTTCATTCATTACTTCTCTTGTTTAGTTTCTAATAAAATGACATCTGATTTGAGTGAACAATGGGTGAGAATCAGACCTTAGAAATAAACACTGAGGCTACAGCAAATTTCACAGATTAGAGGGCATCCATTCTTCCTTCCAGTGCCCATGTGTGAGTGCCTGCTATATGCCAGACACAGTGCTAGAGGATCCAGTCTGAGCCAAACAATCACAACCACACCTAGGCAGAGCTTACAGCGTAGTGGAGAGACAGAGGATTACTGTTGTATAAGAGGGAAAGGGATAAGCCTGTGGACCTTGATGGCCCCTTGGGGCTGGAGAGTAAAGAGTAAACACAGGTAGGAGACACTTCCCACAGGGCCCTAGAGACCAGTCCGCGTCCTAAAGCCTGCATCCAGGGAGCAACGTGAAGCCACTGACGTTGCTCTCACTGGGTACCAACATGACAAGAGTTTCTGACTGCAGTGAGGAGAACAGATAGGAGAGCGCCAAGAGTCTTGGGAAGCCTTGTGTTGCCGCATGTCCTTCACGTGGCACCTGGGCTTTACCTGTTCTTACTTCCGCCATCATCCTTCTCTTTAAATATCCCTCAGGCTTCACAGTCTCCATGATCTTTCTCCCCATGACCTTCTCCTGTGCTATGATTATGCACGGATGTTACTTTATTTTTGGGAAAAAAAAAAAAAAAAAGGAGCAATCCTTCATTTACGTTTCCTGGTTACCAAAACTTGAGCCAAACTCTTGAACTGAATTTTCTATACCTGTCATCACCACTTCACCTTGAAACACAAGTGCTGTCAACCTAGACTTAGATGATACACCATTCTCAAAGGCCACTTACTAGATATTTGCTGGTTGTTTCTTCAGCATCTGTCTTTGACCCAATAGCCTCATACCTCCCCTTGGGGATCCATGAAGTTCTGGAAAATTATGGAGTTGGACCACATGACCTAGGTAGGCCAATCAGTGCACTGTATCTCCTGGTCACCGTGATTGGTGCAGGGGTGGTCATGTGACCTACACCAGTCCAATCAGACAAAATTGTATGGGTTTTGCTTGGAATTCTTGGAAAGAGATGTTCTTTCTCCTTCTGAACACTGGGCCCTGTGGACTGACACCCTTCACTTAGCAGACCTTTAGTATTCAGCTTTTATTAATATTACCCTGCATCATCTTGGCTCTTCTCTGACCTCTAAGAAGTCTCTTTCTTGGTTTCCTCCTTTAGATCCTAATAGATCCTAAACAGGCATTTTCACAGATTCTGTCTTCAGGCTCTGCGTGTTTTTCTCTGTTGAACAGTTTGTGTAGTTTCTATGTTGTGTTAGTTTCTGCTGTACAACACTGGAGACATAGATTTGAGTGTCACGCTGGTAGAGAATGGAGAGATGAGGCCATGGACCCACACAAACTTTTCAACAGAGAAAAACATGCAGAGCCTGAAGACACAGTCTGTGGAAATGCCCATGTTTAGATGCTCCAATAAAAATTAATTTTAAAAAATTGGTCAGGGCTTCCCTGGTAGCACAGTGGTTGAGAATCCGCCTGCCGATGCAGGAGACACGGGTTCGTGCCCTGGTCCGGGAAGATCCCACATACCGCGGAGTGGCTGGGCCTGTGAGCCATGGCCGCTGAGCCTGCGCGTCTGGAGCCTGTGCTCCGCAACGGGAGAGACCACAACAGTGAGACGCCCGCGTACCGTAAAAAAAAAAAAAAAAAAAAAAAAAAAAAATTGGTCAAATAAGCTATTGTACAGTCATTGAGCGGAATACTATGCAACAATGAAAAAGTTAAAAAGCGAAGTACAAAAAAAAACTATGTCTCCAGGCATCTCTCTCAAACTTTAGTGCTACCTCTTTAAACTAAAAGCTAGACATTTTCATTCAGACGTCCTGTCAGCTCCCCCAAACCAACTTGCCTAAGATAAAAGTCACCAAAATGAAAAATGAGTAAAGGAAATGAGCACTTTATAGGAAAAGAAATATGAATGCTTCTTAAACATATAAAATATACCTAAATTTACTCATAATAAGAAGTGGAAATTAAGCTATGCTGAAGAGAAATTAAAATTTACATTCACACAAAAATCAGTACACAAATGTTTACAGCAGTTCTATTAATAATCACCCAGGACTGGAAAAAAAAACCCAATGTCATTCAAGGGGTAAACAAACTGTGCTACTTTCATACAATGGAATACTTCTCAGCAATAAAAAACAACAAACTACTGATGCAGGCAACAGCTTTGATGAAATCTCCAGGAAATTATGCTGAATGGAAAAAGCCAGTCTCCAAGGGTTACATGCTGTGTGGTTCTATTTATATGACATTCTCTAAAAGACAGAACTACAGGGATGGGGAACAGATCAGTGGTTGCCAGGGTCTAGGGGCAGGGGGAGGGTGTGACTATAAAGGGAGAACATGGGAGACTTTTTAGGGGTGATGGAGCCTCTCTGTGTTGCGGTGGTGGTTACTCAGATCTATCCCAGTGTTAAAATCCAGAGAACTATACACCCAACGCAAAATCAATTTCACTGTTTGTTCATTTAAAAAGTAAAATAAAAAATGACATTTTAAACAAAAATAAAAAAGCTGGTGGCCTCTTTTGTTTTCTCTAAATAACAGTGCTGTGCGTGCTGTGTGTGAACCAGTGCTCTGGACACCCAGAGGTTCAAACCTGACCCCGCCCTCCCTCCCCTGCCCCACAAACCACTGAGAATGTACCCCTCACCTATCAGCATTAACAAAATCCAAAAGTCTGACAGGATTCTGTTGATGAAACAGTAGTTGGGGACAAAAGGGACTCTGGTCTCTTAAACATATGAATGCAAAATGGCACAACCCTTATGGGTAGGAACCTGGCAATATTTTTTTTAAATTACACATTCAGGGCTTCCCTGGTGGCGCAGTGGTTGAGAGTCCGCCTGCCGATACAGAGGACGTGGGTTCGTGCCCCAGTCCGGGAAGATCCCACGTGCCGCGGAGTGGCTGGGCCCGTGAGCAATGGCCGCTGAGCCTGCGCGTCCGGAGCCTGTGCTCCGCGACGGGAGAGGCCACGACGGTAGGAGGCCCGCGTTCCGCAAAAAAAAAAAAAAAAAAAAAAAAATTACACATCCATAGAACCTCTGACCAACAATCTCACTCTAGGTCTTGACCATAGCGATACACCTGCCTGTGTCCGTAAGGAAGTATTTACAAGCTGTCCATTGTAGTATTGTTTGTAATAGCAGGACCCTGGAAAAATGCCAAGCTCTACCTAGAGGGGCCAGTTAAATCTAAGTGTGGTATATTCATACAATGGAATACTCTGCAGCTGTAAAAAGGATGAGGAGGCTCTGATGTGGAAGTTTAAAACGCATGGTACTGAACAGTTTGTACAGTATGCTACCATTTTCCATTTTTACAACGGTGGTAGAATACATGGATACTGTTTTACACAAACAGGTTCACTTGAATGGCAGGGGATGGAGCTGGCAAGGAGGTTTTCCACCGGTTACCCTCGTGTACCTTTTGGATGTTTTTTCTGGCCATGCCACACGGCTTGCAGGATCTGAGTTCCCTGACCGGGGATCAAACCCAGGCCCCCAACGGTGGAAGCGCGGAGTCCTAACCACTGGACCACCGGGGGGTTCCCCTTTTTGAATTTTATATCATATAAATGTACTGCCTACTCTAAATAATTAAGTGAAAATAATTCGGTCTCTCCTCTTCCAAACAGGATCTGCCTTTCAATTCCCCATATGAAGTGGGGATCTGAGGTGCGTCTAGTGGTGTCCTGCACAGGGGACTGGGCATATATGGTGATGGGGGCATGCGCCTGTCCTGCCGAAGCATCACCTGCTGAGGACTGAGGGCGTCTTTCTGTGAGTTTTAAAGGAATACACGGTTTGAGGGGAGGAGCAGGGCCAGACACAATGAGCTCGATACCCCACACAAGCCTCTACTTTCTCAGTGGGGAGACGAGGTTCTGTCACTCCGAGTGTCTCCTGGCAGCCCCACTGAACTCGAGTCTGAGCCCTGAGGAAGTCAGAGAGGCAGGAAGAGTCATTTTGCCTCCATGTGCAAGACACAGACAAAGCTATCATCCACTGCGGGCCTTGAACTGGAGTCATGGGCACAGATCTGCTTTGCGTGGTGAAGCAGCCGAAGAGTTACTGGTGACACGCAGATCGGCAGGGAAGGATGCTGATGGGGCAGGGACTGCAGAGCTCAGAGCAACAACAGCATATCCTAGAGCAGCTGGCGGGACAACATCAGAAAGCTGCTGGGCCTGGAGGGCAGTGGGCAAGACCAAGTGGCTCAAGGTCGCAGCCTGGGCAGAGAGCAAGGGACCCGGCAATGCCATCTTCACATCATGGTGTCCGACAGGCCAACAGTGGTGCCAGGGGCTCGGACTGGTTCCTCGGCAGACGCGAGACTCCTTTTGCAAAGTCAAGACACTTTTCATGTGGGCTTTTTCTGTTAGGGTTGAACTGTGTTTAGCGCCCCCATTTCTGTAGGGGCTAAACACAGTTTTACAGAGGACTAGAGGTTCAGAGTGACCCTGTCCGGCTCAGAGAAATTCGTTAATTACACATATTTCTGGTGATGGACCCCCCGCCCTCCCCTAGGCTCCCTGGTTGCAGAAGCTGAGTCCTAATGACTGCTCTTCTCTCTCACCACCCCTGGCCAGCAGTCACAGACCCCTGCCTTCATTCACAAGCTCCTGCTGTGCCCTCACCTCTGAATGCCCACTCTCCCACCCAGACCTTCATGTCCCTGGCCGCTGGCCGGTCTTCCCGTCCACAGCATTCACGGACCCCCTTCCTGGTTGCTGTCTCAATAACCAACGTCCGCCAATTCTAGAGTGCACTGGGACCAGTCAGGACAATTATTAAGATGCAGATCTCAGAGGACTGCCCTCTGATTCTGCTCTGCAGTGTGGCCCGGGAGCCTGCATTTTAACACCTCAACGTAATGCGGATGTAGTGGGTCTAAAGAGAAACCACTCTGAGGAGTACCAACCTCTCGAGGGACTCAAAGTCCTGCTTCATATGGGTTTAATTAACCTACCATTCCGGGGTTTTCTCTCGCTCCTTTCCCATTTGAACATTCCACGCCGGTCAGATAGGTCTACTTGCTTTTCCCAGACATGTCTTGCACCATTTTATCATAGTTTTACATTCCTTTTATGTACGGCACATTTTAACCATCTCTATCTATCAAGATCTTCTCAGCTCATTTAAGGCTCAGCTCAAAAGCTACTTCCTTTCCAGAATACCTTCCTGTACCTCCACAGCTGGAGGTAACCTGTGCCTGAACTGAATGTAAAGGCACTTGCTTAACAGCACTCAAAAAGCCCCTCTCTCTGTTTTTTTTTCTTTTATTTATTTTTTTTATACAGCAGGTTCTTATTAGTTATCCATTTTATACATGTTAGTGTATATATGTCAATCCCAGTCTCCCAATGTATCATACACACACCCCCTCCCCCACAGCTTTCCCCCCTTGGTGTCCATACGTTTGTTCTCTACATCTGTGTCTCTATTTCTGCCCTGCAAAGCGGTTCATCTGTACCATTTTTCTAGGTTCCACATACATGCGTTAATATACGACATTTGTTTTTCTCCTTCTGACTTACTTCACTCTGTATGACAGTCTCTAGATCCATCCAAAAAGCCCCTCTCTTTTTTTTTTTTTTTTTTTTTTTTTTTTTTTTTTGCGGTATGCGGGCCTCTCACTGTTGTGGCCTCTCCCGTTGCGGAGCACAGGCTTCGGACGCACAGGCTCAGCGGCCATGGCTCACGGGCTTAGTTGCTCCGCGGCATGTGGGATCTTCCCGGACCAGGGCACGAACCCGTGTCTCCTGCATCGGCAGGCGGATTCTCAACCACTGCGCCACCAGGGAAGCCCAAAGCCCCTCTCTTAAACTGCCTTTGCTGTAGTTACGTGTTCACATGCTTTTCTCCTGAGTTGATTATGACAATCTGATCAGCAAGGAGGGAAGTTCTCTTGCAAGTTGACATTATTCCTCAAAGCTCCTAGCACAGTACCTAACAGGTAACAGATATTCAGTTACACAGATTAGGAGAATTTAATGCCTTTCTCTTTCCGGAATATCCATAATATTTAAAACCCATTGTTACCATACATAAAAGAAAATGTGCCTGCCTTCCCTCTGTCTTCCTTTGTAACTGCAGTTACCAAATTCCCAGACATCTGGTTGGAATATTAATCATAAACTAATTCTGTCCTCTTCAGTGCATCAGGAGATGAGACAATTTTGGTCCACAGCCCCTACCTAGCATTTGAGGCGAAAGTAATATTGGCCAACATGGCTGCTGCTGTACAGATTTTTCCTTCTAGCCACACAGTTGGATTTTTAGCCATAAAAGGTGGCACTGTAATAAAGACAATTTAGGTATTTTTGTAATAAAAATACTTGAATCATTTCTAATGAACTTTTTAATTTGGGGCCCTATATTTCTAATAATAAACTTATTCTAAACAGCTCTTAAAAAATAAGGATGAGGGCTTCCCAGGTGGCGCAGCGGTTAAGAATCCACCTGCCAATGCAGGGGACACGGGTTTGGGTCCTGGTCCTGGAAGACCCCACATGCCGCGGAGCAACGAAGCCCGTGCGCCACTACTGAGCCTGCGCTCTAGAGCCCGTGAGCCACAACTACTGAAGCCCGCGCACCTAGAGCCCGTGCTCCGCAACAAGAGAAGCCACTGCAATGAGAAGCCCATGCACCGCAACAAAGAGTGGCCCCCACTCACGCGCAGCAACTTAGACCCAACGCAGCCAAAAATAAAATAAATAATAAAACTAAAAAATAAGGACCAGAGTGCTTGAAAATTCAAGGCCAACTTCTTTACACTAATTTTTTCAAGCTACTAAATTCACAGAAGTGAAAAACTCCCAGAATCTTCATCTCAGGATTGGATCTGCTGTTTTGATTTTAGCAAGTTCTAAACGAGGAGGTGATTTCTTTGGAACTGCACAGACGTGTACTTGGCACAGTGCATGGGGCCAGAGGGAAAAGAGTTCACATTTCTCTGGAATGGCCAAGGTGAGCTGTGGGGCAGAGGAGAGTGTACAGAGCACAGTACAGACGTGCGGAGCCACTGGCCAGCCCTGGGATAATTCTGTCCAGAAAAGGTGGATTTGCGGGGGAGGGGCGGGGGGCGGGGAGAGAGAAGAGTGTGCGTGCTTTATAAGGAGGTAGGAACGCTATGGAAGATGGGTAAAAGATAATGTAGCATGGTAAAGAAAAGAAGTGAGGGCAAAAATGGCGGAATAAGCGTGCTTTACTTTGGAAAAAACACATTTAAAACTCCTTTCCAAGAAGAACATAATTAGACTACAACACACACAAAATATTCAGCACTTAGACCCAGTTATTCCACTCCTAGGAATTTATTCTAAGAAAATAATCAGAGAGGGACTTCCTGGTGGCACAGTGGTTAAGAATCCACCTGCCAATGCAGGGGACATGGTTTCGAGCCCTGGTCCGGGAAGACCCCACATGCTGCAGAGCAACTAAGCCCATGCACCACAACTACTGAACCTGCACTCTAGAGCCCGCAAGCCACAACTACTGAGCCAATGTGCCGCAACTACTGAAGCCCGCGCGCTCTAGGGCCCGTGCTCTGCAACAAGAGAAGCCCACGCACCACAATGAAGAGCAGCTCCGGCTCACCACAACTAGAAAAAGCCCGCATGTGCAACAAAGACCCAACACAGCACCCCGCCCCCCAAGAAAAAGAAAGAAAGAAAGAAAATAATCAGAGAAGAAGCCACTCACAAAGGTTTTTGGATAGGGATGATTCTTGTTGAGTTATTTCAACCTATACTGATGAAGTCCAAAAAGTAACTAACACGTGCTCCACCACAGAACAATCAGAAACCACAGATAAGCAAAAAGAGCATAAAGAATGGAGCATACATCGTAATAAGGAAGAATCTGGAAAGACATAAATCAGGCATGGTATAATGTTGTTTTCACCAAAAATGAATTAAAAATACATATTGCTTTCTTATTTTAAAAAACAGCAGGAACATTTTCCATTTGAAAAGAAACATTTCTGCAACCTCTTTTTTTGTGTGGTTTCAAAGTATCCATAAGTGAGATAATATCAAGCAGAATACAAACTCTACATAAAGGTTGATCCTAATTCTATATAAATATACACTTGCATGCATGGATAAAATATCGGAAGGAAACAGACTAAAATATTAATAGTAGTTTTTCTGTTTGGATATCACAGATGATTATCTTCCCCATGCTTTGCAAATATTTTCTAAATTTTCTAGTCAACACCTTTATTTTAATAAAATATAATCAAGGCAAAAAATTAGGATATTAAAATCAGAATGTTTCAAAATAGACGAGCATGGAAATAATTAATTGATGCTTATAAGTTTTCACATCATGGGAAAAAAAAAAAAAAAAAGAAACTCCCAAGAATCTACATGACAATCAAGATACCATTCTTCCGTGATGTAAGTAACATTTAAAATAAAAGCATACAAGATGCGTTGCCAGTGCTACCCTACAAATCACACTGAAACATAATAAACCTTTAATTCAAGTTACCATCAAGGTTTAAATGAAGCCTTTTAAATTATTTTGGGAAAAAAAAAATCATCACATGAACCTAACCTTTTCTAAAGTTAAAATGCAGAAAGATCTAAATGCCTTTCATTTGTGTACCTATTCTCGTTTTCAGTTATAAAAGTTAGTAGACAGATAAAAGCTTGAGCTTTATTATACCTCTTTACCAAAAATAATAAAGACGGGCAATCTAAAGTGTTTAGGAAAGAATCCTAATGGAGTTATCCCAAACATCAGAACAAATTTTTGTGAATGATATAGAAACACATAAAAGAATGTTTTTATTCTGAGCCAAACAGAAACACTCCTCCTTTTGGTAAACATCTCTAGATGTTTCAACAGCAGGCCCTAACCCTGAGAACTCCCAGCAGTTGTGAACTCTGACCCTATATCACATTCCCATATGCGGTTTACAGGGAAAAATTTACATTCTATCTCCAAACATCTTCACTGAAGAATGCTATTGAACAGACCAAAACAACGCAGGGTTAGCCCACCAGAAAGAAGAGGTGAACAAACCCATTCATTCAATTGTTCGGAAAGAATGCATTCAGATCTTGGAACTATTTATGGCGAGAACTCGATGATTCTGGCATCTTCCCCTCTGCCAGGTCCCCTGCTGAGAATGTGAAGGGCCCTCTCTGCCCTTGGCTGCCTTCAGAGAGCAAGCTGAAGCCAGGAGCAGAGTAAAAGCCAAGACCCACTTCTTTGTAGATGCAGTGAATGCTCTGAATGCAAGCAGACCCTGACATTAAAACAAACTTAAAAAAAAAAACCCAAAACCCTCAAACCCTCCCAACAATTACTTTAGAAAATAACTTTTAGTTACAGATCAATGTTTCCTAGTTAATACACTCAGAATACTGATTCTTTTCCATGCTAGCTCACAGTTCATTCAATTTCTGAGAATAATGCAGATGAGATTCAATAGAAGCCAAATGGTAAGAGGGAGGCAACATTGTTCATGAATATGAATATAAATGATTACAGAGAGAAACCTACATCTTATTAATTAGCATATGTATAGGGGAGAAAGAGTGAATGCCTAAGTTCAAAAATATTAATTTCCTATTGAAACACACCAATGTCCACAGGGATCAATCAAAAGCAGGAAGCAGATTTACCTTGCCAGGTGGTGTAAGTGTAAGCAGCAGAATCTCCTGATATTCACAGCTCTTTGAGTGGGCACTCTGTCGTGCCTGTTTTCTGAGCCACCTCAGATATCCAAGCACAAATCTAGGGCTAAAGATCACTGGCATGGAAATCTACACTTATTGTGAAAACCCGCTGGAGCTCAAGAGTAAAGATAGGAGGTAGAAAAAGTTATGCCAGCTTTCACCTTCTGCTGTGTTAGAATAAATGCCCACTTGGAAAGTGAGCCTATTTAAACCTTCATTAGAAATCATGTTGACATCTTTAACAGAAAATGGTTTTCTATAAGCATAAGAAAAATTATATACAGCTTTGACGTAAGGTAGAAAACCTCTTCTGGGGGCAAAGCGCCCGAGGATAACAGAAGGAATAATACTTTGTTCACCTCACTGCTTGCTTTTTTTTTTTTTTTTTAACATCTTTATTGGAGTATAGTTGCTTTACAGTGGTGTTAGTTTCTGCTTTATAACAAAGTGAGGGCTTCCCTGGTGGCACAGTGGTTGAGAATCCGCCTGCCGATGCAGGAGACACGGGTTCGTGCCCTGGTCCGGGAAGATCCCACATGCCGCGGAGCAACTAAGCCCGTGAGCCATGGCCGCTGGGCCTGTGCGTCCGGAGCCTGTGCTCCGCAACGGGAGAGGCCACAACAGTGAGAGGCCCGCATACCGCAAAAAAAAAAAAAAAAAAAAAAAACAAAGTGAATCAGCTATACATATACATATATCCCCATATCTCCTCCTTCTTGCGTCTCCCTCCCACCCTTCCTATCCCACCCCTCTAGGTGGTCACAAAGCACTGAGCTGATCTCTCTGTGCTATGCAGCTGCTTCCCACTAGCTATCTATTTTACATCTCGTAGTGTATATATGTCCATGCCGCTCTCTCACTTCGTCCCAGCTTACCCTTCCCCCTCCCTGTGTCCTCAAGTCCATTCTCTACGTCTGCATCTTTATTCCTGTCCTGCCCCTAGGTTCATCAGAACCATTTTTTTTTTTTAGATTCCATATATATGTGTTAGCATATGGTATTTGTTTTTCTCTTTCTGACTTACTTCGCTCTGTACAACAGATTCTAGGTCCATCCACCTCACTACAAATAACTCAATTTCATTTCTTTCTATGGCTGAGTAATATTCCATTGTATATATGTGCCACATCACCTTTATCCATTCATCTGTCAGTGGACACTTAGGTTGCTTCCATGTCCTGGCTGTTGTAAGTAGAGCTGCAATGAACATTGTGGTACATGACTCTTTTGGAATTATGGTTTTCTCAGGGTATATGCCCGGTAGTGGGATTGCTGGGTCATATGGTAGTTCTATTTTCAGTTTTTTAAGGAACCTCCATACTGTTCTCCATAGTGGCTGTATCACTATACATTCCCACCAGCAGTGCAAGAGGGTTCCCCTTTCTCCACACCCTCTCCAGCATTTATTGTTTGTAGACATTTTGATGATGGTCATTCTGACTGGTGTGAGGTGATACCTCATTGTAGTTTTCATTTGCATTTCTCTAATGATTAGTGATGTTAAGCATCCTTTCATGTGTTTGTTGGCTATCTGTAGATCTTCTTTGGAGAAATGTCTACTTAGGTCTTCTGCCCATTTTTGGATTGGGTTGTTTGTTTTTTTGATATTGAGCTGCATGAGCTGTTTGTATGTTTTGGAGATTAATCCTTTGTCAGTTGCTTCACTTGCAAATATTTTCTCCCATTCTGAGGGCTGTCTTTTCATCTTGTTTATGGTTTCCTTTGCAGTGCAAAAGCTTTTAAGTTTCATTAGGTCCCATTTGTTTATTTCTGTTTTTATTTCCATTTCTCTAGGAGGTTGGTCAAAAAGGCTCTTGCTGTGATTTATGTCACAGAGTGTTCTGCCTATGTTTTTCTCTAAGAGTTTAATAGTGTCTGGCCTTACATTTAGGTGTTTAATCCATTTTGAGTTTATTTTTGTTTATGGTGTTAGGGAATGTTCTAATTTCATTCTTTTAGTGTTTTTTTTTTTTAATTTCATTCTTTTACATGTAGCTGTCCAGTTTTCCCAGCACCACTTATTGAAGAGGGTGTCTTTTCTCCATTGTATATTCTTGACTCCTTTATCAAAGATAAGGTGACCATATGTGCGTGGGTTTATCTCTCGGCTTTCTATCCTGTTCCATTGATCTATATTTCTGTTTTTTGTGCCTGTCACTGTTTCCAGATGACATGATACTAGACATAGAGAATACTAAGGATGCTACCAGGAAACTCCTAGAGCTAATCAATGAATTTGGTAAAGTAGCAGGATACAAAATTAACACACAGAAATCTCTTGCATTCCTATACACTAATGATGAAAAATCTGAAAGAGAAATTAAGGAAACACTCCCATTTACCACTGAAACAAAAAGAATAAAATACCTAAGGACAAACCTACCTAAGGAGACAAAAGACCTGCATGCAGAAAACTATAAGACACTGATGAAAGAAATTAAAGATAAAACAAACAGATGGATATACCATGTTCTTGGACTGGAAGAATCAACATTGTGAAAATGACTATACTACTCAAAGCTATCTACAGATTTAATGCAATCCCTATCAAACTACCAATGGCATTTTTCACAGAACTAGAACAAAATATTTCACAATTTGTATGGAAACACAAAAGACCCTGAATAGCCTAAGCAATCTTGAGAAAGAAAAATGGAGCTGGAGGAATCAGGATCCCTGACTTCAGACTATACTACAAAGCTACAGTCATCAAGACAGTATGGTACTGTCACTGTTTGCTATTGATTAAAGGTCTCAGACCTTGTGAAGTGACAAGCTAGCTGAAAGATTTTTTTTTTTTGGGGGGGGGTAGAAATGCAAATAATTCCCATTCAGTGGAAATGATGACCCCCAAAGGTAACAGCTTGTTGCCCTGTAGGGCAGTAACTAGTTTTGTATAACCTAGCAATCTAAGTAATATTTCTTTATTAAGTTTTCTGTAAATATTTAGTTCTTTATATCTGACTAGTTCCTTCATTAATAAATCAGTTGAATAAAATCTTTAACATTTATGTTTGGACAAGAGTTATGATTTTACCATTTAAAAATCATACTCTAGGGACTTCCCTGGTGGTGCAGTGGGTAAGAATCTGCCTGCCAATGCAGGGGACATGGGTTTGAGCCCTGGTCAGGGAAGATCCCACATGCCGCGGAACAACTAAGCCCATGTGCCACAACTACCTAGCCTGTGCTCTAGAGCCTGTGAGCCACAACTACTGAGCCCACATGCCACAAATACTGAAGGCTGCGCACCTAGAGCCCATGCTCTGCAACAAGAGAAGCCACCGCAATGAGGATTTGAGCACCGCAACGAAAAGTAGCCCCCGCTTGCCGCAACTAGAGAAAAGCCTGAGTGCAGCAACGAAGGCCCAACGCAGACAAAAATAAATAAATAAATAAGTAAATTTATTTAAAAAATTATACTCTAGCGAGTAGATAATTATTTCAATGTTTATTCATATGACTAATTATTTTGAATGACTGAATATGCATATCTCATGTAACAATTGCATTTTTTATGTTGCTTTCCTTTGTATACTCTCCTTTTTTTGTTTGTTTTTCTTTTTTTTTTTTTTTGCAGTACGTGGGCCTCTCACTGTTGTGGCCTCTCCTGCTAGGCTCCGGACACGCACGCTCAGCGGCCACAGCTCCTGGGCCTAGCCGCCACGGCATGTGGGATCTTCCCAGACCGGGGCACGAACCCGTGACCTCTGCATCGGCAGGCGGACTCTCAACCACTGCGCCACCAGGGAAGCCCTGTATACCCTCTTTATTATTATCATTTTTAAATTTTATTTATTTTTGGCTGTGTTGGGTCTTTGTTGCTGCATGTTGGCTTTCTCTAGTTGTGGTGAGCAGGGGCTATTCTTCATTGCAGTGTGCAGGCCTCTCACTGTGGTGGCTTCTCTTGTTGTGGAGCACGGGCTCTAGGTGCTTGGGCTTCAGTAGTTGCAGCGCACAGGCTTAGTCAGTCTGCAGCATGTGGGATCTTCCCAGGCCAGGGCTCAAACCCGTGTCCCCTGCACCGGCAGGCAGATTCTTAACCACTGAGCCACCAGGGAAGTCCCTGTATAGTCTCTTTAAATGGCACTGGTTTGCTCAAAAAGTAAATAAGGCAGGTGTTATGTTTCTTAATGTGATGATACAATAAGATATTATTGCATGCTTTTTACAATATGAATATTAACTAGAAAGGATTTAGGTACACTATATATTTCTAAACTCTAGTCCATATACAGTATGATTTGGGAAATAATCACTTGCTTGTCTTGGTTTCTCAAAATCTAACAAGTCCAAACAGGAGATCTTCATGAAACAAAGTTTCCCTACCCATAATTCACATTAATATGAGCAGCTCTAACTATAATGAATCACAGGGCCTGGCAGGTCAACAGGATTATGACATTAGATCAAACAAGCTTCACAGGCAGGTTATAACATTGTCTTTGACAACTGTTAAGCAGCCTGCAAGAATGACAAGAATAGGGAAGGGCAATCTGCTAGAAGACACAAAAGACACTGTCAACTATTTAAGTGATTTTTCTCAAATCTGGGTGGGCAGAGGGGCCTCTGAGCAACAAGAGAACAGAAGAAAGTCATATTCAAATGTAATATAATTGTTGAACAGGCCCATGCGGGTTGAAATTTAATTGGCATTGTCCCCATATTGGCTGGGATGTTGTGTATAGACTGTTTGAGTGCTTTTCAAACTGCATCTTGCATTAGAGTCCACTGGGAACTTGTTAAAATGCAGAATCTAATTCAGTAGGTCCAAGTGGGGCCTGAGAGTCTGCATTTCTTTTTCTTTTTTAAAAATTTATTTCAGCTGAGCCAGGTCTTAGTTGCAGCATTGTTGCATGCAGACTCTTAGTTGCGGCATGCGGACTTCTTAGTTGTGGCATGTGGACTCTTAGTTGTGGCATGCTTGTGGGATCTAGTTCCCAGGCCAGGGATCTAACCCTGGCCCCCTGCATTGGGAGCACGGAGTCTTACCCGCTGGACCACCAGGGAAGTTCCAAGTCTGCATTTCTAACAAGCTCCCAGGTGATGCTGCAGCTGCTGGTCAGGGGACCACATTGTGAATGGCAAAGACTGTCTCACCTCGCTAAGTCGCAGAGGCCGACACAGGCTCCTCAAGCTGAATATGACAGGTCAGAGCTTCCTGAGTGCTTTTTTGAAATACACATTAAAAAAATAAAACCACCTGAGGGAGATAGGGGGTAAGGGAGGGAAAGAAGGGGAGTTTGGTATTAGCAGAGGGAAACTGTTATATATATATATATAGGAAGATAAACAACAAGGTCCTACTGTAGAGCACAGAGAACTATATTCAATATCCTGTGAGAAACCATAATGGAAAAGAATAGGAAAAAGAATATATATATATATATATATATATATATATATGTATAACTGAGTCACTTTGCTGTACAGAGGAAATTAATACAACATTGTAAATCAACTATACTTAAATAAAATTTTAGAAAAAGTAAAGACGGGCCAAAAAATTTAAAAAGATTAAAAAAATAAAACCTTCTGAATTATATGGGCACTGTAATATACTCATATAATACTTGAGTCAATACTGTGAAAAAGTGATAATATAGTTTTTGAAAATCTTAGAGTGATATTCCGATGAAGAAACATTTGAGTGTAAAGAGGTCCTAGAGAAAGATCTGAAAATTCTTTGTAGACTTGGTGACATGACTGCTCACATTCAGAGGAAAAATCACTCTGCCTAGTCCTTTGTCACTGACCCCAGGGAATGTTGGCTCGAACCCTTGAGTCCTGGCTCCCTGTGCAGAAACAAAACTCCCTTAGGGTATCTTTTTGCGGTCCTTATATCATATCCACGAGGAACTGGAGACCTAAAAAATATCAGTCTTTCTCTGCAGACTGTTCTAGGTGTGTCTGATATGGCTGCACAATGTTTATGATGAGGCTGGACCATCTCAATCACAGAGATTGTCACTTCCTTGTTATTGTGTGTCAAGTGAGATGACAGTAACACAACGTAACTGTTAAAATGGAGAAATGGGATTCAAGATACAGTGAAGCACAAGACTGTGGTACGTGCATAACCCTTTGTTTTCACACATGTGGTGAGAGCTCAGGGGTGTGGTGTGGAAACCAAACTGTGCCCTAACCCTATGCATGTGTAATAATTTTATGGAAGTGTCAGTGTTGGAAAAAAATCAAATAAATTATAGCACTTACAGGAAGCCCTGTGTGCATTTAAAAATATGATTCATGAAGTGTTTATTTCCTTTCCCCAGTGAGCATGGTTTAAGGAACATTCCCACAGACATACACAGACACAGACCTCAGTGTATTGTGCGATTAAAATTAAGTTCTAGACTTTTAGCTGATTTTCAGAGCATACGATGCAAGGGAGCTAATTCACTACATCTGTCTGCTGTGCCCCAATTAGTGTTCATTTCGATCACCAACAGGGCACAGTTTGGTAATGAGAGCAATTCTCAGGCAGTTTTATATGGATGGTTTATGTGATGGATAAACCATCCATTTGCCCTGTATGGCAAGCTAGATACTGCTATTTCTCTCCACAGGCAACTTAGCCCAGCTCGACTCTCTAAACCCTTCAAGGTGTATTTCTTATTTTGAAACAGCATCACAGAGAAGATGGATGGATATTAATTATGTGGAGAACTTGGTTCCCTTTCTTAATCAGATTTGGTAGGTAAGGTAACAGCGATTAAGAGGAATTTTGGAAATCAATGGTTTGTGAATTTTTAAATTGATTCCCAAACAATAAAAGGACCAAAGACAAAAGCACTTGGCAATGCAGGTATTTGTTTTATTGCCAAAATCCACATTAAGTGTTGTTCTGTTTAAAAAAAAGAAAAGAAAAAAGAAAAATAGACACAGTGCAAGGGAAGATATGAGAAATGCAAGTACCCAGTCAATGAAGAATTATCATTCATCACAGCAAAGTCTAGAAACTTCCTTCTCTTCTAGGAAATCCTTATGTAAATAATAATGGAGCTCAGCTATTTCTTTATTAGTTCATTCAATAGTCATCACGTGCTTTTATTTTTGATTGGTTATTACACATTAAAAAATATACTAGGTAGAAAAATAGAAGAGATAAAAAAAGAAGGAAAAAAATACTAGGATAGAGGAAGAATAAGATATAGTGTCTGTCCATTAAATAAAAATAACTTTATTGTTTTTGTCAAAAGCAATTCAGGCTCACTATTAAAAATGCACTCCTGGGCTTCCCAGGAGTTGAGAGTCTGCCTGCCGATGCAGGGGACGCGGGTTCGTGGCCCGGTCCGGGAATATCCCACATGCTGCAGAGCGGCTGGGCCTGTGAGATACGGCCGCTGAGCCTGCGCGTCCGGAGCCTGTGCTCCGCAACGGGAGAGGCCACGACAGTGAGAGGCCCGCGTACCGCCAAAAAAAAAAAAAAAAAAAAAAAGCACTCCTGAGCCTCCTGTCCATAACCAACTCCTCTTCCCACACACATAATTTTACAACTAATGGCACCATACTGTAACCTGTTTTTCACAGACTATATGTCATACACATCTTTTTGTTACTACAGAACTACATTATTTTAATGGCTATATCACATTCCACTCTATGGAAATACCATACTTAACACCATCTGATTGGTGGACGTTTATTCTCATTGTTTGCTACTAAATGCATTAATGAACACCCTTGGAGGGGCAGTATAGAATGTTAATTCAAAGCATGGATTCTGGGGGAAGGGTAAGCTGGAACAAAGTGAGAGAGTGGCATGGACATACATATACTACCCAACGTAACATAGATAGCTAGTGGGAAGCAGCCGCATGGCACAGGGAGATCAGCTTGGTGCTTTGTGACCACGTAGGGGGTGGGATAGGGAGGGTGGGAGAGAGGGAGATGCAAGAGGGAAGAGATATGGGGACATATGTATTTGTGTAACTGATTCACTTTGTTATAAAGCAAAAAGTAACACACCATTGTAAAGCAATTATACTCCAAAATAAAGATGTTAAAATAAAGAAAGATGTTAAAAAAAAAAAAGCATGGATTCTCAAGTCAGACTGCTTAGGTTTTAAATCTCAGTTCAGTCTCTTACCAACTGTATAACCTTGGTCAGTTTACTTAACCTCATGTGTAAAACTGGAATAACAATAGTATCTCCCTCATAGGGTCACTGTTAATTACCCTGATGAGGTAGTTAATACATGTAAAGCACTTGGAATGGTGCTTTATAAATGTTTGTTATTATTTTTACTTTTACACCTGTGCAATTGCATGCGTTAGGGAAATGGGCTAAGAGCCTAGAAGGCTCTGAATGTACACTTTAGATCTTAATACAGTCTACAAAGTGCCCTCCAAAAAGCTTATACCAATGGTTTATCCATAACTTTGAAAATAGTCATCCTTGCTCGGCAGGTATGAGATCTGGAAACTCACTGCCAGCCTGACCAAGCTGGCTACATTGATTTAAGTGTATACTGGGCAAACGGAAATGGCAAGATTCCAGTTCAGGGACATTGGAGGAAAATGACATAGAGAATTCTAAACCCAGCAAAATAAAGTGAAATAAAGACATTTCCAGTAAAACGAAAACTGAGAAATTCATTAGCAGTAGAACCATGCTAAAAGAAACACTGAATAATTTAGCAGAAGGAATGAGACACCAGATGGAAGAACAAAACTGTAGGAAGGACTGAGGAACAACAGAAAGGATAAATATGTGGATGAACAACAATAAAAATAAGTCCTTGAGGGCTTTAAATATTTGTAGAATTAAATTTTATTTAATAACCCACTCTTCCCAGGAAGTGATAAAGTTACTAAATTGCATTTGATGCTCAAATATCAAGGATACATGTTGTAATTCTTGGGGACCACTAAAAGAATTGTAAAGACTTTAAAACAAGTTAATAGAGGAGGGAAAAAGGGAGAGTTAAAATACTTGATTAATACAAAAGAAGGCAAAAAAGAGATAAAGAAGAACAGATGGGGAAAAGTTAACAAAGCAATACAGCAGATTTAAATCCAAATATATCATATTATACTGACAATAGACTATATACACCAATTAAAAAGCAAAGCTGTCAAACTAAATTAAAAAACAAAACCCAACTACATACTGCTCATGAGAATCACAATGCAAATATTAGGATAGAGAAAAGGCAAAAAGTAAAAGGATGGAAAATGCTTTGCAAATGCTCACCAAAACAAAGCTGGTGTTGCGATATTAATATTAGACAAAGTAGGCTTTGAGACAAGAAACATTGCTAGTGACAAAAAGGACATTCCATACTGGTAAAAGGGCTAACCTATCAAAGAGACAACCATTTAAAAATTGTATGTATCAAATAATATAGCTTGAAAATATTTCAAAATATGTGAAGGAAAAATTGACAGACTAAAAGAAGCAGACAAATTCACAACCACAGTGAGTGATTTTTATATACCTCTCTCAGCAATGCAAAGAACAAGCAGGAAAAAAAAAAATCAATGACAATACAGGACTTCAAAAAGTACAATTTAAAAAATGACCTGACATATAAAACACCATATGCAGCAATTACACAAAATACAACCATATGTGGGGAAATAAAGTAAATCTCAACAAATTTCAAGAAATGGTAATCAGACAGCATACTGTTTCTGATTAAAGGGAAATTAGGCTAGAAATAAAATTTAAAACAATAATTAGAAAATTCCCAAATATTTAAAGTAATATAATTCTAAGTGACCCTTAGGGGAAATTAGGGAATATTTGCAAATAAATGACAATGAAAAATAATTTGTTAATACTTGTATGATGCAACTAAACATATTTTTAGAGGTAAATGTAGAGCCTTAAATGATATATTGGAAAAGAAGGAGGACTAAAAATCAATGATTAAGAATCTACTTCAAATATACTAGAAAGATAACAGCAAAGTAATGCTGAAAGAAGGATGAAAATAATAAAGAACAAAAATTAATACATGTACAATGGAGAAAATTAACAAAACCAAAAGTTGGTTCTTTAAAAAGACTAAAATTGATAAGCCCCTATAAAATGGATCAACAAAGAATATAGAATCAAGAATGAAAAAACAGAAATCATTACAGATCCTACAAAGATAATAGAGACTTATAAACACCATTATGGCAATTAATTTGACAACTGAGATAAAATGGACAAATTCCTAGAAAAACATAACATATAGAGAAAACAAAATTTGAATAGTTTTATACATACATGAAATATATCAATATAATTAAAAGCCTTTTCTCAAAAATAACTCTTCCAGATCCAATTGGGCTACTGATGAATTCTTCCAAAGATTAAAAAGAAAAAAAAACCTTATACAAATTCTTCTAAAAATAGAAAAAGAGGAAAAGAATTCCCAAATCAGTTTATGAGGGCAGCCTAACCTTAATACTAAAACCCACAAGAAAAAAATATCACACACCAATCTCACTCATGAATATAGTTATAAAAGTCCATAAAAATCACGTTAGGAGAAAGTGAATTCAGTGATATAAAAAAAGGTAATAGATAATGACCAAGTTGAGTTTATTCCAGAAATGCAAAGTTAGTGTAATAATCAAAAATCAATCAGAATAAAACATAACATTAATAAAATAAAGAAGAAAAATCATTAAGAGCATCTCAAGAGATGCAAAAAATCATTTAATAAAATTCAATACCATTTAGGATAAAAAAACGCAAAATTCATAGCAAATCAGGTATAAAAGTAAACTTTCTAATGCTGATAAATGGTACCAACAAAAAAATATCTACAGTTAACATCATCCTTAAGGATGAAATATAAAACACTTTCTCCCTGCGTTTAGAAACAGGGATGACCACATCATCATTTCTATTCAATATCATAATGGAGATCTAAGCCCACGGGATAAGGCAAACAAAAGAAATAAATATTGGGGAAAGAGTAAATTTGTCATTGTTCACCAATTGCATAATTGTGTTAAGTAGAAAATCCAAAAGAATATACAAGCAATTAATGGAATTAATAACTGAATTTACTAAAATCACTGGATATGTCAATGTATAAAAATCAATTGTATTTATATATATGGGCTAATTAGAAATAGAATAATTAGAAAATGAAACAAATGCAATTTTCAGCAACAAGCCTACCAACACCTAGGAATAAATCTGATATATTATACGCAAGACCTCTACACTGTAAACTAAAACATTACTGAGATAAACTAAAGATCTAAGTAGAGGAATGTACTATGCCAATGAATTGAAAACCTCAATATTGCAAAAGATGCCAATTCTCCCAAGTTGATCTATAGAGTCAATATAATCCCAATAAAAAGTCTAGCATTGGGGCTTCCCTGGTGGCACAGTGGTTAAGAATTCACCTACCAATGCAGGGGACACGGGTTCTAGCCCTGGTCCGTGGAGAAGATCTCACATGCCACGGAGCAACTAAGCCTGTGTGCTACAACTACTGAGCCTGCGCTCTAGAGCCTTCGAGCCACAACTACTGAAGCCCGTGCTCTGCAACAAGAGAAGCCACTGTAATGAGAAACCTGCGCAATGCAACGAAGAGTAGCCCCTGCTTGCCTCAACTAGAGAAAACCCATGCACAACAATGAAAACCCAATACAGCCAAAAATAAATAAAAATAAAATTAATTAATTTTGTAAAAAGTCTAGCATTGGAGAAAATGACAAGCTGATTCTAAAATTCGTATGGAAATCCAAAGGGCCAAGAATAGCAAAAAATAGTTTTTTGGGTTTTGTGGGGTTTTTTGCGGTACGCGGGCCTCTCACTGCTGTGGCCTCTCCCGTTGCGGAGCACAGGCTCTGGACGCGCAGGCTCAGAGGCCATGGCTCAAGGGCCCAGCCGCTCCGCGGCATGTGGGATCTTCCCGGACCAGGGCATGAACCCGTGTCCCCTGCATCAGCAGGCGGACTCTCAACCACTGCACCACCAGGGAAGCCCCAAAAAATAATTTTGAAGAGCAAAGTTGGAGGACTTTTACTAGTTGACACCAAGACTTATTACAAGTGGGAATGTAAAATGATACAGCCACTATGGAGAACAGTATGGAGGTTCCTTAAAAAACTACAAATAGAACTACCATATGACCCAGGAATCCCACTACTGGGCATATATCCTGAGAAAACCTTAATTCAAAACAAGACATGTACCACAATGTTCATTGCAGCACTATTTACAGTAGTTGGGACATGGAAGCAACCTAAGTGTCTATCGACAGATGAATGGATAAAGAAGATGTGGCACATATGTACAATGGAATATTACTCAGCCATAAAAAGAAACGAAACTGAACTATTTGTAGTGAGGTGGATGGACATAGAGTCTGTCATACAGAGTGAAGTAAGTCAGAAAGAGAAAAACAAATACCGTATGCTAACACATATATATGGAATCTAAAAAAAAAAAAAAGGTTCTGATGAACCTAGGGGCAGGACAAGAATAAAGACGCAGACGCAGAGATGGACTTGAAGACACGGGGAGAGGGAAGGGTAAGCTGGGACGAGGTGAGAGAGTAGCATTGACATATACACACTACCAAATGTAAAAAAAGATAGCTAGTGGGAAGCAGCTGCATAGCACAGGGAGATCAGCTCGGTGCTTTGTGACCACCTAGAGGAGTGGGATAGGGAGGGTGGGAGGGAGACGCAAGAGGGAAGAGATGTGGGGATATATGTATATCTATAGCTGATTCACTTTGTTATACAGCAAAAATAACACAACATTGTAAATCAATTATACTCCAATAAAGATGTTTTTTAAAAAGAGACTTATTACAAACCTACAATAAATAAGAGAGCGGTATTGGCATGTAGAGCAGTAAACTAATAGAACAGAGAGTGTATGTACATATTAATACATATAAAGAGTGTATAGTCACTTGATTTATGACAAAGTTGGTATTTCAGTTGGTGGAAAAAAGACGATCTAAATTTTCAATAAATAATGCGGAGTATATTGGGTATTCCTACAGAATAAAAGTGGATCACAAAATCAATTCCAAGTAGACTGTAGATCTAAATAAGAAAAGCAAAATAATAAAACTTTTCAAGCTAAGAGAATATCTTCACAACCTTCTGGTAGGCAAAAATACCTTAAACAGGACACAAAAAGTTATAAACACAGGTAAAGATTGATAACTGGAGTATGTTAAAATTAAGAACTTCTGTTTACTTAAAGATACTACCGATAGAATAAAAAGGCAAGGCAGAAAATGGGGAAAGAAATTCTCAATACATACATCTGATCAGTGCCTCACCAATAAATCAGTAAAGAGAAGACAATCCAATAAAAAATGGTCAAAGATAAACAGGCACCTCACCAAAGAGGTGATCAGTAAACATGAAAAGGGGCTGACTGTCATTATTCATCAGAGAAATCAAAATAAAAGCACACAGAGATACTACTACACACCCACTAGAATGGCTAAAATGAAAATGACTAACGTTAGCAAGGGCTGGCAAGGATGTGGAAAACTGGAAATCTCATATACTACTCATATACAATTCTTCAGAAAACCCAACTGGACATCTGAAAACTGAGCATACCTTATGATCCAGCAATTTCACTTCCACATTCATATTCAACAGTAAAACATACATATGTGCTCTAAAAGGCACACTAAAGAAAGTTTTGCTTCATTCATAATAGCCTCAAACTGGAAACAACACAAATATCCATCAGTAATAAGAGACAAGATGTGATATTGTTCTAGGATTTAATACTATACAAGAATAAAAATTAATGAACTAAAGCGACATACAATATTGGTGAATATGACAAACGAAATAGTAAAAGAAGCCCAGGGCTGAAGAAAATATATGGTATAATTCCATTTATGCGAAGTTCAACTAAGGTATGGTGTCAGAGACCTGGGGAGTGGGTACCTTGGGGGAGATGCAGAGTAAAAGGGACAAGGACTTCTGAGGTACTGGTAATGCTATATTTACAGTAACCTGGGTGGTGATTCCTTGGGTGTGCTTACTGATCTCTCCTTAACCTTTAGGTACGACTTACACACCTATACCCAAGAACCAGGTAGCAGGCTTTCTATTTATAAAATTCTCAAGTCCATTAGGAACTGAAGAATTTCCTCTCCATCCCTGGCTACATCAGCAACACATTTATAAAATGAAATGTGTGAAGCATTGAAGCAGCATGTCTTCAGATACTCTTCTCCTAAGAACTGGCCCCTCAAAGAGCCTCAAAGCTTCACGCTGCAGACCAGTGTTCCAGGGTCCCTTTTTACATGTCAAGACACCTGCCACATTCAACTCTGGGAGTTCTAGAAGCTCCAAAATGGAGCATTCGCGCCTGAGCAGTATTTATTTTTGCATGCCACTTTCTATTAAATTTTTCACACGTTTATTCTTATAGGCAAAACAAAATAATGCTGAAAAAGAATATTAGACATATTCTTGCCTGGTCTCCTATAGTGAATGCAATATTCAGACTAGTGGCTGAGTCTTGTCAAATCTGACTCAATAAAGCACAAAGAAATAAAAAAGACTTGATTTATGAACAGATAACAGATGATATCCATTACAATCCACTCGACATTTACTGTGAACTTACTGTCAGGCACTCTGTTTGGGAACTCCAGGGCAAACAAAGGTGAAGACAATACGATTCTTAGCCTCAAGGCGCTCACAATCTCATGGACAGACAGACACGAACGTAACAATCATACGCTTATATTATAGCCTGCTCTTACTGATATGAAAGTGATATTTCTACATTAAAATGTTAGGTGACCTAAGGGACTCTGAATGAAAATCTCTCAAGTGTCCTTTTATCTACTGGAATAGAAATATTTGTATTTAATGTTAAAAGAAACAAATGTCAGGGAATTCACATTCTTGCTTTTTCTGTTGGTAAAATGTCATACTTTTCCCTAGGATGGCCACTTCTAGGAAATTATCCTAAGCAGAGTTTCCCACAGTACGCTTAGAGGAAACCAGATGACCATGGGAAAAAGGATCCCAAAGCACAATGGAAATTCTCAACTAGCACCCTGTGTCCATTCCTGCCTCCCCCTGAACTTGAGGTGTGGGAAAGATAAAAAACTACATTCCCTTGGCTCCTTTGGAAATCAGGTTCCACCACTGAGACGCATGCTTGCAGAATTTGGCAAGTGGAGAAGAGGTGGAGGCTACCTTCCTCCTGCTTTTCCTGGGATCCCGCAACACCACAGGAAGGTGAGTTCCAGCAACAGGAGGGGGAAATCCAGCTCCTAGTTTTCTAGAGGCAACAAAGTCGGTCCCAGAGGCTCCAGCCTAGCAACTGCTCCTTTGATTGGTGAGTGCCCAGAGGGGAAGCCCGTGAGCACGGTGGTGACAAGTCGCCAGCAGCACTCCGACTTCTGGGTGACAGGGAAAGCAGCGGGCTCTCCCTGCTCATCAAGCCCTGGCGACATTCTGTTAAGCACCACATTTCCTGTATTAAATTCCACTTTGCTTCACATACCTAGAGTTGATTCTATTTTCTGCTCTAATGTAGAATCTTGGGCTTTTGTTGTTTTTAAATAAAATTCTGTTGTTTAATTAGCATTTATCAAGCATCCATCAATAGTTGCTAGGGAGGAGTCCAGAAACATACAAAGCAGGAAAAAGAAAACAATTTGAAATTCAGAAATCTCCAAGGGAATAATAAAGAGTTGGCCAGAGACCTACAGTGCATTTTAAAGTAAGCACTCAGAATTTCCTTGACCGGATTAAATGGGATAGAACCTTGGGTGGGCAACATTACACTGGTTTCTTTGATTTCAAAGGTTTAAGAGCCCTTATATACTACTGTGTATTTAGGTTGGGGAGGGTCAGAACACTTGTCACAAACTGCTTAAGGAATCCTTTTACTTTCACCAGGGAATCTCATGGGACAACTGTCTTCAGGAGCCTTGGGCAAAATGCACCAGAGAGAAATACCCTGCTTTTCTCACCCAATGATATATTGTAGTAGATTTTTGTGTTACAATTTTTTTTCCTTAAAATTGGAGTCTTTTTAGCCTTTATTTTTCTACAAGTTGTATTTCTCTCCCTCTCTCTCCCCAGACCCCTCTTGCCTTTTCTTATATTTAGGAGTCTAATTTAATTTTTAAATTTACATACACTAACATTCATTTTTTTCATTTACAGTTCTATGAGTTTCGACAAATGTATAGACTTAGGTAACAAGCACAACCATCAGGATATGGAACAATGGCCTCATCACCCCCAAAACTCTTCCGCTGGTCCTTTCCAGGCAAGCCCTGCCACCACCGTACCTCCGGGCCACCACTGATATTTTCTCCATCACCATAATTTTGCCTTTTCCCGACATAATATAAATTAATCATATAATATGTAGCCTTTTGATTCTGGCTTCTTTGACTTAGCATAATTCAAAAGAGAAACATCATATATATGTGAATATATATATGAGATATATATATAATAAAGAAGGAAAGCCTGCCATTTTCAACAACACTGATGGAACTTACAGGCATTTATGCTAAGTGAAATAAGTCAGACAGAGAAAGACAAATACTATATGATCTCACTTATAAGTGAAATCTAAAAAAGCCAAACTCATAGAACAGTAGAATGGTGGTTGCCTGAGGCTGGGAGGTGGGGAAAATGAGGAGATGTTGATCAAAGGGTACAAACTTCTAGCTATAAGATGAATAAGTTCTGGGGAATCTAATGAACAGCATCATGTCTATAATTAACAAACTGTATTATACTGTATTATACAATTGAAAGTTGTAAGAGAGTAATCTTAAATGTTATCACCATCAAAAAAAAAAAAAGGTAATTATGTGAGGGGCTAGGGGTGTTAACTAACTTTTTTGTGGTTACCATTCTGCAATACATATGTATACCTAATTATCATGTTATATACCTTAAACTTACATATGTTATATATCAATAATATCTCAATACATTTATAAGAAAAAAAAAAAGACAGGACCATCCAACATATTACATGAAACAGTAGTTTGCTCCTCATTATTGTGGAGTATAACCCATCGTATGGATGTACCAAGGTCTGTTAATCAGTTCACTGGTTGAAGGGCCTCTGCACTGCTTCCAATTTTTAGAGATTATAAGCAAAACTGCTATATCAATAAATATTTAATTACATAATGTTCAATAGCTGAATATTGTTCCATATCCTGATATACAATTAATTTAATTTGGCAGTTCCTTATTGTTGCACATTTAGTTGTTTTCCATGTTTTACTGTTTTAAATAACACTCCAACCTTATTCAAATGTATGTATTTGTTCAACTGTTCTTCAGGAGAAATTCTCAAAGAATTCCTAGGTCAAACGGTAGGCATCATACATTTTACCGCTTTTGATACATATTACATGAAAAAGTCCCTTATGAGACTATCTCATGACTCAATCCCTTATCAACATCGATTGCCGTCTTTTAATTGTTTACCAATCTCACAGGCAAAAATTTTTAAATGACATCTCATTTTTATTTGTACTTGTTTTATGACTTCTTTTTTATATCCCTGTAAATACAGGTGGAATTGGCTCCTTATACTTATTGGACATTTTTATTTTTTCTTTCGGGAACTGCCTGTTCCTGTCTGTTTGTAAGCTGGGCTTTTGCTTTATTATATTAATCCTTTGCCCGTCACTTAATATATATATTTTTATATACAGAAGCTTTTAAAAAAATGGATGTAATCAACTCTTCTAATCTTTTCTTTTGTGAATTATCACATTTAATATCATGCCTAGAAAGGTCTTTCTCTATTTTATGTTTACATAAATATTCACTTATATTTTCTGTCTAATTTTTTCCAAATGTTTGTTTGGAAAAACAGCATGAAGAATATAGGAGGCTTCCTTGCTGCGGCAGACAAAAAAAAACGTGCCCCTAGCACGTTGGGTTTGCTTCTGCCTTCATGGCTTTGAGATATTAAATATGCAGGATTCTTCTTTTCGAAGGGGTTCATCTGCCTTCTGAAGAAAGTGAATAGTTTATGAAACTAGATTGAATTTTTTTCCTATGATTGGATTTGGTTCAGAGATAAAGTTTTATTCTCTGGTTTCAGTAGTTAGTGGAATCATGGCAAAGCATTTCGTATCCCTTTCTCTTTGTTCCACTAGGAGGACAAACTAGTAACTTAGAGAGCTGCAATAAAAATACAGTGCCAGTGCATGCCAATATTTTCAGGAATGTCACAGCAACAGTGAGCATTTATGGCAGAAATTTGTGTATGTATTTCCCCAATGGGCCAAAGAATCTTTTTTAAAAAAATCATGTAAATAAAGGGGAAGGTATGATTCATTTTACAAAAGTTGATTTCACAAACAAATTTTGAAGACAGTGCTTTTTCCATTAAGAGAGGCATAAGATTACAAGATGGGAGGAAGCCAGACCCCCAACTGACCCACCAGCCTGGCCCACTCTGGTTTCTGGGGTGAGAAATAAATTTAATTTTCTTTAAAAAAAAAAAAAAAAAAAAAAAAAAAGAGGCACATGATTATAAGCTTACAGAAAAACTTCACCCTTCAATGAGACTGTAACACACTATATGATCCCCAAAGCAATAACCTAGGAAAAGAGAGAAAAATGGAGACTGGCTTCTACAGAAGGTTTAATCTGATCCCTTACTCTTATTTTATTAGTAAATGGGACTCGTGTAGAACACAAATACAACCCACCGTAGGGCTGCATCTCAAATCTGTACTCTGTATCTGAATGTGCTTGGTTTTCATGAGTAGCTGGGAAAAGTGAATGCATTCTCAATACAATCTAGACCTTAAACATGTACCTGAGCTCCCTCTTCAGCAACCTGGGCTGTACAGGTGCTTTGGTGTCATTCCCACTGAGGTAAACTACCTGCTTCCCCATCACCACCTCACCTGCCCAACTCAGCCTCAAGCGACCGTCTCTGTAGCTGCAGGCTTAGTCCATTTGGCTTGGCGCCCAGACGTTGGCTCCCCTCCCCCATCAGACTGTTGATTGTCACACCCTGGCAGGTCTAACAACACATCCTACTGGAGCAGCTTCTGAGGCTCCAGGCCACAGAATGTTAGAGGCCAACAATTGCAGGAGGAAGGATCTAAGTAGCTTCTGGTCTGAGGCAAACTGGCCCAGGACCAGACTCTGCCTGCTTCGGCCCTTTAGGGCTTGGCCCACTGCCCCTAGGGACCTCTGAACTCTGTGTGATTCTGGTGCTTTGACCAACTTCTGTCTTTGCGTATCTTCTGTGGGCTGCACTCAAGGCTCAGTCCAGCTCCCCCTCCTAGATTTAGGGCATTTCCAGCAGGCTATGCACCTCACACTTCCAGAACAGGTGGAAAAAGTTACCCCAACTGTGGCTTTTTAGATGGCAATTGTGCAAAGTCCTAATTTTGGTTCAATTAAAATAGAAGCATAAAGTGCCTTCAGTTGCCCTTTGCATCGTCCTAACAAATGGCTGTCTGAACTCCTCCTGTGGTGGTTTGACCAAAGGCAATTTATTTTGTCTTAAAAACACACAGACACACACACACACAACGACAACAACAACTTTAAAAACAAGAGGGGATGAGTGTTTTACCATGAGTACTTATTACTTTTGAAACCAGAAATAATCCTCTATTTTAATGAAAGGGTAAAAATATTTCTCTCCAAGGTAAAGAGAAAAGAATGTGCATAATATTGTGGTGACTGATGTGTAGAAACACAACCAATTTCCCTTTTTTTTTTTTTTTTGCGGTATGCGGGCCTCTCACCGCTGCGGCCTCTCCCGTTGCGGAGCACAGGCTCCGGACGCACAGGCTCAGCGGCCATGGCTCACGGGCCCAGCCGCTCCGCGGCACGCGGGATCCTCCCGGACCAGGGCACGAACCCGCGTCCCCCGCATCGGCAGGCGGACTCTCAACCACTGCGCCACCAGGGAAGCCCCCAATTTCCCTTTTTATCTCAGTAACTAACTCACCCAACAGGGTATAACAAAGTAGAGCTTTGTAGGGTGTAATTTATATTACAATTTGCTTTCTCTCTCTGTTAAGTAAGGCAGTTTGAAGTAAGCTTTTTTTTTTTAAAAAAAAAAAGTAGTTTCAAAGAACTTGAAAAAACACACCCAAAATGCTCTAGTCCAAAGCCAGAACATAGTTTTGTATGGTCTGCAGATAATTTAATATTTGAGAAACCTTTTCAACATTCTCCAACTCCAACCAAAGCTAAAGCAATATTTAGGGGGAAAAAAATGAGTAAGCAAATAAAACCTAATAACTCTATAATTATTCACAGATCAAGCAATTTAGGGACAATAAAATAGAACAGCATTTCAGCTAACTCAAGTTTAAGATAATGGAACAACTCTTCACTAACCTAACAACAACAACAATTCTGGCTAATTTTACTGTTAATACATTAGGAACGATTGCTTTATCAGTTACAAGACTTAAAATCAGTTCTGTATAAGTTGATTAATTTTAGGTTTCACAAACATAGTATGATCAGCCTTCTTGATTTTCTCGTGTCCTCCTTTCCCCACAAACATAACATCCAGTTTTTAAGTCTTTCAAACAGTAGGAAAACGCAATGATGTCAATGTACAAAGTATGTCACTGGTGCTTTGCCTGCTGTTTTCTGGCAACAGATGCATTTTATTTTGGAGAAGGGGCCCTCTCACACGCCAGTACTAACCCGAACCGTCACTGCCAAGCACAGCCCCTGTTCACATAGGCTGGCTTCTGGCCCATCTCGTCCAATCACAGTCCCCTGCATCCCCTTGGCCAGCGTCTGGTACAATAAGAGACTCATAATCCAGGCGAGGCCGATGAAAGTCTCCACTAGAATCTTTTCAGGAGTAATGCAGAAAGAATTTAAGCCTTGGGTCTAGCATCAGAGAGAGGGCAGCCCAAGAGGATGGATCCAACCATGTAGAGAGATATAGAAATGACCTAGGGGGCTTCCCTGGTGGCACAGTGGCTAAGAATCTGCCTGCCAATGTCAGGGACACAGGTTCGAGCCCTGGCCTGGGAAGATCCCACATGCCGCGGAGCCACTAAGCCCGTGCGCCACAACTATCGAGCCCGAGCTCTAGAGCCCGCGAGCCACAACTACTGACCCCGCATGACACAACTACTGAAACCCGAGCGCCTAGAGGCCGTGCTCCGCAACAAGAGAAGCCATGACAATGAGAAGCCCGCGCACCACAACAAAGAACAGCCCCCGCTCGCCGCAACTAGAGAAAGCCCGCACGCAGCAACGAAGACCCAACACAGCCATAAAGAAAAGAAAAGAAAAGAGAAAAGAACCTAGGGAAAGAGTGGGGGGAGACTTGCAATAAAGATCTAGACCCAGAGTCCCACACTCCCACGGGCCACCTGCACCTCTGCCCTTCCTACAGTGTGGTTATAAAAACCAGTGTACTTCCTTTCCAGCTTCAACAAGTTTGCGCTGGTTTCTGTCATTTGCATACAAGGCATCCTGACTCATGCCCAAGGTAACCACTTGAGTTTGGGCATTCTCAACCACGGTGAACTTACTTACTGGGTTGTTTTTCCAGTTCCTGTTCTGTGGGCACTGCCTCTGCAGCCCACAGGGGTGGCTTCTGGGGCCCTGTTTCTGCTCTGCAACCCTGTCCCCCCGCCAGGCTCCCATGCCCACGGGTAACACCCAGTCCAATCAGAGTTTCATCTCCGAGAGTGAAGGTCTGGATCTGAGAGAGGAGTTGTTAGGATCTGCGTTCTGTGCGCCCTGCAGGGAGAGGAAGACACATACGAAGCTGAGCCGTCCAGCCCCGTCTGTGTTGGATTCCACAGGCTACCCCATCTTTCCGTGACATTCTACCCTCTCCCCTGCCCCTTCAGCTGGCTGTAACTGCTTTACTTTTCAAACCAAGGGAACATGAAATTATACGCCAAACAATTATTTCTGTAAATCATTGGTTAGGATGCTTTTTACTGTGGGAAATGTACAATTTCAGTAAAAATCAGCTCGGGCAATAAGGAACAGCCAGCCTAGAGGTAGTGTGTGCCCACGGATGGTACAAGAATGTCATCAGGGCCCCTGTGTTTTATTTCCATGTTTTGCCATAAACAGTGCTGACTTCTCTCAAAGGTCGATTCCCGCAAAGGCCCCAGCTGGGGCTGCCTCACATTCAGCGGGAGACGGAGAAACGTTTCCATGCGTGGAAGAGCGTCATCAGATCTGGAAATGGTATCCTGGCCGTGGTGTAAGGACAGCTTTAAGACATCTTTAAGAGTCAGAACTAATTTGACTTGGTGACTACCTGACCAATGGGTACCTGGCTCTCTTCTCAGAAGAAAGGAGCTAAGACAGCGCCCAAGTCTCCTCCTTGGGCGTCCTGGTAGATAGAAGCAATGCCAGAGCGGGGTTGGCCGGACGGTGACACCACGTGCAGGTTCAACGCCTCCCCGTGCTTCACTCAGACCTGCCCAGGAGTCAGCCAGAGCCTGTCCAGAAGCCCGATCTCACAGCAAACCACTCACCTTTGACAAGAGAGATTTCTTAACAGGCGAGATGAGCAAATGACTGCTCTCTGTGAACTGTCTGTCCTTCCTCGTTTTGCACGGAGAACCACTTACATGAAGCTGGCAGCCACCTGAATGGTGGCTCGTGTGCTGTGAGCCTCCCAGCTGGGTGCGATTAGAGCCGTTCACGCTGCGGACACAGTGGCTGCCTATACAGCACCTGTCCCCACTTTCCTTCCACCTTCCAACTCTTCTTCTATCCAGGCTTACGCCCTGGCCCAGCTCTAAGGGACAGTCTAATAGATGGCTCTCAACCCTGGGTGCACACTGAAATCAACTGAGGAACTTTGAAAAAACACCAATGCCTAGGACTGTATCTTTTATTGTGGGAAAAACCCCACATGGCAGAAAATGTACCATCTCAACCATTTTAAAGTGTACAGTCCAGTGGTATTAGGGACATTTACATTGTTGGGCAACTTCACCACTGTCCACCTCCAGAACCTCTTCCATCTTCCCAAACCAAAACTCTGTACCCATTAGATGATAACCCCCCATTTCCCCTCCCCCTCAGGTTCTGGGAACCACCTTCTATCTTCTGTCTTTATGCATATAAGCAAAATCATAGAGTACTTGTCTTTGGTGATTGGTTTATTTCACTCAGCATGACGTCTTCACGTTTATTCCACGCTGTAGTGCGTGTCAGACCTTCCTTCCTTTTCAAGGCTGAGTAATATTCCATTGTATGTATCTATCACGTGTTATTTATCCATTCATCCATCAGTGGACGCTTGGGTTGCTTCTACATTTTGGCTACTGTGAATAATGCTGCTGCTATGATCGTAGATGTCCAAACATCCCCGAATATTTTCTTTAAAGTCTCCCATGGGATCTGAATGTGCAGCCAAGGTTGAGAACCACCAGTGTATGGCAGTCCCTAGAGAATGTGCAGAGTCGGGAGGAGAGGACGCCACCTTAGTTGGCCTGATCCAGCTGTTCCATGCTAATTATACTTAACACAGCCAGCAATCAGTAGCTCATACATCTGTCTCCATCAATAGATTCAGACACCTGGGAGGGTGAGGTAGGTGTTGTTTAGCTCAGTATCTTCTAGATCTAGCTCCAAGCCTGTCACCCTGCAGAAGCTTATTAAGTTGCTGCTAAATAAAGACAACCAATCCATAACTCAACTCCATCTTTCTATTAAAACTAACCGTCCCGCTTTGCTACTAGAAATTATGTACCATTCTACCCTGGGCCATGTCTTTGGCTCTGGAGCCTGACTCAGCCCTGGGCCTGAGTCAGGGTTTCAGATCTTTTTTCTTTTTTTTTTTTTTAAATTTGTTTAATTTTTTTGGCCATGCTGTGCAGCATGTGGGATCTTAGTTCCCCGACCAGGGATCGAACCCACACCCCTGCGTTAGAAGTGTGGAGTCTTAACCACTAGACCGTCAGGGAAGTCCAGGATCTCAGGTCTTTATGAGACAAAATTATACGTGTGGAGGAAGTCCTGCACGGCAATGGTGGAGCAGGATGCGGGGGGGGGGGGGGGGAGGAATAGCTGCTACTGCCCCTTGTTCCAGTGTTTTCTGGAACGGATGCTCCAAAATGAGCGGTGGGAACCATTTCTCGCATCTCAAAGAGAGGTCTAAACGATCTTCCCCACAAATGTGCTTCCCTAGCCCCTAACCCACTTTTCAAACTAAAGACAGACACGTAGCTGGATTTTTATTGAGATGGGTTTTCTGTGCCCTCTGTTCATGTCTGCAGCTCCACATTCTCATGTTTATTTTGGTTTTAATTTTAACCTGAGTTCCTAAGATCGCTTTTTATTAAAACCAATGGAGATTAAAAAGTAGCCCCAGATAAAAGAAATACTCAAACACCCAAGAGGGTTCTGCTTCATTCCCTATTTAAGTCTGTGGACATATTTGGAGAGAACCTCTTTATAATGAGCAGCAGCGGTGTAGCGAATTGAGAATGCTCTTCTCCCCTTTCCCCTTAAGTCTTAGAAGCCACGAGACACACTGTGCAATGGGGCGGGAACAGCAGGGACGGATCTTGGTAGGTAGATAATAAGGCCGACCCCTAATTGCTCCCGTCGGATTTTCAAAATCTGGGCCCCCTTGCACCAGGCAGCACTCCCGGATCAGGGTAGGGCAAAACCAGCAAGGTCACACAAATGCAGGGCTTTATTTCAGACTTGGGATATTCTGTTCACCGTGGACAGTTTCCGCATTGATTTTGATTGTTTAAGTATCGCGTGAAAATCATTTCTCTTGATTCTGGAGTTGTCTGGCACCCCTTCCATCTCCTGCCTGACCTGCCTCACCCTGGGTGCAGCCCTGACTCCACTCACGTCCCTGCCTGCCTTGCAGTTACCATTTGTTTTTTCCTTAAGAGGAAAACATGATGTTGCTCTTCGAATCTCATGCAGCCACAACCGTCTTTCTCCGCGTTTACTTCCTCCCTGTTCTCTTCTTCTGCCCGTTTTGACAAACTCTCTCCCCTAAATCTGTTCACCTCTGCGGCTTCGGCCGTTCCACACCTCCCCGCCACCTCCCCCAGGATGCCCAGCATCAGGCCCCAGGAGGAGAAACAAGAGGGCCAGTGAAGGCCGGCCTCTCCCTCTGAGGTCTTTTGCTAACATAATTTTTCAGCTTCACGTGAAGAGTAACACAATAAGCAAGGGCCTAGTCCTTTTTTTTTTTTTTTTTTTTTTTTTTGCGGTACGCGGGCCTCTCATTGTTGTGGCCTCTCCCGTTGCGGGGCACAGGCTCCAGACGCGCAGGCTCGGCGGCCATGGCTCACGGGCCCAGCCGCTCCGCGGCACGTGGGATCTTCCCGGACCGGGGCACGAACCCGTGTCCCCTGCATCGGCAGGCGGACTCTCAACCACTGCGCCACCAGGGAAGCCCGGGCCTAGTCCTTTTTAAAGAAACCTTGCTTGCAGCAATGATGATGATAAATAGTGCTCCTGGTAAACCATGGCCAGCATTATGCTCTGGAACTCCAAGGTAGCTGGCTGGAACACTAGGAACTAGAACTGGGTAATTTTAACTGTGCTAACTATGGAAGCCCTGAAAAAAAAACTCCTAATATGGTAAAAACATGGACAGCTCTTTAAATGCAAACCCGGTACGGAAGGAAGCGAGCTCATGATTTGGGGCTCTTTTGACCTGGTGGGACTCCTACCCTGCAAGGGCAGCTGAGACCCCCAAATTTCACACCCACATCTTTGAGGACCAAGTGGAGAACTTCATCCATCACTCACATGCCTGACCCTGGGTGTTTTTCTGCACCTCTTGTTGCATCATACGTAAACAAATTACCTGAATCTTTGTTACCATTCTAGCCAATCTTCAAAGTCACGAGGGTCTAGCCCAGTTCAGCCTCCTTCATAGCATCTTAATGATTCATTACTATTATTATACATGTGCCTTAAGATAATAATTCATTGGCCTGATGGGAAATATAGTTACATATGCAAAGAACTTAATAAACACATACTGGCCACGCTCCTATTCGGATAATCACCACCCCAAGGCCTGCCCACAAAGGCTTACCAGGACTGTATGCATCCCAGTGTAAAGTCTGCTGAGACTGACCAACGCGGAAAACACCACAGCCATCATCAGTCCCAAAACAAAGGGATACTGCAGGGGGAGAAGAGAAAACAAGGACGTTACGTCAGGTTCAGACACATACAATTTGATGCTGTGAAAGGGAATGGGATTTCTGATCCCGTAACGCCTAGTCTCAATATCATATTCCCTAGACCAGCAGTCTGATTATCTAAAATCACTCAAAAATTGGGAAAACTAAGGAAAGAGAAGGGGAAGATGCCTAGGAATATAGTTCTGGAAGGAAGTTTCACCACATACTGACGTGCAAATAAGACACAGGAGGAAACTTGACCTTAGCTACCGTGCTACAAGTTTTAATGGAGTAATTAATTTTTTATTTCTACCTATTTTTAGATTAAAACTTATAAAATATACAGTATTTCCAAGAGGCAAGGTAGATAGACAGTGTTGTAATCTGGAAGTCCAACTAGCTACTTCCCCATCATGTGCTGTGATGATAAAGCTTGACAACAATCAGCTTCTTGAGGAAGCCTGGGAACAATGACCCCATATTAAGACTGGGCAGGGTCGGGCTTCCCTGGTGGCGCAGTGGTTGCGAGTCCGCCTGCCGATGCGGGGGACGCGGGTTCGTGCCCCGGTCCGGGAAGATCCCACATGCTGTGGAGAGGCTGGGCCCGTGAGCCATGGCCACTGAGCCTGTGTGTCCGGAGCCTGTGCTCTGCAACGGGAGAGGCCACAACAGTGAGAGAACGGCGTATCACCAAAAAAAAAAAAAAAAAAAAAGACTGGGCATATTTCTTTACAGATGTCAAGGCAAGAGTCCAGACGTCACTGAATCTTGACATTTGCTCGTGAGTAATGAAAACAGCTGGAGGAATCTGGCTAATGACGAGTCATATAAAGAACACACAAATATTCTGCTTATGAGCTAGACACAGAGCTATAATCCATTTGTTTCAAGTACTAATGTCTGTGGTCTTCTGTGGTAATGAGGATAAAGACAATAGAGAACTGTCTATATTATGGGAAGTGCTTTATGGTCACTATCTCATGTATCTTCACACAACCCTATGAAACAGGTGCTATTACTAGCCCCAGTCCACAAATGAGGAAACCCTTAACCTTGATAATATGTCGCATTTGTACTGAACTTTAGCACAAAGATGCCTGCCCATCAATCACCCCTCACAACGGGAGCCGGGGCTCAGAGGAGGTGCAATGACTTGCCCAAGGTCACACAGTCAGTAGTGACACAGTCTGAACCAGGAGCCACATCTTCTGAGTACAAGGCCCAGCATGTTCTTTCCAATGCAACATCTGAGTATAATAACACAGGGTTGTGCATCTTTTCTTAAGATTTATCCTTAACTGGGTCTCTGATTTGAATCGAAAAAGTGTTGAAAATTAATGAGTTAATGCATTCAGAATTTAGAGGCTGGTATTCGCCTGAACATATATTTATATAAATAAACCCATTTTTAGAGCGACTCATGAGTAAATAACCCCCAAAGCTGAATATATTTATTATTAAAAATTAAATAGGAAAGAAGTGCATAGTAACAACTCAGGCCTTAAGAAAACTACTGTGGGACTTCCTGGCAGTACAGTGATTAAGACTCTGCACTTCCACCGCAGGGGGCGTGGATTTGATCCCTGGTCTGGTCGGGAATTAACATCCCGCATGCCAAGCAGGGTGGCCAAAAAAAGAAAAAGAAAAAAGGAAAGAAAAGAAAACCGTTTCATCACGTAAGCTGCAAAGAAATTTGTAAGAAGATCCAAGTGGCCTTAAAATGAGCATATAAACGATTGTTGTCGTTTTCCTGCAGTCAGCACCACTTGTCGCTCTTTTCCTAAGAGAAGCATGTTCACAGGCTTCTCTGGATGCTGACAGCAGCCCAGTGGGGGTCAGTGTTGGGCCCACTGTGTCCTCCTGAGGCAGACGGCATGGGATATGACATGGCTCAGAAGTCTGCGTTCAATTGATTCCGATAGTACTGGGGAGCTCAGACATTGTTTGATCCTGGCATGACATTTAAGTTATAAAAAAAGATTATACCTAGGTGGATATAATACTATACCTGTCCCTTTCCCACTTAGGAAACTGAGATCTGACCCCAGGTGATGAGGCAGAAGACCAGGTAGAGCCAGGACCTGACACTAATCTTATCCTCTTCCAACCACATCAGGCTGACACCCCATTTCTGTACAACCTGGAACATGGAACATCCCTAAGTTTCTGGTCTAGAGGGGCAGGAGAAGCATTACTGTCATTTACAAACAAAACTGCTAGAGTTCATGAAATCTAAATTTTCCAACAGGTAAAAGGTAAAATTTCTGAAATTAAGCACAAAATTAGAGCAAGAGTTCTCAGAAAGGAAAAATAAATCTTCATTGCAGTAATAATATAACTTTTGAAAGGTCTTACTATATAATTGGCATTTAAGCAGATATTAAGTGAAATTCTTCTATTTTCAACATTTATTAATCTCCTGTCATTTAGACAGCTTTCTAGAAAATATGGAATGATTATTTCTAACGGTTGAGCCCCCCAAAAAAGGCAGAGACATCTTTGGGGGCTAATTTGGGAACAGACTATTTCACCCTGGGCCCTGGGACATGTAGCTGGAGGATTTGGTGAAATCATCTCAGCCCTGGAGGATCATTTACTAGGATCATAAACCCCTCGAGCCTCTTGCAAGCAGAGGATGAGAGCACCTATTCAAGTGCCATCTGGTCGGGCAGCTCAGGGTGAAAATGCTTTCGGAAGCGGGACACCACACACCCTGGTTATGTTTTGTGGTGCTGTTGTCGTTATTAATGGTGTCCACTTTCACTCTCGGGCACAACCTGCTTTGGGTACTAAATCATATGGTCACTTCATTTATAAAGAAATTGTCACTGACTGCTCAATAAATTTTTGTTCCCCATCTTTATTTCATAAACTTCAAAGTCCTTCAAAACAAGAAAACCCTGGGTTTCCCTGGTGGCGCAGTGGTTGAGAATCCGCCTGCCGATGCAGGAGACACGGGTTCGTGCCCCGGTCCGGGAGGATCCCACGTGCCGCGGAGCGGCTGGGCCCGTGAGCCGTGGCCGCTGGGCCTGCGCGTCCGGAGCCTGTGCTCCGCAATGGGAGAGACCACAACAGTGAGAGGCCCGCATACCGCTTAAAAAAAAAAAAAAAAAAAAAACAAGAAAATCCTGAAGGGCAACTCTTTGCTGCCTCGTTGTATGGATGGTGTTAGACGGGAGGAAGAGGAGTCTGCACCTTACCTGGTATCTGTCCATGGTAGAGATGAGGAGGGTGAAGGAGATGGCGGTGGCTGCCATGGCATGGGTGGACGGCATCCCGTATTCAGCAATCACTCTCTTCTCCAGTTTCACAACAGGAGGGGAGAAGGGGCGGGGCCACTTCAAGACATCCTTGGCCACCTGGCCAATATACATCACCAACTGCCAAACCAAAGGATGGAGGTAAGTCTAACCAAATGAGCAAAATAAATAAACTGCTAGGTTCTATGAATTTATTTTGAGGTTTCCTGTTGGTTGGCTGAAATCACCTTTCTCTCTGACCCAGCGGCCTATGGGGAAGTCTTGCAGGAAGACATTTTAGTTGTTAAAAAGAGAAACAGGCCAGGACTTCCCTGGTGGCTCAGCGGTTAAGAATCCACCTGCCAATGCAGGGGACACGAGTATGATCCCTGGTCCGGGATGATCCCACATGCTGCGGAGCAACTAAGCCTGTGCGCCCCAACTACTGAGCCTGAGCTCTAGAGCCTGCAAGCCACAACTGCTGAAGCCTGCGTGCCTGGAGCCCGTGCTCCACAATGAGAGAAGCCACCATGAGAGGCCTGCACACTGCAACAAAGGGTAGCCCCTGCTCTCTGCAACCAGGGAAGGTCTTGGCACAGCAACAAAGACCCAACACAGCAAATAAATAAATACATAAATTTCTTAAAAAGAAAAAAGAGAAACAGCCCTTCTGGATGCCAGAGGGTCACTGGGCAACTAAGATATGACACTAACACATGTCTTACTTATTTTGGTCATATATTTAACATTTGTAGAGCTGGTATGTGTGCCAAGCACTGGTCTAAGAACTTTACAAATATTAACTCACTTAATCCAATAATACCTGTAGAATGCAGACCCATTTTACAGAGGGGTAAACCGTTGTACATAGTAAGTGTCAAGACTTATCAGATTCAAATCCAGAGAGTTTGGCTTCAAAAACGATGTGCCTTGGGGCTTCCCTGGTGGCGCAGTGGTTGAGAATCCGCCTGCCGATGCAGGGGACACGGGTTCGTGCCCCGGTCCGGGAAGATCCCACGTGCCGCGGAGCGGCTGGGCCCGTGAGCCATGGCCGCTGGGCCTGCGCGTCCGGAGCCTGTGCTCCGCAACGGGAGAGGCCACGACAGTGAGAGGCCCGCGTACGGCAAAAAAAAAAAAAAAAAAAAAGTGCCATAAACTACCACGGTAATACCTTCGGGATGGTCTTGGACTAAGATAATCTAATACTCAAATCAGACAGCCCTTCTTTTCAAGTTTTAACCAAAATAGTGACTTCTGGAACTTCTGGCTTAAACTTTTTCAAATGCCACTGTTACTCCTGATGTATGTAGGCAACATAGTGGCTATAGTTTAACTTTTTTCAGTAATCGAGAGCATCGTACAATATATGGTGTGACTATTTTCAACCCTAAAATAAAGACAACTCAATCTGGGAGGTTTTCAATTGATTTTTTTTTTCCATGATGCCATTAATGAAAAAATCCCTTTCTCTTTTTCCCTTAAAGTACAACATAGATACCAGAATTGATTTCCATACCCTCCTGAGATGAATAGGACTGTTACCAATAGACTTATTTACTTTGTCAGCTTTACAGGACATTTCGCTGATCTGTTATAAAAGAGGGAGAAGCAACCCATTCACTTAAGTCTCTGCATTTGCAACGCAAAGTGTGGTCTGAGAACAGGCAGCATCCACACCACGTGAGTGCTGTTTTAAGATGCAGAATCTCAGGCCCCAGCCTGTACCCACGGAATTGGAACCCTCATTTTCACAAGACTCCCGGGTGGTTCGTGTGCACATGAGAATCTGAGAAGCACGGCCGGCTTTACACTGTATTCTTGCACAGGTCACTTTGTCACGGGCTTTAATTATAAACCTCCTCATCTTACCATGATCGCATTGATCTTACTAGGGCTCTATTTGGCTTGTGATGGATGGAGTTACTTGGCTTTGGAACAAAACCCGCTATGAAGGACTATTTCAAAATACTTTTGATTAGTCAGACAGATTGCTTTAGAGTTTCCCACATTGTGGTGCTTTCTTTTAACTCATCTAGTTGCCGGTGAATTCGGAACATAATCCCAGCACACTCAGTATCCCCCAGAAGACGCTGCATATGTTTTTGTGCTCTGCTGCCACTTTGCTCTGGGTTAGAAATCAAGAACCACTGTCTGTGCACAGCAGGCCAAATCCACAGGCTTTAAAGCCTCAGTGACAATCACTCTAAATTCCATAGCTGCGATTTCTAATCAGACTTTGAAACTTAACCTCTTTACCATCCCCTTATTACCAGAAACTACTGTTTTGGAAACCAGCTTACTCTTTTATGTCTCTGCCTCTCCCTCCTGTGAACCTATAAAAACCACATCAGACCGACTATTTTCTGGGGAGTTGGAAAACTTGCAGATGTTGTTGACGGCTAAGAATTTCTCAGAAGATGCTAGGATATAAATGTTTCTCAACCCTGCCCCTTCCCCACTCATCAACATCAAAAAGAATATCACAGGCATTATGACTAACTCTAGTTCACTCAAAAATACACACAGAATCTTCAGACAGGAAACGTTAAAATCATAGAGTGAAGGCAGACTGTGTGACCCTCATTCAGACAAAATTTAATTTCCTTGAGGTCCATGAGTTTCTTCGACTTCATTTATCTTTTGCCTTCTATGTCTGAAGGATGTTTTTAAGAGTGAGGACAATCGTTCACTTTACTGAAAAGTGTTCCCATAGCAACACACTGTTCCTGATCAATAAGTTTCAAATAGCAATTACTGTAATGACAGAGCTCTTCAAACCAGAGAACGTGGAGCTATGTTTTTCAGGTTGTAGGGAAAGAGTACCACTCACAGGGTGACAAGTCCTGTCTCTGTCAGTTTGCATTCATTACAGCAAACCTACGATGTGCCCAGCCCTGTATTAGGTCTCCGATCTTGAGTGGGGAAAACAGTCACGAAGAAGATCTCATCATAATGCAAATAGGCTTCGGAAAAAAATTATCCACAGAATTATATGGGTGTGTATACATGTAGAGACAGACTCTGGTTCAACCCGAGACACCAGGAGCACTGAGGTGGAATGTTAAAGGAAGATTGTTGAAGATGAGGGGTGGATAGAGAAGCATCCACTTCGCAAGAATAGCATGAGCAAAGACAGAGAAGTGAGGTTGGGTTGTATGTAGAGGGACCTCCGAGGCAGTCAGGACCAGCGGAGTTTAAATTGCGGGGCACACCATTACACATCAGTTAGAAGGGCTGAGACTAAAGGAACTGACCATACCGGGTGTTGGGAGGTTGGGGAGAACCTGGAACCCTCATACAGCGCTGGAGCAGGTGCAAAATGATACAACCGCTTTGGAAAAGCAGTTTGGCAACTTCTTAAAAAGTTAAAACATATGATTTCCATATGACCCAGCCATGCCAATCCTAGGTATTTACCCTCAAAGAGTGAAAGCATAAGTCACGCAAAGATTTGTATATGACCGTTGATGGCAGTGTCTTTGTAACGGCCCCAAACAGGCAACAACCCAATTTCCATCCACAGGTGAATAGATAAACAAATTGTGGTATCATCATACAATCGAATACTTCGCAGCAAAAACAAAAAAATAAACTACAGATATCATGCTACAGCATGGATGAATCTTAAAATAAACACGCTGAATGAAGAAGCCAGGCCAAAAACAAACAAAAGTACATACTCTATGATTTTGTTTATATAAAATTCTTGGAAATAGACGTGACTCTACAGGATAGAAAGCCGATCAGTGGCGGCCGGAAAGGAGGGAAAAAAATTACAAATGGGCTTATAAGGAAACTTCTGGGTAACGAAGTTTTAATGATGTCTTAACTATGTTTTCATTATGTCTGTCTTAATTATGGTGATAATTTGAGGGGTATGTACATATATCAAAATGTGCCAAGTTGTACATTTTAAATACGTGTAAACTTTGTGAATACACTAAAAATTATTGAATCATACGCTTTAAAAGAATGAATTGAATAGTATGTGAATTATACCTCAATAAAACTAAGTACGCACAGTTTATTGCATGTCAGTCACATCTTAAAACGTTGCTGTCTTAGCCAGCTTGGGCTGCTATGGCAACCAACCACAGACTGGGTGGCTTATAAACAGGAATTTTTTTCTCTCAGTTCCAGAGGATGAAGTGCAAGATCAAGGCGCTGGCAGATTCAGTCTCTGGTGAGCGCCTGTTTCCTGGATCACAGAGAGTCACCTTCACAGCACTAAAAGAAATGAGCTTTCAAGCCATGAAAAGACATGGACGAATCTTAAACGCATATTACCAAGTGAAAGAAACCAATGTGGAAAGGCTACGTACTGTATGAATTCATCCATAGGACATTTTGATAAAAGCAAACTATGGAGATGGTAAAAAGATCAGTGACTGCCGGGGGCTGGGGACGTGGGTAAGTGGCGCACAGAGAAGTTTTAGAGCATTGACGCTATTCTGTTTGATACTCTAGTGGTGAATACACATCATTACACACTTGTCCAAACCTATGGAACGTCCAACACCGAGAGTGAACTCTAAGGCAAACTAAGGACTTTGGGTGCCAGTGTAGGGTCCTCGGTTGTAACAAATGTCCCACTCTGGTGGACGGCATGCATGTGTGGGTGCAGGGGGTATACAGGAACCCTCTATACTTCCTGCTCAATTTTGCTGTGAACCTAAAACTACTCTAAAAGTAAAGTCCATTAAAAAGAGTACTATGGCAGAAGAGAACTATTTCTCCATTTAGTTCACAGTAAGAGTATAATGATTAACTCAGTATGGCTTGCCCTCGGCGGAGGACTTTGCTCTGTATTGTTGAAAGGCCCTTCTACCCAAAGGGACCAAATTAAGTTCCATCATCCATCATGCTCGCTTGGGCTGAGGCCCCCAAGGCCTATGCGTAAAAGCGAAAATCCACGGGGAAGCAGGGCAGGAAGCAATTATAGCTCATTAACGCCTCAGCAACCGAGCTGGGTCCCCTGCATGGTGCTGATGGTGCTGGGGCCCCGTAGCGTTTCATGATGAGGAATTAGCCTACTTGCTTACTTCTTCCCTAATTGATGTATAGGTGGAGAGAAAATCCAGTTCTCTGGATTGTCTACTGTTGACCCCAAGCAGACAAAAGGCTTTTCTAGAGCACCCATTCTGTCAAAATGAAATGTGTCTTCACAAGTCAGAAGAATTTCCAATCTGGGATCTGTCCTTGATGGGTTGGGCTCTTTGGGGCCAGCAGAGAAAACTGTGCTTTTTCTCTTAACGTGGTGGGCCTTCCTAGTTATTACAATCCCAAATGCCAATTTTTCTATGTCTAACACAGCTCTGATGAACAAAATTTAGTCTTCACGTCCAGATAAATAAAACCTAGATAGTTTAGGAAACAGAAGGTCCTTGAAATAACATTACTAGTAAAGCAGCCACGGGATTTTAGAGAACAGCCATACACTTACTGTTCACCTTCTGAGACTGCTGCCTGCCCCCACTCCCACCTCTCTCCTGCTCCCAAAGTATCCCCATCCCATCGTGTGAAGGCTCTACCGTTATTATAATAAGAGCTGAATCCTCTGCAAAAGGGAGGGAGCACCGAGAGGCTATTTTCAAATTACACCCGGCCCCCCAAAACACACACAAATTATGATAAACTCTAACATCTTTCTTCCCTCTGGCTACAACCTCAGCCCACTTCACCAGGGGGAAATCACAGTGCAAGCGATTAACTAACAAGGATGTAGAGTATCCCTCAGGTCTCATGGGACAGAAACACTGTTAATCACTGGGAGGTATAGTCTATCCATGGATTTGTTTTTTAAAAGTCAGGAATTAGTTTCATCATTCTAGAGAACAATGAGATGTAACCCAAAGACCACAGCTTCTCTACCTATCCCGTTTCTTAATCTGTCCAAATTAAGCTCATTCCCCTTCTTCCCAGGTTACTAACATGATAATTTGGATAAAGAAGGATCAGACACCAAACCGTCTCACTCCTAGGTACATACTCAAGAACACTGAAAATACATGTCCTCACAGAAACTTGTACATGAATATAATATCCTTAACATTATCCTTCACAAGAGCCCCAAAGTTTAAACAACCCAAATGTTCAACTGATGAATGCATAAACAAAATGGGGTATATCCTGACAATGAAATATTACTTGACCTTAAAAAACAAAGTACTGATACGTGCTACAAGGATGAACTTTGAAAATAGTGTGCTAAGTGAAAGAAGCCAAACAAGAAAAGGACAAACATTGTATGATTCCCTTTATATGAAGTTTTCGGAACAGGCAAATCCACAGAGATGGAAAGTAGATTGGTGGTTGTCTAGGGTGGGATGGGGGGGGTAGGCGAAGGGGAGTGAGTGCTAGTAAATATGGGGCTTCTTTTTAGGGAGATGAAAATGTTCTGGAGGTAGACACTGGTGATGGTTGCACAACTTTGCGAATATACTAAAACCACTGAATTATATTCTTTAAAAAGGTTAATATTAATTGTAGCCCACTGAAAAAAAGAGAAACTAGACATAAAGATGGGTTCTGAAATACCTCTTCTATGTGTCCTTGAAGTCTTTTGCTCCCAGATATTATTAACAATGCCTTCAAATATTGATTCAATAGAAGCAGCTATGGCTTCTATTAATATTTTCTTCAAAAGTCCTGCCCAACTCTACTCCAAACCCCAGTTCTACAGGGCACTGAGGTGGTGACCACACATGACACAGAGAAAGCTGCTCAAAATCTACCTACTCAAACCCATGAGTATGGGATTCATTTTAAGAGCAATTTGAAGCTCTGGAGGCTTTTCAGATCAACAGTTTTACATAAAACGACTGACTGCACTAGCCTGTGTGTGTTTTTGTTTATTCAGTGTTCAGTCTTTTTTTTTTTTCTCCCTAGAATACACACTGCTCTGTGGTCTCCTATTTGGCTTCAGGGAGTGAATTTAAAGCAGGCCTTTGTTATGGTTATTTGGGAACATTCTAGAGACTACTGCTTACCATCCAGTGTAAAAAGTTGTTTTCCATCGGTGAATGTCCTCTCCTACTTGTGGCATTATTTTTATTTACTTTTTAAAATTCACAGCCCTTCTCTAGTGTATGTCATGTGGGTTTGTGTGCGTTTGTGGAGGGTGGCCTGACGGTGAGTCACTGGGACAAGCAGGTGTAATTTCAAACTAATAAAATTTCATTCCACGCCTGAAACACCAAAACAAAGAAACCACAGAGCAAACACCATAAATCACAGAAGACTCTCAGCAAACTGGTCTTGACATATTCCAGGTTCTGGAAAAATGGAGATACAATAACGAAAAAGCACAAATGGAAGGTGAGAAAAATAAAAGGATTATGTGACAACATTTTCTTGTTCTTCCTAATGCTCCATTTTTTCAAGCTCAGATCTGCGTCTCAAATTTTTGAAGACAAACACTAAAGGTACAAAGATTAGTAATTAAGTCATAGATGTATGCATATATATCTTTAGGAAAGTTACTTTAAAACAGTTGAGGTTTCTTTTCGTTATTAAGGAGCGCTTGGGTTAAATAATAACTAGTATTTGTGCAGTCACTTTTTAAGTGTATTTTCATGGACATTATTTTAATATTCATATCATTCCTGTTTTACAGATGAGGAAATTGAGGCTTAAAGAAGGTGAACGTCCTCCTAAAGAAAATACAATGCGTGTAGAGAAGCTGGGCTTGAATTTCGCTCTGATGCCAAATCCTATGGTCTTTTCACCACGCCCCTCCCTCCCCCAACCTGGCATGACAATTATTAGTGAGACCAGATACCTATTTTTAAAGAACCCAAATTCTGTGATCCTAACCCATTATATCCATGTAACACTCACTAGAGGCCACCTGGCTGCCCTTGGGGCTAAGAGATTAAGATGTCACATCTGATGAGACAATTGCTAAATTCTTATCCACACCATTCCACCAATAACAGTCCAGCAGAAGCCTGGGACCAGTGTCCTTTACTCACCTCTGCATAGATGTCACATCCAAAATGATGCCCATTGAGGGAATTGGTGTCTTCAGTCTTAGGAAATGTAGAGCATACAAAAGTTAAAATCATGCATAAGCCCACCTTCCTTCGGACACCTAACCAACCACAAAAACCTGGAAACAACTCTAAATGTTCATGACAGGACACCAGTTAAATTATGCAACTGTTAATAAAACATTGTGAGATATACTGTTAAATGAAAAAAGCAAGAGGCAGCAAGAGTATATTTTGATCCCATTTGTAATTTAAAAGATGTGTTTATAAGTAAATGCATGTAGGTTATATGAGGAACTGTGGATACTGGATCCACTGCGGGTTAGAACTGAGGGCTGGGGTGGGTGCCTTGTGTGCCATTTGAGTTTTTCATGCAAAAACAAATAAGCCTTGCTTCGGATAACAATGTAATCACTGCTAAGAAAACTTACTATTAGACTCCTCCCTCACATTTCTAATATATATTTTGTTCAATTTTATTTATTATTTACTTTTATACAGCAGGTTCTTATTAGTTATCTATTTTATACACATCAGTGTATACACATCAATCCCAATCTCCCAATTCATCACACCACCACCACCCCCGCCCCCCGCTTTTCCCTCTTGGTGTCCATACATTTGTTCTCTACATCTGTGTCTCTATTTCTGCCCTGTAAACCAGTTCATCTGTACCATTTTTCTAGATTCCACATATGTGTGTTAATATACGATATTTGTTTTTCTCTTTCTGACTTATTTCACTCTGTAGGACAGTCTCTAGGTCCATCCAAGTCTCTACAAATGACCCAATTTCGTTCCTTTTTATGGCTGAGTAATATTCCATTGTATATATGTGCCACATCTTCTTTATCCATTCATCTGTCAATAGGCATTTAGGTTGCTTCCATGACCTGGTTATTGTAAATAATGCTGCAGTGAACACTGGGGTGCATGTATCTTTTTGAATTATGGTTTTTTTCTGGGTATATGCCCAGTAGTGGGATTGCTGGGTCATAGCTAAGTATATTAATTGTCAGTCCTGCTGACCCTAGAAAAAAATAACTGCAAAATAATACTGAAAGATCAAAACCTTTATTTTTACAGACCCCTGAAAGCACAAATGCAATAGACATTAGCCACATGCCATGTTCAACTTTCTCATCTGATTAAAACCACAAACTATTCCCATCTCCAAGTGTGCAGCCACAGGTCTTTGTGGGTAACCCAGCCAGCCAGGCATCCTAGGCCACAGCCACACACACACACACACACACACACACACACACACACACAAAGGCATTTAAGTACAAATGTCAATTAAATAGAGTCTCAGATTTTGATGCTGGCGTGGGTATTGTCCACAACAAGCACGTCATCAAACATATTCCTCAGTGTGACCATGAACCTGGCCAGGGCAACTGCATGGAGGATCTGATAGTCCACTTGGCCTCTGAGGAGTCAGAGTCCCGGACTATCCTCCCCTGCAAAGGCATGAGGGGTAGAGAGAGGCTCGCAGCCATGGAGGAATCCCTGCCTCAATTCCACCCCCAATACGCCAAGAATCTTCTAGCCTCTCTATACGGGTACCATCAGGAGTGGTGAGAAAGGGGGGACTTAAGAGTCTTCCTTTGTTGTGTGCCATTGGTACCAACAATAAAATCCACACTGTGCACAGTGGGGGCACAGATGAGGAAATAAAACCCATGGGGACACATAAAATTGACGTTATAATCACTGACATTATAATCCCACACACTGTAATTACCAAAAAACCCCCAGAGCTAAACAACAACAAAAAACCCCCCCGGAGGTCTGTAATTTACACATTGATCCAAAACAACCAGGGACTGAGCCCTCTGTCAGCTTCCAGTGGGAACAGTCCCAGAACAGCTGGCCTCACGTCACTCTTGAAGGTAGACTTGAGTACTGAAGGTAAGTGAACCAAGATAAATCTACGCTCTTAACACTTACAATAAAACTACAAGAATTCACAACCAGCCTTCTCCTCTCTTTATATTATTTCAGCCCTAAAGCGTTTGAAATCTTTCATAATATATTTAATAAAATGTATGAGTCAACATCATTTCACTATATAGATTTTGCTAGAAGGACTTCCTGACCATCCTGATTGTACTGCACAATCATGCTCTTGACTCTCATCCTTTTTTTTTTTTTTTTTTTTTTTTGCTTATTTTTTAATGGGTTATTTGGTCTGAACAGAGATCTTTTTTACCAGAATCAAAAAAAGGTCTCAAAATTTCCCTAGGCCTCCCCAAAGCAGAATGTTCCAGAGTAGGTGATTAGGGCAAAGGGATACTCTAAGTGATGTCCTTTGAATGGGCATCTTTTCTTCAACTAGAAATAAATCAATTATGTATCATTTAACATCAAGTTTCAAAATAAGACAGAGTACTTCAACTTTTTATGCCCTTCTACCCATATTTTTAAAAGGCAATTCAACTCAGTAATTGAAGAAGTCTCAGAAGACAGAATTTACAGAGTAAACCCTTTGTCAGTAGTGGTACCATTTTTAATACTAACCATTTCTAATATTAGCCTCCAAAATGAGCTATCATTCTCCCCAACACTCTTGTCTTTAGCAACAGCAAGCTAGAGATTTTTCAGCACATGCATTAATAATGAGCTGCTGCTCCCTTGATCTAAATCCTCACTTGCTTATACATACACATCATCTTGGGAGCCATTGAGATGTTAAAAACCAACATTGCTAACAGCAGCCTAAATATGATGTGTGTTATAAAGCAAATATGAGCTATGCTCTGGCAGTAATTCAGGAAAACACTATTCTCCACCCTCTAAGGACCCCTCCCTGGGAAGTCGCTCTCTTATTTTTCTGCATAGATGTAATAAGAAGGGGATACTGGTAGGTTAAATTTAAATAATAAATTTACGATCTGTAAATTTTCCCAAGACATTTTCCTGTACATATCCTGATTCCTAGTGATTTAAGAAAAAAGAACTTAATTGAGCAACCCTAGGCCAACTTCCCTGTTTCACCGTATTTTACAAATGTTCCCACCATTTTATCACCCATGTTCTATGAGCACAGCTATTTATATACCTCACGGAGAGAAAAACTTATGAGGATGGTATAAGGAACAGCTGCCCAGACCTTTTTTAAAGCTCGGGTCATTCTAGTGGTACCCAAGTAAACTTGTGTTTCTCTATAAAGACTGAGAAAGCATTTGTCTTAAAAATGATGGTCATAAAAACAAAACAAAACAAAATGTTTTAACCTGTCCTTCCCACCTTCACCATCACCAAAAACCCAAACTCACAACAACAACAACAAAAACCAGCTCTGTAGAACTAAACGATTTGGGTTTTTGTAACGTGTCTCATAATTTTCTGGAAAAAAAAAAAAAATTCCACTGGAAAAAGCACAGACATCTTTAAAATGGGATTCAGGCTCAGTATATCCTGAAATACATCTCACCTTAGAGAACGTCTAGGCTTGAATTACCTTGAGACAAGAGAAAACATGACCACGCTGCACTCTCCTGTCTTTCTACGGAAGTGTCTGTGTATGAGGAAGTCTCTGGACGTGGTGTAAGGTCGGAGCGGCCGTCATGCTGACCTGATGAACCATGAACCACCCGATATTAGGCTAAAGGTCAAGGACATTCCACACCTAGTTTTTCAGGCCATCACAGGCTCTCCTTACACTTTCAGTCAGAGTTGGGTCATTTCACCCTGGCCTCCGGTCTACAGTCTTATAGAACTCAGAAAAGATTTGGGTGGTGGTCACTCAGCAGAAATAAACAAGATTTAGATCTGGAAGGATTAAAGACTTTGCGGAGTCAAGCCGCACAACTGCGTCCGCCAAGTGGCTTGCCTTCTGAGTGACCAGACAGCTGTACTACACAGAAAGAAATCTGCATTTGCAGGCAGGCTCGCACAACTCTTGCTGTAACCCCAGGGAATTAAAACCATTTCTCATTGTGAAAGCAATGTCAGAGAAGCACTCGTCCTGATGACCCTGGTTTGAGGTAGTTCCAGGGTTAGGGGCCTTCCGTCTGTCTGGATCTGGTCCCCTTCACACATGCCAGATCTTCTCCCTTCTCTTCTTTGGCAAGTAATCTAACACTGAACTAGCTGGTGATAAGAACGGCAGATAATTATCCCCAGTCCTTCTGGTCTAACTGTTCTTTGTCTCTCAAGGCTGGTATTGCTGGCTGCATTTCCTCGTGCTAGAACATCTGCACACACGTGGAAGGCGGGGAGGTGAGAAGCACCACTTCATGATGAGATGCTCTGTCCTACGGCAGTCCAAGAGCAAACAAAATGACCAGTTAAGAGGCTGGGGAGGAAATGGAGAGCTAAGGAAATGCCTAAGAATAAAAACTCAATATGCAGGCTAACAAAATTATGGGAGCCGTAATCACAGGATGTAGGAAAGAAAATTCACTTATGACCACGCAGACGATGTTGGTTGTCGGTGAAGGCGCCCTGGATATGTATCTACTCAACTCATTGGGGGAACAGCCAAACGGACTCTCATATGACTTTACACAACATCCATTTCCATTCTCAGGTTGACGTCAAAGGCTGTGCTATCAACACTTGGCAAAGCCAATTTCCCACTCATTTTGAACGACTGTCAACATGACGACCGTGAACAGGGGTGGCTACCAACTCTGTGTGCCAACGTCGGTCTAAATTCTAGAGACCTGAGCACACTATTTCCATAACACCTTCAATCAGCTGTACGTCTATCAGTACCCCCAACGCTCCTCACCACCCTGCCCCCACCTTTCCTGGTTATCACTTCTCTTCCTTCCAAAAGGAAATCACAGACACCCCAGTAAAAGTTAGTATCCGCACTACTCGCCTCCACCCCCATTACCACCACCAGGAACCCCAACTTCACCTCTCACTTGGGAAAGTAACAGGCCCTGATCTGAGATTTAACCTCCCTCCTGGGAAGCGTATAAACCTTGTGACAATCTCTTTGGCACGGCCGTGAAGTTCAGGTGGAGGCTCTCACAACACGGGGATGAAACCTCTCAGCCAGAGTGTCCAGGAATTTAATTCCTCCTGCCGGTAACACACTTCTGACAAGCCAAGGTTCCGACATACACCTGGTCAGGCCCAAGGTGAGAGCTTACCATCCTCAGCTCTGGTCCAGGGCACCAGCATCCTGATTCCTCAGCCTCCCTGTCAAGAGACCGCTGGTCTAGTAAGCCCTGACAGGGCCTGTTTGGGGTAAACTTAATGACATCAACTTTTAAAGCACAACCAAAAAAAATGTAACTCACCACCTCCTGAAAGGAAAATATTCTCAAAACTAAGATCACAGTGCATTTGACAAGGGGTTGGAGACATGTAAATCTTCTCTAGCCCATCATCTCTGAAAATCAAGTTTCCTTTTCATTTGGCTGCAATCATGTCTTTCTTCTGAAAGACTGTCTTTTTTTCCTCCCCCCTTATCTCCTGTCTTTGCTGCTTCTTTCTCATCTTTGACACGGTATCTTCATTACAAGCTTTCTCCCAGGCAGAGAAGAATGGGTTCTCCTCCCCTGGAGTTAGATGACTGTCCTCCTGTAGAGCCAGTCTTTGAGCAGGAAGGGACAAGAGTCCCAGAGAATCCCCTTCCTGACGCCTGTTCACCGCAGGGAGCGAGGGAAGGAGGCTGGACCAACAGGAGGCGGAGTGGAGGGGGAGAGAGTAGGCCGCCATTGATTTTGCAGTCGGTCAGTGAGTGATTAACTCTAGCTATTAGGAGGGGCTGTTGATCACATCATCAGCACCTCCCCAACAAGACTGTAACTGGGGCTATAACCTCCCCGTGACCCTTTGTAATGAGAGAAGCTTGACGGGAGCTGGCGAGCCTCAGCCTTCCGGGCCAACAGGTACTTCCATGCTCTTCTCTCAGAGCCCTTTCCTCCGCAATTTCCACATTCCACTGTCAGGCTGGGGTCCCTATGATGGTGAGCAATGCCAGCAATTTTGCAGAACTGTTTGATGAGGTGGCTTTTACCAGATTTGAATCACAGCAAATGTTTGGTGTTAAGAGTTGGAAAAGACCAACTCAAAGGCGGCTTTCCACTTAAAATCCAGCTGTCTTCTGAGAAGGCTTGTTTTTGTCATTTAGACTGCTTGGGAACAGTGGTTTGCAAACGAATACAGAAATCAATCACAAAGACGGCTGATGCATTTTGAACATTCTAGATTTGCCATAAGCAATTTCAGCGTGCGTTGTAAGTAAATTATGAGTAAAATCAGCCCCGTGTCCAAAAGCCACCTCCATGGAAAGGCCTTCCCTGACCCCCCTACCTAAGACAGTTGCCTGTTGTCACTCTGTCTGCACACCCTGCTTTTATTTTTCTTCATAGACCTCTACCCTGCCTGCACTTAGACTATACAATTTTGATTTTATCAGCCTCATCCCCACCCCAAGTGGATGCTTGGCCCAGAGTCTGGGACAGTGCCTGGCTCCAGCTCAGTTTTGGACCTTTGCCCTTTCTGCTTATCTCAGCCTGGAGCCTTGTCCCCCAACCCCTCAGCTGGCTGGCTAGTTTTCATCCTTCAAGGCTTAAGTGAAACTAGCACCAAGTACCCTTTCTTGACCACCTTCTCTAAAGTAGGTCTCTGCTCTCAACCTGATGTATCCTAAAGGACACTCGTATAATCTTTAATTTCTGTATTGATTTACTTGTTACTCTCTGTTTTGCCTACAAGTAAACCTCAGAAGAGCAGGATGGAGTCTGTCTTGTTCATTGCTTAATCCCCAGCACTTAGCATAGCATTTCATAATAGGCCCTTGTCAGATGTTTCTTAAATGAATGAATGAAATTTAATAGTTGTTGTTCATCAATTACAAGATACGAAAGAAACCTGAAGCTCTTTTAAAAAGGCAAATAAAATCTGGTTTCTGGTTCATAGATCCCTTCACAGTTCAGAAACATATAGAATTACTACTTTCATACTGAAAAAACCTTGGTGAAATCTTGACCAAATTTGTGTCCTGAGTTTCTATCAGGGCCACTGGGGAACCACTCAAGATGGGGAACAATTCCATTTTAAAAAGCTCTCTAGGATGCTCCCTTAGCACTCTGGAGAACTTTCTAGTGTATCTTTAGCACTCTGAACTGTAATTACTTCTTTACATCTGTTTCCTCTAGGGGGACAGCTCTTAAATCCTCTTTGTAGAAACAGGCTTTATTTATTTTATTCAATAATTATTTATTGCGTTGCTGCTACATGTCAGGTTCAAGGAACAATAAAGAACCATCTACTAGGGAATATAGATACAAGGCTCAAGGTGGCATATCTAGAGACAATGCTTTTGCTGAGACTTGGAGCAGGTGAAAGCATGCAAAACAGTAGGAAGGAAGCATAAAGTAGAGCGTGGATATGTCTGCAGTGCAGGAAGCGGCGTGGGAGTGGGAGTAGTCAGCGGTTCTGTGATTCCAGAGAAGAGAACAGACAGGGGGAAGGGTTAAAGGTAGAGATTTAGGCAGAAGTCTGATTATGAAAGCCCTTACAGGTAATTTTAAGGTGCTTGGACATTAATATGCTCTAAAGAGTGGTTCATGGTCATACTTGCATCTGAGATCGGTCACTCTATAGAAGTACCACACGCTACACCGATTGCGCCAATGCCAGCTCCTGAGATAGGTCATCCTACACGCTGTGGGGAGGATGGATTTGAAGGTCATAAGGTAGCTGGAAGGAGATTCATTCGATGGTTAACGTGAGCATGCAAAAATAAAGATGATGCAGGCTTGAAGTGAGGGAATGTTTCCAGAATTGCTGGAACTCTAAAATTACAGGTGCCCAGTATAGACCAAAAATCTTTACTAAATGAATGAATATATGCACAAACTGTGGCTCCCTGGAGAATTACACTCTGTTCACTATTCCATCTGAGAAGTGAAGACCTAATGGACATGAACTGTTTCAAGTTGGTTGTCTTTATTTTGTAGCTTTTCTGTTTCATATCTTCCTGTGTGAAGGAAGATCATTCAGATGTTTTGGTTTAAAAGTTCTGCTCTTTGGATATCCCAAGCTCATGAAAACATTAGAGAAAAAAAGTCATTTCTATTGGTAAACAACTTGGGACTTACGGCTTGTAGCCAGTATACAAAATACTATGGGACAAAAAAAAAAAAAAAAAAAAATACTATGGGAAAACTTCTTCAATACTATGTAAATCCTAGCATATAACTCCTAAGTTATATGCTAGAATATTTAGGACTGAAAAAAATATTCTGTGCTTCATTACTACAGACCTGATCATACAACTGGTTAAATTAAGGTCCTTGAATTAACTGGTACACAAAGTAAAATACATATTTGACAGAGTTAATCAACAGCCTAGGTGTCCCAATAGAATTAAAACTGACTTTCCGTGTATTATTTTAAAATGACATAGAACTCCTTAAAACCCATATTTTTTGTGGACTATTTATTCCTTAGAAACAATAATAAAACAAGGTGACTGACTGGACACAGCTGAGAAGGAGGTACCTTACAGCAAATTCTCAACGTCTCTAGTTAATGCTGGGAAAGCCAGCTCTAAAATATATAAAGCGAGAGAGAATAAAAATAAGTATTGGGGGGGTGGAAGTTGCTTTTATAGTACCATTTGAATATAGTTATCTCTAACGCTTGTGATTTGGAGCTATAACTTCAAAGCTAGGAAACCACTTTGTGTTTCAGCAGCCATCTAGTCTCAAGTGTATGTGAAACACTAGCCTAAGCAAAATGACTCCTCCTCATTTTCTTTGTTTTTCAAATGGTGCTTTGGTTAGAGGAAGAATTCAAATGCCTCCCTGAAAGCTATTCTGCAATACAAAAGCTTGTATGTTTGCATAAGGGAAGTAAACACAGAGTAACTTTTGCTGCAAATGATCTTGGAAAGTGAGAAGCCTAGTACAGCACACGGAGGGACTCCCAGGTTGAATTCTCTGCTTCCTTACTGTCTTCATCAAATAAAAATCAATCTGGATTCAGGCAAGGATAGCTTTAGTTGAAAGGACTATGGCAACTGGGAGACCTCCCTGATCATAAGACCTGTGAGTGTTCAAAGACCGGGCAGAAGAGGGCTTTTCTTTTATAGGGAGGGGTGATCAAGGCTGGAAAGATGTTTCCTGGGTGTGGGGAGGTGGATAGGACAGTAGATCAGACCTTGTTTACCCTGAGGTCAGCTTATCCTTGGGAGGGGCTGTGTGCTGGCTGCTCGAGAATGGGTCAAAATTCAGGGGTCTGGCAATGGAGAGAAGCTTAACTCAAGTTTGGTCAAGTCAAGGTAGCGGGTATTTTGTCCAGATTGGCCAGTGGGGATGGAGTTCAAATCATTTATAAGACAAAGAGTGGGAATTGGAGGGTCCGTGACTGACCTTGTCACAGGTAAACAAGGGGTGTGGTGGGAGATCTGTAAGTCTTGTCTAAGTCACACGGGGAAGGACAGTTCCTTGTAGTGAATCATTCCTAGAACACCAAAGGGTGGGTGAATTATCTTCATGGTTTCTGTTTTCCAGGAGCACAGACGGGGTCCACGTAAAATTCAGCAGGGTCACCTTCTTTCTTTTATTTTTAAGCAAAGAGTGTATTTAGGGCTTTATCTAATCAGGTTTTGATTTGCAGGAGAAAATGTAGATGTAAAAAGGGTGAAAGTACTTTAAGATAAACTCAGACAACGGCAAACCCCTTCAGGCTCTCAAACCATCAGCGACTCTCAGGTTGAGGGTGTCACCTACAAACCGGCACTTGCCATCTACCTCTACAAGGATGAGATTATGAGCCACTGCAGCTGCTGACCTTCAACACCCCCTGAAAGGAGTTCGGGGTGGAGATCAGGAATGAGGTACTCTGTGCTCTAGGAAAACTGGCAAGGACAGGTCTTCAGATAGTTAGATATTTTCAGGAGAAGACTTTATGAGCCCAATTCTTACATCTCCTCGGATCTAGAAAAGCACCAAAATCCTTCATGGTGACGTCTGCTCCTTGTGACTAGCAGTAACCTTCTGCAAAAAATATGTGACTGATCGCACGTACTCCCCCTTCACCAAAATCACATATATACTGATCTCCCCCCGCCTCTTTGGAGCAGTTTCTCAGAGCTGTCTAAAATGCTGTCTCCCGGGCTATCGTCCTCATTTTGCCCCAAATATAACTTAACTCGCAACTCTCACATCGTGTATTTTTTTTCAGTCGACAAGGGCCAGCTGAGGAAGAGCTCTCAGGAGCTTTCTGAGAAGCTGACACGAGGTGAAGCCAAGACTTCCAGCACGGAGTGAAAAGGAGCAAACTTTCCTTTAAAATTAAAAGAACCACCCCCTGCCCCCAAAAGTGGTCCAGTCTTTCCTGAATGTTTAAATGTCTTTAAATCCGGCTCAGCTTTATGCAATATATCTTATGATGCTAGCTGTACAACTGTTTTCCTTTGAACTTTCAGGAGGGGTGCATTTTCCCACCCACCAATATTCTCTCTAAATCTAGCACCCACTGTCTAGCCTATTAGGCCCTTTTCAAAGATTCTTCATTTGCTTCAAAGAGAACCTTTATTTTAGGCTTGACACAGGATGATGAAGTAAGAAGAGGGCTGGAGTGAGAATGAGGTCTGGGTAATATTAATATCTCCATCCTTAGTTTCATCTTATGTAAATGTAGATATTAATAGCTTACAAAAATGATGTTGGATTGAGATAAAAAATATGTTTGGAAGTGCTCTGCCATCTGTGGAGTGGTATGTTTTTAAAAAACCTTATTTTTAGAAACGACGACTGACTCATGGAACTTCTTTCTGATTTACATGCTCCTGACATCACATTTTAGATACACATACGCTACAGAGCCTACTTCTATAGAGTTTACATCCAGCTGTTCTTACAGTGGAGATGGAGCGCTGGTGTGAGACCAAATGCACCCTCGTACCACCTCATCATTTTAAGAGACAAGCATGTTTTCACATCATTTACTTTTTTCAGACTTGGCTATGGTGCATCTGTGAAACCAGTCAGGACTCTATGGGGCTCCTGGGCACAGGAACCATTCTGTTCGGCCTCCATGACCTGAGGCCAGCTAAAGGGGTGCAGGCCCTGCACACACCCTAATTCTTCTCAGCAACCCTACCCTTGAACCACTGCTATAAGACTCCTCACCAAAGCCTTCCAGGTGGAGACACACAGTTTTGGGGGGCAGGAACCCACTGTGTCTCCCTTTGCCTGGCAAAGCAATTCTTTTCTCCTTCACCCAAAACTTTGTCTCCGAGATTCGATTCGGCACCGGTGCACAGAGGCCGCACTTTCGGCATCAGCTGGAAGTAAATAGTTTAGGGATGGGATGTCACATTACTGGTGACAACTAATGAGTTCGGCTCAGGGTTATAAGACCACCAAACAAAAAACTACAAGTGAAGACCTGAGTCTGAATCTGTAAAAATACAGGATTCAGAAGATGTTTTAGGAGACACCTTCAAAAGATTACTACTATGCTTGGGGCTTCCCTGGTGGCGCAGCGGTTGGGAGTCTGCCTGCCGATGCAAGGGACACGGGTTCGAGCCCTGGTCCGGGAAGATCCCACATGCCGCCGAGCAGCTGGGCCCGTGCGCCACAACTGCTGAGCTTGAGCTCTGGAGCCCGCGAGCCACAACTACCGAAGCCCGCGTGCCTACAGCCCATGCTCCGCAACGGGAGAGGCCACTGCGGTGAGAGGCCTGCGCACCGCGGCGAGGAGTGGCCCCCGCTCACTGCAACGGGAGACCCAACACGGCCAAAAAATAAATAAATAAAAATGTTTTTTTTTTTAAAAAAGATTACTATGCTTGTCTTCTTGCTTGGATCAGTGTTTAAATATAGTCTCAGAATTTCAGGTTGCAAAGGATGAAAAATGTCCAGGTGACCACAAAGGAGTATTTAACATTGTCTAGGTTTGATTTCGGTGTCCCTGCACCTTGAGTTTTCTAGGAGAATTTCCACCACAAAAACTGTTCCACTTACCAAGCACATCCTATGCATGGCTCTTTATATTTTAATCTTAAAGATAACACACTAAAAAGGCTCTAGGTGGTTTTATGCCTCTTTTATAAATTTTCCTTAAAATATATTCCTCATGAATGTATATAAGGTTATACAAAATTAACATCCATAAGAGAGCTAGATAACAGATTAGCACAGGCTTAGACATCCTTTTAGGCATCTGACATGTTTTCAATAAAGACAGGCA